>NC_072430.2:74192500-75392500 GCF_028878055.3 Symphalangus syndactylus
ACCTGTACCTTTGAAATTGGGTCTGACTATATGAGCTGCTTTGGCCAAAGAAATGTGAGTGGAAATAACACGTGACATTTCTAGGTGAAAGCCTTTGAAAGTTGACTCACCATGTTCTCTTTTCCCTGCTACAGTGATGAGCTATGTTCTGGATAGTGTAAGTTCATTAGCTTGTGTGTTTAGAGTACTGATATGGAGGAGGGCCTGTATGCAAATTATGACTCCATTATTTTAATATCAATACCTCTTATATTTCTGATTTTCTAAGTCCTTATTATAGTGCATATATTATCTGAATCTCTGCCCCCAAACACGTGTCCCTCTGGGGAGTAATGTGGATAGCACTGGTCTCCCTAGGAGGCTAGTAATCAGGCACGAGGGCATTTGGTGCCTAGATAAAGGTGGCAGAATAAGGAGCTTAGTATTATAGATACAAGAATACCGATTTCTCCTTTTCTCTTCATTTCTGGGCTTTGAAAAGTAGTCGATCAAGCATTATAGGAAACAACAACAGTATCCAACTCAGAATTCCTGCTGGCTATTTTCACCTTGGCACATCCAGTCTGCAACCAGCTTCAAGTGCTCATGAAACAGACATCAGAGTATTCTTCTAGTTTTTGAAACCTACCACATTACATCTTAAGTGACTTACTTGATAAGACTTATATTTAGGGTTTTTTTGTCTGTTTGTTTTTATTTCCCCCATCTCAAAATTAGCTAAGCATGAAGATGAAACCGGTTTCTGTATGAAGACTAAAATCTCAAGAAGAGGTGCTGAATTACAAAGGGAGTTTATTTAGTTAGTTGATGAACCATGGTGGGTGCCAGCATGTAGGCACATCAGATTTTACAGGCTACATCTTTATGCCTTGCCTGTTGAGAAGGCATCCCAGCCCAGGATATATCCTCCAAAAGGAAGGGGAATTGGACTCTAACTGGGCAGCAATGACAATAATTTCTTTGAATGTTACACCGTTTACTTGTCAGTGTGTGGTGAGCACTCAGCTTAACTGTAATGACCACAGGATCCCGAGTTATCTGCACCAGCTGCTCAACCAGGTTTTATTTTGGTGATTGAAATCCTAGTTAAAAGTATCCTAGTTGACTAATGAAGATATTCTAGACTTACACAAGTAACTGAGTCCTAGCAATATATTCAAATGTCAAATTTATGGATGTTGACATTTTAGATTACTTTATACATCAAATGATTTGTCTGAAATCAGGAAACAACCACTTACAGTACCTCAGATTGAATTGATAATAGTTTTAGATCACTCTATTTTTATACATTTCTGGGCACAAAACATGATCAAAATAATGTGGGATGTAACTAAAAACTTTCTCTCCATTCAAACTCTTCTACTAAATTCAATTTATGTTTAAAACGGCTGGAAGGTGAAAGAGGCAGAATCCTTTAAGGAGAATGCCCTTAGCTAGAATCCCAGCTTCCATCAAGCAAAACAAAACAATGGCTGGGAGTAGATGGGTGTTTAATCACTAAAATCTTCAACAATATATGGGCAATAACAAATGATAGTGATCATGAGTAATTGTTTCCTGATTGTGTGATACGCAGTCATGCGCGGGGTGGCAGTGAGGACATGTGGTCCAGTATTTCATGGCCTTTTTGTGTGTAAGAGTATGTGCAAGGTGAGAAAGCCTATAGGAAACGAGCAACATAGAGCGGCCACATAGGCAAAGTGGAGGCTTTTTTTTTTTTTTTAGGAGGCTGGATTTTCCCTCTCAGGCACTGGCTTGATAATTAGAGCCAGCAGCAGGAGGCAAATTAAAGCCTTATTGGAAAATTCTAAATAGATGGGTGTTTGTGGGTTTTGGACATTTCTCCAAAGCCCTGAAGCAAGACCGAAATGTGGGAGCAGGCATAAGCAAGTCTTCCCACCAAGCCAGATACATCCTTTAGCAGCTCTCAAAGTTCTTAAAAACCATAATGCTGCCATAGAGAATGAGGTCTGCGTGACTTCTGATTTTAAAAAAGAGCAGGCATAATGAGTAATAACAATTGAAGTCAAAATTCTGTGACTAAGGTTCTTGTATGTGGTCTTGTATTTCTTTAACTCTTAATCCACAAGGCATTTTCCTTTAGAATTAAAACATAAATGTACACAATTAATATCTACTTAATGTGATTATTAAGAGTTTCTAAATAGAAAAAAACCCAGCAATATTGCGGAAGTACTTGCCTTAAATGGGTGAGTTCTCTGTTTTCTGTAATTGAAATGACTTCAGCTGGGGCTGGGACTGTAAAATCTAAATAAGCATTATAGTCCACCTCGTGACAATGGCCCCAATCTCAGCATGAGATTTTGAAGGAACTAACTTGCTAACTTTAGAGCAGTGGTTCCCAAACTTCTTTCTGACTCCAAACTCTTAAAGCTGTAACATCTGTTAGGAGGGACTTTCTATATTCATTAAAGTTTATTCCAGTTCGTTCTAGTAAAAGTCTTGCTATACCATGGCAGGGGTGGGGGAAAAGATACCTGGAGAGGATGAGGAAAGTGTGGTTTAAAAAATGTCTTCTTCTTGCATTGAGATCACTGGTTTAAAGAATGAGTCCTGCAAAAAACAATTTTATATGTGTTAATTTCTCAGGTGTTGAGCATATATTAGGAGAAAGAGCTAAAACATAGAGGTATTGCCTATGAGGCAAGGATGCAGGCAGTTTTGGTGATATGATGCAGCTACAAAGAGAAGATGGTGCTTGATCTATTATTATCCCTTTTATGTCACTTATTTTTGTTTTTGTTTTCTACTTGAACATTTATTGAGCAGTTATCTTTTCATTCTTGAGTCTACTAAAACAAACATGCCACATTTTGTTTTACATAAAAGGCACATACTATATATAATGTTTAGGATTTTTTTTCTAGTCACTTAACAATATATCTTAGAGCTACAACAAAACTACTTCATTCTTCCTTTATGGCTTTATAGTTTACTACTATTGTAAATGTTCCAACTATGTTAATAGTTGTCTATTAATGGAAAACTGTTTTTTTTTTAGTTTCTTGTCACTAAAAAAAGTATTATAATAAATGTTTATGTATGTACATCTTTGCTGTCCAAAGAGATGGGCATTTAGAAGTTTGGCAGATTTTACCCAATTCTTGCTCAAAGAAGTTTTACTAAATTGTACTCACGCCCACAGTGTATGAAAGTGAATCTCTGCCCCCTTGGCTATGGTGTATTGTCATTTAAAAAATCTCCATCCATCTTATGGGTGGAAAAAATGGTATTTTACGTTCTCATTTACATTTTTAAAATTATGCATGAGACTGATTATATTTACAATTTTAACTTTTATTTGAAGTTCAGGGGTACATGTGCAGGTTTGTTATATAGGTAAATGTGTGTCATGAGGATTTATTGTGCAGATGATTTCATCACTTAGGTATTAAGCCTAGTACCTATTAGTTATGTCACTTTATTCTTTGAGTGCTTTCCTATTATTAAAAAAGACTGATAGATCTTTGTTATAAAAAGTTTATTCAATATAAAATAATGTGAATCTCTCCATTAGATGGAGCCACTGATTACAGTTTGTTTTATATTTGCCCAGACATCTCTTTTCTGGAATATGTATCTATTCATGTGTTTATGCACACATGTTTTTCTTATGCATGTACTAATGTATATTAATATGCAATTACTCATTTGTAACTTTGATATTTTTACCAAAATATGATCATACATTTGTGTTTTGCTTTTATTCACTTAGCAATTTTATTAAAGATGTCTTTCCTTATTAGTACTTACATAGACCCACATTATTCTTTTAAAATGACTGTGTTGTTTTCAATAATATAGAGGTTTAATAATATATGTAACTATGCCCTTATAGACGGGCATTTTGGTTCTTTCCCTTTTTTGTTGCTGTTACAAACAAAGCTTCGGTGAATATCATTCTGTGTATATTTGTATATCTACGTATTTCGTGTGAAAAATTCTGTAGGATAGTAAAAAACAGAACCTATGATTCAAAAGATTACTTATTTTTAATATTGACACATATTGCCAAGTTATTCTAAAAAAATGGCCATAGTGATTTATATTTTCCTTCAATAGTGTGTGAAAACACCATTTTCTTACATTTTTATCAACACTTCGTATTACTAATCTTCAAAAATTTTTCCAATATGATGGATAAACTTATATCTTGTTTTCATTATTTTGATTATTGGTGGAGTTGAATATAATTCTATATATTTCAGGCCATGTACACTTCATCTAAGTGAATTGTTGCTCATTTTTTCACTTTTTTTTCTTTTTTTCTTTTTTTTTTTTGAGACAGAGTCTCGCTCTGTCGCCCAGGCTGGAGTGCAGTGGTGTGACGTCAGCTCACTGCAACCTTCATCTCCCAGGTTCAAGTGATTCTCCTGCCTCAGCCTCCCGAATAGCTGGGATTATATAGGCATACGCCACCACACCCAGCTAACTTTTGTATTTTTAGTAGAGATGGGGTTTTACCATGTTGGCCAGACTGGTCTCAAACTCCTGACCTCAAGTGATCCACCCTCCTCGGCCACCCAAAGTGCTGAGATTCCAGACATGAGCCATCGCGTCCGGCCCTTTTCATCCATTTTTCTACTGGGACTTTTGTATTTTCTTAGTAATATATTATGGCTCCTAACCCTTTGACTGTTATGTCACAGATATTTTTTCCCCCAGTTTTCTTTTTGCCTTGTAATTTTGTTTAAGGTGGTTTTTTTTTTCTGTAAGAATCTGACATTTTAATACATTTAAATCTGTCAATTTTTCCCTTTATGGCTTTTGAATTCTATTTCATGCTTATGAATCTCTTTTCTGTCTCAAGATTTCAAAAGTATTCCTTATTTTATCACTGAAGTTTTATATTTAGATAATATAAATACTTTGATTTTTAGAAATTTAGATTTCTAGTTACACTGAAACTTTTTCTGATTGATTCAAGTAGGAATGTAATTAGACTTATTAAATATGAATAACCTGTTGTTTCAATACCATGGGACACATCCTCTGTTCTCTATCACTATGTAGGGTAGTTCATCCTTTCCTAGTGATTTGGAGTATCTATCCTACACTAAAACCTTACGTATACATAGATCTGCTTCTCTACTTTTTATTCTGTTCTGTGATTAAAATAGTACTATACTGTTTTAGTTGTTTTAAGGTGTATTTTCTTAACTGAGAGGGTAAGTCCTCATTTTCCCCCAAAAATGTTTCTGCCTATTTTTCCACACTTATTCCTCCAGAGGCTTTTCATTTTAAAATATGGTAGTGATAATCTCAGAGGCAGTTTTCTTGGTCCAACCCTTGTAGTTCTAGTTTTCTAGCTTTTCTTCTAAGCATTATCATGTCTTGAATAATAATGGGGAGAAAGAGATACAGGCTTCCCTCTGTTTGCTAATTAATGCCTTCCCAGGACACTTTTCCCTGTGCCCATCATTCAAGTAGTCTTAGCCCTGAGATCCTGTAAATTTTTGTCCCAAGTACTTATTGCTGCATGATAGACTACTCCAAACCTTTTTGTTGATGGGCCAATTGGGACCATTAACAAATAAATAATAAATAAATTTTTACTTATTACTTTTCAAAACAGGGTCTTACTATATTACCCAGGGTGATCTCAAACTCCTGGGCTCAAGTGACTTCCTCCCTCAGCCTCCTGTGTAGCTGGGATTACAGGTATGCATTACCACTCTTGGCTGTATCCCAAACCTTAGCGGGTTAAAGCGATAAACATTTTATTACGTTTTAGAACTTTGGGGTCAGGAATTAGGGCAGAGCTTAGCTGGGTAATTCTTTTATTTTACATGATATGAACTGAGGTCAGCCAATGCTAATCTGCTGATAACCAGTCCAGTCTACCGGGTCCATGGTGGTTTCACTCATATGCCTGGGTGCCTTTGGTGGGAATGGCTGGTAGCCTGGGTTAAGCTGGATCCCGCTTCCTATGCTCATGGTGTCTTCAGCGGGATAGTTGGACTCACATATCTGTTCAAGGCTCCAAGAGTAGGCATTCAAAGACATAGGAAGTGGAGGCTGCCATTCTTTGAAGATCTAAATTCCCAAACTGGCACCACATATCCTCAAGATACTGTTGGTCACAGCAGTTACAGAGCCTGCCCAGATTCAAGGAGTGAGGGCATAGACCCCCACCTCTTAATGGGAAAAGTGTCCAAGAATTTTCATGTGGCAGTTTCTAATGATTACTTTGTGCATGCTTCTATAGCATTAGAACCTAAAGTCAGACCATGCGATGACTTGTTTTATGAACTCCAGAAATGTACATATACAATTTATATGAGTGTGTGTGGGTGACGATATGGGGAAATTAAAATTCAAACAACCTGATCCTTGAAAACAATTGGTTATCACACAGTGACTGGTGACTGGCCATTAGTCTGACTTGTGGTTTTCAAAATGTCCTTGTCAAGTAGAGTTCAGTTGTCTGGAGCACTGAGCCTGTGAGCCCAAAGCCGGCGTGTCCGTTCCTATGTCAGACTAGAAAACTTCTGTCGTTCTGGCCCTGAGTTTACCTATCTGCCATCGCATGTGTGGGTGTGAAGTGGCAACATGACAGATGACTATTTTAGGGGAAAACAAGCCTAAGTTCTTCTGAAATTGGGTCTGAGGTGTCATCTTAGTGCATAAAAATCATAGGTTCACATTGCATGTGAGTGTTTCGCATATTTGGAGACTCTAGTAGAAAACTATGTTTTAATTAATGTTTTTTTACAAGTAGCTTTGTATGTTCTCAGGCATATGGAAATGGGGAAAAGATTTTTTTAACACTTTTTATTCTCATTCACCCAAAAGTGATATAATTTTCCTTTTATTTCAAAATCTCTGTGTTTCCCAGCCTGGGCAACATAGTAAAATCTTGTCTCTACAGAGGTAAAAAATGAAAAAATTAGCCGAGTGTGATCATGCACACCAGTAGTCCTAACTACTCTGGAGGCTAAGGCAGGAAGGTCACTTGAGCCCAAGAGTTTGAGGTTACGGTAAGCTATGATCATGTCACTGTACTCCAGCCTAGGTGACAGAGTGAGGCCTTATCTCAAAAAAAAAAAAAAAAAACTGATTCATCATTTATTTTAGGTTGCTCATAATATTATCTGCTTTTCTCTTGACTATTGGCTTAAAAAATCATATGTACTTTCACCAACGAACAGGTTCTCAAATAGATAACAAATTGTGTCTTTAACCTGAGAAAATTAAAATGCTCTGTTCAGTGAGTCAAAAGTTTTTTTCTCAATGCTCCCTTTCTTGCTGTTATCAATATAATAGAGAATTTATTGCATATCAGTGGTACATGTGATCCTCTTATACTGTGAAATTCTATTTTGGTGTAGATTCCCTATACTTCCATATGGCCTTGAAGTGTTGCAGGACAGGGGGGCCCCAAAATTGAGGGTCTGCCCAGGAAGTTTCTTTATTTTGCCCAGGAAGAAATTCAAAGGCAAGCTGGTGGTGAAAGAAAACAGCTTTATTGAGGCAGTAGTGTTACAGCTTCGTGATTGCTCTTGCAGAGCAGGGCCACCCCATAGGTAGTGCAGCAAGAATAGCAGCTCAAGGGCAGTGAGGCAGTCACATTTATATCTGCTTTTAATTACATGCAAATTAAGGGGCAAGTTATTCAGAAATTTCTAGAAAAGGGTGGTAACTTCTGGGTTGTTGTCAGGGAATGGGTGAACTGTCATGGCTTTGGTAGGCATGTCAGCCAGTCTTCAGTCTGGTCCAGAGTCGATCCCTGCCTCCTACTTCAGAAATATGAAGGCAAGACCCTCTGTGCAACAGATGTAAAGAATGATTTATCTCAACTGAGAATGGGAAGTCATTCTCTTGTGTCCCCACATCTAGCCTGCTCTGGCTCATAGTAAATAAATATTTATTGAGTCAATGGCCAGGGCAATGATTTGAATGTACTGATCTATTTCCAGCCTTTTGTTTGCCCTATTGAACCCCATTGTCTCAGAACATGCTGTGATAACAGACTACTCTCAGGTTCTGAGAAAAATGTGAATGTTCTGTTCCAGCAACATTGTAAAAGGATGTTGTAATTGCTGTAGGCAGTGCCCTTTGGAGGCCTCTCTGGCATGCAGAAGCCTGAAAGCAAAAATCAAAGAAATGATTGCTTCCTGTAATTATTTTTATAGCCATGTTGCTGAGTGCGACACATGCATCTCTCTCTTTCTCTGTAGAAAGGCACCTCCCTGGGCCTGATGGGTATTGATCACAATATCCCTGCCCAGGATTTATGTCAATAGATGTGTGAAAATCACTGATCCCATAACAATGTTGACATTTATGTAGGGATAATTGCTGCCTCCTTTTTGATCTTAGATAGTCTTTACTATCTGAGGCATACTCTGGGTATATCCGGGTCTCTGTGCCTTTAAGTCCAGTGGGGCTGGCTTCATATACTCATGCTGATTTAATTTCTCATCTTTCTCCCCAGGATTTTTTTCTTTCTTGATATATTGGAAATACCGCTTTTATTCTGTATTATAGTTACTGATTCCTTCTCACATTCCTACACTCCTTTCCCTGTTGGACTGTCGTGCCCCTTTCCTCCCCAGCCTTCAAGAAAGACAACATCAAAGCCAATCACTCATGGAAAAATGCCTGGTCCTGTAGAAGGGGGGACACAAATTCAAATATAGTCAGAGGCCAAGCAGAAAATGAAAATGAGGGAAACATGTAGGTGTAAAATTGAACAATAGGAAGTAGAGGAGCCGGGGTTAGACCGAAGAGGTTATGCCCTCTGTAAAGGCATTCAGAATCTTATTTTTAAGGCCAGGGAGGCCAATCAAAACGTGTCTTTTGGCTGAATCTGGCCAGCTGTCCCTGTTGAATCTATAGAGCACTGGATGATCTCAAGGGGATCCTCTTGAGATCTTTAAATAATGTATGTCACTATGGCATATAATTTCCCCCATAAAATGCCACAAAGTATGTGAAAATGTTAAGTAGACCCTTCAATACTAATGAAAATATGATAGAACAACTAAGTTGGCTAGGGCCACTCAGCCTCACAATTTGAATTGGTATCTCTACCAAATTGTAAATTACTGTGGGTAATAAACCAGTGGGTTGCTTGCAAATAGTCAAAACTATTACTGAAAAATCTTTCAGATGCCAAGGAGGTACTAGCTTCCTTTTTATCCTGCCACTAGATCTTTGTACATGTTGTTTCCCTTGAAGGAATGTTCTCCCCACCGCTACCCTGAACCTTCCCTAACCTCTTATTAGCTCTAACTTATCTTTTCTAACTTAGCTCATATTTTTTGCATCTTCAGGGAGATCTTCCCCGATTCTCTCAGCCTAGAACCTTATCTCTTTGATTTGTGGTATTTACACTTCATGAGGGTGATTATTGGATGAAGTCTGTCTTGGCTGCTAGACTGGCATGTGTGTGCTCACTGTTTTATCCCGAGTCCAGCCCAGTGCCTGCTCCATAGTAGTAGCTCTGCACTGAACCTTTCCCTATTGTTGAATAAATGAATAAATGAATTTTCTGTAGACATCTTTTTTTTAATTTGAAGTTTTTGGATTTTCTTTTTTGAGGTGAAATTGACATAGTATAAAATTAACCATTTTAAAGTAAACAATTTAGTGACATTTAGTACATTCACAATGTTGTGCAACCAACACCTCTATTTAGTTCCAAAACATTTTCATCACCCCAAAAGGAAACAGTGTACTCATTAAGCATGTGCTCCCCACTCCCTGTTTCTCCCAGACTGTGGTAACTATCAGTTTGCATTCTGTCTCTGTGCCTCTACCTACTCTGGATATCTTATATAAGCAGAATTATACAATATATGGCCATTTGTATTTGGATTTTTTCACTTAGCATAACGTTTTCAAGGCTTATGCACATTGTAGCATGCATCAGTACTTATATTCTGACTGATCTATGACTGAATAATATTCCATTGAGTTATAAACACAATTTGTGTATCCATTCATCCATTGATGAACATTTGAGCTCTCGACGAAAAGAGTCAAACTCTGTAAAATATTTGAAGAGATTTATTCTAAGCCAAACATGAGTGATGATTGCCCGTGACAGCGCCCTCAGGAGGTCCTGAGAATCTGTGCCCAAGGTGATTGGGGTGCAGCTTGGTTTTATACATTTTAGGGAGGCATAAGACATCAATCAAATACATTTAAGAAATACACTGGGCTGTGCGCAGTGGCTCATGCCTGTAATCCCAGCACTTTGCGAGGCCGAGGCGGGCGGATCACCTGAGGTCAGGGGTTTGAGACCAGCCTGGCCATCGTGGTGAAACCCCATCTCTACTAAAAATACAAAAAATTAGCTGGGCATGGTGGTGGGCACCTGTAATCCCAGCTACTTGGGAGGCTGAGGCAGGAGAATCTCGCTTGAACGTGGAGATGGAGGTTGGAGTGAGCTGAGATTGTGCTACTGCACTCCAGCCTGGGTGACAAGAGCAAGACTCTGTATCAAAAAAAAAAAAAAAAAAAGAAAAGAAAAAGAAATACATTGGTTTGGTCCAGAAAGGCAGTACAACTTGAAGGTGGGGGATGGTTGCAGGCTATAGGTAAATTTAAACATTTTCTGGTTGAATCTGTCTAAAGACCTGGGATTAACAGAAAGGAATGTCTGGGTTAAGATAAAGGACTGTGGAGACCCAAGTTCTTATTTGCAGAGGAAGCCTTCAGGTAGTAAGGCTTCAGAAAGAATAGGTTGTTAAATGTTTCTTATCAGACTTAAAGGCTGTGTTAATGTTAATGCCAGGGATGTATAATGATGCATGTTAGACTCCCCACTTCCCATCATGGCCTCAGACAGTCTCTCAGGTTAAATTTTAAAAGAGCCCCGACTGAGGAGGAAGTCCATTCAGATGGTTGGGGGGCCTTAGAATTTATTTTTGGTTTACAGGGCTGTTTCCACCTTTTGTCTATTGTGAACAGTGTTGCTGTGAACATGCATGTGTGTATATTTGTTTGAATACCTGTTTTCAGTTCTTTTCACTATATATCTGGGAGGGGAAATGCTGGACAATTCTGTGTTTTAGCCTTTTGAAGAACCACCGCCAAACCATTTTCTACAGTAACTGCACCATTTTACATCCCTACCAGCAATGTATGGGAGTTCGAATTTCTCCACATTTGCTCCCTTT
Organism: Symphalangus syndactylus; assembly: GCF_028878055.3. Lineage (NCBI taxonomy): Eukaryota > Metazoa > Chordata > Mammalia > Primates > Hylobatidae > Symphalangus > Symphalangus syndactylus. The sequence continues at coordinate 74,203,654 of NC_072430.2, forward strand.
TTGTTTTCGATTTTATAGCCATCCTAGTGGGTGTAAAGTGATACTCCTGGCGGTTTTGATTTGCATTTCTCTGATGACTAATGGTGTTTTAACATGTTTTCATGTGCTTCTTGGCTATTTGTATACCTACTTTGGAGAATGTCTATTCATGTTTTTTGACCACTTAAAAAATTTAACTGTTCGTGTTGCTGAGTTTTGAGATTTTTTTCTAATATATTCTGAATACTAGATCCTTACCAGATATATGATTTACAAATATTTTTTCCTGTTTTGTGGGTTGTCTTTTTACTTTCTTGGTGATGTCCTTTGAAACATAAAAGCTTTAAATTGTGATGACATCCAATTTTTTTTCTTTTGTTGCTTGTGCTTTTGGTGTGTCATACCTAAGAATCCATTGCCAAGTCCAAGGTCATGAAGATTTACCCCTATGCGTTCTGATAGTTTCATGGTTTTAGTTCTTATATTTAGGTTGTTGATCCATTTTGAGTTAATTTTATATTTGTTGTAATGTATGGGTCCAACTTCATCTTTTGTGTGTGTATATGCAGTTTTCCCAGCACCATTTGTTAAAGAGACTATTCTTTCTCCATTGAATGGTCTTGGCAACATTGTTGGAAATCAATCAAATATATGGGTTTATTTCTGGACTCTCCATTCTATCCCATCGATCTGTACGTTGCTTCTTATGCCGGTAATCATACTACTTTGATTGCTGTTGCTTTGTAGTAAGTGTTGAAATAAGAAAGTGTGAGTACTCTTTTCTTATTTTTCAATACTGCTTTTTGCACTGGGTAACTTTTTATTTGCACCTGACTATGTCTTATTTCTTTGCACACACTCTTCTACCACTCACACAGCCAAGTGTCCTAAGATGCACATTTCTTCAAGGTTTCATCTTTTCTCACAGTCACAAATGTGTCTAGACCGCAGTTCAGTTTTGTTGTGATTTCATGATATGACTACTTTAAGACTGGTCTGGGACAGGGTAAATTGATAGAAGGGAGCTGAAATGTGACATGAGCATCCTTATCTGACTTATCCAGACAGCATTTACTTAATGGTCCATTTACTTATATATGAGCAAACTGAGTGTGAGAATGGCTCCCCTAATATTTAGTACAGCTCCTGGCTTTTAGTGGGGGATTACTGTGCCTATTTAGTGTATTGCTGAACAAAGAAATCCCTGACTAAATGTGAGTAGATGTCATGTCATGCCTAGGCAAGGGTTCTGACCCCATTGACAAAGGACTTGCTGGTGGTGTTAATAAACCAGTTCTTAAACTGTGATCTAAGTTTGATCTGAACCAAGAGGCAAATGTCGTCAAAGTGAATCCTGCATGGAAGGCTGGTGGGAAGGAATAGAAATGTTTATTTTGCAGTTAGCTAAGGATAAAGGAGACTTTTCTAATTATTTTTCTTGGTAGCTCTGCAGACCACTGTTTTAACCACATTCACTGAGGGTTAGAGGCCAGTTGAAATCACTTCCGTTTGGTATCCAGGGCAATCACACCTATGTACAATTTTGGGGGCATGTTTCCCTACAATTATTGTTTGAATTCTGGTTACACTTAAAGCTGATGAGTTTCTTGGTGCCTTCTATGGAGTGCTGATTTCCACCTACGTACCTGCAGATGTTTCTAAGTTACACATAGAGGAACTATTTATATTTCATTTGTGATACAATCATGGTGTTTTATTTTCTTAACCATTATGGAATTGAAGGACCTGGACAACTGGGTATCTGTTTTAGACAAATGTAATAAATACATTAGCATTGCCCCCTCTTCTACTCCCAGTAATTGACATTCCTGCTTTCTAAATTTGTGATTTTTTTGACCGTAATAAGAAATAAAATATTGCACTGTTTGGCACTTTGAAGTTGGCCTGCCTGGGTTGTTCACCTTAATACTTAACATCCTTGAGATAGTTATTTCACCTTTCTCAACTTCGTTTTCCCCCTCTGAAAATAAGGGTTATGACCTTTCCCTTGAAGGGGAGTAATGTGGATTATGTGAGGCATGTAGATAACAGGTATGGCCAAGTACCAAACATAGTGCTCGGTAAGTGCATGAGAGCTCCCCATATACATACTAAAAAAAAAAATAAAGGTTACGGGTTGGGGTTAACCTTAGAAAAGTGATTCCAGATGAAGAGAGGGAAAAACCTACAGCTGAGCCCATCTTCAGGGCCAGCCTTGGTCTATGTCTCATCTTGCTGCTCTCTGATCCAGTGATAGCATCTCTGCACTTGAACACTCAAAATGTTCCTGAAAGGGACCTACGTTATTCAGATATGCAGCCAGCCACCTGGACCCTAGAATCAGTTTTAATGTGAGCAAGTATGATCTCTTAAAAATGCTCCTTTGAGAATATCCTGAATTCATTTTGTATTGTTTCTCCCTCTTCTGACAGGGCCTCTCTTCCTCTTTCCACGCCCACTTCTTGGCCACCCTCTCATCCCAGCAGCTGCAGGCAAATTTCTCTCCAGCTGTCCATCAAGTCTTCAAAAGCCAGCCGGAATGTAATTGTAATCTATTTTCCACCCCTCAATAGTAGCGGGTGAAACACACACACACACACACACACACTCACGGACACACACACACAGCTCAAAATTGCAAGGAGATGGGAGCCAGAGCTACCTCATGACTCACGCAGAGCCCTGCATGGATAATTACTGCCATTCATTACTGGCCCAGGAAAGAAAACAAGGGTCCAATTGGGTTTTCGTGAACCACAAGCCTGACAAGTAAGAGGGGGAAAGAAGGGGACTGTGCTACCTCCCTACACCCCCCCCTGCCAATGCCATTTTCAGAGAAGTAACATCCTGCTGGCCTTCTATTCCCAGTGCACATCTTTTATTATGTTTATTTAGTGTGCGGTTTAGAATTGATACTGTGGCCAAATTCTGCCAAGCGCTTCTCCCCAGAAGGCCTCAATCACCTTGAGCCAGGTCCTTATTTGCCTATTTTCCTATATAAGGGCAAAATAGGCTCAGTTTCATTAATTCATGTATATGTTCAACCAACGGTTTTCATGAATTCACAGAAAAGAGCTAGATTCTGTAGGAAATGTCCAAGCTGCATTCATCTCAATGAAGTGTGTGTGCTTTGCTACCCACTGTAACCCCTGCCTAGTAACATCTCTTGCAGCTATACTAGGGTGCCATGTGCTGGCTCATCCCACTGAGAGCATTCTCTCCCTCCTCTGAATTCCCTTGGTTGTGCTCTCATCTTACCACCTTTCATTAGATCTTTGACTTGTTGTGGACAGAAAACATCACTAAAAAAGGGGGAGTAGATACAAAAATATATCTAATCAGCTTTCAGCAGAGTTTTTTGTATTATTGGTGGGAAATTCAATTAAACTGTATTGAATGAATGAATGATCAAATAAAGAACTATGTATTTTAAACTAAATGTTTTGTGATGGCTATGGGAAGAGGCAAGTCCTAATGAAACAATAAGATTTGGGTTAGTTGGCAGAGATGGAAAGTCATTCTAGAATGGGAAGTGTTGGAAGAAAAGCATCTTGTGCTGGTGCTGGGAGTGAATCTCTAGAATTAGAATACACAGAAGACTACACTACGGCTATATTACTTAATGTCATATTTCTTACTCAGCATTACTCAGTTTTGTACCCACTACGCTACTCAAGGCTGGTCCATCAGTATCTATGTATTTCATTTGGCAGCAGCCATTCTTTGCAGGAGCTCATTAAGTGTATGGACTTTGTACTGGGTGATTATGGACCCAATTGACATTTTTAGGACTATCAAGTTTTGCTTCAAATTACAGGCATCTTGTTGTTCTTAATGTTTTATTCTGTTGGTTTGTGGTTCTCACAAATCAGCACACAATTCCCTATTTATTTTGCTTCTGAAAAGACTGAAGTTTTAGGAATTAGAAGCAGCATTTAACTTATGATTCCTGAGAGTCTGCATTATTTTGCAGACTGATTGACTGATTTCTCAGAAATGTGTCATACCGTGTCAGAGATAATCTGGAGAATTAGTGACAGTGAAGAGACATACAATTTCCTTATAATTCTTTTTTTTTTTTTGAGACAGTCTCACTCTGTCGCCCAGGATGGAGTGCAGTGGCACGATCTTGGCTCACTGCAACCTCCGCCTCCCGGTTCAAGTGATTCTCCTGCCTCAGCCTCCTGAGTAGCTGGGATCACAGGCGTGCATCACCACACTTGGCTAATTTTTGTGTTTTTAGTAGAGATGGGGTTTCACCGTGTTGGCCAGGCTGGTCTTGAACTTCTGACCTCAGGTGACCCGCCTGTCTCAGCCTCCCAAAAGTGCTGGGATTACAGGTGTGAGCCACCGTGCCCGGCCTTATAATTCTTAATAATAGGGGCAATTTTAACTATTGCCTATTGAATGTTTACTTCATGTTTGACAGTTTTAAATGTTTTTTTTTTTTTTTTTTTTTTTTTTTTTTTTTTTTTTTTTTTTTGAGACGGAGTCTTGCTCTGTCGCCCAGGCTGGAGTGCAGTGGCGCAGTCTCGGCTCACTGCAAGCTCCGCCTCCCGGGTTCACGCCATTCTCCTGCCTCAGCCTCTCCAAGTAGCTGGGACTACAGGCGCCCGCCACCGCGCCCGGCTTATTTTTTTTTTATACATTTAGTAGAGACAGGGTTTCACCATGGTCTCGATCTCCTGACCTCGTGATCCGCCCGCCTCGGCCTCCCAAAGTGCTGGGATTACAAGCGTGAGCCACCGCGCCCGGCCAGTTTTAAATGTTTTACATGAATCATTTTATTTAACACTCATTTGATTTTTGTAATATATGTACCATTGCTATCACATTTTACATATGATACAACTGAGGCTTAGAGGAGTTAGGAAATTGCCCAGGCTGATGAAGATAGTAAGCACTAGAACTGGAATTTGAACCCAGGCAATCTGACTTCAGAGCCCACACTCTGCAGACTCTCCTAGCCTTAGCTTATCTCTGTGACTGGAACCCTGATCCTGACAGATATCTGGAAAAAATCACATTCTTTGTCTCCTAGGATCTAGGCAGATCAATGCAAATGTGATCTCAAAATGACAGATATCTGGGCTATTTCAGAGATGATTCCAAAGCTGATTTAGTGGATTATCTTTTTACTGGCAGGATTACTGTTGATTGTTATTGTGTTCTTAGATGAAATAATTGGCCTAGTATTCCATATTCCCATATCTCACAGTGTTATGATCTTCAAAACTTCAGCCATACATGCATATGTATATAGACACATATATATGTATGTGTATTAATGAAGTATACGTACATATGTGTGTGTATTAGTGAAGTATCTGACTTTAAAAGCTAATTAATTATTTTAGATATAACAATTTACTGAATTGTTTCCAAATTACTCTGAAACCAAGGTATTTCTAGGAAAATCAGTTGAAGTTCTTAAAATGGTCTTTAAATGAATCATTTCCTCTTCAAAAGAATTTGTTTTTGTCCCTAAGAGCAATTTTCCTCACTGCATCTTCTGAATACTCATAAAATCTTCATTCTAAAATCTGAAAGTTCATCTTATCTACCCACTTACGCCTGGGCAGGAAATCTTAGAAGATCATATTATTGTTTTTCATGACCTATAGAGGATGCCATGCTGCCTATCTTGGCAGCTTATTGCCTTTCCTAATAATCTAGCTAGTCAGCAGGTACTTCCTGATGTGTGAACAAAATGTCTTCTGCTGCCTTGGCTTATTCCATTTGATTGTCATGAGACTAATGTTATCTTGTTCATGGTCCTTTTCCTAAGGCCAGGAAATCGCAGTATTTATAACTCAGTCGATAGTTATGGTCACATTCTAATTTCCTTAAGTGCCTCCGTCTTGAACAGTCCTCTGAGTCTCAATTTTTGTAATGTGGCTGAGGTGCTGTGAGCATGCCATCTGTTTGCAAGAAGGGGGCCACTGATGGCTACACATTTGACACTGAAGATGGCACTGTTCATCTAAATCAAAATTTGGGACCTATAGAAGCTGGCCACAGACACCTGCGTTGACTCTCACTTTGTAAAGAGATGTGGCCATTGAAGGTAATTGGATGGAAACATGAGCCTGGAGTGTCACTTGTATTGCATTTTTGTTTATTGAGGATAACTGCTATACTCATCTTTGTATAAAGCATGGAAGTAATAGGATCAAATTAAGAAAAACTACTTAGATGGAATAGCAGGGAAGTTTCCCTAATGAAAAGATCTGATAGACCATGGAATAGCCTTCCCCAGGAAGGCTGGTCTCATTGAGATGTGGTTATTACCGAGAAACCAAATAGTCCCCCACTGGATGCGTCTTGGGCGATTTTCATTTTGGTTTGTGACTTTGATTTAATTGGAAAAGTATCTCACATCTGTTGTTGACTATGTAAGGTTGTGTTTCCCAAATTCTAGTTACGTCACAGTCGCCTAGCAAACTTGTTAAAATGCAGATTCCTGGGCCTTGTTCCCAGAGGTCCTGTTTCGTTAGGTCTGTGATAGCCCAGGACTCTTTATGTTCACCAAATTTCCTGGATGATTCTATGCAAAGAGCTGTAAACTCTGTTTTGAAAAACATGGAGTTAGGGCCACTTTGGGAAGATTTCAGATCTGATAGTAAGTATATCTGTGTATTTTGATTTGTCCCTTATCCTCATCCTAATACTCTACTTTGCCCCATCACCAGAGTCCTCTTCTATTTGCAGACAGGAGGAAATGTTTGGTGAAAGGCTGGAGGTTGCTAAGAGGAGAGTATTCCTCCAAGAAGCCCTATCCTTGCTCAACCTGGCATTCCCTGTGCTTTCCATGAGGCAACTTAGTATAGGGTAGTGTTTTTCAAAATTCTATGGGAATTTATTCTTAAAAAGGAGGTTCCATGATAAGAGAAGTGTGAGAAACATTGTGGAAAACAAAGATAACCAGATGCTTTACTGCAGGATTTCCTAGAGTTTTTATCGTGATAAAATCTTCACCATTTTCTAACTTTTTGGTCACAGGATTTCTCATGGGACCACTGATTCATGGGATGCATTGAAAAACTCAGTGAGTTGAAAGAAAGAAAAATTAGTTTATAACTGCTACTTTTCACCCAAATAATAGAGTGACCTTGGATACGTCCTTTATTTTCCTCAAGTTTGTTTTCTCATCTGTGAAATAAGAGTAATCATGCCACCTTACCTAGGTCATAGGGTCATTTTGAGGATTGAATGAAATACATTTGTGACAGTGCTTTGTAAAATATAAAGCGTCATTAGTTGTCATTGGGAAACTAACTGGTTGCATACAAGTTTGGAGAGTAGAGAGAGAGCACTGGACAGTTTCTATTCATCTTTGCTTACACTTTCCTTAGATTGGCCAAATGGGACTGAAAAATCTGGTCTGTTTGCTTCACCAGGGTTTGTCTTAATACCATGTTAATGGTTAACTAGAAATTCTCTTTTACTACTTTCTAAATTATTCCACTGACACACTGATTTGACTAAATATTATAGTCCTTAATACCTTGTAGTCAATGCAGATCCAGGACTAGGAAGTGGCGGCACCTGGTGAAGGAGATGCTCAGGGCTATGAGCTAGTAGGATGGGGAGGGCTAGGACTGGGAAGAACTGGAACCTGGGATGCTGATGTGGTTATTGGGCTGTGCCCCATGATATGAGTGGTCTCATGCCAAATTTCCTTGTCTTGAAGAGTTTGGCCAAACTTGGGGTCAAATAAGTAAGAGTCATATGTAAGAGATCGAGTATAGTGGGTGGCAAGAGCAGAGAAGGAGGTACCTCTATGCAGAGAAGATGTATATAAATTCAGTAGCTGTGGTGCTGTAATTCTGAGTTGTTAGTGTGGGTTGGAGCTTGATGACAACTGACACCCAAAGGTATGAGAATCAAGGTCCAGACCTTCTGGAGATGAGGCCAAAAAAATCTGTGTCATGTGTCGAAATCTCACCAAGTGAGCTTAGTATTAGCCCTAGTGGTGTAACCATAGTGTAATTTAGCAAAACAATAGGGAAACCCAAATATACCTATGGAACAAGCATAGTGGAACTTGAGAAGAAAGAATAGGAAAGGCTGAAGAGGTCACATATGTGGGGCTAATCTTTCTTACCCCAGATCTCAGGTTTGGAGTACAAAACTATTTCAGATCATGTCTGCTAGGATGACCAAACTCCTACATCAGCAGTAATAATAGCAAAAGGTTATTGGGGTGCTTATTTTATGACAGGCTTTACTCTAAACACTTTATGTAGTAGCTCAATTCTCAAACTGCACTATGAGTTAGGCACTGTTGTGGGAAGTCAGGGACCCCAAATGGAGGGACCGGCTGAAGCCATGGCAGAAGAACGTGGATTGTGAAGATTTCATGGACACTTATTAGTTCCCCAAATTGATACTCTTGTAATTTCTTATGCCTGTCTTACGGCAATCTCTAAACATAAATTGTAAAGATTTCATGGACACTTATCACTTCCCCAATCAGTACCCTTGTGGTTTCCTATGCCTGTCTTTACTTTAATCTCTTAATCCTGTCAGCTGAGGAGGATGTATGTCGCCTCAGGACCATGTGATAATTGCATTAACTGCACAAATTGTACAGCAAGTTATGTTTGAGCAATATGAAATGTGGGCACCTTGAAAAAAGAACAGGATAACAGCAATTGTTCAGGGAATAAGAGAGATAACCTTAAACTCTGACTGCTGGTGAGCCGGGCAGAACAGAGCCATATTTCTCTTATTTCAAAACCAAATGGGAGAAATATCGCTGAATTCTTTTTCTCAGCATGGAACATCCATGGGAAAGAGAATGTGCGCCTGCAGGTAGGTCTCTGAACTGGCCCCGCTGGACGTAGCCTGTCTCTTATGGTTGAGGCTGCAGAGATGAAATAGACTCCAGTCTCCCATAGCGTTCCTAGGCTTATTAGGAAGAGGAAATTCCTGCCTAATAAATTTTGGTCAGGCCGGTTGACCTCAAAACCCTGTCTCCTGATAAGATGTTATCAATGACAATGGTGCCCGAAACTTCATTAGCAATTTTAATTTCGCCTCGGTCCTGTGGTCCTGTGATCTCGCCCTGCCTCCACTTGCCTTGTGATATTCTATTACCCTGTTAAGTAATTGATGTCTGTCACCCCCACCTATTCACACACTCCCTCCCCTTTTGAAAATCCCTAATAAAAACTTGCTGGTCTTTGTGGCTTGTGGGGCATCACGGATCCTACCAACATGTGATGTCTCCCCTGGACACCCAGCTTTAAAATTTCTCTCTTTTGTACTCTGTCCCTTTATTTCTCAAGCCGGCCGATGCTTAGGAAAAATAGAAAAGAACCTACATGATTATCGGGGCAGGTCCCCTGATAAGGCACTTTAAGTATTTGCATTTTCTAGGTTATAAATTTGATGTAGAGAGAAGCCAAGTAAATTGTTTTAGTTCACACAGCTAATAAATGGTGGTGTGCAGACTTGAATTCATAAAGCTTGGCTCCAGAGCTATGTTCTTTTTCACCATTTTGGGCTGCCTCCATCCCACCCCAATGATGGTGAAAAGTATAATTGTTGAAATGAAAAAAATTAATTATGGATCTCAGCAGATTTGAGATGGTAAAAGAAAGAATTAGTGAACCTGAAGAGAGATCTATAGAAATTAACCAACCTGAAGAACACAGAGGGAAAAAAGACATTGAAGAAAAATTAACAGAGCTACAAAGACCAGTGAGACACCATAATGCATTACGACTTACATGTAAAGGAACTTCCAGAAGGAGGTGAGATAAATGTTCAAAATTTTTTTTGAAAAAATAAGAGGTCCAAATATTCCGAATTTGATGAAAAACATTAGTCTACACAACTGAAAATCTCAACAAACCCAAAGTAGGATAAATACAAAGAGATTGCGACCTGTACACATCCTAGTTAAACTGTTGATAGATGAAGAGAAAATCTTGAAATCAGCAAGGGAAAAAACAATTGATCATGTACAAGGGAAGGTCAGTATGATTAATGGCTAACTTTTCATCTGAAAAATAGAAGAAGGCAGTGGGATGACATATTCAAAGTGCTGAAAAAAATTGTCAACTGAGAATTTTTTATGTAGCAAAATTATCCTTCAAAAAAAATGAAGTTAAAATAAAGGAAACCCCAAATAAACAGAGATTGAGAGAACTTGTTGCTTGCCAACGCGCCTTACAAGAAATACTAAAGGTTGTCCTTCAGGCTGAACAGAAATGGTAACTGAAGTCCACCGTAAGAAATAAAGAGCACACAAAATGGCATAGATGTGGGTTAATAAGAAAGACTCTTTAAATATATTTTTCTCATTTTCTCAGTCCCCCCAGCCCCCCAAGTAGCTGGGACTGCAAGCATGCACCACAATTCCTGGATAATTTATTTTTAGTTTATTTTTTGTGGAGACAAGGTCTCACTGTGTTGCCCAGGCTGATCTTGAACTGTTGGGCTCAAGCCATCTTCCCACCCTAGTCTTCCAAAATGTTGGGATTACAGGTGTGAAATACCATGTCTGGCCAGATGCTATTTTATAATGAAAATATAAGAAGTATATTTATTTATGGCATCACATTCATAAAGCAGAAGCTATGAAAAATACAAGAAGATGCACATTGGTTGCAAAAGTTATTTAATGAACCTCTCTCATTTTATGAGAAATAAATTTAAAAATTAAGATAGATTTAAAAATAAGCAACAGCGTATGTTTTTGTGAATGTTTCATGGGCACTTGAAAAGAGATGCATCCTCTAATTTCAAAGACAGGGCTTGAGATATCTATCTATATACACTTAGTTTTAAATATAATTATATATTTATGATATATGTTATGTATGTCATATGTAAATATATATATATATGCTTATACCTGCTATGAAGGCTACAGAGACATTCTCAAATTTCAAAAATGTAAGTAGTACAGACAACATTCTCTGACCGTAATGCATTACAACTAGAAATAAACAAACATAGAAAACAAAAAGTCCTTACCACCTAGGTATGAAAAAACAAAACCATCTTTAACAGGTCAGGTGAAAAAAATCAAAATGGAAATTGAAGAATACATAGAAAATAATAATTTTCAAAGTACTGTATAACCAAGCTGGGTGCAGTGTCATGCACCTGTAGTCCCAACTACTTGGGATGCTGAGGCAGTAAGATCACTTGGGTCCAGCAGTTCAAGGCTGTAGTGCCCTATGATCATGCCTTTGAATAGCCACTGTACTCCAGCCTGGGCAACATAGTGATTCCCTGTCTGCTAAAAAAATCAAGAAACAAACAAAAAAACTCCATGTCAGAATTAATGGAAAATAGTTAAAACAGGGATTAGAGGCAAATTCATACCCCTGAATACCTATATTAATGATCCAGAAATAATGAAAGCAAATGAATTAAGCTTTCCACCCAAGAAATTAGAATTTTAAAAATCTAAGTAAAACATAAGAAAAGATTTAATAAAATAGAAGTAGAAATTACTGAAGCAGAATGTAGAAACATAGTAGAACCAATATATAAATCATGAGCTTTCTTTGGGACAAAAATAATAAAATAAATCATTTATTAACTAATCTAATCAAGAAAAAAGAGAGAAAGTTTAAATATACAAAAAATAAAAACAGGGAAGTAACTACAGATACAGAGGAAGTTAAAAGAACTTCTTAGCTTAGTTCCTTGCGAATGAACTTGAACACCTAAATGAAAGGGTCGTTTTTGTAGGAAAATATAATTTAGTGAAAAGAAGGAGACCAGACAGACAAGAATGCAGCATTATTCACTAGTCATTCACAACTAGAGTGAAGTGAGAGAGATTACAGTTTCCTCTCCGGCATGTCTTGTGTAAATACACTTGCCGGCACTGTGTGCTCCTGCTAGAAGAGTAGGCCGGGTGCTGTGGCTCACACCTGTAATCCCAGCACTCTGGGAGGCCAAGGCGGGTGGATTATGAGGTCAGGAGATTGAGACCATCCTGGCCAATATGGTGAAACCCTGTATCTACTAAAAATACCAAAATTAGCTGGGCATGGTGGCACGTGCCTGTAATCCCAGGTACTTGGGAGGCTGAGGCAAGAGAATTGCTTGAACCCGGGAGGTGGAGGTTGCAGCGAGCCGAGATCACGACACTGTGCTCCAGCCTGGTGAAAGAGAGAGACTCTGTCTCAAAAAAAAAAAAAAAAAAAAAAAAAAAAAAAAAAAAAAAAACCAGCACTAAAATATAGCACAGCTCCTCCACCTTCACCCCACTCCCACCCCAGGAAGTGACAACAGATTGATTTTTGAAAACAAATCTATGAAATAAACACTTATCTATAAGTCTCCAGTATCCTCCTTCCTATTTCTGTCCCCTCAAAAGGTTGCTAGGCAACTAGGTAGAAAAAAATGTCCAAAGCCCTTTTAAAGAGAAGACATGCTTACAATGTCAGAAAAATAAATGTGGGCTTGCTCAGTTAGGCCCCCTTACAAACTGCCAGGACCTGCAGCATAATCCATTCAGTAGCAATTATTGCAATTGATCTTGAGGTTGGTGAAAACAATCGGCCATATTCTGGCTTAGTGGAGACATGACCCAAGCCATCCAGGTGTGAGAGGGTGTGCTGCTGTGTTGTCTTTTGCCCTTGAAAGAGGACGAACGTTCAGTAGTTACTGCTGGGGCCTCTCTGCCCATGTGTGTGATTCCATTCTTGCAGTTAGCACAATCTCTATAAAGCCTTTGTAGCGCTCACTGTTGTTGATAACCAGTCTTCCTCAGGAACTGCTACTACATCTCCTCTGATAATTCATATATCCACCTGACTTTAAATGGAGCCTGTTAGCCTATGCTTCTGTGGGCATTGGCATGCACATTGTCTCTGGTGACCCAGGCTTAGATTGCTCTAAGGAACTATACAGCCTTCCTACCTGGTATGTGTGCCAGGGTCTGCTCATGGTGACAGGTGTTGATGTTCAGCTGCTAATTTCCCCCATTAGAGACAATGTGGTAGGATCTGATGGTACAATCTGTTCATCTGAGGTCTGCCCTGATTTTTTCTGTCTAGGATATAATGCTAACTTTATGGAAACAATAAAAGAAGGAATAGATGCACAATCTGCCCTTTAAATGGTTTTGCTTTGCTGAGGAAAAAAAAATCCATAGTAGTCAGTTTCTTTTTGTCTATTACAAATTTATTAACAGTGTGTTGTAATTAGGTGCATGGCTCTGCCTTAGAGGACAAATGGTGCTTGTTGAACTGTGACGTTGGTCTTATTGTGGTAAAATGACCCATTTGGTTTTACCAGCTGTGACTTTGGAGGGAGCTAAATGACAGAAAACACAAAAAACTCAACAGATGAAAACATTCTCAGCTCATAACTCTCTATCGCTGATCATTCAGCATCTCAAACAAAATTTTCTTTGGATTTGCTTGCTAGTGTCTTACAATCTGAAGAATGCTATGCTTAAGTTGGTAGGATGAACTGAAGAATAATATGCTTGAGTTGATGCTTAAGTTGATAGGATGTCAGAAGGGCAATTGGCTTATCATATCAGGCCTGGATTCCCCATTAATATGATATAAAATACTCTAGCAGAATCTAAAGAGGTGGTGTCTCATTAACCAAGAATAAATCCCAAATGCAGAAACAAGATGGTTGTAATTGTGGACTTTGGAATTGGGCTGCCTGCATTTGAAGCTCGGCTGCACCGTTAACAGCTTCTGAACTTCTCTAAGCCTCTGTTTCCTTATCTCTAAAACAGACTTGTTTATCTTCCTCATAGGGTTTATGTGAGGATTAAATGAGTGCATTATTAGCACAGCGCTTTCACATAATAAGTTCTCAAGAAGTGTTAGCTGTTGTTATTATTATCATGAATGACTCAGGCTTCAGAAATAATATTAGACTCTGCAGAAAAATGGTCCAGAAAAACTTTTCCTTATAGGAAAGTCTTGGGTTCCTGACTGGACCTAAAAGAGCCAGGGGGAGACCCATGAATCAGCTCCCTTCAGCTGACTCCCTGCCTTTGACTTAGCACTCATGACTGAGTTGGTGGGAAATTTGGGCCCAGAAGAAAAAAGAGATCCCTTTTTATGGCCATGATCCTGGCAAAAGAGTTTTGAATCACATGGACTTTCACTGGTTCCTTTACCTTTCTATGTTGGGTGAAATCCTAGAGGCAGAGCGACAGGAAAGAGTCAGAAAGGTGCCATGCCACCTGACTCTTCACTTTTTCAGCTCATACAACGTTGGAATCATAGGAACGGAAAACCATAAGGAGATTAAGTCTGTATTTGTGGTCCTGTCCCCTCACTGGCCCCTTTGCTGGATCTCTTTTTCTACATTTTTATTCTTGACTGTCATTTATCCCAAGGAAGTTTTGGTAAATAAAGGTTTACAAAAGGATGCCTCACAGAACATTCCCATTTCAAACAAGGAACTTCTGGATTGAAAAACTGTGAGTCGTAATGAGGAAATTTCATGCCCATCACAAGACATATCTTTTTAAGTAGGGGAAGAGGATTTCTATAATCTCTTCATTATCTCTCAAATATATACAAGTGCTCCAATGTCAGAGGAGACTGGACTCATTCAGTTGACGATAGCTTGAAGTTGCCTATTGCAAGCCCCAAATTGAAATTCCTTAAAAGCCAGTTTTTCATCTTTTTTTTAAAGAGCATTATAACATTCCTGGCCTCTCTCTGTTTTCTAATTCACTTCGTTCCTGCACCTTTCAGCACTGAATCTACCCTTTGCTCTGCTTTGGGATGCTGGAGTGGACTTGGTGAACGAAACTTCTTTGCCGTGCGGCAGACGTTAAGCTTTGTCAGTAGAGGGCACTAGAAGGCCACTGCAAGAGGAAAGAACGCTCTTCCAGGTTTCAGTGTGCTTTTTCCTTATTGCTTCTGTGGCCTTTGGCTCTCAGTGGCATTTGGGACACCCTGTGGTGCTCACCCTCCAGCGAATTCTTCTGGCACCTAATCTGGTGGCTTCTCAATGAGTTTCACAGGCACCCCAGCAGGTGGTCTTATGCTTGCCAGCCCTGGCTTGTCTCACCTCAGAGAACTTCACCACGAGGCCCATAGTGATAGCCTTTCCACTGAGGCCTGAATCTCAGGGTTGGGTTTGGGGGCAGGGGCTCTTTGAAATTTGTTTCTTCCTGGGTACTCCATCTCAGTAGAGGTAGCAGCTGCTTCCAGTGCCTGCTATATCTGTATTCTTTAGAATTCTCTTTACTCCTTAGTATCTAATCCCCTGTTACAAGTTAAACATTCTGTTTTGTTTTGTTTCATTTTGAGATGGAGTCTCGCTCTGTCACCCAGGCTGGAGTACACTGGTACAATCTTGGCTCACTGCAACCTCCACCTCCCAGGTTCAAGCCATTCTCCTGCTTTAGCCTCCCGAGTAGCTGGGATTACAGGCGCCCACCACCATGTCCGGCTAATTTTTGTATTTTTAGTAGAGACGAGGTTTCACCATGTTGGCCAGGCTGGTCTTGAACTCCTGACCTCAGGTAATCCACCCGCCTCAGCCTCCCAAAGTGCTGGGATTACAGGCGTGAGCCACCACGCCTGGCCTAAGTTAAACATTCTTTATATTAAATTTTCTTTGTTTAAATTTCTGGTGTGGTTTCGGTCTTTTGATTGGACCCAAACTGATAGATGCTAGAGGATGAGAAGTGATTTATGCAGATGGTGAGTTTGGGGAGGAACTGGTCATGCATGGTCCTGCTCTTTCCCTTCTGCTTTCTCCTGGTAGTTAGCGTGCCTGCTTGATTGCTCTCAGCATAGTTAAGCTCAGGGGCAGAGGCTCTGCTCCTGAGTGAGGTACCTCTGGTGGTCCAGCCCAGTCCCAAGACTGGCCAGATAAGTCTACCTCTACCTCTGCCTTTCAGTTTGAGAAAGCCCACTCTCTGCAGATGAAAGCTACATTCTCCAAGATCAGTTCTATCCATAATAAAGGTATTATTTTGGATCTTATCTGCTGACTGTGTTCATCACGTTCAGAATCCAGGTAGGGAGAAGTCCTGCTTTTTATTGCCACTACCCTTTCCCCAACAATTTTCATATAAAACAACTATTTTAAAATAACTTGCCACCAGAAAAAGTGATTGATGAGCACGGCAGGTTTAACCTTTGGCTTTAACTATACCTGGCCCTCCACCATACTACTGTGGTTCTTACCCCACCATACATATAAAGCTTTTTTTATTTTTCTTAAAATGCTATTCTAATTGAGGAGTGATTCTACATCTCTCATTAGACACACTGTAATGATCACCTTCAAAGAACACACTTCCAAAGAACCCATGTAAACAGTCCAGAATTTGATGATGGAAAAGCATTTAGAGAACAACGTGATCTATTTGAAACACATCTCTTTAAAATCATAATTTTTTAAAAAAAATTATGCATCTACAAGTGTGTGTGAAAAAGAACAGGTTGTGGTTTCCACACTATATGTGAAGGACCACCTAGGAAAAGGGTCGTTAGCCAGCCCTGGGGCAAGGTCTACTTCCCCGACACATTGGACATTAACAGTTGGAATTGATGATATTGCCGAGTTCTTACTGAAGGAGGAAATTAAAGAATGGATGTCAGTAAATGACCACACTGGCTCAGACACACTCTCTTGTCCCCTCCATCATCTCTATTGACATGGCACCTTCTATTGCCCTTGACTTTCTCCTGCACTCTTCACACGTGGCTGAATTGCTTATGCATCCTGTGTGTTTGTGTAGGGAGAGTACAGTAGAGGGAAAGGTGCCCCAATGTGCTTTAGAGATAATGAGAAAATGTGACTCATGCCTTTTGCGAACACTTAGATTTTGAGGTAGTGGTCAAGGATTAACAGAGCTTGGTGACACCCCCCAACCTCTGCAAGTCATTCCCACAGGCCTAGGGTAATAATACCTGACATGGGAAACATGTAATCTTCATATTCTGGGATGACCTTTGAAGCAGATTGGTGCTGGGCTGGAAAGCCAGAGGACGTGAACACCTGTCACTTACTGACTATAGTGGTTAGGAATGGTTTATTATGAACTGTGTGATTCAGTGTGGTAACTTTACATTTTAGTGATTATAGCCTAACATTGCAAATGGCATTATTTAAGGTATAGGACCAAACAGGTCATTAAGAATCAGAAGCAAAAGAATCAACAAGGCTGGGTGTGGTGGCTCACACCTGTAATCCCAGCACTTTGGGAGGCCAAGGCGGGCAGATCACAAGGTCAGGAGATCGAGACCATCCTGGCCCACATGGTAAAACCCCGTCTCTACTAAAAATAAAAAAATTAGCTGGGTGTGATGGCACATTCCTGTTTTCCCAACTACTCGGGAGGCTGAGGCAGGAGAATCGCTTGAACCCAGGAGACGGAGATTGAAGTGAGCCGAGATTGCGCCACTGCACTCCAGCCTGGGTGACAGAGCAAGACTCCTTCTCAACAACAACATAGAAGAATCAACAATCTTGAAATTTAACTACAAGCTTTTGCTTTTCTCCTTACTACCTTTGGTAATTTCTTCAGTTACTGTAAAGTATCGTAGTTATTAATCATAGAAGCTCCCCTTTCTTAGACAGTGGTGATCTGAGGCTGAGATGTGATCTAGGAGCATTTCGTCTTTGCTTTCTTCCAGACATTTCCCCATCTAATTTTCTCCTTACACACCTCTTCTTCTCTTCCTTTTCCCTACTTTAAGGGATTGACCCTGATTGGGAGGTGCCTTTGTGGTGGATTTAGCACTTAGCATGGATATGTTTTCTAACCTGGACAGATCTTTCACATTTAATGATGGTATAGTATGTAGCATTGTGATACTGATTTCTGTTTCATTTTCATATCATCTATTTTCTAATTATAAATGTCTCCAACTATTTCTGTAATTTTTTTTTTTTTTTTTTTATACTTTAGGGTTTTAGGGTACATGTGCACAATGTGCAGGTTTGTTACATATGTATCCATGTGCCATGTTGATTTCCTGCACCCATTAATTCGTCATTTAGCATTAGGTGTATCTCCTAATGCTGTCCCTCCCCCCTCCCCCCACCCCACAACAGTCCCCGGAGCGTGATGTTCCCCTTCCTGTGTCCATGAGTTCTCATTGTTCAATTCCCACCTATGAGTGAGAACATGCAGTGTTTGGTTTTTTGTCCTTGCGATAGTTTACTGAGAATGATGTTTTCCAGTTTCATCCATGTCCCTACAAAGGACACGAACTCATCATTTTTTATGGCTGCATAGTATTCCATGGTGTATATGTGCCACATTTTCTTAATCCAGTCTATCGTTGTTGGACATTTGGGTTGGTTCCAACTCTTTGCTATTGTGAATAGTGCCGCAATAAACATACGTGTGCATGTGTCTTTATAGCAGCATGATTTATAGTCCTTTGGGTATATACCCAGTAATGGGATGGCTGGGTCAAATGGTATTTCTAGTTCGAGATCCCTGAGGAATCGCCACACTGACTTCCACAATGGTTGAACTAGTTTACAGTCCCACCAACAGTGTAAAAGTGTTCCTATTTCTCCACATCCTCTCCAGCACCTGTTGTTTCCTGATTTTTTAATGATGGCCATTCTAACTGGTGTGAGATGGTATCTCACTGTGGTTTTGATTTGCATTTCTCTGATGGCCAGTGATGAGGAGCATTTCTTCATGTGTTTTTTGGCTGCATAAATGTCTTCTTTTGAGAAGTGTCTGTTCATGTCCTCTGCCCACTTTTTGATGGGGTTGTTTGTTTTTTTCTTGTAAATTTGTTTGAGTTCATTGTAGATTCTGGATATTAGCCCTTTGTCAGATGAGTAGGTTGCAAAAATTTTCTCCCATTGTGTAGGTTGCCTGTTCACTCTGATGATAGTTTCTTTTGCTGTGCAGAAGCTCTTTAGTTTAATGAGATCCCATTTGTCGATTTTGGCTTTTGTTGCCATTGCTTTTGGTGTTTTAGACATGAAGTCCTTGCCCATGCCTATGTCCTGAATGGTATTGCCTAGGTTTTCTTGTAGGATTTTAATGGTTTTAGGTCTAACATATAAGTCTTTAATCCATCTTGAATTAATTTTTGTATAAGGTGTAAGGAAGGGATCCAGTTGCAGCTTTCTACATATGGCTAGCCAGTTTTCCCAGCACCATTTATTAAATAGGGAATCCTTTCCCCATTTCTTGTTTTTGTCAGGTTTGTCAAAGATCAGATAGTTGTAGCTATGCGGCATCATTTCTGAGGGCTCTGTTCTGTTCCATTGATCTATGTCTCTGTTGTGGTACCAGTACCATGCTGTTTTGGTTACTGTAGCCTTGTAGTATAGTTTAAAGTCAGGTAGCATGATGCCTCCAGCTTTGTTCTTTTGGCTTAGGATTGACTTGGCGATGCGGGCTCTTTTTTGGTTCCATATGAACTTTAAAGTAGTTTTTTCCAATTCTGTGAAGAAAGTCATTGGTAGCTTGATGGGGATGGCATTGAATCTATAAATTACCTTGGGCAGTATGGCCATTTTCACAATATTGATTCTTCCAACCCATGAGCATGGAATGTTCTTCCATTTGTTTGTATCCTCTTTTATTTCATTGAGCAGTGGTTTCTAGTTCTCCTTGAAGAGGTCCTTCACATCCCTGGTAAGTTGGATTCCTAGGTATTTTATTCTCTTTGAAGCAATTGTGAATGGGAGTTCACTCATGATTTGGCTCTCTGTTTGTCTGTTATTGGTGTACAAGAATGCTTGTGATTTTTGTACATTAATTTTGTATCCTGAGACTTTGCTGAAGTTGCTAATCAGCTTAAGGAGATTTTGGGCTGAGACAATGGGGTTTTCTAGATATACAATCATGTCATCTGCAAAAAGGGACAATTTGACTTCCTCTTTTCCTAATTGAATACCCTTTATTTCCTTCTCCTGCCTGATTGCTCTGGCCAGAACTTCCAGCACTATGTTGAATAGTAGCGGTGAGAGAGGGCATCCCTGTCTTGTGCCAGTTTTCAGAGGGAATGCTTCCAGTTTTTGCCCATTCAGTATGATATTGGCTGTGGGTTTGTTGTAGATAGCTCTTATTATGTTGAGATACGTCCCATCAATACCTAATTTATTGAGAGTTTTTAGCATGAAGGGTTGTTGAATTTTGTCAAAGGCCTTTTCTGCATCTATTGAGATAATCATGTGGTTTTTGTCTTTGGTTCTGTTTATATGCTGGATTACATTTATTGATTTGCGTATGTTGAACCAGCCTTGCATCCCAGGGATGAAGCCCACTTGATCATGGTGGATAAGCTTTTTGATGTGCTGCTGGATTCGGTTTGCCAGTATTTTATTGAGGGATTTTTGCATCAATGTTCATCAAGGATATTGGTCTGAAATTCTCTTTTTTGGTTATGTCTCTGCCAGGTTTTGGTATCAGGACGATGCTGGCTTCGTAAAATGTGTTAGGGAGGATTCCCTCTTTTTCTATCGATTGGAATAGTTTCAGAAGGAATGGTACCAGTTCCTCCTTGTACCTCTGGTAGAGTTCAGCTGTGAATCCATCAGGTCCTGGACTCTTTTTGGTTGGTAAGCTATTGATTATTGCCACAATTTCAGAACCTGTTATTGGTCTATTCAGAGATTCAACTTCTTCCTGGTTTAGTCTTGGGAGGGTGTATTTGTCGAGGAATTTATCCATTTCTTCCAGATTTTCTAGTTTATTTGCATAGAGGTGTTTGTAGTATTCTCTGATGGTAGATTGTATTTCTGTGGGATCGGTGGTGATATCCCCTTTTTCGTTTTTTATTGCATCTATTTGATTCTTCTCTCTTTTCTTCTTTATTAGTCTTGCTAGCGGTCCATCAATTTTGTTGATCTTTTCAAAAAACCAGCTCCTAGATTCATTAATTTTTTGAAGGGTTTTTTGTGTCTCTATTTCCTTCAGTTCTGCTCTGATTTTAGTTATTTCTAGCCTTCTGCTAGCTTTTGAATGTGTTTGCTCTTGCTTTTCTAGTTCTTTTAATTGTGATGTTAGGGTGTCAATTTTGGATCTTTCCTGCTTTCTCTTGTGGGCATTTAGTGCTATAAATTTCCCTCTACACACTGCTTTGAACGTGTCCCAGAGATTCTGGTATGTTGTGTCTTTGTTCTCGTTGGTTTCAAAGAACATCTTTATTTCTGCCTTCATTTCATTATGTACCCAATAGTCATTCAGGAGCAGGTTGTTCAGTTTCCATGTAGTTGAGCGGTTTTGACTGAGTTTCTTAATCCTGAGTTCTAGTTTGATTGCACTGTGGTCTGAGAGACAGTTTGTTATAATCTCTGTTCTTTTACATTTGCTGAGAAGAGCTTTACTTCCAACTATGTGGTCAATTTTGGAATAGGTGTGGTGTGGTGCTGAAAAAAATGTATATTCTGTTGATTTGGGGTGGAGAGTTCTGTAGATGTCTATTAGGTCCACTTTATGTAGAGCTGAGTTCAATTCCTGGATATCCTTGTTAACTTTCTGTCTCGTTGATCTGTCTAATGCTGACAGTGGGGTGTTAAAATCTCCCATTATTATTGTGTGGGAGTTTAAGTCCCTTTGTAGGTCACTGAGGACTTGCTTTATGAATCTGGGTGCTCCTGTGTTGGGTGCATATATATTTAGGATAGTTAGCTCTTCTTGTTGAATTGATCCCTTTACCATTATGTAATGGCCTTCTTTGTCTCTTTTGATCTTTGTTGGTTTAAAGTCTATTTTATCAGAGACTAGGATTGCAACCCTTGCCTTTTTTTGTTTTCCAGTTGCTTGATAGATCTTCCTCCATCCCTTTATTTTGAGTCTATGTGTGTCTCTGCACGTGAGATGGGTTTCCTGAATACAGCACACTGATGGGTCCTGACTCCTTATCCAGTTTGCCAGTCTGTGTCTTTTGATTGGAGCATTTAGCCCATTTACATTTAACGTGAATATTGTTATGTGTGAGTCTGATCCTGTCATTATGATGTTAGTTGGTTATTTTGCTCGTTAGTTGCTATAGTTTCTTCCTAGCCTCGATGGTCTTTACAATTTGGCATGTTTTTGCAGGGGCTGGTACCGGTTGTTCCTTTCCATGTTTAGTGCTTCCTTCAGGAGCTCTTTTAGGGCAGGCCTGGTGGTGACAAAATCACTCAGCGTTTGCTTGTCTGTAAAGTATTTTATTTCTCCTTCACTTATGAAGCTTAGTTTGGCGGGATAGGAAATTCTGGGTTGAAAATTCTTTTCTTTAAGAATGTTGAATATCGGCCCCCACTCTCTTCTGGCTTGTAGAGTTTCTGCTGAGAGATCAGCTGTTAGTCTGATGGGCTTCCCTTTGTGGGTAACCCGACCTTTCTCTCTGGCTGCCCTTAACATTTTTTCCTTCATTTCCACTTTGGTGAATCTGACAATTATGTGTCTTGGAGTTGCCCTTCTCGAGGAGTATCTTTGTGGCGTTCTCTGTATTTCCTGAATCTGAATGCTGGCCTGCCTTGCTAGATTGGGGAAGTTCTCCTGGATAATATCTTGCAGAGTGTTTTCCAACTTGGTTCCATTCTCCCCATCATTTTCAGGTACACCAATCAGACGTAGGTTTGGTCTTTTCACATAGTCCCAAATTTCTTGGAGGCTTTGTTCATTTCTTTTTATTCTTTTTTCTCTAAACTTCCCTTCTCTCTTCATTTCATTCATTTCATCTTCTATCAGCGATACCCTTTCTTCCAGTTGATCGCATCTGCTACTGAGGCTTCTGCATTCTTCGCGTAGTTCTCGAAACTTGGCTTTCAGCTCCATCATCTCCTTTAAGCCCTTCTCTCCATTGGTTATTCTAGTTATCCATTCTTCTAATTTTTTTTCAAAGTTTTTAACTTCTTTGCTATTGTTTTGAATTTCCTCTCGTAGCTCAGAGTAGTTTGATCGTCTGAAGCCTTCTTCTCTCAACTCATCAAAGTCATCCTCCATCCAGTTTTGTTCCGTTGCTGGTGAGGAACTGCGTTCCTTTGGAGGAGGAGAGGTGCTCTGTTTTTTAGAGTTTCCAGTTTTTTTGGTCTGTTTTTTCCCCATCTTTGTGGTTTTGTCTACTTTTTGTCTTCGATGATGGTGATGTACAGATGGGTTTTTGGTGTGGATGTCCTTTCTGTTTGTTAATTTTCCTTCTACCAGACAAGACCCTCAGCTGCAGGTCTGTTGGAGTTTACTAGAGGTCCACTCCAGACCCTGTTTGGCTGGGTGTCAGCACCGGTGGCTGCAGAACAGCGGATTTTCGTGAGACCACAAATTCAGCTGTCTGATAGTTCCTCTGAAAGTTTTGTCTCAGAGGAGTACCCGGTTGAATGAGGTGTCAGTCTGTCCCACTGGGGGGGTGCCTCCCAGTTAGGCTGCTCAGGGGTGAGGGACCCACTTTAGGAGGCAGTCTGTCCGTTCTCATATCTCCAGCTGCGTGCTGGGAGAACCACTACTCTCTTCAAAGCTGTCAGTCAGACAGGGACATTTAAGGCTGTGGAGGTTCTGGCTGAGTTTTTGGTTGTCTGTGCCCTGCCCCCAGAGGTGGAGCCTACAGAGGCAGGCGGGCCTCCTTGAGCTGTGGTGGGCTCCACCCAGTTCGAGCTTCCTGGCTGCTTTGTTTACCTAAGCAAGCCTGGGCAATGGCGGGCGCCCCTCCCCCAGCCTCGTTGCCGCCTTGCAGCGTGATCTCAGACTGCTGTGCTAGCAATCAGCAAGACTCTGTGGGCATAGGACCCTCCGAGCCAGGTGTGGGACACAATCTCCTAGTGTGCCGTTTTCCAGGCCCGTTGGAAAAGCGCAGTATTAGGATGGGACTGACCCGATATTCCAGGTGCCGTCTGTTTCCCCTTTCTTTGACTAGGAAAGGGAACTCCCTGACCCCTTGTGCTTCCCGAGTGAGGCAATGCCTCGCCCTGCTTCGGCTCGCGCACAGTGCGCTTCACCGACTGTCCTGCACCCACTGTTAGGCACTCCCTAGTGAGATGAAACCGGTACCTCAAGCAGAAATGCAGAAATCACCCGTCTTCTGTGTCGCTGGGGCTGGGAGCTGGAGACCGGAGCTGTTCCTATTCGGCCATCTTGGCTCCACCTATTTCTGTAATTTTTTCAAATGTTTTCTCTGGTGGAATTATTAGCATATATATATACTATATATAAATTATATATACTATATATAAATTTTATATACAATGTATAAATATATATATTTGAAAGACAGTCTCACTTTGTCACCCAGGCTAGAGTACAGTGGCTCCACCTCGGCTCACTGCAGCCCCAGCCTCCCAGGTTCAGACGATCCTCCCTCCTCAGCCTCCCAAGTAGCTGATACTACAGGCACCTGCCACCATGCCTGGCTAAGTGTTGTATTTTTAGTAGAGACAGGGTTTCGTTGTGTTGCCCAGGCTGGTCTTGAACTCTTGAGCTCAAGTGATCTGCCCGCCTCAGCCTCTCAAAGTGCTAGGATTATAGGCATTAGCCACCACACTGGCCACATACGTATATTTTGAATATATCTTCGTCTGTGTCACGTATGCTGAGGTTATTACCCAGGGATACCCACCACTGGAACGAGGTAGCAGATTCTTGCAAGTGGAACCCAGCAATAAGGTTCAAAGTTTGTAGCTGCTGGAATCGAACCACTCAAGGTCACTATTTACAGTGTATTCTATGGAGTTTTGGCCCACAGACCACTATTCATAATCCTGTGGGACCATTTGCTGATTGCTTCCTCCTTGGCTGTAGCTCTGTTACCCCCACTGCTCTGAAATTGCTCGCTGAGCCACCCCCAGAAGATGCGGCAGTATATTCTCTCTTTGCATTTAAGTTTCTTGGAATGATACTAAGTGTTCACTTGTCAGTGCTTTTGCCACCTAAGAAATATTTTTAAAGTTTGAAATCCCATATGACATGTGGCATATGTAAGCCATTTCAGCCTTCTTTCTAATAGTAACAAAAATAGAAACAACCTAAATGTTTACCAATACATGAATGGCTAAATAAACTATAGTTACCCACTTTGTGGAATGCCATTTAGGTATGAAAGTGATATGGATGAACTTTAAGCTGTATTACTGAATGGAAAAAATAAGTACCAGGACATTTATATGGTTTATAATCCCATTTCTATTGGGATTATACACTCAACTATATTATAAAAATTATAAAAATTAAGGCCGGGTGCGGTGGCTCATGCCTATGATCCCAGCACTTTGGGAGGCCAAGGCAGACGGATCACCTGAGGTTAGGAGTTCAAGACCAGCCTGGCCCACATGGTGAAACACTGTCTCTACAAAATTTAGCTGGGCATGATGGCAGGTGTCTGTAATCCCAGCTACTTGGGAAGCTGAGCCAGGAGAATCACTTGAACCTGAGAGGCAGAGGTTGCAGTGAGCCAAGATCGCTCCATTGTACTCCAGCCTGGGCGACTGAGCGAGACTCTGTCTCAAAAAAAAAAAAAGAAAAATTAATATATCGTCCAATTTATATTGTAACATTTACTTACAGCAGAGACAGTGTGTGTGTGTGTGTGTGTGTGTGTATATATAAAATATTTATAGCAGATACTACAAATGCATGTAATAAAAGGTCTAAAAGAATACAACCCATACTGATAATGGGGAGGAGACTCTATAATGAGGAGGAATTTTGCCTTTTATTCTCTACATTCCAGTATTGGGGATTTTTTTTTCCTCTGTCGCCAGGCTGGAGTGGAGTGGCGCCATCTTGGCTCACTGCAACCTCTACCTCACAGGTTCCAGCAATTCTTCTGCCTCAGCTTCCTGAGTAGCTGGGATTACAGGCACAGGCCACCACACCCGGCTAATTTTTGTATTTTTTTTTTTTTTTTTTACTATGGATGGGGTTTCACCATGTTGGCCAGGCTGGTCTCGAACTCCTGACCTCAAGTGATCTGCCTGCCTTGGCCTCCCAAAGTGCTGGGATTACAGGGGTGAGCCACTGTGCCCAGCCAGGGAATGTTTCTTACACTGAGATGAATCATGTATTACAATTAAATGTAAACTTTTAAAAATAATTAATTTTGAACAGGTAAGATGTGACTTAGGGAGAAAAGCAAATTTAGGAACAGCTGGGGCAAGATAGAGAGACACAGACACATAACTAACTATTCAACTTTATTAATGGGATCTACCGATTGTAATCAGAATGGCAGCTCTGTTGCTGTGGTTAATACTATCAGAACAGTTAATTACACTCAAATGTCTTGCTTTCTTGCTTTTATGAGTAAGTAAATGGAATGTTTTTCTAACACATTCCTACGTGTTTAACTGGATGTTAACAATTGTTTCTTAGTTATTATACTTCATTCTTTCTATCTTCCTCTGTTATTCCCCTTCTCCCCTAACACCCTCCTCCCCTAGTTAGCTGATTTATATCCCCTCTGTGAACAGAGGTCCTGCTTTAAAATTCACAGCTTTCAGGAAGCCTTTCTTAATTAACTCTGCCTCACTGAGAAATTTTTTACTCAGCATCTCCTTGGTGAGTGTGCTTTAATGTTTGAGGGCTTAATTTTGCACCTTCTTGAGGCATTGCTTGCTAATTGGTTTTCTGTCATTTTTTTGCATATATGTTCTCTTAATTCATCTTCCAAAGTAATGGACTCTTCACGAGATAAAATACAGAAAAGAGTGAGGTATATGGGCATTGGAGACAGAAATATCTGAATTTAAAACCCGGTTCTTCCAATTTTTGCTGAATGTTTTTTAGAAAATTTCTTCTTTTAAGTTGCATTTTCTTCACTTGTGAAACTGGGATAATTCCTATTTAATAGGATTATTGCAACGTTTAGTTGACCTACATGTGAAGCACTTGGCATGAAGCTTTGTGGTAGTAAGCACTCAACATGTGATGGTTATTGGTATTCATCTCCTTCTGTCTCTGACCCACCATGTATGTGTGTATAATAGTCGTGACATCAGCTAATGTCTACAGTGAGGTTTAAATCATGATTTATTTGCTCATTTTGGTTATATATATTCAGGGACCTGGCGACATTTGGGCTTCAAAAGTAGAGGAGTGAGGCTTATATTTTCAAATCCAAATCAAGTCAATACTGCTTTATTCTTCAAACCTGCTTGCTGTGAATAATGTAGTTGGAATGTGCTCATATCCGAAAGAGCTGTTCCATATTTGTCTAATTTTACGCTACTTTGAAGACCAAGTCATATTTTGTCCTATCACCATTTCTTGGCCTACCTACAACATGTATATGTTTGTGTGCATTCATTCAAAAACTTTACCGAGTAGTTCTGTGCTGGGCACTACAGAGACACATGAAACATGAGTAGGAGCCTGCCAGGTGGACAAATTAGGGAGAGTATTCTAAACTGGAGGTACATCATGTGCAAAGGCCCTGAGGCATGAAATAATAGGACCTGTTTTGGAGCTACAAGTACTGTGCAGCACAGTGCTACAGCATCTGGTGAGCAAGTGATTTAAGATGAAATCAAATAGACAGGTAGGTGGCAGGCAAGACCATTTGTATCTATCATGCAAAGGAGTTAACATTTTATCATTCTGGCAGCGTGCATCTGCTGAAGAATTTTGAGCAAGGAAACAATGAGATCATATTTGTATGTTATAAAGAAATTCTAGCTACCAAGTACAAGATGGATTAGAGGGGTATGAGGTAGAGGGAAGGAGAAAAACAAGGAGGACACTGGAGTAGTATGGGTATGAGATGATGAGTGACTGGACGAGGATGTGAAAGAGGGGACAGGTTATGAGTTAGGGATTTAGGAAGTAGAACTGAGAAGACTTGATATTTGATTGTTATATTAGTTTTCTATTACTGTCATAACAAATCACCACAAACTTAGAGGCTGAAAACAACACAAATTTGTTATCTTATGGTTCTTTAAGTTAGAAGTCTGCCATGGGTCTCAGTGGGCTAAAATCAATGTTGTCAGTAGAGCTGTACTGCTTTCTTAAGGCTTAGGGGAAATTTATTTTCTGGCTCATTCAGGTTATTAGCAGAATTCATTTCCTTGCTTCTGTAGAATTGAGGATCTCATTTCTTTGCTAGGTATCAGCTGAGGCCCATTTCCATCTTCCAGATGCTGCCTGCATTCCTTGGCTCATGGCCACTTCCTCCATTTTCAAAAGCAGCAATGACGGGTTAAGTCCCTTTCATACCTTGAATCTCTCCTGCCTCTTCTTTTTTCTTTCTGCCTCCCTCTTCCACTTTAAAAGACTCATGTGATTAAGTTGGGCCCATCCAGGTAATCCAAGACAACTTCCTGTCTCTAGAATCTTTACCTTAATTACACACATAAAGTCCCTTTACCATATAAAGTAGCATTTAATAGATTCTGAGGATTAGAATGCAGACGTCTTTGAGGGAGCCATTATTCTGCCTGCTTTAATTGGATATGGGGTTAAGGGAGAATGTAGAATCCAGGTTTCTGACTTCAACAACCGGGGGCGATGCAGCCTTAAGAAAGGAAGATGTTTGGTTTTGAACATGTTGACCTTACGATGTCTCTGGGAAATCAAAATGCAACCATCTAGTAAGTAGTCAGATGCACCAGCTAAAAGGCAGACAAGAAATCAAGGCATGTTAGGAAGCTGTCAACATACAGTAAGCCCTCAGTGAATGTATGGAATGGGAAGAGAATAGGGAGAAAAACAGGATTCTGGGATCAATAATATTCTAGCTGCAACAGAGGGAGAAGCACTCACAAATGAAACAAAAGAATAACCTACATGGTTTCCCTTCACTGGTGTTCTTTCTGGGTTGTGAGAGAATTAGAATTTATATTGCCAGTCCAAACAAAGTACTGCAAAGTCTTCAAATTCATTTGGTTTTCATTATATCAGATAATAATCTTTCACAAGATCTTGCTTTACTGAACCAAGGTAGGATGAACTCCAGGAAAGGCAGGACATTTACAGGATCAAATAAGGTTTTCTTAACCAACTTTCTATGATGCTGGGCTTCAAAGAAGATGTTTCCTTGTGTGGTGTTCACGTGAAGCCATAGAGAGTTGGTGGTGACCTGGGGTGAGTGGTGGTTTGCTGCCATTCTCTTCAGGCCAACAACTAAACAATACCCCTTGTGCATATTTCCTGCTGAGAAAGAGACTGAAAACAGGAAGGTACATTGTTCTCTATACTAAAGTGGATATTCACCATCCATTTCTCACTGGACCCTTGCCAGGTCACTCTCTACTTGTGGAAGAGAGACGCCCCTTCCCTGCTGGGCTGGCCAGTGTTGAGCCTACTAGTGTCGTTTCAGTCAAATCTTTTCAGTCTGTCTACAAATGACTTAGTCATGGTGAACTGCTTTGGGAGTGAATTAAGTCTATTAGACAGTAGATTGCTTGAGCAGCTCTTCTCTGTGGGACTGACCTTAGTGAGGACAGAGTGATCAGGAAACTTGAGAAGATCAAGGAAAGTGCAAATCCTGGAAAGGGCTGTAGAGATGATCTAGGATAACCAACTCACTGAAAGATATAGCACCAAAGCTGCCCACAGAGGTGAGCTGGCAGGCCATGTAAAACCTCAGATAGCCACAGGCAGTAAGAACTGCTCAGCCAAACTAGGATTGAAGCTGAAGTTATATGATGGTACTAGGGAAAGATGAAGGCATATATTGTTGAATGGAGTGAATGAGATAAAGAGGCAGCCTCCTCCTTTGTCTCTGATCCAGGAGAAGGGGGAAAAAAATTTAACTGCTATTCTTTCTGGGTAATACACAGATAATTTACAGGTTTTTGAATTATAAGATATGAAGGGTAACTAAATTCATATGCAGAACAGATAAATCATCTCCTTCCTCTAATCATTCTTCCTTCTCACCTTATCCTTCCCCCCTGCTCTCTCTTCAGATCCAAAAGATCATATATAGTCTAGCCTCAACAAATTAGGTTTTTTGGACTTACTATGCTTACATCCCTGTGTCTTGGTACATATTGTTTTCTGAGCCTAAAATGGCTTCACTCTCCTCTATCTTGAAAAATCCAACCTAATTTTCAGGAGCCAGCTCAAGTTTATCTTCTTTATAAAGTCTTTTGAGACTCCCTAGATTGAGTAAGCAGCATCTTAATTATTCTACCCACATATGGTGCTTGTGCTTCTAGCATATCACTTATCATATTATGTTCTAATCATATGGTAGGAAAATACTCAGAAGGGTTATCTGACTGAGGATTAGACTCAGCTGCATGTACCAGTGGCTTGAAGAAGATGGAAGTTTATTTCTCTCTCTTAGTAAGGAAGATTAGGGGGAAGCAGACTAGAGCTGGTCTGGAAGCTTTGCAATGTCATCATGAATCCAGTTTTCTATCTGTTTGTTTTGTCATATTCAGCTCACAGTTTTCATTTTCAAGTTCATCTGATGTCCACAATGGCTGCTCAAGCTCTAGCCATCATACCCATGCTCTAAAAAGAAAGAAGGGGGCAAGAGAAGAATGGCATGTCTCCCCTCTTTTAAGGAGACTTTCTGGAAATACCATATCATAATTCTATTTATATATCATTGACTAGAACTCGGTCACAGAACCACATCTAGCCGTAAAGAACTCAAGAAATTGTAATCTTATTATGGCAGCAGTATGCTGAAATAAAAATTGTACCATAAGAAATGAGAAGATAATGGATATCGAGGGGCAAATTGTGATCACATTATCTGATATATATTTATTTCTGGTAATTCTTGCTGCTTCCCATTCCTCTGCCTATTGAATCTGAGCAATCCATGGCTTTAGGAAGCAGTTAGAATCCCGGTAAAAACAAGGATCACATATGATGGCTTTAAAATTTACAGCCATAATTCAGGTGTGCAGAACTGTCACTTTTTTCATTTTCTGAACTTGAGTTGCCAACAAGCCCCTAGTTCCGTGTATTGCTAGAAAAAAGTCTCATCAATTAAAGGTAATACAGTCACTTCTGTTTTGAAATCAGATCTCTTTGGGGTATTCAATCAAATTCAGGGCTCTTCCCCCATCCCTCACCCCCCCCTTTTTTTTTTTGCCCTCTCACCAGGAGGTGCTCTGCTTACCTAAAGTTCTTTCTGCCATTCTCTCATTCTCTTGGACCTCCAATTATTAGGTATGGTATACGTCTGTCTCCTTCTCTACCCAGGATCTTCACGGAGTCTGGGACGTTGTTTTGACTGTTTGACTTTCTCCAGTGCTTATTGCAGAAGTTGATACATAGGAAATAGTTAAAAATATGACTATGAATTTATAAGTATACTTTAAATGCATCACATAATTAATTCAAATGGTACCATAATGATCTGAAAATCCTGTACAATTAAAAGTCTATTTCACTAAAGCCCCTAGCACTATGTTTATAGCTTTCTTATAGCACTAATAATCCTCAGCTCCGTTATAGTAGTTTGTGTGCTTGCCTCACCCCTCATTAGGGTGTCTGCTTCTGGAAGAATGTTCCTGATCTTTGTAACTTTCACAGGTCCTGAGAAGGCCAGGGACATAGTAGGTCTTCAGTCAATGAAAATGAATGACTACAGGAATAGGGGTTGACACTTTATAATCTACCACTAAAAAATGACTCTCATGTGAGAACAAACAGATTTTATTAGAGCTATTTAGAATGATATCAATAAAAACAAGTTAATATTTTGCCTTTAATGAAACTCTTCTTTTTTAAGAAAAAATTGCTGTTATTTTTTCAGAAATCCTCCACCTACTTTACTTCATCCAGAAAAATGGTGTGAAGAATTCAACCACTTTATTTCACAGTGAGTATTTCTTCCACTAAAAATTGCCTATCTAGCAAGGCCTTGAACAGTGATTGGAGAAATCCAGGCTGTGGAATTTACTTGGCACTAGGGGTTGTTATGCCTGTTAGCACATTATGACTCAGGGTTTGTTCTAGTAAACGATAGAAGATGCCTTTGCAAGATGTGAAATGTAAAGCGTTCCATTTGACTCTCAGTTATAATAAGTCCTTCTTATCATATGGGTCACATTTATCTGAGAACCTACTTTGTCTTAGGGCAAATATTGACAACTTGTCATGTTTAATGGGGAGAGATGAAACATCTAAAAATCTGATGCCCACACTAGGACCAAAGAGAAGACAGAAGGTAGCAGCCTCCAACAGAGTTTTTGCAGTGTGAAAGTTGGGCTTGCTCTAGGATCTGTGGCATGGGAACAAGGGTTCAGTTTCCAAGATGATTGAGGGACAAAGTAGAATCTCAGGCCTGGGGTACCAAGGTAAGGTATCCCAGCCAAGGCTAAAGGTATGAGGAACAAAATGAAGGCCAAGATGATGGTGTGACATACCTGGTAGGAGCTATGTCACTAGGCAAGTATTACTGGGACTCAGACAGGAGCAGAATCAACAGTGAAACCAACAGTGGCTCAGTGCTGGGGTCATGGGCTTTTGGACCACACTGGTCCTAAGTCTGAGAAAGATACTCAGACTACTGGAGGAGGTTACAGGGCCCCAAGCTAGGGACCTGGTGAATTGAGGGGACAGGAATCTAGACCAGGCATTACCAACCATACCAAGGCACAGGAGCTTGGAAGAAGTACTGTGGGATCTAGTATATGAAACAAGGTGTTCAGAGGTCGTGGGAGGAGAAAAGAAGTGACCAAAATAGCTGATAAATAAGAAGTGGGCGAGGGTCAACACAAATTTTTCTAATTTATGCCTCTGTGCAAACTTAGCTTTCACAAAGAAGCCAGGCAATAAAGCAAAGTGGGTCTTTTGATCATCTTCCTTAATAAATCACAATACAGATCAACAATCTCTTATCCATAATTCCAAAATCCAAAGAGCTCCGAAAGATAAAAGTTCTTTTGTAGTTGAGTCATTTAGCAGCAAAACCTAACCTTACGTGAACTGATTTGATGGTAACATATGACCTTAACTGTGAGGCTATTTATAGTTGTTATTTATCTTACTTGATGTGAATATTCATGTGTTTGGCAGCAGATATATTTGTTTGATTATAGTATGCTGCCCCAGATCCTGCTAGGGCTGTTACAAAATATACAGTAAATGTACCAGTTTACCTTTCCAAAATTCGAGAAAATTCTGAATTCCAAAATACATTTGGCTCCAGGGGGTTTGTGTAAACAGCTATGAACCTGTGTTTCACTTTCATTTTAATTTCAAACGTAGTATGGTTCAGGGTCCCTGAATTTGTTTGCTTGTCATGTCCCTCCTGGACTTTTGCCATGTTCCTCAGGAAAGGGGAGTGGAAAAGAACTCAAAGACCCCTACTAAGAAAGACTGTGTTGGAACATGACCATGAAGTTGAAGGTCAGGGGTGGAGGGTATCTCGTTGCCCCTTTAGCCCCATGTTGACATTTTTGTCCTGGCTGCAGAATGCACTAGGAGCAGCCACAAGTCAAAGGTGATGGTGTCAGGCCATGTCAAGAGGAAAAACAGATACTTGTAGGAGGGATGATGCTCACATAAGAGCAGTGGAAGAGCCACTTCCAGAGGTTTGGGACCCAAAAGAGTAGGTAGAGGGAACCAAAGGGCTGAAGACATGCTGGTAGCTTGGCACCACATTTCAGACCACCCCAAGGAAAGAAATCTGGGAGCTAAGGTTCCACTGATTTTGCTGGTAAAGCCTGGATCCAAAGATTTTTCCTTTTCATTTCATTGCTGCACACAGATACCCTTGATTGACCTTGTCTAAGCTGTTGTCCTAGAAAAATCCATTACATATTCACTAATACACCTTCCCATACCAAACTCTCCTGATGCCTCTAAAAATGTGATTTGACTCACAAAACTTTGGCTTATGTATACTTTTTCAAGAGTATGTTTGTAATCATAAACTAAGCACAGTATTCCTTGGATGGATTTGAGAATAAAGGTACATAATTGATGACAGAGATTGGACTGTACACAATGCAGTTGACTCTTAAACAATGCAGGGGTTAGGGGTGCTGACTACCCCCCACCTTGTGAAGTCAAAAATTGCCTGTAACTTTTGACTCTCCAAAACCTTAACTACTGATAGCTTACTGCTGACTGGAAGCCTTGCTGATAACATAAACTGTTGATTAATACATATTTTATGCATTATATGTATTATATACTGTATTCTTAAAATAAAGTAAGCTAGAGAAAAGCAAATATTATTAGGAAAGTCATAAGGAAGAGAAACATGCTTACGGTTCATTACTTGGAAGTGGATCATAATAAAGGTCTTCATCCTCATCTTTTTCACGTTGAAAAGGCTGAGGAGGAGGAAGAAGAGGAGAGGTTGGTTCCGCTGTCTCAGGGTTAGCAGAAGTGGAAAAAAATCCACTTGTAAGTGCATCCGTGCAGTTAAAATCCATGTTCTTCAAGGGTCAACTATGCAGAAATTCCTCCCTAACACTGATAGTTCCTTGTGGCAAATCCTACTATATGCCAATTCAAATCTGCTATGTTTTTCCCAATTCTGAGAATTTCAGATGCACTCATTCTGAGTTGCAAAAGGTCTTGAATACTAGAATGGAGGGCTAAACACAGAAAACAATGCCTTTGAGTTTGCATACTGTCAGGAGCAAAGGAAAAAGCATCCTGTTGAAATTGCAGGGGAGGGAGAGTCTGGAAAGTTTATAATGAATCAGGAAGGCAATTAGAAATTAAGTAATTATGTGGTTTATTACTAGTTTAAGATGGAAACATGTCATCAGTCTTCTTTTTGTTTAATGAGTTGTCTTTACAGTTTTTTTATTAGTGACAAATTTTGTATAATAGGTGTTTATAGATTCCTTATTGACCTCAGCCCTCCAATCCTGTTTTACCATAACGTCTTAGGTTCTTCAACCGTAAATTCTTCTGCAATATTTTTGGGAATATTTCTCAAAATTGGGGACTGATTATTATATTATATATCTTTAAATAGAAGCCTGCCCACCATTCCCAAATAATATACTTTCTTTTTTTTTTTTTTTTTTTTTTTGAAGCAGAGTCTCACTGTGTTGCCCAGGCTGGAGTGCAGTGGCATGATCTTGGCTCACTGCAACCTCGGCCTCCTGGGATCAAATGATTCTTGTGCCTCAGCCTCCCAAGTAGCTGGAATTATAGGTGTATGCCACCAGGACCAGCTAGTTTTTGTATTTTTAGCAGAGATGGGGTTTCGCCGTGTTGGCCAGGTTGGTCTTGAACTCCTGACCTCAAGTGATCTGCCCACCTCAGCCTCCCAAAGTGCTGGGATTACAGGTGTGAGCCACTGAGCCCAGCCCCAAATAATATCCTTTCATTCTGTAGAGGAGACTGCTGACACTAGGCTGCCATTACTCAGCCTATCAAATACAGTTTGACCAAATGCCATGCATTATATTTATTCAAATCTCTAATTCAATATAAACAATGATATTCACTGGGTTTGAAATGTCTATTTAAAGAGAGAGCCTTAGTTTGTTTTTATACTTATCTTGCTCGTATTAGGAGTCAAGGGAAAGAAAGATGGAGGATTAAGACCTTCAGATTATAAGCTTTTCATTATTGGAGGGACTGGGCTGGAGAAGATGATTATCTAGTAATTTTAGGAAAAGTTTCTTTTAACCTGAATTATACAGATAATTGCTTCAGTTTCCTTTGTAGACCAAGACATAGTAAATCTAACTGTTTCTCTTTAAAGAATAGATAGGACTAAAAGTTCCTTAATGGCTTTAAGACCTTTAATACTTTGTCCTCATGTGACTACTGAGCCGTAACAGGGTCGATTCAATTCTCTAGGTCTTTTTTACTCCATGCTGGTCACTATCCACCAAAAGATTTCCTATTGACTGCTGCAGGGATCTGAACAAGCTGGTCTGGCTGCAGCCTAGTGATTATAGCTATGTAGACAGGGCACAGGGGTGTGTGTGTGTGCACGTGCATACGCGTGTAGGAGGGCCAGGAAGGTAGGAAAGCAGGAGCACTGGGGATGTGGCTTACTGTGTTTCAGATTTATTTCCAGCCTCCTTAATTTGGAGATAGTAAGAGAGATTTTTTAAAACATCTAAAAGTCTAAAATACTATTAGTAAACCTGTTTGGGGGTTTTAAAAGAAGCATCAGCTTGTTTGGTTCTGAAGCTTTGGTTGTTAGTGATAATTGATTCATTTATATTCATTAGTTATGTGTTTGTCAAAGCATGATTCCTGACAGCTTAGTTGTGATAAATTAAATGCAATGCTCACATAAATTCTGCACTGCTTTTTATCCATATGCTAGGACCCTGCTTGATGTGTTTTGTCACCTCTATAATGTGTTGTTGGCTTTGTAGAGATTTCATTATCAGCTCTTTCCCCTATGACTAAAGCTATTTGCATAACAAGTTTATCTGGTTCAAGTACCAGCCAGACTTCTGCTTTGTCAGGAGGCTCCATTCAGAAGTAGCCTTTTGATAAGATAAAAATAATTTTCATTTTGCCAACTTCACCTTGGTCCTAATGGATGTCACTTTTCTTTTTAAGTTCAAACTAATTTCAGGTCTTTGAAATCAACTACAAAAATACTTTCCAAGTCATTGGTCACAAGGTATTTGTGAGCTATGCTTTCTCATTTTGCCTCTAAAACTTTAGGGGTTTTATTAGGAATTAAATTTAGGACCTCATCATCAATGGCCCTTGAGCCAATTATTGAGACAATCAAGATGGATTTCTCTTGGTCAAGGGCAATTCCACCAATAGCATCACAGATGCTCAGCTTTGGATTTAATGATGACTTGAACTGTATGGTCACCTGCACATGAACTGTTCTTTCTTGAGGTGGCTGGCTTGGGTAGTATAGGGGAGAAAAAGTAATATCTTTTCCTCACCTACTGTGAGGTTAATGGCTGACATTTCTATAACAAAAGACAGATTAACAAGAGAAAAGTGGAACAAATTTATTTAATGTAAGTTTTATGTGACACAGGAGCCTTCACTCAAAAACTGAGTGAAAACTACTTTTGTGGTTAGGTTTAATGAATGATGGACAGTTGTATAGAAGTATGATTGAACAAAAAGGGCATATGATCTAATGGTAATAAACTGGGGAAAACTTAGCAAGTCCTCAGATTCTTCTCAGCCTCTCTGTGTAACATTTCTTCCTTCTGATTATACAGCAGGTCACCTATCACATGAGGATCTTCAAGAGAGAGGGGGTGGGAGAAGGTCAGAGGGACCTTTCTGTTTTTGTGGTTTTCTTAATTGTCTTCTGCTTAAAATACTCAGTATGCTGAGGGGCCATATTTTGGGGTAGCATTTTCTGAACTGCATCAGCATCTAGCATACTGGTGTGTCTATTTCTCATTTCCCAGAGTGAGCATTGTGGCTGAGCCCTGCCATTTAGTCATCAAATGTTGAAGCAGCCTTTCCTAGCCCTCTAAATAACATTCAAATGGGTATAAGCAGTTGCCCTGAATGTTAACAAGATAAGATCACTCTGAGCCATAAAACTACTAAGACTAATGGTCATTTGCATATGTTTATTCTTTAAAAATTGAAACTCAGATCTGGAACATTTGCTTTCACTGTAGGCCTGAATGCTGATAAAGCTAACCATTTTGGGGTGGTTGTTTGCTTGACATTGATTGTATTTCCCTGAAGGCAACAATTCTCAGCTCTTAGCCTTTCTCCATCTTGTGTTTCAAGGCTGCTTAATTCCACATGGCTTTAGAGTGTCAATGAACAACACACTTGCAGTGATAAATATTGTAACTCAGTGATTAAGTTCCGCAGATATTCTTGGCTATTTAAGTCTTGTCAGATTCTCAGGAGGCCATACAAAGGGTTAATACTTCCTAGAGTAGAAGGATACAATAACCTTTATTTACATTACTTCACAAATTCATAATTTTAATTAAAATGAGCAGTGGTATCTCTAGTGACAGACTCTCTCCATTTTAGATTTATTTAGCCAATGATTAGCTATTGTGATTTCTTGAATTAATTAGCATCTCTTGAGCTACAGGGAATTAGTGAATTAATAAAAACTCATGGAGAAGCTCAAAATTAACACAAAAAATAAGTTAACCCCCCCCAAATTATCCACTCCTCACTTAACATATATTGATCAATATACTTATAAATGCAACTCAAATCCTTTCTTATTTTCAAATATTGGGATTTTGTTTTTCATGAGAAGAACAAATAAAGCTATGTGTGAATTTCAAGGTTATATCTCCCTGAAGAGCGTCTAATTTAGATTACCTAATAGATCATCTAAACACACCAAGGGCGTGATTCGATCTCACTTATACCCTACTTACAAAGTCACCTGATAAAATCTGATTTTCTCATAGTGTAAACCAGGAAGCAGCTGAGTGTGACTTGAAGTTTGAAACATAGTACCCACATATACCTGGAATATATTAGGAATATATCCTGTCTTCTCAGGAACCATGCCAATGTGAGAGAAATGAAGGTTTAGCCTCATACAAAATAAGAAAAAGGCATAGTAATGTGGGTAATCTAGACTGTTGTCAGTATATCCTGTTTATTTCCTGACAGATGCTGGTTTAGATCTTGTGAGAAACCAGATCTGTGGCATATGTCATAGATTTTATGTTAGTGCTTGTGACACATTATATTAGCTGACTTTTGTAGCTGCTGTGGATTCATTAAATTATGTCTGTACCATTTTCTCCATATTGGCTTTTCTTTCTTCTTTTAAAAAAATTACACTTGATTTTCATACTGTGAATCAAAAAGACTCTGTAATTGAAATAATAGAAAGTGAGGGTGAGTGCTGCATTGTCTGTGTGCTTGTGCCTGGAGGTGGTGGCTCACACATTCGCCTCTCCCCAGAGTGCCGCCTGGATCATCACCAGGAAGAGGCAGCTGTGGAAGAGCAGTGCTGTAGCATGTGTATCCAGCTGTGTCACTTACTGGCTGTGTAATCTTGGAAAAGATATTTAACCTGTCTGACTGCCGGGCCTCAGTTGTCAAATTGGGGTTGAGAGTAGTATCGCTGTGAGGATTAAATTACATAATGTATATGTAGCACTTGACAAATAATAATAATAATTAACATATGTAACTCTTATGCTAGGCACTGTTCTCTACGTGTTGTGTAATTTACTTAATCCTCATAATTCTACGAAGTAGTTCTAATATTCTTATTTTTTAGAAATTAAGGTAAAAAGAGGCCAAGAGTCCCAAGACCATAGCTAGTAAGTGGTGGAGCTGGGATTTGAACCCCAGAAAACTTGTTCCCGAGTTCACGCTCAACCAGCGGTAGAGATTATTTTTATTACCCTTTGCATTTGGTCTGTGCTGCTATTCTGAAACTGTGTTTTGAAAGTGGCAATGACTTTCTCTTCTTTGACACCAATGTGCTGTTTCAATCTGTTGTCCACTGTCTCTTTATTTAGACTTCAGCTCACTTACTTCCACAGTTCGGGCCTCTAGCGCACACACACACACACACACACACACACACACACACACACACACGCCTCTCCACCCCTTCTCAATGGCAACAGTTCCCTCAACCTGAAAGAATTGGCTGCAACAGGAGTCAAGACAGAGTCAAGCCAGATGTGGTAGGCTTATGACTGTAATCCTAGCACTTTGAGGGGCTGAAGTGGGAGGATCACTTGAAACCAGGAGTTTGAGCCTGGGCAACAAAGTGAGACCCTGTCTCTATAAAAAATTTAAAATTAGCCAGGCATGATGGTGTGTGCTTATATAGTCCCAGCTACCAAGGAGGCTGAAGCAGGAGGATCCTCTGAGCGCAGGAGTTTGAGGTTATAGTGAGCTAATTGTGCCGTTGCACTCTAGCCTGAATGATGAAGAGAGACCTGTTTAAAAAAAAAAAAAAGTCAACTCAGGCTCACCTTCACTTCTTTGCTCTGCAAACAACCCCACCTTCCCCACCTGGCCCAGGTAACACCTTCTCCAAGGTGAGCATCTCTCTCTGCTGTCAGCCAGCCACAGGCTTCTCCATGGGGAAGGAACAGTGGGAAGGAAAATGGGTGTCTGGACCCTGAGAGGCAGAATCCACAGTGCTTGGCAACTAACTATGGGAGGAGACAGGTACTACAGAGAGAGAAGAGTTAAACATGACTGCAGTGTTTTCAGAGTGGAAACAGGGCCTTTTTGAACATATATATTGGAGAGATAAAGAGCGTAGGATCTAAAGTCAAATTGTATTCTAGCACTGCTAATTAGATTTTTGGCCTTGAACAAGTCACTTAACTTTTCTGAGCCTCAATTTCCTCATCTGCAAAATGAGAATAATAATACTTCTATAATAATAACTAGTTGGGATTAAGATCAAGTCTGTATGTAATAGAAAACCAAAAAAACAGTGGCTTTAAAGAGTTAGGCTTTTATTTTTCCCTCACGTGAAATCAGCTGGGAGTTAGGCCGCATATGTACGGCTGGTGTGGCAGGGCCACATGGCAGCCACCTGGGCTCCTGCCCTCAGGCTGCCCCACTAAATATGATTTCCATTCCGTGGGACCTCATGGGCCAAGATGGCTGCTGGAACTCTGACATTCACATGCTTATTTTAGTTACAGAGAAAGAGAGAAAAATGCAAGTCTCCTTACTTTAAGACTCTCTGGGCCGGGCACGGTGGCTCATGCCTGTAATCCTAGCACTTTTGGAGGCCGAGGCAGGTGGATCACAAGGTCCAGGGTTCAAGACCAGCCTGGCCAACATGGTGAAACCCCATCTCTACTAAAAATACAAAAATTAGCCGGGTGTGGTGGTGGGCACCTGTAATCCCAGCTACTTGGGAGGCTGAGGCAGGAGAATTGCTTGAATCCAGGAGGCAGGGGTTGCAGTGAGCCGAGATCACACCACTGCACTCCAGCCTGGGTGGCAGAGAAAGACTCCGTCTCGGGGCGGGGAGGGGTGGGGGGCAGGAAGGCTCTCTGGCAGTTTCACACAACGTATCATTAGCTACAACTTTATCACATGGCCACACCTGGCTGCAAAGGAAGCTAAGAAATACAGTCCTTTGACTGGGCAGCAGTGGACCCAGGTCACTACTGGGGCTCTATCCCTAAGTAAAGGGGAGAGTGTATGGACAGGAAGCAGTCTGCATCATGACACTTTATAGGGTGACTGAGAGAATTAAGTGAGATACAGAATGAAAGCTCAGCAAATACTAGTGATGAGAATAGTATTATCAAATGAGTAGTATCAAATGACAGTGATGAACACTATAACTCACAATAGTGATGCCATCCAAAGAAACGTAAGGGTCAGGAAGGAGAAACTGTAGGGCCCGGGGGGGATGAATCACAACAGAGAGGATCTTGAGGAGTAGCCATCAGGATTCCTCTGAACCCCAGGGCTGATCTGTGGCCTGTGGGGAGAGATGAGGAAAGTAAGGACAAGGTGGGAGCAATAGTGTGGCCATGTTGACACCTTTCCGGGTCTTTGCCTAAGAGCTATGATGTCTTCCTGGTTCAGTGCAAAGCTCCCAGCTTCTTGCCTGCTCTTCCAGTCTCTGCTGCTTCCACTGTGGCGCTTCCACAGGCTCTGGTGCAGAAGGGAGTCTGGCTCTGGGTCAGTTAGAATTTTAATTAAAAATGGAAATGCAGGCTTATGTCACCAGTACTACATTCTTTCAGCCCAGTGATGATTTCTGGCAGGGATAAAAATAACAGACATAGCCCTTTGGCACTAATGAAGAAAGGGGTATAGGTGTGGGTGTGTTTTAATGAATTAAAAATTTATAACAGAAAATTTAGATATAACAAGTCATCATAGATTCTCTTGGTCTTATGTGCTTTTGGGCATATGTGTGGCTTCCACTGCCTTCTTAGTATTTTAATTCAGAACTTTCTAGGGTCATCAAATGCATAATAATTAGCTGTCATACCATGTTAGTGAATGGAGGGGGAAATCTCATAATTTATTTTTAGTATGAAGGGCTATTTAATGATTTTTTGAAATAATAGTTTTATTTAAAACCCCACATTTTAGTGAATAATGAGAATTTTTGCCTTTAAAAGAGGCCCAAAGCTTGAACCCTCAGGCTCAAGCAGTGCTTCACACACACATACAGAAAGCCTGGCTTCAATACCCCATGTCATGGGTCGAATTGTGTCCCCTCAAAATTCATATGTTGATGTTCTCATCCTCAATATCTCAAATGGGGCCATTACAGATGTAATTAGTTAAGATGAGGTCATACTGGAGTAGGAGGGGCCCCAATCTAGTATGACTGGTGTATTTTAAAATGGGGCAATGTGTACACAGACAAACAGATAAGATCATGTGAAGACTGGAGTTATGCTGTCTCAGGCCAAGGACTACCAGCAGTTAGGAGAGAGACCTGGAACAGATCCTTCCCTAGTTCTTCCAGAGGGAGAATAGCCTGCCGACATCTTGATCTTGGAAGTCTGTCCCTCAGACTGGAGACAACAAATGTCTGTTGTTTAAGTCGCTTGGTATGTGATATTTTATTATAGCAGCCCTAGGAAATTAATACACTCCACGACTGGGTAGTGGAGTGTATTAATCAAGGCATTTGATCTTCCAAGACTTTGTTTCGTAAGCTGTGGGATAGTAATATTCACCCACCTACCAGTGAGGATCAAGTGTACCATTGAATATTGTAGAGCAAGCTTGTCCAATCCTCAGCCCATGGTTCTCATGCCACCCAGGACAGCTTTGAATGTGACCCAACACAAATTTGTAAACTTTCTTAAAACACTATGAGATTTTGTTTCGTGATTTTTTTAAAGCTAATTAGCTATTGTTAGTGTTAGTGTATTTTATGCGTGGTCGAAGACAATTCTTCCAGTGTGGTCCAGGGAAGGCAAAAGATTGGACACCCCTGTTGTAGAGTATCACTACAATATGAAGTATTAATATGACACCATAAAACAATCACTATGATGTCAAGTATTAGTATGAAACCATAAAACCATAGTGTATTTTCTTCCCTCCCTACCTTCCTTTTTCTCTCTTTCATTTTATTTTTTGTTCAAATATGTATCATAAGGGTTTATGTTAAATTCCTCCTCCTGAACCAACTGCACAGTAGTAAAAGTGGGGAATTTCTGGAATCGTCAATGATTTGCTGGCCTTTATAGAGGACTTCAGGAACTAAATATATACTGTACAGTAAGATTTCTTGGTAACAAGTATCTCTCCATGAGGAACAAATTATAGAATGAGATGGCCAATTAGTGTCATCTTGCATCCCAGCACTGACCAACTGATCACCTCCCTGCAATGCTGTGTTAAGGAGGATTCTGACACTGCATCTAGGATAGAGCATCATGATCGCTTAGTGACATTTACTATGGGTCTGAACGGGAGTCATTGTAGCTCATACTTTTGTGGACCTACAGTTTACATTTCATTTTAATTACGACCAAGTTCTTTGTTATGTGA
Organism: Symphalangus syndactylus; assembly: GCF_028878055.3. Classification (NCBI taxonomy): domain Eukaryota; kingdom Metazoa; phylum Chordata; class Mammalia; order Primates; family Hylobatidae; genus Symphalangus; species Symphalangus syndactylus. The sequence goes on from NC_072430.2 coordinate 74,246,828, forward strand.
ACATCTTTATTCATGGCAAAATTCATTTAGCCAAAGAAAGCAAATTGGCGTACATTCAACTAAATCAGCTGTAGCCTAAAAATATCTGAGAGCTGGCCGGGCGCGGTGGCTCAAGCCTGTAATCCCAGCACTTTGGGAGGTCGAGGTGGGCGGATCACAAGGTCAGGAGATCGAGACCATCCTGGCTAACACGGTGAAACCCCGTCTCTACTAAAAATACAAAAAATTAGCCGGGCGTGGTGGCGGGCGCCTGTAGTCCCAGCTACTTGGGAGGCTGAGGCAGGAGAATGGCGTGAACCTGGGAGGCGGAGCTTGCAGTGAGCCGAGATCGTGCCACTGCACTCCAGCCCGGGGGACAGAGAAAGACTCCGTCTCAAAAAAAAAAAAAAAAAAAAAAATACCTGAGAGCTAAAATAAAAGTAGTTGAATAAATTCAGAGTTGTCTGTGTGAGGAGTACAGATAATAATATTAACAGTAAGATTTATTTAAAGCTTACTGTCAGACGTTGTGCATCTGACATGGTGAAGTGCACTTTACTTGCATGATTTCAATGAATCCTCACTGCTGCCATATGAAGTAGGTCACTACTCAGATAGGAAGCTGAGTCTCTTATAAATCAAGTGATGGGGGGCCAGGTGTGGTGGCTCACGCCTGTAATCCCAGCACTTTGGGAGGCTGAGGCAGACAGATCACTTGAGGTCAGGAGTTCAAGGCCAGCCTGGCCAACACAGTGAAACCCCATCTCTACTGAAAATACAAAACTTAGCCAGGTGTGGTGGCATGTGCCTGCAATTCTAGCTACTTGGGAGGCTGAGGCATGAGAACTGTTTGAACCCGGGAGGTTGAGGTTCCAGTGAGCCAAGATCTACCACTGCATTCCAGCCTGGGTGATGGAGTGAGACTGTCTCGAAAACAAATAAAAAGAAAAGAAATCAAGTGATGGGCTTTAGGCCTCACAGCTGGCAGAGCTATCATTTAACACCAGGTCTGTGAGATATTTTAATATGTGCTCTGACGCTCATGATGCTAGAGTGTGCATGCGTGAATATGTGTGTTTAATTGAGGTAAAATTCATATAAAATATTAACCATCTTAAAGTGAACAATTCAGTGGTATTTAGTACACTCACAATGTGTGCAGCCACCACTTTGATCTACTTCCAGAATGTTTTCATCACGCCACAAAGAAACCCCACGTCCATTAAACAGCTACTCCTCATTTCCTTCTCCCCTCCAGCCCCTGACAAACAGCAATCTGCTAGATTTACCTATTTTGGATATTTCATATAAATGGAATCATACAATAGGTGACTCCTTTTTCTTAGTATAATATTTTTGGCCAAGTGCAGTGGTTCACACCTAGCACTTTGGGAGGCCAAGGTGGGCAGATCATTTGAGCCCCAGAGTTTGAGACCAGCCTGGGCAACATAGCAAGACATTATTTCTGTGAAAAAATTAAAGCAAAATTTAATGTTTTTGAAGTTCATCCATGTATCAGTATCATGTATCAGTATTTCATTCCTCTTTATGGCTAGATAATATTGTGTTGTTGTTGTTTTGAGATGGAGTCTCGCTCTGCCACCCAGGCTGGAGTACAGTGGCACAATCTCGGCTCACTGCAACCTCTGCCTCCTGGGTTCAAGCGATTCTCCTGCCTCAGCCTCCGGAGTAGCTGGGATTACAGGTACCTGCTACTACGCCCGGCTATTTTTTGTATTTTTAGTAGAGACGAGATTTCATCATGTTGGCCAGGCTGGTCTCAAACTGCTGACTCAGGTGATCCTCCTACCTCGGCCTCCCAAAGTGCTGGGATTACAGGTGTGAGTTACCACACCCAACCCATGTTGTGTATATTTTGAGGCAGATTATCAACATCCTTTGTACCTCTTTCACCTGGAAATATGAAGAAAACCCAAGTCTGGCTACTCAGACACCTCCTCCGTTTCCCCCTGTCATTCTCCACATGGTGACATGGATGACCACACTGCTAAAATATCAGGTGCTCTCCCTCTCCCTGGATATGGAGTGTTTGGACATGGTCTTCTGCCCTCCTGATGCATGAGGCCAAAGCACCCACAGGCTCTAGATGTAGGAGAGCTGGCTATAGCTTAGTATATGTGCTCTCCCTAATCCACTTCTAATTTGGGGTAGTAGTTTTGTTATCTGGCTTTTTCTGGCTACCCAGAACATTCCATCTTATAGGGGCCAGGTGTTTCTGGGTGATGATTCAGATCTCTGCTCCAACTAGAGCAGCAGCTTGCATAATACTCTCCCTGGATCTCATCACAAATTATCCTGCACAAAACAGTCAGTGTGATCTTTCTGAATCCCTAAACTGATCAAGTCATGCCCTACTCATAATTATTCTGTGTCTTCCCAGTGCTTACAGGGTGTGCTAAAACTCTTTAACACACAAGGTCATGAAGGATCTGCCCCTTTCTATGTAACACCATTCTCTCCTCCAAACTCCCTGCACATTCTAGAAAAATTGAACAAGTGATGCTTCCCCTGACTTCCCCAGGAGGACTCAGAGGCCCCTTCCTTCATGCTTTTATGTCAGCGTTGTGCCTTTTACAGAACTTTATAACAATGAGGAGAGAGGGAGCATGTCAAGCCATCGTGGAATTATTTGTTTCTACGTCTGTCTCCCCACTCAAACTGTAAATTCCTTGAGAGCAGAGGATGTATCTTTATTGCTTCATATCCCCAATACCTAGCACAGTTCCTAGAACATGGCAGGAACTCAGTAAATATACATTCCTTTTGAAGAACCACGAATTCTTTAGAGGAAGTGATACTCTTAAAATTATGCACCTCATGGCCGGGTGTGGTGGCTTATGCCTATAATCTCAGCACTTTGGGAGGCTGAGGTGGGTGGATCACTTGAGGTCAGGAGTTTGAGACCAGCCTGGCCAACATGGTGAAACCCTGTCTTTACTAAAAATACAAAAATTTGCCGGGCATGGTAGTGGGCGCCTGTAATCCCAGCTACTTGAGAGGCTGAGGCAGGAGATCACTGGAATCCTGGAGGTGGAGGTTGCAGTGAGCTGAGATTGCACCACTAGATTACTCCAGCCTGGGTGACAGAATGAGACCCTGTCTCAAAAAGAAAGAAAGAAAGAAAGAAAGAAAGAAAAGAAAGAAAGAAAGAAAGAAAGAAAGAAAGAAAGAAAGAAAGAAAGAAAGAAAGAAAGAAAGAAAAATATTATGCACCTTATATAATGTACCTAGTTAGAAGTTGGATGTTAGAACTCATGATCTTTGGACAATCTCTCCAAATGACAAACATAATGCTAAGGAAGAGAATAAGGGGTGGCAAAAGTGGTCAGATACACCTTCTTTTCCCAATATACATACAGTATCCCAGAACAAAACTGAACATTTTTTTTTTCCTTTGAGATAGTGTCTCGCTCTGTTGCCCAGGCTGGAGTACGGTGGCGCAATCTCGGCTCATCGCAATCTCCACCTGTCAGGGTGAAGCAATCCTCCTACCTCAGCCTCCCACCTCAGCCTCCCAAGTAGCTGGGATTACAGGCACGTGCACACCCAGCTAATTTTCTGTATTTTTAGTAGAGACTGGGTTTTGCCATGTTGCCCAGGCTGGTCTCCAACTTGTGGGCTCAAGTGATCCGCCCGCCTCAACCTCCCAAAAACCGAAATTTTAACTGTAAGAAGAAACAGGATTGTTAAATTGATAGCTATGTGGTTAGCTGTGGATTCTTTTTTGATTGCATTGAATACATGAAAATAATGTCAAAATGAATCTTCCCTGGCAATCTCAGTGGTTATTCCTCTCCAAAAACTTCTGCCCATTCCTCTTCATCCCCGCCTTCCCTTATTTCCCACCACCAGCTCCTTTATCACGTGGTTTAGAATTCCACAGAAAGGTTGAAGAGAAGCCACTTCTGAACTCTGGATTACAAGAAACATCACCATTTGAAGGCTGCCTTAGGGAAATATGCAGAGATGATGGGTAAAAATCGAGATGTGGAAAAGTTCAAGGCCTATGAATGCAACTTTACTTCCTCACTGTAAAATGAAATTAGGTTAAAATCAAGGTGTTGGCAGGGGGAGAAAAAGATTAGGGGCACGTCTCACAGATGTTAATTTTGGCCACGTACCTTACTATCTTAATACATTAATATGATACATACATTAATAGCTTAATAGCTTCACACTAATAGATCTTACTAAAGAAAAATGATTTAGGATGGTAGTAAGCAGAAGAAATGATTGGATAAATTTGAATTTGAAGGATTTTTGCCTTTAGATGTTTCCATGGAAGATATTTTCTGTAAAGGTGATGCCTAAAGTTTATACTTTTCCAAACACATGATATTGATAGGCCAAATATATAAAGAAAAGGCTAAAAACATATTAAGAAGGAAGGGAGAAAAGAAAAAAGGGAGGAAGGAAGAAGGAAGGCAGGGAGGAAGGGAAGGCAGGGAGGGAGGGAGGAAGGGAGAAAAGAAAAAAGGAAGGAAGAAGGAAGGCAGGGAGGAAGGGAAGGCAGAGAGGGAGGGAAGAAGGGAGAAAAGAAAAAAGGGAGGAAGGAAGAAGGAAGGCAGGGAGGAAGGGAAGGCAGGGAGGGAGGGAGGAAGGAAGGAAGGCAGGGAGGAAGGGAAGGCAGGGAGGAAGGAAGGAAGGAAGTTATATTCAGAATATTCATTGTGATGGATGAGAATGGAACAAAAACATGAAGTACTCAGCTGGGCTGAAGTCACAGGTCTGCAGGTATCAAGAGCAGTGGTGGCTCCTGTGGGTAAAAAGACTAACAGTGCTCCAAACAAGATAGGATTCAGAGTTGGGACTCCTACTTGAAGCCAGTAAATGAGGTGGTTCCTTTAGGCTGACCAAAATCGTCTGGGAAAAAGAATGGGGTAGGGGAGGGGTTATTATGTGATCCCGTGCTCTAACTACAGCAATTTCTTCCACATGTTCTCCATCGTCTGGGGTGATGCTGACCATCACCCGGGACTATGACTTTTAGCCACCTTCTGGCTGAGGGTGGTAGAAGGATATATAAGCAGCCAGGCCTGTGGCTGCCACAGTCATAAGCTCTTCCATATGCCCAATAAGACCATGGGACAGCAGTACAAAATGCCATTCTAAAACCTGGCTCTGGGCTAGAGACCCAGAGAGCCAAGTAGACATAACCATAACATTATTAGAATAGGAGGGTGGGCACAGGGGAAGTGAGAGGGAGAGAGAAAACAAAATCCTCTTCCTCCTCACCCTTTCAGTGAGCCTGCCAGCTGAAATTTCAAAACACATGAATAAATCTAAAGCTGAGGAAGACAACCCATCAAAACAATGAATGAAGCATAAATTCATTTGAAATGAAACTAAATTCGTGGAATAGTCTGAAGGATTAATGTAGATAACTACTAACTGTAAGAAGGAAAACAAGTTGGGATAAAATATGTAAAAACTAACTCTAATCACACAGTTGGGGCAGGGACAGCGTCCAGTGTGTGATTTAGGCATGCATAGGTTGTTTTTGTTTGTTTGGATTTTTGTTGTTGTTTTTGAGATGGAGTCTCGCTCCGTTGCCCAGGATAGAGTGCAGTGGCATGATCTTGGCTCACTGCAACCTCCGCCTCCCAGGTTCAAGCGATCCTCTTGCCTCAGCCTCCTGAGTAGCCGGGGTTACAGGTGCGTGTCACAGCACCTGGCTGATTTTTGTATTTTTAGTAGAGATGGGGTTTCACCATGTTGGCCAGGCTGGTCTCAAACTCCTGATCTCAGATGACCCACCCTCCTTGGTCTCCCGAAGTGCTGAGATGACAGGTGTGAGCCACCGTGCCCGGCCTAGGCACGCATAGGTTTTTGTACTCAGACAGGGGATAGAACTACTGGAAAATTTATAGTTAAGCAAACATGTTGAACTAATTTGTAGTTAAGCAAATATGTTAAAACTATAGAAAAACAATGTCTAGTTTCTAAACCAAAAGAAAAAAGGGTCTACAAAAAATTTAACAGAAGGCAGGAAATGAGGAAAAAAAGCATTGGAGGAAAAGGTTGGTAAAAAGAGATTTCTAGCTACATGACCGTGCTTTTGAATTATCAGGCAGTCAATTTTTCCCAAGATTTCCAGTACACAAGCAGTGGCGTGCTGGTAAATGTATAAACTGGCTGGTTGCGGGTAGGGGTGGGAGTGGGGCTGATTTTCAGTGTTTACTCATTTTCATGGTATAAATATTCCCACCATAGCCAATTTCAAGCTATCAATCTGATATCAACCAGTTCACAGAATTCCTGAAAATGTAACAATAATGTCTAGTAAGCTTATGCATGCTGGTTCTAGGATACTATTGTTTACTCATTTGGGATAGACAGGATTTCCTCATAGTCTTCATACTGCGTATAACTTTTGACAATAAAATAAAAAGATTCAACAATAAGATACCACTACATACCTATTGGAATGACCAAAATCTGGAACACTGACAATAGCAAATGCTGCCAAGGATGTGGAGCAAAAGGAACTCTCCTTCATTTTTGGTGGGAATGCAAATGGTACAGCCACTTTGGAAAACAGCTTGCTAATTTCTTACAAAAGTAAACATATGTTTACCATAGGGTCTAGCCATCACCCTTTTTTTTTTTTTTTTTTTTTTTTTGAGACGGAGTCTCGCTCTGTCGTCGCCCAGGCTGGAGTGCAGTGGTGCAATCTCGGCTCGCTGCAAGCTCCGCCTCCCGGGTTCATGCCATTCTCCTGCCTCAGCCTTCTGAGTAGCTGGGACTACAGGCGCCTGCCACCACGCCCAGTTAATTTTTTTTTTTGTATTTTTAGTAGAGACGAGGTTTCACCATGTTAGCCAGGATGGTCTCGATCTCCTGACATCATGATCCGCCGGCTTCGGCCTGCCAAAGTGCTGGGATTACAGGCATGAGCCACCGTGCCCGGCCCACCCTTTTTAATATTTACCTAAAGGAATTGAAAACTTACATACACATAAAAATCTGCACATGAATGTTTATAACAGTTTTATTTACAATTGCCAAAACTTGGAAATCACCAAGATGTCCTTCAGTAGGTGAATGGATGAGTAAACTGTGGTATATCCAGACAATGGAACATTATTCACTGCTAAAAAGAAATCGGCTATCAAGCCATGAAAAGACATGGAGGAATCTTAAATTCATGTTACCATGTGAAAGAAACAATCTGAAGAGTCTATATACTGTAGGATTCCAATTACGTGACATTCTGGAAAAGGCAAAACCATGGAGACAGTATGGAGATCAGTAGTTGTCAGGAGTTGTGGGCAGGGAGGGAGGGGAAGAATAGGTGGAACCCACAGGATTTTTCAGGCAGTGAAAATACTCTGTATAATACTCTAAGAATGGATTACATGTCATTATAAATTTGCCCAAACCCATAGAATGTACAACACTGAGAGTGAACTTTAATGTAAACCATGGACTCTGGGTAACTACAATGTGTCAGTGTGAGTTCCTCAATTGGAACACATGTACAGGTGGGGGATGTTGACAGTGGGGAGGCTGTGCATGTAGGGGGGCCGGGGTAAGTGGGAAACCTCTGTACCTTTCTCTCAATTTTGCTGTGAACCTAAAACTGTTGTAAAAATAAAGTCTTTAATAAAATAAAACAAATTCTCTGCATGCTACTTTTTAACTGAAATCATAAGGGAATTTATTATGAAAACAGGACTTGATGGCAATCTGTTGTTAGAGTATTCATCACATGGTTATGGAAGGCTAGTAATTTATGATCCTTGCTAGCAAAGCCAGATCAATACGGAGATAAATGTCCTCAGCACAATAGAATTTATATAATCCACATGATAATTGACCACTGTGTCACACATTCAATCATTCATCGCATTATCTGATATAACTAGCAGGAAGGGTAATATGTCTATGATTTATTATTAACGCATACTAGTATGAAATTCATGATCCATCTAACCTGTTACCAGTCCTTGGCAACATAGTATGTACAGTTGTCTACCCCCGGTAATAGGATCCCACAGAAAGAATCAGACAACCCTGTTTAATGCTAGGCATTGCCTGTTGAATTAGAAGAGATGCAAGAAGTGCCTGAGCTAGTGTTACTCCCTCTCTTCTTTTCTCTTCTCTTCCTTTTCTCCTTGTGTTGAGTTCTGGTTCCTTTTTTTGTTTTGTTTTGTTTTTCTTTCCCCAGAGCACAGTGGCCTGTCTAGAGCAGAGATGGGTGGGTAAGTGGTCCTAAAAGAGCCTTCGATGTCACTGATTTGCTGCTATGAGTATATTTCGTGACAGTCATTCTATATCACCTATCTGTGCATGTCAGTGAATTAACAGTGGCTTCAAGCTCAGGACACACCGTAATAGCAGGGCGGGGAAGCAGCACGTGCCCTGGGGAGACAGAATGGAGAAAATTAGAAAGGAAAACAGAAAGATAACCATTTAGAAACCCATGCATAGAGTTAGTTCCCTAACAATAGGAGTCAAAACTATTCCAAACTGTCTCCCCCTCCCCCTTCTTTCCCAACCTCTTGGGAACATGTGTTGGTTGCCTGCAACGTCTGTGCTTTACTTTGCAAGGGTTAATTAGATGGCCTATTATTCAGCAAATTAAAGGCTTGGTTGCCTGAGTTCCTTTCAGAAAGGATTAGGGTCTCTGATGAGGCTTTGATGTAATAGATGGAGCTGTTCTGCTCCATCTTGTTAATGGAGGAGTTTTAAGGACTCCCCAGACTCTATTTGGCAGTCAGTGTCTTTATTCATTCCCTTTCCTAAAGAAGAAAAATATTTTATCTTGCAAAAATTTAGTGCTTGAACAAGGCACTGGATTGACATCCCGGGGGTGAGGTGGGGGGTGGAGGGTGAAGTGTTCATTTCTTGTCTAAAATCACACAGAAGCAGCACTTCCTGGCTTCCTCGGGTGGCCACTTCCTCTGCAAAAACCATCTCTCCAAAGAAGCAGCAGGAGCAGTAATTTGGGCCTTGTGGTTCATTGTCCTTTGAAGCTTTTTTGCTAAGAAGTTGGGCAGGAGAGATGGCAGGTGACAGGCATGGTGGTGGTTTGTGTCCTCAGGAACATGAGCCAAGACAACCAACAACTGTGCAAAATCCTACCTTGCATAAAAAGTGTGCACCTACATATTATCTGACAAGATTTTTTTCCAGACTTTTTAGTGTGGTTAAGTTGTTATGAAAATCTGGCTTAGTTCATTTTCTCCAATTTGATGTTCACATAATTGGCAGTCAGCCAGAGAAGTGTTTAGTCAATTTTAGTCTTTATGAAAAGAACACACATTAAGGGAAGGGTACAAAATGTGGGTAGACACAATGCCAGTAGGACTATTGCAGCTCTAGGTCATTATCCTGCCTCTTTATCTACTCTCCTAGCCCCACTGTGTATTATGGCCTGACATTTTAGCTGGAGTAATTATTGTCATCATTTAGGGAGCAAATCAGCTGTCCTTTTGTTGCCAACTCCCACTTGTGTGACGCTCCAGTCTTATTCCTCCCCTTCCCCAACTCACATTGTTGGGATTGAATCGCTCCCTCCTTTGAGTTACTTTTGATTCATGGGCTCTACATTTTCAGCAATCTTCTTTTCATTCTTTGCAATGAATAGCACATGGTAGCTTGGCATCCATCTTTTCTTTCCTTAATCGATGCCAGCATCCAGACATTCAACATGTCAGGAATCAAGGGGCCTGACCCTATAAAAATTCACCAAGTCGCTGATAGATTTAGCAATGGATTAAGACAGATGGCTCTTATCTCTTTGTGTTGGCCACCCAGGGAGAATTTTTTTTACTAGATGATGTAAGGCATCAGTTTGTTCATTTATTTATTTATTTATTTTTATTTTATTTTATTTTTTGAGATGGAGTCTCACTCTGTCGCCCTGGTGGAGTGCAGTGGCATGATCTTGGCTCACTGCAAGCTCTGCCTCCTGGGTTCACGCCATTCTCCTGTCTCAGCCTCCCAAGTAGCTGGGACTACAGGAGCCTGACACCACGCCTGGCTAACTTTTTTGTATTTTTACTGGAGACGGGGTTTCACTGTGTTAGCCAGGATGGTCTCAATCTCCTGACCTCGTGATCCGCCCGCCTCGGCCTCCCAAAGTGCTGGGATTACAGGCGTGAGCCACCATACCTGGCCAACAGGCTTCAATTTAGATTGAAGAGTGTCATAAGAAAAAGCCCTATGAAACCCATAGCAACATTTACTAGAGAGTGATAATATTCATTACATAGCATGGAGCCATTTCCTTTCTTTTCTTTTTGAGACAGATTTTCCCTCTTTTTGCCCAGCCTGGAGTACAATGGCATGATCTTGGCTCCCTGTAACCTCTGCCTCCTGGGTTCAAGCAATTCTCCTGCCTCAGCCTTCTGAGTAGCTGGGATTGCAGGCGTCCGTCACCACACCTGGCTAATTTTGTATTTTTAGTAGAGGTGGGGTTTCACCATGTTGGCCAGGCTGGTCTCGAACTCCTGACCTCAGATGATCTGCCCGCCTCGGCCTCCCAAAGTGCTGGGATTACAAGTGTGAGCCACCGCACCTGGCTGCATGGAGCCATTTCTATGAAAACCCTGGAAAGCTATATCTTTAGTCTTGTTACCTGTCATTACATCATAGTTCTCCAAATTGCTGGTCTGTTTTATTTATTTATTTATATTTTTTAAAAAATGTTTTAAGATAAGGTCTTACCCTGTGGCCCAGGCTGGAGTGCAGTGGTACAATCACGACTCACTGCAGCCTCAACCTCCTGGGCTCAAGCAGTCCTCCCACTTCATCCTCCCAAGTGGCTGGGACCATAGGTGTGCACCACCATGCCCCCCTGATTTAAAAATAATATTTTTGGTAGAGACAGGGTCTCCCTGTGTTGTTCAGGCTTGTCTCTAACTCCTGGGCCCAAGCAATACTCCTGGCTCAGCCTCCCAAAGTGCTGGGATCACAGACAGGTGTGAGACACTGTGCCTGGCCTAGTCTGTTTTTGTATCATGGGTTTTAAGAAATATAGAACAGAATCCTCGTCTCTACTAAAAATACAAAAATTAGCTGGGCATGGTGGCAGGCACCTGTAATCCCAGCTACTCAGGAAGCTGAGGCAGGAGAATCCCTTGAACCTGGGAGGCGGAGGTTGCAGTGAGCCAAGATCACGCCTTGTACTCCAGCCTGGGCAACAGAAAGACTCCATCTCAAAACAAACAAACAAACAAACAAAAAAAACATATATATATATATAACTGACTACATTTTATCTTTCACATTGTCTGACATAAAGCCCAGAGCCCCATTTGTGGACACCTCTAACAAAGTCTTTTATTTGGTATTCTAATTCCTATTAGATTCCAGGGTATCGCCGGGCGTGGTGGCTCACGCTTGTAATCCCAGCACTTTGGGAGGCCGAGGCAGGCGGATCACGAGGTCAGGAGATCGAGACCACGGTGAAACCCCGTCTCTACTAAAAATACAAAAAAAATTAGCCGGGTGTGGTGGCGGGTGCCTGTAGTCCCAGCTACTCAGAGAGGCTGAGGCAGGAGAATGGCATGAACCCAGGAGGCGGAGCTTGCAGTGAGCTGAGATCGCGCCACTGCACTCCAGCCTCGGCGACAAGAGCGAGACTCCGTCTCAAAAAAAAAAAAAAAAAAGATTCCAGGGTATCTTTCTTCCCTAATTTCCCCTTTGCTTCATTCTTCTCTGGTTCATAATTGTTTTTTATCTTTCCTTATGACATATACCTTTATCTATTTAAGTACCTATTGTTTTAAGATGTCTTAAGTTATTTCTGGAACAAGATGGAATATTTTTAAATTTGCATACGTTGGTAGGAATATAAAATGATGCTATGATTTTGGAAAACAGCCTGGTAGTTCCTCAAGAAGATAGACATAAAGTTACCATAACCAGCAATCCAGGGGAAATGAAAACATGTGTCCACATAAAACTTTGTACAGAAATATTCGTAGTAGCAATAATTCATAATAGCTTAAAAGTAGAAAAAACCGGCTGGGCGTGGTGGCTCACGCCTGTAATCCCAGCACTTTGGGAGGCCGAGGTGCGTGGATCACCTGAGGTCAGGAGTTCAAGACCAGCCTGACCAACATGGAGAAACCCATCTCTACTAAAAATACAAAAGTAGCCGGGCGTGGTGGGGAGCGCCTGTAATCCCAGCTACTCGGGAGGCTGAGGCAGGAAAATCGCTTGAACCTGGGAAGCAGAGGTTGCGGTGAGCCGAGATCGCGCCATTGCACTCCAGCCTGGGCGGGCAACAAGAGCGAAACTCCTTCTCAAAAAAAAAAAAAAAAAAAAAAAGTAGAAACAACCTAAGTGTCTATCAGCTGATAGATGGATCAACAAAATGTCCATATAATGAAACATTATTTTACAATAAAAATGAATGAAATATTAATATATGCTATGATATGAATGAACCTTGAAAACACGCAAAATGAGAGAAGCTAGTCACAAAAGACCATACATATTATATGAAATATCCAGATTAGACAAATCTACAGCGACAGAAAGTAGATTAGTGGTTGCCTGGGACTGAGGAGGTTGAGGGAGTATAGGGTGTGAATGCTAATGCATACAGGGTTTCTTTTTGGGGTGATGAAAATGTTCTGAAATTGATTGTGGTAATGGTTGCAGAACTGTGTGAATATGCTAAAAATCATTGAATTGTACATTGTTAATGGATGAACTGTATAGTATGTGAATTATATCTCATTAAAGCTATTATAAGAATTATTGGCAATAATTAATCAGTTGTAAATTTTATTGAGTAGTTTTTGCTGATTTTCTTACATTTAAAATTCTTACTTAATGCCAGCTATGCACATTATAGTTGCACCCACTCATTTTGAGCAGAATCTACAGACTTGTTTGGGATTGTGGGTCTCCAAGAATAGGGATGGCCTTCTCCATAGTATGCAAATTCCCTCTATATTACTTAATTTATACATTTGAGCTACTAGGCAAAGGCAGTAGTTGTTCAGGAGCAAGTTCTAAGCCTGTGCACATAAAAGCTGTCAGTTCTATTTTCACTTCTCCTTGTCTTTGCATATCCTATCTCCTCTGCCCTTGTCATCTTATTCCACCTGGTAATGAAAATAAATGAGCGAGAGTAGTCAGAAAAGTAAAAGAATAACTAAGAGATGTAGCATCACTACAGGCAATGAAACAGAATGTTTCAAGGAACCAGGGTAATAGTGGTCATTAGTGACCTCTTGAACAGAGAGGTTGAATACAATGAGAACTAAAAAGGGAACACAGAATCGGCAACTTAAAGGCCTTTAGGGTCCTTTGAGAGAGGTTTTAGTTGGGTAGTGAAGATAAAAGATTTTTATGTTCACAAACATTTAGCTACAGGCCCGTCTATTAAATTTAAGTTTACCTAAAATTCCACTGGTGACCTCTTCTCTTTTCTTTCAACACTCTTGACTTGTCTTCAAGTTCCAGGGCTACAATTAACATCTTTCCCTTTCTACTTCATTAATTCAGACTGTATTCTTCCTAAATGAATTCACTTCCTCCCTCTAATCTACTCTCTAATATGATGCCACTTTATTTTCTAAAGTAAATATCTAATTGTGGTATATCCTTGTTCATGAACCTCAGTTTAATGTGGCTAAGAAAGCCCAAACTTACCAGCAAGACCTTCTGGGTTCTGAAAAGATGTTCCAGCCAGACTCTCACCCCCATCTCTATTATAACTGTATTGTTCTCTTGTACTCATGCCCCTAGATGAGCCTTGCATTTTATACCAATGAACTTCCTCAAAAGGCCACTGTACCCTCCACTTGGAATGCCTCTTCCCTGCATTTTCTGTCAATACCCCTTTTGTTCTTTAAGACCCAAGGATCATCTCTCATGTGAAACTCTTGCTCCTAGTTAGAATTATTTACTTCGTCTGCGCTATTCTAGTGCTTATACTTTTCAGCCTTAAATTATTATTATTTATGTCCATGTCTATTCTCTACTTCTTTCTAAATCCCATGAAAGCAAATGTCTCATTCCAGGCATTGTTTTCCTCAAGCATTTGCCGTAGCACCATTCACAGTAAATATCTGGTAAGTTTTTGAATGAATCAGTGAAATCAGTCTCATCTGATTCTCTAAATCTTTCATATGTGTAAGTCTGGTATTACCCCAGAAGCTGATAAGTTTCTTGTGGATGAATATAATGTCTTTTGTTTGATTTGCACTGTCTTAGCCCCAACCCCAGTTCTGGTGTAGTCCTGAGCATGTAATGATCATGCACTGTGGAACAGATTGTTCATTTCTGTTAGAGGATGGCTGGGTACTATCTATTCCTTCTCCTTGTAGGGAGAAGAATGCATACAAATGAGAACGGTGAATTTAATTCAGGGAAGGGTGGCAAGTAGGATCACGGGAAGAAATACAATTCATGTGTCCCTGGGCATTTAGGCCTGGACTAAGAAGCAGACCATGACTGTTTGTCAAAATGGAAATTGATTTTCGAATCAAAGAAATGAGCCAGACATTAAAAAAATTACCCAAAGGCATGAACTTGAAAATGCCAAAGTTCTTTGCTTTTGCTGAATTGCCAGACCTCAGAAATTCCCTTCCCCTCAGAACTTTGAAAGTTCTGATCAGGATATCTACTATCAAACAGAAATTTGTCCTCAGTGGTAGGAGTCACTCTGAGAGAAGGTAGCTAACTAATGAGCACAGTATTATTAAAATCTAACTCAAGGAGCCATTGCACGTTAACGTTTCCTTGTTGCTGTGGTTTGAATGTGTCTCGTCCAAAATTCAGGTGCTGCCTTTGTGATAGTATTAAGAGGTGGGTTCTTTAAGAGGTCGTTAGGTCATGAGAGCCTCTCCATGGTGAATGAGATTAAGGATTAAGTACTGGATAAACAGGCTTGAAGGGGAGGCAGTTAGTCTCTTCTTGCCTTTTGGCCTTCCACTGTGTGAAGACACAGCATTCCTCCCCTCTGAAGGAGCCATCTTGGAAGTAGAGAGCAGCCCTCACCAGACAACTGAACCTGCTGGAGGCTTGGTCTTGGAATTCTCAGCCGTCAGAACTGTGAGAAAGTACATTTCTGTTCTTTATAAATTACCCAGTCTTAGGTCATCTGATAGAGCAGTGCAAAATGGAGTAAGACACTTATGTAGCACTCATACTGCTAATTATCAATAGGTGTACCACAGCTGTCTTCCTCCAATGGACTGACTGACTGTATACCCAGCAACTAGTACAGTGTCTGGCCCAGGGAGCTGGCATTTATCAAGTGTTCGCTATGTACCAAACACTAGACATGAATTACCTCATTTATTCCCCACAATAACCTTTCTGACCATTTTAGGTGTGATCTCCCAGGGACCACACCTTTTCCAGCCCTTTGAACTAGAGGGTGGCATTTGAACATTGACTAACAATCTGATAAGCTAGTTGCTGGGGCTGTGTTTATCTGTGCCCTGACTGTGTCACATGGGTGGAGTTGCCTGGAGAAATATCTGGTTAATTGCAAGGTGCTTTTTATAAAAACTCAACCAAAGAAAAAAAGAAAGCCAGGAGGAGGGAGAAGGTGATGACTTGGGGCCACCAGTTAACAATCCTTAAGACTGCCTTAATTCTCGGACACAAAATTGACATCTTCTTGGCTGCTACCATGTCCAGCAGAGGGCATCCTTATCCCCATTCTTTGTCAAATGCCATATGACGGTTTGAAAGCGTAGCTTAAACACAAGAAGGAGGTGCCAATGACAAGAATAAAACAGCCACCTCGGTCGGTGTGCCTTCAGTGACTTTTTATTGGAGATACCTCTCTTTACCTTGAACCTGTGTCCCATCTTGACCTGCTACTTGGCTCTGGCCTGGTTCACTTGGCCCTTCTACTTCATCTCATTTGTTCAGCACTTTTACATCTCTCTCCTTTTCCTCCTCCCAGACTGATTCTGCCTGTGGTCTATAGTATAGTCTCCTTTCCTCTGTTCCTTCTCACTGTGGCTCTCCACTTGTCCCTAGACAAGCAGGGCTTGAGGATCTAGAATTTTTGTTACCACATCTCCTTCCCTAAGAACATAGTTAGTCTGGGCTTTTCAAACTATTTCATATTGACCAAAGGATTAGAGATAGAGGGTAAAGAGGTTCCTGGTTGACAGATTTCACTGAGGCTGCAACCCTGGGGCATTACAGGGTTACACATTGCAGCTCTCTGCCTTATTGGGGGTCTCTGATCCTGGGCCTTGTTTTTGCATAGGGACTTTCTCCAGCCACACTGGCGCACACTTCTTAACTCTAGAGGTAGATTCTGTCCCATTTGCTCAGAGATGTGATATTTTGGCTTCAAACCACTACCCTATATGTTTTCTTTCGTCACCTTCTTTACTTTTTTTGAGTCTTCTCTGGGTGAGAAAAGTAGATGTTCTTTATCCCCAGGTTTCCTGCCCAGTCTCAGGCTTCAGGAAATGCAATGTTCTTCCCTTTCCATTTCCATCCTACATTCACTTGAGCTCACTCTGGACCTTTGGTGCTGACAGCTTTGTCTAAAGATCAGGCTGACTTGCTTATCTTTCAAACCTTGCCCCAGGATCTCTGGCAAGATGACAGCTGCCCTGTCATCCAGTAGCCCTGTGGTCTCTTGCTTTTTACACAGACTCTATTCCCATTACTCGTTTCAAACAGAGACTCAGCTTCCTGTTCAAAAACTCTCCATCCTACCTTCTTGGGGCTGTTTATCTTTTAGCAAATACTGACTATTCTCCTCTGACTGATAACCATAGACCTACCTAACTGAGTAATGCACTCCCAGTTCTCACTTACCTTTTTCAGGGGAGGACCCCACTTCCCCATCCCAAGTGTGAAGTTAGCATTGCAATTTCAGTTCTCACCAGTGAGACTTTAAAACAGCATCAAATGTGATATTCAGACTTCAGGAAAACTGAAATGCAGTTAAATATTCCACCAAACGGGGGGGTGATGTTTCACAGAAATACTGTACACAACATCAAGTTTCTCATTCTGCCTTCTTTTGAGGCATTAGTCATTTTCAGAAAGTGCCTGTTTGTCATAGTTTTGTCTTGCAGAATGGAAATTTTCTTCCAAGACAGAGTACTGTGGGCTCTGATATTTAAACTATAATTAGTGTATCCTCTGGAGGATTTTCTCCCCTTGATGTAGAGGCCTCTTTGTCAATCAGCCTTCTGTTTGACGATGATAGCAACCACAGGGCAGCACCGTGAATCACAGGGCAGGGAAATGCTTGCTCAGATTCTAAATGTTTAGATCTTCTGTAGCAACGGGAACACATAACAATTCAAGTAGCAGGCCTGCAAGAAAATAGCAGGAAGTATAAAAGACAGAATATTTATAAAGAAATGAGAAGAGTCATAAATCCTGAGTTTTGATCTAGTTTTGCCCCAATGTATGGAATAAAATTGCTCACCCTCATGCTTTTCTTACCCAGTTCACTAGTATTTTTAGTTTTTGCCTTTTCAGCTGCTCTATATCAAGTGTTTTATTCACTGGTAAACAACAGTCAGAGGCTCTTGACAAATAGCTCCCCCTTGCAGGCATCCGGTTTTCTGGTGATGAAATGGCAGTTTACAGGCACAGAGTAGCTGTGTCACGACAGCATTATTGTCTGAGAGCGGAGACTGCACAGACACCACCAGCTCGAGAGCCCAGCCTTGCTTCTTGCTAAGAAATGTCTCCTTTTTGCCTGTTTTTGGCAGAAGCCAGACTGGGAGATTGCTGCAAATGGCTGCAACAACCTGTGTTTAATGTGGTGACACTAATAGATTCTGAGAATTAATCTTCAGCCAAGAAAGCATGATGGAAGGTACTAGAATTTCAAATTAGATAGTGGATTGATTTCCTTCAAGGCTGAAATTTGCTTCCTTTATCTTCTGGTGGACTTTTCTATCATATTCAAACCACCCACCATGGCCTTATTTCCAGAGTCTCTTGTATATATCTCATGGTATAAATAAATAGTTATTCTGTTGTTTTGTCTGTTAGCACAGAGAAAGCATATCTAAATCCAAAAATTTTAAAAAAGATTAAAAAATCCAGGAATAAATGAAAGGAAGAATTACTTACGATTTGGGGGAAAAGTGGTTTATCTAAATCTCGTCCTTGCTACTTGTTTTCTAGAATAAAGGACTCTGGAAAGAACTGAGCTCAGGAAAATGTCTCCCCAGGTTGAAACACTGTCTTTTGCAGAAACGGTAGCCCACCAGAGTGTCTCAGATGTGGCAATTATTAAGTTCTTACAGTGTCCCCTCAGTCCACTGAGTTGAGGACTCTGGTGTCCATCCTAAAATCATGTGACTAATTGCCTACAACAGAACTTCCAAGGATATCATTTGTGGGGTCCAAACAAAAAACAACAACAAAAAAAAGGTCTCTGTGGCTGAGTAAGTGTGGAAACATGGGCTCAAGCAGAATTAAACTTTTTTTTACCCTAGCTCTTGTAAGAACCTTTAATAGGCTTGTGTACATTATGAAACTCCAAACTTACTTGGTTTAGAAAATCACCAATGTTTTCCAAACTCTTTTGACTAGTTTTGATGGAATGCTTTATGTGTCTGGTGCTTCCCCTAATTCACCTTATGTTGGCTGGCGCGCAATCCCATACAGAGTTGAACATTTTATGCATCCTTTTGTAAAAACTGCTCAGTCCTTAGCTGGGGGAAGATAGTCTTCATTTGGAATTTGCAGTTCCTGGTTTAATAAGCAATACCTGAAATGAATAAGTATATTAGAACTCCTTTAGTTTTACTTGTTTGTTCTCCAAATCAGGTTAAAGGATTCTATCTTGCTTTATAAAAGGACATGGAGGCTGTCAGGAATTTTAGGAATCCCAGCTGTCAGTTTCATCTTCATCCACTAAATCTCTGCTGACCAGGGATAGAAATGACAAGCTGACAAACTTAAACAGTAAGAATTTTGGGCACCAAACTACAAAGTCTTAAGCAACAACAATTATACCTTAGTTAAAGTTGGTAAAGGGACTAAAGGCAATAATTGTTGTTAGGCATTCAAAAGAAGCAGCTTAGGAGGTGAAGGTCAGTGTTCTGGTGGCCTCCTGATTTACCGGCTTTGCAGCTTGTCTAGTTTGCTTCTTGCGTTGCCGATCTGGCTCCCCAGTATGACTTCTGCCTTTACTCCCCCAGTTTAGTTCAATTTAGTTCAAAAACTTCCCCCAAGACTTACCTAGCTCAATTCTTACCAGCTCCAGGAAGTCTTTCCTGACTACAGTTCTTCCCTCTGGCCCCGAAGTATTGTTTTGTACGTTGTACTTTTGCCATTTTTAACAACACGGAGCAGAGCAGGAAGGGTCCTCCTGTGGGAGTTGAGGAATTGACCTCATCATTGCCAGGACTTGATCTCATTTCCTCACCTCTTAAAAGAGGGGCTAGAATCGAAAATCTCAGTCCCTGTGGCCCTGAAACTCTATGCCTTTGTGCTATTATTTCTTATCCTAAAGATACAAGCAAACATACGGCTTTTGCTGTTTCTTGTGTTTCTCTTGTCCTTCTGTCTTTCCAATTAGACTGTAGATCCTTGAGGAAAAGGGTCATAGTTTTTAATTAATTTATATATTTTGGCTAGTTCTAGTGCTGTGTAATAAATGTTTGCTGAGTAAATGATATGATGCTATGCCCTGATATCTAGTAATGCAGGACTTTCTATCTGCTCTTAAGTAATAACTTTCCTCTTTATCTGAAAAATAATAGTTCCATTTCAGACTGGCTCTTTGCTCCCCATGAGAAAAAAAATAGAGAGAGGACTATTTTAGAATAAACCTACACCTTCAAGTTCTTCATGCCCTTTCCCTAAAAATCCTCCAATGCAGTTGGAGAGTCACAACTCTGCTTAGCCTTCTTCCTCTTTACACTCAGGTTCAGTTGTGCTGATCCTGTGTTACGATGGTATATGGTAGACACACACCCGACAGCAATAATTTAACTTGAGCATACCCTGAGGATGACCCTGTATGGCGGCTGCACCTGAATATGTGTTTGGAGTTCAGAGCATGCCCAACCCAGAGATCAATTCCTTGTCTGTGAGGAACATCTGAGCTCTGGGCCCTTCCTGGGAAACATCAGCGTACAGCGGAGTGAGGCTCTTTGTTTCGGGTTAAATGAAGGTTGCCAGGTGGAGGTTGTTAGGAGGAGGGAGTGAAGTGAAAATGCTATATAAACTGTGTGCTTTTTGCGTGCAGTGGTGGTTCTTCTGTTCAACACACGGCTACTGCATCATCCCTATGTGTAAGTTTATCCTAATAAAACCCTATGTCTCATTTGTTGGCTCCGGGTCTCTCCTTCAGCCTCTTGAACCCAGTGCCATCCCTATTGAAGTTAATAGGGGTTTATCATGCAGACATTCAACCCACCTCAGTCTTTCTTTCTTACTTGGAGAACTAACAAAGCATTTTTTTGTTTGTTTGTTTTTTGTGTTTTTTTTTTGAGACAGGGTCTCACTCTGTTGCCAGGCTGGAGTGTAGTGGTGTGATCATAGCTCACTGCAATCTCAAACTCCTGGGCTCAAGTGATCCTCCTGCCTCAGCCTCCCAAGTAGCTGGGACTACAGGTGTGCTCCACTAATTTTTAAATTCTTTTTAATAGAGAATAGGTCTCACTATGTTGATCAGGCTTGTCTTGAACTCCTGGGCTCGAGCAATCCTCCTACTTGGGCTCCCAAAGTGTTGGAATTACGGGCATGAGCCACCACACCTGGCCAACAGATCCTCTTGATCATTGCTTCCAGAAAGTAGAATGCCTACTATCTTCATTTTTTGGATCTTCAAGAAATAACAGATTTACTTGTCAGTTTCTTCTTTGTCTAATTCTCTGACTTCATTATTCACTTATTTCTTTTATTCCTCCATAATCTAGAGAGGGACCCTCTCTAATATATCAAATTATCTTGCGACCTTGTTGGAAGCCTTGTTTCTCCAGTGGATGCTAACATTGTGAAACAAGCTATACCACCTTTAATTTCATCTCTAGACTCCAGTGGAGACGTATTTTCATAAGGCTGGATGGAGTATGGGTTTCCTAGTCTTTCTCAATCCCTGTTCAAGGAGCTTTACTTACTGAAGTACCCAAAGGACCTTGTTTTCAGGCCTCACCTGGAACACTGCCCTGAGGTACCTATCTTAAGGAGGAAGGTAGAGGCAGCTCCAGCTCACTTTCCCCTTCACATGCTATGAATTTTTTATGAATTCTCTCCTCCCATCTTCAGCCTCTGTTCCTGTGTTTACTAATTTGAAGTGTCGCCACTAGTCAACAGGCTATTGAGGGACCCCTGGTCCTTTTGTTCATTCTTTCTTTTCAATGAGCATTTCCTAGTAGTCAGATGACACTTCAACAATTAACACAGGAAGAAAGCAAAAAAAAAAAAAAAATGTGGGGAGGATGAGAGATGGGTGGGATGAATATTATGTGAGGAAACAAGAAATATCTCTCCCCATGTTTGGGAAATACTTCAATACTGATATGCCTATTTGGTGATGAGAAACAGACACAATGTGACTTATTAAAAAATAACTGAGGCAGAGCTTGCAGTGAGCCGAGATTGCGCCACTGCACTCCAGCCCGGGCGACAGAGCGAGACTCTGTCTCAAAAAAAAAAAAAATAAAAAAAAAAAAATAACTGAGCAGGCTTAGCTTCAGATCCAGCAGTCCTGGACTCCCATACTACCCATTCCCTCTGAGGTTCCTGAGGGTGTGCAAAACTACCAGGTGCATCTTCAGTAGGAACTCTCAGAGGACATAGGGGCTATATTTATCTTAGGAGTTTTTATACACTATTCCTAATGCTAGGAGGACTGGGCCGTACATCTGTGTTACTGACAGTATAACTACCTCTTGAGTTCCCTCTTTTTTCAGGAAACATGGTTATTAGCATTTTTGCATAATATCAAAGCATATTAACTTTGATAGTTACATATAGAGATGAATATACAAGGAATCAAGGGAAGATTGCTGATGTAAAGACATGAACACAGTCTTTTTAAAGCATATGCACTGATTTTTTATTTTTCACAGAAAAATAATAGATTATACAAAAGGCCCTGAACCTATAAAAGTCAAATGATGAATTTCTTCCCATGGCAAGGCAGAGGTGGTATTTGTAGTCCTGCAAGCAGCCGAATGGAGATAATTTAGGTTCTGTTGGCTTTTCTGGCTGAAAGCTCCAGTTCCAATAGATAGGGAATCCCCTGAATCAATTCTAAAATGGACTGACTGGGAAATTGACTGAATATCTTTTCAGGACTAGAAGGTAAGGGTTATGAAAGTGTTTTGAACTGAAAACTGCAAAAGTTAAAGCTTTTTTTGTAAATTTAACTGTTGAGGATTGTTTCAGGAACTCTGCTTAAATGTTTTGAAAAGATGTTCAAGGTGAGGCTGAACTTTTTTACCATTTGTCAGTGAATTTCATTAAAAATATGTTATATGTTAGATGTTGCTGGCATGCCACTGTTGAGAAAACTAAAGACGTTTATTTCATGGAGTAGGCAGAATGGCATCCATTTATCCTAAGCCTCCAATGTGGGCTAAAGACTGATAGCTTAAAAGGGTGGATGTTAAAATTTCTTCTTCTTGCCAAGGGCAGCTACGCAGAATAGAAATGTGATGGCAATTGGAGGGATATTCATCAGATTCAATTTCACTAGAAATTTCCCTGTATCAAAATCATCTTGAATAATACAGAAGGTGCAGCAAAATGTACTAAATCATTGTTTGCTTTGAAAAGGATTTTGAATCTAAAACAGAAAGTAGTTATGCCAGTATGATTTTAACCAATTAACCACAGGAGAGTTTAAATGTAACCCAATTTTTACCATTTTGAATGGACTTTTTGTTCCCTGTTTGTATAATTCTATCCCAATTCATCTGAATTATATTGTAGTCACTTCCTGTTCTGTGGTTTTTCTGGTTCTTCCGAAGACATTAGAAATCAAGCACCAAAGTTTCTGTGAAGGTTTCTTTATGATTAGTTTCTTTCCTTTTAACACCTAGATGGCCTTTTCCCTACCACTAAACAAGGGGCATTTCATATATTAGGATTTAATTGAGGTGATAGTATTTAATTCTACATATTTCTAAAAGAAAGTGTATATACAAGTCAACTTGACTCCACTGAAAATATTTTTCTGTAATGAAAATGTGGATAGAAAATTGAGCAGTCTATATTTTCAGTGTTTTGAGTACTTCAAGTTGATGGTACAAATTGTGTTTTCAACTTTGCTTAAAACAAACTAAGACAGATTTCTGATGTTTTAATCAATTTAACTAATAGAGAATTACTATTTTTCTATTTTCTGGTACATATTAATAAAGAAAGAGCTGTGTATCATTAACCAATGATCAGGTTTTATAAACGAGCTTTTACCTTCTCTCCTTCTCCCATATTCATATGGGAACAGGGTGTCTAAGATTGTGCTTTGGATTGCTTATTGGTTTTTGCAAACAGGTGTCTTATTAAGGATTTTGAAAGGCGACCTTCCGTCACACATCTCCTTGACCACCCATTTATTAAAGGAGTACATGGAAAGGTTCTGCTTCTGCAAAAACAGCTGGCCAAGGTTCTCCAAGACCAGAAGCATCAAAATCCTGTTGCTAAAACCAGGTACTGTACTCTCTTTCTTCTTTCTCCCTGTGGTTGTTTATAAAAATGTCACGTCATGTGTTTTGATTTGCCCAGCATTACTGGTAGTTATCACATTCCTGCATTTTTAAGCGTTTTATTTACATGACATTAAGTACTCCATGCCCAGTGGATGAGAGCAGGTGAGCTTCAGAAACAAACTGCCCATTTGTGCTCTTACGGCCAATTTCTCTCAAGTGGCTGAAATCTTACTCTGCCCTGGTGTTCAGTTAGCTCTAGTTAAAAAATCAACAAATATATATATTTACATTTAACAGAAATTTGGATTTTTTTTTTTTACTAATAGCAACCGTGGCTGACATTGTGTGAAACACCTTTACTTGGCCATTGTAGACTGAAGAGCAGTAATATCGGCTGTAAAGTGATTTTGGAACGATTATGAGCTAAACACTGGAGGCTGTTTCTCTAATGTGCTCTGAGACCATTTTCTCTTTAGTTTCAAACTCCTTAGAGTCGATTTAGTATTTTTAAGTAACAGTTTTCAGGTATTGCTTATGCTGTCTAAAGTAACTGTGATTCCTACCCTACCTCATCCTCTTTTTTTTTTAGAAGGTAGATTTTTATACAAATGTTTATTTTCAGGGGCAAGTGCTATTTAAACGGTATTCCCTGGTGAATCTCTAAGAAATAGATCTTCGATTTCTGTCCAGAGGGTGGCAGAATTTCTCTTTAAAAAAAATTAAATGCAAATAAACCTGCTTCTTATGCTCAGCAATTATTTGGTTTTATGAAACCATCTAGGATGTAGATAAGCTCCAGTCCATTATTATTAAAAGAACATTCAAAGTACTGGAAGTGAAGAAAATAAAATATCATAAGTTACAAGTTCTGAAAATATTCATGTATTCTACAGAAAACTTTACTAATCAAAAAGCCAAACATTGGCATCAGAACTTTTGGAGCTGGAGGTGTAGTTTCAAGGTGACTATATTTTGCTGTGTTTTCGCCACCAGGTTCCCTTTTGGATAGCTCAGAATGAATTTTTTTTCCTGCTTGTTTCCTTTTTCCACTGCCTTTTCTGTTTCTACGGCCTCCCTACAGAGTAGAGAAATGCAGAGAAATTCTTGTGACTTGGGGTCTTTTTGAAGCGGTAGGAACTTGTGCTTAAGCCCCAGGGAGCTGAAATCTCTTTTCTCCCTTGTTTTGGTTCCTATACACCAGCTAACACCCCTACGACCCAGCTACACACACACACAGCACCACCACCACCAAAAATGAAGACGAAGTAAAAGAAAATACAAACCAAGCAAAAAACAAACCCAACATTTAAAGGGTATGAGTCAAATTCAACATCTCTTCCTTGTCTACCTGTTCTGGGATTTGCCACGGAATGATTTCTAAGACTTAATTTGCCAAGTTATCTGGATTTTCTCATTGGCCTGACTTTGCCTATCCAGATCTACGCTCTCTCTCTCTGCCTTTTTTTTTTTTTTTTCAAAAAGAAAAAGAACAGGCCAGGTGCGGTGGCTCACACCTGTAATCCCAGCACTTTGGGAGGCCGAGGTGGACAAATCACAAGGTCAGGAGTTTGAGAACAGCCTGGCCAACATGGTAAAACCCTGTCTCTACTACAAATACAGAAAATTAGCTGGGCGTAGTGGCAGGTGCCTGTAATCCCAGCTGCTCGGGAGGCTGAGGCAGGAGAATCGCTTGAACCTGGGAGGCGGAGGTTGCAGTGAGCTGAGATTGCGCCACTGCGCTCCAGCCTGGGCGACAGAGTGAGACACTGTCTAAAAAAAAAAAAAAAACCCAAAACCCTTCTTCTTTTACCATAGAAAATTGCAACACCACCCTCTCTCATCCCCTTTCTCTAATTTCTCTTTATCTTTGTTAACTCCTTTGATGTCAGAAGCCTCATGTGGTGGCAAAGGCTTCTCACAGGGTCTTTGTAATCTTGAGTTTCACTCAGTGGTTTGTGTTTCTTTGAACTATCATTAAAAAAAAATACAACCTCACAAAAGGTATCAACATTTTAAACAGTCACTTCCTTAGGATGTAGGAAAATTAATTCCAAAGGAAACACAGTGCACGTAATTGACACTTAACCTGCCACCTCTCTTATACGATTACTTCCTCTTAGCAACTGGCAAGGAGCTGGCTACATAGATGTTTTTCAGCCCACCAGGAAAAACTCTCAAATATCATTCCATGCTGATAAGTCAATATATTTAAAGCTGTGGTTTTTCAAGTTAAAGCAGAAAAAAAAAAAAAAAAAACAGAAAAATTGAGGTGAGTATATAGATGACTGGGGCCAAATTACCCACTCATCATTTTTCTACACAGTTATGGCCACCTGGAGGCAGTGCAATGTGGTGGTTAAAACCACTGGCTTGGCGGGGTGTGGTGGCTCACACCTGTAATCCCAGCACGTTGGGAGGCTGAGATAGGAGGATCACTTGAGCCCAGGAGTTTGAGACCAGGCTGGTCACTATAGCAAGACCTCATCTCTACTAAAAAAAAATTAAATAAATAATAAAAAATAAAAGAAAAATTAGCCGTGCATGGTGGCACATGCCTGTAGTCCCCGGAGGCTGACATGGGAGGATCACTTGAGCCCAGGAGTTTGAGGCTGCAGCAAACTGTGATTGCACCACTGCACTCCAGCCTGGGCAACAGAGTGAGACCCTGTCTTAAAAAAAAAACAAAGAAAGAAAGAAAAAAATCTATTGTTCTGCCAGGTTTGGATCTCAGGCCAGCCACTAACTGGATAAGTTTTTAATCTTTCTCTTCCAAAGTTTCTTCTATAAAATGGGGGTTATTTGGAGGGTTAAGTGAGTCAATACATGCAAAATGCTTAGAATAGTGCAACCTCCATAAATGTTGGTAGTAGTAGAAGTAGTGTACAAGGTCTACTTAATTCTGAGTCTTTCATTTCTTTTTAACACTAACTACCTCTTGCCCATAATCTATGCAAATTCATCTTTTTACTTATTGTAAAAGATCATGAAAATAAACACTACTGAGGTACTGAATGTTAAAAATGACCCATTTTATCTCTTATTCAACATCTAATTTATTCATTCAAGAGGCATTTATACGTGTGTATGTGTCAGGCCCTATGCTGAACAGAGGGACTACAAAGGCAAATCAGATGCAGTTCCTGATAAAGAGCTAATAGTCTGGCGTGTGATAGAGACAAGAATCAGGTGAGAACAGCTCAACATGAAAAGTACCTAGATAAAGGAATGCCTGGGATACCTCCCAGAGCACCTGGGAAAGACACCTAAGTCAATCCGGGGTTGGGATGGTAGGGGAAGATGCCCTGGAGCTGCTGGGTAGATGATCCTTGAACTGTCCTGAAGAACAAAGATAGTCAAGGAAAGGGGGTTATTTGGGGTAGAGGGGAAAGAATGAGCAATGAGGAAAGGGCAAGGCACAAGGGCTAGAGAGAGCTTGGGGAATCTGGTGAACAGTTAGTTGACATGGCAGGAGCTTGGCATGGGGTAGGTGGGAGAGAGAGACAAGGTAGAGAGAAGCCAGGTCATAGTGGGCCTAAGGAGCTTGAATTTGTTTCTTAGGCGCTAGGGAGCCATTGAAGAATTCCAGAAAGTTGTTCTGATTGCAGTATGGAGAATGAAGCAGGGCAAGGCTGCAGCCAGGGAGACTAGTGAGCAGATCACAGTAATTACAAATGGCAGCAGATATTAAAATAATGGTATTGTCAGGACTTAGTGGTGGATTGATTGAGGGAGATTAGGGAAACAGAGAAGTATGTTGGGGCCTACCCAAACTGGGCTGCCTCCCTGGCCTGGTTCACAATGGAATCATGTAGAAATTGCAAGACACATCTTCATAGTCTATCAAATGCAATGCCAAGTACTTCCAGGTATTACACAAAGCTTCCAGCTTTCTGCCCAAAAGAGAGTTCTTCAATGGTCTAAGCAGTCCTGGGCCCTCCAGCTGTAGCAACTCTTTTGGATTTGAGAGCTGATACAGAGTAATGAAACCTATAACCTACAGGGAAAACTTTCTTACCATTCCTGCAAAGGTAAGGAATGTTCTGTCCACTTTAGTACTTTTCCTAGGGGAGAGAGAAGTTGGTAGTTTCAGCCGGGCTGCAGGGAAGAATGCAAGCTCTTAAAGGATGGGGGAACACTTGGACGGGTAAAGGGGAAGGATATATTTAGAGAGGGAGACAATGAAGACAGAAGAGAGAGGAAGCAATGGAGGAAGCAAGAGGGAGTGGGTCAGGGGCCTAAGAGGAAGGTTGACTTTAGAAAGAGAGAAACTCTAAGTTGGGAAAGACACAGAAAGGTTAGATAAAAGTACTCAGAAAACTTACGTGAGGAGAGGAGGCACTGTGAGGAAATTCATGTTGAATGGCCTTTAAAAAAAAAAAAAAAAACTTAGCAAGGTTTCAGAGTTGGGAGTGGATTGTGGACTCCAGGGAAGCGTTAAATCTTTGAGATAGTCACTATGAGGAATATGATAAAGGTTCAATTAAAGATCGACATCATGATTGCTTAATAGCATAGAAAACCCAGGTGGAATGTAACTGAATAGCATCCTATTGTAGTGAAGTTAATCAGTGTCTAAGATAATGCATGTAGAGCATTCAGGACAGCACTTGGCACTAGAAACTCTCAGAAAATGCACCATCACCACTGCCGCCTTTCTCATCTGTCATCTTGATTAACTCTTAGCAGCAAGGAGTTAGGAGTAGAGAAAGCAGACGTTATGATCTTCTTCAGGCTGGAGACTGACTTCAGTGGACATGATGAGTGGGCAAGGAAGCAAGGGAATCGAGGTTAGTAGAAGAGTGGCCTTGGGATCTTCAGGGGTAGGGAAGAAAGTGACATCAGACTGGCTTATTGACTTTGAGGCTGATCTAGTCCCTGGACTGGCTATTACAACAAAGATGAAGAGCAGATTCAGTGAGGGGATGATGAGAAAAGGGAT
Source organism: Symphalangus syndactylus (assembly GCF_028878055.3). NCBI lineage: Eukaryota > Metazoa > Chordata > Mammalia > Primates > Hylobatidae > Symphalangus > Symphalangus syndactylus. The sequence goes on from NC_072430.2 coordinate 74,275,346, forward strand.
TGTAGAACTGAGATCCTAGGAACTTTTGATAGATAATTATGAACTAGGGATAGCTGAGCTTGTGGGCAACTTCAGTGGAATAGAAAGAAATGTTTTTTAAGTGTTGACAAGTTGAGGAACTCTTAGATCAGAATGTGGGAAGAGTTAACAAAGTGATTGGTGGGACATGGGAAAACCAAAGACTGATATCAGGGGAAGAGGTAGAGAGAAATGAAAATTGGGGATCATGTGCCGAAAAGGATGATATCAGAGTGTGATGTGAACTTTTAAAAAGGGAGAGACTGGTTAGGGAGAGCAATGGTTGGGAAAAGACAGAGGGGAGCAGGGAGAATACACAGTTTCCCTACTCCGTCACAGTGAGGGCGTGGAAGGTAGTGCTGGGACAAGAGTATTACAGGGAAGTGGTCCATCTCAGTTATGGCACATATTCAAGAGTATTCAAGAGCAAGGCTAAGAATCATGGAGGGCTTGTTCACATAGAGCAGAAGCTGTACTGTGCATGGAGGGCTTGAGATTGTTAGTCCCCTGTCTCACCTCTCCTGGGTCTAACCATTCAGGCTTTTCTGAGTGCTTTTTGGAAAGCCAGGATGTGATTCATCCCTATTTCACTATATATATATATGCATACATACACACATACACACACACACACACACACACACACACACACACACACACACAACAGATACAGATACAGGACAGCAGAGGCACCTGTGGAGAAGTGATATTGTACTATTTGAGATTTGATAGATACCATTACCTGATGCTGATTATAGTGTATGTATGACACCATTGGAATTTAAGTTTTTCCAGTAAATTATAATTTTGCCAATGCATATATTTGATTCAGGTACAATAGAGCAGTTATTAATCCAAGTCTTACTCTTTTAAAGGAGTAAGCCCTAAAGGGCTAAAGAAGCCCTAAAACGATGTGAACAATGGGCTGAAGGTACATTGTTACTTAATCTGTTGGAGGTGTTTTTGAACTATTTGGTCATTTACTTTATATCAGCACCTATTTCCTTGATCTGCAAAAAGACTTCTTCCCCAAACCAGTTTTACAAATCCCTGAATTCATTAGTATCATCTGGTATGTCATCTCACTGTTAAAGTTCAGAGAAGTAGATTGAAACCATGCTTTTTATCATTTTACAAGGGTTATTGGGAGAAGAGTGAAACCACTCTCTGGAATGTGAGTGGAGGCAGGGAAAGGACTCGATTGTCTCTGCCACGACCATGAACTCAAACTTGAACCTCAGTAAAATACAAGATACAGCATACCGTGCCCCTGCAGGTGGCTTGGTACTAGCTGAAACCACAGATGTTAAACCCTAAATGCCAAGGATCTGTTCTAAGTATTACTTGGTAGAAGAATTAAGTTGCTGGGTTTTTTTTTTTTTTCCTGCTCCGTTTAATGGATTGTAATTTTGCCCTTGCAATTTGCCTGAGGCTGATTAAAACAATGACTTCAGCCTTTGATTTCTTTTCAACCTGCAGCAGTGACCTTTAAAAACAGATTTCTCACTATTTAACTGCTGAGTTTTCCCCAGTAATCCTTGCTCACTCTCTTCTTCTTCTACCTTCAAATATGTGCATGCATGCACACACACACATACACAGCACCCCATATTATATACACTAACGGGTTCTTGGGTTCTTATGTAAATGAGTAACTGCAGAAAGATTACTTCATAAAGTGCTGAAGAAGCTTGACACACGGGAGGTTAAAGATCCTTTTATCTTCCTAACAGAAGAAATAAATCTACACCTTGCTATAATTAGTATCTGCTATCTATCTATACCTATATCTGTCTATCTACAAATGAGTAAGTTAGTTAATATTAATTTTATGCTGGTGTTACTGATTCTTGCCACTTAGAAAAGTTGGGTATATCAAATACTGTTTAATATGATTAATGATAAGATGCTGATTTATTGGGATTCTGGCCAAAACTGTGCTTAGATGAAAAATGGGCAGATACTATAATAATTTCCACCCAAACAATTCTCCTATTTTAAAATTTATGCATTGTATTGTTTGAAAGACATAGCCTTAAGTTCAGGGTCAAGATACAGCTCATGTAGTTAAAGGTATCCAGCTGCTATCTCTGTCCATATTTGACTCTCAGTAGAATAATGTCACTCCTCAGTGGTCTGCTATTGTTTTTCTCGTTCGAGGTCCATTATTATGTAGTTATAGTAAAATAAAAGTCCCTCTTTCATTGGCTCTGTTATCAAAAGGTATACTGAATGGAAGTAAAGATTTACAAGAAATATTCAACCTCACTGACCCTGGTGTAGTAACAGTACTCTATTCTCAGTTTTGAGTAATGTTTTCCTTCTTATATGGAATCCATTGAATGTAGTGATAAGGGAGTGATCCCTGAGTTCTCTCTATGGCCATGGAGGCTTTTGTCCTAGATTCTTGAGGACTGACATCTTTGAGCCTGCACCTTTTTCCTTATTCCCTCTGTCTCTCTCTCTCTCTCTTTTTTTTTTTTTTTTTTGCCTCTATCCCCAACAAATTTTACTTCCTTTTCCATCTGGAATCTGGTAACAGTGATAGTCATTCTCCACTTCTTGCAGTTCCACTCTTGGATGGGGGAGAGGGTTCTTATCCTGGGTGTGGAGGAGCAGAGGCAGAGGTGACCTTCACAATGGTACTGACACAGGGTGACTCTCTTGAAGAAGCCATCAGGCATTTCTCAGTGCAGAGATTAACCTCTCACGAGCATATTGCTTGTTGTTATTATTATTAGGCTGAATTGATAAGCTAGAAGAATTTGTTTCCTTCTCATGTTTGAGTTATGATTTAGAGCACCTTCTTCTATTATTTGTTCTTCATCATAGTTGGGGAGTGAAGGGAAGAGCGTATCCTGTCTCACCTACGTGAAGTTCTTGCAGCCCTGTTTGTACCTACCTACATGGAAGCCTCCACTTCCACAGGCATAATTGGCAGACAGAAAGAGGCTAATTGATCAATGAGTCACTTTGGGGCAAAATATGTTTGTCAACATAGTTCATAGGACTAGCAGCTCAAACAAAGAAGCTAGCAGGCCCAGTGATGGGATATTAGAGAACAATGACACAGAAATGGTTTTAACCATAATGCAGATATAGAGATTAAAGTAGAGCGAAAGCTGCAACACTTCTTTAGGAGTTTATTTCATGAGAATAATTCCTCTAGTATTTGAACCAGTTTGGTGCCCTCTAAAGCTCCTTTCCCACTCATTGGCTGGGCCAAACATTTGAACAAAGACCCCCATCCTCTACCTCGTCTATGCCCACTGTTGTCTTAGGGGAACTCCCAGCCTCTACCTCTGGCTCTGTCTTTCCCATTCTTCAGATTCTATTCTTACGCTGCACCCATTTCCTTGGACTTGATGGTACAGACTTGCCCTCATTCTCACCCAACTTGATCCATGGATTCAGGCACCAGTGTCCCCTTTACCTGATCCCTGAAACCTAAGGCCCGTCCTGCTCTCCACACTCTCCCATCCACTGCCACACCAAAAGCAAACTCCAGGAACCAGTCCAAGCCAAGACTTTCCCTCTAAGCTCCAACTCGCAAACTCTGTTTGTCTGAGAAGCCAGCCTTGGCAGCCAACATACTTACAGACTCATAAAAACAAGTAGGAAATCTAAGAAAAGCAATATAAACTTTACTGGAACTTGAAAACATCTTCTGAGCCATTAAAACTACAGTGCTTTACCACATACTTTTGATTTAGTAGAATGTTTTTTGCCATTTATCCATTCATTTATCTATGTCTCCACTCCTCTGAGCTTTGGAATACTCAATCCAAGTAGCTTTTAGTTGGAGATCTGTAATTTTCACATTAAACGAGGAATTCTTCAGCAAAAATTGATAATAGGTCCTATTCTCAAGCAGGGCACTAGATGGAGCATGTGAATTTAAAGGAAATTAAGATCTATAGTTATTATGACACAAATCACTTAACTCAATAAAATTGAAAAAAATTAAACCAAATTTATTTTTATTAATTTCAACTAAAAATAGAGAAATATAAAACAATGTAATACTTTTTATAAGCTTATGCAAAGTCTAGGATAATGTTTTTAAAGGAGATAAAAATTGAAATAAATAATGCTTTTTCTCTACAATAGACCCTCCAAACCCTACAGCCAGAGGAGGAAAGTTAAGTGGGCAGCAGTTTCCAAAGAACACTAGTTGGGGAAGACAGAAATAGTGCTACACATATATATATTTTTTCTGGTTGAGAAAACGAAGTGGTCTTTATCGGAGTAGAGAAGTCTTGCATCTATATCCACTTCTAGATTGCCTACTTCACTTTTAGGAGAAAATATTTCTAAAGAATTTGATCGCCTGTAAGCAAGGAAAGAGGTCACACGTTGCTACTAATAGCAGTTAAAATTTTTAAAAAGTTATTTTTTGTTAATGCAATATTATTGGGGAAGATTTTTTACAAGAATCAAGCTCAGATTTACAGACAACATCTGCATGATTCTTGGAAGTTATATCTGTGAGACAGATTGGCATAGCATACAATCTGCTTTGGGCTCAGAAGATACCAATTTTGATCCTAGTGATATTGCATTGTGTATATTCACATTGAAAATTAAAACTTTCTACTAGACTGCATCTATTTGTGAGATTGCAAGTAAAGTTTTGTCCGTACTTCCATTTTTAGTTGGCTATAAAAATGTCATCCAATGTGAAGCTTGGCATTCCTGTATGTAGCTCAGGCTGCCATTAAATCCAGGTCAGGAGTTACTGAAGGAAAAAGAAACCCTGGATAACTCACCATTGGTTCGGTGGTATTTTGAATTCTGACTTCCTTCCCCAGTCTGCCTGTTACAATTTACTTCTCGGAGTCTTAAGATAGCTGCTCCATGCATTCTGACAAGGGTATTTAGTTGTCTTCAGTGAGGAGTGGAGAGGGTTTACTCTATCTTGACCAGAACCAGATCTGAGGTAATTTTTTAATTATTGATTTTCTTTGTCAAATGATGTGCAGAATATGCAATTATAAGATATAAATGTAGGAAGGAGACACACTAGCTGAATTTAACATGGTAATTAATTATTTCATGAAAATGTGGTATAATTTTTTTTTTTTTTTTTTTTTTTTTGAGATGGAGTCTTGCTCTGTTGCCAGGCTGGCATGCAGTGGCTTGATCTCGGCTCACTGCAACCTCCGACTCCCGGGTTCAAGCCATTCTCCTGCCGCAGCCTCCTGAGTACCTGGGGCTACAGGCATGCGCCCCCACGCCTAGCTAATTTTTGTATTTTTGGTAGAGACGGGGTTTCACCATGTTGGCCAGGATGGTCTTAATCTCTTGACCTTGTGATCCACCCACCTCGGCCTCCCAAAGTGCTGGGATTACAGGCGTGAACCACCGTACCCAGCCAGTATTTTGTTTTTTGATTAACTTCAAGCAAAATTATTCTTAGGTTTTATGTGAAGGGGATTTTGATCAGAAATATGTATCCTCCTGCTGTTTTATTTAACAAAATGGCTAGCTAGAGGCAGGCAGCAGCTCTGAGTTTTAGTAAAAATCTGTATTACAAACCAATTTGATTTTTCTTTGCCGTCACCAGTATGTAAAGTCACAGATAGATAATTCTGTTTAATAATTTCAAAATGCTTAGGCTATAAATTTGATTCGATTAAATAAAAATTAAGCTTCATTCTACTTTGGACCTTTATATGAATTAGCAGCAAAACTGGTTCTAGGACTGGAGATGACTAATAGCATGCTTCAAATATCCCTTTTCAAATTTATCAGTGATGGAGATTGAAAGGTAAGATTTAATAGGCTAGAAAGAGAGAAATCAGTTTTATTTGGCCATTTCTATTGCATTATAAACTCAAGACTCAGTATGCAGAGCTGATAAGTTTGCTTCTTCCTTTTTACCTACTTTGGTGAAATGCATACCAAAGGGTGGGGTGTACATCAAGATTCCATGACTTCTAGCTTGTACTTACCATAAAACTTTCAGTCAACACCAGCTTCTAGGATCTAGCTAGATAGAATTGTATTGGTGGGTGATATCCTCATAAGCTGTGATGATGATGGGCATAAAAGTGACAGAGAAGAACCAAGAAGTTATGCTTCTGGGCTAGTGAATTTACAGTATGTAGGACAGTTTATGTATGACTTTGTTTAGTCAAGGATATTCAGAGTAATGTGTGTAGTTATGCAAATTGTTGATTCCAAATTTTAACAAGGATGTAAGAATAATAATTAGTACGTGTTTTCAACTTCATTGCATTTTTGTATCCATGACTATATGTGCTTTCACAGCCACCTAGGAGATAGACAGATCAGTCATGAGTAGTTCTATTTGTAGATGAAGAAAACTGATATACTGGCTGTTAAGGGATTTGCTGAGTGTCTCATACCACATTGCCCGCAGCTCTGAAACTAGGGTCCAGGGTTCTTCTAGCCAATGCTTTCCTCCTAAACCACACTGAGGAGTGATGAGTTAATGAAAGGAATTATGGGAAGCCCTACTTTGACCTTGAATTAATTTTAAACCTTAAAGAGCTATATTTTAGTCTACCAGAGGAGATTATTACTGATTATCAAACAAGATTTTTAAATCCCTAGTGAACAGTACCCTCCAGGAGAAAAACTCACATATATACACAAAAAGATGTGTATAAAGCTTTAAGTGTTGCGTTATTACTAGTAGCAAAAAAATTGGAATCAGCCTAAATGTTGATCAACATAGGACTGAGTAGGCCGGGTAGAGTGGCATATGCCTGTAATCCCAGCACTTTGAGAAGCTAAGGTGGCAGGATCACTTGAAGCCGGGAGTTCGAGATTAGCCTGGACAACAAAGCAAAACCCCATCTCTACAAAAAATAATATTAAAAAATTAGCCAGGCACAGTAGCACATACTTCTAGTACCAGCTAGTTGAGAGGCTGAGCGGGGAGGGTTGCTTAAGCCCAGGAGTTTGAGGCTGCAGTGAGCTATGACTATGCCACTGCATTTCAGCCTGGTGACAGAGCAAGACCCCATCTCTAAAAATTACTAAATAAATAAATAAAATTTTAAAAAGAACAACCCCCCCATCGGACTAAGTAAATAAATAGGTACATATTCATAAAGTATAATAATACCCAGTGATTAAAGTGACTGAACTAGGTAGGTAGGTAAGTGGGTAAGGTAGATAGGTAGATAGATAGATAAATAGACTTTAAAAATCATAATGTTTAATGAAAAAAGTAAGCTTACAGTATAAAACCTAAGTATGATATCATTTTTATAACTAAACATACAGAACCTGTATATTGCTCATGGGTACATATATGCATATGACCAATATTTAAAAATAGACTGGAAGGAAACCTATCAAATAGTGGTCACCTCAGAGAGAAGTGGGATGGGACAAGGGTCACAAAGGGATTTCACATAAATAAGAACAAACATAAACAATGATCAATTATTTGGTATTTACTATATTAATCTCTGAAAGTGTTACGTAGGTTAAAAACTATCACAAAAGTTGGGAGTGGTGCTGGTAGATGGAGCAAGGGGACCTCAAGGGAAGTAAGGCACTTATGGCTACACCCCAGTGAGAACTATGTACCTGACACTGAGCAGAAATCAGAGGTGTTTATTCTGGAAGTGCTGTCTTTGGGGTTTAAGAAAAGCAAATATGTGTATTAGATGGGCCCATTTGGTAACACTCCTCACTCTGGCAGAAAGTAGACTTGAACTATGGAGATCACTTTATCCCAATAGTTCTACAGTGGCAGGAAAAGCTTGGGGACCTGGACTGGACTTCTGTCCCTGTCTCTGAAGTCTCTGAACATACCATGTGATAAGATTGTGAATGAACCATCCTTGCTGCCTGCTTTCTGCTACATTATTTGCTGTCTTAATGCTTAAACTCTCTTGATAAATTTCTAGGCATGAGAGGATGCATACCAGAAGACCTTATCATGTGGAAGATGCTGAAAAATACTGCCTTGAGGATGACTTGGTCAACCTAGAGGTTCTGGATGAGGTACTAAATATTTAGTAGACAATTCTCATTGAAGACATTTGTTTCATGTGGATGGTCTGACCTTTCTGTTGTAGACCATGTCCTCCTAAGGTCATTTGAAAATTTAGGTGCAGGAAATCAACATGGCACATGGATACATATGTAACAAACCTGCACATTGTGCACATGTACCCTAAAACCCTAAAGTATAATTAAAAAAAAAAAAAAGAAAGAAAATTTAATTGTTTGTGTAGCCATGGGATGAAGTTCAGGGAGCATTCAGTTGCTGTGACTATGATCTTCTGCTGTGTTTATTTACATAGCCTCTAGAATGATGAAGAGAAAAGGATTTGGATTTTTGCAATAAAGCTCTTTATATTGTAGCCTTAATGATGGGTTATATCAGCTGAAAATATTTTCTGTTTGATAAAATTTGATAAAATATTTCAATTAACCCTTAAGAAGTTGTTTGTTCTTCATAAGAAAGAGCTTCATTTAGGGAAATAGTGAAGTTAATATAGCTTGAATTCTAAATTTGAAGTCTGTGATAATCCCCATTTAAAATATGCATGTTTAATAGAGCTGTTAATTGCACTGGACCTGTTTATGCTGAGTCTAACTCTGGGGATTGTTACTTTCAATGTCTAAATCACTAAAGTGTAATAAAAAGTGGTTAATTCTGTATTTATGCCACCTAGGTTTTAAGTGCAGTGCTTTGAGAACTTAACTTACCATTCTGTCTGTGCGCTATCAGTACGAACAGCCTATTAAATAAAATTTTAAATACAACATTTTGATTGGTTGAGATGAGTTTTTTTCACAATAACAAGTAAAATCTTTGTTGGATATCTCAGTGTCTTTTAGCAAGTCCTAAGTGGGCCTAATTCTTTCAGTGTATTCCTATTTTTTCTTTCAAGGCAAATATTGGCATTGTTTTAATGAATTAGGATCATTAGGGTCATTGTATGATTTAAATGGACTACTTTCATTGTTTAGAGAAAGATGTTCTTGGAAGAATAAATTTGTTGTCATTTTTAGAATCTATCCCTTGACTGGAAATAATATTTACTCTCAATACCATTTATCCTCTTCTTAGGATACAATTATCCATCAGTTGCAGAAACGTTATGCAGACTTGCTAATTTACACATATGTTGGAGACATCTTAATTGCCTTAAACCCCTTCCAGAATCTAAGCATATACTCTCCACAGGTAAGGGATGTTTTTTTGTTGTTGTTTTTTTTTTTGAGACGGAGTCTTGCTCTGTCACCCAGGCACCCAGGCTGGAAGTGCAGTGGCGCGATCTCGGCTCACTGCAAGCTCCGCCTCCCGGGGTCACGCCATTCTCCTGCCTCAGCCTCTCCGAGTAGCTAGGACTACAGGCGCCCGCCACCACGCCCGGCTAATTTTTTAGTATTTTTAGTAGAGACGGGGTTTCACCCTGACCTCGTGATCCACCCGCCTCGGCCTCCCAAAGTGCTGGGATTACAAGCGTGAGCCACTGCGCCCGGCAGGGATGTTTTAAGAGCCTACTCTTCCTTGATAGGAAATTAAAACTCACAAGGGCAAATGAAAAGAAAGAAAAAGTAAGAATAAAATTATGCTACCCTAGATGTATATACTCCAAACTGCAGATAGTAATGTAATACAAATGGAATCTTTACATCTTGAGGATACCTTTTTAAAGCAAACTATAACAATAATAGTTAACATTTATTGCATGCTTACTGCATGTTAGACACTGGGTTACCTCACTTTTTCACACCCTTTGGGACAGGTACTGTTGTTAAACCTAGTTGGCAGAGAAGGAGACTTAGCATAGAGTGAACTCGCTCTTACTAGCTCATGAAGCCAGTAGGTACAGAAGTGAAATCTGAACTCAGGCCTGCAGGCTCCAGAACCTGTACCCTACAGTCTTCCTAATGCAACAAGTACCCTAATAAGTGACAGATTCTTGGTTTCATGGGCAATAGGTAGCAGAGTATTAGATGGTCCAGGGGAGAGTTTCCTTTAATTATTTTTCCTTCAGTTTTCCAGACTTTATCATGGGGTGAAACGTGCCTCCAATCCCCCCCACATATTTGCATCAGCAGATGCTGCTTACCAGTGCATGGTTACTCTCAGCAAAGACCAGGTAAGAACCCATCTTCCTTTCCTAGGGAGTCACACAGTGGAAGCCATGTTCTGTCTTCCTCGTCTGCTCCTAAGTCTTCCTGAAACCTTTCCATTCTGGTTGCTGGTGCTGACCCAAAGAGACAGGAGATGAAGTGGCAGCTCTGTGGAACTTGAGCATAGATAAAGCCATAGCATCAGGAGAATGTGAAAATGCTTTTCAAGAAACATAAAACATTCACATCAAGAGCACTCATTTTCTCTGATAAGGTATAATAAAAATGTTTCTAATATGAATATGATGAGAACAGTGCAAACACAACCTGATTACACGACAATGATTGTAATAAAAATAGCATATAGAATGGCATAAGTGAAATTCTTTCCTATTAAGGTCTTAGAATTTTCATGATTCAGTCTTTTTTGTATGAAATATTGCACAGAGGTTGACAGTGACCATGAACCACACCATTTAACTGCTGAAAAATTGTGATAGATTGGGTAGAAAATGAACAAACCTTAAACTCAATGCTAAACACAGGCTCATCCATTTTACCTTTCTAGCCTTCTAATTCACAGTGCTCATGTATCTAACCTTTCATCCCTCCTTTACTTGTTTTTTTTTTTTTTTTGAGACGGAGTCTCGCTCTGTCGCCCAGGCTGGAGTGCAGTGGCACAATCTCGGCTCACTGCAAGCTCCGCCTCCCGGGTTCACGCCATTCTCCTGCCTCAGCCTCTCCGAGTAGCTGGGACTACAGGTGCCCGCCACCACGCCTGGCTAATTTTTTGTATTTTTAGTAGAGATAGGGTTTCACCGTGGTCTCTATCTCCCGACCTCGTGATCCACCCGCCTTGGCCTCCCAAAGTGCTGGGATTACAAGCGTGAGCCACCGCACCTGGCCATCCCTCCTTTACTTTCAATAGATATATTTCTCTTTGTTTCTTTATTCTGTTTGAAATAGAAGTAGACTAGTTTGGCAAGCAAATTTTCTGAGGGTATTACTGTGTGGATTTCCTAAGATCTGGGAAGTCCCAGCTTTGGGGTTTGTTGAGTAATAGATGACATTATGACAATGTGGCTTATAAAATGGAATTCATGGATTCACTGTAGCTTAGAAACTTAGCTCCTCCAAATTCTTACCTTTCCCAGGTACTTGTAAAATGTCCATAGATTTCATAGGGAGGAAGTAAATGGAGAGAAATATATATTGTTTTTAAGTTAAGAAGTTGCCTCACTGTGTTGTCTTTTTTGACACCACTTCTGACACCAAATGTATTTTTTCCAACACGAACCAGTTCTCCAACACCAACTGGGTGCCCAACAATTCAGTTCAATTCTGACACTACCTGGAGTTAGTGCAGACTCCACAGATTAAGCGATTAGTGCCACAAGACTGTTGCCACTTTAGATGCCAGCTGCAAATGGAGTACCTAGGCTTCTCACACATCTGCCCAGCCGAATACCAGTCCAGGGGTTCTTGTGACTCCCTTTAGGTTTGATAATTCACTAGGAATGACTCAAGGAACTGAGGAAAACACTTTAATTTACCAGTTTATTACGAAGGGTATAACTCAGGAACAGCCAAATAGAAGAGACACATGGGGCAGGGTATATATGGGGAGGAAGGGGACATGGCACACAGAGCTTCCATGCCTTTTCTGGGCACATCCCCCTCCCAGCACCTCAATGTGTTCACCAACTCAGAAGCTCTCTGAATCTCATTGTTTAAGAATTTGTATAACTTAATCTTTAAATCCCCTCTTCTTTCTAGAAGTTGGGAGGTAGGACTGAAAGTTCCCACACTCTAATCACATGTTTGGCCTTTCTAATGACCCGTCTGAAGCTGTCTAGGGGCCCCACCTTGAACCGCCTTCTTAGGAATAAACTGAGGTACGGTTGAAAGGGGCTCCTTGTGAATAACCAAAGATACTCCTACCACTCTTGGAAATTCCAAAGGTTTTAGGAGCTCAGTGCCAGGAACCAGGAACAAAGACCCAATATATAATTTTTATTATATCACATCCACTAATTTCCTTTATACATAAAGAGCTCCTAGAAATGAATAACAAAAATATCAACAATACAATAAAAAAGGGGCAAACAATACGGACAGGTCACGTAAAAGAAAAGCCTCTTAAGCATATGGAAGGAGGCCTCATTCATAATTTTTAAGATGCAGAATAAGGCTGCACTGAGATACCATTTTTTTAACCTATTAGATTGTTAAAAATCTAACATTCTGTTGTTGAGGCTACAGGAGAGCAGGCACTTTCATATATTGGTATAGTCCCTAGGAAAGCAATTTAGTGATATGTGTCAAATTTACAAATATATTTACCTTTTGATCCAACATCCCCATTTCTAGGAATTTCTCCTGCAGATGAACCTGCATAAAAATATAATGACTTAAGTATAAGGTTATTCATTGCAATGTTGTTTATAATTACAAGGAAAAAACTCAAATATCCCAATATTGGACTGATTAAACAGATTATGGTACATCTGTACAATGGAACAACAAGTAGCTATACAAAAGGTTGAAGAAGGTCTCTATGTACTGAAATAGGAAGATGCCTAAGATCTATTTCTCAGTGAAAAATTAAGGTGTACAGTAGTGGATATTATAAGAAGCCTGCAAGTTGCTTCTGTGCTATAAATTCTTCACTTGACGCTCCATTTTCTGTGCCAGTGCATTGTCATCAGTGGAGAGAGTGGCTCTGGGAAGACAGAAAGCGCCCACCTGATTGTTCAGCATTTGACTTTCTTGGGAAAGGTATTGACTAATCTGCTTTATGTATTGTGGCGAAAAGTTCCTACAGAGTAACTGCATATTTGATAAATGATGGAAGTACTGGGTTTTTTTTATTAGGGCTTACATAAAGACATTCCATCTTTGCTATGTTTGCCTCCTGATAGCGAGGCCTCTTAAGATGTCAGCATGCTATCCTTCTTTCACGTAGGGAGGAGAATAATTCCAACACAAATTTACTAGATTATCGGGAATTAATTTTCATGTTTTCAATGTAATAAAAACATTCAGCCATTAAGTAGGAAAAATGGTTAAGCACTAGGAACAGGATCAGGAAAAGCCACTATAGTGATTAAAAGGATGTAAAATAGAAGCCTTTGAGCGAAAGTTGAGGGAAATGAAAGATTTTCAGCTTGGTGAAATCAGTATTGAAAGAACGAATTCAAAAATAGTCTAGTAGTTACTTACACTCTGAAGTAGTGTACTAGGTGACTAAGAAAGAATGTATGGAATTTTTATAGATAAGGTTTATAGACTATTATGATAAATGCCAGAGAAGTTACGGGATCTATTTAAAAATCTTTTTTAGGTTTTTTATCTGTCAAGGATTAGGTTAGGCGTTTTATCTGTCAAGGTTAACTGGTTAGGCGTTTTATCTGTCAAGGATTTTAAATGAAATATGGCTGGATTTTTAAAACTGCTGTCCTAATCTAGCCAAATCTGATTCATATGCAGATCTGGGGAGTTGCTCATATGAGAAAATGATGCTGGTGTTTGATGCTAACATCCCCCAAATGGGGCTCTTTGTAAAAAGACAATGTGGATTTTGATGGGCAAGGGATGGGTGCCTGGCAACTTTGCTGGTGTAATGTTTCTGGAGTCTCTTCTTGACTGTTCTCTGTTTGGCACAGGCCAATAATCAGACCTTGAGAGAGAAAATTCTACAAGTCAACTCCCTGGTGGAAGCCTTTGGGAACTCATGCACTGCCATCAATGACAACTCAAGCCGTTTTGGAAAATATCTGGAAATGATGTTTACACCAACTGGAGTTGTGATGGGGGCAAGAATCTCTGAATATCTCCTTGAAAAATCCAGAGTTATAAAACAGGCAGCGTAGGTGCACTACTTTATCACTGTGTTTTTGCCCTGCAGTAAAAACTGGGAGGCTTTGGGAATTTTAATGGTTCAGTTTTCATCCTTGTTCTTAACATTCCCCTACCCTCCCCAAGGGCAAAGAATTATTTAAGCAAAGCATCAGTGGTAGTTTTTGACCTAAAAGAAATTAATGGAAAGAGTACAAAGGGCTGGGGTGGGTGTGCTTTGGGGATGGGTATGCTTGTTTCTCCTGAGTTGGTTGTGTCAGGTAGAATTTAGCAGTATTGCAGACATTTTTTAAAACCTTGAGGCCCCTTAAAATTGAACTTGTTTGTTAAAAAAAAAAGACACCAAGAATATTTCACATGTTAATTTTTTCCTTAGATTGAGACAGAGAAAACAATTACTCTGTTTTTAGGGAAAGCATCTGGTAACAGAAATCAATAGCACAGGCTTTGATCTGGGTTCAAATGCAGGTTCTGATACTCACTGTGTGACACTGGGCATTTCACTAACCTTCTCTGTGCCTCATCTGTGAAATGGAAATGCTACTAGTGCTGCTGACCTCATGGGTTTGTTGTGAGAATTAACATGTTCATTTATATAAAATTACTTAAAGGAATGCCTAGTGTGGTACATCCTATCAGTGTTAGCTACTCTTCCTATTATAATAAGATAACCACTAGTGTGGTACATACTATCAGAGTGTTAGCTACTCTTCCTATTATAATAACTCTTCATATAATAATAGCTATTATTAAAATATTAATTATAATAATATAATTAATAATAGCTATTATTATATGAAGAGTTATTATAATAGGAAGAGTAGCTAACACTCTGATAGTATGTACCACACTAGTGGTTATCTTACAATAGGAAGATTATATTACTATATTAATTATTAATAATAGCTATTATAATTAATAATAATAGTAGCTATTATTATTATTGTAGGACACCAGAGTTTCTCAGGAGCATGGCTCCGCACTTCCATATTAAGGCATTATTGAATCCCTGCTGTTTGCCAGTGCTGTGCTTTGTGTTGGCTTGTAAGAGTAAACTAAATAAGCCGGGCGCGGTGGCTCAAGCCTGTAATCCCAGCACTTTGGGAGGCTGAGGCGGGCGGATCACGAGGTCAGGAGATCGAGACCATCCAGGCTAACACGGTGAAACCCCGTCTCTACTAAAAATACAAAAAATTAGCCGGGCGTGTTGGCGGGCACCTGTAGTCCCAGCTACTTGGGAGGCTGAGGCAGGAGAATGGCTTGAACCTGGGAGGTGGAGCTTGCAGTGAGCCGAGATCACGCCACTGCACTCCACCCTGGGGGACAGAGCAAGACTCCGTCTCAAAAAAAAAAAAAAAAAAGAGTAAACTAAATAAAAAAGATTCTTGTATTCATGGGGCTTGGAGTATGTGGTATATGAGGAAGCAGTAGGGGAGGATCACAGGCATTAAACAAGTAAACTTAAATGTAGAACAATTGTAATAAGCACCAGAAAGCAAAGTAGGCACTATTAAGGTGAAACAAGAGAAGGACACATAACCTAGTCTAGGGAGAAAGAGGGGCTCCCTGTATGTGAGATCACAGGATCACTAGGAGTTAGGCAACGAGGTGGAGACCAGAATAAGGAGGAAAAGTGGCAAAGATAGACTGAGACCAAATCATGCAGGGCTTTGGAACCAGGATGAGGATCTCAAACTTTTTTCTAAGGGCAATAGGAAGCCACTGAACGTTTTCAAGCAGGGGAGTCACCAAACCCAACTTGCATTTTGAGATGATCACGCTAGCTTCAATGGGGAATGGACTGGGGGAGATGCAAGGATTGTGTTGACATGATTAGGAGGCTGTTGCCAAATTCATGTGAGAGAGAACGCTGGCCTAGACTAAGGTGGTGGCAGTGGAGATGGAGAGAAGTTGAGGAGTCTGAGAGATACTGTGCAAATAGAATTTACAGGAATTGTTCTGGGTTGAAAACCCAAGCATCTTCCTCTATCATGCACTTGCAGTTTCCTCAGGCAGTAGGGACTGGCATGAACATTAAACAAATGAAAGATAGAGTCAGGGTCATTTACGCTTCCCTGTGGCTTTTTGACTAATTTTTATGAGGTCCCCTGTTTCTGTCTCCCCAGCTTCGGGTGGTTTTCAAATTTAGGGAGCTACCTCTGACAGAATGGAAAGCATAGTGCTCTGTGTTCGAATGTAAAGTGGTCTTCTACAAAGATAATGTGAGGAGAGTTCTAGGTCACTTAATGTGATATGTTGCTTATTAATGTAAATATTCATATACCTTACTTTCCTCATATGCAACATAGGCATAATAATGTCAACCTCACAAGGCTGTTATGAGAACTAAATGAGATGAAGAGAAGATGGGGCCTGTCCCAGTCCTCTTCATCTAACTGTTAGGGTTCACCCCCTTCTGGGCACACTGTAGGGTTCCCATGTGGCTGGGTGTGGTCATATAACTGGTTCTGGCAAGTGGGCATGTAATGGCAACTCTCCAGAGTCTGGCACAGTGTAAGATGGGGGCTGCTCTGCCAGCCACAGCCCATCAGTGGCTGCAATGAGCACAGCCCCACCACTGACTAGCCATGGACATGTACTCTGAGCAAGAACTAAACCTTTGTTGAGTTAAGCTACTGAGATCTTGCGGTGTTTATTACCATAACAAAACCTAGCCAATCTTGACAGATAAAGGGATGAAAATGAAACTGAATCGATGCTAGGGATGGGTATCGGCTGGAAAAGGTTGGAAGAATTGAGAACTAGATGGATCTGTAGAAAAACTATAGGAATGTAAGACTAAGATGGGCTAGCCAAAGCCTGCACATGTAACAGAGGTTAAAGAACAAGTGACATTCATCTCAGGCCTTTCGGTTCCTGTCTCAGTGAAGGGTGCCACCATCACTAGATGCTCACGCTAGAAATCTAGGAGGCAGACTCTAGGTTTCTTTCCCTCACCATCCTCATTCAGTCTGTTAGGATGTTCTTTTGGTTGTTTCTCCAGAATATATATAATATCTAAGCTTACTCTTATTCTCCATCACCACTACCATTACCCTATCCAAGCTATTATGCTTTCTCACCTGGACCCCCTCACTGGTTTCCCTGTAGCCATCTTGGCTTCTTATAATGACACTCAGAGAACATGAATCCGTTTAGTCATGTATCCCTGGCACCTGGTACAGTGCCTACCATGATTGGCAATTAATACATTTATTCATTGAATAGTCACATTTTTCTATTTATATATATCCTATAATATGTTGTATACCTTAAATATACACAATAAAACTTATTTTTAAAAAATAAAAATAGGGGCTGGGCACAGTGGCTCATCCCTGTAATCCCAGCACTTTGGGAGGCCAAGGCAGAAGGATAGCTTGTTCGAGACCAGCCTGGGCAACATAGTGAGACTCTGTCTCTACAAACACAAGAACATTAGCGGGGGATGGTGGTGTGTGCCCGTAGTCATGGCTACTTGGGAGGCTGAGGTGCAAGAATTGCTTGAGCCCAGAAATTTGAGGCCGCAGTGAGTTACGACCACACCACTGCACTCCAGCCTGGAAAACAGAGTGAGACCCTGTCTCTTAACTAAATTTATTAGTTAAGTGAACAAGTGAGTGAGAAATGGCAAGTAGAGGCATCTAGAATACAGGGCAGGGATAAAGAATGTCACAGAAGAGCTTTGACAGAATAAACAACCAAAGGAAGATGAGGATACCCAGGAGAGGCTGAACAGAATGGGGGACATGCCACAAAGGCGGATAAGGGGAGAAGAAAGACAAGATTTCTTTCCAAGGAGCTAGGTTGACCAAAGAAAAGATTTGCCAAAATCCAAGGGTATCTACAGAAGAGGCTGTCCTCCTCCAGAGGAAAGAAGGGGATGTGGAGCAGTGCTTTTCAAACTCTCTGTGCTAAAGGACCAGTTTTTTTTCAAATCTCCAACCCATTTTGAACTAATACCTTTGTAAAATGCAATGAAAATTAATTATCAGAAAAATTATCATGCTCTTGGATGTCATGGCAATGTCACTTGCTATAAAATGTCTAGGCATGTACTTTCCAGTTCCTTCTCTTGTTATAAACTGACAGCAGTCCACAGACTATGCTCAGAGCTGACAGCAGTCCACAGGCTATGCTTAGAGTAGTACCTATCTGAAAGGACCCTGGCCAGGGTAGCCTAAAGAGGTGGATGGCAGGAGACCGGACTAATGAATGACATTTTGAGTAGTATTTTTAAGAATACTGGCCAGGTGCGGTGGCTCACACCTGTAATCCCAGCACTTTGGGAGGCCGAGGCAGTGGATCACGAGGTCAGGAGATCAAGACCATCCTGGCTAACACGGTGAAACCCCATCTCTACCAAAAACACAAAAAATTAGCCGGGCGTGGTGGCAGGTGCCTGTAGTCCCAGCTACTCGGGAGGCTGAGGCAGGAGAACGGCGTGAACCTGGGAGGCAGAGCTTGCAGTGAGCCGAGATTGCACCACTGCACTCCAGCCAGGGCGACAGAGCGAGACTCTGTCTCAAAAAAAAAAAAGAATACCATCTTGGGAGAGTGAGGACCTCAGTTCTGGACCAATTCTGCTCCCCAACCCGCTGTGAGACTTGCAGGCCACTTCCTGTCTAGGGCTCCAGTAAAGTAGAGGATTTGGCTGATGTCTCTAAGCCGGACCTCACTGTCTCTGAAGCAACATGTGGCACAAACAGAAGGCAGTAGGCATTTGGGCTACAATAGAAAGATCTCAACATATGTAACCTGAGCTGTTTCCTGTAAATGTCCCATTCTCTGAAACCTTTTGCTTGTAGTAAAGTGTGTTTAATAATGCAACATTATGACAATATGCCAATCCTATCACTATTCTGTAAGTGGGATTTATAATATTTAATTGCCTGAAAATACAAATTTGCCATGGAATAATATTTTGCACAGAAAGAAAATGGTGTAAAATGCTTGAGATGGGGAAGCCAGAATATATTATAACTAAAGTCCCTTTTTTTTCAGGGGAGAGAAAAATTTTCACATATTTTACTATATTTATGCTGGTCTTCATCACCAAAAGAAGCTTTCTGACTTCAGACTTCCTGAGGAAAAACCTCCTAGGTAAGTGTCAGGGGGGTTGGTTGTTAATTTTTGATGAATGTACAATTAGCAGTTGACTAACTTGGAAGTAAATGGAGCTGTTTTCCTAACTGGAAACTCACAATCTGTTTAACCAAAGTGCCCAGGGTGAGGTGGCAGGAACTATCTCACCATTTTCATTGTCTAGAAAGTTCAAAAACTCAACTGCACATGGTTTATTTTTTCTCAGCCATTTGCATCATTATTCTACCACAGTATTAGACTATAAAGGAAATGGGCTAGATGTGGCGGCTCATGCCTGTAATCCCAGTGCTTTGGCAAGCCAAAGTGGAAGGATCACTTGAAGCCCGGAGTTTCAGACCGGCCAGGGCAGCATAGTGAGACCCTGTCTTTACAATTTTTTTTTTTTTTAATTAGCTACTCGGGAGGCTGAGGTGGGAGGACTGCTTGAGCCTGGGAGGTCGAGGCTGCAGTGAGCCAAGTTCGTGCCACTGTGCTCCAGCCTGGGTGACAGAGCAAGACCTAGTCTCAAAAAAAAAAAAAAAAAAAAAAAAAAAAAAAAAAAAAAATTAGCTGGGTGTGGTGGCATACACCTGTAGTCCAAGCTACTCAGGAGGCTGAGGCAGGAGGATCACTAGAGCCCAGGAGTTCAAGGCTGCAGTGAGCTATGATCACACCACTGCACTTCAGGCTGGGCAACAGAGTGAGGTCCCATCTTTGAACAAACAACAAACAAAAAATGGAAATGTCTGTACCACTTTCCAAGTCAGTGCTCATTCTGTTTGGTCATGCGCCCCTTCATTTAGGTACATAGCTGATGAAACTGGAAAGGTGATGCACGACATAACTTCCAAGGAGTCTTACAGAAGACGATTCGAAGCAATTCAGCATTGCTTCAGGATTATAGGGTTCACGGACAAAGTAAGTGATGATCAAGAGAGAAACTCAAGTGACAATATTCTTATATGAATGTGAGTAAAGATGTGGTATTTCTCACTTGGGATAGGATACTTGCTTTCAAATGCCATGTTGGTCATGTTATAAGGTCTTGCTACTCAAAGTGTGGTCCCAGGACCAGAAACATTGTTATCACCTGAGAGCTTATTAGAAATGCAGACCCTGAGGTCTATCCAAGAATGACTGCATCAGAATATAATCATTTTAACAAGAAGCCCAGATGAACATCAAACTAGGAGAGCACTGTTGTAAGGACCATGTGCTGATAAATTGTTATCATTGTCATCAATTCATTACACGTGTAATAACAAATACCAAAACAATACTGTGGGTTTGTTTTTTTTTTCTGATGTAGGGTTGTTCCAACTATTAAAGTGAATGGGGGGTAGGAGTACAGGAATATGTAGATGACACCCAAGTCACAGAAATATATTTATGCAAGTAGCTCCTTAGGTAACAAGACAAATTAATTAAAATCCTTTCAACTTTCTTGCAGTTATTTCCTTCTCCAGGGTACACAGTTGCACATTATTAACTATAGCTCTAACTATTGTACTACTTTTTTTTTTTTTTGAGACAGAATGTCACTCTGTCACCCAGGCTGGAGTGCAGTGGCGGGATCTCAGCTCACTGCTACCTCTGTATCCTGGCTTCAAGTGATTCTCCTGCTTCAGCCTCCTGAGTAGCTGGGATTACAGGTGCATGCCACCACGCCTGACTAATTTTTGTATTTTTAGTAGAGACAGGGTTTCACTATGTTGGCCAAGCTGGTCTTGAACTCCTGACCTCAAGTGATCCACCTGCCTCGGCCTCCCAAAGTGCTGGGATTATAGGCATGAGCCACCATGCCTGGCCAATACTGTACTACTCTTATCATCCTAGATACAGGCTGTTTGTATTAAATATATGACAGGAGTGACAATATTTATAACCCAAGGCTCAAATATTATTCTGTGATACATTATGTCATAGTTTCTGGGCTTCGTGCCATCAATTTTGCAAAATATATAGATACTTTTGCTTTTCCAACAAAGGAGGTGAATGATTAGGAGGTAGGTGAGTGTTAAATCTTAAGGGATTAGATTACAAGACACTCCAGTTACCCTGGGATGACCACTCCAGATAAAGGATTGCTTCTGTGTAATGCAGTATGATTGGCTAGCCCTTGCCTCCCCTGCATGGTTGATTTTAGTCATAATAGCACCTTTCTTTTTTTTCTGTCTAACCAGCTGTTAATTTTCTCTGTCAGCCTCCCACAGACTTTAAACTGACAGACAGTGGAAAATCCCAAAGGTCAGATAAAAATATAAATATATTTTCCTTGGCTCCTTAGAGGGGAGCAATTAAACAAGTGCTAGCATTGTTAAAGGACCTTTGTGGTTATTAACTTTTAGAACAGGTTTTTTTAGTCAAAGATGCATCCCCAGAAGAGTTAAAGCATGGTAGGAATGGCAGTGGAGAAATTTAAAGTCACTTGTGTCATGCCAAAGTATGCAGGGGCGCATGTCCTTAAAAGGGTACAGGAACCATAGAGAAGTCAAGGTTAGTAATCATTAACAGAGTTAATATTTTGTTTTCTTTGAGTACAAATATAGAATACTGTGAAGAGATTGATCCTAGCTGAACCCATTTATGCCTAGTGTTCCATTATTGGAACGCTAAACATGTGGGAGTTATTTATACCCTACTGCTCAAGGTCATCCCCAAGGTCTGATTGCAAAAATTCAAAAAATTGCAACCTCAGGCTTAGGTGGGTTAAAAGAAAGTATATAATGGTGCCATTCTAATAATAGCAATGTACTGCTAATAATAATAAAACAGATGCTGTTTCAGGATAAACAACATTGAAAACTGTTAAAATCTGTTTTAGCACAACAACACTAAAGCATTAAAAACAGAAGAAATTAAGTATGTTAAATATATGTCCTTGAAGTAAGCCATCCCTAGCCCCTCTGGGAAAAAAGGTACAATAGAAATAAATGAATGACTGTATGAATAAACATGAAAAGAAAAAAATGTAAAAGATGGTGAACACTTTTAATTTGTGCCTGGTCTGTACTGTTAAATGAGTAACCACAATGTAATGGTGTTATGTGTGTATATTTTCGCTATGTCTCACATTAATTCATACAGGAAATAAACCAATTTATAAAAGCTGCAACCTTAGAAATGAAAGGAAGAAGCAGGATCTTATTTCTCCAACTCTGAATTCTGTGATTCTACCTCTGCAGACAACCTGTTTTGCTGAGTTAACTCAGTTCACTTTGTGTTTATAAACTCAAAAAGTAGTGTGACTAAATTCAGAAAGATCCAGTTGAATGTAGTCAGGAAACAGATGCCAAATGCTGATGTAACAGAACTTTCTCTTAAGTTTTTCTGGCAGACATTTCTAGATAAAGCTTAAATGAACTGGTCAAGTCAATCAAAATTATGGTTCTTCTCCTTTCTTATAATGTCACTAGTTCCCTGCAGGAATCCCTTTAGTTTTTCTCAAACCCTTACAGCAAAATTATGAGTAGCAAACTTTAGTGTGGAGTCAGGAGCATGAATTTTAATTCTGGGACACCAGCCAAAGTATCTGAAAGAACACTTGACCCTGAGTTTATAAAGAAATTTCCCTGGTGGAGGAGTCTTCCACTAATGATGATGACTCCTTGTGGAGGGCTGGGGGATTATACCTAAGACCTTATTGTGAAGATTGTGCTTTTCAACTCTTATGTCTAGAGCCAAACCATACTATTTTTGTTTAATATTATACTTGTCTTCCTGGTAGGAATTAACATATTACATAAATTGGGTTTTAGATATGTTTCTATTTAATGCTACATGAAAGCTTTTTGGGCAGATGATCTATGTGATGGTCAAAATTGGACGTACACTATAGATCCCTGTTGGAGAGGTTAGCAAGAAGCCTTTGAGATCGGCACAAAATTTCTTCCCTTTCTTCAAAATAGATTATGAATTAAGACAGTACTATTCTGAAGACAGATTGAAGGATTATATGTGAAAATATGACTTGGGAGTCTTGAGGATTTCTGATGTCTTGATGACAGACAATAGGATACCATTGACTTTTAAGATGCCAAAAGTTGTGAGCCTCTGCAAAGGAGACCAAGAAGTGTCGGAATAGAGCCTGTAGGGAGGTCCTTCAGCTGGTCCTAATGCAGTGCTTAGGGAAGAACTGATGAAAAACTGAAGAGATTTACAAAAAAGAAAGAAAGGAAAGAGAGACTGGGAAGGGAAGTAAATTCCTAGGGATATACCAGAGAAACAACTACCGGAGATGCCTATGAGCCAGGCCAAGGGGGATTTTCTTAGAGTAGCACCAGGCTAACAGAGAAAACTAAGTGTCCTCTCAACTTTTCAATTAGCCTCAACTCTATCAAGAGAATATCTACATCAAAAGAAGTGTCTTATGAGAAAAGAGAAGAAAATATCAGACATCCTGCAGTGGGGCTTTGATGGAGAAATGCTCTTTCTTCCCCACTTTTGCTGATTGGTAGTGAAACAGTTTATACTCATCAACAATAAATTGAGAAACCCAGTTGGAGGACTTGGTCTTCTTGAGTAAAGCTATTCCACTTTATAATATAGAAGGTTGAAAACTGGTAGAAATAAAAAGAGATAGCAGCATAGCAAGATTTTGCAGAAAAGGCAGAGATGCCAGGAAAGGCTCTGTAGCTGGAGATGAAGCAAGAGAAAATGGACAAGGTAAAGAAGGTGAAAAAACTTTCCCTGGCTGTCTGTGGGGAGACAATAAGAAAAATTTGATCAAAAAGTTTTAAGGCAGGAAGACTAATCCCTCAGGTGGACATATAACTAATTGAATTTTGCCATGAGTGTAAATGATGTTTTGACCTGAATGCAGAGGCTCCTAGATCAGAAAGGGAGAACTAATTAACCCAAGGTTAGGACTGATGGAGTCAAGTGGATGGAATAGCCCAGAAATATAAACTCCTTAATAAGGTGAGCACTGGTTACCCCTCTGTTAGTTCTCACTAAATCAAAGAAGGAGACCCAATCGATCATTAATTTCAGTGATTCACACAGTGTTTGAACCTAAAAGTTTTTGCTCAGGGTCATAGATAGTTTTTCACTTTAAATGGTTGTCTAGGCACTATGCTGAAGAGGGTATTGCCAGAGAAGCAACAGGAAAGATGCTGGTTTCAAGGGTATAGTCTTTGACAGTCATTTTCTGTGGTGATTATCCCAGTGCTGAAATGCTGGAAGTCTTATTTTGGGAGGTTTCAGAGCTTGTACTGTAATACATGAAGAAAGAGAGAGAGAGAGTCTTTGTGTGATGTGTGTTTTAATTACAGGAAATACATTTATTTTTTCTAAGAGTACTGAGAGTTTCAGATAACCTCTTGAGGTAACTGGATATAGAAACAGCTGATGTAGAACTCACTGCAAGAGTCTCTGTTTTACCCCCTGGGATCGGCCTCTGTGGGAAGTTGCTCAGTGTAGTGAGCAAACCTCACACTGTATTGATCAAAGTAATGAGGTGCTGTCATGTTAAATCCGAGCAAGTCCCAGAAAACCTACTTAGTAGGTGTTCTCCTTAGCCACTCTTAAGTTGGGTGATTAAACAATGATTCTTAAAGTAAAAAAACATGACATATTGCCTTTGATTTAGAAGTTGGAAGAATAACATTTATCCATTGTAGAAGCCTAGTTTAAAATCTTCATTTGTCTTTGTAGCATTATCAGGTATCCAGCAGATGTCACTATTATAGTCTGTATTCCTTTTTTTGGCTTTACTGAGTAATGTTTACAGGAAGTTGTAATCTGTGAGGCAATGCTTTATCAATGGTCTAGTGACGGTTCCTATTCCTTTGCTGCTGTGTAGAGTACTAAATCAAGTTACCTGCCTGAGTATTTTTGCGAAAGTACTTTTCTCTACCTATAAGCATAAAATGCAAAATTTTCCTGGCTATATAGTTTGTTGTTTCACATATAGAAAATGTAAGTTTTTAAATAAGTAAATACACTTTATTTTTACCATTGATGATACATATGTATTCAACTTTCAGTATAAAAATAGAGCTTAGATAATCGGAACCGTTTTTACTCACATTTCTGACACCAAATATGTGGGTTTTTCTCCCCCATACCTACAAATTATCTGGCACCAGCTGGATGTCCTACAATTCACTCAATTCTGACACTCTCCACCTGGAGTTAGCATCAGCTCCCACAAGCTAAGGGCTCAGTCCCACAAGACTATCCTGACTCCAGATACCTATACTTCTGTCTCCTATACTTCTGACTGACTGGCTATAAATTGAGAGTCCTCACAACTCCCTCCTCAGGTTTGATAATTTGCTAGAATAGTTTATAGAACCCAGGAAGACACTTTACTTACCATTACTGTTTTATTATATAGGATACAACTCTGCCGGGCATGGTGGCTCATGGCTGTAATCCCAGCACTTTGGGAGTCTGAGGCGGGTGGATCATCTGAGGTCAGGAGTTCAAGACCAGCCTGACCAACATGGTGAAATGCCATCTCTACTAAAAATACAAAAATTTAGCCGGGCATGGTGGCAGGCGCCTGTAATCCTAGCTACTCAGGAAGCTGAGGCAGGAGAATCACTTGAACCTGGGTGGCGGAGGTTGTAGTGAGCCACGATCACGCCATTGCACTCCAGCCTGGGCAACAAGAGCAAAACCCTGTCTCAAAAAAAAAAAAAAAAAAAGGATACAACTCAAGAACAGTCAAATGGAAAAAATGCATAGGGCAAGGTGTGTGGGAAGTAACATAGAGCTTCCATTCCCTCTGAGCACACCACTCTCCCAGCACCCACGTGTTCACCAACCTGAAAACTCTCCGAATCTCATCATTTAGGGGTTTTTACGGAGGTTCTGTTATATTCACATGATTGGTTAATCATTGGCCATTGGTGATTAACTCAATGTCTAACCGCTCTCTGCTCCCCAGAGATTGGGTTGACAGGACCCAAAAGTTCCAACTCTCTAATCACATGATTGGTTCCTCTGGCAACCAGCTGTCCATCCTAAAGCTATCTAGAGGTCCACCAAGAGTCACCTGCTTAGTATAAACTCAGGTATGGTTGAAAGGGGCTTGTTGTAAATAACGAAAGACTCCTAGCATTCCTGTCACTCACTTTCAAGGGTTTTAGTTGCTTTTGTGCCAGGAACTGGGAGTAAAGAACAAATACAATAGTCCCTCGGTATATGTGAGGGATTAGTTCCAGGAACCCCCAATTCACATACCAAAATCCAAGCATACTCGAGTCCTGCGGTCAGCCCTGCAGAACCCACATATGTGAAAAGTCAGCCCTCTGTATATGTGGGTTTCACGTCTTATGAATACTGTATTTTTGATCCGTGTTTGGTTGAAAAATATCTATGTGTTGGAGGACATGTGCAGTTCCAACCTGTGTTGTTTAAAAGTCAATTGTTGGCCAGGAGTGGTGGCTTACGCCTGGAATCCCAGCACTTTGGGAGGCTGAGGCGGGCAGATCACCTGAGGTCAGGAGTTCAAGACCAGCCTCAACATGGAGAAACCCCGTCTCTACTAAAAATACAAAATTAGCCGGGCGTGGTGGTGCATGTCTGTAATCTCAGCTACTCGGGAGGCTGAGGCAGGAGAACTGCTTGAACCTGGGAGGCGGAGGTTGCAGTGAGTCAAGATAGCGACATTGCACTCCAGCCTGGGCAACAAGAGCAAAACTCCATTTCAAAAAAAAAAAAAAAAGACCAGCCTGGCCAACAGGGCGAAACTCCGTCTCTACTAAAAAATACTAAAAAGAGCTGGGTGTGGTGGTGCGTGTCTGTAATCCCAGCTACTTGGGAGGCTGAGGCAGGAGAATCGCTTGAACCCGGGAGGCAGGGGTTGCAGTGAGCCGAGATTGCGCCACTGTACTCCAGCCTGGGTGACAGAGCAAGACTCTATCTCAAAAAAAAAAAAAGGTTAATTGTATATATTTCTTGTTATATAAAAATATAATTTAATATACTATCACAGATAATTTCTAGTGAGTCTTTCAAAATATTTCCTGACTTTATAACTACATATTCCATCATTTAACTTTAAAATGTTCTAGGAGCCATGAATGAATGTCTTCCCAACTACTTCATAAAAGTGATATTCAAAAGAGGTTAACGAAACAGCTCCTCTCTTGCTTTGAACAAAAGATCATACCTGAATTTGGGAGCTGGTATTAGTTAGGGTAAAAGGCTAAAAGTGGCTTAAAGAACAAAGAAGATTAGTTATCTCTTAATAACCACTTCCAGATAAGAGGTTCAGGTTGCAGAGCAACTCCGTTTATGCAATTGTTGGTCTAAGGCATCCTCATCAGTGGCATGGTTAAGGCTGTGTTGCTGGGAGTTCCACCGGCAATAATAAGAAGGAAAGTGTGGAGGAGGCATGCTCATGCCGACAAGGCCTGGGCCCAGAAGTGACCCACATCGTTCTGCTCACTTCGTCATTAAAATGTAGTTATATGACGACCTCTAACTGCAAAGATGTTTGGGAAAATTGGCTGTGTGTCCAGGAAAAGAGGGAGAATGGACTTTGGTAGACAGCTAGCAGTTTCCACTACAGGTCTAATGGTTCATTAGTTTGACTGGCAACGACCTTCATATATGGTTCTTGATGTCCTTTTCAGGAGGTGCACTCAGTGTACAGAATTTTGGCTGGGATTTTGAATATTGGGAACATTGAGTTTGCGGCTATTTCCTCTCAACATCAGAGTGATAAAAGTGAGGTGCCCAATGCTGAAGCTTTGCAAAATGGTAATTATTTGATATTTGTGGGCTGTGTTGTTGCCAAAGCACATGCTTCTTTAGGCTCTGTAAAATATAATGCAGCATTTGCTGGTCCTTTTTTTTTTTTAATTGAGATGGAGTCTCGCTCTGTCATCCAGGCTGGAGTGCAGTGGTGTGATCTCCGCTCACTGCCACCTCTGCCTCCCAGGTTCAAGCAGTTCTTTGCCTCAGCCTCCAGAGTAGCTGGGATTACAGGCGCTTGCCACCATGCCTGGCTAGTTTTTGTATTTTTAGTAGAGACGGGGTTTCACCATCTTGGCCAGGCTGGTCTTGAACTCCTGCCTCATGATCCACGCCCCTCGGCCTCCCAAAGTTTTGGCATTCGCCCAACCTGCTGGTCTTTCTAACAGCTCTGGATGTTTTCACGAACTAGTATTTCCCCAAGGATGTCCTGTGGAACACCAGTGTTCCTTCTATAAGCTGCAAGTATTCTGCAGAAAAGAATTCTATGGCAGGTAATTTTGGGCAGTGTTTTTTTTTTGTTTTTTTTTTTTGAGGCGGAGTCTCACTCTGTCATCCAGGCTGGAGTGCAATGGCGCTATCTTGGCTCACTGCGGGCGGTGGTTTTTAACCTTGGCCGTTTTTGAAAAATCATCTACAAACTGAAAAAAATACAGGAGGTTGGGCCCATTCTGAATCCACTAAATCAGCATATACAGGAGAGAAAGAAGGCACCTGTTTATTTTTAAAGTTCCACAGGTAATTATGGTGGCACAAAGAGTGAGAATCCTCAATTATGAACAACAAACAAACAAACAAACCGATTTAAATGAAGTAAAAACCTTTTTGTGTTAAACTGTAGGACATTTTAGGGCCTTTAATATATGAATGTATTTTGTGACTAAGGGTAGAATACAGTCTGCAGCTATTTCCCCAATTTATTTGGCAAAAGACCACCTCCTCTTCCTTTTTTTCATCAAGCATCTATGAAGTAAGAGCTTTCAGAACAGTTTGGGAGATAGCTGTGTCAGTCTGGAAGCCTCTTGGGGTTAGGGATCTAGCCTGTTTATCTTTGAGTCAAAAGTACCAAAATGGAGTCTGGCACATAGTAGATGTTGAATAAACGCTGACAGACTGACTGAATGAAGGTCCGGCTACATTGTGTGTTATCCTTACTTTTTGTTTCAGCTGCCTCTGTTCTGTGCATCAGCCCCGAAGAGCTCCAGGAGGCCCTCACCTCCCACTGTGTGGTCACCCGGGGCGAGACCATCATCCGTGCCAACACTGTAGACAGGGCTGCGGACGTTCGAGACGCCATGTCCAAAGCCCTGTACGGGAGGCTCTTCAGCTGGATTGTGAATCGCATTAATACACTCCTGCAGCCAGACAAAAACATATGGCAAGTTCCTCAGAGAGCAGAGGGCTCAGGAGAGCTGTCATTGACCCCGCCGTCTCTTACAGTTTTCAAAAGGAAGCATTTGGTCCTCTCTGGGATTTTCTTTCTTTCTTTCTTTCTTTTTTTTGTGGAGTCAGAGTCTCACGCTGTTGCCCAGGCCGGAGTGCAGTGGCACGATCTCCGCTCACTGCAACCTCCGCCTCCAGGGTTCAAGCGATTCAACTGCGTCTGCCTCTTGAGTAGCTGGGATTACAGGCGCATGCCACCACACCCGGCTAATTTAGGCATGCTCTTTTAGAAGACACAGTGAGATCCAGGAGAGTTGAAGCATTTGTACCCGAGAGGCAAATGACTGAAGGAGCCACTAAGTGTAGTATTTGAGAGAATAGTCTTGGCTGGGAGCTGGACAAACTGGGTTCGCACCCAAACTCTACAGCTTAACCCATTTATGCCTGAGGTTGCAATTTTTTGAATTTTTTCACTCAGACCTTGGCGATGACCTTGAGCAGTAGGATGTGAATAACTCCCGTATGCTTAGTGTTCCAATAATGGAACACCAGGCATAAATGGGTTTTAATCAGCTGCATGTTCTAAGTCAGTTTTCTCACCTGTAAAATGAGGATAATAATACCCTCTTCATAGTTTTGTTTTTAGAATCAAAGAGACATTTTATGGAAAATTTTAAAGCACACTATCTTACGTTATTATTCCTACTTCTTCGACTACTTTTTCTTGCTCTTTCCTAAGTGTAGTGGTTTCCTATATTGTGGAGGAATTCACCACATCAAATTCTGAAGAATACTCTTCCAGCTACCTTTGTGGGTAGATAGGTGGGAGAATAAATAAGCAACAGCTGCAACTCCTTCAAACAAAAGGACTTTTAAAATTTTATTTTATATATGGAGTTTCTGAGTAAGTTTTTTTTTTTTTTTTTTTTTTTGAGACGGAGTCTCACTCTGTCGCCCAGGCTGGAGTGCAGTGGCGCAATCTCGGCTCACTGCAAGCTCCGCCTCCCGGGTTCACGTCATTCTCCTGCCTCAGCCTCTCCGAGTAGCTGGGACTACAGGCGCCCACCACCACGCCCGGCTAATTTTTTTGTATTTTTAGTAGAGACGGGGTTTCACCGTGGTCTCGATCTCCTGATCTCGTGATCCGCCCGCCTCGGCCTCCCAAAGTGCTGGGATTACAAGCGTGAGCCACCGCGCCCGGCCCTGAGTAAGATTTTAAAGGATTCTACTGCTTGAAAAAAAAAAGAAGTTGAAAATGCTATTGAAAGGCCAAAAGAACAGATAGTTTAAGACATAAACTGCTTCTTTTCTTAGGGGTGGCAGGATGCTCCTTTCCATGAGTGGGTGAATTGGGTACTTGAGTTGATAAGCACTTGGGCACATATATTCTCATCGTGTTGAGGTGGGTGTTTCCTCCCCTAAAGAGTTTTATTCTTCTCTCTCATGCAGTAGTGCAGGAGATGGAATGAATGTGGGGATCTTGGATATCTTTGGATTTGAGAATTTTCAGAGAAATTCGTTTGAGCAGCTCTGCATAAACATCGCCAATGAGCAAATCCAGTACTATTTCAATCAGCACGTTTTTGCTCTTGAGCAGGTAATAGTGAACTCTGAGGTAACTAAACTTGATGGGGAAAAGGTGTCTCCAAGCTGCCCACAATTTGTAGCGGAAACCCTGTAGACTAACAGGTAAAAGACCCTAGAGAGAGAATAGGGTAAGGCAGTCCTGGCTAAATAGTCTAAATTTGCCTGGAAAAGGTCTTGATTTCTGTGGAAAGGCACATTTCCTCACTTGAGTGGAGCTGGTGACAAGTCACTCATTTAAATCTTGCATCAAAACTCTTTCGTGCATATTGCTCAAAATGCTGTATCTCTTCCACTTTATTTAACTGAAAATATTTATGATTGCGTTCAAAATGACACAGATGACCTTGAATTCGGGACATAGGTTCTTAACTGCTACACTAGCCCTCCCTATCCCCTATCTGCTATGTACCAGATCCCACAGTAACTGGAGAAGTATCTCCGGGGAGGAGTAAGATGTGTTCTTGGTTTTCTAGAAATGGAGATCATCCCTCTGTGAAGTTTAATAATAAATAAGAGAGAGTAAGAAACTAGTGGACCCAAGGGATGGGGCTCTTTTCCTGTGGCAGCAGCCTATATAGCAGTCTGCTCAACCCCAACCTTTACTTAAACCTTAAGACTCTCTTCTGTATGAAGTAGTTGCAATAATGAAACATTCTGGCTAAGCCTCTTCAATGCAGGGATAATTGTTTTAATGCAGGCATAAGGACACACAAACTAAACTTTGATTAGATAGACACAAAGACATTTAGTGAAAATATCAGCATTGCTTTTATCTCTGGAGCTGGATAAACCTGTATAGCACTCCTCTCCCATCCACTCTTGTTTCAGTGCAGGTTCCTTCCATTTATTTCCTGGTAATCTGGAGTTTTTCTAGTTTTCCAACCCTAGATGATTCCTTTGTCGAATTCCTTGCAGAAGAGAAGTCTGTTTTCTTGGTTTAAACAATATTTCTCACCAAAATAAATTTTTTTTTCAGCTTCACTTCCTTGTACATTAGTTTCTAAATGATAAGTTACCAAGTCCGTGTTTGAGAGAGAGCTTTTACTGGTTTAGCTGCCTGCCATAGGCCACTTGTAAGTCAGATTTAAATGCACAGCTTTAATGGTGTTATATGCAGAAGATTCCTTTAGTATACACATAAAACATATCCTGCTTTCCACATGCATTCAATGTTGCTAGACCCAGAAAGTCCATGTCAAAGTATCCTGGTGGTACCAAGGGTAGTTTTGGGCTGGAGAGAATCACAATCCATTTCCCTCCAGATGGAATATCAGAATGAAGGCATTGATGCTATACCCGTGGAATATCAGGACAACCGCCCGCTCTTGGACATGTTCCTTCAGAAACCCCTGGGACTACTTGCACTTTTGGATGAGGAAAGTCGGTTTCCCCAAGCAACTGACCAGACCCTGGTTGGTAGGTACCTTCTGAGAAAAAGGCATATACATTTAGAACCAAACTTGGCTCGTGTCATCAATTGAGTTTACTTTAATGAATTTACCTTATATATTTTGTCTATATGGTGGGTTGTAAGAATATAGGCCTTCTTCTTAATTGAATTGAAGTGCTGTGGTAGAATTTGAATCTTAAAGCAAACCCATCACTATTCCTAACCCCTTCCCGCTTTCCTATTCTTGCCAACATGATTAGCATTACCCCCATGTTGATTTCATTTTTACACCTTCCTCTCTCTTCTTTCCTATAGGCAATGTTTGCTTCTCCTCCTTTGTGTGCCCCCATCTCGTGTCTTCCCCTGTACCCCCATCCACCTCTAATCTGATTTCATGCAGAAGCCCTTTGCAGTCTCCTGACTTCCAGGCTCCTACCTGCCCCATCTACCCTGGACATCCCAGCTAGTTTAGTCTTTCTAAACCCACCTTCTCATTAGGTTACTATTATCTACAGGATGAATATAGGGCACCTCGTCCTGACATCAAAGGCGCTCTATTCTCTACCCTATTCTTCTTGAATCTTCAGTGTTTTTCACAACCTTTGTTCCTCACTTAGATTGTGAGGTGCCTGGGGCAATGAAGCCTCAGTCTTTATGTGCTTTTAGTGCTTAGCAGTTTCTCACACGTAGTAGGCTTTCAACCACAATAGCAAAGATTGTGTGTTAAAGGAGAAACAAAAAGTTTCAAGCCTTTTCCCCAGTTGGGAAATTGATTTGTGGCAGAGATTCACTTTTATGAGTTGAAATTATAACCCTCAGTGGTTTTCTTTTATATATAACATTGTCACAAGTTGTCCAGATGAGTTTAAACCAGGTTCTAAAACTAACTGGCAGGGCATCTGGTGTCATCAGTGTCCATGCTAGGAGTTCTTAGAAACAGCAGGAGAATATACGATCTTAGAGCACAGCCTGACATTAAGACAACGCTACACAACTAAGCAAGGATATAATGATAAATGCCCATCATATCGGTGACCTTTCTCCACCCTTGTTAATATCAAGGCCTTATTCTGAAAGCCCTTATTCTGAGTCATTCATGGCTTGAGGAACAAGTTTTTGTTTGAAAGAGGAAATAATTCACATTGTAACTCTCTAACATAAAAATCCATACAGATAAATTTGAAGATAATCTACGATGCAAATACTTCTGGAGGCCCAAAGGAGTGGAACTGTGCTTTGGCATTCAGCATTATGCTGGAAAGGTGAGGCCAATGTGACAGTTATTAGACCTGAATTTGACAAAGGGTAAGTGTCTGTATTACCCTGTCTGTGCTGCTCATGAAATTGCTTACAGATTTCTTTCCCCTTTTAATTCTTCCTGAATACGTAATCATAATTCTTAAAGTTTCTCAGTGGTGCCACTCACAGAAAGTTGCCCCTGGCATAGAAGCAATTTCTCACTGGGGTGGCCTACAGTGTTGCCATCTGTTTCTCACCTGAGGTTTGGCCTATAGAACTGACAGCTCTCCAGAGAGAAAACATATTACAGCTTTTTGCAGTGTTTAGCGGTAAATGTTCACATTCTAAAGTCATTTGGAGACATGTAGGTAATGGAGGAAGGTTAATATCACAGTGGGACTCAGTTTTTAGTACTTTAATCATATGCCTAAGGGCCCCAAAATGTCCAGATGAAAAGAAAAAAATTCACGTTATTATCCAGATGTTAAGCTTTTACAACTTAACTGAAATGTCCACTTTTCATACATTATGCCTCAGTTTCAATTTCAAGTTCCTGAAGCAGATTAGTGACTGATTCAGGAAATTCCCTATCCCATAACCACAAGCTCCTTGCTTATGTTATTCCCAAAGGAGCCATTTGAATTATGGCTAATTGTTTCCTCGGGAGTCTGCTGAGGCTGTAGGTCCAGGAAATTGGTAGGAGTTCAATAAAAGGCATTTTTGATTATTTTATTGATTTAAGATATATTGAAATTGTCATTCATATTCACATCATGGCATTGGAACTGATTTTCCTAACTAGATGTTGGGAAATTCTAGTACAAGGGAAGGGGATTATTTTTCTCTCTGCATAGTACTTTATGGTATCTATTTTGGATCTTTGTTAGACATTGCAATTCAGTTTTTACCCTTAAGTATTTTATTTACCTTAGCATAGTAATGTCCTCCTCAGAGTCTGAAATACCAGCATCTACCCTAATTCCCCTCCCCATTCCTCTTTTCTGCCTCCCATTCCTATCCTCCTCTTCTCACCTCTCTCTGTTCTTTTATACCTATGTCCTACTCACCCCTCTTCTTGACTCTTTCTTACTATTTTCCTTTCTTGATTTTAGGGGAAAAACTTTCTTTATTTTAATTTTTTTGGGGCTCTGTGTCCTTTGCTGCATCCATTTGCCATTCAAAGCTTATTTGTAGAGAAGGAATTCTCTGAGGGTGTTCCTTAAAATGTATCTGAGCTGGATCCCCTCTGTTCTGAGAACCAAGAACGACTCAGCATCCTCGAGTGATCACTCACATCTCATGAGGACCTAGGGAGGCAGTGAGAGTACTTAAAGTAGTTGTGAGCATAGAGTCAAACTGCCTGAGTTTTGATACCTACCTACCACTTGTGAAATGTGTGACTCTGGGCACATTACTGAGCCTCTTCCTAAGTCTCTGCCTGCCTACCAGTAAAACGGAGATAATAATAGTGTTTACCTCATAGGATGGATGCTTTGCACATGGTATCTAATATATTTTAATAATTATTCTGATGTGATGTATCTTTGATAGGACTCTTCAAAAAGCAACTAGACAGGCCAGGTGCGGTGGCTCACACCTATAATCCCAGCACTTTGGGAGGCCGAGGCAGGTGGATCACGAGGTCAGGAGATCGAGACCATTCCAGCTAACACAGTGAAACCCCATCTCTGCTAAAAATACAAAAAATTATCTAGGCATGGTGGCACGTACCTGTGGTCCCAGCTATTCGGGAGGCTGAGGCAGGAGAATCGCTTGAACTCGGGAGGCGGAGGTTGCAGTGAGCCAAGATCATGCCACTGCACTCTGGCCTGGGTGACAGAGTAAGACTCTGTCTCAAGAAAGAAAAAAACAAAACAACAACAACAACAACAACAAAAACATAAAAAACAAAAACTAAAGCAACTAGACAATAAGATAAACTGGTCTGTCAAAATCATAATTCTTGCCTTTATCTGGTGCTCTGGATATAAAAGCATGGCTATGTCAAGATGAGTTCTATAGAGAGGTCGATTAAAAACTGGCTAGACAAGTTGCCAGTGTCACCAGTGATGGACAGTTGACTTGGCTAATTTGGGGTTTGCTATTCTTGTTACAGGTATTATATGATGCTTCTGGGGTTCTTGAGAAAAATAGAGACACTCTCCCTGCCGATGTGGTTGTGGTCCTGAGAACGTCAGAAAACAAGCTTCTTCAGCAGCTCTTCTCAATCCCTCTGACAAAAACAGGTACCTGGGAACCCTCTGATAGCCCTGCTCCTAAAGGTTTTGCAAGACCAGGTGGAATTTTCCAGTTAGTGTCTGAATACTGCCAGGGCTGCACCACTAACACTGAACTTCTTTAAGCAGGAGTAAGGGTCTAAATTCAAGAAAAGGAAAATGATTGTTTCTTTTGTAATTTAATTGTGCAGCACCAGTGTGTACACAGACATGTGTACATGCACACATAAACATACACACACTATCTGTAACGTCAACTCTTAGACTTTCTCGTCCTTCTTTTCATTCTTCCCTTTATAAAGCCATACGATATCATTAATTCATGCTAAGCACTCTAGGATAGTCTCAGTTTACCAAGACTTATCAGGAAGATTATTTCTATTTGTGTGTGATTCCAAGTGAAAGGAGTGTGCTGAATCAGAGGTCAGGGGATCCTCAAAGATCACCTTGGTCCAATTTCTACCCAGTTATGACCCCACCCCACCTCTCTCCTAATCAACTTGGAACAGGTTCATCACCTATATATGTGGCCTTCGCCTACTTACAGTTACCTTCTGTTTAGTTGCTGTCAGTCCTCATGCCGAAAAAGCAGGAAACTAGGGCCAAAGAACAGAACTTCCAGGTCTTAACTGTTTTTCCAAATGGATTCTAATTGAGTCAACCTTTTAGAATATACCTGGGATTCTGCTGCTTTTAGCTGGGTGGCCAACTCAGCCTTCTCACAGCTCTACTCTCAAGGGCTTTGTGTTTTTTAGCCTAGGTCTAGAAATAGCAGTGGGCATGCTTTTAAGAAAAAAGGAAGAGAAACCTCTTTATCACTGTTCATTGTTCACTATTTCCTCTTCTTTTCTTCCCACATCCCTCTTAACTGGCTGCCAGGTCTGATTTTCAGCAACTTGCAGAGGAATGAAAAGCCTGGCTAAGAAAAAAAAAAAAAAAAGCCACATTCTACAGCCTTTGCTTCATCTTGACTTGGAAGGAAAGTTGAAATCCGGCTCTTTTTTCAGACATGCTCCTGTAAACAGAACTAGTAGCAGTGCCCATCAGAAGGCTGCCCTCCAGCTTCCATTCCAGACCTTCCTTGGGGCAGCCGGAATTTAATTCAAAATGGACTCCCGGGAGCTCGGGGCAGGTGTGGAAAGGGCTGGCTGGTGTTTTCTTACCAGAGACCCAGGGATGTAGACTCCTCATCAGGCGACTTCAGCACAGAGGTGAAGAGACAGCCATTATTGATAGGGGACATGCTCTCTGGGAAAAAAAATCTATCCAAATAACTCTTCAGCTGGCATTTACATCCTCCCACAAATATTAATAACGACTTGTCAAATCTGTTCACAACTTTGGAATTCCGATTTTTCAACCTTTGGCAAAATAAAAACCATTTAACAGCCTGGACCACTAGGTGGCGCTATG
The DNA here is from genome assembly GCF_028878055.3 of Symphalangus syndactylus. Classification (NCBI taxonomy): domain Eukaryota; kingdom Metazoa; phylum Chordata; class Mammalia; order Primates; family Hylobatidae; genus Symphalangus; species Symphalangus syndactylus. The sequence continues at coordinate 74,312,339 of NC_072430.2, forward strand.
CAGAAAGTAAGGCCCGGCAGCCAGTCTCTGTTCTCCCTTGATTCACCCAACGGTGGGAGGAACAGGAACAAAGAGATAACCTCTGCCGCTGCGTCTTTTTTACCCCCTCCCAAAGAGCTTTCCTCTTGTCTTGTAACTGTTTCTGAATCTTGTTTTGAAACTACACTCCACACCACTTGATAGAAACAAAATTGAAAAATACGACTAGAAGCAAACGTGATGTACCAGTAGGCTTCCCAGTATTCCTGAGCTGTATATTATGCATAGTAATTTCCTTTGAGATCCTAAGCTTAAGTATAGCTTAGGATTCTCCACATTTTGAGTATAATTAAGCCACAAACATCAAAACTTACAAGCATCATTCTGTTTTCTTTTTCTGGAATTATTTATGTAGGAATGAATTCAATCAACAAACATTTATAGAACAGCTTCTAGTAATAAGGTACTTTTTAGGTAACGAGGGAAATATAGCAGTAAAGGTAATATGGCTTTGCCGTACACCAACTAGAACTTTCTTTTAACTTCATTTTCTATATAGAATTTTCTGTACAGAATTGGGCACTAATTTATCTCCTTATGACAATAGTTGCCCTCAAACCTCAATTCTAACATGATTGTGCATCCTGTGTTGAATGTCAGAATATTACTTTTCTAAATTTTAAAACATTCATAGTCTATATTTTTGGGGGTTATTATGTTACAGCCTTTGAAGATGGGAAATCTCACTGGATAGAAATAAGTTATGCTGTTCATTGCCGATGCTTGTTTCAGGCATGTCCCTCTCATGAAATGGAAGGTGCCTATACATCTTGACATTCCCACTGGAAGCAAGATCCCACACCATCCTGGCACTTTGGAAAAGAATATGCTAATATTTTCAATGCACAAGAAAACATTTTCTTCTCATTTTTATTTTTCCTTGCTTTAATTGTTTTATCGAAATTAAATGGAGCACTAGTTCAGTAAGCATAGATATTATAGGCAATTACTTTATAAACCTCTTTTGAGGAATGAACTACAGGGAGGAAGGAAAAAGATCAAAGTTGAGGCCAGGCGCGGTGGCTTACGCCTGTAATCCCAGCACTTTGGGAGGCCGAGGCAGGCGGATCACAAGGCGAGTGGATCACGAGGTCAGGAGTTCGAGACCAGCCTGGCCAACATAGTGAAACCCCGTCTCTACTAAAAATAGAAAAAATTAGCCGGGTGTGGTGGCGGGCACCCGTAATCCCAGCTACTAGGGAGGCTGAAGGAGGAGAATTGCTTGAACCCAGGAGGTGGAGGTTGCGATGAGCCAAGATAACGCCATTGCACTCCAGCCTAGGAACAGTGCAAGACTCCGTCTCAAAAAAAAAAAAAAAAAAAAAATCAAACTTGGGAAGCCTTGGAGGCAATTAGCCCAAAGCATAAAAGGAGGTCCAGTGCTGGTCTCCTCCATTTTGAAAGAGGAGAGGACGTTTGTTAGGAAGACCCCTAAGAGATGTTGGCAGTGGTCTGGCTCCTGATCTTGGTGGTGGTTACATGGATGCTTGCATTATATTTATTATGCTGTACATTTATGTTTTGCATACTTTTCTGTGTGTACATTCTGTGTCACAGTAATGTTGGGTTTGTTTCCCCAAAAGATAGAGAAGACCCCTTAAAATGCAAAGAAAAAAAAAAGCTTGATGTGGTAGCACATGGCTAGAGTCCCAGCTACTCAGGAGGCTGAGGCAGGAGGATCACTTGAGCCCAGGAGTTCAAGGCCAGTCTGGGCACCACAGCGACACCCCCATCTCTGAAAAAAATTAGTATTAAAAGTGTTTAAATGCAAAGAAAAACTTTAATTTCTTTATCGAAGGATTCCTGACAGTTAAGTTGACGTTTTCTGGTAGCTAGATTGCCACTATCCTTTGCTTTCAAAAGAGCCCCAGGATCACTTTCCTGTTCTTTCAAGTTACCTCCTCTCTGGGCTGCTGGGCAGGTAACAATCCCTTCATTAGTATATATTAAAAAAAGTATAGTCATGCATAGCTTAATGATGGGGATGCATTCTGAGAAATGCATTGTTAGTTGATTTCATCGTTGTACAAACATCATAGAGTTCTTACACAAACATAAATGATAAAGCCTACTGTACACCTAGGCTATATGTTGTAGTCTACTGTTCTTGGGCTGTAAACCTGTACAGTATGTTACTGTACTGAATGTTGTAGTTAATTGTAAGACAATGCCAAGTATTTGTGTATCTAAACCTATCTAAACAGAAAAGGTACAGTACAACTATGGTATGATAATGTTACAGGACCACCAGTTTATATGCAGTCCATTGTTGACCAAAATGTACATGGCGCATGACACTACTGGGGCTTGATTTAATTTCTTATCAAGGTTGGGAGGATCAACCTCTGTGTGTATATGTGCAATCATAAAATCATAGATAGTAATCCAGTTGGCATTTTCTTGTTTCCAGCTCCCACTTTCCAGACTACTGAAGAGATTAAAAGCCATGAGGAGTAGAATAATGAGGCCCAAGGTCACCAGGAGACAGGGCTCCTCCCAGGTTGTGGAGGTGTACATCTGGCTGTGGAGGTGCCTGTGCCTGAGAGGCACACTCTCACTGCAAGGTTCTCAGTGACCTTCTGGTAAAAGGAGGCAGCCACAGTCAATATGAATTCGCTCTGTTCTCTTCTCATGCTTATGCAACCAGCCTTTTGCCTGCAGATGGGCCACTTCAGACATGATGAAATGTTCTTTGTAATACTTCCTATTGATAGGAAATCCTCTGAAGATTTCAGGTGTGAAAATTTGAAGTAGCAGCAACACTGCTTTCTAACCCTTCGGCTGGGACTTTTCAAACTGAATGATCTAGATAGAAAAACATTAAAAGGAAGGATGTTATAACATGGTTTCAAGGCATATTTTCCTGTTTGGGGAATGTTCCACTTGCTACGAGTAAACTGAGAGAGAAGCTTAAAAGGCTCAGGGGAAGAAAGAGGGTTTCAAAAAGAACTTGAAAACTCATTTTTGTCTTTGGATCATGAATTCTGACTTCCAAATAGTAGTTTGGGGGTGTTAAAGAAGTTATGAACTTGGGAAAAACTAGGAAAAATAAGAATAGCACCAGAGGGAACATTCTCTGAACCTCAAAGTTTGATTTTTGCTTCAGAACCTAGAACTGAGTTTTACCCTCATTGCTTTCTTCTGTCTGAAGACTCAGGTCTCTTCCATGGGATTTGATTTGTGGTGAAAATCAACAACAAAGTATCTGTTTCTTGACTTCTATTTGCTCCTCTTTTTTTGGATGGGGGGGACAAGATGAGCCCCCACATTGTCATATCTGTAAAGCATTATAACGCCTTCACTGCGGAAATCCTTGCAGTCAATTTTCTGAGTCCTGATTCTGTAATGCCCAAAATGAATTAAGCTCTTTTTTTTTTTTTTTTTTTTTTTTTTGAGATGGAGTCTTGCTCTTTCCCCCAGGCTGGAGTGCAGTGGCGCGATCTTGGCTCACTGCAAGCTCCGCCTCCTGGGTTCATGCCATTCTCCTGCCTCAGCCTCCTGAGTAGCTGGGACTACAGGCGCCCGCCAACACGCCCGGCCAATTTTTTGTATTTTTAGTAGAGACAGGGTTTCACTGTGTTAGCCAGGATGGTCTCGATCTCCTGACCTTGTGATCCGCCCGCCTAGGCCTCCCAAAGTGCTGGGATTACAGGCTTGAGCCACCGCGCCCAGCCTGAATTAAGCTCTTAAGAGAGTGCCTTTTGGTATCCATCTCTCAGTTTCCATTTTCCACTTATGGCTGTTGGTCTATCCTGACAGTTTAGCAAAAGGGTCTGGCAGATGAGCTGAATCTAAGTGACAACATTTCAGGGCCACAGGCATGGATAGTGCTGGCTCTTCCTGAAATGGAGGCTCTGATGAGCCAACCCCATCAGGGAGCCCTGGGGAGTGAGTTCCTCCTTACAAAGAGACGCACTTCTTTCTATTAATTTGGGAAGTGTATCTCAGTCAATAGATAATTATGTATTTAGAATCCGTCTAGATATGGTGCTATGTATAGGTTATTTCTAGAGTAACACAACAAAGTCCCAGCTAGAATGACCAGAGATCAATAGTGCCAAATCCCAAAATGTATAAAAGATGAACAAAAAATCTGCATTCTGAACAGGCACGCAAATCCATAAGCGAAGCAATATAACAACTATATCCATACAAATAAAAATAGAAGGAAAACTCAGGGAAATGTCATGGGTAAACATGAGGAAAGACTTCTTTTAACTAAGAAAGGCTTATTGGAGTGGTGTTTGTTTGTTTTTAATAGGAGACTAGAGAAAATTGGACAGTCTGGGGGTAATGAGGCATTCTAAGCCAGGGCCTACAGCACTGGAAAGGAGAGTGAGGTGGAAGTTAGATGATTAAATGAATAGGACAAGGAGGAAAGAACTCTTTGGGCAGAGGGAGGTTGTGAGGAGGAAGAAATGATGGCAGGCTGCTGAGCAGAGGATGGCTCATGATGCTCATCTGAACTGCTGGGAGTGCTGGGGCTGGGCTCTTGAAGAGCACAGCTTTAGGGTGAGAAAGGAAAACTTGAACAAGGGTGTTAAAGACTGACTAGTGAGAGCCAGGGTGCACCCACGGTGTTGTGTGTATATCTGTGTATGAATAGGTGCTCAATTAATACTTTTACATTCTAGATTTAGATTTAGGATCCAGTTTGAGTAAATTTTTGTATAAAATGTAAGGTTAAGGTGTTTTGGTTTTTTTCTTCGTAACTGTGCCTAGTTGGTCCAAAACCATTTGTTGAAACAACTATCCTTAGGCCGGGCGCGGTGGCTCATGCCTGTAATCCCAGCACTTTGGGAGGCCGAGGTGGGTGGATCACAAGGTCAGGAGATCAAGACCATCCTGGCTAACATGGTGAAACCCTAACTCTACTAAAAATACAAAAAAATTAGCCAGGTGTGGTGGTGGGCGCCTGTAGTCCCAGCTACTTGGGAGGCTGAGGCAGGAGAATCGCGTGAACCTGGGAGGCAGAGGTTGCAGTGAGCAGAGATCACGCCACTACACTTAAGCCTGGGTGACAGAGCGCGAGACTCCATCTCAAAAAAAATAAATAAAATAACTATCCTTTCTCCATTGAATTGCTTTTGCACCATTGTCAAAAATCAATTGGTTATTATTATTATTTTTTTTTTTTTTTTTTGAGACAGAGTCTCGCTCTGTCGCCCAGGCTGGAGTGCAGTGGCGCAATCTCCGCTCACTGCAAGCTCCGCCTCCCGGGTTCACGCTATTCTGCTGCCTCAGCCTCTCTGAGTAGCTGGGACTACAGGCGCCCGCCACCACGCCCGGCTAATTTTTTTTTTTTTTTGTATTTTTAGTAGAGACGGGGTTTCACCGTGATCTCGATCTCCTGACCTCGTGATCCACCCGCCTCGGCCTCCCAAAGTGCTGGGATTACAAGCGTGAGCCACCGTGCCCGGCCAGGTTATTATTTATGTGGGTCTGTTTCATTGATCAAACTATCTCCCTCTTCACCAATACCACACTATTGCAGATTTATAGTAAGTCTGTTTTCTTTTTTTTTTTTTTGAGATGGAGTTTTACTCTTGTCACCCAGGCTGGAGTGCAATGGCGCGATCTCAGCTCACTGAAACATCCATCTCCCAGGTTCAAGCGATTCTCCTGCCTCAGCCTCTTGAGTAGCTGGAATTACAGGCCCCCGCTACCACACATGGCTAATTTTTTGCATTTTTAGTAGAGATGGGATTTCACTGTGTTGGCCAGGCTGGTCTCGAACTCCTGACCTCGTGATCCACCCACCTCGGCCTCCCAAAGTGTGGGGATTACAGGCATGAGCCACGATGCCCAACTATACTAAATCTTAAAATCAGGTAGTATGATTCCTTCAACTTTATTCTTTTTCAAAATGGTTTTGGGTGTTCCAGCTCCTTTGTCTTTCCATATAAATTTTAAATGCAGCTTGTCTATATCTATAAAAAGTCTTGCTGGGATTTTGACTAGAATTGCATTAAATCTACAGGTAAATTTAGGAAGAATTTGCAACCTTGCTATATTGAATATTCCATTCCATGAACATGGTGTGTCTATTTATTTGGATCTTCTTTGATTTATTTAATCAATGTTTTCTTGTTTTCAGCATGCAGATCCTGTACGTGTTTTATTAGATGCATGATGAAGTATTTCAATTTACGGAACTAGTATAAATGGGTTTTTTATTTTGATTTTAGTTATTCATTGCTAATATGTAGAAATACACATGATTTTTGTGTACTGACTTTGTCACTCACAACCTTGCTAAACTCATTACTCCTAGAAGTCTTGTTTTTGTTTTTGTAGATTCCTTGGGATTTTCTGTATAGATAATCATGTTGTCCATGGATGAGAACTCTTTTGTTTCTTCCTTTCCAGTCGTAATGCTTTTTATTTCTTTTTCTTGCCTTATTATACTGGCTAGGACTTCCAGTATGATATTGGATAAAAGTGGTGAGAGGAGACATATTGCTTTGTTCCTGATCCTTAGGTGAAAACCTTCTGTCTTTAACCATTAAGTATGATGTTAGCTGTGGGTTTTATGTAGGTGCCTTTGCACTTACTATTCCCTATATCTGGAACTTTTTTTTTTCCTAAGACATACTCATGGCTAACTTCTCTTCATTCAGATCTTTTCTCTAAACCTACCTTTTCTGGCTATCCTATCTAAAATTTCAACCTATTCAACATTTTATATCCACATTCCTGTTTTATTTTTCTTCTTAGCACTTACTATTACCTTACGTTCTATATACATTTTACTTATGTATCATATTTATTGTCTGTCTTCCTTCACTATAATGTAAGCTCCAACAGGGTAGGGAATTTTTATCTCGTTTGTCCATTACTGTGTCCTCAAAGCCTTAAAATATGTCTGGCATATAGTAGGCATTCAATATATTTTTGCTCAATAAATGGATAGATGAGCCAAATCTACGCATCCACCTGCATTGTTCCTGTTTGCTCTATCTTCCTTCTATATATTTTTTTCACAAAGACACCACATGACCAATGTATCTATCTTCCTTCTGGTCCAAGGGCTTCTGAACCATCCCTGCTCTTCTTACAGATAAGATGCTCTCTACTTGTATGCAGCATCCCTTCCTCTCTTAACTCCACAAAGATTTTGATCCTGTAGGTACTTCTCATCTCTTCTGCATATCTGTTTATTCCTCTTGATGTGGTTGTTCTTATCAACATAGTCTCTTTCATCTTTTCAATTATTTATTATGGGTTGAATTGTGTTCCCTCCAAAAAAAGATACATTGAAATCCTAAGCTCCAGTACCTCAGAATGTGATCTTATCTGGAATTAGGGTATTTGCAGAGATAGTCAACTTAAAATCATGTCCTTAGGGTGAGCCCCTAATCCAATATAAATGATGTTCTTATAAAAAGGGGAAATCTGAACACAGAGACACACACCAGGAGAACACCCTGTGAAGATGAAAGCAGAGTTCGTGGTGATGCAACTACAGCACCACTCATCTGAACCTGCTAACTCAACTTTGCTTCTCTACTTGCCTCATATAGCCCAACAGCCATCTTAAAAGATACAAACTAGGCAGGATGCAGTGGCTCACGCCTGTAATCCCAGCACTTTGGGAGGCCGAGGCAGGTGGATCACTTGAGGTCAGGAGTTCAAGACCAGCCTGGCCAACATGGTGAAACCCCATCTCTACTAAAAATACAAAAAATTAGCCAGGCGTGGTGGTGCACGCCTGCAATCCCAGCTACTCGGGAGTCTGAGGTACGAGAATCACTTGAACCCGAGAGGCAGAGATTGCAGTGAGCTAAGATTGTGCTGTCATACTCCAGCCTGGGCAAAAGAGCAAGACTCCGTCTCAAAAAAAAAAAAAAGATAGAAACTAGATCATGTCATTCCTCTGTTTAAAGTTTCCACTGGATCCTCATCACACCTAGATTAAAATCCAAACTCCTTTTTTTTTTTGTACGCACAAATTCCTATGTGATCTGTCCCTACCTGTATCTCTGTCCTCACTTCCTTGAAGTCTTTCATTTACTCTGTTTTCATTTTGTTCCTTAGATATTCCAAGACTTTTCCTGACTCTGCTCCAGCTGCTCACTCTGCCTGGAACCCTCTTTCCCCAGATTTTTTTTTTTTTTTTTTTTTTTTTTTTTGAGACAGAGTCTCACTCTGTTGCCCAGGCTGGAGAGTGCAGTGGCACGATCTTGGCTCACTGCAACCTCCACCTCCCGGGTTCAAGCAATTCTCCTGCCTCAGCCTTCCGAGTAGCTGGGTCTACAGACGTGTGCCACCACACCCGGCTAAATTTTTTTGTATTTTTCGTAGAGACCGGGTTTCACTGTGTTAGCCAGGATCTCAATCTCCTGACCTCGTGATCTGCCTGCCTCGGCCTCCCAAAGTGCTGAGATTATAGGCTTTCCCCAGATCTTTATAGGTCCCTCTCTTTCTTGTGAGCCAGAATTTAAGCTCAAATGTCACCTCCAAAGAGAAGTCTTCTCTGTCTACCCAATGGAAAGTAGCCCCTCTCTTCCTCACTCATTCGATCACATCATCTGTTTAACTGTCTCCTTCAAGAGCCAACAAACGTCTATCTCTATCCCTGCCGCCACTCCATGGTAGCCTGTAAACAATTTGAAGATAGAGCCCTTATTGGTCCTGTTTACTACTGTATATCCACGACCCAGAGCACTGCCCAGTGCATAGAAAGTATTCAATAAATATTTGTTAAATAACTCAGTTAACTACTGCAGGATAGAAACTAAAGTTGAAGTCCAAGGCTGGACTCCCAATCTAAGGCTCTGTATTAGTATAATAGGGCTACCATGTCAGAACACCACAAACAACAGAAATGTATTGCCCTCGTTCTGGAGGCTACAAGTGCAAGATTCAGGTGAAGGCAGAGTTGGTTCCTTCTGGAGGCTCTGAGGGAGCATTTGTTCCAGGCCTCTCTCCTGGCTTCCAGTGGTTTTCTGGCAATCGTTGGTGTTCCTTGTTTCTGCACCAACCCTCTGTCTGCCTTCACCTTCACAAGGTGTTCTCCCTCCATGTCTGTGTTTAAGTTTCCCCTTTTTATAAGGACATCATCATAATGGATTAAGGATCCACCCTACTCCAGTATGACCTCATCTAAACTTATTAAATCTACAAAGGCCCAATATCCAAATAAGGTCACATTCTGAGGTACTTAAGGGTTAGGACTCCAACATATGAATTTTTTAGGGGCACAATTCAATGTATAATAGGCTCTTTCTGAGTGGGAGGGAATGGGGGATTGGGAGAGCTTAAGATACTGAGGCATCACCAAGGAGGAGGGAGTGGGGCTGCCAAGCCCTAGGCCTAGGTAAGGATGGGACCAGATTCCTGAGTTTAAATCGCCCAGTCCTGTGGGTGTGCAGGAGGCTTCAGTGAGGTCAGGTCCTAGTTTGACTTTCATGTCATTGCCAGCATATTGTCCCTAGTGAGTTGAGATTGCTCTCATTTGGGCCAAAAGAGCTAGGGAGCCCTGGTTTCCATGGCTGAGGGGCCTGTGTGTCTGGCTTGCAGGGCGGAGGAGGGTCCATGCTCTCCATACTTCCCTTGCCCTCCTGTGTTATTTCTGAGTCTGACAATAAAGCATTGTTGGTTTGTCTTTTACATAACTAAGTTAAAAATGCATCTTTTTATTAGCAGAGGCATTATTGTATTAATATCATCACTACTAAATTTTCTCTTTGCAAAACTAGAATTTTAAGCTGGAATCTGGAGAAGTGTGATTTCCCTGGAAAAGAGTTTGTAGAGCTCTTTGTTTGTGAAAAGTGCATCCCTAGGTCTTCATAAAAGCTCTAGCACCTAACTGAAAAATACAGGAGCTCTTAACAACAGCTGGTGTTTACAACAGGGTGGAGTGTGGTGCTCGGTCCAGACCTGTTTTCCTGGAAATAAGGCCCATGATGAGAACAGAAGTCCCTGCACCTCACATTCTAAGTTCAGGAAAGGTCTAAGAGTTGTTACCTCCATCCCCTGGCCCTGGGCCACCTGGGGGCAAAGGGAGAGTATGCTTTTCCTCCCCCAAACTGGCAGAAGGAGGCAGTTCTCAAAAGAATCATTCGTGAAATTTGGAGGCAATTACTTTAAAAAAAAAAAAAAAAAAGGATGCTTACAATTTCATCCCCTAATTGGATGCTTGCTTAGCTAGCAAAATATATAACCTTTCCCTTTGTAGGGGAAAAGGTAACTAGAGAGTAAGAGATGTCATAGTGGGGAACTGTCCCATTTTGAGTTTTCAGTTCTTCACAAAAATGGAGGGATCCTTTGTGAGCCCACAGCCCCACCATTGTCTGAGGACATAGAAGAAATCAAGGGCTACTGTCTCATTGGGAATCAGATAGCACAAGGCAAAAAGATGCACACATCAGATGAATGTACTGTGAGTGTTGAGCTCAAGGTCAGTTAAAAGATGTAGCTAGTCTGGCAAGGGATCATATATTAGTTTGATATGCTGCTGGAGCAAATCCCCAGCTAGTGCTAGAACCTGTCAGCCTCCGAGGATCAGGATGTACTTTTTCACAAATAAAGAGGTCTGGGAAACCCTTTATTTTATCTACGGCTGCCAGAACAAATTAACACGGACTGAGCGGTTTAAACAATAGGCATTTGCTCCTCACAGTTCTGGAGGATAGAAGTTGGAGATCAAGGTGTCAGCAGGTTTGGTTTCTTGTGAGGCCTCCTCCATGGCTTACTAATAAGGACACCAGTCATAATGGATTAGGACCCACTCTTACAGCCACATCTTAATTTACTGTCACCTCTTTAAAAATCCTATCTCCAAATACGGTCACATTCTGAAGTACTGGGGGTTATTAGGGCTCCAACATGGGAATTACGGAGAAGAAACAGCTCAGCTGGCAACAGATCACTAAGAGCTTGGGCAGCTGTTAAGTGTGAGCTCCTTAATTGTGGGGCATGTGGGGACTACCACCTTTCCTTATAAAGCCCAAGGACCACTGTGGCCACCTAGAGCAGATGTGCAGCATCCCCAGTCAGAGAAGGAGAGCTCTGCCCCTCTCATCCCCCCTCCCTCTGCCGCACCTAGGGAGCTAGCCTAGAGAAGATGAGGGGAGAGAAGAACCCTCCAAGCCCGTGAAAGCCATACATCCAGCCTGGGGGCAGGAGGAAAGTGAGGGAAAACCTGCAAATTGATGTCATATTAAAGGTTAAAAACAAACAAGAATGAGGCCGGGTGTGGTGGCTCACGCCTGTCATCCCAGCACTTTGGGAGGCCAAGGCAGGTGGATCATGAGGTCAGGAGTTCAAGACCACCCTGACCAACATGGTGAAACCCCTTCTCTACTAAAAATACAAAAATTAACTGGGCGTGGTGATGCATGCCTGTAGTCCCAGCTACTCTCAAGGCTGAGGTAGGAGAATTGTTTGAACCGGGACCCGGGAGGCGGAGGTGGCAGTGAGCCAAGATCGCACTACTGCATTCCAGCCTGGGCTACAAGAGGGAGACTCTGTCTCAAAAAAAAAAAAAAAAAAAAAAAAGAATGAATTATCAAAACCATAATAATATTTAATAACTGAAAAAATCTATGAAATGGAACTATGCTACAGTTAAGGAGCTGCCATCTTCACAGAAAGCTGAGGCCACATGGGTGAGGGAAGTTAGAGGGAAAAGTGAAATTGTTTCTGGATTACCCCCAGAGAACTGAGATGTCTCAGTATGCTGATTTCATGCCTGAGGCACAAGCAGAGAACCACAGAGCTTTTGCAGACCTGATCCTGGTAGGCTGGCAGGTTCTACCACTAGCTGAGGGTTTCTTCCAGCACCAGCCTGGAGTGGGTGACAGATTCTTATCTCAGGGAAAGGGCAATGACACAGACAATCCCCTGTGAATAATGGAACTAGCAAATGTTAATTACATGGGCTCCTCGTCTCCATCAGTCTGCAGCTGGAGCTGTGCAATTCAGCACATTGGTCTAGCCAGCTGCACAGTCCTGTCTCATGTGACCATCTTGTCTGACTGACAAGATCATAAGTGCCATAAGAACAGAAACTGGGTCTCCTGTTTCATTTATATACCAAACATGTAGTCAGTACTGGTCACATTACTTCACAGCCGCAGGCTAATTCTGCTTTTTAGAGTTACTTCTGCTTCACGCCGCCACCCCTCATCACCACACCTTCCAACCCTGCCCTTGCTCTGCCTCCCCAACATTTTTGTGTTCAAAACTCAGTCCTAGCATCACCTCTTCCAGGGGGTTTCTAGTCTGGGTTGGGTAAAATTCCTGGTACCACTAGAATGTAAGTTCCATTAGGACAGGGATTTTTGTCCATTTGGTTGGCGCCTCTTTCCATCGTCTAGAGAGGAGTGTGACAGGAGGTGCTCAGAGAGTCTTTCTGTCCAGATAGTGCAATTTGTGGACAGTTTCCTGGTAGTGCTGGGAACACTTTGAAAGCACATCACAAATGTGGGTCATCCTGTGATTGATGGTGCTGGCAGGAAGCCCACCAGAATCAGATCTATTTTAACAAGTTGTGAAATTCAGAAGGCACTCCATTCAGAACTTCATATTCTGAATGTAGAGAGATGAGTATGAAGCCCTTATTAGGACTCATGCACCAGAGGCATGCAGATGTAATTGCAGTTACTTCTGGCATCTGAAACCAATTGCTGGCCACCTTCTTGGATTGGGCGGGGTGGGGGCTTTCCCAGAAGCAAACAGTACACTTGTGGCTAAAGTGCAGATCTTGAAGCATGAGAACCACCTACTCCCTTCACTTCACAACTTCCCTCTTGAAACGTGGCTTCCCAGGGGTTCCACCCAGCCCTCTCCAGCCACCCTGACTCTGGGTGGATGTGTGAGGATGAGTCCCACCTTACTGCCACAGCATGCTGGGAGGACCAGAAGCTATATCTGTGAGATGTTGTGAGGGCTGTGCCCTCTTCTGCCCTTGTCCTGGCCTTATCTGGACAGCCCCAGGAGGAACTTCACACCTTCCTGGCTCTTCCCTTGTTAATGGTTTTCAGCCCTTGTTTAGAAGAATCTGATTTTCTTTGTAAAGCTTATTGAGGGTAAAATATGTGTATGATGTGGCTGTGGAGTGAAAAGAGCATCCCTTGAAATTCTTGTTGCCTTTTCCTCCATCCCTGAATGTTTTTAGGTTTTAATTTGTACTCTGCAAGTGCTGTTTTGTTTTTTAAGTGGCTTCAGTGTTTCTTTCATTTTTAAAATTCTCCATGCAGTTTCTCCTACCCTATCAGCTATGGTGGAATGAAGAACTCTGGACTGTAAGTCAGGAGACAAGCTAAGAGCTACCTGAACTGGTACTTTGCATTTGGCAGATTTGATTTAAAGTTCTGAGCAGTTTCCACATCTGCAAAGTGAGGGATGTGCATTAAGAAGAGCCTCCAGATTAGATGGGACCTTAAAATTGAACAGACCACCCCCTAATATCTCTAGACCAGATGTTCAGTCTTGAGTTGCTTTGTTGTTGTTGTTATTTAAGGAAATGGAGTCTTACTCTGTTGCCCAGGCTGGGGTACAGTGGTACCATCATACCTCACTGCAGCCTGGAACTCCTGAGCTTAAGCAATCCCCCTGCCTCAGCCCGGCAAGTAGCTGAGATCACAGGCATGAGCCACTGCACCTGCCTGATTTACTCTGGTTTGGAAGTGTCTACTTGGGTGTCTTTAGAAAACCTTATGGGACAACGCTGTGCAATGAAATGTAAAATGTTCTATTAGCCACTTTTTTTTTTTTTGGAGATGGAGTGTCTCTCTGTTGCCCAGGCTGGAGTGCAGTGGCTCGATCTCAGCTCACTGCAGCCTCTGCCTCCCAGGTTCAAGCGATTCTCCTGCCTCAGCCTCCCAAGTAGCCAGGATTACAGGTGTGCACCACCATGCCCAGCTAACTTTTGTATTATTAGTAGAGGCGGGGTTTCACCATGTTGGCCAGGCTGGTCTTGAACTGACCTCAGGTGATCCACCTGCCTTGGCCTCCCAAAGTGCTGGGATTACAGGTGTGAGCCACCATGCCCAGCAGCCACGTTTTTTTAATTAGCCCTATTTTAAAAGTAATAAATAACAAGTCACTGAAATTAATTTCAATAATAGATCTTCAACTCATGTATCAAAAGTATTATTCAACATGTAACCAATATAAAAGTTATTGAAATAGTTTACTTGTTTTGTACTAAGTCTTCAAAATCTGATGTGCATTTTATATCTATGGCACATTTCAATTTAGACCAACCATATTTCTTTTTTTTTTTTTTTTTAGAGAGAGAGTTTCACTCTTGTTGCCCAGGCTGGAGTGCAATGGCATGATCTCAGCTCCCTGCAACCTCCACCCCCCAGGTTCAAGTGATTCTCTTGCCTCAGCCTCCCAAGTAGCTGAGATTACAGGTGCCCGCCACCACACCCAGCTGATTTTTTGTATTTTTAGTAGAGATGGCGTTTCACCATGTTGGCCAGTCTGGTCTTGAACTCCAGACCTCAGATGATCCACCCACCTCTGCCTCCCAAAGTGCTGGGATTACAGACATGAGCCACCATGCCCAGCCTAGTCCAGCCATATTTCATATGTGTAGTAGCCACCATATTGAGTAGCATGACTGCAGAGAATTGCTGCATCGGCCACAGAAGTGCCTCATTCCTGCTCTCAAAGAGAAATGCAGAAATGCCAAGGAGCCCTTCTTGTTGATCCTCCCAAAGAAAATAAAGTGAGGTGGGGTAGCACAAAATAATTCTGCAGATTGGCTTCTTCATAAAATATTTATTTTCTTCTGTGCAGACTTGACTTCAGATTATCTCCTAGTGTGTAAGAGACATTATTGTTCCCGGATTTGCAGAGTTTCAGCAAAAGCTTTTTTTTTTTTTTTTTTTTTTGAGACAGAATCTCACTCTGTCGCCAGGCCAGAGTGCAGTGGTGTGATCTCAGCTCACTGCAACCTCCGCCTCCTGGGTTCAAGTGATTCTCCTGCCTCAGCCTCCTGAGTAGCTGGGACTACAGGCGTGCACCACCACACCCAGCTAATTTTTGTATTTTTAGTACAGACGGGGTTTCACCATGTTGGCCAGGATGGTCTTGGTCTCTTTACATTGTGATCCGCCTGCCTTGGCCTCCCAAGGTGCTGGGATCATGGGCGTGAACCACCGTGCCCAGCCCACAGCAAAAGTTTTTTAGCAGTTTCCTTTGTTATTTTTGGAGAGATAGAAGTGTTCCATATTATCAGTACTGAGCAGTGTTTTCCAAAATGTTTTTCTTGAGACACCAGATCTGTGTGGTGTTAAGAGGTGTGAGCTGAAGAAGATTTCCATGACCAAAAAGTGTGGGGAAGGAATATTGATTACGAATATCCAACAGGTATCTTTACTGCAGAAATACCAAGAGATGGCTCCCGTGTACCAGACATCCACAATCAGTGAGATCCTTTTTGTGAGAAGCACCCTGAGAGTCAAGAATCATGTGGGACCTGCTAAGACAATGCTGATCAGATGATCTCCCTGAGTCTTCCTTTTCCAGGACATCCTTCCAGTGTGGGTCTTAAATCCATTTCCAAAAGTTCCTCTTGCCTTCCTGGCTCTGAGGCCCTGTTGCTACTGTGTCTTTGAAAAAGAAAAACTAGGCCAGGTACGGTGGCTCACGCCTATAATCCCAGCACTTTGGGAGGCCGAGGTGCGTGGATCACAAGATCAGGAGTTCGAGACCAGCCTGGCCAATGTAGTGAAACCCCGTCTCTACCAATAATATAAAAATTAGCTGGGCATGTCGGTGCGTATCTGTGGTCCCGGCTATTCGGGAGGCCGAGGCAGGAGAATCGCTTGAACCTGGGAGGCGGAGGTGGCAGTGAACCGAGATTGCACTCCAGCCTGGCAAAAGAGGAAGACTCCGTCTCAAAAAAAAAGAGAAAAAGAGAAACTAAAATAAACTTTAATAATGACTTATGATAATGATTCCAATCTTGGGAAAATTAGTGTCTGTTGTGAATCAGATTCACCATCTTCCCCTAACACATTTTAATAGTTCTCTTATAGGTCCTGAATAAGACAGTGAATGTATATTTTAAGTGGAAGTTCAATTTAAAGACATTTTGTTTTATTTCTTTAATGATCCTGCTAAGTATAGCAAGCATAGCAGCTTTGATTTTTCAAATGGTCAGAATACAAGAAAAAGAAATTCTGCTTCTCTCTGCCAGCATCCTTTTCATTCATAGAAAAGAAAAATGTTCCCATTTGAGATGAAAGATTCTTTACTTTTTCCATATTTATTTCATATTTCTAATAGCTCATATTGGAGAAAAGGTCTCAAAGCCATTTATAGTTTATTAAGCCATCCCACTCTAAAGTCTTTTTATAATGGGACTTTCAGGTCATTTCCCTCCATTAGTAACAGATACCTCCTGGCAGTTTAAATCAAATAAATTAGAAACAAAGCCATTATAATTATCATCTCTCTACTTAAAGATGGAGTAAAACTTAACATTTTTCCCCAGGAATTTAGGTCATGTTAATAGAAACTCTATTTTTCTTTTTAGAACACAAGACCGCCTTCTAACAGTCTGGTCCATATGTTAGAAGCATATAAAGTTAATCATTATGCTTTGGTGCCAACGTGTTGTGTGCAAAGAGAAGCTGTAAACCACAGCTGTGTGGAGTAACAATTGTGAACTTTACTGGCTTGCATATGTGAGTCATCAGTAAACTAAATTAAATGTTGCTTAACTGAACTTGAGAGCTGGAGGTTGCAAGGGAAGACGGCTAAGATTTTATTAAGGTTTGAATTTAGTAGAGTGGTTCCATCTTTGCATTTTGCAAGGGACTTCAAGTTATACAAAAATCAAATCAACTGTTGTCCAGATGATTAGGTTTTTTGGCTTCTCCATAACAATAGTGATTGCCGGGTAATCAATGGGAATTACTGTTCAGTTGATCTAGTTTGGTGTGTAAACAGCCAAAAAAAATCCAGACATCCTCTAAAATCACTTGGGCCCAATTAGTTTGGCCAGGCAGCAATCCCATCAGCTACTCAGTGGTCTTCCTTGCATAAGATCAAAATCCCTGAAATGATTACAGTGTAATTGGAGCATCTTGATAGGTTCTCTGAGCATTATTACTTAGTGCTATGACCTTGAGCAAGAGACTTGAATATTCGGCCTCAGTTTTATTTCTTTTTTTTTTTTTTTTTTTTTTTTTGAGACAGAGTCTCGCTCTGTCTCCCAGGCTGGAGTGCAGTGGCGCAATCTCGGCTCACTGCAAGCTCCGCCTCCCGGGTTCACGCCATTCTCCTGCCTCAGCCTCTCCGAGTAGCTGGGACTCCAGGCGCCCGCCACCATGCCCAGCTAATTTTTTGTATTTTTAGTAGAGACGGGGTTTCACCGTGGTCTCGATCTCCTGACCTCGTGATCCGCCCGCCTCGGCCTCCCAAAGTGCTGGGATTACAAGCGTGAGCCACCGCGCCCAGCCTCAGTTTTATTTCTTTGTGGACTGGTGACATGGCTCACAGGGTTGTTGTATTAAGTAATTCATTTAAAAACATTTAGCACGTATCTACGACATTGTAAACCCTCAAAAAATGTTAGTATTTAAGTATTGTTAAATATTTTTTGATCTGGAGCAGAGTGATAAATATGAGACGAAAGTAAGTAGATTTCCACATTTATTTTCTTAATCTCTGATTTTTTTTTTTTTTACAATAAAGCAGTAGATAACATTTGTTTATTCTCTTTTTCTCTTTCTCTGTCTTCTGTTGAGAGTTTGAGATTTCTGTGTTTACCTTAAGAAGATAAACAGGGGGTGCTGGGGCTCATGCCTGTAATCACAGCTACTCAAGAGGCTGAGGCGAGAGGATTGCTTGAGCCCAGGAGTTCGAGACTGCAGTGAGCTCTGACTGTGCCACTGCACTCTAGGCTGGGTGATAGAGCAAGACCTCATCTCTTTTTTTTTTTTGAGACAGAGTCTCGCTCTGTCACCCAGGCTCGAGTGCAGTGGCGCAATCTCGGCTCATTGCAAGCTCTGCCTCCTGGGTTCACGCCATTCTACTGCCTCAGCCTGCTGAGTAGCTGGGACTACAGGCACCCACCACCACGCCTGGATGATTTTTTTGTGTTTTTAGTAGAGACGGGGTTTCACCATGTTAGCCAGGATGGTCTCGATCACCTGACTTCGTGATCCGCCCGCCTCAGCCTCCCAAAGTGTTGGGATTACAGATGTGAGCCACCACGTCCAGCCGACCTCATCTCTTAGAAAGAAGATATACATGAAAGAATAAAATAAACCCCCAAACCTTATATTATTCAATTTATTTACTTTTTTCCTAGTCATCCAATTCAACATTTAAGGAGGATTTAGGCAATAGAAAATTGGATCATCTGTAAAACTCTGATTAACCAAAACTCCTAATTAATAGCAGTTTTATAAATTTCAAAATATGTGCTGAACTCCATAAATATGTATAATTATTGTGTCAATTATAAATAAAAATAAATTAAAATATATATATGCTGAATAGATCATTACTTAGCTGAGCCAACTGATTTAGCTTGAACTAAAATTGCTTGGCTAACTAACACCTCTAAAGGTTCCACATGGCTCCAATCAAATTCTCTGCACCATCAACATCTGCATCTCCACTTGCCATTGGAAACTCTGTTAACCATAAATTTTTTATTTTTTTTTGAGATGGAGTCTCACTCTGTTGCCCAGGCTGGAGTGCAGTGGCTCAATCTCGGCTCACCCCAACCTCCACCTCCCGGGTTCAAGCAATTCTCCTGCCTCAGCCTCCTGAGTAGCTAGGACTACAGGTGTGTGCCACCACACCCGGCTAATTTTTGTATTTTTAGTAGAGATGGGGTTTCACTATGTTGGCCAGGCTGGTCTCGAACTCCTGACCTCATGATCTGCTCTCCTCGGCCTCCCAAAGTGCTGGGATTACATGCGTTAGCCACCGCATCCGGCCTAAACTCTGTTAACTATAAATTTAACAGGAACACTTTATTCCTCACACTCAGTAAACATTCATCCAGCCTTCTGTGGTGGATGAAACCCAGGTACTAAGGCAAGTAAAGTCACCCAAGCCCTCCTAACAAGTATGTGGCAGAGCTGAGACAAATCCCGGGTGGTTTGACCCCAGAACATACATCTTTTTTTCTTTTAATTTTTTTAATTCTTATTTTTAATTTTTGTAGGTACATAGTAGGTATATATATTTATAGGGTACATAAGATATTTTGATACAGGCATTCTTTTTTTTTTTTTTTTTTTTGTGGAGTTGGAGTCTTACTTTGTTGCCCAGGCTGGAGTGCAATGGCGCGATCTCAGCTCACTGCAACCTCTGCCTCCCGGATTCAAGCGATTCTCCTGCCTCAGCCTCTTGAGTAGCTGGGATTACAGGCGTGCACCACCATGCCCGGCTAATTTTGTATTTTTAGTAGAGACAGGGTTTCACCATGTTGGCCAGGCTGGTCTCGAAATCCTAACCTTGTGATCCACCCACCTCAGCCTCCCAAAGTTCTGGCATTACAGGCGTGAGCCACCGTGCCTCGCCAATACAGGCATTCTTAACCACTGACTGCACCTCTGCAATCCAGGCATCAAATAGCTTGAGCAAAGAGTCTGAAATATGAAAGGATCTTGGCATGGCCAGAGACCAGCAAAGAGTTCATGGTATGTGGAGGCAAGTGGGGTAAGCTGGTGTCTGCTTTTAGAGGGCTTTGGATGTCATGTTAAATTAAAAAATTTAAGAAAATATTCAGTGCCACACCATTCATTCACTCATTCATTCGCAAATAATTATTGAATGCCTACTATATGCTAGGTGTATTGTACTAAGCACTAAGTGTGAGGTGCTAAGTAGAATAGACTTAGTATTTGCCCTCATGCAGCTTAGAATGGGGAATCACAGATAATGTTAGATTCATGGATAGCTTTCAGTGTTGCATCATTAATTAACATCTTTGCCTTTGATGAGACATTCTCTAGAAATATTTAAACCATAAATCTATTTCATTCAGGTGTTTTTGTTTTGTTTTTTTTTTGAGACGGAGTTTCGATCTTGTTGCCCAGGCTGGAGTGCAATGGTGTGATCTTGGCTCACCACAACCTCGGCCTCCCAGGTTCAAGTGATTCTCCTGCCTCCGCCTCCCAAGTAGCTGGGATTACAGGCATGTGCCACCACACCCGGCTAATTTTTTTATATTTTTAGTAGAGATGGGGTTTCTCCATGTTGGTCAGGCTGGTCTCAAACTCCTGACCTCAGGTGATTGGCCTGCCTTGGCTTCCCAAAGTGCTAGGATTACAGGCATGAGCCACTGCGCCCGGCCTTCATTCAGTTTTATCATTCATCCATGGTGATACACTAGCCCTGCAAAATGGTTCACAGTCAATTGCTTACCTCCTCAGGATAATGAGCCGTAAGTATTCTTGGATGATTGAAAGAAGAACCTGTGATTCTGATGTTTGTCAAGAGACAGTAAATATAATCTGTCTCTAGGCGGCAAGGGTAGAAACATTCTAAAATGTTCTTCTAGTTCATTGTAACTTTTTCTTTTCTTTATTGTCTATGTGAAGGCTTAGGCAAAGGGCACTTGGCAAGTCTTACAGCAGTAGCTGAACAAATATTTTTTGAATTAATGAATGGGAGTAGAAATAGATACTTAGGGCCAGGCGTGGCAGCTCACGCCTGTAATCCCAGCACTTTGGGAGGCCAAGGCAGGCGGATCATGAGGTCAGGAGTTCGAGACCAGCCTGGCCAACATAGTGAAACCCTGTCTCTACTAAAAATACAAAAAATTTTCCAGGCGTGGTGGCATGCACCTGTAATCCCAGCTACTTGGGAGGCTGAGGCAGGAGAATTGCTTGAACCGGGAGGCGGAGGATGCAGTCAGCCGAGATTGCGCCATTGCACTCTAGCCCAGGTGATAGTGCAAGACTCAGTCTCAAAAAAAAAAAAAAAAAAAAAAGAAAAGAAATACTTGGTACCTGGCTTCAGAGAGGTTGTAACATCTATAAGGAGCCAAATCATTTCTAAAGATTGATACTAATATAAGATAGCATATTTGCATTGAGTTTAAAGGACTCAGACACAATTGTATTGACTAGCTGCAACCTCTAGAATTAGTGTAGAGTTGTGATGCTTGTAGAGTTCCTTCGTCAGATAAATAATCTTTGTTGGCCTTTATTCTCAATAGGTTTCACTCTTTCAAAAAAAAAATCAGTAATTGCATCACAAGTCTGTCAGATAATACTTTAATTTAGAAAGTCTTTTTGAAATCAGTTAGTTTGGATAATACAGCATTACAGTTCCATAATGCCAAGGTCTCCAAAAAACAATGCCTGTGCTTAAGAATATAAGTTACATTAACTTCATTCTTCAACACCATGAAACATATAGATTTCATTGGAAGAAGTGTTTCTGGGCACTGGCATTTTATGAACGGGTTATACATAAATCTATGAGAAATGTGTGTGCATGGGTGTTCAGAAACATTATGACAATGTAGCTTAGATATGAGTAATGCTGGCCAATCGGGCACACTGCAAGTTTGGTTTCCTGTGGAATACTACCTATTTCAGTATGCCTCTCCTTATTTTCTGGATTCTCAAGTTGCTATAGTTTTTCCCAAGGATATATACATACACATGGATGTTTATACTAGGTCCTTTTATAAAAGAGCTAGTGACATGGAATAGTCATTCTTTAAAATATAACAAAAATAACTGGTAAATGTGAAAATTAGACTTGGATACCTATATATCAAAAGCTAACCTTGAGTACTTTCAGAGACCAATAGAAAAAAAAAGCTCATGAAAGTGATCATTGCCTTCACATTAGCACCCGGTTTTTCAAAATGGCTGGTATTTGCCAACATGCAAACAGAAGCATAATCTTTTACTAAGAGAATAGATGTTATAAAGACGTTGAAAAATGAACACCTTGAATTCATTAATCTTGAAAACATTGCAGAAAGGGAGCAAAAAACTATACCTCTGTCTCCTCTCATGTGCTAAGAAACAAGAATGATATTAAAAAATTAGAGAACTGAATAAGCTCACCTTAGCCACAACAGCAAAGTAAAGAAGGAGGAATAACTGAAGAGATCATAGCAACAGAGCTGTTGTTGGTTGCCTGTGTTAGCTGTGAAGAGAATATTGGCAAATTAAATATCCAGGCCTCTGTAAACCACTATGTAAGCTTCCTCCATTTATCTAAGCGAGGCTATCACCACCACCCACTTCTTCTGTTGCCTACTGAACTGCTAAGAAATAATACATTTTGCAGATTTTAGTTTTATTGTCTTTATTTTGTTCTTTCTTATTTCCCCCACTTCAGGGGTCTTTTAGGAGATATTTCACAAGTACAGATAAAATTTCAGAGCTGGATGGGAGCCTAACACTACTTAACTTTTTTTACTCCAACTTGCATCTAGTTATTGCACTTACGTATTTCCTTGTTGTTCAGCGTGTTGTTGATTTTTGAACAATACTGTTTACTTCCTTGATTAGCTCTCTGATTTATAGCTTAGGTAAAGCTCACACATGTCCTGGCCACAGATACCACACAATATTTTATTTTGGCACCAGGTTGACATTACACACTGTTTGTTGTAGTTCCCTTTCAGAGAACAGTCCACCCCTGTCTACACCACATGCCTGGCATTGATCTAGGTGAAGCTACGTAGGTACAAAGGGTGTTCATTATGGGCACCATGACGGAATGCCATGACACACAAGTGCAAAACCACTGATCTTCTCAAACTCCTCATTTGACAATAATACAAGTGAGTCATAAAGAGTAGACATGATCTCCTTAAGTCAGTGGCAGGTTTGGGATAGGAATCCAAGTTTCTCACTTTCCAGTGTCCTTTTCATTGCTTCCATGCTAAAGAGGGAAACTCAAAAAAGCAGTTATAGTTCCAAGCACTGAATCATAATCCTGCACAATGGGAAGCTAACAGCGTCTTGTTTGCTGAAGCCCTGTGTAACTTTCTCAGGCTTAAAAACACAAGGAAGCATAGGTGTTGTGGGAAATTATATGACTGACCTACCACCAATAGATAAGGTATGTTGTGCAAATCTTCTAGGGAGGGATTTTTTTAATTTGCAGTAATCAGTTGATTTGTTCCTGCCTGAGCATTTTATTTAGGATTCTATTCTTAGACTGTGGAATGTAACTTCTCTCTATGAAACTACCTGACTCATATGAGATTTTACTTAAGACTTTGGCCATATCAGCACTATTTTAACTGGAATGAGTCCCCTAGTAGCTCATATCCAAACCATCCACCTTTGGCCACAAAGACGAATGGGCATTCTACCTGAAGGCCACCTGAAGAGCAGAACAAGCTTTTGTTCACAGTCCCACCAGTGACTTATGATACCTTAGCAAAGCCTTCTTACCCATATTTTCTTCCCCCTAAAACTCCCCATAGGTAGTATTTTCACTGGAAGGGAGTGGTGAGTAATTTTTTATGTTTGCAAGGGTAAAATAATAAATGTTTTAATGCTATTATTAAATGTCTAATTTTAAAACAAGAAGCCTCCTAGAAATTTGCCGTACAAGCTCTCTGGAGCTCTCTGGAACCCTCAGGTTTACATTCTGTATCTGTCTTGCGTGTGTCTTTCAGATAGAATACCTTCCATTTCCTGTCAAACTCATGTTAAGCTTTCACCAACTAGCTCATTCATTGACTACTCTTCAGTTTTTGTTTTCCTCATTCTCTCATGGAAACAGTATTCTGTCCCCTCCTGTCACTTTATTCAGATTTATTCTAACACTCACCAATTCCAATTGCAATGAATTGTTTATATGTCAGCCTTTCCCCTTCCCCCCAAGAGCTTCTCTGGGCTGTCTTCTCCTTAAAACAAAGAACTGTATAGTTGGCTCTTGAACAATGTTGGTTTGAACTGTGCAGGTCCACTTATACACAGTTTTTTTTGTTTTTTGTTTTTTTTTTCAAACAAATGCAGATAAAAAATACAGTATTGGTTGGATGCAAAACTGCATATATGGAGGGCCAATTTTTCATATGTGTGTGTTCTTCAGGGCTGAGTGTGTAGGTTTTGGTATACTCGGGGGTACTAGAATGCATCCCTCATATATACTAATTGCATTCTATTCATCTTTGTAAGACCCATAGAAGGCCTTTACTGTATTATTTCAAAGTATGAATAACTTGAGCATCATTAAATGAAAGGTCCCCTATTTCAAAACTGTCCCCCTTACCTGGACACTAGATTATCTACAGATTTTCAACATTCCCATCAATAGAATCATTCCATAAAAAAATTTTTTTTCTAGATAGCTTTTTTTTTTTTTTGAGATGGAGTCTAGCTCTGTCACCCAGGCTGGAGTGCAGTGGCACAATCTCGGCTTACTGCAATCTCCGCCTCCTGCGTTCAAGGGATTCTCCTGCCTCAGCCTCCTGAGTGACTGGTATTACAGGCGCGTGCCACCATGCCCAGCTTATTTTTGTATTTTTAGTACAGATGGGGTTTTACTGTGTTGGCCAGGCTGGTCTTGAACTCTTGACCTCATGATCTGCCTGCCTCGGCCTCCCAAAGTGCTGGGATTACAAGCATGAGCCATGGCGCCTGGCCTAGATAGCTTTTTATACCATATAAACATCTCACCTGAGTGAATTAATACATTTATTTGTCCATTAACAAATTACACCTGGATTAAGTATCAGAAGAATAGTAACCTGAAGGTTTGGAACAAAAACAAAAGGAGATTTGATGAGAATATGGAGGAGGTGTGTACTGCATGGAAAAGTTCAAGGGTGGGACAGTGAAGTAGGGGGAACTGGATGTTGGGATAGGGAGGAGACAGCATTAAAGCCATGTTGCACCTTCAGAAGTGGAAATAGGTGAAAAGGGATGTGGGGAATTTGAATACATCCTTTGCCTAAATTATGATTTTGTCAGGACTATCCCTGATTGCTCTGAGATTGGAATAAGCCATTCTCACACCTCATGACATGGGTGCTGACAGACATGTGTATGTGGCTTTTATTTTATTGTATTTTTAAATGGGTCAGGTCTTCTTGGGTGGATACTGGGTAGATATCAGTAGTATAGGCTCTTGTACTTTTGTGAACACACATCAGGCCATGTGGCAGCCATGTTATTTTCAAGCAAACTCCACCAAGAAAATATGGGAAGAGCTTTCTTCATCTGGCTCTAAAAGGAAATTCTCGTTAAAAGAGACTGACCTTCTGCCAACGTGGCAATAAAATGCAGAAAACAGAGCAACACCACTATTGACTGTGTTAGGAAAGAGAAGCCTTGTTAGCTCCTTGAAACAGTCTGGGATTCAGTATAGTTGTTTGCTGGACTGACATTCTGTTTATGAGTTTTAAAGCTTAAGGAGAGAGGAAGGAGTTACTATTTTTCCCCTAGCTCTACAATTTGAGATCTCTGGGTCACAAGTCTTTAAAGCTGTAGTTTACATTCTAAAGAAAAAAGTCAGTGAAAACATTGGTTTGGCTTTCTTCAAGCAAATAGTGTAAAGGTGTTAATTATGCAGAAATTCTTTAAAATGCCAGACAATTACCAATTAAAAGTCAATACAGGAATAGGGAAGGGATTTCTTTGGGGCTTTGAATTTCCCACATGCACGATAAAGTTGTATATTCAGAAAAGAGAGTGAATTTGTTATCTGTGCATATCTTTCTTCAATACAACAGATAGGAGGATAGTGTGGTCTCTTATTTACTCTTGATTCCTTCCCTCCGCAAAACTACACTCCCCTCTATCTACAGTTATGCATCACATAATGACATTTCAGTCAATGACAGACCACATATACAACTGTGGTCCCATAAGATTACAATGGAGCTGAAAAATTCCTATTGCCTAGTGATGTCCTAGCCTTTGCAATGCATTCAGGTGTTTGTGGTGATGCTGATATAACAAGCCTACTGCTTTGCCAGTTGTATAAAATATAACAGATGCAGTTATGTGCAGTACATAGCACTGAATAATGATAATAAACAACTATATTACTGGTTTATGTATACGCTATAATAGGCTTTTAAGTTATTACTTTAGCATGTACTCCTACTTATTTTTTTTTAAGTTCACTCTAAAACTGCCTCAGGCAGGTTCTTTAGGAGGTATTCTAGAAGAAACCATTGTGATTATAGGAGATGGCAACTCCCTGTGTGTTATTGCCCCATAGACCTTACAGTGGGATAAGATGTGTGGAGGTAGAAGACAGTGATATTGATTATCCTGACCCTGTGTAGGCTTCGGCTAGTATGGGTGTTAGTGTCTTTGTTTTTAATTAAAAAATTAAAAAGTAAACAAAGGCCGGGCGCGGTGGCTCACGCTTGTAATCCCAGCACTTTGGGAGGCCAAGGTGGGCGGATCACGAGGTCAGGAGATCGAGACCACGGTGAAACCCCGTCTCTACTAAAAATACAAAAAATTAGCCGGGCGTGGTGGTGGGCGCCTGTAGTCCCAGCTACTCGGAGAGGCTGAGGCAGGAGAATGGCGTGAACCCGGGAGGCGGAGCTTGCAGTGAGCCAAGATTGCGCCACTGCACTCCAGCCTGGGTGACAGAGCGAGACTCCGTCTCAAAAAAAAAAAAAAAAAAGTAAACAAAAAAATCTTAAAAATTTAAAAAGGCTTATAGAATTGAGATATAAAGAAAATATTTTTTTTTACATCTTACAATATGTGTTTTAAGCTAAGTGTTATTTCAAAAGAGTCAAAAAAATTTAAAAACTTTTAAAGCTTGTGAAGTAAAAAAGTTATGGTAAGTGGTTAATTTATTATTGAAAAAAAGAAACATTTTGTATAAATTTAGTGTAGCCTAAGTGTGCAGTATTTATAAAGTTTACATTAGTGTACACTAATATCCTAGGTCTTCACTTTCACACATCACTCACTCACTGACTCACCCAGAGCAACTTCCAGTCCTGCAAGTCTCATTCAATTTACATGCCCTATATAGGTGTACTGTTTTTTTACATTTTATACCATATTTTTACTGTACGTTTTCTATGTTTAGATACACAAATACTTTCCATTGTGTTATAATTGCCTATAGTATTCCATACAGCAACATGCTATACAGGTTTTTAGCCTAGAAGAAATAGGCTATACCATATAGCCCAGGTGTGTCAACCAAAACAAAACAAAAAAGAGAAAATGAGCTATAAATATGCTGGGTTTACTTAGGAATAAAAATAAGGATTATAACCTGGAATGGTATAAAATGGCAAGCCACCAGTGCATTCAGTGAGGGAAGGGTAAGGGGACGTTTTATTAGCAAAAAGAGATTTACATAAGCTGCTTGGAAATAGAGTTCATTGGTTCCAGAGGTTCAAAGCCAGAGTTGTCAGTTCACTGGTGGAGATACTGTTACTGGGCAAGTGTTCTTCTGAGAACGTCTTAACTGAATTACTTCAGTCCTATAGAATGCCTATAGATAAACCTTATCAAAGCAGGAGATGCATGAAGGATGCAAAAGGGTTTTTTGTGGGGCTTTTAGAAAGTCCTTGGAAACAGTTCTTAGACATGTAAGCATGACCCTCCTCTTTTTTGGACCTTCCCAGCCCTATCTTGTCTGGGTCTGACAAAAGTGATTTCATCCTGTATCTGTAACTTTCACAGTGTGCAGAGGTATACCATCTAGGTTTTGTAAGTACACTCTATGCTGTTCACATAATGACAAAATTCCCCATGGCTCTTTTCTTAGAATATATCTCTGTCATTAAACAGCACAGCACGTGACTGTATATAAATTATCCATGTTCTTTTCATAAGACATTAGGTCATGTCCAAGTGGGCTGGGAACTCTTCCATCCTGCTCTGTTCATTTATTGATATTAACCTGAAAGCTGTAGATAAATGCTAAGGGAGAAAGTAAAAACTGCAGAACAAAATTTAACATCACACATGATCTCCTTTTCTTGGCTTCCTACAGCTGTGTCATATTTTGTG
The DNA here is from genome assembly GCF_028878055.3 of Symphalangus syndactylus. NCBI lineage: Eukaryota > Metazoa > Chordata > Mammalia > Primates > Hylobatidae > Symphalangus > Symphalangus syndactylus. Next base: position 74,340,286 of record NC_072430.2, read on the forward strand.
GCTATCTTAAGTTACTTCAATTTATCAAATCTAAAATAAATCCTTCTTATAAATTTAGGAGAGATGGTTATGTGAAGATGAACTAAGTTTTTTTAGTACACAAAATACTATAGGTTTGTGTTTTTTTGAGATTGAGTCTTGCTGTGTTGCCTAGGCTAGAGTACAGTGGTGTGATCATGGCTCACTGCAGCCTCAACCTCCCGGGCTCAACTTGTTATATATAAAGTTTCAGTGCTGCAAAAGGAATAGCACTCGAATATAAAATTTTCTTTTTAATTCTCAGCAAGGCAAGGTACTTCTGTATAGAAGGGTGCGCCCTTACAGATGGAACAAGGTGAGCGCACACTTGGACAAGGGAGGGGAAGGGGTTCTTATTCCTGACGCATGTGGCCCCCGCTGCTGTGTCGTTCCTCTATTGGCTAGGGTTAGACCACACAGGCTAAACTAATTCCGATTGGCTAATGTAAAGAGAATGATGGGTGAGTGCTTTAGTGGGAGTCAGGGCAGAGAAGGTAGCAGGTAATTGGAATGAGTTAGGGTGGAGCAGGTGATCAGAATGAGGCAGGGTGGAGTAGGTAATCGAAAAAGGTTGCTTTGCAAGGAAGTTAAGTTTAGAAGGCAAAGAATTGAACATACTGACATATTCTTTGAAAAGAAATTTAGAACTCATATCTAACAAACTGATCCTACCACTTCAGCCTCCTGAGTAGCTGGGACCACAGGTGTGGCACCACGCCCAGTTAATTTTTAGAACTTTTTGTAGAAACTTCGTCTCACTATGTTGCCCAGGCTGGTCTCAAACTCCTGGGCTTAGGTGATCCTTCCACTTGGATGCCCCAAATTCTGGGATTACAGGTGAGAGCCACTGTACTTAGCTACTCTAGTATTTTTTATAGTATGTTTGTATACAACTATGTACGGAATTTAACTCCTTGCATTTTTTTTAGCTACAGTGTTATAAACTGAAACTGGAACATGTTAGTTACTGCAAGTATTGCAGTAGCGTAGGTCTGTCTCAAGCTTGCTCCTAAACATTACCAGCACAACTCGCTGATAAGATAAAGCGGAGGTTATTGCTTCCCACCACCTCCCAAAGCTTTGGCAATGTCTTGGAGAAGGGAAGTCAAGGTCAGAGTTTGTTGAGAAATCCTTTATTTTTAGGAGGGTCTTTCAAAGTGAGGGTCTTTGATTCGGATTGGGTAAGGATCACAGTGCAGCAGTCCAGAGCTGGTGGAAACAGCAAGGGGAGGACTTTGAAAGGAGAGATTATAGGAGTCATAGGGAATGAACTGTCAGGTTGATCCTTTCCATGGAAGAGCTGATGAGTCTTTCAGGAAGTTTCTGTAATGAGCAATCTAACCATTTGCCTGGGCTTGGAGACTCCTGAAAAAGAAGAAAGTCATACTAATGGAGACAGGAATTACACAAAGTCATTGTATTGTAGACAGTGAGATGTGATTTCTGTTCTCAGTGTGAAAGCTGAATGTGGGCTACATGGTTTCAGTTCTCAGGTCTACTGAGATGTAACTTAATCTGGTAACGGATGAACTGAAGCATCTGATTTTTATTTACTGCTCCTTATATTTGTAGCTATTTGACACAAACAGCTTTTTACATTTCAGCATTGCTTTGCAATCATTTCTTAGTTTATTAGCCTATTTCTTGTGTTTGGAGAGAAAATTAAAACTGGAAAATTTCTCAAACAAATGCCCACCAACAATCACCACTGAAACCCTACAACAAGTCCTATAAACCCAGAGGGTGCAGCAGAAGGAGACTGAATTCTATGTTTGATTATTTAAAACAACAGCCTGTCCTTTGGGGCAGTTAGTAAAAGATGACTACAGGTGACACCCTGGGTTCTGGGTACTTTCCAAGCAAGGAAAATCCTCTGAAGCAGGCAGAAAATTGCCATCTTTTAAAAGTTCCAGCTGTCTTCAGACCACTTGTGTCTTTTCCTTTAAGTTGGAAGCAGGGAAATTGAGATCTTTGTAATCTCCAATTCAGATTCTCTCTTAACACAGTTCCCACATAGGACATAAATTCCATTAGATGCCTCTGACTTCCGTTTTCTCCTTCCGACACAGGACACGTGTTGGTAGTTGCAGTTTTGAGAAGCACAGGAGGGTGTTCTGGGGCAATGAGCGATGCTTAGCTGGGAAGAGGCTGTCTAGGGGGTGAAGCACTGACGATGCTTAACACTTGAAAGAAGTGTGAACACTGTATTTACATTTAAATTAAAATGGAAACTTTGTATGGTTCTGTTTCTGAAAGGTGTGCGTGGCGCATCTGCTGAGGTCTATTGTTTATTCATGCTGTAAATCCTTTGAAATGTGTTAAAATGCTTCCCACTCATTATAAAGCTCCTGCCACCCCTGGATTATGACTTTGATGTCACCAATCCTGCTTCAAAGGGTTCTTTCTGGGCTATTAATCACAGTTTAGCCTCTGAAGATATCGCCAGAGAAAACATTTGGACATCTTTGTGCTAGACTTGCTGAAACTTTGAAATCGTGAGCGTCTTGCATATGCACAAATTGCAGCACTTCCTTTCATTAACAACTTTTTATTTTGCTACAGAATCAAATGACGCTGTAGGTAAAAATGCAAACAAATCTCTTCACACACTTGGTTTGGGGGAAGAACAATCAGAGAAGTGAAGGGTGTGTGGGGCAGTGAGCAGGCCATTCAGACTCTTCAAAGGTAAAAAGTGGGAGGAATCTGAGTAGCCAAGAGTTACCCTGTCATTTTTTCTCACCTTTCATAGTTTTTTTAACTAGCCAGTGATCACACAGAGATTTGGTGAGATTTCCTGGTCTTTTCTTGCTCTCTCCTTTGAGACCTTTGTGAACAGTTCACAGCAAATAATAATAAAATACTACCTCATGTGAAATGAATAGTTGCCTTGCTCTAGTCCTGTGTTGACAGTGCTTTTTGTGAGTTGTCTTGTTGAATCCCCATAATAACTCTCATGGGAGGAAAACAGGTGGTACTCTTTTCTTGTTATGGACTAGGAGACTCAGGCTTTGAGAAGTCAACTTGTTCAAGGTCACGCTCCTGACAAATGCAAAGCCCTACAAAACTTCATTGGTCCCCAGGACTCAGAAGCTGCTGTCTCCCACTACTGGGGGTGGCCAGGTTTCTCCTTATGTGCAGAGGGATTGATGGGGTTCAGGGCTCACTATCCCAAAATATGGCCCCTTGACCTATTGAATATTTTAAGCTGAAGGAATTTGAGAAAATGACAGATGCAGGAATGTCACTCTTAGCCCCCACCCCCTTCTCCCTTGAAGCAGGTCATAAAACCTAGGAAGGATTTTTCTGACCTTCTCCTAAAGCAGGCTGTAAGACTCTCCTGTAGGAGCTGCTCTTTCTACACCCACAGAAAAGAAGTGTCTTTATCTCTGCAGACACAAGGACACAGAGATGAATCTGAATAGGCCTTGCTAAGTTTCATTAGTTTCTTACCATTAGATGATACTTTTTCCTATCATATTTCTTTACTACTCTCCTTTTTATTTCTTTATAAAGGCTCTAGTGTCAACTAAAACTTACATTAAGTAAATTTTTATGCTTTTCACTTAGCAATCTGTCCTTTGTTATAAGTGCCTCAACCATGAACCTAGGATGGGTAGAGAAAAAGATATTTTTCCTCACCTGAAGGATCCTTACTGCCCGGTCTACTAATCAGTGTCTGTGTCCTCAACCCTCACAATGGTGCGCTCTGTTGTCTAACTTCTTTCTCGGGAAAACTTCCTTCAGCACCTTTTTTCTTCCATATTCTTCTCTTTCAATGATTAGCAGTGTCCCAGTTGGAGACTTTTTCTTGTTGTTGTAGTAAAAATATATATATATCATGAAATCTCTCTTTTTTTTTTTTTTTTTTTTTTTTTGAGACGGAGTCTCGCTCTGTCGCCCAGGCTGGAGTGCAGTGGCACAATCTCGGCTCACTGCAAGCTCCGCCTCCCGGGTTCACGCCATTCTCCTGCCTCAGCCTCTCCGAGTAGCTGGGACTACAGGCGCCCGCCACCACGCCCGGCTAATTTTTTGTATTTTTAGTAGAGACGGGGTTTCACCGTGGTCTCGATCTCCTGACCTCGTGATCCGCCCGCCTCGGCCTCCCAAAGTGCTGGGATTACAAGCGTGAGCCACCGCGCCCGGCCTGAAATCTCTCTTTTTTAAGTATACAATACAGTATCAAATATGTGCACAGTTTTGCACAGCAGATCTCTAGAATTTTTTCATATTATGCGACTAAAACTCAATACCCACTGAATAGCCACTCCCACTTCCTCCTGCCCCCAGCCACTGACAGCTACCATTCAACTCTCTGCTTTTGTGAGTTTGACTACTTTAGATTCCTCATGTAAATGGAATTGTGCAGTATTGTGTTCCTGTGACTGGCTGATTTCACTTAGCCTAATGTCCTCCAGGTTCATCCATGTTGTAGCATATGGCAGGATTTCCTTGTTTTTTTTTAAAGCTGGGTATTCAATTGTATGTATATACCAAATGTTCTTTATCTATTTACCTGTTGATAGGCATTTAGTTTGTTTGCACTTCTTGGCCCTTGTGAATAATGGTGCAATGAACACAGGAGTGCAAATATCTCTTCAAGATCTTGTTTTCAATTCTTTTAGGTAAATACTCAGAAGAGGGATTGCTGTATCATATGGTAGATCTATTTTTAATTTTTTGAGGAACCTTTATGCTACATTTTCCATAGCAGCTGCACCATTTTATATTCCCACCAATAGTACAGAGGGTTCTAATTTCTCTATATCCTTTTCAGCACTTGTTTCTGTTTCTTTGATGATGACCATCTTAATTGGGATGAGGTAATATTTCTATTTTTGTTTGTTTTGAGACGGAGTCTTGCTCTGTAGACCAAGCTGGAGTGCAGTGGCACGATCTCGGCTCACTGCAACCTCTGCCTCCCAGGTTCAAGTGCTTCTCCTGCCTCAGCCTCCCGAGGAGCTGGGACCACAGGCGCCCGCCACCACGTCTGGCTAACTTTTGTATTTTTAGTAGAGACTGGGTTTCACCATATTGGCCAGGCTGGTCTCAAACTCCTGACCTTGTGATCCACCCGCCTCAGCCTCCCAAAGTGCTGGGATTACAGGCGTGAGCCACTGCGCCCAGCCAAGGATGAGGTAATATTTCATCTCATTATAGTTTTTTTCATGTGCGTCCATGTGAAGAGACCACCAAACAGGCTTTGTGTGAGCAATAAAGCTTTTAATCACCTGGGTGCAGGCGGGCTGAGTCCGAAAAGAGAGTCAGCAAAGGGAGATAAGGGTGGGGCTGTTTTATATAGGATTTGGGAAGGTAATGGAAAATTACAGTCAAAGGGGGTTGCTCTCTGGGTGGGCAGGGGTGGGGGTCACAAGGTGCTCAGTGGGGGAGCTTCTGAGCCAGGAGAAGGAAATTCACAGGGTTAATCACTTAGTTAAGGTGGGGCAGGAACAAATCACAATGGTGGAATGTCATCAGTTAAGGCGGGGCAGGGCATTTTCACTTCTTTTGTGATTCTTCAGTTACTTCAGGCCATCTGGGTGTATACGTGCAAGTCACAGGGGATGCGATGGCTTGGCTTGGGCTCAGAGGCCTGACATTCCTGCCTTCTTATATTAATAAGAAAAATAAAACAAAATAGTGTTGAAGTATTGGGGTGGCGAAAATTTTTGGGGGGGTGGTATGGAGAGAGAATGGGCGATGTTTCTCAGGGCTGCTTCAAGCGGGATTAGGGGCAGCGTGGGAACCTAGAGTGGGAGAGATTAAGCTGAAGGAAGATTTTGTGGTAAGGGGTGATATTGTGGGGTTGTTAGAAGAAACATTTGTCGTGTAGAATTATTGGTGACGGCCTGGAAACGGTTTTGTATGAATCGAAAAACTAAATGAATAAGAGAAGGAGAAAAACAGGTATAAAAGGTCTAAGAATTGGGAGGACCTAGGACATCTGATTAGAGAGTGCCTAAGGAGGTTCAGCATAGTCTTGCCAGCAAAGATTATTTATTTACTTCAAGAGCTAAGAGTGGCAGTTTGGGGATTGCACGAGGAGGTATCAGCTGTGATGGCTTGGAGAGACAGTGTAAACCGGCAGCGTAAACAAGAGCAGGGCATGTGTGAGTAGTTGAGAATGGAGAATAGGAGTATGACTAGACAGAAAATAGTAGGGATGACAAGATTTTTGGGGCACAGTCCAAGTTGGTCTGGTGTCTGGAATGAGAATGGGGCCTAATAAAAAGGAGCTGAAATGGGCTGTACCTTGTTGCATTCCGAGGACAGGCCTGAATTCTGAGATGCGAAAGTAGTAAAAGTATTGTCCAGTCCTTTTTAAGTTGGTGGCTGAGCTTGGTGAGGTGTGTTTTTAAAAGACCTTTAGTTCATTCTATTTTTCCTGAAGATGGAGGACTGTAAGGGATATAAAGGTTTCACCGAATACTAAGAGCCTGAAAAACTGCTTGGCTGATTTGACTAATAAAGGCTGGTTTGTTATCAGACTGTATACAGGTGGGAAGGCTAAACTGAGGAATTATGTCTGACAGAAGGTGTCAGGCCTCTGAGCCCAAGCCAAGCCATTGCATCCCCTGTGACTTGCACCTATAAGCCCAGATGGCCTGAAGTAACTGAAGAATCACAAAAGAAGTGAATATGCCCTGCCCCACCTTAACTGATGACATTCCACCACAAAAGAAGTGTAAATGGCCGGTCCTTCCTTAAGTGATGACATTACCTTGTGAAAGTCCTTTTCCTGGCTCATCCTGGCTCAAAAAGCACCCCCACTGAACACCTTGCGACCCCCACTCCTGCCCGCCAGAGAACAAACCCCCTTTGACTGTAGTTTTCCTTTACCTACCCAAATCCTATAAAACAGCCCCACCCTTATCTCCCTTCACTGACTCTTTTTGGACTCAGCCCGCCTGCACCCAGGTGAAATAAACAGCCATGTTGCTCACACAAAGCCCGTTTGGTGGTCTCTTCACACGGATGCGCATGAAAGAAGGGAAGAAATGACTGCGGTGGCCTTCTCAGACCCTGTAGGAAAGGCCTGTACCTATTTAGTGAAAGTGTCTACCTAGACTAAGAGGTATTTTAGTTATCTGACTCAGGGCATGTTGAGTAAAGCTAATTTGCCAGTCCTGGGCGGGGGCAAATCCTCGAGCTTGATGTGTAGGGAAGGGAGGGGGCCTGAATAATCCCTGAGGAGTAGTAGAATAGCAGATGGAACACTGAGAAGTTATTTCCTTGAGGATAGATTTCTACGATGGAAAGAAAATGAGAGGTTCTAAGAGGTGGGCTAGTGGCTTGCCTGCCTTTGCTGGTGTGTGGCGATTAGGGCTGGTGGAACTGCCATCAATAAATCAAGCGTGATCAAGGTGAGGAACAGGGAAGAAGGAAATGTGGGGAAATGGGGTGAACATCAGGTGGATCAGAGAGATGCAGTCATGAGGGTCAGGTGTGGTATCAGGAATAATGTGGGAGGCCGGATCGAAGTCCGGGCCAGGAACAATGGTAATTGTGGGAGACTCAACAAAGAGTGAATATAGCTGAAGGAGCCGGGGAGCAGAAAGTATATGTGTCAGGTGTGAGGAAGAAAACAGATTTTGGAAATTATGAGAGCTGTAGAGAGTGAATTGAGCATAGTTTGTGATTTTGAGGGTCTCTAAAAGTATTAGGGCGGCAGCAGCAGCTGCACGGAGACATGATGGCCAGCCTAAAACAGTAAAGTCAAGTTGTTTGGACAAAAAGGCTACAGGACGCGATCCTGGTCCTTGTGTAAGAATTCCGACTGCACAGCCCTGCTCTTCGGCTGTGCGTGATGAAAAGGGTTGGGATGGGTCAGGGAGAGCTAGAGTGGGAGCAGTCTCTAAAGCTGTCTTCAAGGAACGGAAAGAGGAGTGGGGAAAGGATTTAGGATCTATGGGGTCAGCTAGGTTTCCTTTTGTGAGTTTATATAATGGTTTTGTTAGGATGGCAAAACCAGGTATCTAAAGGCAAAAGTATCCAACCATGCCCAGGAAGGAAAGGAGTTGTTGTTTTGTAGAAGGGGTTGGGGTATGAGAGATTAGTCGGACATGATTGGCAGGGACAGCACGTGTGTTTTTATGGAGAATTATGCCGAGGTAGGTAACAGATGGAGAAGAAATTTGAGCTTTGGAGGAGAATACCCGATATCCTTTGGAGAATAAATGCTGAAGAAGCAGAAGTGTGTCTTGTTGAGAGGATTCAAAGGAGGGGCTACAAAGAAGAAGGTCATCCATATATTGAATAAGGTGAGAAGTGGAGGGGTGAAAAGAAAGTAGATCATGAGAAAGAGCTTGGCTGAAGTAATGAGGGCTGTCCCTGAAAACTTGCGGCAGCACAGCCCAGGTAAGCTACTGGGACTGATGGGTGGCGGGGTCAGTCCAGGTAAAAGCAAAGAGAGGCTGGGACGAGGGGTGCAGGGGAATAGTGAAAAAGGCATCTTTAAGATCAAGAAAGGAATAGTGAGTTGTGGAGGAAGGTTTTGAGGACAAAGGAGTGTACGGGTTTGGCACCACAGAGTGGATAGGCAAAACAATTTGGTTGATAAGGCACAGATCTTGAACTAATCTGTAAGACTTGTCTGGTTTTTGGACAGGTAAAATGGGGAATTGTAAGGAGAGTTTATAGGTTTTAGAAGCCCATGCTCTAGCAGGCGAGTGATAACAGGCTTTAATCCTTTCAAAGCATGCTGTGGGATGGGATAGGGGCATTGAGCGGGATAAGGGTGATTAGGTTTTAATGAGATGGTAAGGGGTGCATGATCGGTAGCCAAGGAGGGAGTAGAGGTATTTTATACTTGTGGGTTAAGGTGGGGGAATATGAGAGGAAGACACGAAGGAGGCTTTGGGTTGGGGAGAAGGGCAGCAATGAGATGTGGCTGTAGTCCAGGAATAGTCAGGGAAGCAGATAATTTAGTGTCGCAGCCTAATAAGGGAATTGGGCAGGTGGGGATAACTAAAATGGAGTGCTTAAAAGAGTATTGTCTAAGTTGGCACCAGAGTTGGGAAGTTTTAAGAGGTTTAGAAGCCTGGCTGTCAATACCCACAACAGTTACGGAGGCAAGGGAAACAGGCCCTTGAAAAGAAGGTAATGCGGAGTGGGTAGCCTCCATATTGATTAAGAAGGGGATGGGCTTACCTTCTACTGTGAGAGTTACCCGAAGCTTGGCATCCATGATGGTTTAGGGGGCTTCCGAGGTGATCAGGCAGTGTCAGTCTTCAGCCCCTAAGCCGAGAAGATCTGGGAAGGAGTTAGTCAGAGAGCCTTGGGCCAGAGTTCCAGGGGCTCTGGGAGTGGCTGCCAGGTGAGTTGAACAGTCCGATTTCTGGTGGGGTCCCGCACAGATGGGACATGGCTTAGGAGGAATCCCGGGCTGTGGGCATTCCTTGGCCCAGTGGCCAGATTTCCGGCATGTGTAGCAAGCTCCTGGGGGAGGAGGTTCTGGAGGAACGCCTGGCTGCTGCGGTTCAGGCGTTTGGTAGTTCTTGTGTGCTGGAGCTGTGGCTGGGGTTTGTCTCACAGTGGAGGCAAGGAATTGAAACTTTTTTCTATTATGGTACACCTTGAAGGTGAGGTTAATTAAGTCCTGTTGTGGGGTTTGAGGGCCAGATTCTAATTTTTGGAGTTTTATTTAATGTCGGGAGCAGATTGGGTAATAAAATGTATATTGAGAATAAGATGGCCTTTTGACCTTATAGGGTCTACGGCTGTAAAGCGTCTCAGGGTTGCTGCCAAAGAAGCCATGAACTGGGCTGGATTTTTATATTTGATGAAAAAGAGCCTAAACGCTATCTGATTTGGGATAAAGAAAAAGGAGCATTAACCTTGACTATGCCTTTAGCTCCAGCCACCTTTTTAAGAGTAAATTGCTGGGCAGGTGGGGGAGGGCTAGTCACAGAACAAAACTGTTAAGCCAGACCGGGTGTGAGGAGGGGAGGTGCTCAAAGGATTATAGGGTGGAGGAGCAGAGGCTGAGGAAGAATTGGGACCTAGCTCGGCCTGGCGAGGTGGGGAGAGGTCAGATGGGTCTGTAGAAAAGGAAGATTAGAAAGACTCAGCGACGCTTGGGGTTGGGATTGAGGGGACAGGTGGGAGGGAAAGAAGGAAGATTTGGGACGACTTGCATTGGGCACAGAGACTAGGAAGGGACTGATGTGTAAAAGAATGCCTGGATGTCAGGCACCTCAGACCATTTGCCCATTTTACAACAAGAATTATTTAGATCTTGTAAGATGTAAAAATTGAAAGTGCCATTTTCCAGCTATTTGGAACTACTGTTGAGTTTGTATTGGGGTCAAGAGGCACTGCAGAAGAAAATAAGATGCTTAGATTTTAGGTCAGGTGAGAGTTGAAGAGGTTTTAAGTTCTTGAGAACACAGGCTAAGGGAGAAGAAGAAGGAATGGAGGGTGGAACGTTGCCCATAGTGAAGGAGGCAAACCTAGAGAGAAGAGAGCGCAGAGATATGAGGTTGGGGTACTTGCCCCTTCTCCAGAGAAGGGGTACAGACACGGAGAGAAGGGTTTGAGGGGTACTTGCCCCTCTCCTAGAAAAGCAGGACTTGCTGCTAAGGGTGAAGGAGAAGGGGTTGAGGGGTACTTGCCCCTCCGAAAAGCAGTACTTGCTGCTAAGGGTGAAGGAGAAGGGGTTGAGGGGTACTTGCCCCTCCCCCAGAAAAGCAGGACTTGCCCCTAAGGGTGAAGGAACAAGGCAGGCATCCCTGCGTGGTCTGACACCTTTGAAACCTGGGTGAATAATCAGGGAAGCGTCCCTGCAGGGATTAAACACCAAGGGAAGGCTGCCTTCCCTAGCCCGTGACTGGCGCCGGAGTTTTGGGTCCATGGATAAAATGTGTCTCCTTTGTCTCTACCAGAAAATGAAAGGAATTGAAATTAAGAGAAGGGAGAGATTGAAGAGTGGAAAGGAGAAAGTGGTTGAGGGATAGTGAGAGAGGCTGGAGAAGAGCTTAAGAAGAGGCCGCTTACTGGATTTAAAATTGGTGAGATGTTCTTTGGGCTGGTCGGTCTGAGGACCTGAGGTTGTAGGTGGATCTTTCTCACGGAGTAAAGAACAGGAAGACAGGGGATTGATCTCCTAAGGGAGGTCCCCTGATCCCCGGTTTCGGCACCAAATTTCATGTGTGTCCATGTGAAGAGACCACCAAACAGGCTTTGTGTGAGCAATAAAGCTTTTAATCACCTGGGTGCAGGCGGGCTGAGTCCAAAAAGAGAGTCAGCAAAGGGAGATAGGGGTAGGGCTGTTTTATAGGATTTAGGAAGGTAATGAAAAATTACAGTCAAAGGGGGTTGTTCTCTGGTGGGCAGGGGCGGGGGTCACAAGGTGCTCAGTAGGGGAGCTTCTGAGCCAGGAGAAGGAAATTCACAGGGTTAATCACTCAGTTAAGGTGGGGCAGGAACAAATCACAATGGTGGAATGTCATCAGTTAAGGCGGGGCAGGGCCTTTTCACTTCTTTTGTGATTCTTCAGTTACTTCAGGCCATCTGGGTGTATACGTGCAAGTCACAGGGGATGCGATGGCTTGGCTTGGGCTTGGAGGCCTAACAATTTTGATTTTCATTTCCCTAATGTTTAGTGATACTGAGTATCTCTTCATATACCTGTTAGCCATTTGTATGCCTTCTTTGGTGATATGCGTAGTCAAGTCCGTATTTAAATTGTTTTTTTTTTTTTGGGCTAGGCGTGGTGGTTCACGCCTGTAATCCCAGCACTTTGAGAGGCCAAGGCAGGTGGATCATGAGGTCAGGAGATCAAGTCCATCCTGGCTAACATGGTGAAACCCTGTCTCTACTAAAAATACAAAAAATTAGCCGGGCATGGTGGTGGGCGCCTGTAGTCCCAGCTACTCAGGAGGCTGAGGCAGGAGAATGGTGTGAACCCAGGAAGTCGAGCTTGCAGTGAGCTGAGATCGTGCCACCACACTCCAGCCTGGGCAAAAGAGTGAGACTCTGCCTCAAAAATAATAATAATAATAAAAATAATAAAATATTGTTTTTGTTATTTGGCTTTTTTACTATTGAGTTGTAGGAGTTCCTTATATATTTTGTGCGTTAATCCTTTATTAGCTATATAGCTATATAGTTTGAAAATAGTTTCTCCTATTCCATAGCTTATTTCTACAATCCGTTGATTGTTTCCTTGGTTGAGTAGAAGTTCTAGTTTTGTGTAGTCTCATTGTCTATATTTGCTTTTATAGCCTGTGTTTTGGTTTCATATCCAAAAAAATTGTTGCCAAGACTAATGTTGTGAAGCTTTTCTCCTATGTTTTCTTCTGGGCGTTTTATAGTTTCAGTTGTCTTTTTTGAGATGGAGTCTTGCTCTGTTGCTCAGGCTGGAATGCAGTGGCGTGATCCCTGTTCACTGCAAGCTCCACCTCCCAGGTTCACGCCATTCTTCTGCCTCAGCCTCCCGAGTAGCTGGGACCACAGGAGCCCACCACCACGCCCAGCTCATTTTTTGTATTTTTAGTAGAGACGGGGTTTCACCATGTTAGCCAGGATGGTCTCGATCTCCTGACCTTGTGATCCACCTGCGTCAGCTTCCCAAAGTGCTGGGATTACAGGCGTGAGCCACCATTCCTTGCTATAGTTTCAGTTCTTGCATTTTAATCTTCAGTCCATTTTGATTTGATTTTTGTGTATGGTGTAAGGTAAGTTAAATTTTGTTCTTTTGCATGTGGATATTCACTTTTCCTAACGCTGTTTGTTGAAGAGATTATTTTACCCCATTGTATACTCTTGGTGATTTTATCAAAGATCATTTGATCATGCATCTGTTGTGTGTTTATTTCTGGGCACTCTGTTTTGAATTCAGGAAATGTGAGTACTCCAGGTTTATTCTTTTTCTCACTGTTGTTTTGGCTATTCTGGGTCCTTTGTGGTTCTATATGAATTTTAGGATATTTTTTCTATCTGCAAAAGATGCCATTGGGACTTAATAGGGATTACACTGAATCTGTAGAATGCTTGGGGTAGTATGAACATTTTAACAATATCAAGTCTTCCAACCCATGAACAGTGATGTCCATCAGTTTATTTGTGCCTTCTTTAATTTCTCCCAGCAATGTTTTGTAGTTTTTGGTGTAAAAGTCTTTTGCCTCCTTGATTCAATTTATTCCCATTGTATTTTGATGCTGTTTTAAATGGAATTATTTCCTTAATTTCTTCTTTGAATAGTTCATTTTTAGTGTATAAAAATGCAACTGAATTAGCTGGGATTGGTGGTGCATGCCTGTAATCCCATCTACTCGGGAGGCTAAGTCATGAGAATCACTTGAATCTGGGAGGTGGAGGTTGCAGTGAGCTGAGATCACAACACTGTACTTCAGCCAGGGCAACAGAGTGAGACTTTGTCTGAAAAAACAACAACAACAACAACAACAAACTGATTTTTGGGTGTTCGTTTTTTTTTTTTTTTTTTTTTTTTTTTTTTTTTTTGAGACAGAGTCTCTCTCTGTCCCAGGCTTGAGTGCAGTGGTGTGATCTCGGTTCACTGCAACCTCTGCCTCCTGGGTTCAAGCAATTCTCCTGCCTCAGCCTCCGGAGTAGCTGGGATTACAGGCACCCGCCACCACGCCTGGCTAATTTTTGTATTTTCAGTAGAGATGGGGGTTTCACTCTGTTTGCTTGGCTGGTCTCGAACTTGTGATCTTGTGATCCACCCGCCATGGCCTCCCAAAGTGCTGGGATTACAGGCATGAGCCACTGCGTCCAGGCTGAGTGTTGGTTTTGTATCAACAATTTTGCTAAAGTTAGTTCTAACATTTATTAGTTCTAACACTTCTTTAAATGTGGAATCTTTAGGGTTTTCTACATATAAGATCATGAACGGAGATTAATTTTACTTCTTCCTTTCTGATGTGGATGCCTTTTATTTCTTTTTCTTACCTAATTGCCCCAGCTAAGACTTCCAGTACTATAATATATTGAGTAGAAGTGGTGAGTGTGTGAATCCTTGTCTTGTTTTTGATCGTGTGGAAAAAGCTTTCAGTTTTTCACTGTTTGGTATGATGTTAGTGTTACTGGAGAGGGATCCCAATCCAGATCCCAAGAGAGGGTTCCTGGATCTTGCACAAGAAAGAATTTGGGATGAGTTCATAGAGTAAAGTGAAAGCAAGTTGATTAGGAAAGTAAAGGAATAAAAGAACGGCTGCTCCATAGGCAGAGCAGCCCCAAGGGCTGCTGGTTGCCCATTTTTATGGTTATTTCTTGATTATATGTTTAATAAGGGGTAGATTTGTCATGAGTTTTCTGGGAAAAGGGTGGGCGATTCCCGGAACTGAGGGGTCTTCCCCCTTTTAGACCATATAGGGTAACTTCCTGATGTTGCCATGCATTTGTTGTCATGGAGATGGTGGCAGTGTCTTTTAGCATGCTAATTCATTATAATTAGCATATAATGAACAATGAGGATGACCAGAGGTCACTTGCATTGCCATCTTGGTTTTGGTGAGATTTGACCAGCCTTTTCTTTTTTTAACTGCAACTTGTTTTATCAGCAAGGTCTTTATGATCTGTATTTTATGCCAACCTCCTATCTCATCCTGTGACTAAGAATGCCTGACCTCCTGGGAATGCAGCCCAGTAGGTCTCAGCCTTATTTTTACCCAGCCCCTATTCAAGATGAACTTGCTCTGGTTCAAATGCCTCTGACATTTCACTATGGGATTTTCATAAATGGCCATTATTATATTGAGGTAATTTCCTTTTATTTCTTTTTTTTGTGGACATATATTTTTATTTCTCTTTGGTAAATATCTGGAAGTGTTATTTCTGAGCTATATGAATTTATGCTTACTTTATAAGAAATTTTCCACCTGATTTCAACAGTAGCTCTAATATTTTGTATTCCTATCAGCAGTGAAGGTTCCAGTTGTTCCTAATACTTGCTAACACATGATATTGTCTGCCTTTTTTATTTTAGCCATAATAGCAGGTATGTAGAGCTGTATCATTGTGGTTTTTATTTCTACTTCCCTAATGACTAATTAAGTTAAAGTTATATCATGTGCTTATTTGTCCTTTGAGTATCTTCTTCAGTGAAGTTTCTGTTCAAATATATTGCCCATTTATTAATTGATTGTCCCTCTTCTTGTTGTTTAGTAGGAGGTGTTCTTCTTTTTTTTTTTTTATTATACTTGAAGTTCTAGGGTACATGTGCACAACGTGCAGGTTTGTTACATAGTTTACATGTGCTATGTTGGTGTGCTGCACCCATTAACTCGTCATTTACATTAGGTATATCCCCTAATGCTATTCCTCCCACCTCCCCCCACCCCATGACAGGCCCCGGTGTGTGATGTTCCCCACTCTGCATCCAAGTGTTCTCATTGTTGAATTCCCACCTATGAGTGAGAACATGCGGTGTTTGGTTTTCTGTCCTTGTGATAGTTTGATCAGAATGATGGTTTCCAGCTTCATCCATGTCCCTACAAAGGACATGAACTCATCCGTTTTTATGGCTGCATAGTATTCCATGGTGTATATGTGCCACATTTTCTTAATCCAGTCTATCATTGATGGACATTTGGGTTGGTTCCAAGTCTTTGCTATTGTGAGTAGTGCCACAGTAAACATACGTGTGCATGTGTCTTTATAGCAGCATGATTTATAATCCTTTGGGTATATGCCCAGTAATGGGATGGCTGGGTCAAATGGTATTTCTAGCTCTAGATCCTTGAGGAATCGCCACACTGTCTTCCACAATGGTTGAACTAGTTTACAGTCCCACCAACTGTGTAAAAGTGTTCCTATTTCTCCACATCCTCTCCAGCACCTATTGCTTCCTGACTTTTTAATGATCACCATTCTAAATGGTATGAGATGGTATCTCACTGTGGTTTTGATTTGCATTTCTCTGATGGCCAGTGATGATGAGCATTTTTTCATGTGTTTGTTGGCTGCATAAATGTCTTCTTTTGAGAAGTGTCTGTTCATATCCTTCACCCACTTTTTGATGGGGTTGTTTGATTTTTTCTTGTAAATTTAAGTTCTGTGTAGATTCTGGATATTAGCCCTTTGTTAGATGGGTAGATTGTAAAAGTTTTCTCCCACTCTGTAAGTTGCCTGTTCACTCTGATGGTAGTTTCTTTTGCTGTGCAGAAGCTCTTTAGTTTAATTAGATCCCATTTGTCAATTTTGGCTTTTGTTGCCATTGCTTTTGGTGTTTTAGACATGAAGTCCTTGCCCATGCCTATGTCCTGAATGGTATTGCTTAGGTTTTCTTCTAGGGTTTTTATGGTTTTAGGTCTAATATTTAAGTCTTTAATCCATCTTGAATTAATTTTTGTATAAGGTGAATTTCGTTTTATTTCTAATTTGTTCAGTGAATTTAATAATTTTGTTCTTTATTTTTGCTTATAAAACGAACATAAATTCAATTTATAAGTTACAAATTATTTTAAACTTAATGTAATTATTATAATTTATATCATCAAAGTTTCAAAATTTTCCAAATTTTAAAAATTCACAGCAGATTATTTTGAAAATTCAGAAAAATACAAGGACACAAAGGGAAAAATTACTCATGATCCTATTCCTTAAGTTTTCCTTTAATTTATGTTCTTTGTGGTCTCTTTCTCAGGTAATTTGGCCCAGACAAGAGCTAGGATAACAGTGGCCTCAAGATCTTTGCCTCCACATTTCAGTGCTGGAAAAGCCAAGGTGAGTAACAGATTTGCACCAAATATGGTATGGACTGGCAGGTACTCTTGACCCAGGGATAATCTTAGAGTGGGCAGCATTAGTTCCCTTCAAGCAGCTCTCTGCCTGGGCAGTCTAGTAGAGAGATTAAAGGCATTTAGGAAATTAGCGGTTAGGAAATTGGAAACATGGAATCCTTACAATCCTGATTCTCAGAAAGAGCACTTAAGAACAATGCTACCTGAAAAAATACAGTCTATCTAAGTAAAGATAAAGCATTTCTCTGAAATTACCAGCAAGCTAGTGGACCAAATGGAATCAGGGAGGAAAGAAACTACAGTGTTTCCTATTGCTTTCCTTTGCCCTCTGAAAAATGAGTTGTACACTCATCTGTGCAAAGGAGTTATTAGAAGGGTTAAAAAATATCCAGCTGTAAAATATGTCTTTAACTGTTCTATCCTTCCAGCTAAAGTTTAACAAGAGTCTTAAGGACTGCTTGGTTAATATTCATTGTAAGTGCTAACAGAGAAACACAGTTATCTTGAAGGAGTAAAGGGTGGTCACATTTCTGAATTTTCTTACCTTTTGGTTTACACTGAAAATTTATTTAATAAAGAATAAAAAATTTGACCACACATTAATACTGTTAAATAGTATTCCAAAATTGATACAGATATACATATTTATACCTACTTTGCTTGAGAATAAAAGACTTATTTGCAGAGTAGGAACTCAAATCATTTTTTGTTAAATATAATTTTTATACCAATATTGCTATTGTAATACCCTACATTTCAAACTTGCTACTTAACAGCAAGACATTAGTACTATCTGGGCCTCTAGAAGAGATTTACACAGGAGTTTCAGTGGTTCTGATGGCCTCTTGATAGCGCAAGTAAAATTTTATCTATATTTAATACAGTTGGTTCTCACTATTTGTAAAACTTGTGCTCTCTAAAGTTGCTGCAAACTCTGAATCAGCAAATACTGAACCATTGCTTCTAGGAGGAAATACAGGGTCAATACTTAGGCCACAATATTTTTGTGAAGTGATCAATGCGTAACCGCATTTTACACATGTTTCTGTTAAAAGACACCTTATTTAATATATGTTTATTCTAAATAATTATAGTCAGTGTTTTAAAATATAAAACAGTATGTCAATTGCAGCATTTGTGTCATTGAACTCACAATCAACAGCACTGTAACACATGCCTGAACAATAAGTATTTTCTCCATGAGGCATATCACAACCTTCTTGTGCTTAGAAACACTAGAGAGCACCACACTTGCAGGGATACATTTTTTAAAATTTTTTTTTTGAGGCAGAGTTTCACTCTTGTTGCCGAGGCTGGAGTGCAATGGCACGATCTTGGCTCATCACAACCTCTGCCTCCTGCGTTCAAGTGATTCTCCTGCCTCAGCCTCCCGAGTAGCTGGGATTACAGGCATGCATCACCTCGCCCAGCTAATTTTGTATTTTTAGTAGAGACGGGGTTTCTCCGTGTTGGTCAGGCTGGTCTCGAACTCCCGACCTCAGGTGATCCGCCCACCTGGGCCTCCCCAAGTGCTGGATTACAGGCACTCACCACCACACCTGGCCCTTTTTTTTTTTGAGACAAGGTCTCACTCTATTGTCCAGGCTGGAGTGTAGTGGCGTGATCATAGCTCACTGTAACCTTGAATTTCTGGCTTCAAGGATCCTTCCACCTCAGCCTCCAGAATAGCTAGGACTATAGGTGGGCACCACCATATCTGGCTAATTAAAAAAAAATTTTTTTTTTTGTAGAGATGAGGTCTTGCTGTGTTGTTCATGCTGGTCTCAAACTCCTGGCCTAAAGTGATCCTTCTGCCTTGGCCTCCCTAAGTGCTGGGTTTGCAGGTGTGAGCCACCACACCCACCCTGGGTTGGGGAGGGGTCGGGGGCAGCATTTTAAACAGCAAAATTACCAATGGAAAATCACAAAAATGCAAAAAAAAGAAAATGTGGTACTTAAACAGACCTCAAAAAGGACACTTGTTTATGAGAGCTGAAATAAGAAGGCAGAGCATCATCCTCTTTGACATCAGCTGGAAATGTGTGCATCAGGGGACTGAGCATTTCTGTGAATGACCATGAAAGCATTGCAGATATTGACTTTGGGTTACAAATAAATTTTAGCAAGTAGGCAAATCCTCAGATAATGAAGATGGATTGTCTATGTGGTTTTTTTGGAGCCACGGCTTCCACCAGTTCTAAAAGGGATTATGACACAGACACATTAAAGAACCCCATGTCGTATTTCCTGTCAACCCACATTCCTCTCCTTTCCTCTGTTTGATTTTTGACTACTGGACTAAGGCATATCCCCTGCCTTCCACACCCATAGTACCAGCACAGTGTTGCCTCCCTCCCTGTACTATCTACAATGGCTCAGACCCTGCCCACATGAAAAGTGTGCCTTCTAGTGTGTGGCATATATTTACGTAATTAATAATAATATGTATGGGTCTGATGAAAATGACTAAAGATTTGTTTTCACTTAGAAAATGAGTTGAAAATTCTAATTAAGGCATCAAAAATATGAAGTGTAGTAATAGCAATAAAAAATGAAACAAAACCAACTCCAGTTACTATCTGACTTATCCAAGGTAAAATTACAGAAGTGGCCCTGGATAAAGTTGGGCTTTATAAATGTGGGGGAAAAGTAATATTGTTTCCTCACCCATCAAAAGGTTTATGGCTGAGACCTCTATAACAAAAAACAGATTAACAAGAGAAAAGCATACAAATTTATTTAATATAAGTTTTAGATGACATGAGAGCCATCAGATATGAAGACCCAAAGAAACAGGCAAATCTGTGTATTTTTATGGTCAGTTGTGCAGAATTATGACTGAAAAACAAAAGTGTATGATTTAGTGGTAATAAACTGGGGCTTACTTAGCAAGGACTGTTTGCTCAGATTCTTCTTGGTGTCCCTATATGACATTCCTTACCTCTGGGTATTCCTTACCTCAGGTCAGGACATCTGTCACATGAGGGTCTTCAGGGGAGAAGGGAGGGAGAATGGCAGAGAGTGACCTTCCTAGGTATTCTGGCCTGCTTCAGAGAAGAGCTGTGGGAAGGTGAGAGTGACCTTCCTAGGTATTCTGGCCTGCTTCAGAGAAGAGCTGTGGGAAGGTGAGAGTGGCCTTCCTGCTTCTGCTTTTTGAATGCGTAAGTCCCATGTTTGGGGATAGCATGTCCTTAATTCTGTCAGCTCCAACACATGGAGCAGCACTGCACGGAGCCAGTTTTCAATGTGTCTTGCTTTCTACTCAGTACCCTAAAGATGTTTGAGATCAGTGGTGCTGTAGGGTTTTTTTTCTTCTTCTTAAGGGATAGATATATCACTTGATAGCAATAAAAATTCTTCTAAAGAGGCTTTGTCAAGAAGATAATAAATATGAACACTTCTGAGGCTTCAGGATGCAAATAGTGAGCATGTACTAAGAACAGGAGGAAATTCTTCAGTTTTCATTTATTGCCAAAATCTAGATGGTTTATGGGATTCTTTGGAGTCTATATCTTTATCCAAGAGTAAATTTAGTTGGCAAATGAGGCAAATCTTACTGATACCATGCTTTCAGACTTTTATTTTATAAGTTATATAAACCACAGCCGGTGTTGTAACGACCCAGTGGGTTCATCTTGGCTCTTAGACAGAGCCAATTGATCAAGATGGGAATTGCAATAGAGAAAGAGTTAATTCACACAATGCTGGCTGTGCAGGAGCCCAGAGTTTTATTATTACTCAAGTCAGTCTCCTCGAGTAGTCAAGGATTGGAGTTTTGAAGGATACTTTGGTAGGTAGGGGGCAAGTCAATCAGGAGTTCTGATTGGTAAGGTCAGAGATGAAATAATAGGGAGTTGAAGCTGTCCTCTGGCGCTGAGTTAGTTTCTGGGTTGGGGCTATAAGACCAGATGAGTCAGTTTATTGATCTGAGTGGTGCCAGCTGAGCCATCGAGTCCAGGGTCTGTAAAATATCTCAAGCCCTGATCTTAGGTCTTACAATACTGATGTTATCCCCAGGAGCAATTTGGGGGGGTTTAGAGTCTTGCAGCCTCCAGCTGCTTGACTCCTATACCATAATTTCTAATCTTGTGGCTAATTTGTTAGTCTTGCAAAGGCAGCCTAGTCCCCAGGCAGGAAGGGGATTTGTTTTGGGAAAGGGCTATTATTGTCTTTGTTTCAAAGCTAAACTATATACTAAGTTCCTCTTGAAGTTAGTTCGGCCTACACTCAGGAATGAACAAGGACAGCTTGGAGGTTAGAAGCAAGATGGAGTCAGTTACGTTAGATCTCTTTCACTGTAATAATTGTCTCAGTTACAATTTTTGCAAAGGTAGTTTCAGTCCCTTTCTTTGGGTTTTGTAACACCTTATTCTTCAGGTGTGGGCTATGAAGATGGAAAAATGATGAAGACCACTCTAACATCTTCCTGCTGAACAGGAGGCATAGTGGGGTTAGGTATTGACCTCAGGGTAAGAGGAGTAGAACTGCTTTGCAGCTGTCTGCACATGCTGATAGGTGCCTGGTTGGGGTTTCAAGGCTTACATGACAAGGGTGTTAGTATTGTCATCTATAGTTTTAATGCAGGATTTATAGAACAGCATACTATAAGGTAAATAATGCATTCTGGGATAAGCAGTGCAATTCCAAGTCTTAAAAGTAAAGATTTGAAAGCATTAGTTTGGGGACTTGTAGCCCACAGATTATTTAGAATTTAATCCAAATTGCAGAAAATAATAAAAACTCAAGAACAACTAACAACAGGTGTATGATAGTTTTTTTTTTTTGAAGTATAATTTTTCTCTCACTATTCCCCAGTTTTATTAAAGATAAATCATAGTAGGTCAAATTTACTTGCAAAATAAATTTTAGCCCTATTGTGCTTGACTTGATTATTTGCATAAAGTCCAGTAGGAATAATTATTTGCCATACAGGCTCTTTTAAAATTGGCTTTGCTGAAACTTTGTTCTATAAGGAATCTCAGATTGTACTTTTAAAGCCTTGAAGCCCAGTCACAGATTTATCTATGCCTGCAAATACCTATATCAGTTGAGTGAATTTTCCTCCTCTGAAGGTCCTAAGATAACTTGGTGCTCCTGAGCCTGTCAGAGGTGACATTCTTTATTTAGTACGGGTCAGGAACCCAGTACAGGGACTGTGTAGACAAGGTATGAGGCCAGCTTTCCCTTTATTGGCTCTATAAGTCAACTTTGATTATTTAAAGAAAGCATGCCATTCCAGTCAAAGCCTTGGTAAAATAACCAGTTTCTCCGATTGTGTCCTGTTACAGAAGAAATGAGATTCTTATTGCAGTTATGCAAAAAACTAGACTGCAATAAGCTTAGAATACTCACAAATAGTTTCTAAATTCTGGAGGAATTAGGTAGAGAGAAAGCAATATGCTCCAAATTTCATTCATGGGAGTATACTTTACTCAATTGCTAAATGTTCTAAATCGCTCAAAAGAAAAAGTTTTCTTGGCTGGGCACAGTGGCTCATGCCTGTAACCCCAACACTTTGGGAGGCTGAGGTGGGCGGATCACCTGAGGTCAGGAATTTGAGATCAGCCTGACCAACATGGAGAAACCCCATCTCTACTAAAAATACAAAATTAGCTGGGCGTGGTGGTGCATGCCTGTAATCCTAGCTACTCGGGAGGCTGAGGCAGGAGAATTGCTTGAACCCGGGAGGTGGAGGTTGCGATGTGCCAAGATCACCCCATTGCACTCTAGCCTGGGTGACAAGAGCAAAACTGTCTCAAAAAAACAAAAAACAAAAAGTTTTCTTGACTCTGAAAAACAAAAGCATTAGCAATGTTTATCACATCGGCTCTCCATGAGTCCTAGAAGTTTGTTTTGTTTCCTCTATTCCAATAACACAATTTCTATGTTATTAGAGACTTGCATTCAAGAGAACCCATCAGAGCCCTATATCTGATTATAAACTGCCTTCCGAAAAGGATCAAAACAAGACAATTGTCTGGGGATGACAAAAGTCTTAGGACAGCCACTATTAAAGCTACAATTGACTAGGAATTTTGGTTACTTCTGTGGCATACAAAAATTTTACATATGATTAAAAGGCTTAATATACATTAAATTATATCAGAATTATAGAAGCTTCCTATAATTTTGGAACACATACAAATAACATATTTATAAAAATACAGTCCAAAGAAAGCCAAACATAATTTCATATTTGACAATGTTTCCTGTGTGATTTTTATATAAAATAAGCAAATACATCATTTTTGCACTTTAGGGGACCTAATATCTAAAAGATTAATTGGATCAGAAAAAGACATACTTTATAATTTGATTTTGGAAAGTTTGTCACATATAAAACGTTTACAACACTGGATATCACTAAATAGAATCCCAGGTCACCATAAGTCATTCATTTAGCCAAAATGATAACCCAGAAATTTTAAAAAGGAAAATACCTTTACTCTGATAGAGAGGAGACTCAGCTTTCTAGACAACAAGATCCAATGAAGACAGCATGAGGCCAGCTGAATCTGTCTCTTCTCTCTCCCCTCCCTTTTTTTCGTAGTTTACTCAAAAGGCAAACAAGATTTGTTTTAATTGTCTCTTAATATTACATAAAAATCTTTTTCAAAAGAGAAAACTAAGTTTCATGTTTGCTTTAGGGCATCTTTAATGCTAAAGCTAGTTTTTAATAAAATTTTATAAATTTATGCAGTTTTAATTAGTTTGACCATAAGGTAAGATTTTCATAAACTTTTTATAACTCTTTACAATTTTCTGTTAAACAGATCAATTTTTTTTAAAAGAAAACCCTGTTATTCAGACACATGGGCTCAGATTCTGGCTCCACATCAATGTGCTTTTATTTTAATGTTCGAGCTACAGAAAGATACTAAACAATTCCCTTCAACTCTTAGCCAACTTGCTGCTTCTCACAGAACTTCCTTTACCAGATCAACCCTTCACAAACCTTTCCAACTTGCTTAAACATTCAGTTTTGTCCCTTTACTCTTTTAGGTTAAGACATTCTTTAAAACCCTCTGAACTAGAAAAAATTACATTCCCTTTAACAAAAGCCATATTCCCATGCCTTCTTATAATTTCGCACCAAAACCACATTCTACTTTCCTTCTATACCTTGCACCTTGCATGTAAAACTCTTTTTCCAGTGGACTCAAGTACGTGTTACACTGTTAACTTTTAGCATCTTTCATTTTTGGTGAAAAGCCTGGTAAGTAAATGATTTTAATATATACTAGCTGTGGAGCCTAGGACACCAGACAGAAGTGCAAATAAGGTTTGATTCTTCCTAGTACAGGTAGGGGACATGGCTTATGCCACATGTCCCCAGGCCTTATCTAGAACCTAATGGCTCCAAAGTAGGTAAGTCAAACAGTTTTTAAAAGTCAAAAAGGCAGTTTATTACCTTAAAGCATTTAGCAAACCTAATATCTGACCTAATTTAGACCAAATGTTTCGACCAAATGTCTAAATTTTGAAGACATTTTTATTTTACCAATAATCTTTAAAATTGTCTTTATTTCCAAAAGATTACTAAAGTCACATGAACAAAAAGCATTAAAGCTTCTATTTTTCTGACAAAATATTTGATTTAAGCCCTTATTTTTACCCCCAATTGTTCAGAGCTCTTTCATATATAAACATCACACAGACAGATATAAATATACAGAGAAAAGAAGATCCAGTAGTTGTCAAGATTTTCATTTGTCAATAATTGGATTTCTGGCTTCAGGGTGGAGCCCTTGGAGGAATAGGGTGAGGAAAGCTTGCAATTTTCAGGGCCTAATAAGCAAGCACAGCTGGAAGGCAAAAACAGATCCCCAAAATTAAGGGTCCCATTTTTATATCACATTCTGGACCCCCAAAAAGAGGGAAACACTATGGAAGAAGGCATTTTATTGCATTACATTTTATTACAAGGCAACCCAAAGCCAATCGGCCCATTTTCTAATCAGCCCATCCACATGGGAGTCTCATCTGTCAGTGGAAGGTGGGGATGTTTGCATACCTTCCAGATGGCCAAGCATGCTTCTCTAATCCAAGCATACAAAGAGCCAAGTATCCCTCCATATCAGCCAATATCCCTTAAAGTTGCTATACACCAAGGCTAAAACCTTTCCCATAATGCAAAGTAATTTCTGATACCCCCAAAAGTAAAAAAAAAAAAAAAAAAAAGGTCAAGTGACATAATGTAAAACCAAACAGAGCCTTAGATTTTGAGAGAGATCTATCCACTTTCAATTCCTGGGGTTCCATGAGGAAAACAGGTTTTTTCCAGAATGGAGTCTGTGGTGCCACTTCTGTTTTTCCCCAGGAGTCCCAGGCTGTTTGAAATTCTTAGGTTCTCTCATGTGGGCATCAAGAGCAGCAAGAAGACAAAATGGAGAAAAATAATTCCATCAACTGAGAAGAAAAACCTTTTTCAGAAAAACATGATTCAAGAAGAGGAAAAAGATAAAGGCCTTTTAAATATGTATAGCTTGGATATCCATTTTAATTAAGCTGATTTTAACAGTAGAGCTCTTTTATTTTTTTAAAATCTCTTATTCCAGACTCCAGCCAGGAGAGCCAATATTTTTGGCTTTTGAATTCTACCACAGGTAACCTCCCAGTGAAATTAATAAGTTTTAACTAAGGTTATAACTTAACCATGGATGCATAAGGTGTCTCAAAGAGACAGTAAACAGTTTCTTTATTTATAAGATTTAGAATCTACCCAAAGGTAATTCAGAGAAATAAAAAATTAAGACAGGAAATCAGAAGCAGTCCATGGGGGAAATAATAAATGGCAAAAAGTTACACAAATAACAAACCAGAAAGGACTGATTTCCTAAGCGAAGAATTGAACCTAGGCTGCCATTGTCAAAAAACAAAGCCTTAGCTACGGAGCTACAACATTAAGCAGTTTCTACTGTTCTTCCCAAAAGAGGCCTAGAGTAGCCAATTTTGAGCTTGCGAAGGCTTTAAACTGTTTGAGATAAATTTTAGGGCTGGCTATGACATGAACCACAAAATCCTTGTCCTCTGGATGGCAGAGACTAAAATAAAGTATCCCCACATGGTCACATGGTTAAGATTTTAAGGACATAAAACAACATGAGAAACCTCATCCGGTATTGGTTTCAGGGGCCTGCAGCAAAGTTTGTAACTGACAAGCCTGCCAGGCTGGCTTGAAAAGTAGGCATTTAGGGGTCCCCAGCCCACGGTCTATCCTGTGGCACTGCCTCTCCATTACAGAAAGACAAATTCTTAGCACAAAGTACACCAGATTTGCTGCAGCCTAATAAGACTAGTCTCACAAATCCTTTTTTTTCTATTAATCAAACCTTTGCAGAAGAGACAAACAATGATGTTTACCATTTACACACACACACACACACACACACACACACACGAGAGAGAGAGAGAGAGAGAGAGAGAGAGAGAGAGTGAGACCAACTGACCAGAAACCTGGCTGGTAAGAAATTCTTACCCTTTTTGCCAGCATACCAGGTACCAGGTTTCTGGGCTCCCTTTCTCTGCAACTTTCAGAAGAACAGAGCAGCTTTTGATGACCCTGCTCACTGCACCATAGCTGTGGGGACCAAGCCCCATTACAAAAGAAAATGATCACTTTCTGTTTTATGGAACCATAGGCAAAAGCTTTCTAGTTTTGCAAGATGCTGCCCGTTAGGCTGCATGAGGAACCGAATTAACATTTTCCATCCCAGCCTAAGCAAAATACGCATAACAAAACAGACACTAGTCACCTCATTCCACACCCAATATTGACCTAACAAGGCTCAAACTTTCTCCCCAGTGGAGAGAAAGTCATCTTTGATCCACTTAAGGTGAGGAGGGATGACCTCCAACCAGGAATTCAATGAGTGGTCTCCGGGCAAGATGAAGAGTGGAGAATCACGGAGTCAGGCCTGTTGAGCTTTCATCAGGGCTCACCGAATGCGATTACACTTACAGAGGGTTCTTCAAGTTAGGCCTGCTGGACTTTGGTCAGCAGTTTCTTCAGAGGTCCGTTCCACATATACAAACACACACAACAAAAACCAGATGGACACAAGGCCTTCCAAATCAAGATCCCTTGCCAAGAATTCCAAGAGTATTCCTTCCAAACCAACCTCCTATTCTCCATCTGAGAACTCTCCCCAAAATCTTCCTGATTGAGGAGAAATCTCCAGAACCAAGACTCTTCTTACTCATTAGGGAGGGCCAGCTGAGACCTTGAAGGAGCCAAACCTATCAGGAGAAGGGAGGAGGTGTTGGCAGCTCCTAGAATACTCACCAAATCAGACACCCCATAATGGGGCTACAGCTACAGACACTCAATGATTGGGCTACAGACAGCAACACACCCTGCGATACGGCTCCAGTTACAGACACCCTGTGGTGGCGCTACAGATAGACATCCTACCATGGGGCTACAGTTATGAAATGTCTCCGCAGGACTATTTCTCTATTGCAATTAAATTCATGCACATTGGGCTGGCAGTGACCTGCCAGTAGAGACAGTGCCAGAGTCAGCCCCTAATCCAAGAGAACTAGGTGGCTGCTCGGGCTGGCCTCTGGATCCATCAAAGGAGAGGGGCTACCGAACCACGGGCAGGTAGCCACAAAGGCAATCCCAGACCAGCCCCCAAATTTGTAACCACCCAACAAGCTCACCTTGCCCGCTGCCTAGACAGAGCCAATTGATCAAGATGGGAATTGCAATAGAGAAAGAGTAATTCACATAGAGCCAGCTGTGTGGGAGACCAGAGTTTTTTTTATTACTAAAATCAGAGAATTTGGGGATCTGAATTTTTAAGCATAATTCTGTGGGTGGGGGTACAGTGCATTAGGAGTTCTGATTGGTCAGGTCAGAGATGAAATCATAGGGAGTTGAAACTGTCCTCTTGCACTGAGTCAATTCCTGGGTTGGGGCCACAAGACCAGATGAGCCAGTTTATTGATCTGGGTGGTGCTGGCTGATCCATCGAGTCCAGGGTCTGTAAAATATCTCAAGCATTGATCTTAGGTCTTACAATACCGATGTTATCCCCAGGAGCAATTTGGAAAAATTTACAATCTTGCAGCCTCCAGCTGCATGACTCCTAAACCATGATTTCTAATCTTGTGGCTAATTTGTTAGTCCTGCAAAGGCAGTTTAGTCCCCAGGCAGGAAGGGGGTTTGTTTTGGGAAAGGGCTGTTATTGTCTTTGTTTCAAAGCTAAACTATAAGTTCCTCCTGAAGTTAGTTCGGCCTACACCCAGGAATGAACAAGGACAGCTTGGAGGTTAGAAGCAAGATGGAGTCAGTTACATCAGATCTCTTTTCACTGTAATAATTGTCTCAGTTATAATTTTTGCAAAGGTGGTTTCAGTGGCAGTATATAATGTTTAAGAAATATGGTTTAGGAATCAAAGCGAGTTCAGATATAGGCGTGGCCGTCTACTGGCTGTAGGACTCTGGGAATTTTACCTAAAATATGTTAGTCTTAATTTCCTCATATGTAGAATGGGAATAATAATATTATTTACCTCATAGGTTATTTTGAGAATTTAGTGACATAACATAGGAAATGTTCAGTACAGTGATTTCAGATAGGGAACACTCAATATATACTGTATTATTCAAGTTTTGATAACCATTTAAAATTCCATGTGTGGAGCCCATATGTATATAGAAGCTTGCTCAACTGCTATGGCGTAGGGACTGTAACACAATTTGTAAAACTTATTCATGACTACTCTGAAGGCTAACCGTTCACAAGGAACTGTAACACTCACCGCGAAGGTCTGCAGCTTCACTCCTGAAGCCAGCGAGACCACGAACCCACCAGAAGGAAGAAACTCCGAACACATCCGAACATCAGAAGGAACAGACTCCGGACACGCCGCCTTTAGAACTGTAACACTCACCGCGAGGGTCCGCGGCTTCATTCTTGAAGTCAGTGAGACCAAGAACCCACCAATTCCGGACACACTATGATAACAATGCCTTCTTTTGGATACCTCCTAAAGGACCTGCCTGAGGCTCTTCCATGGTTAATGCTTTTGGTTTTGTTTTTAATGTAAGTAGAAGGAGTACACCCTAAAATAATTTTTTTTCGTTTTTTTGAGACAGAGTCTCGCTCTGTTGTCCAGGCTGGGGTGCAGTGGCATGATCGCGGCTCACTACAACCTCCACCTCCCAGGTTCAAGCAATTATCCTGCCTCAGCCTTCTGAGTAGTTGGGACTACAGGTGCCCACCACCATGCCTGGCTAAGTTTTATATTTAAGTAGAGATAGTGTTTCACTTCGTTGGCCAGGTTAGTCTCGAACTGCTGACCTCAAGTGGTCCGCCCATCTCGGCCTCCCAAAGTGCTGGGATTACAGGCGTGAGCCACCGCACCTGGCTAAAATAATGATTACAAGTATTGTAAATACGTAAACCAGTAACATAGTTGTTTACTGTCATTATCCAGTATTATATACTGTACATTATTGTACATGCTCTGCTTCGATATAATTGGCAGCGCAGGTTTGTTTACACCAAATCACCACAAACACGTGAGTAACGAAGAGCACTATGACATTATGATGTCTACAAAATTACTAGGCAATGGGATTTTTTCAGCTCCATTATAATCAACGGGACTACTGTAGTATATACAGTTTATCATTGACTGAGATGTCCTACTTCCATGGCACATGAGTGTAACAGGTGCATGGCCACACAGCTAGCAAGAGTTTCAACCAGGTTTGTCAACAGCAATCACTCAGCCTAGAAAAACTTTTCTGGTCTCTTTTTTTATCCTAAGGTAAAAACATATAAATACTTTGTAGAGGATTTTTTCTTTGTCAAATCCCCACTTTTGGGAAGAACTATTTGCTAGATGATGCCCTAATGGAATCCACTTTCCAGGTTGTTTCTAAAAGCGTTTTTGGTTAAAAAATTAAATGATGCTACTACTATGATATTAATGAAATTTGCTCAGGAAGACAAACTCAGGCTACACAACAGCCTTCTCAACCCTTTTGGTTTGGAGTTTTGGGGCTGGCTTTGGAGCTCCGTGGAAGGCCTGATACAGAGAAAGGTCTAGTTTAAAGGGCTGAGAGAAGCAACTTCTGGTTTATTCCTTGTCGGAAATTCTCTCTTTTAGATCCATTCCAAGTTCAGGAGAACCTTATGACTATGCAAATATACAAGAGATCCCTCGCCAACCGAAGACCTTTCTAAATTGTTAAATTAGAAAATACCCAATAACATATTGTGAATTGGTGGGTTCTTGGTCTGACTTCAAGAATGAAGCCACGGACCCTCGTGGTGAGTGTTACAGTTCTTAAACATGGTGTGTCCGGAATTTTTTTCGTTCCTTTTGTCCGGAGTTGTTTGTTCCTCCTGATGGGTTCGTGGTCTTGCTGGCTTCAGGAGTGAAGCTGCAGACCTTCGCAGTGAGTGTTACAGCTCATAAAGGTGGCATGGACCCAAAGAGTGAGCAGCAGCAAGATTTATTGTGAAGAGTGAAAGAACAAAGCTTCCACAGCATGGAATGGGACTCCAGTGCATTGCCACTGCTGGCTCGGGCAGCCTGCTTTTATTCTCTAATCTGACCCCACCCACATTCTGCTGATTGGCCCATTTTACAGAGAGCTGATTGGTCCGTTTTGACAGGGTGCTGATTAGTGGGTTTACAAACCTTGAGCTAGACACAGAGTGCTGATTGGTGCGTTTACAATCCTTTAGCTAGACACAAAAGTTCTCCAAGTCTTCACTAGATTAGCTAGACACAGAGCATTGATTGGTGCATTTACAAACCTTGAGCTAGACACAAAGTGCTGATTGGTGCATTTACAAGCCTTTAGCTAGACATAAAAGTTCTCCAAGTCCCCACCCCAACTCAGGAGCCCAGCTGGCTTCACCTAGTGGATCCTGCTGCAGGTGGAGCTGCCCGCCAGTCCCGCGTCACACTCCTGCACTCCTCAGCTATTGGGTGGTCAGGGGACCGGGCGCTGTGGAGCAGGGGGTGGTGCCCGTTGAGGAGGCTCGAGGCTCAGGCCACATGGGAGCCCACTGGGGGTTGGGGGGCTCCAGCATGGCAGGCTGCAGGTCCCGAGCCCTGCCCCGCAGGGAGGTGGCCGAGGCCAGGCGAGAATTTGAGCACGGTGCTGGCGGGCCGGCAGTGCTGGGGGACCCGGTGCACCCTCTGCAGCTACTGGCACGGGTGCTAAGCCCCTCACTGCCCGGGGTAGCAGCGCCAGCCAGCCGCTCTGAGTGTGGGGCCCACCGAGCCCGTGCCCACCCAGAACTCATGCTGGCTCTCAAGCACCATGCGCAGCCCCAGTTCCCACCTACACCTCACCCTCCATACCTCCCTGCAAGCAGAGGGAGCCGGCTCTGGCCTTGGCCAGCCCAGAGAGGGGCTCCCACAGTGCAGCGGTGGGCTGAAGGGCTCCTGAAGTGTGGCCAGAGTGGACACTGAGGCGGAGGAGGCGCCGAGAGTGAGTGAGGGCTGCTAGCACATTGTCACCTCTCAATATCACCTATCCTAGGCTGGGCTCAGTGGCTCACACCTGTAATCCCACCACTTTGGGAGGCCGAGGCAGGTGGATCTCAAGGTCAGGGGTTCAAGACCAGCCTGACCAACATGGTGAAACCCAGTCTCTACTAAAAATACCAGCTAATTTGCTGGGCGTGGTGGTGTGCACCTGTAATCCCAGCTACTCAGGAGGCTGAGGCAGGAGAATCACTTGAACCCAGGAGGCAGAGGTTGCAGTGAGCTGAGATTGCGCCATTGCACTCCACCCTAGGTGACAGAGTGAGACTCCGTCTCAGAAAAAAAAAAGGCATATCATCTATTCTGTCAAACGCACTACTAAGTATGTAGGTGGTGAATTACAAAAAAGCATTAGCCTTTCCAGGTTGTATATATCAAAGAATAGGTTTTTACTTTATTTCCAGACATCACTCTGTATGTGATTGCAAGGACAGAATTTAAAGTCCCGTTGAAACACAGATGCTGTGCAGTTAGACAGGGGCTGTCACTAGCTGGGAGCTACCTCCTGACCACATAGCCTTATAACTTTTAGAGTGCAAATTGGTGCTTAAGTCTGCATTTTTCCAATTTGCTGCAGGGAACCGGTGCTGATCTTGAAAACAATACAGATTATTCCTTTTATTTATTTATATTTTATTTCTGCAGATTTATGGGGTACATGTGAAATTTTCTTATATGAGTATTCCTTTTAAATTGTGTTTCAGCTGAATTAATATACATCAAGGATTTTTTGGTCACCAAACTTAAATTCTCAAATGCTAAGGGTCTGTTATAAGTTCTGAGGGAGGGTAATAGGTCAATTCATAAACATCTACCAATAGAAAATTATAAATGAGCTTTTCAGCTGCCTGGGGGGCTGGTGCTCACTAGTTAATTTGAATAAAAAGGGAGGGAAATGAAAGAGGAAAAGCCAGGTTCAAAGCAAGAGGTGCTTCTTCAGGGACGCGATGGCTCACGCTTGTAATCCTAGCACTTTGGGAGGCCGAGGCGGGCGGATCACGAGGTCAGGAGATCGAGATCACGGTGAAACCCCGTCTCTACTAAAAATACAAAAAAATTAGCCGGGCGTGGTGGCGGGCGCCTGTAGTCCCTCAATACTCGGAGAGGCTGAGGCAGGAGAATGGCGTGAACCCAGGAGGTGGAGCTTGCAGTGAGCCGAGATTGCGCCACTGCACTCCAGCCTGGGCGACAGAGCGAGACTCTGTCTCAAAAAAAAAAAAAAAAAAAAAAAAAAAAAGAAGTGCTGAGGCCGGGCAAGGTGACTCACTGCTGTAATCCCAGCACTTGGGGAGGCTGAGGCAGGTGGATCATCTGAGGTCGGGAGTTCGAGACCAGCCTGACCAACATGGAGAAACCCTGTCTCTACTAAAAATACAAAATTAGCCAGGCATAGTGGTGGGCACCTGTAATCCCAGCTACTCGGGAGGTTGAGGCAGGAAAACACTTGAACCCCGAAGGTGGAGATTGCAGTGAGCCAAGATCGCACCATTGCACTCCAGCCTGGGAGCAAAACTCCATCTCAAAAAAAAAAAAAAAAAAAAAAAAGTGCTGGGCCCAGCGTGGTTGCTCAAGTCTGTAATCCTAGCACTTTGGGAGGCCAAGGCAGGCAGATCACTTGAGGTCAGGAATTCGAGACCAGCCTGGCCAATATGGTAAAACCTCGTCTCTACCAAAAATACAAAAATTAGCTGGGTGTGGTGGCAGGCACCTGTAATTCCAGCTACTCAGGAGGCTGAGGCAGGAGAACTGTTTGAATCCGGCAGGCGGTGGTTGTAGTGAGCTGAGACCGTGCCATTGCACTCCAGCCTGGGCAACAAGAGTGAAACTCCATTTAAAAAAAAAAAAAAAGAAGTGGTGGAGAAATTCCCAAAGTTGTGTGTGTGTATATGTGTGGAGATTGGGGGGCGGGCCAGGGGTAGAAGAAGAAAATAAGGAGAAAAAAGTTGAAGAAAATCTAGAATTTACAATTTAGCCAAAGGCTGGCCCTAGCCAAGACCTTTTCTTCAGACCTGAGTAGTTTGCCCCAAACCTCCCCAGCTCTTGAGTTCTGTACTCAAATGGGGGTGAGAAAGGGAAAGAAACCTCCGGAGTGGACCCATCTGGTGACAGTGGAGAGAGTGTAACATGCTCTGCAGGTGGGGCTGGTGTGTTGTGTTTTCTCTTTAGTCCCTCTTCTTTCTAAACCCAGGATCTTTCCATTCCTTCTTTCCCATTAGAAAAAATTAAAATGTCAAACCTATAGGCAGTTGTATCATTGTTTCAGCTGCATGTGAATGGACTGATGGCATCTGCCGTGCAGCCCATTAAAATAAAGCTGCACTGTCTCTGATGTCTTCACTTGGGTCATAGAGCTGCTCACTGTTTAGGTTGTTTTTCTAGGTTTTGGAAACTTAGCTCCATGTTTTCTCCCCTTCTTAAATAAACCTGTTTTCTTTACCCATCCCAATTGAAGCATTTCCTTCCATTTTGCACACAGTCTCCCACATACTGCTTTAGGTAAGCCTCTTTATTCACCCCTCCTAACTCCCACCCCTTTTAGCACCGGTTTTTCACTTTCATTGAACAAGGCTACAGACATCCTCACCCCATGGGAAGGTGGCTGCCTGGACGGCAGTCCACCCAGCCTAACCCACATGCTGACAGCAGTGTCTTCCATTTCAAATATTTCTGCTTTATACCCTTGCCACCTGTTCAGAGCAGATGGGAAGCTGCCATGGCAAGGCCAGTGCTAAATGCCACTCATGCACTCTGCAAACCAAAGCAGGGTGTTTGTTGTTGCATTATAATAATGGAACAGAGGCTGCTTGCAGTCGGCCCCTGCAGTTGTTTTCATCAATAAATTCCTTCCAGTCAGCCCAGGTAGTTGGGATGGATATTGAGAACAGGTGCATTCCATTGGGTTTCCGAGTGATTTGGTGCCTGAGCTCGTATCTGCAGTGAGCACGTGGGAACGGTGGGTGGTAGGAGGAGTGTTGCAGCATCAGAGTCTGATGACATGGAAGGCAACTGGCGCTGGCCTAATTCCCTGTGGTACAACCTGGGCTTTGGGGCCATCATGTCTTTATAATCATTTCGCCTCATGGCCCTTTGCCAAGTTTCCTTTTAAGCAATAGTTTGGTCTCATATGACCTTACTAGAGAATTTAACAGGGGTTCATTAGAAGATGTAAAAGTATAGAAATAACAGGGGTTTACACTAAAACCATATGGTATTTTATAGAGTGAGGTATTGTCAAATGAGTAGAACAATGCATATTCTTTTGTTTCTATGTTTTGAAAAATTCTCCCCACAGTACACTATTGTGTCCTAAATACCATGGCCCCTCAGATATTTGGCCAAACAGGCTTTCAGATTTTGGAAGACATGGAGCATGAGGTAAGTGCCTAGATCCTCAAACCACTTGCCTCCACCTGTGCTTCCAGGTGGACACTCTGGAGGTGATGCGGCATCCGGAAGAAACCACCAACATGAAGAGGCAAACTGTGGCTTCTTACTTCCGGGTATGGAGTCTTCTTGATCTCTATTCTGCCTACTTCCAGAAAGGACTGTCCAAGCCTTCTTATGAGATGCCTAGATAGAGTCAGTGAAACAAGGGCAAAGCACAGAGTCAAGAAAGATTGGTTTGGGGAAGTGGTGGAAGCAAGGAAGAAAGAGAACATTGGGCACACAATCCTGCCCATTAAATGACTGATTCTGTTAGCATTTGAGCTGCTTCTTGGTCTTAAAGCTACTAGAGGCAGCCACTTTTCTAGCATACTGAATAGTAAAGTAGTTAATAAAGTTCCAGAAGGTGGCTTATAAGTTCAGATACTGAGAGAATCTGTCTTAGCATTGACTTTATTTTCCTAGATTGAATTGACCCATTGTAAAACCCACTTGTCTGAGCCCTATTATTTCCCATTTCTGCCATCCCTGTTTCTGATACTTCATCTAGTTAAATGCCTCCTTTGGGTAAAAACATGGTCTCCAGAAGGGCTCTGTTAAATGCACATTATATAGCAAAGATAAGACATATACACTCTTGCAGCGATTTGCACAGATTTGTTTGTCTTCAAATTATAAAGCATTAGAGTTGGAAGGCCCTTAGAGACTGGGAGCTAAGGTCCAGATAGTTTCACAGTAGAAATACTGTTAGGCCGAGCGCATTGGCTCACACCTATAGTCCCAGCATTTTGGGAGGCTGAGGTAGGCGCATCACCTGAGGTCAAGAGTTAAGAGACGAGCCTGGCCAACATGGTGAAACCCCGTCTCTACTAAAAATGCAAAAATTAGGCGTGATGGCAGGTGCCTGTAGTCCCAGCTACTTGGGAGGCTGAGGCAGAAGAATCACTTGAACCTGGGAGGTAGAGGTTGCAGTCAGCTGAGATTGCGCCATTGCAGGCCTGGGTGACAAAGTGAGACTCCGTCTCAAAAAAAAAAAATGCTGTTAGATCAAATTTAGAACTGATCTCAGGGATAGCAGAATGAGGTAGTAAGATAGGGTTGGCACAGGAAAGGGCTTGGCAGGTATGAGAGGTCAGGTGGGTGGGAAGCTGGAAGAGCCAGGAAGGCTGAAGGGCGGGGCTTGGGAGCCAGCACTCTGGATAGAAGGCTCCATGGAAAGCTAGCAGGTGCAGGGATCTAAAACGCAGAAGTCCAGCCTAGCCAATTGTGCTTCAGAGGCAGGCTAGAATTGGGCTCAGGGTATGAATTGCAGGGGCCCCAGACCTTCAAATCCAGTATTCCATCCATTCAGTGAGTCGTGCTATAGCATCTGTGACAGGTGGGCCCCTTCCTCATCATTCTGATGTTTCGTTATTTATAATTGCTACTTATTTCTTATATTGAGACACACCTGGTCCTATACCCTTCAGTGGCTCTATCCTCATCTGTTAGTCCATTTTATGTTGCTATGAAGGAATACTTGAAACCGGATAACTCTTTTTTCTTTTAAGACAGAGTCTCGCTCTGTCACCCAGGCTGGAGTTCAATGGCGCCATCTCGGTTCACTGCAACCTCCGCCTCCCGGGTTCAAGCAATTCTCCTGCCTCAGCCTCCCATGTAGCTGGGACTACAGGCATGTGCCACCATGCCTGGCAAATTTTTTTGTATTTTTACTAGAGATGAGGCTTCACCATGTTGGCCAGTCCAGTCTCGAACTCCTGACCTTAGGTGATCCACCCACCTCGGCCTCCCGAAGTGCTAGGATTACAGGCATGAGCCACCGTGCCCAGCCAAGACTGAGTAATTTATGAAGAAAAGAGGTTTATTTGGCTCACGGTTCTGCAGGCTGTACAAGCCTGGCGCCAGCATCTACTTGGCTTCCGGTGAGGCCTCAGGAAGCTTTTACTCATAGAGCAGGCATGTTACATGGCAAGAGAGAGAGGAATGGAGAGGGAACCAGACAGAGGGGGTATCCCAGACTCTTTAAACCACCCAATTTTGCATGAACTAATAGAGTAAGAACTCACTCATTGCCATGAGGACAGCACCAAGCCATTCATGAGGAATCTGCCCCCATGACCCAAACTCCTCCCACTGGGCCCATCTCCCACATTAGAGGTCACATTTCAACATGAGATTTGGAGGAAACACACATCCAAACCGTATCATCCTCCTGGTAACCCTTGGTGTCTGTATTTGTTTTCCCACTGGATTTAGTGGCTCCATTTACTCTGTGAAGTGATCCTCAAGATCTTAGGGCCCCCCTATCAGCAGAAAAGCCTCTGGCTTATGGTTTTTCAGAAATATACCCATAACAACCAGTTTGGTGTTCTCAAAATACCCATTCACAATGCTAAACCTGAAAAATAAGTTACCTTGGTAAGCTAGGTACCACCAATTTTGATCTGTAGGAGCAGTGACTATGAAATAATGGAACTGATTTCCTTTGGCTTCTAATAGCTTCTGAAGGTGTGCCCAGAAGAGCTCTAGCAGTGGATGCCCCTGAGGAACAACTGAGGCCCCCCTTCACAAGCACCCCTCTGATTTTCTGTGTCCTTCCTCCCCTCTTGCTATGAGAGCCCTGTACCAGCTGCTTGGTATATGTTAGTTGATAGTCACCACAATCTTCTTTTTGCGTACTTCTCTCATTTTCTTTGCCTTGTTTTTGTATTTTTCTTTTCTGTCCCACTACCTTATTACCAATCGTATCTGTAGGATTTGCTTAGACTATCTGGTGGTTCTTAGGCTGAAGAAGCAATTAGCCCCTTCCTCAAAAGCTGGACATTTTAAATTACAGATACAGATTGTGGAACATCACCTTGGAATACCAGTGACAAGCATTCTAGTTCTGGCAGTGGAATTACAGGTTAACCTAGAGCAGGTTCTTGGCTAAGTTTCTGCCATATGGGATATTGCTTGGCACTAGGTGATATTTAAAGAATGTTTTTGAATCTGCAGGTGGCTATAAGTGCAACTTACATTATTATCTCCTATTGCTGATTTCATGTTCTTCCTCAAGAAGGTCTGTGGGCCTCAAACTGCTCTAGAGGCTTCTGCAGGCCTGTGTTTTAATTATCCATTACGTTGGTGGTAACCTTGTTCCTTGTGCATTTTTCCCCCTGGTAGTATTCTCTGATGGACCTGCTCTCCAAAATGGTGGTTGGACAGCCCCACTTTGTGCGCTGCATTAAACCCAATGATGACCGAGAGGCCCTGCAGTTCTCTCGAGAGAGGGTGCTGGCCCAGCTCCGCTCCACAGGGATTCTGGAGACAGTCAGCATCCGCCGCCAGGGCTATTCCCACCGCATCCTCTTTGAAGAATTTGTGAAAAGGTCAGACTGTCATCTACGGGAATGCATTCTTACAAATGTAGCTCTACTCTGGCCATCCCTGTGTCCTAAGATTGTTCCTCCTTCCCGCTCTCCTCCAAACATGTAATTGGCTAGTTGCCAGCTACCATTTACTTGCTTGAATGTTGCATTTTTATTGTGCTTCAACTAAACTGCAGTGATCCAGCAGCCAGGTTAGGCTTCCTTCTGATCACATTATTTTAAATGTCCATATACGTTTATATGTTATAAATCCTTAGGTCTCAAGTTCTCCAGGTATTTTGTTGTTATGATGAAAGTATCCCTCCCTAAGTGGTCCCAGATTCTGGTGGATTTGAATGCACCCAAGCACCAGTTCTTCTTCCAGGTTCTGGCATGATATAATATGATAATTAACACTTATATAACACCTGAAGTATCCTAAGAGTACAGGACATTTTAGGGCACTATTCTAAAATGTATTATCTCATTTGATTTATAGAACAACCCTATAAGCTAGACTCTATTATTATCCTCATTTTACAAAACGTAAAGGTGAGAAAACTTGGGTATGAAAAGAAAGTAAGTGATTTTCCCATGGTCTTATGCTGGTCAATGTAGAGCCAGGATTTGAACCCAGGCAGTCCGGTTTCAGCATGCATGCTTTTAATCTCTTCAGTTCAGTGCATTCAATCAGTATTTATTGAAATAAATTGCATGGCACTTTTTTTTTTGAGATGGAGTCTCGCTCTTTCACCCAGGCTGGAGTGCAGTGGCGCAATCTCGGCTCACTGCAGGCTCCGCCCCCGGGGTTCACGCCATTCTCCTGCCTCAGCCTCCCGCGTAGCTGGGACTACAGGCGCCCGCCACCTCACCCAGCTAATTTTTTGTATTTTTAGTAGAGACAGGGTTTCACCGTGTTAGCCAGGATGGTCTCGATCTCCTGACCTTGTGATCCGCCCACCTCAGCCTCCCAAAGTGCTGGGATTACAGGCTTGAGCCACCGCTCCCGGCCTGCATGGCACTTTCTTAACCCAGAAAGTGCCTTTGCCTGAGAATGAAATGCTGCTCTTTTCTGAACAACTGCCATAGAGATTATGTATGAATGTGATTACAAGTAGAATTTTCTGTGAAGAAATAAGGAAAAAAATAACAAAAAAACACCTCTGAGAAGCACTGCTGTCTGAGGATGCCTGGAGAGGAATAGTGAAATCCATTGTATGTCTGACGAAGACAAGGCAACCAAGAAAAAAAAAAATGCATTGTAGAATCTGCCTCACTCCTTAAGCCATCTTTAGTGTCTTTTTACCTCCACTCTGAAACATGTGCCCAAAGTCATTTTTTCCAACTTTTTCTCAGGAGAGGATGGGTCATAATTATGGTAGCTTGCTTTATCAAGTCTCCCAAACTCTGCTAAATTCCATGGAAAAGATAAGGCAAAAAATCTTCCTTGCAATGAGAGCTTTTAAATTAAAAATAAGAATGAAATGGCTTTTTTTTTTTTTTTTTTAAAGTGTCTTTGAGCTTCTTTTTTCCTCCTAAATTTGGAAGTGGAACAAGAAAAAAATTTAGCACATGAATTTGACTAGTCAAATATTTTTTGTAACAATGTTTGAATACATAAAAATATTTAAGAAAACAGGTCAAATGCTGAGCAGATTGGCACTTCTTTGTTCATAATCAGAAAGCCATTAGGCAAGTATGAACAGGAGTTTCAAAATGCCAGTAAATCTGAGGATATCAAAGATTTCTGAGCCAGCAAGTTAATTGGTATTTTGATCTTTTTGAACCACTTAACAAAATGGATGAGTTAGCAGTTTTCTCCCTTGATGTTATTCAACAAATAGGTACACTTCTTATCTTCCTGTTCAAGAGTGCTGTTTTGTAAACTCTTAGCAGGAAATATGCAGACAGGACAATCAAAGACAGGAAACAGAGCCATTCAAGGTTTATTAAATGGAGGTAAATAAAAGATAAAAACTAATTTAATGTTACTCTACATTTTTGTATTTTCTGGCATTCAGGACTGAAACCCTGAGTATACACCTGGTGGTGTTCTTGGGATCATGTTGTTGGGTTCCAGAAAGGGGAAAGACTTCCCCAGTTCCCAAATTACCCAAGTCTGCAGGCTTGGCCAAACCTAAAATACTTTCTTGCCCCTATTATCTTTGAGCTTTCTGGCAAAATGACTTGGAAGTGCCCTTCCTTATCCTCTACTCATGGAGCCTTTGAGGAAGAGGGTGTCCCCAACATCCTCTCGTCAATAGGGCCAGGTGAATTGGAAGTCTTTATGTTCTTGACTAGGCATGAAAGAGGCCACCTGGAAATGCTGGGCCACACTGTTGAGGGACGTCACAGAAAAGCAATCTAAGCATTTATTGTTTTTATGGTCAATGGATTCTGATGCATAGTCTCTCAGAATGTCTACAGAGGGCAAACATATAACTGCATGTATTGGGATGTGTTCTGGCAAATGTCTAAAAAATAGGGCTGAGTCAGGCTGGGCGCGGTGGCTCACACCTGTAATCCCAGCACTTTGGGAGGCAGGCAGATTACCTGAGGTTAGGAGTTCGAGACCAGCCTGGCCAACATGATGAAATCCTGTCTTTACTAAAAATATAAAAATTAGCTGGGTGTGGTGGCTACTTGGGAGGCTGAGACAGGAGAATCGCTTGAACCCAGGAGGTGGAGGTTGCAGTGAGCCAAGATCGTGCCACTGCACTCCAGCCAGGGCGACAGAGTGAGACTTCCTCTCAAAAAAATAAAGAATAGGGCTGAGTCTAATTGTTTGTTTATGAAGCTATTGTAGTAAATAATGCAGTTTAGTAAGG
The DNA here is from genome assembly GCF_028878055.3 of Symphalangus syndactylus. Lineage (NCBI taxonomy): Eukaryota > Metazoa > Chordata > Mammalia > Primates > Hylobatidae > Symphalangus > Symphalangus syndactylus. The sequence goes on from NC_072430.2 coordinate 74,381,089, forward strand.
AGACCTGAATTCTAGTCTCCTTTGGTATATAACATCTGGAAAGTAACCCAATATTCTATAAAAGATGTTTCCTCACCTGCACGACAAGAAGGCAGGAAAACACAAAGCCCACATTCTGAAGATTTTCAAGGATTACTTGCAGATGCCTGGGGCTTACTTAGTTTCTAAGTCTTCCAGGGATTTTTGCCTTCCCAGTCGAGCTCACTGGATGAGAGACCTACATCTACCAGGCTGTGATGCGGAACGGTTGTTAACTGTTGAACAAAATGAAACTCTTCCCTCTTCTTTTTCATTGGCATCTTCCATTTCTTCTCATGATGGCGTGGAGAACCATGGTGTCTTGGTATCTCTTTCATCTCATTCTCCTTCTTCTTCCTCCGCTCTCTCTCTTCCAGAAATTAGAAGTCACCTTTGACTTCTCCTCACTTCCTTTAAGTAATCCATCACCAGGTCCAGCTGACTACCTGCTAAAGTTTCTCGAAAACATTCTCTTGGGAATCTCTCATCCCTTCTCCCATAGCTTTAGTCCAGGCCTTTTGTTATTATTAACAGCTCAATTTAGATATAATTCACATATGATAAAAGTCATCTTTTGAAAGTATACAATTCAGCTGGGCACCGTGGCTCACAGCTGTAACCCCAGCATTTTGGGAGGCCACGGCGGGCAGATCACCTGAGATCAGGAGTTTGAGACCAGCCTGACCAACATGGAAAAACCCTGTCTCTACTAAAAATACAAAATTAGCTAGGCATGGTGGTGCATGCCTGTAATTCCAGCTACTTGGGAGGCTGAAGCAGGAGAATCACTTGAACCCAGGAGGCAAAGGTCATGGTGAGCCGAGATCATGCCATTGCACTCCAGCCTGGGCAACAAGAGCAAAACTCCATCTCAAAAAAAAAAAAAAAAAAAAAGAAGGAAAGTATACAATTCAATGGTTTTTAATTAGTCACAGAGTTGTATAAACATCACCACCATCTAATCATAGAACATTTTGTTACCTAAAAAAAACCTCCAAACTCATTAGCCATTCTCCCCTTTCTCCTCAATCCCACCAGACTTAGGCAACCAATAATCTAACTTCCGTCTGTATGGATTTGTCTATTATTGACATTTCATGTAAATGGAATCATACAAGTGGCCTTCTGTGCCTGGCTTCTTTCACTTAGCATGTTTTCAGTGTTGGATGAAATAAATACTGGTACTATGTATCAGTATTTTATTTTTTTATAGGTGAATAATATCCCATTGTATGAATATATCACATTTTGCTTCCTTATTTATCAGAGGATGAACTTATGCATTGTTTCCACTATTTGGCTGTTATGAGTAATGCTGCTATGAATATTCATATGCAACTTTTAATGTGGACATACGTTTTCACTTCTTTGGGGTATATACCTACGAGTAGAATTTCTTGGTCATATGGTAACCCTCTGTTCCAAGTGGCTGCACAATTTAAATTACTATCACCAGTGTTATGAGAGTCCCAATTTTTCCACATACTCCCCACCACTTACTATTGTTTCTTTTTTATTTTAGTCATTCTAGTTGACGTGAAGTGGTATCTCATTGTAGTTTTGATTTGCGTTTCTCTAATGACTAATGATATTGAGCAGCTTTTCTGTGTTTCTTGGTTATGTGTATATCTTCTTTGGAGAAATGTTTATTCAAATCGTTTGCCCACTTTATATTGTTGATGTTTAAGTGTTCCAAATATTAGTCCCTTATCAGATAATTTGCAAATATTTTCTCTCTCTCTTTTTTTTTAATGAGCTACTGGTCTCTTTGATATTTTCTCACTCTATGGGTTGTCTTTTTTTTTTTTTGAGATGGAGTCTCACTCTGTCACCCAGGCTGGAGTGCGGTGGCACAGTCTCGGCTCACCACAACCTCCGCCTCCCGGGTTCAAGCAATCTCATGCCTCGGCCTCTGGAGTAGCTGGAATTACAGGCATCTGCCACCATGCCCTGCTAATTTTTATATTTTTAGTAGAGATGGGGTTTCACCATGTTGGCCAGGCTGGTCTTGCACTCCTGACCTCATGTCGTCCGCCCACCTCGGCCTCCCAAAGTGCTGGGATTACGGGAGTGACCTACCGGGCCTGGCCTTGATTGTATTCTTGATGGTGTCCTTTGAAGCACAAAATTTTTTAATTTTGATGAAGTTCAATTTATGTATGTTTTCTTTTGTTGCTCATACTTTTGGTATTCTGTCTAAGAAGGTATCACCTAATTCAGTGTGACAAAGATTTACTCCTATCATTATTCTAGGAGTTTTGTAGTTTTAGCTCTTATATTTTAGATCTATGGTCCATTTGGATTTAATTTTTTGTATGGTGTGAGGTAGAAGTCTAACATTATTCTTTTGTATGTGGATATCCAGCAGTTTCAACACCATTTTGTTGAAAATACTGTTATTTACCCCCATTGAATTGTCCTTGAATTCTTGTTGAAAATCACTTGAACATAAATTTAAGGGTTTATTTCTGGACTCTCTATTCTATTCTTTTCTCTATATCTTTTCTGGGCCTTTTAAAACTTTTTTTGCTCACCCTCTAGCCAGTTTTCTAAGTGGACTTCCTGCCTATTTCATTCTCCAAAGAGACAGCAGGATAGAATTTGTTAGAATTCCTATCTGAGCATATTGCTTCCTTGATTAAAATGACCATCCAGGCCCCCATTGGGTGAGCTGCAGTGCTCTGGCCTGGTGTGGGAGAGTCCACCTGATTCGGCCCCTCCTTACTTTCCTAGTCTCTTCTCTCATTTCCCACATCTCAGATCACACTCTAGCCAAAACTGAATTACTTGGTGTTCCCTAACCACCCCAGGCTGTTCTATTCTTTTGTGCTTTGTTCAGGCTATGTTGACTAAATCTCCCTTCTCCAAGCTCTTAGTCTGCTGTCTTAGCCAAGCTAACTCCTGTTCATTCCTTAGGTCTTTGACCAGGCATTAACTTTTCTGTGATACCCTCCTTGACTTCCCCAGGATGGGTTAGGGTCTCTTTTGATGAGCTTCTCTAGTAGCACTTACTACATTGTAGAGCAATTATCTACCTCTCATCTCAACCTTAACTACCTGGGAGGCAGAGATATTTTTCAGCTCACTTTATTTTTATTTTTAGTTTTTTGAGACAGGGTCTCACTCTGTCACCCAGGCTAGAATGCAGTGGCACAATGTTGGCTCACTGCAACCTCTACCCGCTGGGTTCAAGCAATCCCCCCACCTTAGCCTCCCAAGTAGCTGGGCCACAGGCGTGCACCACCATGCCTGCTTATTTTTTATATTTTTAGTAGCTATGAGGTCTCACCATGTTGCCCGGGCTGGTTTTGAACTCCTGAGCTCAAGCAATCTGCCTGCCTTGGCCTCACAAACTGCTGGGATTATAGGTGTGAGCCACCATGCCTGACCTTCAGCTCACTTTATGTCTGTATTGTCCAATGCAGTGCCTGGCACAAATTCGGTGTTTAATAAATATTTGTTGAGTTGAATCAAACTCTTACCTCTTCTTTTTCATCACTATTTTCTTTTTTTCTTTTTCTCTTTTTTTTTTTTTTTTGAGATGGAGTCTCGCTCTGTCACCCAGGCTGGAGCGTAGTGGCGTCATCTCGGCTTACTGCAAGCTCCGCCTCCTGGATTCATGCCATTCTCCTGCCTCAGCCTCCCAAGTAGCTGGGACTACAGGCGCCTGCCACCACGCCCAGCTGATTTTTTTGTATTTTTTTTTAGTAGAGACGGGGTTTCACCGTGTTAGCCAGGATGGTCTCGATCTCCTGACCTTGTGATCTGCCTGCTTCGGCCTCCCAAAGTGCTGGGATTACAAGCGTGAGCCACCGCGCCCGGCTATTTCATCACTATTTTCTTTTACCATCCCTTGACTCACCCTTTGATCCTTGCTCTTTGAAATATATGACAGATATCTAGAAATGGCTTTGTTGAGGTTAGGTTTTACTTGTACTGTAACGTACAACCTAGATTGATAGAATGTAAGATTTCAGGTAAGTCAAAGTAGCTCTTTATCAATAAAAGGTAAGAAACCTAAATAAGTTGATTTAGAATAAGGCTCTAACCCAGTTTGATAATGCTATTATTAGAAGTTAATACATTGAAAGGCTTACTTTAAACAAATTTGCCTCCCTTCTCTCTATAACAAAAAATGATTTTTTTCCGAAATCCAAAGAAATAAGTTTAATAGGATAAGGAAGACTCTCTCATTTTCCAGCTTCTTCTCTGTCATCTCCCCAGCTCTCAGCTCATACTCCAGAAAAAAAGAAACCACTTGAAGCTTCCTAACACAGCATACCTACATTTTATGAAAGCACCGTTCTGTGAAAGCAGGCTGCTTACTTGGTATGTTAGTTAGGAACCTCTCAGTAACAAGTAACTGAAACTCAAACTAGTTGAAGCAACAATTAAAAGGGGATGACATATTGGCTTATGAAATTAGGAAGTCCAAAGACATGTCTGGATCCAGGCAATCAAACAGTTTTACCAAGCCAGTGTCTTTTCTTATATCAGTTTTCTTTTTCCCTTTTTTGAGTTTCTGATAAGGAGCCAGGTTAACTCTCCTTACATGTTGGCAAAGATGGTCCCTGGATGCTCCTGTAGAAAGCATTCTATAGGCTTAGCAACATTAGCAGCAAGAGAGTTTCTGAGAGTTCTTATGCAAGGAACTCTCTGATTGTCTGAGCCTGGATCACATGCCCACCCTTGAGCCAATTACTGTGCCCAGGGGTATGATTGGCAGGGTCTTTGGTCCCAACTGCCAGGGATGGAGTCAACCCCACTTGAACCATGGCCTAATGGACTCTGTTAAAGGAAGGAGAGAAAGGGATGGATAGGCTAAAACGATAGGCATCCATGGCCAGACACAGTGTCTGACGCCTGTAATCCCAGTACTTTGGGAGGCCAAGGTGGGTGGATCACCTGAGGTCGGAAGTTCAAGACCAGCCTGACCAACATGAAGAAACGCCGTCTCTACAAAAAAAACCAAAAACAAAATAAGCCAGGCGTGGTGGCACATACCTGTAATCCCAGCTACTTGGGAGGCTGAGGCAGGAGAATCACTTGAACCTGGGAAGTGGAGGTTGCAGTGAGCCAAGATCACCCCATTGCACTCCAGGCTGGGCGACAAGAGTGAAACTCTGTCTCAAAAAAAAAAAAAAGATAGGCATCCATTACCCTTAGTTTTGACTATTCTGTGTCCTAGAATAAATGACAACAGTTCAGAAAGGTTCACCTTAGCCCAGGTATCTACATATAGGAGCCCTTTAATTTAGAATTTCGTAGGAACAAAAATTTTGTTGACAATAACCGAATGTTAACTTTGGAATAAGAACTAAATATATATAGTTACTATCGTTTTCACTTAAGAATGGTCATCTTGTTTTGTTTAAACATGACTTCACATAGCATAGCATACAGTGGGTTATTGAAAATAGTTTCCAGCTCCACTTCACTAAGGGATTAGAGAAAAATCAGTCTATTCTGGCCCAGTTTGAATTCATCTTCTTGCATTTGACACAGTTCTCTGACTCTCTCACCCATGATGTTCTTGCCCCACCTAGGACTCAGCATAGAAGTGCTGCAGTCACTATGTCACTTCCCTTTCGCAGGGTCTCTTCTCCTAGCCTCTATTCGTGTTTTGTTTGTTTGAGATAGGGCCCTGCTCTGTTGCCTAGGCTGGAGTGCAGTGGCATGATCATGGTTCACTGCAGCTTTGAACTCCTGAGCTCAAGCAATTCTCCTGCCTCAGCCTACAAGCAACCAAAGACTACATGTGCGAACCACCATGCCTGGCTAATTTTTTAATTTTTTGTAGAGACAGGATCTCATTATGTTGCCTAAGCTGTTCTCAGACTCCTGGGCTCAAGCTATTTATCCTCCCACCTTGGCCTCCCAAAGTGCTGGGATTACAGGTGTGAGCCACCACGTCCAGCTTATTCTCTCCTTTTGACTGTTTCCTGCCATACTTTCAGAATACTAATCAAACTTTCAGCTGAATTTTTGCTTACACTTTGTGCCTTGCTAACTCTAGTCTCTGTTTACCTTATGTGATCCTTTATACTGCCACCAGAGTTACGTTTATAAAAATATCAAGATGATCATGTCACTCTCAGGAATAAACTTCTGTGCCTCTTCTTCGTTGTCTATAGTACGAGGTCTAAAGCCTTTAGCTCAGCAAAGTGAGGAGGCCAAAGCAATTCCATCTTGGACGTTAACTTGCCATGTTAACTTCTGCTTAACCCGAGTTCCAGCAATGCCTCTAAGATTTTTATTTTATTTACTGTTTCTTCTGCAAGAGCATCTACTTACCATAAATCCTGCCCTTAGGTCAGAACAACCTTGACCATAAATCCTGCCCTTAGGCAGATTTACACAGCATTCTTGCTTTTCCCTGGGAGGTTGACTTTGATCATCCTACACGTTCCTTTCCTTTCGAAACGGGAGTGTTCCCTGTCCCCCCTCACAGGACATGCGACAAGGGTGTGGCTCGTCTGTTTGGTCACCACCACTAATGAAACCACCTGCGGGAAGGGGAGCACGTGGATGGACACGTGCAGGAGCTAGGACAAGCGCTTTGGGTTCCAGCCCCACTCCCCAGGTAGTGTCTAGGGGTGTGGTATCTGCAACTCCCAAAGCCCAAGTGGGCATGTTACAGTGTGCTCTTTCAGCTTTGCTGTCCACAGATGGCTTAAGTGTTAACCAGCTCCGTGGACCCTCTGCCTTTTCCCAAGGGTAGTGGGCCAGTGTGATAGCTTTCTGTATCCCAAGCTCTTGTCTTGCGTCCCAGAAGAATCAGGTCATACGTGGGCTTGAAGGATGAATGCAGGGGTTTGATCGAGTGGTGGAAGTGGCTCTCAGTGGGATGGATGGGGAGCTGGAATGGGGATGGAATGGGAAGATGATCTTCCTCTGGAGTTTGGCTGTCCAGTGGCCAGACTCCTCTCCAACTACCCCTAGCAGAACTCCTCTCGGCCTTCAGATACTCCTTCTATTCTCTCTTTCTCTGCCATGCTGTTGTGCCATGGTTTGCTTGTCTCCTTGTCCACTCTGGAGCCTGGGGTTTGTGGTTTGTATGGGTACAAAATAGGGGATGTGGTGGGCCCAAAGGCAATTTTTTGGGTGCAAAAACAGGAATACCTGTCCTTATTTCGGGCCACGGGTATTCAGACTTGAGGGTGGGACCATTGCCGGGGAACTGTCCTCTTCTACCAAGTATTTCCCTGTCTCCTGTTCATACCACTTTCCTATGGTATATAAGCACTGGGTTGGAGGGTTAATGGCCCAGGGATCCTCCATCTTGTCCCACTGCCATCCTAGACAGAGACATGGCTTTTGTTCATAAATCTCTATTAAATGTTTCTTTCTTTCTAAGGAACTGGATATGTCAGCCTCTTTCTTTGGCCTCTCAACTTCCTTGGACTTTTGGGGGTAGGTTTGCCTAGGCCTGCCTACCGCAGAACACAAAGCTTTCCATAACTGGTCTCAACTGACTATTCTCATTTTTCCCCAACATTCTCCCTCACACAGCCTAGACTGCTGTCAGCCTGACCTGGGGCCCTCCAGCCCCAGGCGTGGTGGTCAGCCTTTGTGCATTCCCTTCACCGATGGAAAGTCTCTTCATCTGGTAGTTTTCTCTTCACCTTTCAATCCCCAGCCCAGGCACCTTCTCTATGAAGCCTGTCTGGACTCTGCCAAACTAGTTGTTGCTCCATCCTCTGTGCTGCCACAACTGGATGTTGATATCTCTGTATTAGAACCTATAGTCTTATTTTTATCCTAACATGTCTGTCTGCCCCACAAGACTGTGAACTTTTACAGGGATGGAGTGGACCTTACTCATTTTTTTATCCCTAGCACTTCACATGTTATGGTATCTGGCTCATGGTGTGTGTCCAGTGTTTCCTGAATGAAGGACTCTATTAATCAGGAATACATTTGACTGTGAATAGCAAATAAACGTTCTTAGTGGCTTAAGCCAGAGTTTCTCAACCTCTGTGTTGTTGACATTTTGGACCAGACAATTCTTTGTTGTGAGCTGTCCTGTGCCTTATAAGATGTTTAGTAGCCTCTTTCTAGATTCTACATACTAGATACCAACACCTCCACCCCCAGCAGTTGTGACAATCAAAAGTATCTCTAGATGTTGTCAAATGTCTCCTGAGGGGGAGGGGGGGAATTACCCAAGATGAGAACCACTGGCAAATAGGTTTGTTTATTTCTTCTCACATAAAAAAGAAGTTGAGAGGTAAGCTGTTTCTAGCATTAGTTCAGCTGTTCAGCAATGTCATCAGAGACCCGGACACCTTCTGACCTTCTTTCATCCCTTTTGGCTATCTTTAGTGTGTGGGTTGACTTATAGTGTCATAATCACAAGATGGCTACTGCCCCTTCAACCATCATGTCTGCATTTAAGGCAGGAAAAAAGGAGCAGGATGAATGGCTAAGGCAGCCACGTCTCCACCATTTTTTATCAGGAAAGAAAAAATTTTTTCAGAAGCCATTTTACATATACCTCATTGACCTGACCTGGGTCCCATGACCATTCCTAGCTTCGGGGAGAGGCTTAGAAAGTGGAGAACAGGACTGGGGCACATTGTCACCCAGTAAAAAACTGGTGTTCATTTAGCCAGGGAGAAATGAGTGTGGAAATGGGGGAGGCAGTTAGTCATGTTTCTGTCAGAGAAGAAATCTAATATTTATTAATTGAATGAGGGAGTGATTGAAAGAATAGGGGCTGAATGAATATTAAATAAATATTTCGAGTTCCTTACAATCCGTTCATTTCTTACTCCTTGCTACCTTATTTAAGAGTCAGAAAGTGCAGAAGTGCCTGACTAGAAGCAGGCAAGATCCTGGGAATCTTCTAATTCTATGGCCATGGAGAAGGTATGTGGGGTGTTATTATACACACACACGCACACACACACAGGTTTTTTTTTTTTTTTTTTTGAGATGGAGTCTCACTCTGTCACCCAGGCTGGAGTACAGTAATGTGATCTCAGCTCACTACAACCTCTGCCTCCTGGGTTCAAGTGATTCTCCTGCCTCAGCCTCCCTGAGTAGCTGGGACTACAGGCAAGCACCACCACACCCAGCTAATTTTTTGTATTTTTAGTAGAGATGGGGTTTCACCATGTTGGCCAGGCTGATCTCGAACTCCTGACCTCAGGTGATCTGGGAGGCCTTGGCCTCCCAAAATGTTGAGATTACAGGTGTGAGCCACCATGCCCAGCCCATATATAGGTTTTACATATACACACACACACACACACACACACACACACACACACATTAAACCTATATATATGGCTGGGCGCGGTGGCTCAAGCTTGTAATCCCGGCACTTTGGGAGGCCGAGGCAGGCGAATCACGAGGTCAGGAGATCGAGACCACGGTGAAACCCCGTCTCTACTAAAAATACAAAAAAAAAAAACTAGCCGGGCGTCGTGGTGGGCGCCTGTAGTCCCAGCTACTCGGAGAGGCTGAGGCAGGAGAATGGCGTGAACCCGGGAGGCGGAGCTTGCAGTGAGCCGAGATTGTGCCACTGCACTCCAGCCTGGGCAACAGAGCGAGACTCTGTCTCAAAAAAAAAAAAAAAAAAAAAAAACACCTATATATATATAATAGGTGTTATTATGTATATGTGTATATATATAATAGGTGTTCTTATATATATGTGTATATATATTTTAAAAACCTATATACAAATATATATTATGGCTGGGCATGGTGGCTCATGCCTGTAATCCCAACACTTTGGGAGGCCGAGGCGGGTGGATCACCTGAGGTCAGGAGTTCAAGACTAGCCTGGCCAACATGGTAAAACCCTGTCTGTACTAAAACTACGAAAATTAGCTGGGCGTGGTGGCGCATGCCTGTAATCTCAGCTACTCGGAAGACTGAGGCAGGAGAATCACTTGAACCCGGGAGGCGGAGGTTGCAGTGAGCCAAGATTGTGCCACTGCACTCCAGCCTGCGCCACAGAGAGAGACTCTGTCTCAAAAAAAAAAAAAATTAAAATGTAAATATTATATGTATATGTGTATGTATATAAAACCTATATATATATAAATAAAAATGTATAGAATATAATTATATTGTATACCTATTATATAGATGTGTGTATATGTATTTAAAATATATAAAATATAGGTTTTATATATATACACACACATATATTTAAAAAAACCTATATATAAATATGTTTTATATATATACATACATCTATGTAAAAGAGGTGTATTTTATATATATTTTATATAAATGTATGTTATATACAATTATATACATTATACATTTATATACATTTATTTATATACATTTATATACATACATCTATATAATAGAGGTGTATTTTATATCTATTATATATAAATATATAGGTTTTATATATACATACATATATAACAGATGTTACATATACACTACATATATAAACATATAGGTATTATATGTACACATATATAACACCTATTATATATAGGTTTAATATATATACTCACATATATGTGTATATGTGTATTAATATATATACACACATACATGTAACTGAATGTTAACTTTGTAATAAGAACTAAATATATTAGTGTACATATACACATATATAGGTTTAACATATACCGACATACACATATATAGGTGTATATGTGTGTATATATATGCGTGCATATTTATAGGTTTAACATATGTTTTATAGGTTTAATATGTGTGTATATATTAAACCTATAAAACCATATATGTGTATTTATGTATATGTGTATGTGTTTATGTATATATATTAAACCTATATATATGTGTGCATATATATATATAATAACACCACACACATATATTTATTTATTTATAGACAGGTTTTCAGCATGGTTCCTGGCTCATAACTCCCTTAACCCTTATTACAGTCTTTTGTTTATAATGTTGGGTGTGTCAGGCCTCAGGAAACAGAATCCTTCTGCCCTCCTTTCACAGGCCCCAAGGCAAGACTTTAATCTTTCCCTTTCTGACTGTGGGTCATAAGACCCTCCCCAGAGAGGCTCCCATCATATATCATAGGGGAAGGAATGCTGAAGTCATGAAGCTTCAGTGATAACCCAAGAGGTTTGGATTTTGGATAGTTGAACACATGGAGGTTCCTGGAGGGTGGCACACCCAAGCAAGGCATGGAAGCTCTGTGCCCTTTCCCCTGTAACTAGCCTTACTCATCTCTTCATCTGTATCCTCTGCAATATCCTTTATAATAAACTGGTAAAAGTAAGTAAGTGTCTCCCTAAGTTCTGAGAGCTGCTCCAGCAAATTAATTGAACTCAAAGAGGGTGTCATACGAACCCCAACTTGAAGCTGGTCAGTGAGAAGTTTCAAAGGCCCAGACTTGTGACTAGCATTGGGGTGTGGGGAGTGGTTAGCTTGGGGACTGAGCCCTCAACCAGTGTGATCTGACACTGTCTCCAGATGGACAAGGTCCAAATTGATTTGAAGGATGCTCAGTTGGTATCTGCGGCAGAATTAACTGCTTGCTTGTGGTGGGGAAAAACTCACACACATTTGGTCATAGAAGTCTTAGTGTTGATGATTGTTGTAGTGGTGTGAGAGCAGAGGAAAAACATCATTTGAGAGTTTTTCCCACAACAGTGTGTTTGCAGTTTTAAGCCTACAACACATCCTTTAACTCTTGCAAAGTGAACTGAATATCCTCAGTTAACGCTGTGAAAAGTTCACCTATGAGGAGATGGTCCACCATATTCCCTTATTAAGCCCAAAGGGTAGTGCCTACTCACAGGATAGTGTTAAGAGAAATCAGCAGCACAGAAGAACCCAGACATCTCGAGAAAGGCTGAATGTCAAACATCAATTTTCAATGAGTAAAAGCTTCTGTTTTTTTCTCTGGGTAGACAACAGTGAATAAGGAATAAGAAAACACAAATCCTCCCGGACATCATTAGACTTCTTTTCTTTTCACCTGTAACTACATAGATGAGAGTCTGATAGAAACAGATCTTAATGTGCCACCCAGGTAAGCTAGTACATCTGCAGCAAAGTGAACAGCATCCTCAATACCCTGGAAATTGCTGGGTGCAGTGGCTCACGCCTGTAACCCCAGGAGGCCAAGGTGGGTGGATCACTTGAGCCCAGTAGTTCGAGACCTGCCTTGGCAACATGGCAAAACCCTAAAATACAAAAATGAGCAGAGTGTGTTGGCGCACGCCTGTGGTCCTAGCTACTTGGTGGCTGAGGTGAGAGGATCGCTTGAGCCTCACAGGTCAAGGCTGCAGTGAGCTGTAATTGTGCCACTGCACTCCAGCCTGGGTGACAGAGTGAGATGTTTCCAAAAAAATTTAAAAATTTTTAAAAAGTAAAGAAAAATATTCCATGGAAATTAATTTACATGGTGTAAGGAACCTGTTAAGACATAGTGAGGGAGGATGACAGCTTCAACATTGTGAGTAAAATATATTTCATGCTTGTGTGAAGTATCCACATCTACCTTCTAGGGGCAGGAGTGGCATGGTGGCTTCTCTGGGAGGGTCTGTAACATTGCTGTCCTTGCATACTATCATTTCCATCAGCTTTTCTTTGTTTAGTTGAGAGGGTGAGTTGCTACCTGCTTCCCAACTGTGTATGTTGGTGCCTTTTAGATAGTTTATGTATTAGAGTATTAGGGAGGTGAAACTTTGAATGACTTCTTTTCTCTCTTAATCCTTACATTACCAATGTTATAACCTTGGTGATATGGTTTGGCTGTGTCCTCACCCAAGTCTCATCTTGAATTCCCCTGTGTTGTGGGAGGAATGCAGTGGGAGGTAATTGAATCATGGGGGCACATCTTTCCCTTGCTGTTGTCGTGATAGTGAATAAGTCTCAGGAGATCTGATTGTTTTAAAAAGGGGAGTTTTCCTGCACAAGTTCTCTCTCTTTTTTTAAATTTTTTTTTTTGAGACGGGGTCTCATTCTGTCACCCAGTCTGGAGTGCAGTGGAGCAATCTCTGCTCACTGCAACCTCTCCTTCCAGATTCAAGTGATTCTCCTGCCTCAGCCTCCTGAGTAGCTGGGATTACAGGCGTGCGCCACCTCGCCCAACTAATTTTTGTATTTTTAGTAGAGACGGGGTTTCACCATGTTGGCCAGGCTGGTCTTGAACTCCTGACTTCAGGTGATCTGCCTGCCTTGGCCTCCCAAAGTGCTGGGATTACAGGCATGAGCCACAGTGCCCAGCCCAAGCTCTCTCTTTGCCTGCCACCATCCACATAAAATGTGACTTGCTCCTCCTTGCCTTCTGCCATGATTGCGAGGCCTCCCCAGCCATGTGGAACTGTAAGTTCAATTAAACCTCTTTCTTTTGTAAATTGCCCAGTCTCAGGTATGTCTTTATCAGCAGCGTGAAAACAGACTAATACACTTGGTTAGTGCAGTAAACAAAAAACTTTCTTAAAATGCCTTTTTTTTTTTTTTTTTTTTTTTTGGAGACGGAGTCTCGCTCTGTCACCCAGGCTGGAGTGCAGTGGCGCAGTCTCGGCTCACTGCAAGCTCCGCCTCCCGGGTTCACGCCATTCTCCTGTCTCAGCCTCTCCGAGTAGCTGGGACTACAGGCGCCCGCCACCACGCCCGGCTAATTTTTTTGTATTTTTAGTAGAGACGGGGTTTCACCGTGGTCTCGATCTCCTGACCTTGTGATCCGCCCGCCTCGGCCTCCCAAAGTGCTGGGATTACAAGCGTGAGCCACCGCGCCCGGCAAAATGCCTTTTACAGTATCACTGAAAGACTAAGAGATGGCTTGATCCAACTTTCTTATTTACAGATCTATATTTACAGATCTCATTTACAGAGTCTGAGGCAATAGAGGTAAAATCACTTCCCCAATGTATCTCTAGGAATAGGCAATATCAGTCTCTCCAGAATGTTATAGGCTAAAGAGAACTTCTATGACCACTTCTACTCATTCTTATGGGGCAGGGTGGGTTCAAATTGGCATTGCGGGCTGAGGACCCTTTCTTAGTTGCCTAAGGCAATTGGGACAAAATCCCAAAACGAATTCTTTTAAGCCCTGCCTTTTTCATGGAGCCCATGCTGCTGGCAGCAGCTTTTCACATAGTCAATTAGAAAAATCATTTCTGTAGTTGATAGCTCTGTAGATTTAGCCAGGAATTTGTAGTGGTGGTTTGAAAAAGTGGATGCAAGAATTAATACTCATTTCACTGTTCTCCAAAATACTGAATGGTGGCAGAATAATAAGCCCAGGCTATCTTTCCTGATTTTCCAAATGTTCTGTCTTATAAGCAACCTCATGAATTAATTCAATTGTAGGAAAGAAGAAATAATAAAGGAAAACAAGAGGAAAGACATTACGAAGGCATTAAATAATATCTGGACATTTGGATTTGCTTGCCCAGCTTACTCTGGAAATCAGTGGCTGAATTAAAACTCCTTGCTTGGGGATTCTTTAAAACAAATATCAGTGGGGCTAACTTATGTTAGATAATAACAACGAAGCAGCAAAAAGAAAAAGGAATGAAGAAAATTAAAAAAATGGAGAAAAGGAGGAAGAGAAGAAAAAGAGGAAAGAGAATGTGAGGAAACCTCCTGGCATAGGGATGGCAAATACATGGGTATGAGCACAGCTTCACTCTTCAACCCTAGCTGCAGACCTGGCTCTTCAGTCAAGGCATCTTTTCTTCACAGCCTCGATGTGTCCTTGGAATCCCTCCCAACATGGTGCTCTAGGAGAACACTACCCAGTCGATCAGCTGAGCAGTTGTCCTCTTAGCCATTACTGGTGCAGCATGCTCTAGTTGCTTACAGTAAATATCTGCCTACCCCTGAGCATGATGGTTTAGGGATGACTTACAGAAAAGGTTGCTAACTATGTTTCTTCACATGTTTGGGTAGGAGAAGAGAAAAATAGATTTTTCTTAAAGGGAAGAAGAGAGAGATGGACATTTATTGAGAACCTACTTATGGTGGGCTTCATGCTAGGCTTTTACATATATCATCTCACTTAACACTGGTAATAGTCCCCCAGATAGATGGTATTTATTCTGGTTTTACAAATGAGGAAACTAGTTCAAAGTTACACAGAAAGTATGTGGGTGATGGAGTCAGGATGTGAAATGCCCATCCTCAAAATAAATAAGTTGAGATGGTTGAACACATCTGAATATTCATTGTGAAATCAATCTGTAGAGTTCAATCAGAAAAAAATACATTAATACATTTTCTAATTGTAAGTAATCAGTTTAAACTTAAGCTTTTATTACAAATTAATTTGAGTAAATCCAGCCTCAATTTCCAATTGCCAGTGTCATTGTGCTTTTTCCCCTTTAGGGGCCTCTCATTTAAGGTTTATGAGGAGGCAGCAGCAGCAGTAGCAGAAACATTTATTAAGCACCTGTTGTATGCTAAGTGCTAGCTATAATGAGTAATACTGCATTAGAAAGAAGGAATCTATAATTTCAGGACTTTTTCATTCTAATAGCACAGATTAGTGCAATTTCTTAACCCAAGGCCCAAATTTAGGAGTCTAAGGATATAGTGAATATATGGGGTTTTTTTTAGGCAGCAGATGGTGGCCAGCTGTTCTCTCTCTTTACTCAAGGCCAAACATGAAGGGAAAAAATTAAAGTAACAGGGATTATGGTAAATACAAGATAGAACTTAAACTAAATCTGAATTTTTATACACAGAAAGGGAAATGGGCAATTGGGGGTAATTATCAAATTATCCAAGCCAAAATAGTTCTGCTACCTCCATTATCTACATAAGAGAAAATTATTTATATGGATTGAATTGTTCAGATAATTGTCTAGTATTCTGGGTCTCTGAGTAGACAGTCTGGGTGGTCATTGATATAGATTGAGGGTCCTTCAAGGAATATTTTAAAATGGGAAAAGCGTTTATTTCTTTGCCGTATGACTGGGGGCGTTTCTACTTAGATGCAAGTAATATTGATCAAATATGTATATTCACTATTCTTTGACCAGGATTTGGGCCCATTACAATAAAACCATAACAATTTTTACCCAATGTTTGAAGTCAATTTTTAATTGTAAAAATAATGTATGAGCACCTTTTCCTCTAAAATTTTTAAGTATCACATATAAAGCTAAAATTTCTTTTCCATATCCCTAATTCCATTTCCCAGCATCTGCCCAATGATGGCCCCTCTCTAAAGTAGCTTTAGTAGTTTTATCCTTTCGGAACACACACACACACACACACACACACACAGAGTTAGAGGAAGAGGAATTTGCACTTTAGCTTGTGAACCACTTTTTATACCATTTGCCAACTGCTTTTCTACTTAATACGTGTTAGAGATAAAACCATGTTGTTCCATAGCTCTAACAAAATTCCTTTCAACCCCCTCATTGAAATTCATGGTATTTATTTAGCTGTTCCTCTACTGGTGGATACTAAAAGTGTTTCCGATTGTTTGCTAGCAGTGCTCGATAAACAATCCTAAATATTAAACATGTGTGAGGATTTCTTTAGGGTAGATTCTGAGCAGTTGACCTTTTCCAAGAGAAAATGATGTGCTCCAGAGACTCCGTAAGTCATTTGGGCCTAACAAAGAGAAAAGATGATGGAGAGACTTGGGAGCCAGTTTCTTTGCTTTATGAACTCTGTCACTGGAAACAAGTCACTTAATTTCCCTGGGATTCTATTTCTCTAAGTCAGTGATTCTCCACCCTTTTCACACAACAGAAACTCCTGGAGGGCTAGCTAAAATGCAGATTGGTGGGCCTCACCCCCAGAGTTTCTGATTCAGTGAGAAAGAAAGAGGGAGAGAGAGAGAGAAGAGAGAATTTGCATTTTTAACAAGTTTCCAGGTCATGCTGCAGCTGCTGATGAGGACACTACTCTGACAGCCACTGTTCTAGGTGTATGTTGGGGAGACTATCCTGTGAAAGAGATCATAGTTGAGGTTTTAAAGCCCCTAATAGATTATCTAGGGATATTTTAGGAGGCTTCCAACTTATTATCCAAACATAAGACAGTAACTCAAGATTTGTCACAGTAACAGTATTGGATCAATGATAAACATCTATTTTAAAAATCACAGAATCCATTCTTTTTTTTTTTTTTTTTTTTTTTTTTTGAGATGGAGTTTCACTCTTGTTGCCCAGGCTGGAGTGCAATGGTGAGATCTCGGCTCACCACAACCTCCACCTCCCAGGTGCAAGCAATTCTCCTGCCTCAGCCTCCCGAGTAGCTGGGATTACAGGCATGCACCACCACGCCCGGCTAATTTGGTATTTTTAGTAGAGACGGGGTTTCTCCATGTTGAGGCTGGTCTTGAACTCCTGACCTCAGGTGATCCACCCGCCTCGGCCTCCCAAAGTGCTGGGATTACAGGCGTGAGCCACCGCACCTGGCTTAGAATCCATTCTTTTTTTTTTTTTTTTTTTTTTTTGAGACGGAGTCTTGCTCTGTCGCCCAGGCTGGAGTGCAGTGGCGGGATCTCGGCTCACTGCAAGCTCCGCCTCCCAGGTTCACGCCATTCTCCTGCCTCAGCCTCTCCGAGTAGCTGGGACTACAGGCGCCCGCCACCACGCCCGGCTAATTTTTTGTATTTTTTAGTAGAGACGGGGTTTCACTGTGGTCTCGATCTCCTGACCTCGTGATCCGCCTGCCTCGGCCTCCCAAAGTGCTGGGATTACAAGCGTGAGCCACTGCGCCCGGCCAGAATCCATTCTTTTTAACCAAGAGAGAAGTCAACCTAGAATCTTTGTTAGAAGGAATCTTGAAGGGTCATCCAGTCCAACTACCTGGCTAGGCTTTCATCAGTAGCATTCTTGACCTCACCAACTAGCATCCCATTGAATAGATTCAGGGTTTACAAATTCACTCCCCAGCTCCCGAAGTAACCCATTCCCTGTGTCGAGATGTCTGATCACCATCATGTCCTTCATAATCCTGACCATAGGAAACCATTCTTCAAAGCTTCTAAGCGTCTACCCCAGTTCTGCCCTCTGGGCTTTACTGAACAAATCATCTCCCTTCTCCACTTGATGGCAGTCAATTATCATGTTCCCCTAAGTCAGTGGTTCTCAAGCTTTAGTACTCAATATCACTGTAGGAGTTTATTAAAATATAGACTCCCAAGGCCCAGCCCCAGAGATTCCGATTCTATGTCTGGAGTGTGGTGCAGGAATCCACATCTTTCATTATATCTCCAGGTGATTCTGATGCAGGTGGTCTGCATATGACTGTTTAAGAGACCCTGCTAAGTCTTTTTGTTTTTAAGCTCCACGTTCCCAGCCTCTTCATCAGTTTCTCATAAGACATGGCTTGAGTTTCATCACTATCCTGGTTGCTTAAGGCTGCCTGCCAAAATATACCCCCAAAGTATACTCATTGACCTTCTCACACTGATCTTTTATTCTTATCCTTATCCAAAATGATGTCCTTCATATTTTTGTTTATGTTTATCTTCCCTACTAGAATATAAAGCTTCATGAGGGCAGGGAAATTGTGTGCATTGCTTTCTCATGTCATTCAGCACTTCTGCCCATGCCTGATACATCAATAGATCCTACGTAAAGTTTTAGTTAATGGAGATGAAAAACCAATTTGATTTACAAAGTGGTGAATGGTGACAACATGGTTATACCAAAGCCCTAAAACTATACAGAGTGAATGATCCATTCTAAAAGAAGGAATTTGTTTAAAGTCTTTGGAAATAAAAAAAATGTTTCAGTCTGTATAATTAGCCTTGAGATAAATTTTCACATTGACTTAGGGTTGTGCAAATCTCCAAGCTGGCTGCAGATGTTTTATATGCCTTTGAATGCAAAACTCAATTGGAGGGAGGAATCAAAGCAGAGCTCATTCATTCTAGGTTAGGATTTCAAAGCCATCCTTAAAACATACAAATCCTTCCCCAGTGTAAAAATGCAGGAGCAGAATGACCAAAATGAGAGGTGCAAACAAAAAATGTAAGCCATCTCCCACGCTAATACAATTTTTATCTAAAATTGTGATTCTTCTTTCTCCTCTCCCTTCCAGGAGTAAGAGTAACCATGGGGAAAAAAAATAGAGAAATAAAATTCATTGTTCATTGTGAGAGAACATCATTGAAAACAAAAGGAAAAGTACAGCCTCTTTAATCAAGGAAATACAAATTAAAACCACAATTCAACACCATGTTATACCTATTTTGGCAGTAACCAATAAGTCTGTTAATTCCATAGGTTGTCATAGTTAGAGAGCAGTGGGACTCTCATATTCTAGTGATGAGGATATAAATTGGTGTAATCTCTTTGGGAAATAGTTTGACTTTCTTGGTAAAGTCCAACATGAACATATTCCACCAATATTTTCCACTTCAAAGATTATAAGTAGAAAAGTGGCAGTGGTTTTATTTATTTATTTTATTTATTTATTTATTTTAGCCTACTAGGTAGGCCTTTTAGGATTGCTTGATAGCATTGGGTCTACCCAGGTATGAAGAATTCCTACCTCAAAACTTGCCCATTTGTGTGTGCGCCTTTGTGTCAAACCTGGATCTATAGCCTAGATTTTTGTACTTCTTTCTTTCCCTTGTTAAAAAAAAAATGTTCAGAAGAAGATAAAATCATGACTGGCATACAGAAATAAAGATGAATGTGTTAAAAAGAATTTATTTTATTCATATGTTATGAGGGAACTAGGCAGATGTTATAATCAGTTCAAAGGAAGAGTCAAACTAGCATAGCTTATATGAAATAAAAGAATGTTGGGATGAATTGCAAATGGAAATAAAACTGGTTTTCTGCAGTGGGGAGGAAGTCAATTAGAATCATTATCAGGCTGGACAGAATTTACATATCTGTTTATCAGTTGGAATTTAGAAAGAGTTGCAAAATGGCCAAAGGGGATAACAGGACTCTAATAATCTGATAACCCAGAAAGGTATTTTAAAGACAATTATATAGCTTTCTGCTGAAACAGAAGCACCTTCCTGATACACTAATCCAAATAGAATATTCTTAGGATCCCTCACACATATGTCAAGGAGAGCCAGACTGCTGGTACTCAGATAGAAGAAATCAACACTTTAAGTCAAAAGCCTGATATTCCAGATACCTGTAAACACCGATGAGTTCCAATGAGGTGAAAGGTGCTGGAGCATCGAAAGTGCCTGCTAGAGAGTCAAAGATACTAGGTGCACACAGGAAGAGCTAGGAAGATTTGATAAGTGTAAAGAAGCCTGAATTAGAAGACCTGGTAAGCCTCAGATCTTCCACTTACTGAATTTCTCATCTTGGGCCAATTCTCTCTGGCTTTCTCCTCTGTACAAAGAAAGAGTTTTTTATCAATGATTTTAAGTTCCCTCTCAGGATTTAAATGTTTGCTAAAGGACCCAGCCAGTCCCTTGCAGAGACAGCCCTGTGGGAATGCCCAGGCATAGAGTTTTGACGTAGGGCAGGGAAGATCTGTTTGTGAGTGTGAGGAGGAACAACGGGATTGGGGTGTCCTAGATCCCTAGTGTGCGGTGCAGAAGCCCCCAGATCTGTGGGGAACTTGGGTAGTCAGTGAACAAAGAGAAGAGAAATGACAGGGAAGGAAGTCACTAAAAACAACCTTCTACCATTTGTGGTTTTGCACAGAACTTACCTCTACCTTCAGCAATATTGTAAGTTGATCACCAAGGTTGGCTCTGTCTCCCCAGTTTACCTATATGAGAGCAATCAGGGTTCTCCAGAGAAACAAAACCAGTAGGGTATGTGTGTGTGTGTGTAAGTGTGGGTAAGTGTGTGTGGTGTGTAGACTCAGTACAGTCTAGAGACAGAATCCCTTTCTTCCTCCTCATGGGACTTCAATCTTTTAAGGCCTTCAACTAATTTTATGAGGCCCACCCACATTATAGAGTGTAATCTGCTTTACTTAAATAATAACAATATTAATTCTTCTGACCTATAAACATGATATCTCTCTCCATTTATTTAGGTCTTCTTTAATTTTTTTTAGCCAATGTTTTGTAGTTTTCAGTGTACAGGTTTTACACATTGTCAGAGTTATCCCTATTTATTTTACATTAAAATGCTATTACAAATTATATTTTTTCATTTTCAGTTTCTTTTTTTTTTTTTTGAGACGGAGTCTTGCACTGTTGTCCCGGCTGGAGTGCAGTGGCACGATCTCGGCTCACTGCAACCACCGCCTCCCAGGTTCAAGCCATTCTCCTGCCTCAGCCTCCCGAGTAGCTGGGACTACAGGCGTCTGCTACCACGCCCGGCTAATTTTTTGTACTTTTAGTAGAGATGGGGTTTCACCGTGTTAGCCGGGATGGTCTCGATCTCCTGACCTCGTGATCCGCCTTCCTCGGCCTCCCAAAGTGCTGGGATTACAGGCGTGAGCCACCACACCTGGCCTCATTTTCAGTTTCTAATTGTTTGTTGCTAATATATAGAAGTACAATGATTTTTGTATATTGATGTTTATCCTAAAGCCTTACTAAATTCACTCAATAGTTATGGTAGCTTTTTTGTAGATTACATTGGATTTTCTATACAAATAATTGTGTCATCTTCAAGTTAAGACAATTCTCCTTATGCCCTTCAAACATGGATGTTATTTTTTTGTCTCATTGTGCTGGCTAGGACATCTGGTACAATGTTGAATAGAAGTGATGAGAGCGGACGTCTTGATTTGTTCCTAACCTTAGGAGGATAGCATTCAGCTTTTCACCATTAAATATGGTGTTAGCTTTAAGTTTTTCATAGATATCTTTTAAAAATCAAGATTCAGAAAGTTGTCTCCTAGTTTGAGGTTGTTGAAAGTATTAATTTTTTTAAATCTTTAGTAAGAATTCGATGTTGGATTTTGTCAAATGCTTTTTTTCATTTATTAGGATCATATGCTTTTTCTCTTTAGCTTATTGGTACGGCATAAAGTCATTCATAATATTTCCCTGATTATTCTTTTAATATTTGTAGAAACTATAGGATATCACCAATCTCATACCTGATATTGGTAATTTGTTTCTTCTTTTCCTTTTTATCTGATCTGTATGGAAAGAGGTTTACCAATTTTATTAACTTTCTCAGAAAACCAGCTTTTGGTTTTATCAATTGCTTTCCTATTTTCTATTTCATTGACTTCTACTTTGATCTTTATTATTTCCTTTATTCTGCTTACTCTGGGTTTAATTTGCTCTTCTTTTTCTAATTTCTTATGGTGGAGGTGAGGTCACGTATTTGAGACCATTCTTTCCTGATAAGTTTTTAACACTACACATTTCTAAATACTGCTTTAGCAATCAAATCTTGATACATTGTATTTTCATTTTTATTTAATTTAAAGTACATTCCAATTTTCTTTTTGATTTTTTCTCTGGCCTCTGGGTAATTTAGAAGTCTCTTCATAAATATTTGGGAATTTTCCAGATATCTTTCTGTTGTTGATTTCTAATTTAATTCCACTGTGGCCAGAGAACATACTTGTGTGGCTTGAGTATTTTTTAATTAATTAATTAATTTTTTTTTTTTTTTTTTTGAGAGGAGTCTCGCTCTGTCACCCAGGCTGGAGTGTAGTGGTGCGATCTCTGCTCACTGCAGCCTCCGCCTCCTGGGTTCACGCCATTCTCCTGCCTCAGCCTCCCAAGTAGCTGGGACTATAGGTGCCCGCCACCGTGCCTGGCTAATTTTTTGTATTTTTAGTAGAGACGGGGTTTCACCGCGTTAGCCAGGACGGTCTCGATCTCCT
Organism: Symphalangus syndactylus; assembly: GCF_028878055.3. Classification (NCBI taxonomy): domain Eukaryota; kingdom Metazoa; phylum Chordata; class Mammalia; order Primates; family Hylobatidae; genus Symphalangus; species Symphalangus syndactylus. The sequence goes on from NC_072430.2 coordinate 74,403,769, forward strand.
GACCTCGTGATCCGCCCACCTTGGCCTCCCAAAGTGCTGGGATTACAGGCATGAGCCACCGTGCCTGGCCATGTATTTTTTAATTTATTAAGTCATGTTTTATGAAACAGAATATGGTATATCATGGTAAATGTGTCATGTACACATGTCAGCACTTTGGAAGGCCGGGGTGGCAGATCACTTGAGTCAGGAGTTCAAGACCAGCCTGGTCAACGTGACAAAACCCTGTCTCTACTAAAAATACAAAAATTAGCCAGGTGTGGTGGCGCATGCCTGCAATCCCAGCTACTCAGGAAGCTGAGGCAGGAGAATCGCTTGAATCTGGGAGGCAGAGTCTGCAGTGGGAGGCTGGATCTCAACATTGTACTTCAGCCTGGGTGACAGAGATGAGACTCTGTCTCAAAAAAAAAAAAAAAAAAAAAAAAAAGATTTGTTAGGTAGAACCAGAGCTGTGTTAATGACTAATATTTCCTCACTATGAAGTAAGGTCCTTCTGAGTACTCTATTGTCCTATGAATTATGAGGTCAACTGGTCGGGCTGGCATAAGCAGCTGGTATTGCCAGCCCTTTGTAAGCACCAGGCACTGTTCCCTCTAATCCTCTCAGATGGTTCTTTCCAGCCTTGGATAATTTCCTCATATGCATATGCCAGTTAGTACTGTGCTGAATGCTTGAGGATATCCTCCACAGATCTCCAGGGTTCTCTTTATCTTTAGCTCTCTCCTAGTTTTCTGTCCTATAAATTCTAGCTGCCTAGGTGGTAGCTCTTGACACGTGGTAGTAGAGTCTGAAGTCTGATCAGTTAAGTTCAGTTCAGTTTTGCCCATGTTGTGTTGAAAGAGGTCAGGTACTAGTTCTTTACGTGTACGAAAATAACCTAAGAAATAATCTGTCAACTGATCAAGAACACACAAAGATTCCAAAATTTCTAAACACTTCTCTTCCTCCATAATTAAGTTGTCTTTCAGAAATACAGAGCTCATGTCATATAGAGTCCAGGCCCGCATTCCCTCTTTACTCCTTCCCCATAGTGCCCTCAGTCTCTCCTACCTGTCTTCTAAGGTTCTGCTTCCTCTGGGGGAAAGCCTGGAAGTTCTTGGAGACCTGATAGACTTTGTTTCTGGCTCTATCCTGGAAAAGCAATGTTTGGTCATTACAATTTCTCAGACGTATGTCCTTCACATTCTTCTGAGTGGAGCCAGAGCAGAGACCACAAACCTTGTTTTTGCTGACATGGACCAGTTCTCATAGGACAACTGTGGTGCATTTAACAAAGTCTCTGTTTCTCTACTCTGTCTTACCAAAGATTTTTCTTCATTTGCACTAAAGAACATAAGAAAGGAGAATAAAGGGAAATGAAAGCTCCCTTCTGCCCTCAAAGGTAATACCCTTCAAGTTAAATCAGTTAAATAGGCCAAGAAATTAACCGCCATTGATTTGATGAGGGATGTGCCTATATTCCAAACAATAGCATTTTGTTGGAAATATATAAAATATATATTATGCTCTCTATAAAGAGCATAATAAAGTGTAACATGGAAAACCCATTATATCTAAACAAACAAAAGCTGAAGAACTAAAAGAGATCGATTCTTCCCAAATCTCCAATTTTTTTTCAGGTAGAAAAATTTTATTTTTGTGTAGGCAAGTTTATCAGTCTTTTCTTTTCTGGCAAGAAGTAGCATTTAACTTTACTCTTGCTTGTTTTTTTTCCCCTTGCATCAAAAATTAAACTTCATTAGCTGGAGTCTTGTCAGTTTAAAAATATTAATGACCTGGACATCAGTGACCTTGGATAATAATTTTAGCCTCTGTCATATAATCCGTCATCTTGGAGAAGTCATTTTATATCATTAAGAGTGGTTTTTTGTTATCATTACTAGACAGAAGACTTGATGAGCTTGAGAGATCTTTTGTGGTGGCTTTAACATATGTCTACAAATTATTTGATATTCCTCCCTTCATTCCTCTCCCACTGAATGTGATCTGGACTTAGTGACTCACTTCTAAGGAATAGAAGAATATAGAAGAAATGAGAGTATGTCACTTCTAAGCCTAGGCCATAAAACACATTGCAAATTCTTCTCTTTCTCTCCCTGTCTGCCCCCCACCCCAACCCCAAGACGCTTTGTTCTGAAGGAAGCCATCTTCTATATAATGAAGGGACTCAGGCAGTCCCCTGGAGAGGCCCATGTGGCAAGGAGCTGAGGCCTCCTGCCAACAGCCAGTGAGGAATGGAATCTTGCCACCAACAGCCTTGTGAGTGAGTCACCTTGGAAATGCATCCTCCAGTGCCAATCAGGCTTTCAGATGACTGCAGCCGTGGCTGACATCTTGACTGTAATCTCATGAGAGACCCTGGGCCAGAAATAAGCTGCTCCTGAATTCCTGACCCTCAGAAACTGTGTGATAAATATCTGTTTTTAAGGCATTAAATTTTGAAGTAATTTGTTATGCAGCAATATAAAACAAACATATCCTGGAATCTTACAGATCCTTCCAGTTTATGATTCCATAATTTAAATGCGGGAGGATGTATCTCTAGTTGCCTGTTGCTTTTGCTAACAAACTGCTTTGCCTGTTATATTTAAAAACTCTTCCTTGAACAGCCTGCATTCCATGCAACAAAACATTTTAGACAGAAAATAAAATGGCATTTTTTGAATAGAGATATTTTTCAACTGGATATATACTATTTTGATAGCTTATATGTTTTAATAAAATGAAGCCTTGAGAAATTTATGTCTTCATAAAGCTCTGCAGCAGGAAGTGCTCTTTGGTCCTTGAGTGCCATCAGAAGTTATGTGGGGCCAGATGCGTTGGCTCATGCCTGTAATCTCAGCACTTTGGGAGGCTGAGGTGGGCAGATCACTTGAGGTCAGGAATTCAAGATCTGCCTGGCCAATATGGTGAAACCCCGTCTCTACTAAAAATACAAAGGTTAGCCAGGTGTGGTGGTACATGCCTGTAATCCCAGCTACTCAGGGGGCTGAGGCATGAGAATTGCTTGAACCTGGGAGGCAGAGGTTGCAGAGCACTCAGATCACACCACTGTACTCCAGCCTGGGCAACAGAGTTAAACAGTGTCTCAAAAAAAAAAAAAAAAAAAAGAAGAAGAAGAAGAAAAAGAAGTTAGGTGGATTTCTTGACATTGTATGCAATGTGTTGTGTTAACAGCATTTTCCAAGATAGAATGTGTATAGCTTTTACCAAACTTTCACAGAACCTTGAGCCCCGTGTCCTTCTCCCTACCCAAGATAAGAGTTAAGAACCACTTATCTGGTTCCTATTCCCACTTGTGGAAAGTTAGATACAGAGAGGTGAGTGACTCACCCACAGTTAGAGACAGAGATCTTCTGACTCTGAACTCAGTGCTCAGACTCCAATATATAAAATCAATTCTACTTAGAAGAGGCAGTTCAGGGAAGTCTGGTTTTTGCAGTGCCCTCAAGTGTGCAGATTCTTAAGAGAGACTTTTACATTTATTATTTTGCTGTTGCATATCTTTTGCTTAACTCATCATGCTGCTTTAGGAAAGGGGTACAATGGATCTTTCCAGAAAACTCTCCCTTCCTGATGGACCTCTTGGCTTGGTTCCTTTCAGCTTAGCCTTTACACTGAAGTACACAGGAGCTCAAAGCGATTTATCACCATGGTACCTGCTAGAATCCAAAATTATTCCATGAAGGAAACACATTATGCTTTTCTTACTTGATTACTATAGATATGTCACTTTCATGTTTCTTCACTATATTTTGAAAACTACCTCTTTACATATAGTATTGTTACCCGTGTCTTTCTGAACTAAGCTAGATATGAATATTATTATCATAATAAATTAAGATTTTTTGGTTGATGGACTGAAAATCAAAGTTAAGTTCTAATATTAATGTTCAGAATACATTCTGCCTATTTAGAAACTAACAGTTGCTAAAAAAAAAACACCCACAGATGTCCGAAAAATAAGTATAAATCTTTGATTGGTGAACTGGAACATAACTTGCACTCCTTTTATATCTTTCAAGGTGCTGGTCATTCATTAGATTCTTTAAACACTTCATCACCAGTAACACTGAGCGTTCACCATAAGCAAGCCTGGGCTACTTAACGCCAGTGGAGCCCATGTTGTAATTGGCTGGTCCTAAAAGTGTAGGAAATCCTGATTTTACCACTGACTTTTCTCACCGCAATCGATTTGCCAGCCATTCCCTGTGTGCTCCATGACACAGTCTTTTTGCTGTGGCCAAAGCCAAGTCAGAGAAATCATAAGCAAAACTACAGTCCTGGAGAACCTGGGGCTGAAGAATCTGTGCTGATGCCCTCCTCCCACTTAGCTCTGGAAGATATCTGCTATGAGCAGGTTCCTGGGTTCTGCCAAATGATCTAGCATCATCTGGTCTTGGCCACCGTTCAGGTTCAGAGAGCTGTTCAGGTTCAGGTTCAGGTTCAGCTGTTCACTGTTCAGGTTCAGGTTCCTCCCCAAAGGTGGAAACAGAGATGCAGAGCCTTGGAAACAGCCCCAGGGTTTCTGAATGCAAATGTTTCCAGCAAATTCAGCATTATATCCTAACTTGCAAAATAATCTTGTAGCAGGAAGATAAAGTTGAATGAGTCAAGTACTAATTAGGTACGCTTATTCTTCCATAAACAGGAAGACATGGATATATTTGGCGGGGGGGGGGGGATATCTTTCACATTTTAAAAAGTAAAAACAGCTCTATATTTAAAAGTAATTTCAAAATATCAGATTAATCTCGTTTGAGGAATGGCAGCAAAATCCTTTGACAAAGAAATTAAGTTTATTTCAAAGTTTTCAAGGGGTTGAACTTAATTATAGATGGCAGCAAAGAGCAGAGAAAAAACGCCTTGCAAGTTTTCTAAAGAAAAACTAAGGTGAGATTTTCTAAAAGGATAATATATTCAAAAAGTTATATATAATACATATATATAATATAATATATAATACATGTTTATATATATGTATATTTTTTAATTTTGAGACAAGATCTCCTTGTGTCACCCAGGCTAGAGTGCGGTGGTGTGATCATGGCTCACTGCAGCCCCAAACTCTGGGCTCAAGCCTCCCAAGTAGCTGGGACTACAGGCACATGTCACCATGCCTGGCTAATTTTTTTAATTTTTTGCAGAGACGGGATTTGGCTATGTTGCCCAGGCTGGTCTTGAACTCCTGGGCTTAAGTGATCCTCCCACTTTGGCCTCTCAAAGTACTGGGATTGTAGGAATGAGCCACTATGCCTGGTGCCTCAACAAGTTATATTTTTTAAAAACAGGGAGAATAAAGGAGAAGAAAGAAAAGGGGAGGAAAAAACCCTTTTGGTAACGATGGAGTTCAGGACACACTACCCCAAAATATGGCACTGTAGCATTTGAGAAAATAGCAGAGGCAGGAAGGTCACTCTCACCTTCTCCTGCCCTTCTGCCCTAAAGCAGGTCATAAGACCACATGTGAAAGGTACTCTTCCTATACCCAGAGAAAAGGAACATTTGTATCTCTGAAGACACAGGGACACAGAGAAGAATCTGAACAAACAGGTCTTGCTAAATTTCCTCAGTTAATTACCATTAGGGTAATAAACTCTTTTTTCAATTCTGTTTCTCCACGATTATCCACTTCTTCATCAAAGTTGGCATAGAAATACACAAGTCTAGGCCAGGTGTGGTGGCTCACGCCTGTAATCCCAGCACTTTGGGAGGCCAAGGCGGGCGGATCACGAGGTCAGGAGATCCAGACCATCCTGGCTAACACGGTGAAACCCCATCTCTACTCAAAATACAAAAAATTAGCCGGACACAGTGGCGGGCGCCTGTAGTCCCAGCTACTTGGGAGGCTGAGGCAGGAGAATGGTGTGAACTCAGGGGGCGGAGCTTGTAGTGAGCTGAGATCACGCCACTGCACTCCAGCCTGGGCAACAGAGCGAGACTCCGTCTCAAAAAAAAAATACACAAGTCTAATTGTTTCTTCAGGTTTTCATTTCCTCATGAAGCCTCTATGTCACTTAAAACTTACGTTAAATGAATTTGTACGCCTTTCTCTTGTTAATCTGTCTCTTGTTCTAGGGGCCTCAGCTGTGAACTTGGATGGGTGAGGAAAAGATATTTTTCCTGGCTGGGCATGGTGGCTCACGCCTGTAATCCCAGCATTTTGGGACACTAAGGTGGGTGGATCACCTGAAGTCAGGAGTTCAAGACCAGCCTGACCAACATGGTGAAACCCCATCTCTACTAAAAATACAAAATTAGCTGGATGTGGTGGCGGATGCCTGTAATCCCAGCTACTCGGGAGGCTGAGGCAGGAGAATCGCTTGAACCCAGGAGGCAGAGGTTGCAGTGAGCCGAGATGGTGCCACTGGACTCTAGCCTGGGCAACAAGAGCGAAATTCTGCCTCAGAAAAAAAAAAAAAAAAAAGATACTTTTCCTTCACTACAATGTTCTTTCTTTTTTTTTTTTTTTTTTGAGATGGAGTCTCGCTCTTTCACCCAGGCTGGAGTGCAGTGGCGCGATTTTGGCTCACTGCAGGCTCCACCCCCCCGGGGTTCACACCATTCTCCTGCCTCAGCCTCCCGAGTAGCTGGGACTACAGGCGCCCGCCACCTCACCTGGCTAATTTTTTGTGTTTTTAGTAGAGACAGGGTTTCACCGTGTTAGCCAGGATGGTCTGGATCTCCTGACCTCATGATCTGCCCGCCTTGGCCTCCGAAAGTTCTGGGATTACAGGCGTGAGCCACCGTGCCCGGCCTTCCTTCACTACAATGTTCTTCTTTGAAACTCTTTAATCTGAAAGTTTAGAAGTTCACTAAAATGAAGTAATTTAAGAAAACAAATGTGGTTTTCGTGATTGTATCAAGAAAATACACCTTCTCTATACGTTGAGTAAGATGAATGGCTCAGCAGAATCAGTAGTGTTAGGCTGTGATCACTTCTGCTATCTAGAAGTTGCTTTAGATGGGACTTTGCAAAGCAGAGTCCAAATATATACAATGGAATTTATTTTTTATAATAGTAATACTAATATTTAGGAGTATTACTTTCACTAGGGGAGTTGTCTAAATTTCAGCTTTCTAAAAAGATTATTTTGATTTTGAATGCACTAGACACCAAGTATGCACTGAATATGAATTACAAAGCAACATTAAAAGGGAAATAAATACACATTGCAGAACATATGAAAGTAGAGAAGAGCCAAGTTAATAAGTATAAATTTTGTATCTTTTACTACCTACTATGCTATTATTGGTGCTCGACAAATATTTACTATTAAAAAACAAGGTATGTCAATGGTCCCAAGTAATTCTATGGTGACTCAGGTGATGATTGAAAATGCTTCACTTAACTCTTTTATTTTGCAGGTATTATTACTTGGCATTCAGAGCACATCAAACACCTCTTGCTAGCAAAGAGAGCTGTGTGGCTATCTTGGAAAAGTCCAGATTAGATCACTGGGTGCTGGGAAAAACAAAGGTAGTTCGTTCTTTATTGTTCAAATTGTCCCGTATTATTTCTTTGTCTCTTGTCAGTGATGTCACTGGCATGAATGGCTCTGCAAGTTGTGTAGCTTAGCAAACAAGACCCCAACCTAACAATGATCTTTGCTGGTCTTAAGAGGTTGGGGACCTTAGGGAGTAGAGGAGGAGGGTTTGCCTCCTGTTCTGTATGTAATTTGAGAGCCATTTAGCATTTTTAGAATGAGATCTTTGAGCTCATTTAAAAATGTTTCTTTTCTCAATGCTGCTTATTCCAGTACCACATGTAAATACACAAATCATATTAATGGCAGTGATGAGTTTCTAGTAGAGTTTTGTCCATATTTTCACTGGACTCATGGTATTTGCTGCATAGCCTGATTATTAGTCTCAGCATCTGTAGCTCTTCATTTGGGAGAACATCACGTCCCCATAGGATCCCAGGTTTTTATGGTCCGTCCTGATTGCCTCATAAAACCAGCCTCAGCCTGAGTGTCGAAGGCAACACTGCTCCTCCTCAACAGAAATTAGGTCACTATGGATCATTCAGCTACCTCGCCCTCTGAACTTCCACTGTTGGCTGGGTCAGTCCTCTTGGTTGGTACCTTTATCAGAGGCTATGGAGAAAGACAGTAGATAGAGCTCAAACTGAGAAAATGAACTGCTGACTGACATGAGACAGGCCTGGAGAGCATTTGGAATCACTAAAACCCTGTTGACCTCATCATGTGTTTACATCAATTATCAAGGATTGGCTCAATCTTAGAAGGAGAATTGTATTTACTCCCATGAAGTCAGTAATGTGAGCATAAGTCACATCGCTATAAACTTTATATCATTGTTTTAATATTTTCATTTAGAATATGCTGTAGTAGAGTGAATTTCTGTTGAGGAACCCGTATGTAATGCTAAAACTAATGTCTCATTTCAGGTTTTTCTCAAATATTACCATGTTGAGCAATTAAATTGGCTACTTCGAGAAGTCATAGGCAGAGTGGTTGTGCTACAGGCATATACAAAGGGGTGGCTTGGAGCCAGGAGATACAAAAGAGTCAGAGAGAAGAGAGAGAAGGGAGCCATTGCCATCCAGTCAGGTAAATGGTCCAGTTCTCATAAATACTGCCCTGGGTATTGGCATGTCTTTAACTACTGGGGAATACTCAACTGTTTCTTTTCTAAGTGGTCTCCCTCCCTCCCTTCCTTCTTTCCTTCCTTCTTCCTTGCTCTAACAAATGTGTATCAAATGTGTATCAAGTGCCTACTACACAGGTTCTGTGCTAGGTGCTGAAATCGCAGCCTTGAGCAAGACTGTGTAGGGGTGAAAGAAACTTCTTTCCGTGCCCTGAAGGTTTGATAATTGAAACAAACTGACAAAGACAGATTAACAGGAGAAAAGACATACAAATTTATTAACATGCAAGTCATAAAAAGTATGAAACTCAAAGGCCAGATGGTTGAAGCTTAAATACCCTCTTCATAGGGGAGAGGGAAGTGGAGGATGTAGATAATTTTAAGGGAATATTCAAAGGTTTACGAGGGAAATGAATGGGCCTAAAGAACAGGCAGTAGCCTGGGACAAAGTTTATCTGACCTCTAGGTGATATTTACTCCAGTCTTCCTTCCTGGGGTATGCATCAATTTCTCCTGGTTAAGGAGCTATCTAGGGAAGGGATTCACACAGTTGAATGTCTTCTGGAGGAGCTAGCCTTTAATAGATAGGCAGAGTTCAAAGAAAGCCCTTCCCTGCATTTGCTGCTACCCAGGTGCTCTAAGTTTGAAGTTCAAAGCAGCATATTTTGGAGAATTATTATCTGAGCCCCAACAACTGCCATGGTCCCTGACTTGCAGGTAAGCAAACAAGTCTTTACAACATGAGTGACAGGATAGATAGTGGCAGTATAAATGGACCAGTGAAGTAAAGCCCTAGTCACACAGACATGTGCCGCATCTCCCAGAATGACTGAGATAATATACACTTCAGCTCTGTGGTCAGATCTTCAGTACCAGAGTTACTAATGCTGTTTCCAGAAGGCTTTTCTAGTCCAGATGGAATTTATAAACCAAGGGAACAGGTTGCTAATCTCTTTCATGTGCCCTGCCTAGTGAATGCCTCTTTGTTTACATATATGTGTTATTAGTGCTACACAAAACATTTAAGTTCCTGTGGAATAGACAAATGATTATGAAAGCACCAGATCTTCAACAAAGTGGATGATTTCCCTTATGCTCTCATAACCCAGAATCCTAATGTGGCTCAGTCTATTTTGGACTTCATGAGCTCACCCAGCAACTTCGAGAGTTGTGATGCTGAGATGGGAGGAACAAAGGGAGACGTTATGCCCCTCGTGGGTGGCTTAATGCCCCAGTTTTGTATCTAAAGGGCTTACCACCTTTGCCCCAGGGAGTCCCTTCCTCTTTTCTCTCTTTTTCTTCACCTTTCTTCCCTGCCTTTTCCCTTCCCACTGCACATCTTCCTCTCCCTCAGCATACCTCTCGGCACAGAATTCACTCACAGCAAATGACAGTGTTGTGCTACTTATTATTTCCCTTTACTCCGTTTTTTCTCTTCTTCAACTTTCATGTTTATATTTTTCTCCCAAATAACAGATTTTGAAAGGGTCAGCCTATTCCAGTTCCTTTCTACCGTCCCTCCCAAACCCCTCCCCCTGTATCATATCCCCAAGTCTTGAAGACAGAGCTGTCTCCAGGGATTAGAATGATAGGAAACCACCTCACCTGCAGTAGGGGTCCCACGTGATTCATCAGTGGAACCCAGAGTGTTCTGGAAATCACTGCGTGAACAAAAGCAACCCCTCAGAAGCATCTTGAAAGCCAAGCTGTGAGAACAGAGAGGCCTCTCTTCTCGCCATAGATCACGTACCTCTGCTTATTTTGTTCAGTGAGAAAGCAGGAGGGAGGATGAGACGGGCAATAGATTGGAGGGGAAAACAGCTTATATCAATTCTTTGGCACGTTCTTAAATTAATGTCATTCCTAGCACATGGTTTTATATTTTTAGCCTGGAGAGGATATGATGCTCGGAGGAAATTTAAGAAAATAAGCAACAGAAGGAATGAGTCTGCTGCTCATAATCAAGCAGGTAATTAAAACATCATTTTCATAGTGTCCACTTGAAAGTATTCTGTGACTAACTTCCTATGAATGTAGAAAAGCTGAAAGGTTAATAATTCAGGAGCACTGGAATAAGTCAAGAGTTCTGGGAGACAGGAGTCCTAGTGTTCCTACCCTCCTTGTGTGATAACTATGATGCTAACAGTGAGCATGAACATTTGCTGTTTGCCACACTTGGCTAAGGATGCTCTGACTGGGTTCTCTTGTATACCTGATATTATAGAGGAGGAAATTGAGGCACTGAGAAGTGAAGAGGCTTGTCCACCGTCACACAGTTCATCAGTTGCAGAACCAGCATTTGAACACAGGCCGTTTGGATAGAGTCAGCATTGCATACTGCCACCTGAACAAAACCCTTTCCCTCTCGGAGGCACGTGTCCCTCATCTCTTAAATGAGAGCGCTGGTTAAAAAGGTCCAGAAGGTGCCTTCCCATTTTGGAATTCTCTAATTATATACAAGACCTGTTTCTTAGCATCACAGAGGAGGAATCACTCAGGGAGTTTCCCAGCAAACTGAGTTTCCCAAATCCAGGCTTATATGCGGCTATCATGGTCCTCTGGGCCCCATCGCATGAGCACACGGTGGCTCTTATGGCTCAGCTTGCTATTGGCAGCCTGAGAGGTGTAAGCTCTGGTTTCTGACATCCGTCTCCTCTCTGGCTCTTCAGTCACTCTGCTCTTCTGCAAATGGCAGTGTCCATTGTGGGTGCCAGGCTGGGCTCCTTCCCTCATTTGAAACTGCATATTCCTACTTGAGGCTCTGGAAGAAACAGGCCCCTGAGCTCCAGGAGCCACAAGAAATTAGAGATAGAATGAGAGAAATAGCCAGGCTGGTAGACTCAGCAGCAGAGAGAGAGAGAGATAGGATTTCACATACTGCTGAGCTTGAAGTAAACTCTTAAATAAAACAGCTGCAACCTTTTCAAAGCGGTCCCTGCCCAGAATCTGGCTCCAAGTAAACTTCACAGAACTCTTAGACCACTGTAGAAGCCTGATGTCTTCATTCAAAACTAAAATAGTTGGGAGGAAAGGGTGCTATTAAAATGCAAATGTTAACTTTTAACACCATCCCCTAGGAATTCTAAGCTCTACAACTTCAAAGCCTCAGGAAGAGGGATGCAATTCTTGTTACAGCTTAAGAGAGAACTCAAAGTGCATCATTTGTTCCCTACTTGCCTGCCTCCCAACACACACACACACACACACACACACACACACGCACACACACACACAATCTCTCATTAAAAGAGGGTACCGAACTGATTTCTGATCTTGCAGTTTGGTACAAAGCCCAACATGTGTTTTAAAATTTAAACTTGCTTGAGCTTATTGTTGATCCACTGAGTTCAGTATATAGGAATCATAAATCCAATTTTGCCTAAGTGAAAATCATCTTTAGAGTGCTCCCTGTTTTGCACTCTGTGAATGCCAAGTGAATACTGCTGTAAAACAGAAATGGGTCTGCTTCATCATCATGCTATCAGGATAGTAATAATTGTATCTTTTCAGTGGAGCACCTATGGGGTAGCTACCATGGAAGGATAATGTTGCTCAGCGGAACTTTAAAAAGCATATTTCTTTAAGGGTGTCTCCTTTTTTTTTTTTAGCCTTGCAAGCACCCAGCGGAACTTTAGAGAACACATTTCTTTAAGGGTGCCTCTTTTTTTTTTTTAGCCTTGCAAGCACCTCGCCTTTCTCAGCCTTGCAGCCAAAGTGTTCTTGCCTATCAAGTGATGTTGGGAACTTCCATTAACTGAGTCTGCAGGGGCTTACTTAGATGGGCATGAAGGTGGCACCAACACCACCTCTGCCCTCTTAGAAGTAGTGTGGCAGCCAGAGCAAAGGCAGACAGCATCTGCCCTTTGGCCAACACCATGGACAGGAATTGGTGTGCTGGTTTTTGTTGGTGGTAAAGATGCATGAATAGGGTAGCAATCTTTGCTATTTTATGGGCAGTTTACTTTTACTTGGGAATATTTTCCTTATCTTTAGATTTGAAGGCATAATTGCGTTTATCTAAGAAGCAAAGCAACTCATTCTGACTTTTCTGTTTGGGGTTGTGATCTTCCCAAACATAATCTCATTACAAGCCTCTCTTCGTCCCACTAGGACATTTCCGAGTAGAACCAGACCCAGATACAGCGGCTCCCCGCTTTAGGAGCCTGCGGGAAGTGGCTTAGGGATGTTATCATAGTGCAACCATTTCCGGTTTGTTTTCTAAGGTTATTCTCTAATTTATTATTTTTTCAACAAATCATTTCATTTGAAATTTAGATTCTGTGGAATGCATTTGTATTTCTAGTTCTGGCCGATAGTATTTTCTTAAGTGGTGTTGCTAAGATATGTTATGTATTTTTAAAAGAACGGCCCTTGAAATTTAGGAAGCATTTGGCTGACATGTTGCTACAGAGCAGCGCATATTGCAATTTGTTTTCCTTTCATCTCCTTCCCAATAAAAGCAGCCGTGTGGCTTATCCCTTTAGCTTCCTCAGAACTTCCTTTCAGAATTCCCGATCTATTACGGCACATTGACATACCAGAAACAAGATGCCTTTTCATGCTGTCAACCTTTTTCATCTGAAATGTAAATTAATTCTTGCTGGTATGCCTTGACAGAGATCAAAGTCAGGGTATTAACCTTCCCAGGCTTTCTCCTCATAAGGACTGGGCGGCCACCATGAGGAACTCCGTGTCCTTGTTATCGGGGCCTCCTCCAGGCAGCCCTCAGTCTAGGAGCCCCCATTTCAAAGGCTCAGAGTCCTTGGTAAACGTCCTCATCATTACTTTAAACTGGGTGAGAAATAATCTGCCTGGCTAATTATTGTTCATTTTTAATCGTGGGCCCTTCATTCAGATTCCAGGAGTAGGTTTCAGTGGTTCTGACAGCCAGTGGTGTTGGTATGATCGAGGGAGGGACAGGGCTCCAGATTGGAAACCTCTCCCCCGACTCAGTGGGTCATTTCTTGTCTGTCAGTCTTTGAGGTAGGCCACATTTGCATTTTCAAAATAAACAGATGCCTTTCAAATACATGAGCTGGTGGTCTAGAGGTCTCTGTGGGCCCAAACAGTTCACCAGCCAGTAATCAGACGCTGGAAGAGAAAACAAACGAAAAAAAATACCCTGGGCACACAAGGTTGCATTTCCTATGTGTATAACACCGCACAGTCAATAAAGGGCCTTTATGAGATGTGGGGAGGAGAGGGGAGAGGGGAGAGGAAGAGAGAGTAAAGGAGCCAGAGCAAAGGTATTGTCCGTCAGTTTCTTTTTTGTGGGGCTGGGGGAGGAGGGAAGCAACTTTAAATATCACCTTGGCAAGAAGGGGCATGTTTCATTGTTTTTTGTATTGGTTAATTCTGACAATGGGTTCTTGCCACAGGAAAACACATTCCTTTAAATGCCAAATAATTAAAATACATACTTTGTTAAAATCCGAAAAAAATTGTACACATTAGTGTTCAAATAGATGGTGTATTCTAAGTAAAAACTAACAGTGACCTTGATTCCATTACTAATCTATTATATTTTTGAATTACCTTATGTTTCAGAAATTGTACCTAACTACATTTATTCAACCAAAAATAGCTTACATTCCTCAGTGAAAATTATCAAAACAAACAAACTGCAGGGAACTTTATTAAAGACCTGCATGTACTGTCTCATTCATTAATTTTTCTAAAGCACTGGCTTTAAAACTGCCCCTCTAATTCTGGATCTGTGTTTTAGATGAGAGCAAAGTTGTGGGCCTCCCTCTCTCAAAGGAGAAATCCCGTTTGAATAGGTGACAGTGGAGCCCTAGGGGCTGGAAGCATCTCCCAGGAGGAGTGGTCTTCCAGCACCTCTCTGCTTCTCCCCACACACACACAGAGAAGTTGGAAGAGCCACTAGTTTACAGGACATTTTCATCTAATTGCTTCAGTGCTGTGGAAATTGTTATTTTCTCTTTCTCTCTGTTGTTGGATCAGCTTCCTACATACTCCCCTCCTTGGCCCTGCCAACAACACAGATGTTATCAGAAGATAACAATAGCTCTAACAGCGACGGCCATTTCTCTTCTGATGCTCTTTGGAGAGAGTGCTTTTCCCACCATCAGCAGGGACTCTGACGAGGCTGGCAGGGTGCCTTCTTTGAGCCTGTGAACAGGCATTTTAAGCCACTGCAGCTGGGAACCACTGGGCACATCATGTGATGCGTGCAGAGCAGAGTTGCTTTAAATGCTGCTACCAGAAGAGAAAGCAAACATTGTATCCAGACAGCCTGACCCTACATTGTAATAGAACCAAGTTTTTGGTGTTTGAAACTGTCTGAACTTTTAAACTCTTTCAGCGCAAGATTTTCTCCTAGCCTTTTCAAAAGGCTATTTAAAAATCTGTTTCCCTTAGCATCCTCGGTGGGTTGGCAATGATTAGGTGGTTCTAATTTCCTAGAACTAAATTTCCCGATATATCCTTACGTGTGCAGGACAACTATATTTAAACTGGGATATTTCTTTCATTCACTTACTTAACTACTGTTTGTTAAGCACCTACTTTATGCTGGGGCTCCCAGGGTAAACACTGAGATTTAATTTGGGGCTTCAAATTCTCCAACTCCAATACAGAGCACTCTAAAATATGCTTTCCCTTAAAGCGATGCTGTTTGAATAAATCAAATACTCTGCATTTTGCCAACACTCATTGGAAAGGAGCTCTGTAAAATCTAAAACAATACAAAGAGTACAAATTATTATAAAATACAGCCAAGAGTATGCATTGAAATGACCCATGCTTCTTGAAGATAAAAATGACTGTAGTAGATATTTTTCATCCTGCTAAAGCTGTACATAAGTAGATTGTTGATCCCAAGCCAAACAAGATGGGGAGTGTAAGTAAATGCACCATTGAGAGAAAAGGTCCATTTTGAATAAACAGAAGGAAAACAAGCATGCCCTCTGTCACTCTTTTCTGTGTCTCTGTTTGTAGTTCTACCTCTATTTCACTTTTTCTTCACTCATTTCATTTCTATTTCTTAGATCCCTGGTCATTTCACACAAAAGCTTAATTCCTCAAACTGAGAGTCTTTATCAGAGGAAGCACAGGTGTGAGAGAAGACAAGATTCAAACTCTTCTTGGCCATCGGGCAGGAGGCAGCTGCCTCTCTTTTCCTGGTGTTTTCCATATCCACATATCCACAGAATGGCAATCAAACATCTGGGGGAAATAATTTACCTGGTGCACCTAAGCTTGAGATGCACTGTAAACTGCAAATAGCCCTCCCCATCCCCCTACCCCCCCATCTTCTAAACCTTTGTTTAACACAAGACAGGATGCCCTTCAGTCCTAGGCGAGGGATCCTGCTCACTGCTCGCTTCACTCTCATGCTATCTTGGTTTCCCTAGCTCTCCCATACTTGAGAAAGTGGGGCTTTCTTTCTTTCTTTTTCTTTTTCTTTTTTTTTTTTTTTTTGATATGGAGTCTCGCTCTGTCACCCAGGTTGGGGTGCAGTGGCCCGTTCTTGGCTCACTGCAATCTCCCCTTCCCGAGTTCAAGGGATTCTCCTGCCTCAGCCTCCCGAGTAGCTAGGATTACAGGCATGCACCACCACACCCAGCTCTTTTATTAGTAGAGATGGGGTTTCACCATGTTGGTCAGGTTGGCCTCAAACTCCTGACCTCAAGTGATCCGCATGCCTCAGCCTCCCAAAGTGCTGGGATTACAGGCGTGAGCTACTGTGCTTGGCCTGGGGCTGATTTCTGACAGCTGCAGGCTTAACATATCTTGTAGGGGGAAATGTCTAGAGGGAAAGCATTGTGGTTTACTTTAGGAAAACATACCTTGTCTGTGACAAGGCTTAGAGCAAGTGGTGTAGTACAGAGAGAGGATGGCCTGTGGTTTCGAGGTTTCTGACAAGAAATGAGCTCTGCCAAATCTCTCTTTGGCACAAACAATAGAATTTTTGTCATGGCATAGCTTGGAATGCACAGGAATCTCCTTTGCTCTGGAATAAAATTATTGCCCATGCTAGGATTAAATAAGCCAGAGGGCAGAATACTGTTTACCTAATGCACAGAGAGGAAGCTGCAAAGTCATTGTGGGCTGAAGGTCCACTTGTGCTCAATATCATACTGGCATGGCACACGTATGCTTAAGATGAAACTTTTATGCAACAGTAGGTACCCCTAGGACTCGATATTATAACTTCAGAGGATGCCAGTGGTTACAGCCTCCAATTTGGAATCAGTTTTCTCCATTATGAACCTTGTTTAGCGTTCCAGACTCTGGCTGCAAAGAAGTGGTGCCTGAAAAGGTATCTTTGCCACCTCAACACAGAATGAAAC
This sequence comes from Symphalangus syndactylus, assembly GCF_028878055.3. NCBI lineage: Eukaryota > Metazoa > Chordata > Mammalia > Primates > Hylobatidae > Symphalangus > Symphalangus syndactylus. The sequence continues at coordinate 74,420,697 of NC_072430.2, forward strand.
AACATTATTGTGATCAATTACACACTTGAGTTGCCTTTACTCTGTCTTTAAAAAAATTTCATGTAGAATCATAAAATATGTTATCACATTTTATAACTTTTATTAGTTGTTTAGACTGTAACTACACAATAGTAAAGAAACATTTAGGGGAAAGCTAACTGGGCTATGGCAAGAATGATCATGCTATTTTTCTTCAAAAGACTCTTGGAAATAGAAAGCCAGGCTTTGTTTACCTCTTAACAGAGGAACCAGGAGCACAGAGAGTTAAATAAGTTGTGTGTCCCCTTATGTGTTCTGCAAGTTTAAACACTGGTTTCAGAGCCCTCTTCAGAGCCTTCACTCGTTGCTCTTTCCAGTAGACCATGCCCTGCCATTGGTTTCCATCTTGAATATGGCACATTGGACATAGGGTACCAGTCAAAGCTTTGGAAAGAGTTAAAATACTGTCCTAGGCATGTGGAGTTTAGAGTCAAACAATGAACGTTAAATGATGGCTATGCTGCCGTTTGCCATGTAGTTTGGGGAATATTACTTCTGAGCCTTAGTTTCCTCAGCTGTAAAATGGGACCCATTAAGGCCTAATCCTCAGGACTGCTATGAAGATGATAGCAGGTAATATACGCAAAGCATCCTGCACAGTACCTGGCACATGGTACATATTCACTAAATGAAATGTTACTTCCCGCTCTGTACTCCCTTCCTAAATGTGAACTTCACTGGGGGAAAAAAAAGTCTGTGAAATACTCTTCTATGTAGGACATAGTAATGCTGTAACTTTAGGCCAGGCACAGTGGCTCAAGCATATAATCCCAGCACTTTGGGAGGCCGAGGCAGGTGGATCACTTGAGGTCAGGAATTCGAGACCAGCCTGGCCAACATGGCAAAATCCCGTCTCTACTAAAAACACAAAAATTAGCTGGACATGGTGGTGCATGCCTGTAATCCCAGGTACTTGGGAGGCTGAGCGGGGAGGATTGCATGAACCCAGGAGGCAGAGGTTGCAGTGAGCCAAGATCGCACCACTGCACTCCAATCTGGGTGACACGGTGAGACCCCCATCTCAAGAAAACAAAAACAAAATGCTGTAACTTCAAAAAGATGAAACAATTTCTTTCATTTCTGGAGAAAAATAGTACCTGTCAAATCTCAAATTCGATTACAGTAAAATCTTCATAAAAAGAATTTTCCAAGTCTTAACTTATGTCTCGTTTATTCGACAGGGAAAAAATAGAATACAACAAGAACATGTAAGAGATTTCAAGTGGTTTTGTTTTTGTTTTTTGCGAAGAGCTGTGCTCCATTCATGCTGAAACCTTGATTCATTTGTGTATATAAAATTTTCAGGAACCTCAAAATTGTTAAGACTTAGGTGTGCTCCTGACATCATTTTTCCCCCTCACTAGTTTGAGGCCCTTTTGCAACTTGTTCTGAAAGATAGCAAGTTCCCTTGTCACCCTGCTTCTGTAAAGCCAGAAATTCTAAAATCTAGGAACTAAATATCACCCAGATTTGTTGCCTTCTGGTGTGGAAAGCAAGTTGCCTTTCAGATGTCTGAAGAGTTGGAAGATCTTGGTGTAGCTATCATGTTTAACCCACAGTGACGGGTGATTGGCAGCCTAACAGCTGAACGACAGCCGTTTGGCCAGGAGTTCAAACCTCAACACGATGAGCCATAGCAGGATCACGGTTTGATTTGCTGTGGCCATGAAGTCTGAATCACCAAATACAGAGGCAGAGGCAAGGGTGACAGCTGGTAGCCATTCTCGTCAATAAAGTTGTGACGGTTGAGATGTACAAGTAACTAGACCCTGCTAATTTCATAGACTTTGAGCCAAGTGCTTAGTGTCAAAACCAGCTATGGTCAATGATGCAAATGGTTGTGAAAAGTCCCTCATCAGCAGCAAGGCTCTCCCCATCAGACTCTTTCCTCGGGTGGATTAGAAGCAAATTGGATCCTGCTTTCTAGGAATAGATCCGGTTTGAAGAAAAGGAGGCCTTATTTTTTAAAATTCTATTAAATTCTTAAAAGTCTATTAAGTATAATTTACATACAGTAAAATTCAGTTTGAGAAAACTACATCCCCTCCATAATCAAGAAAAAGAACATTTCCAAAAAGTTCCCTTATGCCCTTCCTGATGTCCAACCCCCCTCACCCTCAGCCCCTGATAACCACTAATGGGTTTTCTGTCCTGTAGTCTTGCCTCTTCCAGAGTCTTGTCTTGATAGTCTTGACTCTGTAAATGCAGGCATACAGTGTGAAACTTTTGAGTCTGGCTTTTTTCACTTAGCATAATGCTTCTGCGATTCATCTGCATGTTGCGTTTTTTAGTAATTCATTTATTTTTATTGCTGAGCAGAATTTCAGTGTATGGATATACCACAATTTTATTCATTTACCAGCTGAAGGACAATTGGATTGTTTCCAGTTCTTGGTGATTATGAGTAAAGCTGCTATAAACATTTAGAGCATTTTCTTTTTTTTTTTTTTTGAGACGGAATCTCACTCTATCGCCTAGGCTGGAGTGCAGTGGCGCGATCTCAGCTCACTGCAAGCTCTGCCTCCCAGGTTCACGCCATTCTCCTGCCTCAGACTCCCAAGTAGCTGGGACTACAGGCGCCCGCCACCACTCCCGGCTAATTTTTTTTTTGTATTTTTAGTAGAGATGGGGTTTCACCGTGTTAGCCAGGATGGTCTCGATCTCCTGACCTCGTGATCCGCCCGCCTCAGCCTCCCAAAGTGCTAGGATTACAGGCGTGAGCCACCGCGCCCGGCCTTAGAGCATTTTCCTTTTAAGTAAAATGTATAGTAAAGTAAATAACTTTGCTTCACAGGAAACCAGAACTGTAGGAGCAGGAATGATCCTAGAGGTGGAAGTTGTTTTCTTTTTGATTAGCTGACAGATATAGTTATTTTATACTTTGGCATAGCAATTTATAGTCTATTCAAAACACTTTCACACACCTTACTTCCCATAATTATCATTATAGTAACCCTGAGAAGTAGGCTAGGAATCTTGCTTCATTTTACAGATGGAAGCTAGGAAATCTCCTATAATCCAGACTCCCTAATCCTTATTTGCTGTCCTTCCTTCTAAACATTTTCTCAACATCCTGTCTGTGCAGAACATTCTGCTAGATTCTTTTGGTGTACTCACAAAATTTTTTTTCCCATCAAGACGGAGCAGTCTTACATGGAATCAAACTGACCACTCTGGCCCAGGCTTGAAAGGAATACAAAACCGGGCCGCTTAACACAGCCGCAAGAAGCAAACAGTCTATGAAGTTACCAGAAGCAGGCAGGGCATAAATTTTAAGAAAGAAATCCTGAAGCTGGTGGGAATCAGAAGAGAATGGATTGACGGTCCCTGGATGATCAGAAGGAAGGGGAATTCCACAGACAATGCTGTTCCAGGACAAGCAAGAAACTGATTTCTAGGATAATGGAAAACTTCCCTCCATGGCTTCCAGGTTGGGAAAAACAGTTACCAGGCAAGATTTTCTTTGAACTCAGTCAAAGTTTAACTGGGATAATGACTGGAATTAAGTACTGGATAATCAAAGTGGAAAATGCTTTCAGAGGCCTGAAATTACTAGACTTGTTTTGTGTGGTAGAGATGGAGGCCAGGATTTCTTATAGGGCTGTAGAAAAAAAAATGTGTCAATGAGATTCTATTCTTTAAGAATCCAACTTTCTTGGTGCTGCTTTTGGTGGCATTTGCCTGTCAGACCTCCCACAAGTTGGCCTCTTTATCCTTTATATTCTGATAAGATGGCTGATGACCAGCTGTCAGTCCAAGCCAGAAACCACACTGGCTCCTTGTAAAATCTGCCAGCAGCAGTTAGGAGGGGAAGCCTGGGCTTTTGTGCCTCATCCGTATGCGCCTTCTCTGCCAGATACAGTGGGTGCCCTTTGCCAGGCCCATTATGAGGGCAGGAACGTTTACCCAGCCTAGATCACCAACCAGGAAACCTACCAGGACAGTATCTCTGCTGAAACAATGCCTGATCTGTCCTTTGGGTGGGTCACTAAATGCCAGGCCAGGCCAGAGCCTCTTTCTGCAGCAGCTAGTCTGTGGGACCATTAGAGGCCCAAGCACATGAAAGAATGTACAAAGGTCTGATTTTTTTACTTTCATTTATAAAGGGGAAAAAAAGGAGAATAGGGATTATTATTTTTAAATGTTTAAATAAATGACCTGCATCATGTAATATTTAGGAGTTCAGACTTTAGGAAAAAATTTTGTGCTTGGGTTCAAATCCTGGCTCTGTCAGTCTACAGCTGTGTGACTTCGGGCAAGTCATTTGACCTCCCCTTGTCTCAATTTCCTCAGCTATAAAATGGGAATAAAGTAGTCGCTCTCTTTTAGGGTTACTATGAGGATTAAATGAGTTAATGTTTGTAAAGGGCTGAGAAAAATGCATAGAACATAATAATCCATATGTATGATAATGTTTGTTAAATAAAAATAATGGAGCTTTTCTTCCCACCCAATTTTTCCCCGCACCCCCCAGCCAAATCAAGCTGAAAGTACATACCTTTCAGCTTGATCTTTTCCTTCTGTTTCTTCTAATTTCAATCCTTAACATCTGTCCTGCCACTCCCCAACCCCAAAATTAGATTCCTAGGGCTGCCATAACAAATTACCACAAACCATGTAGCTGAAAACAACAGAAACTTATTCTGTCACAGTTCTGGAGGCTAGAAGTCCATCAAGGTGTCAGCAACATTGGTTTCTACTGGAGAGTCTGTTCCAAGTCCTTCTCCAGTCTCCTGTTGGTTCCTGGCAATCCTTGGCCTCCTTGGTTTGTAGATCCATCACTCCACTCTCAGTTTCCATTGTCATATGCATTCTCACTGAGTCTCTCTGTGTCTTCACATGGCCTGTTTATAAGGACGCCAGTCATTGGCTTTAGGACCCGCCTTCATCCAGTATGACCTCATTTTTAATTAACTACATCTGCAAAAACCCTGTTTCCAACTAAAGTCACATTCTGAGGATCTGAATGGACATGAATTTTGGGATATCACTTGTCAAACTGACGCACCCCCTTAAAAGTTTCAGGTGTTTTCATATCTTTAATCTCTTTTCATTCTTACTTTCTGTATTCGAATGCGAGCTCCTTGGAGGAAGGGCCTGTGTCTCTTTAATTTACTTTGAGGCAGCTAGAAGTGTTTACTTGGCCACTTGAAAGGAATGGAGAGACAAGGGTGTCACCAAGCTGGGTGTGGAAAGGTGATGCCTGAGATGGAGGAGTCAACCAGAAGGAGGGAGAAAGACAGGATTTTAAAAAATCACATCTGAGCAAATAATAAAGGAGAAAGGTCAGAGATACCAAATATTCTGATGTGGTATATTTGGAAGCACTGCTGCCAGAAATAGAAATAGCCAAAGCCAGAAGGAAGGTGCAGGAAGTGAGAACAAGGTCTAGGTAAGAGGCCAGGAAAAAAGGAGATGGGGACAGAGTTATTGCCTCGAGGTAGGACCAGAAAAAATCTCCTCCATGAGGAGGGGGAGTCCTGCTGCCAGTGTAGTTTCTGTCTAAAATCAGGAGATCCAATGGAAAGAAGCTGCCTTCCCCAGATATCTGAGGTAAAAGATGTTGGAACATCTTCAGCTGCTCGTGACGTTGAGGTCATGGAGAATGGAAGAAGAGATGTGACAGCTGGGAAAATCCCTGGTGGAGCCATTATGTTGGGGAATCCAACAGGAAGTAAGCTGACTGGACAATGAGAAGCTGCAATGTGATATTCCTCAAGTGAATATAGTGTGTAGCCCATCTTCTCCCTGACAGCATAGTAAAGATCTATGATCGGGGCTGCAAGATCACAGGAAGGAAGGGGCACTTCCAAGAGGCAGAGATGTGGAGGAGAAAAAGGAGCAGCTTCCTGGGAGAGAGCTCACCCTTCTGTTTACTTCCCTGGTAGTGGCAACTGAAAGACAGCAGGAAAGCTATCCAGTGATCAAACCAAGAGTCCTAGCCTGGTGCACTCATGACCTGTGTTTGTCACTGAGTTTCCCTTTTTGACTAATGTGATCAGTGACACAGTTTCCCCAAATTACTCAATGTCATCCAGCTAGTAGAGAATCTAGCCAGAACAATTATTAATTCTCCTGTTTCCTACTATTGTGCCCTTTCTCAACTACACTGTATTAAATCTTAAAAATAAGTACCAAGTCCGTAAGTGAGATTAGTCACCTTGGTGCCTTGAACCATAAGAAAAGTGTCGATTTTCCTGGCCAACTTGTATCACCAAGTTTGGTAATTCATCTATGTGGGAGCGTAACCTTGAGAAAGTCCTTTTGTTTCATTCCACAGGGGACACTTCAAACCAAAGCAGTGGGCCACATTCCCCCGTCGCAGCAGCTACCAGGGGAAGTGCCAAGGTTCAAGACTACGGCGAGCCTGGTGACCATAAAGGTAGAGTCTTTCGAGGTTTAGAATGGGTGTTCTAAATTCAGGGGCATTCCAGAGAAGGTTCCAAAGCTGGAAGTGATCATCTCTTATATAAGAACCTTCTGCCCACCACTCCGTCTTTTTTCTATAGGTGACAGCTGATTAAATTTAAGGCCAACCTTGCAGAGGACTCTGAAAGGTGATTTCATAGAAGGGAATAGAATAGACAGGGATAAGCTCAGTTCCTCGCAGCTGCCTCTCCACCTCCTTCCATGTTCCCTGGGACGCTGGTCTAGTTGCAGCTCTCCTTTCCAATGGCTTCGCCTTAAACCGTCCTCTTGAGGCAGACTCTGACATGTTTGTATCAGATTTACCTTGAGACTGAGGAAAGTTTAGTGTCTCGGGAAGATCTTTCTATGATCCAGAACCTGGTATATAGATCTCAGACTGGTTGAGAACATTCATGGAAGGAAGGGGTACTGTGGACAAGAAGTGGAAACGTGGGTTTCTGGTCTCAGTCCTCCACCAGTTAATATCCCTAAGCTCCAGTCATGGTAACATGAGAGAATTGGACTAAATCATGGTTTTCAAACGTTTTTAAAATATTGCAGTCTCACCCTTTTGAATTTTGAAGGTCCCTGGACTTCTGCTTGAGAGGCTATGATTTTTGAAGTATGGTCTTTAATGCCAGCACCTGCATTTGATGGAAAGTGAAGAGTTTGTGGTAGAATTTACAGTTACAGTTTATCTGCCAGCCCCAGCGCCACTGACCAGTGTGTAGGCAGAGAGGCTCTGGGTACTTCAGACTCCTTTAGTATCTCTCACTCAGTCTGTTTCAAGGAAATACTGAACTGGAACTTTACCTCGGGGCAAGGAGGTTAGGAAGTAGGAGAAAAAGAGAAGTAGCAGGATCCGGGAGGACATCAGTGTTTCCTGAACTTGAGGAGACTTGGGGAGGGAGACAATGAGAAAGTTTTCATTTTCAAAAGAAGAGTGTCTGGCGATTACTGCCTGAGGGTGCAGATCGCTGTTTCCCCCTAGAAGTCACAAATTGGAGATCCTCCAAAGATGTGTTATGCTTAGCCAGGCACAGTGCTTTTTAAAAAACTTTGAACCTGAATGTCTTTAAGTGGGGTGTGAATTCTCTGGTTCATCACAAACCCCACGATTCCCCATCCTCTTTGCCTGATACTTCACACATTTATATTTCTTCCTACGTGGCCCCGGAGGCATTTGCAGCACCTCCTAATAGTGTTCTTGGTGGGTTTTTTTGTTTGTTTGTTTGTTTTCTGACAGGCAGATGCTTTTCCATCTTACTTCAAAACAGTGTGATAGAGACGGGCGCAGTGGCTCATGCCTGTAATCCCAGCACTTTGGGAGGTTGAGACGGGTGGATCACCTGAGGTTGGGAGTTCGAGACCAGCCTGACCAACATGGAGAAACCCTGTCTCTACTAAAAATAGAAAAAATTAGCTGGGCGTGGTGGCGCATGCCTGTAATCCCAGCTACTTGGGAGGCTGAGGCAGGAGAATTGCTTGAACCTGGGAGGCGGAGGTTGCAGTGAGCCGAGATCGCGTCATTGCACTCCAGTCTGGGCGACAAGAGTGAAACTCCATCTCAAAAAAAAAAAAAAAACAGTCTGATAAAGACTTGACACTTGACTAATTTTTCTTCTTGAAAAATATGAATGGCTCAGCCGGGCACGGTGCCTCATGCCTGTAATTCCAGCACTTTGGGAGGCCAAGATGGGCAGATCACGAGGTCAGGAGATAGAGACCACCCTGGCTAACACACAATGAAACCCCATCTCTACTAAAAATACAAAAAATTAGCCGGGCGTGGTGGCAGTCCCCTGTGGTCCCAACTGCTTGGGAGGCTGAGGTAGGAGAATGGTGTGAACCCGGGAGGCAGAGCTTGCAGTGAGCCAAGATTGTGCCACTGAACTACAGCCTGGGCAACAGAGTGAGACTCCATCTCACAAAAAAAAAAAAAAAAAAAGAAAGAAAGAAAAAAGAAAAATGTGAATGGCTCATAGAGCTCAATCAGATTTTGGAAGGATTCAGTTCCTCCACTCCAAGTATTGCTTTACTTCATTAAACCAGAAACACTCAGGAACCCTCCCTGATGAAAGGTGACCCATCTCTAGAGAAGCTTCTATTGTCACACCTGTACATTCCCCAAGTTTGGCATTTTATGAATATTTCTACTATTTAAGTTCGTAATTTTATTTTTCAGCCACGTCACTGGTCTAATTTTTTTTTTAACTCAACCTATTCATACACTTAAAATGAGTCACCTTCTCTATCTCTTTTTTTTCTTTCATATCTCCATTTCTCCAATTTCCTTGTTCAGCAATTCATTTGCCAGAGAGAAGCCAGGTGATTCTAACTGTCACCACATCATACTGAAAACTGACAATTTTGGATGCTGCCTTTAATTCAATGGTTTGATAATCTTATTTATCTCTTTAGTTTGACCCAAATCCTTCTCCCTGTTCTTCAGCAAAGCTGGGAGATGGAGGAGCAGATTCCCTCTAAGCTTTATTCAGAATATTCTGTAAGTTTCTGGTTTTATACTTCAAATAACTCTTAAAAATCAATATTTTGATGACTGAAGTGTAAATTAATAAGAAACATGGAATAAGTTTTCCCTTCAATTACATGAACAGAAATTCTATGGAAACCCCAGCAAAGTAGCTGGGGGCATTTGCTGAACCAGGTAAAGATGTTGCTTCCTCTCGTTCTGGTCTTGGACATGGCACCTTCATAAGGAGAGTCCCAAACCAAAAGAGATTTTACAGTTTTTTTTTTCTAGCTTTCTTTGTGCTATTTTCTTCTTTGGATGGCTATTGCTCCTTATTATCATTAGTTTTTTAACTGAGGATCTCAAAATAGGTACAGACAAAAGCTTGCAATCTTAGCTTTCCACAAGGGCAATACCATTTGGACTTTGATCAGTGGTAGCTCTTAGTGCTGCTGATTTGGGCCAGAGAACAAGATTAAAAATTATTTGTGGTGATTTTTCTTTCTTAACAGGGAAACAGAAAGATACTTGTATCCCTGAAGTGGGTTCCCCTTTTTTGTTTTTATGTCAGTTCTTGCTTTTATGTTGCTTATCACAGCATTGCAAGTGAGTGTGGGCCAAACAGTGGTTTAGAATCTCCAAGAGGGGGAAAACCTGCCTGGTGCTCTAACTAGAGGATTTTATCAATGGAGAAAAGGCAATGGGGGAAGGGAAGGGAATTAGTTAATGAAATTCTAACATGCCATGGCTATTTTTCTTTATTTCTATTTTTTCCTTCAATCAGTATTGTTGTTTCACTGTTTGGCCATAATGTTTTTGTTTGTTTGTTTGTTTTTGTGTGTGTGTGTGTGTAATAATAAAAATGTATTAATGTCTCACTTAAATTTTTCTCTTTATCATTTTGGTGTTTGTAGCAGTAATAACAACAACAACAACAACAAAACTTTTTATCCGTTACCTTAGCTCAAAGAATTGCACTTATTCCACACAAGAAATATTTATGCTAAGGAACCAAACTAACAATTTAAAATCAGCACATGTTCTTTCCAGAGCAGACAACACAAAAACAACTGATCTATATACTTTTTATTTATTTTTCTACACTCCATTTCTATCATGTATTCTGTAGTCATAACATCAACCATTTATGCATCTTCTGAAGTAAGTCACAATTCCCAAATTTATAGATTGTCTTTGTTGGTTATATTTCAGTTTGGATGGTTTTAGGTTATCTAAAATGAGGATGACAAATAGGTGTGCAGTCTCCTTCCAACCCTAACTGATTGGTAGTGACTACTTGGAACAGTGGTTCTCAGCCCTGGCCACATATTAAAATTGTCTAGGGAGCTTTTAATAATTGATGGCAGCTCCCATCCCAGATCAATGTCAGAATCTCTAGGGGCTGGTCCTAGGCATGTTTAAAATCTTCCTGGGTGTTTCTAATGTACAGCCAGGAGTAAGACTCACTGATCTGGAAGCAGTGTCTCTCAAAATTTAACATGGATCAAGATCACCTGGAGAGCTTGATAAAAACACAGATTGCCAGACCCTACCTGTAGAGTCTCTGATTCACTAAGTCTGAAGTTGGGCCCAAGAATGTTTATTTCTAGTAAGTTTCTAGGTGATGTTAATGCTACTTGTTGGGCCACACTTTGACAACCACTGATGCCAGGTGTTAAGAAGGAACTTGAAGTTGAATTAAAGTTCGGTGGAAAAGAAGGCCATGATTGATTAGCCATGGTCACTGGAAGAAAGAATTGTATTTGTTACCCTCATTCTTGAGAAACTCATCAATAACCTGTCCTCAATCAAAATGTGGCAATAGGTTACTCCGGGGATTGTTCCCTGTTTACAGTTAATCCTAGCCACATCATCACATTTTGTTCCTTGCCCTATCCACATCAGCAGGCAGCCTAGCCAGAACTAGAAGTTGATCTGCTGACTCTGTCTAGCACAGTGTTGTCCCAGCTATTGTATACTGCTTCTACCGGGACCCGAATCACTTGGGGCCTCTAATCTGTGTACTCTTTATATCTATTGTGGGAGAGAGGTAGCTTGTTTTCCTATAAGCAGGAAAACAGTTTGCTGACTGAGACCAAGCATGGAACAAGACCTGGAATCGAGAACAGCTCAATTTTAATGACATATCCTAGAAAAAAACCTATAGAAAGTCAGGGAGTGGTATGAGGGCAGGGAGAGAAGGGCTGCAGAGAGTGTAGATGGGCACCAAAAGCTAACCCTACCTACTTCTGAACATATGCTTAGCCCTCCTATCTTTTCTCTCAGTTCTCAGGGGCTCGGTAGATCGTAGAAGCCATTCGCAAGCAGGATCCAACAATGGCCATGCACAGACTTCAAGCAACTCTCCTGCTGTCACAGAGAAAAATGGGTGAGTGTTATCTGTAAGAGTTCCCTGTTGTAAACTCAGGTGCTCCATTCTAATGGATAATGAAATGGTAATGGATAATGAAACAAGTATTCTACCACTGTGGTATTTTGGTGAACTGGAGAGAGTGGAACCAAAAAATATTTCCAGGGCTGGGCGTGGTGGCTCACGCCTGTAATCCCAGCACTTTGTGGGGGCCAAGGTGGGTGGATCACTTGAGGTCAGTGGTCAGGAGTTTGAGACTAGCCTGGCCCACATTGCAAAACCCCGCCTCTACTAAAAATACAAAAATGAGCCGGCCATGGTGGCATGTGCCTGTAATCCCAGCTACTCAGGAGGCTGAGGCAGGAGAATCCCTTGAACCATGGAGGTGGAGGTTGCAGTGAGCCAAGATTACGCCACTGCACTTCAGCCTGGGCAACACGGCAAGACTCCGTCTCAAAAAAAAAAAAAAAAAAAAAAGTGTTTCCGTCAGATTCTCCCAAAAGTCTTTATTCTACAGAGCAACCTGAACACAACCCTACTTTTTGGGTTCTCTTCATGGTTAATTCTATACTTAGCCTCATTAGGTTAAACATCCTCCCCCTGGATATTTAGCAATGTCTGGAGACATTTTTGGTTGTCACAACTTTGGAGGGAAGAGTTGTGCAGTTGGCATCTAATGGGCAGAAGCCTGTGACGCTGCTAAACCTCCTACAATGGACGACAAAGCCTCCCTGCAGCAAATAATTGTCCAGCCTCAAATGTCAGTAGTCCCACAGTTGAGAAACCTACAGCCAGGCATGGTGGTGTGTGCCTGGAGACCCAGGTAATTGGGAGGCTGAGGTGGGAGTATCACTTCAGCCCAGGAATTTGAGTCCAGCCTAGGAAATATAGTTAGACCCTGTCTCTATATTAAAATATATATAAAAAATCTCATTTAGGGGAGATATATATATTATCTCATTTGGGTAGAAAAATGATGAGCTTCTAGAAAAACCCTAGATTTAAGCTAAAGCAAAAAGGGAGTATCATTTCCTCTTTAGCCACAGGTTTGAGTTAAATATAATTCAAAAGGAGTATAGCAGAGCTTGCCTTTCAGTGACCTCTGAGCTGCTCAAGCTGCAGGGCCCGATACCCTGGCTAAATGTAGGCTCAAGACACTTTAAGTCCAGCCAGGCCAGGCATGACACCAAGAGCTAAAGACACAAACAACTCCTAGGCCTGTTCTTCAGGGAAGCCTTTGTAATCTGCCTTCTCTCAGATAAGGTTTCCAGAACCCATCACATATGTCAACAGGAGGATGACACAGCTACAGGAAGGAGTGGACCATGGCAAAGGGAAGGCCTCATAGAATGAAACTTGCCTTTCTTATTTTCTTCCACATTGATTATGGGGAACTTCCTTAAAAGTTTTAGTCAAAGATTTCAAGAAAGAAGCAGGTCATTAGAGAGTTCTTTGCATCTTTTCACCTGGAAAAGAGAAAGTCTTAATTTACAATTTTAAACAATAATTTTAATTATTTTTTATTATTTTATTTTGTGAGATCTCTTAAGATTTTTGAGACTTGACAAATTAAATTCTTAATACTTCCTCAGTGGTCTCAAATTGTCATTGGGCTGCTTTTAAAGTAAAGTACTTTAGACTACTTGCCTAAAAAGTCAGAATAGCTCATTTAAGGGCACTTTAGGAAAATACCTAATATCTCATATTAGAATAACAAAGTTTGCAATTTCTAATGTGGTAGAAAGATCACTGAGCTTGGGTGGAAGACTTAGTTTCTGATCCTAGCTAACATTTTCCAACTGTTTGACCTTGGGCAAGTCAGTGAACCAGTTTGGAAAATGACTTCAACCTGAGTCTGACTTCCTCAACCTCAACTGATGTCTGACTTTACTGAGAACATCAGGACAGTGCTCTGAGCTCTTCCACTGCCCTTCTCTTCACCTTAGAATCTCTCCTTATCTTCAGCTGTCCTTCCTTCCTTTGCTCTCATCTCACAGACCCCAGATCCTCTTCCTTGTGCTGTGTTCCCTGCCATCCAGGCCCTACCACTATCAGTTAGCACCTCCCCTGCTTTCCCATCTTTTATACTCTGCTATCACTTTCCATTTTGCTTATACCTCCCCCCATCCTAACAAAAGCCTGCCCTTGGCCTGTCCTTCCCTCTTTTTACTTTTACCACCAGACTTCCTCCAACTGCTATCCAGGTCCAGTGTCTCATTTCCTCACTAAACCAATCCCTTTCTCCTTAATCCTGAATTCTGATTTGTGTCCCTACGATGTCCCTAAAACTATTCTTGGGAAGCACAGCTCCCAGTTGCTAGAGCTTTATGTTCATCAGACTCTGCAGCATTTAATTCCATGGGCCATGCGTGCTTTCCTGGAAGAGCCCTCTTCCAAGGGTATCTGTAGTATTGCCTCCTTCAGGTGCTTCCTCAGAGGTATTCTCAGTCTTTGTTTTCTCTGGTTCCATTCTTCTTCTCTTCCACTCACCATTAAAATAAAGGCAATTCTCCAAGTCTTAGATTCTCTTCTTTCTCTCCTTCTCCCCTGGGTGATACCATCTCTCACCAGTGTGTTCTGGTATCAAATCTCAGCTGTGCGAGCACGAGTCCCAGGTCTCTCTTCTGAGCTCCACACTCCTACACCCAACTCACAGTGGACATATATTCCTGATTCACACACCAAGACTTCAACAGAAAAGCCCCTCCTAAAGCACCTCCTCTACTCACCCTTCCCACTTCTATGATTGACATAAACGCTGTCTTGTGACCTGGCCTTCAAACCTGGCACAGTCACTCTTGACCCCTACCTGTCACTTAACCTCACCTCCAGTCATTTTCCGAGTACCCTTTCCTGGTCCAGGACTGCCATTATCTCTTTTTCTTTCTCCTTCTGTCTTTACAGACCAGCTTTCATTTCTCACACCTGATCAATTGTCTTACAACACATTCTGACTTGTTCAAAGAACTTTAATGGCTTCCTATTTTAGACCAAAAGAGGTTCCGACTTCTCAGGCTGGTGTTCCACGCCTCTCTCTAGCTCACTTCAGTTTGTCCTCCAGGATCACCTCCACCTTGTCCCTAATACACCTTATGGCTAACCAGAATCAGACTTATTGTTCTACTGGTGCATCTACCTCTCTTCTCTCTGTCCATTGCTTTCTGTTCAGCTCTTACCTTTTGGTCAAGACACATTGTCATATCCCTTTCCTCCATGAAGACCTAATTCTTTTTTTTTTTTTTTTTTTTTTGAGACGGAGTCTCGCTCTGTCGCCCAGGCTGGAGTGCAGTGGCGCAATCTCGGCTCACTGCAAGCTCCGCCTCCCGGGTTCACGCCATTCTCCTGCCTCAGCCTCTCTGAGTAGCTGGGACTACAGGCACCCGCCACCACGCCCGGCTAATTTTTTTTTTTGTATTTTTTAGTAGAGACGGGGTTTCACCGTGGTCTCGATCTCCTGACCTCGTGATCCGCCCGCCTCGGCCTCCCAAAGTGCTGGGATTACAAGCGTGAGCCACCGCGCCCGGCCTGACCTAATTCTTTTTAATACTGCTTGAGCTGTAGCCCTTTTGTAACAGTACTACTCAAAGTGCTTTTTCACAACAGGATAATGAATTTGTGCCCAAATGTAAATCACCTCACTGCTTTCTTCATTAAGAAAGTCTTGTTACTAAAAAAAAATCAGCTGAACTAAACAATGTACTTGGTGATGAATTGATTTACATTCTGGCACTAGCCCCTTATGTCATTGTGAGTAGTAACAGTTCACAGACTGGGTCCTCACAACACACTTTGGTGTTTCAGTCTCTCTGGTGCTCTTCATATTTTGCCTGGTGTTATGATTGACCTTGTGCTAGCAAGTCAGCTTTTCAACAGTGAGGACTCAGTCTTACTCTTTCTTGTATCCAATATACACAATAGCTACTCAATAAGTTTATTGAGCTAACTTTCAAAGCCACTTCTCAGCACTCAGATTTTTATGAGGGAAGTGTTTTTCCTGTCAGTCTTTGGGTAGTGGCAACAATAAGAGGATCCTGAATAACTTACCCAACAGTGGGCCAGGGTATCCTTGATCCAGGGACTGGGATTCTGTTGTCCCCCTTATGTTTGTCAACTCAGTGTTCTGTGAATCAACAAGGGCTGATAGGAAGGAGTTCTTGGGCAGAGGGTGGGGTAGGAGTAGGGAGGGGTTTGGGGTGGGCAGAGTAAGAAGAGAGCTGAATTGTGTCACTGGTGATGTTCTCATTGGAAGTAACAAACATTCAA
This sequence comes from Symphalangus syndactylus, assembly GCF_028878055.3. NCBI lineage: Eukaryota > Metazoa > Chordata > Mammalia > Primates > Hylobatidae > Symphalangus > Symphalangus syndactylus. The sequence continues at coordinate 74,436,251 of NC_072430.2, forward strand.
CCCATAGATTCAAGGATCCCTCAAGACAAAAGGTCCAAAGACAGAAGTTCCAGGGCTGGGTCAGCCATTCAGGAATGTCAGCAAAGACACAGGCCCCTTGCATCTCTTTGCTTCGCTGTTCTCAGCATGTCAGTCATGCCCCCACTTATGGCCACGAGGTGGCCGAAGCAACACTAAGCATCACTTCCTTATGTGCCAGTGTCTGGAGCAGGAAGACAGAAGCGGATGGAAAGGGGGTTCTTCTCAGGAGTCTTTCTCCATTTGCTAGGAGGGAAATCTTTCCCAGAAGTCACCCAGGAGACTTTTCTTGCATATGATTGGCCAGAATTTGCAGTGGTGGTTCTGCAGGAGAGCTGCAAAGGAGGTTGAGAGATTAGGCAAAGAAGAAAGGAAGAGGGAAGCAACCAACAAGGTCTGCCTCAAGACTCCTGGAGAGACAGTGATGGGAGCAGATAGGTAGCAGGAAAAGATGAAGGGAAGGCAAAATCAGAGGGAAGAGTTCATAAGGAAGATCCATACATGTCAAGAAATATTGCTGCAAATAAGAACTGAAGGGAAGTGTTGAGATCATTCAGATTTATTGTTAGCATTTATTGCTATGCCAGTTTTTTTTTTTTCCCCCACATTTTATCTCATGTAATTCTCACACCAGCCTTCTGGGTTGGTGTTACTCACTCTATATTACAGATAAACTGAACCTGGGGAAAGCTAAGGCAAATAGTTCATAAACATTATCTCAGAGACCAGTGCTGGATTGGTTTCAGATCTACCTACACCTGCCTCCCATCAGCTAGTTGGGGAATCACTGGGTTATGCAGGGTCACACAGAGAATAAATGGTGGGTCTGGGCTTTGAATTCAGATCTTCTGTCTCCAACAATAATAACAACTGCTAGCATTTGGTTCATTAGCAACTTCCAGGGCACTGTGCTAAGTGGTTTTGTTTTTGTTTTTTGAAATGGAGTTTCACTCTGTTGCCCAGGCTGGAGTGCAATAGCATGATCTCAGCTCACTGCAACCTCCACCCTCTGGGTTCAAGTGATTCTCCTGCCTCAGCCTCCCAAGTAGCTGGGATTACAGGTGCGTGCCACAACACCTGGCTAATTTTTGTGTTTTTAGTGGAGATGGGTTTTTACCATGTTGGCCAGGCTGATCTCGAACTTCTGACGTCTAGCGATCCGTCCCCCTCAGCCTCCCAAAGTGCTGGGATTATAGGCATGAGCCACTGCACCTGGCCTGTGCTAAGGGTTTTACACGCATTATCCTATTCAACCTTATGGGAAAGGTACAGATTTTATAATCTCTGACATTGAGAGATTACAAGTAACTTGCCAATGTTACTTAATCAGTAAAGTGACAGAATCAGGATTTGAACATGGGCCTTCTGATCAGAGCACTCATTTTTTAACTGGTACATTCTACTGCCTCTCACAGCTCCAGGCTCCAAATAATTAGTCCAAGGCTGTTTCTCTCTACCCACGTTGTCTCTATACCTGTCATTGTTTAAATCTTAAATCACCACCCGCTGAGAAATACACCCTAATTGTTATAACTGTCACTCTGTGATTGATGAAGAAAATTCCAGCACCCATTTCTTGGGAGAAAGCCTAAAGCCTCATGGGAAAGGTGCTCCCATCTGTGCATGATGGGACAGGGTTAACTTGGCTAGAGAGAAGGAAACCTCAGGTTGAAAGTAAAAGTGAGTGGTTGGGGTGATGCTTCTCTGCTTCACTTCCTATATGAGCCTGTAACTGTGTACAGTGAATGACAGAATGGAAATAGTCTTTTATGTTGTGGAGCTTTGTTCCCATGATGGTAATCCTCCATTTTAATGCTGATAAATACAATGGTGAGGATTATGCCCCTTAATTTAATTTGGCCTGCATATGGCAAAGCTCTCACAAGGCTTTTATGTGACATTCTTTAGCACAGCTAGCCTGTTGTTGTGTAAAAGGAACCCATATGAAGAGGCAGGAGATTGATAATGCTGGTGCAAATGTTTTCACAAGACGGCTTGTAACGCACCCCCAGTGAAACTGCTTCGTTGTGGGCCCTTCAATGAGGATTCAGATTCAGAGGGATGGGAACCTCCGTGACTCAGGCAGCTCGAGGAGAACTGGCACCTCACAAGGGGAAAACGAGTGCATATTTCTCCTGGGTGTTATCCTTGCGGCTCTGGGGCTTGGAGCCAATTAGGCTGACCTCAGAATTGATGAGCCAGAGAAACAGCCTCCCAGTCAGCAGGGCTGACTGTGGGCCAGATTTTCATGTGGGCTGTGAAGTACAGATTGTCACATATCTTGACGAACATTGTGTGTGAGGGGTCACTGCAGAAATACATGGCAGTTCTAAGACTGTTGAACAGAACAAATCCTCCAGCAGATTTCCTACCAATGTGGTCAAGTTAGTGTACTAACACGTTAGAGGACCCCATATGAAACCAGAGGGAAAATGGCAGCATGATGTGGGAGTGGTGGTAGGAATAGTAGCCTTCTCTGATCAAGTGCTTAAGATGTGGTAGACACTGTATGTATTGTCTCATTTGGGTAGAAAAATGTTGAGATTTGGTGACAGACCTGGGTTTGAATCCTAGTTCAACTACTTACAAGCTATGAGACATTGGACGAGTTCCTTCCTCTCTCTGAACCTCTGTATCCTAGACTGCAAAAAAGGAATAATTGGGAGGACTGGAGATAATCAAAGCAAAGGAACTAGCACAGTTCTAGACATGTAATGAATACTCAATAAGGGATTATGGCAAGCTGTTGTTGGTCGTGGTGATAGAAGTAGTAGCAATAATAGTAGTAATATTAGTATGGAAAAGTCTTCTATAAAGTTAAACTCATATGAAGGGTCAAGACTTTGACTTAGCTCTAGAATTATAGACTAAAATAAGCATTGAGGTTTCCATCACCTTAGGAACTTTGAACAGTGCTCACTCTCTGCTTTAACTTTAGAGACAAATTTTATTTTCTTGTATTCCTGGCTCTTATCTCAGGAGTGAATCTGAGATTGACTTTGGGCTCAGGAGTCACCCTTACCAACATTGCCAGCATGACATTATCATACCCTCAAATAATAACTTTCAGAGCTTAGTTGATTGCTAGAACTTTCTTAGACTTTCTAGATTTTTAAAATATTGATTGGTCACATGTATTTTCAAAACCTTTTTGAAGGCAGAAACTTTATCACCAGCTGAAAGAAGCTTCAAGGAAAAATCTGTTTTGAGTTATATTTTTCCTTGGGGACTTGCTTATGGCCGTACATAAATATTTATCTGAACTATTTCAACAAACCCTAAATCATCAGTGATCCTTATGCAAAGAGTCCTTTTAGAAGATTTCTGTATGTCAAGAATGCCAGCAGTCTCTTTCTAAGAACAGAGTCCAAGGACCAGAGGCCTCTTTTAAAATAGTTGGAACTCTTTGGTGGTTTTCAACGTCTTTTGTTTTCATATTCTGTATATCTGTTCACGCTATTCCATCTGAATAGAATTCCCTTGCCAGTCCTGTCTTTACCTGTTGATGTTTTACTCATCCTTCAAGGTCTCATTCATGTGACATGCAGACAAGGGCAAGAGAAGAACATCCCAGGCAGGAGAAACAAGAGTGGGCCATAGCCAGAGGCAGGATATGCAGAGCCACTCTTGGAAGGTGAGAGGTCCAGTGAGAAGAAGGCAGAGGGTAGGATGGGGGTGGTATGAGGCAGGAAGAACTATTACAGGGAATAAGGCACCAAGATATGGGAGGTCTTCAAAAGTACACGAAATGTTTTGTTGTTCTATAGGTCAAAAGATGTAGACCCATATTGTTTGGGTAGAATATAGTCTACAGACATGTTTTGTTTGGCCTGAATGTCTTTAAATTTTTAAAAACAGATTCTAACACATAAAAGTAGAAAGATTTCATGTCATTCGGACTTCTGATAGCTCTTAAAAAACCTGAGTATCTGGCAGCAAACTGCTGGAAGTGAGCAGGAGCTGTCTTTTACAGATCCCTACTTAACCGCCTGCATAATTCATGGATTGGCCTGCCAGCATCCGAGTTTGATTCTTGCCCGCTGTGTGCAGGGCACCATCTAGGTAGAGGAAACAATTCAGCTACAGACCCTGGAGCCAAACTTCCTCTGTTCTGGCCCAGGTTTGTGTCCAACTACCTCAATGACCTTGGGCAAGTGTGTTTCTAATAATGGTACTTACCTCATGTGGCCATTGTGAGAATAAACCATAGGAAACGTTTAGATGACTACCTAGTATGTAGTTAAGTGGAGAAAAATGTTAGCTCTTATTACTGTATCCCACGTGAGATAATAAACTTTAGGGCTGAAACTGTCGCTCATTTCTGTAGCACTCACAGAATCTAGAATTTAGAATCTCTGGCCATAACTGGCATAAAATGAAATAATTGAAGAATGGATAAATGAATATGTGCTCCTTGAGTTTTTATTTCTGTGAGGTCCAAAGCTAAATTTAATTGCTTTGTTCTCTAGAAATGCTTACTATTTACCTTGAGTTTGATTTGAGCATCCTAGTTAGTTGATAAAGGAGCTAGCTTTCTCAAAAAGTCAAAAATCCTAATTAAACAAGTGAAGGGAGATTCTATTAACACTGTGTCATTTTTCTGTGATGCATCTACCTTCCTAACTCAAAAATACACTCCAAGTTTGGGAAGATGTTTCTGTGTTTTCTTTAGGAAGCTCACTTACTGGCTGGTAGCTGTCTATGGTTAATATCTCACATTGAGGGTCAGTTGCCAGGAACTAGGACGTGGTGGACTTCAGCAGATATGATGTCAGAATGCATGTTTGACTTGGGTTTTCTTATATCCCATGCCTGCCATGTGATCCACACTTCAAGGCAAAATTTTATGTATTTATTTTTTTGAGATGGAGTTTCGCTGTGTCGCCAGACTGGAGTGCAGTGGCACAATCTCGGCTCACTGCAACCTCCGCCTCCCGGGTTCAACCGATTCTCCTGCCTCAGCCTCCTGAGTAGCTGGGACTATAGCTGTGCACCACCATGACCAGCTAATTTTTGTATTTTTAGTAGAGACAGAGTTTCACCATGTTGACCAGGATGGTCTCAATCTCTCTTTTTTTTTTTTTTTTTTGAGACGGAGTCTCGCTCTGTCACCCAGGCTGGAGTGCAGTGGCGCGATCTCGGCTCACTGCAAGCTCCGCCTCCTGGGTTCACGCCATTCTCCTGCCTCAGCCTCCCGAGTAGCTGGGACTACAGGCGCCCGCCAACATGCCCGGCTAATTTTTTGTATTTTTAGTAGAGGCGAGGTTTCACCGTGTTAGCCAGGATGGTCTCGATCTCCTGACCTCGTGATCCACCCGTCTCGGCCTCCCAAAGTGCTGGGATTACAGGCTTGAGCCACCGCGCCCGGCCGATGGTCTCAATCTCTTGACCTCAAGTGATCCACCCGCCTCAGCTTCCCAAAGTGCTGGGATTGCGTGCATGAGCCACTGTGCCCGCCCTCAAGGCAAATATTTTTGTGCCCGATGCATCAGACGACGATGGACGGTTTGGCATGGGAACCAATTTTCAGTTTTGTTTTTTTTTGTTTTTGTGTTTTGAGACGGAGTCTTGCTCTGTCACCCAGGCTGGAGTGCAGTGGCGTGATCTCGGCTTACTGCAAACTCCACCTCCCGGGTTCACGCCATTCTCCTGCCTCAGCCTCTCCGAGTAGCTGGGACTACAGGCGCCCGCCACCACGCCCGGCTAATTTTTTGTATTTTTAGTAGAGACGGGGTTTCACAGTGGTCTCGATCTCCTGACCTCGTGATCCGCCCGCCTCGGCCTCCCAAAGTGCTGGGATTACAAGCGTGAGCCACTGCGCCCGGCCCAATTTTCAGTTTTTTAACATTTCTTCTATATAGCTGAAGTCACATCATCATCCCCATCAAGGCCTTCAATGTGATCACCTGTGGACATGAACTTTTATGTTTAATCTATCCCTAAACATACTTGCTGTCAACAATGTTGCTCTACAAAGTTGACTAGCAAGGTTAGGCTCACGTGCTCTCTGGAAAACTTGAACATTTTCAAACCCATTTTAATTTCGTTTGAATAAACTTCATCTAAAACTGAATCATGTACTCAAGATTCCAAAAAATTGCTGTTTGATTTCACCTGATAGCTCTCTTCTTTCTCATAAAAAGCCAATTTTTTAGTATGATATTTTTAGCATGATAATGCCTCTACTTTTTCTAAAGAACTCTCAGTCTTTTACACATGGACACAAAGAGGAGAACAACAGATGCTGGAACCTACTTCAGGGTAGAGGTCGGGAGGAGGGGAGCAGAGAAAATGATTACTGGGTATTAAGCTTAGTACCTGGGTGATGGAATAATCTGTACAACAAACCCCCATGACACAAGTTTACCTATATAACAAACCGGAGCATGTACTCCTGGACCTAAAATAAAAGTTAAAAAAAAAAAAAAATTTCAATCTCCCTTAGACCTCTCCTTTCCTTCCTTCCCTTCTGTCTTCCTTCTCTCCCTCCCTCCCTTCCTTCTTCCTTTTCTTTCTTTCTTCTTTGTCTTTCTCCTTATACTATTTATATCTACATCTCTCAAGTTCTGGTTTCTGATCCAAAGGACAATTTCAAATAATAAGAAAATCTGATAAGATCTCTAACCGTTTCTCCGTCCCTCGTCCCCTTCCTGCATTACCCAGCACATTGCTGGTATCTACATTGTATCCTCATCAACACCTTTATTATATTCAGGCTCAGAATGAGTTTCTGCCCAAAAGACCTTTACATATTGAGCCTATTTTTAAAAGTTTGAGAAAGGAAAATGGACTCAAGTGGAGAATATTACAGGAAACAAAATTTTGTGAAAATGAACTTTATATAAGAGTGCTTCATTATCAACACATAAAGAAACCTAGATTATAATCCTACATGTTGAAAGAAGATTAACTTTGTACATTTTCACAATTTTATTAACTTTACTTCACTTTCTTCACTGGGTTATAAGGAAAACATAGTGGTGTTTCAGTTCCAAGTATATTTTGTGAATTAAATAGCAGCTTGTTCCTCACTATAAAAAACAAGTTTGCCAATATATTTTCCACTAGCATCGCCCTGGTCACCTTAAATTAAGAAGAAACTGGAGTATTTGCCATTAAAAGCTGTTAACAGTAGTAATGCCACAACATCTCTGTGTGCATCTTAGTAACTTCTCAGACTTGTCTCCTTGATGAATAGACAAAACAGGAGGAGGGGTGAATTTGTTCTTTTTATCTGAATGGTGTAGGTGGGGAAGACAGAGAGCAATAGAGAGCTCTCGTGAAACAGAGCTCTAGCGACTGCTGTGCTTGGGAAATTAGAAAGTAAACAGTCCCTGATACCGAAATTCTAATGGCCTAAGATCAACACAGTCTGGAGACGCAGGTGGGAGTGGCCTTCCTCGCTCTGATCCAGACCCTCCCGGGAGAGCTCTTTGTGTCAACAAGAACAGCCAGTGCTCCTGGCAAGCTCCCAGGACTCAGAGTGGGGCTATCATTTTTGTTTGCTTTGCAAATATCTTAATGGGAAGTGGTTCAACACCACCTATGGGTTAATCTGAGGGGTTCTGCTTGGCAGCTGTTAGCTCTGAGAACCACATGGCCGCTCTCGGGTGCAGGGAGTCAGGCTAGCTGTTAACTACCCAGCGCCAGGTTGAGGCATCGTCTCTGCCTATTGGATTTACTGACTGGCAGGAAGCACCTTGTTGACTTTTATTTTTAGTTTGTTCCTCCTGGGAGAGCAAGGATGTTATTCGCAGATCCAACTGTGCTTTTTTCTCCAAGGGAGGGCAGTTGTTTAAATTATTTTTACTAGCATGAAGCATCCTTTCACCTAAGCTCATTCTCAGAATCTGAAACTTCAAATTAAAAGTAGTGGTGTGGTGAAGGTGGAAGGGGCATTGTTGCCAGAAAAAGATTTAGTATATTAGCCTGCAGGGGGGGCAAACAGTGGAAGCCACAGCCTTGTCTTCACCTGGGATCTAAAGAGTTGGATAGATAGTGAATTTCTCTGCTCTGCTGTTCCCTTAGTCCTCTCCCTTGCCCTCTCCTCCACCCCAACATGGCTTTCACTTGTCTTATCTTGACCCATAGGAATGTTTCCTTGGGTGACACAACCAAGTCATGCCTTTCTGGATCTGTGTCTGCTGACATTGACACAGATGATCTCTTTCTTTATGCTTATGGGATTTCAGGCAGGTAGGATGGTTTCCATAAAGCAGGTTAGGGAAGTACCTGGAGTAATGACAGACATGTAGACAGTTTCCAAATGCCCCATTTGTAAAAATGCAAAAAGTTCAGATTTCTCTGTAGGTCCTGGAAAAAGTGTCTAGCTACCCTCAGGAATAGTGTAACCCTGCTTTTAAAGCCTTATTCTTTCCTGGGGGTTTTCTACACCTACTTGTAGGATTGTCTTGTGGTTGACAACAAGGGCCCTAGAGTCCACTAGACCTGCTGCTACAGGGTAAGAACTTCATAAACCCACTTATTTTCTCAAGGCTTCAGTTTCCTCATCTTTAAATGGAAGATCAAGTAGCACAATATCTACCTCACCAAGACGTGAAAGTTAAATGAGGTAACATATACAAAGTGTGTAGCATCTCATTTGATGCATAAAAAGCACTCACAAATCATAGTGATTAGAGGAGTTGTCATCTCTGAGGCATCCACTTTAAGTTATCCTTAGTATTATGCATTTTGTACTCATTTTGAAATCTGTTACTCCCAACCCTTTAAAATTATCCAGTGCCAATCTATGATTATCAAAGTAAATGATGACAAAACAGTATAATCCATTGAATAAAATAAGATATCATGAGTCCACCTGGATGGATGGAAGGAAGGAAAGAAGGGAAGAGGCTGAGCTCTTCCTTACAATAAAATATGAAATAATAAAGGTAGATGAAATTAAGAAAACAGAAAATCATCATTTGGCAACTACAAAAATAATAATTGTTTCAGGCAATAATTATGAATGGATGCTAACACTACTATGTGAAAGTCTGAGGAGTAATAAACCATTTGCATAGTCTCAGAGTAAGTCCCCATAAGAAACTTATTAATTACAAAAGGATAGTGAAGAAAACTGGCAGAAACCACCTTAACCAAGTGATGAAAGTTAGCATCACCAGTAATTGAACAAACTGACAGCATGTGCCTCCTGATATGATGCATTGAAAAGAAGACAACATCACTTTTGTGGATTTCTTGCCAAATATGCATAACCTGAATTTAATCACGAGGAAACAGCAGACAAGTCCAAACAAAGGGAGCCTTTACAAAATGACCGGCCTGTAGGCTCCAAAATGAAACATGACAGAAGACTAAGAAACTATTCCAGATGAAAGGGGACTAAAAGAACATTACCTCCGAATGCAATAGATGATCTAGATGATCTAGGAATTTATTTTGCTATGGAAGACACCATTGAGACATTTGGAAAAATCCATAGATTGGAAATACAATCTGTAGATTGGAAAATAGTGTCATATTAAAATATAATCTGTAGATTGGAAAATAGTGTCATACTAAATTCCTGATTTTGATCATTGTATTCTGGTCATATAAGAAAACGTCCTTCCTTTTAAAAACACACACACTGAAGTATTTAGGGATAAAAGAATATCAGGTAGGCTGGGCACAGTGGCTCATGCCTGTAATCCTAGCACTTTGGGAGGCCAAGGTGGGCAGATCACCTGGGGTCAGGGGTTCGAGACCAGCCTGACCAACATGGTGAAACCCCATCTCTACTGAAACTACAAAAAAATTAGTTGGGCGTGGTGGCAGGTGCCTGTAATCCCAGCTACTCAGGAGGCTGAGGCAGGAGAATCGCTTGAACCTGGGAAGTGGAGGTTGCGGTGAGCCAAGATTGCACCATTGCACCCCAGCCTGGGCAACAAAGAGTGAAACTCTGTCTCAAAAAAAAAAAAAAAAAAAAAGTATCCAATTTGTAACTGACTCTCAAATGGTTCAGAAAAAAATTATGCATGTTTGTGTGTGTATATATCAGTACAAAGAGGGAGGACAAAGCAAATATGTAAGTCTGCTGAGGAATATATAAGATTCCTTATACTATTCTTGCATCTTTTCTATTAGTATGATTACATCAGAATAAAAAGTTGCAATGAACAAGTCAGTGCCACTTCTTGCCCTTTAGACATGGCAGTTCATCAGCCATTTTCTCTTTAGACTCCTGATCCCTCTCCATTCACACCTAAAAGTCTATTCCATGTCATCATTGCCCTGCTCAGTGATGGTCCTCAAGCTTCTCGGCTGTGACATTGCTGACTAGTCACCACCTACTGCACACAATCTTGTTTAGGCTTTTCGTTTGTAAAAGTTTCTGAAAATGTCCTTCCCTCCTCTCACGCCCCCTCCCTCACCTGTCCTTGGGCCCCATCATTTAGGGCCATGTGTGTCATGCACTTTATTTCAGCACTTCTTACTTCTCCTTCCCTGAACTAAGTACTGCTTTCAGAATTAAAAGAGGAAAAGTGGGTTAAATATTATCTTTTGTGGGGGTGGGAGGGTGGTGCAGTGGTGAATAGAACATCCCCCAGTTACAGCATGAAAAGGGTGTAATAAATGGTATCTGAAGTTTCCTTTTTCTCCACAAGTCTATGCCTTGGCCTAATTCAGTCTTAAAGTGCTAGAACTGTAACTCAAGAGTAGCTCAACCCCCAAGTTACCTTAAGACTGAATCCAAAGGAAAAGCACAGATTCTAGAAAGGCAGCCACACAGATACCTCATCATTATTATTCTCCCTTGAAGTTTCCGTGTTTACAGATTTGTCTTTCAGAAGTGCAAAATCATGAACAATAAGTTTGTGTTTTATTTCTAACTTCTGACTATATGTGCATCTTATTTAATTATTTTAAAATCTTATCTTGTGTTTTTATTTTGTTCTGCACAGGAGAACAAATGTAATCATTTTTTCCTTAGCCCAGGCAAGAGTTTTTATTTATATTTTGCTGATGAAGAAGGGGAGAGGTGATTTGCCCAAGTGAGAGTTGCCGTATTTGGCAAATAAAAATGCAAGATACCCACTTAGATTTGAATTTTCTATAAACAACAAATAATCTTTTTTGTTTAAGTATATCCCATTAAGTATTTGAAAATACTTATACCAAATAATTACAAACATACCTTGTTTTATTCCCTTTTGCTTCATTACACTTCACAGAGATTGTGTTTTTTACGAACTGAAGGTTTGTGCCACCCCGTGTTGAGCAAGTCTGTTTTTGCCATTTTTCTAACAGCATGTGCTTACTTCATGTCTCTAGGTCAGAATTTTTTAGCCATATTTTGAAATTAAGGTATGTACATTTTTTAGACATAAGGCTATTGCACACTTCATAGATAATAGTGTAAAAATAACTTTATATGCACTGGGAAACCAAAAAATGTGCGTGACTCATTTTATTGTGATATTTGCTTTATTGAGGAAGTCTGGAACAAAACCCACAGTATCTCTGAGATATGTTTGTTGTTAGTCTGGAATTCAGATTCAACTGGGTGTCCTGTTTGTTTGTTTGTTTGTTTGTTTGTTTGTTTGTTGAGACAGGGCCTCACTCTGTCACCCAGGCTGGAGTGCAGTGGAATGATCTTGGCTTACTGTAACCTCAACCTTCTGAGCTTAAGTGATCCTCCCATTTTAGCCACCTAAGTAGCTGGGACTATAGATGTGCGCCACCATGCCTGACTAAATTTTTTTTGTAGAAACAAGGTCTCACTATGTTGCCCAGGCTGGTCTTGAACTTTTGAGCTTAAGCAGTCCTCTCATCTTGGCCTCCCAAAGTGCTAGGAGTACAGGCATGAGCCCCCACACCCAGCCTCAGTGTCCTGTATTTTATCTAGCAACTCTAGTTCAAGTGTTTTAGAACTAATGTATCATGAATATGTATGCATATAGCCTGACTATATGTAATGAAATATATTGCTAAATCTACCAAGTGTTTATAGCATTCCTCTAACCTCTACATGCCATAATACATAGTGTTTTTTGCCCTTTAAGGACTTTTGAAACCATATTCAGGGATATCAATTCCTACTTATTTATTAAGGTCTTTATTCAAATGTGACTTTCTGTAGCCACTCAATCTAAAATTGCAGGCCCTGCCTCCAATACTTTCCACCCCCCTTCCTTGCTTTAATTTTCCTCTTTGGCACTTACTTGTATTTAATATGCTACATAGTTACTTTTCTGTTTCAATTTGTGTCTGCCACTTGAATGCAGGTTCATGAGCAGAGGACTGTTGGATCTCCTCTGCTGTATCCCCAGTACTTACAATAGTAGGAGACAAATTTAAAGGTGCTTGATAAAGACTTGGGAGCTGAATGACTGATGTCTGGGAGCCTGTAGAAGACCTTATATTGCACATGTCATACACATTGTTCTTATACAGAATCTCAAGGAGACTTGCATCAGATTAGAGCCTTCAGTATGGTGCGAGTGTGTATAATCTTAATAATAGTCTATAGACACAAGATAAATAGAAGGTCAGGCCAGGGGTTATACCTCCAGATATCATTGGGCTTCATTTAATCTGCCTCCTAGCAAATTTTCTAGAACTGAATGTTAGTAGCCCCAGGTATCATTCATTAAGATCCTTAATAGAATTGTGTGATTATCTGAAAAAGTCCAGTAACAAAATTATGCTGAGGCTGAGAGCATGGGCTCTGGGTCAACCAGATCAGGATTTGTATCTGGTTATGACCTATGTTACTCAAATAGCCCAAACTTGGGTTTCCTGGTCTGTGAATTGGGAACACTGGGGAACCTATGCTGCTAGCACTGGCATGGGATGAAATGGATAGTCCAGCCAAGTCCTCAGCACAGTGCCTGAGGGAAAGGAAGCTGCTTCCGTCACCATCACCCAGGCCCCACCACAAATTCCACCTGAGCTCACGTAAAGCTCAGCTGTTCTAGCCATGCTGTGGCCCTCAGCCCAGGCCTCTGCGTCCCTTCAGATCACAGTGCCCTTCTCCACTACTGCATCTTTTGTTTTATCCCTGAGCTTTCTCTCAGCTCCCTTGGTTGCTGACAAAGAACTGAAATAAGCTTTACAGGCAGCTCTCAGTTGAGTGTCCTTTTTTCCAATAAAGCAAGCATTCTCAGCAGAATGAAGAAAAGCCTTCTGCTCCTACCTTAGACATTTACTCAGTGACAGCTGCCTGCAGTAAAGTAGTGAAGGAGGGAAAAGAAAATAAATGAGAATGCAAGGACTGGCAAATTAAGACTGTACGGGCTCACGGTTGGGGAAAAGCAATGAGGCAAACAAATATGATCACATTTAAAGGGCTCAGTGGGATTTGAGAAATTAGCATAAGTGCATAAATCTAACTACTGCTAACTTAGAGCAATGGCATTATGAGACAGTCATCAGCCTTTTTGAGCCCTTCTGATGAATTTATCCTTGAGCCATGTTCTAAAACTTAAAATAATTGTGTGTTTTAGTGCAAACAAATATCCATATATTTAGATATATAACTTGCATATTCAACTCATTCAGTAATGATTAGGGTGGGATGCAGTGCATGCATTCAGAATTGTTCTAAAAGTTACTGGGTATCAAACCTAATGAGAAAAAGTAATACAAAAGGTGTGAAGTTTATTCCTTCTTGTTTCCCTTATTTTCCTGCAATAATGGTGATCTTATTGTGTACTGTTATTGTTTCTCCTTTCCTATGCTCTGTCTTTCCTTCATATCACGCATTAAAGCCCAGGAATAATGTTTTTCCTCTTTAAAAATCAAGAAGTCCAAATTAAAATAATAGTGAGTCTATACTTTGCAAAGAGATAAGCAAAGATTTGAAACACAGACTATTCCCAGTGCTGGCAATGTGATAGGAAATGGGCCCTTTCATACTTTTTGTGGATATCAGTGTTAATTTTTGTTGCTTTTTAGAGAGTTTGATGACATAATTTCAAAACTTTAAAACAGAAAAAAGTTTCTCATCCTTTGACCTGACAGCTTTATGTATAAGATTTATCCTAGCGAGATAACTAGATGAGTACTCATAACTCTGGCTCCAAATATTTAATGATCCATTGTTTATAATGTGAAAAATTTATAAGCGACTTAAATATCCAAACATAAGAGATTAGTTACATCATGATAATCACCCAATAGAATACTATATAGGTATGAATATGATGATATATGTGTACATGTGGATGTATGTGTGTTATATACAAATATGTGGAAAGATGCTCGTAATTATAAGGTAGGTTAAAATGATAAATATGAGCTATTTTTAAAAATGTATTTTATGTGCATAGAAAAGTATCTGAAAAGATATATGCAAGAAACTATATCTGGATATGGACATTTTCCCTAGTCTTTATTTTCTTCTCATAGAATATCTGTATTTTATACAGTACAACAATATATATGTATTATTTTTTAATCATAGAAAATAATTTTTGATCAGAAAAAAGGGAAAAAGAGCAACATTTTGCCATCAGTTCTTTTAGTCATTTACTTTGGGAGAAAGGCGGATATTACTACATTTTCGTTGATTAGTGACTGGTGAATATTCAGACAACTTGGGAATTTGGAGCATTTTCATCAGCTAAAAAATAAAAGGCAAAACTAATGAGCACAGCAATACTTAGAGCTCTGATATCTCAAAAGCCATTATGGTACTTGCTCCGGTTTGCTGTCCTCCCTTGCAAAATTTTATACAGGATGCTTTCGGTAGGTGATTTGCAGACACTTTTAGTTGGTCAGAAAGTAGCACCAGACAAATCAGTTGCAAACCAGCTTTCAGTGTGGTTATGCTCAATATATTGTGTAAATACACCAGGCAGCCTACAATTCTTCCTAGAGTGGAAGTAGATGGGGGGAGTTGAGGCAGGAAAGGCTTTTCAGAAGAGCTGACTCCTGAGCTAAAGGGTAAGAATGCAATGACCAGGTGAACAAGAGAAGAGGGAGCATTCAAAAGCGTGGAAATCAGAATACAACCCTTGGAGATTTTGTAGGTGCTTGACAAAAGCTTATTTGTGGTGGTGGTGCTGGCAGTGAATAGGAAACAAAAGTGTTCTATAAATCCTAGCTTTCCAGTTTTTGTAATAAAAGGTACATTAATTTACACATTTTGGGGTGTCTTTTAACCCATAATGACACACAATAACACAATAGATAGTTTGTGTTTTTCTTAAGACATTTGTTACCTTCCAATCCTCTGTGTCTTCAAAGCTATTTAAATATCTATATAAAGTAAGAAAAATATGCAATAATACCCAGCTGATGCAAATCAGGGAAGAAGTGATACATAGTGACAATGTTGGGGGATTCATATCTGGGTGTTCTTCTGCATTTATACCCTCAGTCCTTGGAATGTTCAGATTCCATATAAAAACTAAATAAGAATGCTTGAGTTGCCAATTGGGGTTCAACCTATGCCAAGTTCATATGAAAATCCTGTTGGCACTTAAGTCAGGCACTGCATCATTAACAATGGACAGTGTCCTCTTCTCTGATGTCATTCCTTAAATGTCTTAATTTACCTTCATAATTTGAATTTACTGAAACCGTTTCTGAAGATGTGTATGTTTTCTATTATCTCTTATGGTAATAACTTCCATAATGAAAGTTATATGACTTGTTTATGTGAAACTTGCCTCCCTCAAGATTCTTGGGGCCCCTACTATTTAAAAGTATCCTGGTGTCAGCTGGGCGCAGTGGCTCACGCCTGTAATCCCAGCACTTTGGGAGTCTGAGGCAGGTGGATCACGAGGTCAGGCGTTCAAGACCAGCCTGGAGGCCAACATAGTGAAACCCCATCTCTACTAAAAATACAAAAAATTAGCCGGGCGTGGTGGCAGGCGCTTGTAATCCTAGCTACTTGGGAGGCTGAGGCAGGAGAATCGCTTGAACCTGGAGTGGCCGAGATCGTGCCACTGCGCTCCAGCCCGGGTGACAGTGCGAGACTCTGTCTCAAAAAAAAAAAAAAAAAAAAGTATCCTGGTCTCAGGAGGCTGAGATAAGAGGATCACCTGAGCCTGAGAGGTTGAGGCTGCAGTGAGCCACGATCTCACCACTGTACTCCATCCTGGGTGACAGAGTTAGACCCTGTCTCAAAAATAATAATTCTGGTCTGATCATATCTTCTGCAGAGTGGTTTTACTGCTGCTTCTTGGGAACAAGAAATTGACCTTCTCTTATTAAGAGCTCTTTGATTTTTTTTTTTTTTTTGGTGGGGAAGCTGGAGTGCAGTGGCACAATCATAGCTCACTGCAGCCTCGACCTCCCCGGGCCCAGATGATCCTCCCACCCCAGCTTCCTGAGTAGCTGGGACTACAAGGGCATGCCACCCTGTCTGGCTAGTTTTTGTATTTTTTGTAGAGACAGGGTTTCACCATGTTCCCCAGGCTAATCTCTAACTCCTAGATTCAAGGAATCTTCCCGCCTCAGCCTCCCAAAGTGTTGGGATTACAGGCTTGAGCCACCATGCCCAGCCAAGAGCTCTTCGGTTTTTGTTCAAAGTTACCAAAGAAGTAGAAGCAAATTACTGGGCTATGCTGATTAGCCTTTCTTTTGGGGCTACCAAATGAGACACAAATTTACTAAGAGAAATACTCCCAAATTTAGAGACAATGGAAAGCTAACAAAAATCAACCAACGTTGAATTAGCTATTTTGAAATTAGAGTATGCTTTCAAGTGTGAACGAATAAATGGATTTCTCAGTTTGTCTCCAAGCCATTCTAACTTATAATTGATAAAAGATAATCTTGAAAACTTTATCAAAATTAATAAAAAGTACACAAAGAAACTAAGTAAAGTTTAGGAAATGGAGAATCTGAGGGGAGCCAGTGTGTCTCAACACCTATCCAGGCAAAAAGGTACTGATTCTAACCCTAAAACAGAAAAAGCCAGTTACTAGACAAGCTTGACTGATCAGATACATCCTCAAAGAGCACCCTGCTTCTTTTGCTTTAATTCTAATGTGTAATTTAGTCTCCAGAGTGTGTCAACCAACTAGAGAGGGGAAAAGTATAGTCCAGATCGTATCATTCATTGTAAAATCACACTCGCATTGTACATTTCAAATATGACTCTTTTGAGATTGGTTATTGCAACTCAGCTCTCCCCAAAATCATCATCCCTCAATGAACTGACAAATTGAATTTTGGAGCCTGTGAAGCTGAGGCCCAGTCCCTGGACCACGGTGACTTCACCCAGTGCCACCAGCGCAGCGTGACAGAGCCAGCTGGCCTCATGGATCTCTGCTGCAGAAGAAGGGAGATGCTGGGTATTCTCAGCAGCCAACTACTCAGGAGCCAGCCTTCACCTTGCCCCTCATCCGCTCACACTGGGATCCAGGTTTAAGAAGAAGGAATTAGATGTGAGTTTTGTTTGGGGGCTTTTTCAGGACAGATGCCCAGCAGAAGGGTTCTCAACGGTGACTGAGAGTTTCCGTCTCCCCTAGAACCCACAGTTCAATGAACTGACTTCAGCAAAGCGGTTCAGCCCTGGAGGCAATCTGTTTGAGACTTTAGTTATGCTTCCAAGAGGCCAATGGAGCCCTAGAAATATGTGATGAATTATACAAACAGGGACAACTACTTTCTATTCACCATATTTTGATAGCCATATACACTGCTTCTGCCCATTTAGCTTATGATTTCCAACAGAGGCCGTGGACAGTGTTATTAAAAAAAAATTTCCTGTGGATTCAAAAAACAATATCACACTTCATAAGTGAATTAATTCCTTAATATTGTCCCGTACCAGTTCATAGTCAAAATTTCCCAATTGTTCTAAGAATGTCCTTTGCACATGTTTATCCAGGCCAGGATCCAATCTAGAATCTTACAGAACATCAAGCCGTTATTTCACCTAAATCTCCTTTGATAACAGAATAGTCACTTTTTTCAGAACACTGACTTTTTCAGAGGATTGAGCCATAAAATAGGATTATCTCATAAAATAGCTCACCTTCTGTATTTAGCTGCTTGCTTCCTGTGGTCTTATCCAGCTTGTCCCCCTATGCCCTATGTTTTGTGTAGACTGCAAGTTAGATCTAAAGACTTAATCCGATTTAAGTTAAATGTTTTTGACCAAAAGGAAAAAAATACATCCTGGGTGATATTACATACTTCATGTTGCCTCACATTACAAGACAGTGTTGCCGTGGCGTTAGTGGTGTTAACATTGAGCACTGGATTAAAATAGTGACCTTCTGAGTTCTCCAGTGTACATTGCCTCTCTTGTGAAATGAAAGAAGGAGGTAAGCCACCTGTATGGTGGTACTTTGGCTCCATATGAATGTCCTGTTCTCTATTAACAGTTTGTCTAATGATTTTTTCAGCAATTAATACTTCTTTTTATTTATTTATTTATTTTTTGAGATAGGGTCTCACTCTGGCTGTCCAGGCCGGAGTGCAGTGGTGCGATCTTGGCTCAGTGTAGCCTTGACCTCTGGGTCTCAGGTAATGCTCCCACCTCAGCCTCCTGAGTAGCTGGGACTACAGGTGCACATCACTATGGCCCGGCTAGTTTTTTGTATTTTTAATAGAGACAGGGTTTCACCATGTTGCCCAGGCTAGTCTCCAACTCCTGAACTCAAACATTCCACCTGCCTCAACCTCCCAAAGTGCTAGGATACCAGGTGTGAGCCATCACACCCAGCAACAATTGATAATTTTGGCCTGATAATTTCCCTCTGGTATCACCTTTTCCATAGTCAATATGCCATAGTCTTATGGTATACTGCTTACCAGCTATGGTTTGAAGCAAATCACTGGCTTCTTGATGCTTAATTCCTTTATCTGTAAAAAGAGGTTAAAAAAGGAAGCAGAGGCAGGAGGATCGCTTGAGGCCAGGAGTTTGAGACCAGCCTGTGCAATATAGTGAGACCTCATCTCTCCAAATAATAAAAAATTAGCCAGGCGTGGTGGTAGCACATGCCTGTAGTCCCACCTACTTCGGAGTCTGCAGTGGGAGGATCACTTGAGCCCAGAAGTTCGAGGCTGCAGTGAGCCATGATCATGTCACTGCACTCTAGCCTGGGCAACAGAGTGCGATTCTATCTCAAAAACAAACAAAAAGAACCAATCCACATGGCTGTCAGCAGTATGTAACATGCTTTGCCTGGTGCCTGGTGGTATGTATCCATGCAATAAGCTTTGGCTTTTTTTTCTTTCTTTTTAAAAAATATTTTAAAAATTCAATTAAATAGAGACAGGTCTTGCTATATTGCCCAAGCTAATCTTGAACTCCTGGGCTCAAGCAGTTCTCCCACCTCCACCTCCCCAGTATACTGCTGGGATTGTAAGCTTGAGCCATGGCTTTTTGTTATATTGTGCTTTTCTTTATTTTGGTAGTGATGGATTGCAGAGCATTATCCAGTCTCATGTCCCTGAGGCAAAAAAAATAAAAAATAAAAAATAAAAACAACAACAACAACAACAACAACTCTATAGAGGAGTTGAGGAAGTTAGATTTTTTAAGAAAACTGACTTGTACCATTTTCTTAAAAACTGTTCTAAGAATCAGTAGTGCCTCAACATGCTACAGAGGAGAAGGGTCCATTGTTAAAATAATGTCTAGGAAATGTTTCCCATTCTTTTCCTTTCTTGGAGTCTCATTGAACATATTATTAAGTTAAAGTTGCCGGAAAGCTTCTCAGGAGAGAAACCTGGCTTGTAGGCTGAGCTAGTATTTTCTAATTTATTTGCCCCTAGACACTGCTCCCTGATCTCTGCCGCTGACTTTTCTTAAACACACACAAACATTACATTGAGCTGCCTTCGATTCTTCCAAAGGCTTGAATGAAGAGGGAATAAAACAGATAAGCTGACTCCCTGTGGAGAGTTGGGAGGTGTCTGCCATTGACTTTGGATTCTGAAAAGCCACACAAGTTAGAGGAGTTGTCAAGAATTCATTTTTTGAGGGGTCAGGAAAGGCATAAATTGGGAGTCTGGCAGTAATTCAATAGCTCTCTTTCTTAGGCTTTCTCCTAGAGGTCTTAGAATCCACCCATCCTATAGGTGTGTCACAGCTACTGGGACTTGCCTAGGCCAGACAGGAGTGAGTCCTTTGGGCCAGTGCTTAGATACTGAAGGGTATAGAATATATCATGGTTCAGAGGAAGAGCAGAGGATTTGGAGTCAGACAAACATGGGTGAATGCCTTAGCTTTACCAGCTATTTACCATGATACCTGGGAAAATCTCTTAACCTCTCTGAACCTCTTTGTTCGTCTATATAATAGATACAATTAAAGTACTTAGACCAAATGGTTGTGAAGCTTTCTTAAATATTTAAAAGCATTTTTTTTAATGAAGTGGTATATAAATGATAGTTAATTTATTTTAATAGTAAGAGTATTCTTACTGATCTACATGGCCCCACATTTTGTGGATTGACTAATCATTGTTTTATTTATTCAAATGGTCAATATTTATTGAGCATTTACTATGTACCAGGTACTGGGTAGGTGCTTACACAGAGCATGAAATAGAGCAGATCCAGTCCCTGACTTAATGTAGCTTACATTCCATTGTGGGAGACATATGAAAAGCAAATATACACACAAATAAATACAGAATTATAGTCCCCTCCTTCCAGGTACTGATGTGGTAACTTTTAAATGGGCATATTGCTTATAATATGTATTTTGAAGGTAATATCCACAAATAAATATATGGAAATGAATTTGTCAGCTTAAGTAAAGAATAAGATTATTAATATAGAACTGGAAGTGACCTTAGGAATAATTTATCTCAATCTCATTTTATAGATGAGGAAAACTAGGACCCCGAATACTATAGAAACTTACCCAAAGTCAACATGTTTGTTGTGTCATGTGTGTCACATGTGTGCGGTCAGAACACAGATTTCCCCTCCTTACTCAGTGCTTTCCACTCTGCTGGTTCCATCTGAAAGGCATTATGAGTGGCTCCTATTTTATCTGTCTGTTATAAGCACACTCTTATACAATGTGTTCTGATTATAAAAAATTGGGGACCCAGACCAATTGATTTTTCCAAACTTTGTTCCCTGAAGCATTAGGATTTTACTAGATGTTAATAGGTTATCACTTTAAGCTTCTTGGTCAAATTACTTTTGGACACCCTGCATCCCCCCTGGATCTTTACTATAGAGATCCATAAATGTATATCGTAATTTTAAAAGATTATTCCTGCAGTAAGGAAACCTTTCAAACTACGCCCAACCTAACATTCCCCAAACTTACTTGATTACAGAATCCATTTTAAATTCTGTAACTGTGAATGTGATTCATGTGCTGGGCAGGAAGTGTAGCCTTAGCATCCATTTAGTTGGCTACTTGGTAAAGGTTGTGGAAGCCCGTTAGAGCTCACTAAACCAAAGCCAATCACACAACTTTAAAAGGAGCAGTTTCTTGGGTCTTGGGAGTTCAGGCAGACTGTGGATGTGCTGTAACATGTAGGAGCAACACCTAGTAGGACTCATTTTCTTAAGGTGACCATGTCCTTTTAACCAAGGACTGAAATGGGAAACCATGGAAGCATAAAGAGTATGTTTTGATACATCTTTGAAGAAAAACAGTCCTCTTTAAGTTTTTCTATTATTATTTTCAAGTCTTTTAAAATTATTATTATTGTTATCTTTTCAGGCATTCACAAGCCCAGAGTTCTCCAAAAGGGTGCGATGTCTTCGCAGGACATGCAAACAAGGTAGCTGGATATCTTCATTCCAAAGTAAATGTGTATCACTCCTTCAGACTCATCCAAGTTCATAGGCATGAAGCTTGTCTGTGGCTGCTTGGTTGGGCCATCCAAACTTGAAACTGTTGGTGACATTTTGAAGTCTTTGAGACAAAAGCCCAGCTTGCTAAAGAACTTTGGTTCAGTAGAGAGACAGGGTGGTACAGTGGAGAGAGAATCAAAAGCCTGGAAATTTGCTGCTGAGAATAAATGTTAGCTGCTCCCTGAGGTGATTTGTCTGTGCACTCCACTCTCTACAGATGTTAGAGCCTCTTTTTGAGTAAGGACCCGAGGTTCTTTGGTAGCACTTTGATATCCTGCTCGAATTCAATATGTGAAATGGAGGCGTCTCTCTGTGACTTGGAGCCCACAGCAGGCTTTGAAGTCTGATCCAATTTTTGCTGCCTACTATTTGATGTTGAAAGGATGAAATGAAGAAAATGTACAGTTTTTGCCAGTAACTCTGCTGAGCATATGTAAGATTAAAAAAACAAAATCCTTTGGATGATGTACTTAGAAATGTTAAGCAGATTAATACCTTCCTATAGGTTCTCTTTTTTCTTTCTTAGAGATAAAAAATAAGTATAGGTGAAAATCAGCACATAGCTGTTTTACATTCTGGACTATAATTAATTTAACAGGAGACTAGGTTGACTTGTTCTAAGGAAGAAATGAATGAAGCAAGAGATGTTAAGACTTGGCTTCTAATTGCACCAGGGAGAGGACCTCCATTCAATTCTATGCAAGATGGGAGCAACTTACAAATGACTCCAATATACTTAGCCTCTTGCTTTTAGTCAGGGTTAAGTGCCCCTTCATTAAATAGAAGCCATGTTCTTAAGGCTGTTTCATCAGAGGATAAGAATAATATTTCTCTTACTGGGTTTTTCTGAAGCACTCGGTTTCTGGGACTGATTTGCTGTCTTCTCGGATATGCCATCCTGCTCCAGATCACCAAGGATTGAGTCTCTGGGGAGCCCCTCAAAAGCCTGGTAAGAAGAACATTTTGAATTGCATGCTGCTTCTAACATTTGCATGTTTGTGTACTTTTTAGTGTGTTGTTTGGGCAGGACTCAGTTAGATAGTAATATGACCAAATGTTGGCAAAAAGTTTTGGGAAGCCATACATGCTGGATGTAAAACTTGTATTAAAGGTAGCAGTTTACCATGTACCCATGTCATTTAAGACAATGAATATCAAAGTCCATGCTTTTCCATTTACTTAACCTTAAACTAGGAAACTGTTCTAAAATTTCATTTTGTTAAAGGGAAAATAAACAGCTGACCAGCTTTTACTGGAGCTGATCATGCAGGGTCGAAATCTAGGAGTTGATAAAGAATATAGATTTAGACAGTAGTTCTGCCCTTTTGGCAACATGGCCATTCTTTGAGCAAGAAGACAGACATGCCTTTGGAACACAACTATTTCTGGCTCGTTTTCTAAATGTCTTGCTACAGAATATAGTAAAAGTCAGTTTTAGATTTGCATGCAGCTAAAACCAGTGCTTCTGGAAGATAAAATAGAAACATAATTGTAAGAAATATTTACAAGCTAGAAGATACTAAGGACTACGTGAACCATTCCAAGAAAACAAATGCTCTTGATGTTACACTTAATGTCAACCTCATCTATTTTTCTGAAATATAATTTCTCAGATCTCTTCAATTTTCTTCTTAGCTTGTTTTTCAGTGACAAAGTAGCACAGTATGAAGTGGGAAATGCATAATAAATGTGTTATGACTTCAGTCTATATGGATCTTAAACCCTTGGAGAGAGACAAGAGGATGGGTCCATTATAGCAGCACCTTTTAAATGGATGTGTAGTAAATGATAAACCTGACAAAGGAAATATTTTCCTCATAGGCGGACAGTATTCAGGAATAAGGCCACAATGAAGTGGGGGTAAAAGTAGCACAAAAAAAGAGGAGAGAATTTAGGGGAAAAACAGTATAATGGAGCAAAATTCATTATGCGAGAGTTTGGTTGGTACTTTTCTCTATCCAAACAGACAGTCTCTATATTTTAATTGGAGTGTTTAGATCATTTATATTTAATGTGATTATTGATATGTTTTGGTTTAAATCTATCATCTGGCTATTTATTTTCTATTTGTCCTATCTAGTTTTTGTTCTCTCTTGGTATTCTATTTTTAAATAGATGTAATTCCTAAAAAGAAAACTTTGAAGTATGGTTGAATAGCTAAACCATACTGACAGGTTCTGGCATCAGACCTGCCTGGATTCAAATCTCTGCTCTCCTGTGTTAATCAAGTTACATAGCAACTCCTTACCTTAGTACCTACACATGTAAAATGAGGGAAATAGTAATGCATATCTGAGTGGTTTTACTTAGGATTAAATGAGCTAGTGTAAGAAAAGGGCATAGCATAGTGTCTGGCTCATAGTAAGTGTTTAGTAAATGTCAATTGCTGTTATGGTAATTACTGTTATTGACATTATATAAATACAAAGTTAATCTATGAACATGAATACTAGGTAGAAAAATAAAGTTCTTTTTGTAAGGCATTAAGTTTTGGTGTGATAGTTCAGGGGAAGTAAAAATACATTGCATTATGAATTAATATTTATTAAAAAGAAAAGAGACTTGTTGGATTACAATAATCTTTCCCATTCTTTAGGAAAGTATCTTAAAAAGTCAAATTTATTAATAAGTTACATATCTGATTTGCTATAAATGGCTCATATGCACTTTCTTTCTAGAGTTGTCTCTTCCTTCCAGTCGAAATGATTTTCTATTGGGTCTGCCACCATCACCATTACTTCCCCTTACACTCTTATAAACAGCGTCCTAAGTCTTTTTCCTGCCTCCATTCTTCTGCTTTAGCTTCTCTTATGCCAACAGAAACCTAAGATTTCTAAAGCAAAATCCTAATCATGACCTTCTCTCCCTCCATACTCTTCAGTGACTCCCTAATATCCCAGCATGACCTTCATGGCTTTCTCTGTTCTGGTCCTAATCTTCTTTTCTAGCTCTAGCTTCCACTGTTCTTTCTTTTTCATTCTGTGCTTCAGAATCTCCAAACTATTCTCTATTCTCCGAACACGGCTGGTGTGTTCTTTCCCTCCTTTGTGAGACTGTTCATGCTGCCTCTGCTGCTCCACATGTCCTTCTCCCTCGTTTACTTTTCAAAATCCTCTCCATTCTTCAAGGTCCACAGTGGCTCCCTACTCTTTTACTCTTTCTTATAATACTTATCACATTCTGCTTTGTATTATAGTTACTTTAATTCATCTACTAGATTTAAAACTCTCTAGAATCATGTCTTCCCATTTATGAGTTCTCTCCTCACAACCTAGCCTAGGTCTGGAATTGAATTCTTGAGCATCCAAAGTGGTGATGAAATATAATG
Organism: Symphalangus syndactylus; assembly: GCF_028878055.3. NCBI lineage: Eukaryota > Metazoa > Chordata > Mammalia > Primates > Hylobatidae > Symphalangus > Symphalangus syndactylus. The sequence goes on from NC_072430.2 coordinate 74,461,335, forward strand.
GAAGCAAGAATGAAATGAAACTCTACCTAAGTAAGCAATCAGAGAAAAGTTTTAAAATGTATTTCTAACAATCCTAGAATAAAGTAAATGTTTCTGAGACAACCTCCAAATAGATATAGTGTACTAGTGGAAGGAATTAAAATAATCCAAGCTGTTTCATTTTGTTGCTATTGCTGTTTCGAGCAGGAGAAGCAAAGAAAGTTTAGACATGAAGACATGAGAAAACATTATATGTAAATCAAATTGCCCTTGATCTTAGAAAACGACAAAGATGAAGAACAAAATTTTTTTTCTGTTTCGTTTATATTATCAGTCGTAGAAACAAGAATATATTATTTAAGCAACATTTTTAGCAAATTATACCTTTGTGTTTAATTCTGTGCTTTAAATGACCCATTATTTTAACCCATGTTTTTGTGGAAGGCTGAATGAGAATAGTGTGACCTTTTCAGTTAAAAAAAACACTAACATCCAGAAGGTTTGCCTTCTAACTTGCAATGAGGCCTAACTTCGTTATTCTATGAAGGGGTCTGGTGAGGTGAGAGTGACAGGCAGGGAATAAACCTAAAGTTACTCCATCTCAAGCTCAGCTTAGAGCAGCCATGCAAGGAAGTCTCTAAATACGGGGCTTAAACAAGGCTGTCTTCAGAGTATAACAAGTGTTCCTGGGCTGGCACGGTGGCTCACACCTGTAATCCCAGCACTTGGGGAGGCCAAGGCAGGTGGATCACAAGGTCAGGAGATGGAGACCATCCTGGCTAACACGGTGAAACCCCGTCTCTACTAAAAATACAAAAAAAAAACAAATTTAGCTGGTCGTGGTGGCAGGCACCTGTAGTCCCAGCTACTCGGGAGGCTGAGGCAGGAGAATGGCGTGAACCCAGAGGGCGGAGCTTGTAGTGAGCCAAGATCGCGCCACTGCACTCCAGCCTGGACGACAGAGCGAGACTCTGTCTCAAAAAAAAAAAAAAAAAAGAAGTGTCCCTAACTGGCCCATGTGGGCTGGTTCATTGCTCACATTAAGAGAAAAGCACAATATACCCGGGAAGTGCCTAATTCTAGTCACTTGGTCACTAATCCAAGCAGTGAAATTATTTAATAGGACTGACAGCGATGTATACAGACCTTATCTGGTTTTACTGTGTAAATGGTTATACTTTAGGCATTTGTTCTTCTATTTATTTATTTATTCGAAAAATAATTATTAACGCTATGTGCCAGGAACTGACCAGTATTTCTCAAAACTCTTATAAAAGACCAGTTTTTGGTTGGTTTTCCATTTCACCACAGTCTGATACTTTTGTGGAATACAATAAAAATGAATTACTAACAAAATAATCATGCACTTGGATGTTGTGTCAGTATCAAAACCCTGTCCACATGATGCTACACTCTAGCAGAGGGAGATAGACAATAAACAGTAAGCAGACAAATAAGTCAATTATGTGGGATGTTAGAGGGGTGAAGAGTTACAGGGAGAAAATACAGCAGCAAGGATGATAAGGAGTGGCCCAAGTGTAGAGGGTGGGTTTGGGTGGTTGTATTTTTAAACAGGGTGGCTTCATGAAGAATGTGAGGTTTGAGTAAAGGCTTGAGGGTGGTGAGCCAGTTCACCATGTAAATATCTAAGAGAAGAGCATTCCTAGCAGAAGACCATGATAAAGGCCTGGAGGAGAGAACGTGAATGGACTATATGAAGAGTAGAAGTCCCTGTATTGGAGCTAAGAGAGCAAAAAGTAGAGTCATAGGAAATGAGGAGCCACATAGTGCAGGTTCGTACTGCTTAATGTCCTAACAAACATCCTAGGGATCTAGATACAATGAAGATTCTCATTCAGCAGGCCTGAGTGGCTCTGAGATTCTGCAGCACTAATGAGCTTGTGGGTGGTTCTGATATTGTCGGTCTGAGGTTCACTTTATGAGTAGTGAGGGTTTAGTCTCAGTGAAATGGGAAGCCAGTGAGTGGGAGAGTGGCATGATCTGGGTTATGATTTTAACGATAACTTCAGTTTTGGAGTTGAGAACCAACTAGACATCATCAGGAAATGAGATAGTTTGTGTAAGTACATTTTCTATACAGCTGAAACTCTTTCAAACCTAAAATTACCTTTCATATTGAGTGCACAAACACAATTCTCCTTATTCTTTGTATCTAGGGGCATTATTATTAACAGCAGTTATCACATTGGGCTGTAATGCAGAGCAATCCTCAGAGACCTTTATGAAATGGGGCCACCTACCCTTGCAGTAAATGACCCTTGACCATTATGATTTTTAGTTAATGTGCCAGATTCTCTGTTTAATTTCTCCTCTCTCAACACAAAGCTGATGTTTCTTGCTGTTGTTAATGAGCTGACTTTTTGTAACATACTTTTCTTCTCCTTCTTCCTTTTTCATCTTTGCTATGGTCTAAAAAACAGGTTTTAAGCATTTTTTTTAGGCAGTAAAAGAAGTGGGTTTGAGAGGGAGATCTGAGAAAATCCCCTATGAATAAAAGAACAGGAACTATCATGTATGTAGTACCTATATTAGGTACCATGCCAGGCCCTTTACTTATATTTTCTTAATGTAAAGTACACAAGCTTTAGTTTAACCTTGTGACCTGTGCTTGTTAAAGAACCCTCACTACCTGCCCTTGGGTTTTCTGTTATACCTCACCTAAGAGGTACCTCTGTTCTGGGTTTTCTTCCTGTCTACAGGGAGTATACCTTAATCACATTTCTTTCTGAAGGTCAAAAGTAGCAAGCAGTATTCTACTGGCCTCCTGAGGGGGTCACAGATGGGAAAGCACACTGTTGGGATGTGGTAGAGCCACCAGAGAGCATGTGGAACCTGGCATCAGGCATTAGTGATTGATTTCGGATCTTTCATGTCCTGTCTAGCCACGGCTCCTGAGCAAATCACACCACTTTCTTTCACTTAGCAGCTTCTTTAATGCCATCTACTTCGTTATTTTCCTTTACGTTTCCAGTTGCTCTCATTACTAAATTTTATTGTTTTTGGCAGCAATTCAGCTATCAGAAAGCAAATTCAGGTTGTATTTTATTCTTGGAAACTTTGATCCTTAAGGTGACCAAATATCTCAACTTTCCTGTGACAGAAATGTTTTCCAAAATGTGGGATTTTCAGTGCTTACACCAGGACATCCCAGGCAAACAGATGAGTTGGTCACCCTGTGATAATACAGGAAATTGAGTTTGATTTGGGCAAGATCACTATATCGGGCAAGACTATGCCTCAGATCCATGCAACAGAATCACTTCACACTGGCCACCTGTGTTTGGAAGGGAGTGCAAGCAGCTTGCCAGACAGCAATGCTATGATCGTAAAGGGCTAAGATGTCTCCCATTTGATAGGGAAAGCATGTTCCTACAACAGAGTCTCAAAGGCCGCATAATCTCCCTCAGGAAGGCACATGGAAATCAGACACTGAACAAAGGCAAGGCTACTGGGCCTGTCTGTCCCATACCCAAATTCATGACTGAATGTCACACACAAGACTGTATTCATTTATGGGTAGTCTCTGAGGTTCTGAATCCCTGCTCTTTTTGGCTCCCTTAGGCTGAAAACATCTTTTCTTCTTGTCTGGATGCCATTGAATTCACCTTAACCCTCATCAGTAAAACTTGGTAAAGTCTTATGTGAGGACTTTTCTCAGTAAAATGACAAAGGAATTACAAGTATAGAATTGTTACTGCTAGCATGTGAGGTTAGAAAAACACCTCATATTAAGGGATCTTTTTAGACAAATGGCTCTCAAACTTCACTGTGCTCTCCAGAATCACCTAGAATGCTAGTTAAGACAGACTGCTGAACCCACTGCATAGTTTCCAATTCTGTATGGGATGGAGGCAGGGATTCGTATTGTTATCAAGTTTCCAGAGGATGAGATGCTGCTGGTCTGGGGACTTCCCTTTGAAAACCACTGCTCTGGACATTCCCTATCTCTGTGACACAACATTGAATCAGAGAAAGTGGGCTTTATATATATGGCTTTCTCCTCATTCATTCAACAAACATTTATTGAGCATCTACTGTATGTCAACCACAGGGCCAGGAAATGAAATAAGACACTTAAGAGACTAATACGATTATAATATCTTGGTCTTTGCAGCTGTTGTTTTCCAAAGCTAGTCTGGTGACATGTTGAGTGTCCTCCTGTATCTCAAGTGATCTCATTAAATTCCCAGGAAGTTGTCAAGAACAAAGTTACATTTACTTTTAGCTTTGCTGTGCAGGAAGAGGGTGGGAGTGTTCCAGACTTCTAAATAGTCTATAAAGTATTTCATTTCCTAAAATTATTAGGAATGACTGCCTTTATTGTTTGTTTTTGTGAGACAGATTCTTGCTCTGTCACCCAGGCTGCAGTGCAGTGGCATGATCTCACCTCACTGCAACCTTTGCCTCCTGGGTTCAAGCTTTTCTCATGCCTCAGCCTCCTAAGTAACTAGGATTACAGGCCTGAGCCACCACAACTGGCTAATTTTTGTATTTTTTTGTACAGACAGGATTTTACTATGCTGCCCAGCCTGGTCTTGAACTCCTGGACTCAAGTCATCCACCTGCCTCAGCCTCCCAGAGTGCTGGGATTACAGGCATAAGCCACCATACCCAGCCAGAAATTATTGCTTTTAAAGGTTATTTCCGGATTAGAAACTATGCTACTTCTGCTAACCTGGCTGTAATATATTCTCCCACATGGCAAAATTACTCTAAGCCCCACCAGATCTGAATGTTTTCATATATATTTAATTTTATTTATTTTATTTATTTTTTTATTTATAGATGGAGTCTTACTCTGCCACCCAGGCTAGAGTGCAGTGATGTGGTCTCAGCTCACTGCAGCCTCCACCTCCTGGGTTCATGTGATTCGTTCTTACATATTTCTAATACATATGTCATTGCCATAATGTTTGTTCCCTAACTTTTTGCAAAAAAAAAAAAAAAATCTAGGCAAGGCCAACATAAGGAAGTGTACAGTTTGAGGCTTGTGAGCATGAGGACAAAGGGATGGAAGGAGAAAGAAGACAGATTATAGTTGTCTTAATCCCCCATCCAATTTCTAGTTTACCTTCATTTATATTAATCATACACTTTTTCTATTTTGCTTAAGAGACTGATACGGTTTAGCTCTGTGTCCCCACCCAAATCTCATGTTGAATTGTAATCCTCAGTGCTGGGGGAGGGACCTCGTGGGAGGCGATTGGATCATTGAGGGGGGGATTTCCCCCTTGCTGTTCTCATGATTGTGAATGAGTTCTTGTGAAATCCGGTTGTTTAAAAGTGTGTAGCACTTCCCCCTTCTCTCTTTCCTGCTGCTATGTGAAGATGTGCTTTCTTCCCTTTCCCCCTTCTGCCGTGATTTTAAAGCTTCCTGAAGCCTCTCCAGTCATGCCTCCTGTACACCCTGTGGAACTGTGAGCCAATTAAACCTCTTTTCTTTATAAGTTACCCAGTCTCACAGTCTCAGGTAGTTTTTTATAGCAGCATGAGAATGGACTAATACAGAAAATTGGTACCAGGAGTGGGATATTGCTATGAAGGTATTACCATAAAGATAACTGAAAATGTAGAAGCAACTTTGGAACTGGGTAATGGGCAGAGGTAGGAACAGTTTGGAGGGATCAGAAGACAGGAAGATGAGGGAAAGTTTGGAACCTCCTAGAGACTTGTTGAAGGGTTGTGACCAAAATGCTGATAGTGATATGGACAGTGAAGTCCAGGCTGAGGTGGCTTCAGATGGAGATGAGAAACTTATTGGGAACTGCAGTAAAGGTCACTCTCGCTATGCTTATCAAAGAGACTGGTGGCATTGTGCCTCGAGAGATCTGTGGAACTTTGAACTTGAGAGAGATGATTTAGGATATCTGGTAAAAGAAATTTCTAAGCAGCAAAGCATTCAAGAGGGGTCCTGGCTGCTTCCAAAAGTCTACACTCATTTACATAAACAAAGAAATGACCTGAAACTAGAACGTTTATTTAAAAGGGAAGCAGAGCATAAAAGTTTGGAAAATTTGCAGCCCAATCATGTGGTTGTAAAGAAAAACACATTTTCTGTGGAAGAATTCAAGGCTGCAGAAATTTGTATGAGTAAAGAGGAGCTGAATGTTAATAGCCAAAACAATGGAAAAAAACGCCTCCAGGGCATCATCAAAGGCCTGCAGGCTTAGAGGGGAAAAATGGTTTCCTGGGCTGGGCCCACAGTCCTACAGCTCTGTGCAGCCTCAGGACATGGTGCCCTGCATCCCAGCCATTCTAGCTTCAGCTGTGGCTAAAAGGGGCCAAGGTGCAGCTCAAGCCATTGCTTCAAGCTCCAAGCCTTGGTGGCTTCCACGTGGTGTTGGGCCTGTGGGTGCACAAAAACAAGAGTTGAGACTTAGAAGCCTCCGCCTAGATTTCAGAGGATGTATGGAAACACCTGGATGTCCAAGCAGAAGTCTGCTGCAGTTGCAGAGCCTCATGGAGAACCTCTAATAGGGCAGTGCAGAGGAGAAATGTGGGGTTGGAGCCCCCACACAGAGTCCCCACTGGAGTACTGCCTAGTGGAGCTTTGAGAAGAGGGTTACTGTCCTCCAGATCCCGAATGGTAGATCTACCAATACCTTGCACTATGTGCCTAGAAAAGCTGCAGGCACTCAATGCCAGCCTGTGAAAGCAGCCAAACTTGCAGAACCAAAACGCTGAGCTGCCCAAGGCCTTGGGAGCCCACCCCTTGCCTCAGTGTGGCCTGAATGTGAGACATGGAGTCAAAGGATATTATTTTGAACCTTTAAGATTTAATGACTACCGTGCTGGGTTTCAGATTTGCATGGGGCCTATAGCCGCTTTCTTTTGTCCAATTTCTTCCTTTTGGAATGGGAGCATTTACCCAATGCCTGTACCCCCATTGTATCTTAGAAGTAACTAACCTGTTTTTGGTTTTACAGGCTTATAGGTGGAAGGGGCTTGCCTTGCCTCAGATGAGACTTTGGACTTGGACTTTGGGGTTAATGCTGAAATGAGTTAAGACTTTGGGGGACTCTTGGGAAGGCATGATTGGTTTTGAAATGTGAGAAGGACATGAGATTTGGGAGGGGTTGGGGTGGAATAATATGGTTTAGCTCTGCATCACCACCCAAATCTCATGTTGAATTGTAATCCCCAGTGTTGGGAGAGAGACCTGGTGGGAGGTGATTGGATCATGGGGGTGGATTTCCCCGTTGCTGTTCTCATGATAGTGAGTGAGTTCTCACAAGATCTGATTGTTTAAAAGTATGTAGCCCTTCCCCCTTCCCTCTGTCCTGCTGACATGGGAAAACGTGCTTGCTTCCTCTTTACCTTCTGCCAGAACTGTAAGTTTTCTGAGGCCTCCCCAGTCATGCCTCCTGTACAGATTATGGTACTGTGAGTCAATTACACCTCTTTTCTTTATAAACTACCGAGTCTCGGGTAGTTCTTTATAGCAATGTGAGAATGGACAAATACAGAGACTTTTCTCATTTTTACTAGATCTGGGTTTTTGGTTTCTTTGTTTTTGTTTTGCTTTATTTTGTAATTTTGAAGAATAGGAACAGGGTGCTTTGGACATCAGTTATACTCCTAGTGGTTTACCTCAACTGAGGGCTCTGTTCAAAACTGGGGCTCTCTGATGGAACTCTGTGGATACCTACCAAGATTGATTGTAGTGCCCCATTTCCCTTGAAAGAATCAGGATGATAAGGAAGAACAAGGGATGTACTCCACAAAGTTCAGTGCTTTTCTCCACCCTCAGCCAGCTGAATGAATAGCAAGATTCTGACTCTATTGGAGGATCTGAGGCTAGCGGAGTCTAGAGGAGGTTGGAGGGGAAAGTGGCCACAGCTGTGAGAGTGGCAGATGCAAGCCACAGAGGTCACATGCCAGGCCACCATTCCTGAGGCCACATACCTCAGGAAAAGCCTTTCACAGTCTGTTCTCATTCCTGTGACTCATTAAAGCACATTACAGAATTGAACAGTTTTTGACATCATTTCTTCTTAGATTGTTGCTGCAAACATAGCTGTGAAAAGTTCTTGCTAAACTTTTCCAGTGCTTTCCTGAGTTCGTTAGGTCATGATGCACTTTTTGCCAATGCCAAGTGAGATTTTGGCGTTGGCCCAGGACATCAGGAGTGCAGATGCCAAACAACACAAGGCGGGTGGTGTGTGAGTCAAGTTAGGGTATTTGGCTTCCAAGATTGGATGTTGATGGCATGGTTGTAAAATGTGCCTAGAGAAAATTTATTTTTAAATTCTTTTCTTATTTGATATAATTGAAACAACACATTCTCTCTAGACTGCCCTGTTAACCACAGCTGCCTAGTTTATTTCATTTTAAAGGATTCTTTCAACTTTAAAATCAAACATACAATTGTTTAATGGTAGGGGTGTAGTGATTTTTCTTCTTTTTACGTTTGTTTGTTTTCTAAGATTGAGAATAATAAATTTTTTTGAGTTTTAAAAAATTAATAGAGTTCATTTATTTGAGCAATTTTCGGCTTTCAGAAATATTGAGCTGAAAGTACAAAATTCTTACATACCCTTTTCCCTCTCCTTTTCTCCCTGTTTACTCTATAATTAACATCTTGTATTAGCATGGTTCATTTATTACAATTGATGAGCCTATATTGATACACTATTATTATTACATTAGAGTTCACTCTTTGTGCTGTACGTTCTGTGAGCTTTGACAAATGCATAATGACCTGTATTCATCATGACAGTATCATACAGAATAATTTCACTGACCTAAAAATCCCATCTCTACCTCTTTATTCCTCCCTCCCCACAAGCCCTTGGCAACCACTATTTTTTTTTGTTTATTTACTTATTTATTTTAGTGCTTCCATAGCTTTGCCTTTTTCAGAATGTCACATAGTTGGAATCATACAGTATATAGCCGTTTCTGATTGACTTCTTTCACTTTAGCAATACATACTTAAGAGGCCAGTTGTGGTGGTTTACACCTGTAATCCCAGCACTTTGGGAGGCTGAGGTGGGAGGATTGCCTGAGGCCAAGAGTTCAAGACCAGCCTGGACAACACAGCAACACCCTGTCTCTACAAAAAATTTAAATATTAGCCAAGTGTTTTTGGTGCATGTCTATATTCCTAGCTACATGGAAGGCTGAGGTGGAAAGATCACTTGAGCCCAGGAGGTCGAGTGCGCAGTGAGCTATGATGGTACCACTGCACTCCAGCCTAGGCAGTAGAGCAAGATCCTATCTCTAAAATAATAATAATAATATTCATTTAAGATTCCTCCATGTCGGCTGGGTGTGGTGGCTCACGCTTGTAATCCCAGCACTTTGGGAGGCCAAGACAAGTGGATCACTTGAGGTCAGGAGTTCTAGGCCAGCCTGACAAACACGACGAAACACTGTCTCTACGAAAAATACAAAAATTAGCTGGGCATGATAGCACACGCCTGTAATCCCAGCTACTCAGGAGGCTGAGGCAGGAGAATCACTTGAGCCTGGGAGGCAGAGGTTACAGTGAGCCAAGATCGTGCCATTGCACTCCAGCCTGGGCGACAGACTCTGTCTAGAAAAAAAAAAAAAAAAAATTCCTCCATGTCTTGTCATGGCTTGATAGCTTAATATCTTGGTTGCTTCCAAGTTTGGACAATTATGAGTGAACCTACCATAAACATTTGTGTTCAGGTTTTGGTGTGGATGTAACTTTTTAAATCATTGGAGTTAATACCTAGGAGCATGATTACTGGATTGTGTGGTAAGAGTATGTTTAGCTTTGCAAGAAACTGCCAAACTGTCTTCCAAACTGGCTGTACCATTTTGCATTTCCTTCAGCAATGAGTGAGAGTTCCTGTTGCTCTGCATCTTTGTCAGCCTTTGGGGTCGTCAGTTTATTGGATTTTTACTTTTTTTTTTTGAGACAGAGTTTAGCTCTTGTTGCCCAAGCTGGAGTGCAGTGGCACGATCTTGGCTCACTGCAACCTCCGCCTCCCAGGCTCAAGTGATTCTCCTGCCTCAGCTTCCCAAGTAGCTAGGATTACAGGCGTGTGCCACCATGTCTGGCTAATTTTTTGTACTTTCAGTAGAAACGGGGTTTCACCACGTTAGCCAGGCTGGTCTCGAACTCCTGACCTCAGGTGTTCCACCTGCCTTGACCTCCCAAAGTGCTGGGATTACAGGCGTGAGCCACCGCACCTGGCCAGATTTTGACATTTTAATAGTTGTGTAGTCACATCTCATTATTTTAATTTGCAATTCACTGATAACATGATGTTAAGCATCTTTTCACATGCTTATTTCTTTCACATGCTTATTTGACATCTGTGTATCTTATTTGGTGAGGTATCTATTCAGATTTTTTGACCATTTTAAAATTGCATTGTTTGTTTTCCTATTCTTGAGTTTTAAGAGTTCTTTGTATATTTTGGATACAGTCCTATGTTAGATATGTGGTTTTTTTTGTTTTTCTTTCCAACTTTTATTTTAGGTTCAAAGGGTATGTGTGCAGTTTTGTTACACACAACTGTAAATTGCGGGTCACTGAGGTTTGGTGTAAAGATAATTTTGTTACCCCAATAATCAGCATAATACCCAATAAATAGTTTTCAATCCTCACTCTCCTCCCACCCTCCACCCTCAAATAGGCCCCAGTGTCTGTTGTTCCCTCCTTTGTGTCCATGTGTACTCAATGTTTAGCTGCCACTTATAAATGAGAAAATGTAGTATTTGGCTTTCTGCTCTTGCATTAATTCACTTAGGATAATGGCCTCCAGCTCCATCCATGTTGTTGCAAAGGCCATGGTCTCGTCCTTCTTTTATGGCTGTGTAGTATTCCACGGTGTACCTGTACCACATTTTCTTTATCCAGTCTACCATTGATGGGCATCTAGATTGATTCCATGTCTTTGCCATTGTGAATAGTGCTGCGATGAACACACACGTGCATGTGTCAAGTATGTGTTTTGCAAATACTTCTTCCCAGTCTGTGGCTTATCTTTATTTCTCTTAACAGTGTCTTTTGCAGAAAAATAATGAATTTTTATGTATATAATCAGGGAGAAAAACGTTTTTAAATAAGCCACTTTGGCTTGATACCCGCTATACCTACCTAAGAAAAATAAGAACAGCTTGAGAGGGACAAGGTAGTTGGCAGTACAGAAGTCGAATACATAAGAACCGTGGTGTGACTGTGATCCCTAAATTCAGTGTAATCAGTTTTTAGTGCTATAGGGCGGCAAGAGAGATGTAGTCCCAAATTATATAAGGAGAAAAAAGAAACTTGGTTATGTGATTGTAGAACCATATAAAGATTTTCTCTCAGTCTTCATTTTTATTTTACTCTCTTGGTTTCCTCACTATTTATGTTTGTTAAGTAACTAAAACTCCTGGAAAAACTAGAAAAACTCAGGTTGTCTGTTAAAACAGTATTTAGCAAGAGAGCAGTTTGTTGGTTTAAATTTCAGAGGGGGCTGGGAGAGAATAAGATATACCTTTATTACTCATTCATTAGGATATTTGTCCAGCAGATGTTACTTGAACACCCACTAAATGGCAGACACTATGTTTGATGTAATACAGGGAGCAAGTGGATATCCAGGCTTGCTCTTATGAAATTTATATTCCGAGAGAGATGGACAAATAAATTTGAAAACAAGTCTCCTTTGACTAGGGTGTTGATAGGGGTGAGCACAGGAGCTGTGGGAGCTACAACGGTGATATGTGGTCTCCAGGAAAGATTCAGATAAGCTTACTCCAAAACTCAGACCTGCAGCGAAGAGTGAGAAAAGATGTTTCCAGCCATCTGCCCATTCTTTTTCCACACTGGGAAAAGCTCACATGTGAGAGATACAAGATCAAGGTGGTTGTTTATTTTTGTTTTGCACCCCCAGCCCCCATCCTTGGTTATTTTTGGATTTGCCTTTTAAAAAATTCTGAAATGTAACAGGTTTACAGAAAAAAAAAAATGCTTAAAACAGAGGCCAGGCGCCATGGCTCACACCTGTAATCCCAGCACTTTGAGAGGCCAAGGTGGGCGGATCACGAGGTCAGGAGATCAAGACATCCTGGCTACAGTGAAACCCTGTCTCTACTAAAAATACAAAAAATTAGCCGGACGTGGTGGCAGGCACCTATAGTCCCAGCTACTCAGGAGGCTGAGGCAGGAGAATGGCGTGAACCCAGGAGGCGGAGCTTGCAGTGAGCTGAGATCGTGCCGCTGTACTCCAGCCTGGACAACAGAGTGAGACTCCATCTCCAAAAAAAAAAAAAAAGAAAAAAAGAAAAATGCTTAAAACAAAATGGACAGAAATTATTATAATGCAAGCACCATGTAAGCACAACCGAGATCACAAAACAGACCTTGCCAGTGCCACAGAAGCCGTCAGCATGCCCTTTCAGGATTATGACTCTCTTCCTGCACCCTACAGGTAACCACCTAAGTGTGCATCCCTAAATATTATAGCTTAATTTTGCCTGTTTTTAAACTTTGCACAACTGGAACCACATAGCATATATTCTTTGACTTCTAGCTTTTTCTCTTTTTTCCCTTAACATTATATTTTAAAGATTCACTTGTATATTTTCATTACTGTATAGTATCCCATTTTAGGATTAGAGCACACTTTATGAATTCATGTTTCTGTTGATGGGCATCTGGATTGTTTCTAGTTTGAAACTCTTACAAAGAAGAGATGTTCATGGATGATGGTCCCATACCCTTGGCAGGGTGGCAAAGCTGGCTTTGGAGTCAGTCAAACTTAAATTTACATCCCAGCTATGCCACTCTAATAGCTTTGTGACTTTGGTCAAGTTAACTTAACTTCCCTATATCCCTCTTTCCTCATCTCCAAAATAGGAATAGTAACAGTACCTACGTCATAGGGTATAGATTTAAAGTGTTTAACATAGCACACTACTTCACATGTAGTAAGCATTCAACAAAAATTTGGTGCTGCATGGAGTTATTCCTGTTACTCATAGGAATATTTCATTTTTCCTTGAGGAAGTTTTCTACAGAGTTAATATGGCCTAACCTATCCAGATTTAAGATTGTAGAAGCTTTTGAGGTCCTTTTGTTCAACTCTCATTTTATAGATGAAAAAACTGCATATTAGTTGGCCAACCCAGAGCTAGAATCCAACCCAGAGTTGGGCTCTAGGGAGACATAGAGTCAGTAGTACCTCTGGATCAGCTCTCTGGCCCAGGCTATTCTTAAGGGCTCATTGGATGGCCATTTCAGCTTCTTAAATGTATTTTCCTCTTTGTTCTATAAATAAACGGGAAAATAGAAGCCTTAAGGGGTTGACCATTTAGCTCTATATTTGGCTGTAGACTGTAAAGTCTATTACATTATATCCAAGTTGTTTGATTATTTATTCATTGGTCAGAATTTAGGGTTTCAAGGGCTCTATCCTAATTAGGCCCAAAGATCAGAGAGCAAAATAAGGGACATAAAGCCATGCCTGGGGGAGTATCGGCATTAGGTAGAGGTGTTTTGTTTAGTTTGGACTGCTGTTGAATTTAGGTTAACAATACTTGCAATTTTTTAAGAAGAACAGATATATCTCTTATTAAACGAACTATATAGTTTGGATAATGACAGGAGGGAGAAATTCAACACAAACTGGTTATTAAATGAGTCTGTAATTTTTCTCCCAACCGAGAACAATTCACAGTGACTTCCTAACCTCCCACTTTCAAATCATGCACTCCATCCTAGACTAGAGTTTTGCCTGAGCACTGCCCACCACCATCACCCCCACACTCACTCCTCCAGTCCCACATTGTCCCCTCTTTCCAGTGTTTTGCTGATATTTAAGGTTTTTATTACACTAAAATTCCCTGTTCTGTGATCTGTGTTCCTAGGTTCCTAAGAATGTGTGTGTGTTTATCTGTGTGTGTGTGATGCTCTGGAAACTTTGAGGGGATTCTGGGTCAGGACTTATCCAAAAATAAGACTCCAGATTATTAGCTTACTACATGTAGAATAATGCCTGGTACATAGTAAGCATCTATAAAGTTTAGCTGCTGCTACTGCTATTTCTCACTCTTCCAATGAGAATCACTTTTGAAAGTACCTAATTTCCAAGTTAGCAACTCCTTTCTTCTTTCCATTCAAATTGTCAAGTCTTCTGGAGTGTGCTACGATTTCTAAAAAACTGCACTTGTTTTCCCTTGATACTACCACAAGTCTCAAGAGTATATCACCTTGAATCTTTACTGCATTTGAGTGGGACCGATTTGTTGGTATTTTCTGTGTCTGGCAGTTTGTGTAATGGGAGGGAGTTATGTTTCATTAATCCACCTAAATGGTTTCAGGAATATTTACAGCTCCCACAGACTCAGATCCCCAAGTCACCATCCAGAAAGGTCTGTTTGGCTGCTTAGCAGTGAGCAATTAGAACAGCCAGTCTACCCAGACACCAGGCTGGTTTGTCTGACCTAATATACGTGAAGACTCAGTATTCCCAAAGGGATTCTTCCTTTTTAGAGGAAGAAATTAATGATATCCCTTTTTGTTAAATTGGTGCCAGTATTTTCCCTAAGCAGCCCATTTAAAAGAGCAAATTCAAACAGGGTCCAAGAAACAATTGCAAGAGATCTACAAAGCTCTTAGGGGATGAGTTTACACACTATCCTAATTTCAAAGGAGCTGTTTTTATGCCAGGACACAATGGCTGGGTTCTCCCAATGGATACACACCCACTTTAAATGGCAAACTCTGCATTTGTGCAGAAATCAGATAAATGGAAAGAGCTCTAGATTTGTTTCTGCTCTTAACTGATTTGTCCTCCAAAGCACAGTTTCCATGCTAACTCATTAGCCTGGGTGAATGTTTGGGGTACCGATGGGGGACAGAACATCCAAGGATCCATTCTAAATTTCCGAGGGTCAGATTACAAAGTGTTCATTCCTTTTTTGTCCTTCACTGCTGTATTTACCCATGCCCAGAGCAGTGAGCTCACAACACACTTGTACTCTGCCTTCTGATTTTCAACTTGGGTTGCCATTAAGAAAGCAAGGTACCTCCCTTCTCTTGTGTGCTGCTTATTCTTTGCCCTAGACCCACATCCTCATATTCAGTCCATTAATGGAACCCCCATTCATGTCATGTAGCAGTTTCTATTTAACACTGGGAGGGCACTGGGAAACAGTCCATTATGTTGTCTCTCCCCTTAAAAGAAGAGTTAGAATAGATGCCTCCCTCTAATCTACCACCCTGAGCAAATTAACCCATATGACCAGAAGGGACAACCTGTGAATAACCACTGAATGATTAGAGGATTGAACGTATACTGCATAAAGGTTTTACTTACTACTTATCTGTACCCAGAGGATTCTAAACATTGCCCTTAGAGTGACGATCTTTTCTTTAGCAGTCTGACAAATGGTCATCCATGCTAATTTCCCACATTCTTTTGCAGATCTTTTTACATCACAAGCCCCTCTGGGAGGCTAATGGAATCCATGCACCCTAACTCTAGAAAAATGCACAAATGTACACCTGCAACATTTTGCACATAATATCCTTAATACCTTCATGTTCACATCAGGGTCTGTATCCCAGGTTAAGAATTCTTGTACTAATGAGAGGAATTGACTAATTGTAAAGACTATCAATTTTATGTTTGGGAAGGTTGATCGAAGGATTTTTCTTCCCATGTGGTAGTTCTTCAAGTATTTGTAGATTGCTCTTTTTTGGTTAGATGTCTCTTTGCGGGATATGTCTCTATAAATCATCAGATGACCCTTAAAATAATTTAAGAAAATTTTGTGCTGTGATTAAAGTCTTTGGGCTAGAAGATGTACATGCAATACATAAAAAGAATAGACCTGTGGCTTCTCAAAAATGCCAAGGCAGGTTGCTATAGTCTTTTTCTTCTTCATTAAACAACAACAGAAAAGTTGATTCCTTAAAAAAAAAAAACCCTCAGAATTCTTGAAAAAAATAAAAACATTGAATCCTGTGTTTATTGCTCCATCATCTTAATTTGTTTTTGATTTAAAAAATTACTTGGCCAATGCTGAATTTTTCATAATAGAAACAGAAGGAGAATTATTAGTGGAATTCTAGACTAAAGTTAGAACATAAAGATTGGGATAATATTTCATATTTTACTTTTAGCTCTCTGCAAAGTGGTGGCAATGTTTTCTGAGCCACTGTTATATGCTCAGATAATTTATGCACAACATAAATTAGTGTTATTGCTCTCCTTGAAAGCAGTTTTTTCCTGGTTCTCATTCATATCAGTATAAACTTAGATGTTAACCCTATTTTGACTTTTTTAGACCACTGATTTTAAAAGAGTAATGATAGTTCCAGAGATCTCAGATATTTTGTTTTGGAGTTTTTACATTGTCTTTAGTTTTTCTTTCATTAAAGGCTGAACTGTAATTTGGTAGAATTTAGAGAAGAATTGTGATATAGAAAAATAACCCCAAAAGCCGACAAAACCCAAAAATAACAATAACAACCAAAGCTTAACTGAAAATCTAGAGATAATGTATTTATACTTGGTTCTAGGCAGTCAATTAGCCCTCACTAAAAATGAGTAAGTTGAGTCAAGTCATGCGTGAATTTCCTAGAGTCACATGATTCTGTAATGTGAAGACATTAAAGATCAGTAATGAGGCTCTGTGCATTGACAGATATTTGAGTCATCCTTTCTGCATCCTGTAAAATGATTGCAGTTTCTCCATTTAAGAAAGTATTTTTCAAACATTGATTGTGATCCCTGTTTTAACAATTTACATCCTTCCTTTATATAGTTACTTCAGCAATTTCTATAGCCGTGAAGTAGTGCTTTGAGTCTACCCGCTAAAAGTGTTTTCCTGTCTGTCATGTCACAGTTAACTCTCTTCACTTTTAAAGGGAAACTATGTGAGATGCTTGCTGGTATGGGCCTATGGCCTTTCCTCAAATCCTTCTAATAATTTTAGCTTCCCTACTCCCCCATGTAGGTAAACAGAAATTGACTGAACACTACAAAGTTGTAAAACATACACACACACATACTGTAGACACACACACTACACACACATACACTCTTTCTCGCTCTCTCACACATACACACACACACATATATACACACACATCCCAAGAATCAAACAATCTCAGCAGGAAACAGATTGCACACTCAAATTAGGATAATTGGAGTATTGTTTAATAAAGGGATTATTTTTGAAGGTTGGGGCAAGATATAGGGAAACCATAAAGGATAGTATAGTTCTCCAAGGACCAATGAGAATAAAGCCATTACCACATACGTGTAAAGGAGCAAGGAGAGAGCATGGCATCTGGAATGCAAAAGGAGAGAGTCATATGGATATAGAAGTCATGAGAAGAGAGATGACCTTCAGTTAAGGACACAGGCAACACAAGACAACCCCATAGGAAGGGAGCAGGGGAATAAAAGAGAATCTTCTTTGTCCCTTTCTTCCATCTGATTTCCTAATAGGGCTCTCTATTGGCCAAACCACTGAGAAGCCAGACTAGTCTATACAGATCAGTAAAATTGTGCTTCAGTTAGGAATTAGTCTGTGCTTTCAGAAATACATACTGAAATAGGGTGACTTCAACAGATAACTATTTTCCTCATATCACCAGAAGTCCAGGGGTAGCCAATTTCTGATGTTGGTTCAGGAGATCAAGAATGACAAGCAAGGCCAAGTCTCTGAGGTTCTCTTCACTTTTTCTTCGTAGTCCCAAGAACATGAAAGATGGCTACTGCTGGAGCTCCAGCCATCATGGCTATAAAAAGGATTTTCCTAGAAGCTCTATACAATGATCTATGTACATCTAATGGGCCTCCTTTATCTACAGAAGAAGCTGGGAAGCATATTTGAGTTGATTACATTGCTGTGGCATATGATTTAAGGGTTCTGTTACGAAGGAAGCAGGGAAGAATGGATGTTGAGTAGACAAGGAGTAGCATCTACCCAAGATAGAATTTAATCATCTGAGGCACATGTGCCCAGGGCATTGTTTCATGCTCGTTTCTGAACTTGAGAATTTTCAAATCATGTGAATGATCAGATTTCACCTTGGGTCCTTCTTCATGAGATATCAAGACCTGCAGGCAAGAGACCACTTGGATGAAATGGCTATAAAATTCTAAGGCAGCCAGGGGTGGTGGCTCACTCCTGTAATCCCAGCACTTTGGGAGGCCAAGGTTGGTGGATCACTTAAGGTCTGGCGTTCAAGACCAGCCTGGCCAACACAGTGAAACCCCATCTCTACTAAAAATACAAAAATTAGCCAGGTGTGATGGTGCATGCCTGTAATCCCAGCTACTTGAGAGGTTGAGGTAGGAGAAGCACTTGAACCCAGGAGATGGAGGTTGCAGTGGGCTGAGATCGCACCACTGCGCTCCAGCCTGGGCAACGGAACAAGCCTCTGTCTCAAAAAATAAATAAATTCATTCTAAGGCAAATATTTAAGTGTGTCTTGTGGAAACAGTTTGTGCAAATAAAATGAAGCTATTTCTGGTATTCTAGAAATAAGAGAAATGGAAAAGACACACTTTGTTAGCATGCTGATAGAAGTATAAAGGATATAATTTTTGTACAAAAATGTTTGCAATATGTATTGAGAGCATTGAAAAAAATGTTTGGACCCTTTATTCCAACAATTCGCTCAGAATCTTTTTTTTTAAATTTAGAAAAAGTTAAGAGAACAAATAAGTAAATTCTACAGCCACACTGTAGAATAATATGTAACTGTTAAAAATTACATTTACAAAGTATTTAATGTATGGGAGACTTTTTTTTATTATCGTAATAACCTAAGGTTCTGCTGCAGTTTTGCCTGGAGTATTCTCTAATTCTGTAAGGTCTCTCTTTTAATATCCAATTAAAATTGCTTGATTTTCCATCCCACTTAATAGTAACATTTATATTCTCTATTCTTTTGCTGCCCGTCACAACTCAAACTGCAGGGGGAAAAACTCCCTTAGAAAGAAATTGACAAAGAATTTTAAACAGCAGTTCATAAAAGGAGAAAGTGCAAGTGACCCATGACTCCATGCAAAAATGTTCAACCTCGAAATTTAATGAGAAATAAAAATTCATTTTTTTGCATATCAAACAGGCTATGATTGAACAAAAAAGATAGTACATGGGCTGTCAAGAATACAAGGAAACAAGAGCATTCATAGTATTGTTTGTGGCAGGAAACAGCCTTTTTGTAGAGCAATCTGCCAATATATCATTTGACCTAGCAGTACCTGTTTTATAAACTTATCCTCTGTACATAATTGGATTAAGCTATGCATAGTATTTTTGTGACGGTTGTACTGAAACATAAAAAAAAACTCAATGATGTTCATTTTGGGTCATCCTGAGAATGGTGGTAGATGAACAGAGGAACAGGAAACTGCTCAACGTGGTACCTAGCACACAGTAAGTGCCTAATAAGTGTTTGCCGAATGATGAATTCATTCAGACGGGTAGTCTCTAAGGGAGAAATTGGTTTTGTTTCAAACAGCATGTTGCATCTCGCATTTTAGTCACACGTTGTAGATATTTCTTGTCAACAATTGTAGCCGTAGGACTGGAGCTCAGGAGATGGGCACAGCCGTCTGCCTAGAACAGTGGGGGACTATAAGGAATGACATTTCTTTCTGTTTGTCTTTTTTAATATAGTCAAATTCATTATGAAAATGAAGTCTCCAAGTAAGAGTAGAGAAAGAGATTAGTAGTGGGCCTTAAGAAGTCTGCAGGGGGCAAGATAGACCAAGTGAGGTTACTCTTGTGATTTATGTAACTATGTACAATATTTTCGATGAGAGAAAAATTAACTGGGCTATGTGATTGATAAGCATAATCATTTTAGATAAATTTGCATAGTCTATAGAGATGGTCTCAGGCCCTACTGAGAGAGGAGGGTGTAGCTTGCTTTAAAGTCTTTCCTCCTCCTCTGCTCAAATACTTTTCCCATAACACACCTCAAAAATCCCCAAACCTTTGTTGCAACAGTCTGACTATAATAATCAGTGAAGGCAACTTGAAATATTAGTCTTCATATCAGTAGGTTATAGTACATATAATACTTGGATTTTAACGACGAAAATATGCTGAATTAGAAACTTCTGCAAGTTTCATTATTTTCTCAGTAATTCCCAACATATTGTACTCAAATCATTTAATGTAAGAAAGCATCTAAAATAGGGGATTAAGGAATTTATTCTTAACTGTTTATGTTACAAAAGGATGAAGTAATGCTGCTAGTTAGAATGATTATTTCAGGTTGAAAGTGCAGTGTAAGTACATGGTGACAAATAAAAATTATGAGTTCTAAAATATGGGATTGCATAATTATTTTGTTGATTGTAATGCTTGAGTGTTTTTACCATGTGAACCATGTAGGCAATAATGTTAAAATAGTTTAAAGTTTAGTCTCTTTTTGAATATGCATTACAGCTAGAATTCTGTCACCTGGATTTTTCTGGGTTCTGCTTACCCAGGTAACTAAATATTACTGATCTTACAGAGGGAGTTATGAGTAGCCAGTGAGAAAATTCTAATTTCTTCAGTAACATTTTTCACTGATCAGTTTATTACTGATATCCCCACTAAGTTTATTAAAATATTGAAATCTCTGGAGTTACTAGATCACACAGGTAGAAGAAAGCTCAAATTTTAAAAAATTGTGCACCAAGTGTGAATGGATTTAGGATTTTGAAGAGGGTCTCATTCTCAGTTAATAAATCTTCTCTGTATAAATCTGGAGTTCCAATGGTTCTGATTAGAGCCCTGCTGTCTTATTGGTACCTCCTGGAAAGCAATTAGGTTAGTAGAGTGCATGAATCCTTTATATCTTGTCATGATTGAGTCCAGGTTTGAAAGCAGGGCAGTAACCCTGATGAAGAACCACATCGTTCTATGCCTGAGTCACAGACTCAGACTTTTAACATGGCTGTTTTTCAACCACCCAATCTTTAATGTTGTCGTATTTTAAAATGAGACACTTAGCCAAGTGGCATATGAAAAAGAGGTGGTAGAATCTTTGCAGGCAACCTTCTGTTGAAACAACAATTTGAGCTGTATTTATTGCATACATTGTTATGAAGAGGATGTCTTCTTCTCTTTCCAGAGCCTATTTCCTAAGAGCAAAAATTAAATAATGCAGTAGAGGAAGAAGAGGAGCTGATTTAGTTCTAAACTTAATGCCAATTTTAATAATGTGTTCTACTGAAATTGTCATTCTGATACCAAAATCATGGCTAGATGAGTATTAATGAAATGAATAAGGATTTCAATAAGATCTTTGTGAATTTCAAGATTCTCAGCTAACCACGTAGATTTTTTCCCGAAACCACAGATTTTAGTTGATGCTAGTGAAGGGTACGGGAGATCCAAAGCAAAGGACTAATAGAAATGTTTGAAGCCTTCTTTGGACCTGAAAGTATGACATTCCTTTGTTTTTACTGTTTGTAATCACATAATGAAATGTTTATGAAAGTTAACAGTTGGACACAAAACTCCAGTCAGAGCAGCAAAGAACAAATCATTGCGCTTTGCTTCTGTCAGCAGAAAATGCTTTGTTTCAGTCTTTGACTGAAGTTGGAAGGGGAATGACCTTCTGAACAGCTCTTCTGGTAATGCTGAGAGGCCTCCAGGCAGAAAGTCCAGTGCAAAAAGTACAACACAGCAAGAGTGACAAACTGAGTATCACTGTGAGAAAAGCAGACATGACTCCAGGTGTTTGGAGAGTAGCATCTTAAGTAGTCTTGACACAGACCCAAATTCTGAAAAGTTTGATGGAATTTAGACGTGGGATGGTGAAAAGCCATGCACATTTTTATGTGCTTTTAAGTAAACCTTTATATTCCATCTAACAACTTTTTAAAGAAGTAGTAGTATAACATCACATAGAAAATGAATACATTTTATAATGGAACTTCAAGCAAGGTGCCAAGGTGCATTGATGGGTCATGGATGTGTTATGGTTGTGCCAAGATATTGATACCCTCAGCTTTCAAAGCAGCCAGGCAGTACTGGGCAACTGGAGGCACCTCTGTCTACCTGATAGCTGTTTACCAGACCAGACTATACAAATATTATCATTTTTTATGTGTGCCATGACATGGCAAAGCCTGAAAAACTCTGCTTTGCAGACATACTTTGCAAAACCCCTGAATTCCAATAAGAAGGGGGATGTAAAGTTATCTTATAACTAAATAAACAGAGGCAGAAAGAGTGTAGTATATATCCCCAGATACTACGCACAATGCATTTGGTAATAACGGGGGCAGAGTATGGAGGAAGGCCAGTGAAGGAAGGCCAGGGACTTCCCGTCTGGGCTTTTCTGCTGCTTCTGCCTGACTGCACTGACTCTCTAACAATAAATATTCAGAAATTTTCTAGCAAATGTTCAGGAGTGAGGGCATATGGAGCGTTTGATTTTGTGTTTAAAATATTGTTTCCGCACAGATGGCATTGGTTTAGCTATTGTGTGACTTTGTTTGGATCTTCTTTTGCCCAAATAAGAGATGAGAACCATAGCTCTTTGAAACTCAAGCTACCAGGTTTGTATTCTGCAGTTTGCCCCACCACATTCTGCAGAGGCTCTTGTCCCATTTTGTCCACAAAGATACCTTTGCGTATCAATGAGAATACAGTGACTTTCAACAATGATTTCAATTGGCTCTTGAAATTTAAGGATTAGGACATAAAAGGAGACCATGAAAATTGCATGAACCGTGGGTTTAGATGTTTAGATATTTAGATTCCAGAGTGCAGTGACTGTAGCAGCAATCTGGCCGTGATACTAGGGCTGACAAAGTCAACTCACTGTTTCTTTAAAGGTTGGACAGCCTTCTTAAAAGATGTTTAGGGACAAGGTCTACAAAAAATGAACTTGGTGACATGTGTGTCCTATTAGATAAGTTTCTGTTTTGTATCTAAAGATATTTTTAGACATCCAGTCTGCCATTTTTTTTGCTTCTAACCTTGTTAGTGCCGGTGGGTAGGAGGAGAGAAAAACAAGCAAACACGTAGAAATAATACCTTAAAATACAAGAAATTTATAAAATTGTGAACGTTTTTCTTTCATTTTTTAACCGTCATGACTATGCTGTCCTATTACCAAGGGCCTCAATACTACTCCAGGGAACAAGAGAGTGCCTACTTTGTTTCCTCCCCTCTGTATTTAGCTTTCCTTAGGTGAACTCTTCACCCATTCTTCCAAAAGTTGGCTAAAGTCAGAGTCTCACTTTTGCATCTCCCCAGAGCTAGGCAAAAAAAAAAAAAGTCTACTTCCAGCAGTACTCAAATATATGTTCTTCTCTTCACAATAATGACTGAATAATAAGATACCCACTTAGTCACTAACAGCCTCTAAAGGCTGTTCTTCTGTAATCTGTGGACCTGAACTTGAATCGTATGCTAATTCATAAGCAGAAGAACCATTTCCTTTCTGGAATCTTGTGAGAGAGGGAGAGACAGAATCTATAAAACTGGGCTGAGTTTTTTTTTTTTTAAGCTTTACTTTTTGAATTGTGATCCATAGTTAACTGAGAGTTGGCTGGTTGAGGTGGCTCACGCCTGTTAATCCCAGCACTTTGGGAGGCCGAGATGGGCAGATCACTTGAGGTCAGGAGTTCAAGACCAGCCTGGCCAACATGGTGAAACCCCATTTCTACTAAAAAGAAAAAAATTAGCCAGCCGTGGTGGCACGTGCCTGTAATCCCAGCTACTCAGGAGGCTAAGGCAGGAGAATCACTTGAACCCTGAGGCGGAGATTGCAGTAAGCCGAGATTGCACCACAGCACTCCAGCCTGGGTGACAGAGCAAGGCTCCATCTCGGAAAAAAAAAAAAAAAAAAAAAAAAAACGAAAACTGAGAGTCATGGAAATGTTTTGCTCTTCTATTCCCTAAATCCTAGAATTCAGACTGTTTTGCCAGGTCTTTCTGCGAGACCTGGCTCTTTTAAAAAGCTCCTCAAGATAAGACAACATGGATTATTTGAACATGAGCATATTTCACCTACCTAAACCCAATTTAACTAGAAGAGGGTTAAGGAGACTCAGACACTGGTATGATTCTGGAGGAAGATCCAAGATTAATATACTGAGATGCCAGAACTATTGTTTCAAATGTTGCAAAATCAGATTTAGATCTCGTATGAAAGTTCTTGGCTGAAGAAAAAGAGTTTTCCAATTTAGAGAGAAAACCAACTTTGCCCAGCTGCTGTAACAAGAGTAAGTGAGGAAATGATGTTTAGAGGGAAAGGAGACCTGAATGTAAAACATTTGTTTGAAGATTGGAGTTGAGTTGGTTTGTCTTTTTATGTAGCTCCTTCTTTTATGCTAGGAAACCTTATATTATCAGATACATAATTAATCTTTTTTATATTAGATCTCTGTGAACCAAATAAAAGAATATTTCCATCTCACCGGTGAGGAAACTGCTGCTTATAAAGCTTGGGTGCATTGACCACACTCATTCAGCCAGAAAGTATTGGAGCCAAGATGCAACCCAGGCTCTTTTCACTCCAGCGCCTGGGCTCTAGCAGACCTTGCTACGTCTTCCCCAGCAAATTACTCTGCTCAATGTTGTAAGACACGTAACTGTGCTTTTTGGCAGTTTTCCTTGATCATTATTGTAAGGCCAGCAGGGCTGATTTTATTTAGCAAATGACCATTTTGATTATTTGTCCTTGAAGAAACAATCATTTGCACATTATTTTCTGGCCTTGTTTT
This sequence comes from Symphalangus syndactylus, assembly GCF_028878055.3. Classification (NCBI taxonomy): domain Eukaryota; kingdom Metazoa; phylum Chordata; class Mammalia; order Primates; family Hylobatidae; genus Symphalangus; species Symphalangus syndactylus. The sequence goes on from NC_072430.2 coordinate 74,486,006, forward strand.
TGGATTCTTTATTGGATTTTTTTTTTTTTTTTAGTGATTTTTCAGATTTCCAGGGAGTTCTCAATTGTTGCACAAATATCAAAATGCTCTACAAATTAGCATTATCCCAGCAACCCTCTTTGAGCCTTTTGCTCTCATTGCTGTCTGTGTGGTGCCAGGAATGTAGATGGGACTCAATCTCTGTGAAATGAATGAGGCTATCCCATCATCCTAAAAGGATCCCCAATAACATCTCTTTTGCTGAAGTAGGATTACCTCCAAAAAACATATTTTCAATATAACCTTATGTTTCTTAAGACAGGTAACATGCATATAGATTTAATTTGTCAGACTAGCTGGCTTTCACCAAGCAATGAGTAATTTCTGAAGGAACAGGAGGTGTTAGTGGAGGTTTTTGAGCAGGAGCAACTAAAGGATTTATTCATTCCTGAATATACATTCCTTTGTTATTTGCTATGATCCATGCCACAGAAATAGAAATATGAATGATTCTGTACCTGCCCTCAGGTGGATAATATTATGTTGTTATGTACAGGATGAAATGGGAGCCCTGTGGAAGGGCATTTAACATGGACCTAGAAGTCAGGGAAGGCTTCCAGGAGAAGATGAGCCTGAGGTGTTTCTTATGGGGCTAGCAAGGCTAGTAGTTTGCTGTGTTACAGTGTAGGCTGAGTTCTGAGGAATGGCAGGAGATGAGCTGGAGAGGTAAGTAGGTGTCAGATTAGGAAGGGCTTTGTGTGCTGAAGAGTGCCATTTTTGTTCTGAATATTGTGGAGAACCACTAAAGATAGTGAGCAGAGGCATGACATGTTCATTTAGAAGATTATACTGTCTACCATGTAGAGAATAGATAGGATAGTACAAAAGTAGAGATGAGATTAGCAGAGAGGCTGTCACTGGTCCAAGCAAGAACTGATGAGAGCCCGAGTCAAAGCAGTGAGATAGATGGGATGATTCATGTAGGGAGAATAAAAGTGGAGTATATAGGGCTTGATGACTGATGTACGGTGGGGAGTAATAGAGGGAGGAATCCGGAATGATGAGGAATCTGGAATGTTTCTGACTTGTGTTCTCTCTGAACACATTGCAGAAAAGTGATGCCTTTTCAACGACTTTTTGAGGCAGTAAATCTCAATGACAGCTGCTAACATTATGATGAAATGATGCTAGAGAAATAAGCCTGTAAACAAGGGTCAGTCTTTCAGTATACCATTGAAACATCAGTGGTCAGGTGATAGAGAGGTGGAGGAAGCATTCAAAGGTTAACACCTCAACCAGGAGCAGTGGCTCACCCCTGTAATCTGAGCACTTTGGGAGGCTGAGGCAGGTAGATTGCTTGAGCTCAGGAGTTCAAGACCAGCTTGGGCAACATGACAAAACCCTTTCTCTGGCCGGGCAGGGTGGCTCACGCCTGTAATCCCAGCACTTTAGGAGGCCGAGGCGGGTGGATCATGAGGTCAGGGGTTCGAGACCAGCCTGACCAACATGGTGAAACCCCGTCTCTACTAAAAATACAAAAATTAGCTGGGTGTGGTGGCGGGTGCCTATAATCCCAGCTACTCAGGAGGCTGAGGCAGGAGAATTGCTTGAACCTGGGAGGCAGAGGTTGCAGTGAGCTGAGATTGCGCCACTGCACTCCAGCCTGGGTGACAGAGCAAGACTCCATCTCAAAAAAAAAAAAAAAAAAAAAACAAACCCTGTCTCTACAAAAAATACAAAAATTGGCTGAGTGTGGTGGTGTGCTCCTGAAGTCCCAGCTACTTGTGGAACTGAGATGCGAGGATTGCTTGAGAACAGGAGCTTGAGGCTGCAGTGAGCCATGATTGCACCACTGCACTCCAGCCTGGGCAATGACCCTATATCAAAAAAAAAAAAAAAAAAAAAAGGTAAGCACCTCCTTCTCCTCCCACCAACAGCATATGCCCTATGCTCAAGGCCAAAGTTAGCACCTTTTGATGTGATGCACCCCTTGTACAACACGGGAGATGTTCCACTGGATAATCCTCTTTTTGAAATAGTTTTAACAAACATAAATATCTACAAATATGTTTTGCTTAGTTTAAGAATCAAATGCACAATGTAATATATGTCGTGAATCTCTACCTGGTTTCTCACTTATTCCAGACCAAAATATTATGAGAAATAATTAATGACTGTTTTTCCCTAGTTATTCCTTAGTCTCTTAGCCCTTCAGTAATTCATTGTATAAACTCTAATCTCCCAGGCTTAGTATTTTGGCTTTGCCTTTTAGTTGGTCTTTGTGTTTTAGTGATCAGAGATAGGACTCTGATAAAAGGTATATATTCTTTAGAGGTACAGTATAAATCTCTAAAGCAGAACCACTCTCTCTTCTAGAAAGAGTCTCTAGAAGAATCCTGTTATTCTAGAAATTGGACTGCTTCTAGGGGATACTATATATATATATATATATATATATATATATATACACCTAGTATACATATATATGTAGTAAACATACGTAATAAACGTATATGTATACTATGTGTATATATATATATATGTATGCTATGTTGTACTAGCAAAGTTTAACTGAATTTAGAATCAAACTGAATTATCTAATAACTGGTAGGATGTAGGATGCTTGTGAATCAAAGTACAAGAAGACTATAGAGTGGATACCTGTGTGATTAATTAAAAATTAATTCTTCCAAAAAGAGCTGCATATAGGCCTAAGAATATAACTCTCCTATGGTTCAAAGGGGCTGTCAATTCCATTATAAGTCTAGGTTACTGTTTATTTTCCAAAGTAAAATGAACAGCTGGCAAAAGGCAATTAACCTTTTAAATAATCAGGAATAATTTGTGCTATTTAGTGGCATACAAGTGCCACTTTAGTTGGCCTTTCATTGATATAAAATTCTCCTAAAAATATTTTGTACCATTTTTTAATAAGCTCTAAGGGGAGGGAATAACTGTCCCAGCACAAACTGGAAGAATATTTTAAGGTAAGAAGTGAAAAGATAATGCTAATATATATTTTATTTTTTAAGAAAAAAGAGACTTGTTAAAAGACTGGACGTAATCATAAATAGGACATATAAGTGATCCTGCTTAAGACGAATTTCTGTCAATCAACCACAGTTGCCCTTTTCCCTCCCTAGTCATTCTCAAGTTAATTATTAACTAGAATCTCAGTTAAGTTTAAAGTTCCTTTAAATTGTGTTCAGTGACTGCCTTGTTATTATTTCTTACTAGTGCTTAGAGTTGGAATATGCCTTAGAATTCACCATTAGAAAACACCCTGTTTTATAATATAGGAAACTGAGGGCCAAGAAAGCAAAATGACTTGCAGCAGCTCAAAGGAAACAAAGAAGACTCCCACCCTGCACTGCTTCAGAACCCTGAAGCACTTAATAGAATGTGCATATATTCATTAATCAGAAACATTTTATTGTGTTCTATTTACTAAAGATAAGTAAATCACAAAGCCTTCACTAGTCTAGCCCTGAAATGTGACCATCTTGATGATACGCATGCATGGTAGGTTCTCATTAACCTTTGTCAGATTTAAGTATACTTAATTCTAATTGGCTTTATTTTCAGTTGGCCGTTATTTGATTTATTGAGATTGACTAATGTAATATATGGTTTTTAGGATTTCAACACAATTTGGGGATTTTTTTGCAATGCAGATATTTTCCTTTTGCCCAAGGTAATAATAGACAGGGATGAAAACACTACTTTAAAGAGAGTGTCTGCTGATTTACATATTTTAAAAGTATTAAGATCAAAGGTAATGAGAATTTAATCCATATGGCATGCAGAAGATAAATAAGAATATTAATACTGTATCAAATACTAATTAAAAGAAACACATGGATCTAATTTGAAGAATGTAACTCAAGGATGAAATACTCTTTGTAAAGTTAAAACACGATTCTCTTGTAAAAAGGACAGTTATGGTGGGTTGTTTCTCCCCCCTCAGGGTGAAAACTGGCTGGTTCATATATACAGCTTTCTTAGAATCAGGGTAATAATTATGAGCACAGTGATTGTGCCTTAACAGTTAACAAAGTGCTTTCACATCTTTTTTGATCCTCAAAGAAAATCTTTTAGTTCCTAGAACTCTTACCCCTGTTTCACCGAAGAGGAAATATGCTCATAGAGGCAAACAAACTTGGACCTAATAAATCAGTCTCAGTCTTGATCTCCTTCTCCCTCTCCCTCTTCTCTTTCCCCTTTCGCTTACCCTCCCCACTCCCTTTAATAGTAATTACTCAGAAGAGTGCAGGGAGATGAGCATTCTCATTCACTGGGAATAAGGGTGTGTAAACTGGTTTTGAGAGTATGTATAACTTATAATCAAAGATGTAGTGAAATATTTATGCCTAGGGATGTTTGTGGCACTTCTAAGTGAAAAATTTTAATAAACCAAGTGTCCAGCAAAAGAATATTTGGATTATATTATATCTTAAATGATATAATATTAGGGCACATTAAAATCATGTTTACAAAGAATACTTACAGTTTACCAGCAAGTGTTTGTATTTAAATGTTAGGAAAGAAGTAGAAAATAAAGTATATAATATAATTTTCATATATGTATTTATATATTCCCATATGTTTATATTTTTTTTCTCTCTATCAGGGGTCAGCAAATATTTCATGAAAGAAACCAGAGAGTCAATAGTTCAGGCTTTTTGGGTCTTAAGGTCTCTGTTACAGTTATTCAGCTCTGCCATTGTAGGGTAAAAAAAGCATAGACAGTACATAAATAAACATGAATGTGGTTCCAGTAAAACTTTCTTTATGTGCACTGAAATTTGAACTTCATATAATTTTTATGTCCCACAAAATGTTATTAGTGTTTTGGGCTTTTTTTCTAACCATTTAAAAATGTACAAACCATCCTTAGCTCACGGGCTATCCCTAAACAGATATGGGCCAGTGGTCATATCAACCCAATTGATATTATGGACAAACATACCCTAAAATAGTCATTTACCTCTGGGTAACAAGATTATAGGCAGTCCTTACTTTCTTCCTTAATACTTACCTATACTTCTAATATTTCCTCTCATACATATTCTATACTTTAAAAATACAAGGAAAAAGCATTTTTTAAAAGAAAAATTTTGCCCAAGCTTAACAAATTGTAACTGGCAGGGACAGGTTTTGAATAGAAAACCCCTTTCTCCCATTTGTATTGCCTCCTAGACTCTCATGGCTTAAAGGATTCTTTAGAGATTTATGAACAATCTATTCCTTTATTTTACAAAAGAAATGAAGACTCCAAAAACTTAAACAGCTTACCCAAGATCATGAGGCAATTAGTGGCAGAGTCCCAGCTAGCCAAAGTCCCCAGACTCCCTATGCAGTGCTCTTTCTTTAAAGAATTTAACAATTCAACATTTTTTTTAGTTGTTAACCTATATTAGAGAACTGAAAAAGACAGAAAGGAGATGCAGCAGTATCCCAGAGATAATAATTTTAGGAAGCAGCTACCACTCCTAAAGCCTGAGGAATAGAGAGAATATGTGATTGTTGGAACTTAGACTTGGATGAAGGGCCTCATATAGTTGAAACTCAGACCTCTGTGTAGGGTTACTGTCCGGCCGATGCTGGTCTCTGAAGGGATTGCTGAGGCTAGTTCTGGGAGTATGGGGACCCTGCAAACTGGAACTACTGCTACAGCTGAAATCAAGCATTGCTGCCAGAATGAAGATCTGTTGCTGTGGCGACCGTGGTAGGAACAAGAAGCAAACTGGAAGAAGCAAGTCCCTCTTCTCCCTCATGCCTTGCAGTTTCCCTCTAGCATCCCTTGTTGGGAGTCTAATGGGGAGTCGTATGGCAAAGGAGAAGTATGATTTGTGGAGTCCCATTCCACCATCACACAAAGCATGAGGCTATGAGTGATATTATTAGGACAAGAAAGAAAGAGAAAAGAAATTAATGTTCTTGTGTGTACATACTTGCACATTAAAACAAGCAAGAAGAAAATGTATATAACTGCTATAGTCCTTGTTACTGTAAGTGAAATGGTCACAAAGCAAGAGTTGATGCTTATAATTTCCTTATTCCTTACTTTATGATCTCTTAGCAGGGACCTCAGCTTGTTGAGATTCTTTGCCTGGCAAGGTGAGCCTAGCCTCATTCCTGAAGGGTCTGAATCGCCAGCGGTTCTGCAGATTTCTGCTTGCTGTAGTTTTCTGTAAACTTTTACTATTAGATATGCAAGTACTAAGAGGTACTCGGAGAATATCCTGGGCTCCAGACATAGTCCTCTTTGCCCCCATTGTATAGCCCCAATCCTAGCTAATCAGGATCAATACATCCAACAGAGTAATTTCTTTGCCTATTGGTTCAGTTGCATAAGGAAGCCAAATGCCAAGTGGCAGTGTCGACTTCTAATTCAGTGGAACCATTGTTGCATCCCTTGGTAGAAGCATTCCCTTCTTAAGTACCAAGATCTTTAAACCAGTAGAACTCAAAGTTGTGAGGAGAAGGAGCAAAAAATTCTATGTAAAACTATTTTAATTATTTTAAAAGTAATTTTAAAAATCCAGAGTGGACCGATTATCTCTGATTTATCATTTCCCTGAAAATACATTTTTACCTTTGACTTTAATCTCCTTGAGGACAAAATCTGTAGCTGGTTCATGTTCACATATCCAGTGGGCCTTATTATAACATCTGTCAATAAACCCTGGTTGAATGTATAGGTTGATAGGTAGCTATAAACCAGCTTACATTGACTAACTGGTTAAAAATTAGAAGACTAACAATTTTTAATTTTCCTTTGCTACCTTGCACGTGAAAGCTGTTTCTTCCATCTCTAGACTTACGAATAAACTCTAGTAATTTGTGACTCAGCAATTCCATTGATCAACATTAGGTTGTTGATTACAAGTATATGAATTCCTTAGGGGAGACAGTGGGTCTCCACTCCCCATCAGAGAATCATAGCTTTGGGTAGTGTTAATATTACTGGGCACTTTAACATGAAATATCTTAAATTTTAGAAGATTCATTTTTCTGTGAGTGACTTTAAGCAGAGAAGCATTTCATTAGCTCCTCTTCCCAAGTCCTGAGGAACTTCTGAAATATGAACCAAAGCAGTCTTCCACTGCCCGGAGCTCCTTCGCAACATCAAACACTTAATAAAAACGTTTTCCTTAAACCTCAAGCATTTCCAAATATTAAATGGGAAGAGGAAAGATTTTGCTCAAACTGCAAAGTGTTCTAGAACTGCAGGGTGAGAATATGTGTGTACTGTATGTGTGTGTGCACGTTTACATGCACACGCAGGTATGTTTTTCCTGTTTAATATTTTGGAAATGGATTTAATGTTAGGCCCAAACCCTCTCTAAACAAGATTGCATAAACAAACATACCTGCTTATGTTTGCCTGGTCCCCAGTGTTAACGTCAAGCGTTCATTAGGAAGAGGTAGAAGGGGCGTATGTTCTCCCCACAACACAGACAACCTGTTAGCCTGACAAAAAGTGGGTTCTCACAGACAAGGTCACAGCCTGCGGCTCTTGGGGTTGTGATGTCTGGAGACCTGAGGGACGTCGTTTGTGGGGAGGAGGAAGGCGGGGCCAAAAGGGTGACCACTCAGATTAATTTGGATTGTATCTATCTTACTGAAGCACAATTTAAGGGATGGCCTGGACTTTTAAAACAGAACAGCTGTTTTGTATTTGAAGTTTCACGCTCTCCTCGGTTTCTATGAAGTACTTTGTTTTAAACAAACCATATCAAAAGTAGTTCCCAGTGAGTGGGTGTTGGAAACTTAGTGTACATTTTCCGTTGAAGTATTTCAAAAGCATCGAAGGTAAACAGGTGAAGGCTGTTAATTACTACTAATTTTAATTACTACTAAAATTTACATTTTACATAATCTGTGCATTGTTAAAAATTTATATAACATCCTAGTGTGCATTATCCACAGTTTGTACTCATTTCTCTAAACTAACTGCTAAAAAAATATTTCCGATGTTCACTTGTGAAATTTGCTTTAACAGGTAGATATTGTGGTCTAAGTGAACGGACATCCACTGCCCCGCCGCGAGGAATTGTGCTGTCCTCAGCCTGTTGTGGCATTACGCAGAAGGCCTCGAAAGCCTACCCAAGGTGTGGCTCTTTAGCAGTGGCTCCAAAGCGCTTAGCATTTTCTTAGAAGAATGACTTGGTACTGACATTTTTTTTTTTTTTTTTTTTTTTTTGAGACGGAGTCTCGCTCTTTCACCCAGGCTGGAGTGCAGTGGCGCGATCTCTGCTCACTGCAGGCTCCGCCTCCCGGGTTCACGCCATTCTCCTGCCTCAGCCTCCCGCGTAGCTGGGACTACAGGCGCCCGCCACCTCGCCTGGCTAATTTTTTGTATTTTCAGTAGAGACGGGGTTTCACCGTGTTAGCCAGGATGGTCTCGATCTCCTGACCTCGTGATCTGCCCGCCTCGGCCTCCCAAAGTGCTGGGATTACAGGCGTGAGCCACCGCGCCCGGCCTGGTACTGAAATTTTATATAGTCTGGGGAGCAGCAAGTTATTGTATTCAGGAAGTCCACATTCTAATTAGTCTGTAAATCCCGGGCAAACTAAAAGTTATGGATTGAATATAATTACTCAGTATGTTTGCAGAGCATATCACCGTAGAAACAACTATTCATATAAACCAGTAGAAGTATAATTCTTGGTTGTGTAACTAGTTTTGTGGAAAAACTATGACTAGCAAAGAACTGGAGAATCAGGATCATCAAATGTAAAGATTTGCATTCTGTAAACAATATGCTTTGTTTGCATGAGACTATTTCAAGCAATTTGAGCACAGTGGGGCACTACTAGTTACAACCCAATACTCAGTCCTTTGATTTTTAAAAATGCAATTATGAAGTATATTATAAACAAAATATAATTGTTATATCATAAATAAAATATAATTATATTTTAAACACCCAGAAGAGAGGGAAAATACCAAAAACCACCCACATAATAGGTTTTAATATTTTACCATATTTGCTTCAAGTCTTGTTAAACTGAAATTCTGTTGAAACCCCCACCATTCCTCTATCTCAATTCTATCCTTCTTCTCTTATCTCCATAGTAATCGCTCTCCTGAATTTTCATTGTATTCCCTACCATATTTTTATATTTTTACTAAATGTGTAGGCAGAAGCCAATTTATCCTGAAGCAAAGGAATACTGGGCCTCTGGGCCAGTCACTCCTACCACTTCTTGTTAAATTGAAACAACCCAGAAGTTGTTTAAATTGTTAAATTGACAACCCAGAAGTTGTCAGGGCCATTGTCAGGGAAGCAGCCATGGCCACAGGCTAGAAACCTGGAGCACCACCACAGCCCGGGGAGCAGTGCCAGGTCTGCAGTGGGTGGTCTTGGAGCCATTGGCACTACCTCCAGAACCTCCCAGCTCCCAAGAAAAACCTGCTCTTGGTGGATCCCCAGTGCCTCTGATGACCATACATTATCCTGTGTGAACTGATGACCATACATTATCCTGTGTGAACTGATGACCGTACATTATCCTGTGTGAACTGATGACCATACATTATCCTGTGTGAACTGATGACCATACATTATCCTGTGTGAACTGATGACCGTACATTATCCTGGGTGAAGGATCTGCTCCTTGTTCAGGGGCCATAGCCCAGGCTGCTCTGGGAACCCTGCCCAGATAGGTCAAATAGCTACTCTGCTATCCAAGAACAGAAGTTACAGAGTTGTGATGCTTAAAGACTCTTTTCTAAAGTGCCATTTTTCTTCCTTAAATTTGTTGATCAACCACCTAGAGAAAAAAAGGCATTGTCTTTTTACTCTTTACAGAAAAATTTATTACCATATTAGAGTTAAAAAGAATGCAGCTAATAAATACAAGAAAAACAATATTATCAAGGTATGTCTGATAGTAATCATAAAGATACGTCTAATAGTTAATAATATCACATTGTTTTTCTGGACTTTATTATTTAGAGTATTTGCCAGCTTTTGCAAATTTATAACTTAGTATGATTTTTTTCTTATTCAAACTTGATATTCAATTTTGTACCTAATTTTATATTTATAATTTTATATTCCTTTTCTTAAAAGCAAGTGCTCAGGCCAGGCACAGTGGCTTATGCCTGTAATCCCAATGCTTTAGGAGGCCGAGGTGGGCAGATTGCCCAAGGTCAGGAGTTCAAGACCAGCCTGGCCAACATGGCAAAAGCCCGTCCCTACTAAAAACACAAAAATTAGCTGGGTGTGATGGCACATGCCTGTAATCCCAGCTACTCGGGAGGCTGAGGCAGGAGAATTGCTTGAACCTGGGAGGCAGGGGTTGCAGTGAGCTGAGATCGCACCACTGCACTCCAGCCAGGGTGACAGAGCGAGATCCATCTCAAAAACAAAAACAAAACAAAACAAAACAAAAAAAACCACTCCTCAAATTGTATAAGCTTCAGGTCCCACCAAACCTTATATATATGTGTGTGTGTGTGTGTGTGTGTGTGTGTGTGTGTGTGTGTGTATGAAAGCATAAATAGTATATGTTTTTAATCTTTGTATAAATGCAGAATATATTTATCACTCTGCAGGGTTTTATTTTTCCTTGAAATGTTTCCAGTATTTATCACATTGATACATATAGAACTCTCATTAATTTCATGACTAAAACACAATATTCTCTTTTTTATTGCCATTTTGGTAGTTCATGATTTCTCGCTATTAGAAATGACGCTGTGATGGATGTTCTTGTATATATCTCTTCTTGTAGAAGCACAAGAAAATTTCTGGGGTATATATCTCCCTAGGAAGGAATTGCTAAGCACATCTACCATTCAGAATATTGCCAACTTGCTCTCCAAACATGTAGTACAAATTTGCACTCATACCAACAGACTGCTGAACCTTCCTTTTCTCCATATTCTCACCAACTGTTTGAATTTCCAGATTAAAAAAATAAATTTCCGAGTCAGAAACACAAATGACATATCACTTTCATTGCTTGTCTCTGATTAATAATAAAGATAGCCACTTTCTCATGTGCTACTTTTTGGTGAACTATGTATTCATGTCCTTTGTCCATTTTTCATTTTTTTGTAAGAATTATTTCTATATTGTGGCTATTAATTATTTGCAGATTATATGCATTGCACATATATTCTTCTAGCCTGTGCCTTGCCTTCTGTATGTATATGTAGCATTCTTTATTGAACAGATGATTTTAACAGTTTTATTAATTTCTTTTTTTAATGGCTTATGTGCCTTAAGAAGTCTTTCCTCCGCAAACTTATAAATATATTAAGCCTTATATCTTTTTAAAGTTTTAATCTTTTTTCACACATAGGTAATCACTCCACCTCAAATTTATTTTTATATATGATATATGGGATGAACTTAATTTTCTTTTTTCTATATGGATAACTAATAGATCCAGCTCCATTTATTGAATAGTGCATCCTTCCCCATTAGATCTTGCTCAACCTTCACATTTTTAGCTAAACAACCTAACCTCTGATTTATTATAAAAGCTAATATTTACTGTATATACAATAATAACATCACGCTTTGGATGATGATGGTGTATGTTAATAAGCTATCTTCTCAGGCAAGATTTTTTTATGGCAAGTTTACCAAAGCTGTAAAAAATGTGCAATGGAAAGGAGACAAAAGATGTGTGTCATTATTAACAGGTAAAAACACCCCCAAAAGTTGAGGATCACCTTAATGTAATGTGGGATATACACCAAGATTGGACAGGCCAACAGTTGTAAGGCAGCCTATTGATTTATAAATTACCTTCTATCCACTTTTGGGGAAGAAAAAAATAAATATCCGCAAGGGCAAAGATTCTTTCATGCAACATAACTTTGTGAAGAAGTAGTTTTAGGACTGTAATCAGATGAAAGTTGGTGATGGCTACAGACTCACTACCAGTAGGTCTGTAGAATTCCCAGGAAGCAAAGGGTTAGGAGCTTCTGGGGTTTGATGTCATTCAGAGAAGCAAATGAAGTTAGTGTAACAAGTGTTGCTTCCCTACTTCTACTCTGGCAAGAAAACAGGACAATAAAGGCTTTGGGGCAAATGTGCGTGGGGTGGAGTCAAGCTTTAGGGGAGCAGCACTGTTTGCAGGGAAGATGACCTCACCGCCCTTCTCTTCAGTTCTGGTACCATTTTTGGGTGAGCTGAATCCAACCACACATCCCTGGTGAGGGGTGCTCTAAACGGCTGCCAAGACAGTCCCTCCAGTGGGCAGCACTGATTGACAGGTGCTCAGCAAGGCCTTTTTCTCCTCCAAAGCAGGAAGAAATCCCGTTTCCTTCAGTGGCTTGCTTTTTCTTCCACCTTCCTTTCCCCCACTTTGCCACCCTACCCTTCCTCTACTTCTTTCTTCCTCTCAACTTTTTATTAAAAAAAGAAAAAAATCCCAGCAGGAGTTGTTGCTCCTAGTTCCCCTGGAAAAGCAAAATAAGTACTCAGCAACAGGCATTAAATATTCAGGCCTTTTGTTAAGAAAAAAAATTGTCATTGTGGCTTTTCCTTCTTGAGGCCCAGGGGAGAGAAACAATGGGATTTTCTCTTTCCCTCTTCCACAGAATTCCCTCCTGAGCTTATTCTCTGGAGGTCAACAGATCCTTTTCAGCCACAGCTCACTTCAAAGGGTATAAAAGCAGTAGCTTGGCTAGGAGACACAACCGCTTTGCCACAAAAACTAGCCTTGGACTCTCCGGCTGCTCCTGACAGCTCCCCCTGCCCTGGAGTGCTGCCATACTGCAGAGTCTGCCCACCACACCGCCCAACACCCCGCACCCCCCGACTGTATCCCCTCCACCCCCTCCCCCTTGACTGAGCTGTGCTGATTATTTGAGTGTATTTATGTGTGTAACTATCCCTTGTCTCCCTTACCAGACTGATAGATTTTTTAGAGCAGGGATAAAGTCTAGCTCAATATAATCCACATCTGGTCCCTACCTAGGGTTGATCACAGGGAAAGTGCTCGGGGAGAGATCTCTGCCTGCCTCACCTGCTGACATGAGGCAGAGGCTCTCAGCGGTTGGGTCCTTTCTCTCTGAGCCTTGCCTGCAGGCCTCGAAGAACATGGCATCTTTTCTAAATTTGCCTCCACCGTTCCCTTGGCCACATCAAAATCTCTAGAAGAAATGGGAATGACAGGTCAAGGCTAGGAGCATAGCTTTTTTTGAATTTTTATTTTACTCAGGGACACTGGTCTGTATTCATATATAAACCCAAGCCTTTGCTCTGAGGGCTCCACTTCTATAACAATTGCATTTCTCTGTGGAAAAATTAAGATGGATACTAGGATTGTCTGTGCATAGTAAATAACAACAAATATTTCTTGAGCACTTTATTCTGTGCATGCAACTGGGTTGAGTGTTTTTCACGCAACATTGTATTTCATCCTGACAATATCTTTTGAAGTAGGCGAGTATCTAAAAGTATCTAGTATCTAAAAGATACTCTTCCTTGATGAGCAAACAGTTGAGAGAAGTTTAGCTCCTTGCCCAAGGTCACACAGCTGGCAAATAGTACATTGTGACTTCACACTCAGGTCTCATGGTAAGGAAAAAATATTCTCCAACTTGAAGATGTGGTTTTCCATATGTAACAGTAAACTTAAAAAAAAATAAACCTCAGAAAGCAAGCTAACTTACAAAAGACCTTTTTTGTTTTCAAGATAACCTGGCAAAGAGCTGTATATTTTTCTTCTCCTGTCCCTGTCTTGCTTTCTTTCCTTCTGTCTATGGTTACATTTACACAATGCCAAACTAGTGGATCAAAACAAAAATAGAGTGACACCCAGATGTAGAGGATGTCTTATGTGCATGCCACCAGGCTTCTGGCTAATTAAATGAATCTGAATTTTTTATTTGATTTTAAACTTTTCATCCAGGATTGTGGTCCCCCTGTGGGGCTCTAATTCTGTGGTGTATCTCCCTCCAACAAACTTGGAAAACATTATAAAATTGAAGAGGGTGAGGTGTGGGTATTTATATCAAAGCTATGGATAAAGTTTTTAAATTTTTTTTTCTTTTTAAGAGTAAAACAGGGTCTGTACACCCATCACCATTTTTATAAAGTATTTATTTACCAATTAGTCCACACTGTGAACTGGTTGATTTAATGATCTCTCATATGAGTTATGCATAACTTTTATTAATTGAGCCTGTGGAGATGAAGGGCAGATATAAATTAATGTGGAAAATGTATCACTTGTCATTCCTTTAAGGAAATACATTTCTCTTCAACTATCTTTGCTGTTTGTGTTTTTTCCCCCATTAAGTGTTTCTTGGATTTTAGGTAAAGAATTGCATAAGTGCCAGAGAATACTCATAGGGATTAGGTGTTGGATTGGACCTTTCGCACTTGTTAACATGATTAGTAAGACCTTTTATTGATCTGTAACTTGATTCTTAATAGTTACATTAATTCAAAGGGAGAAGGCAATAAGCTTAAGTTAAAAGGCAACTTACAATTTCCAACATTGCCATCAGCCACGCAAGCTGCTAATGAGTTATTTTTAGGCTGTCTGCCTTTCATTCTAACCCATAGGAGAAAAATTGAAATAAGTTTTCAGTAGACAGTAGGTAGTTACTCTAGAAATCTGGGATGCTTTTAAGAAGTCAGCTTAACTGAGAACCTTTCCACCTTTGTGTTCTCAGCTCGTGAAATGCAGGTTCATGCTACTGACTGTTACTCCTCTCATGCAGCAGTTCTCAACCTTGGCTACACGTTGAAATCACCAGAGGAGCTTTAAAGAATATTGATCTGCTGGAGTCCCACCTCCAGAGATTGTGATGTAATTGTTCTGGGATGTGGCCTGGCCATTGGGATTATTTTAAAGTTCCCCAGATGACTCTAATGTGCAGCCAAGGTTGAAAATTACTGCTCTAGGGGCATGCACAAAAAGGAAACCTGATAAATAAGTCTTTCACATAAATTCCAGCATGTCCTCAGGTTTCTACCAGCCTAAATAATGCATCCCAGGTGAGTAATGTAGTACTCATAGTAATTCTTTGTGTCCTGAGCCAAGAAGAGTCTCAGGAGTCACTTGAGCATGTCTTCATTTTATGGAGTTGGGGAGGACCCAAAAAAGTATCAGTTCTTAGACCCAACTCCCCTCTGAAAGCTTCAGACAGAAAAGAAAAGCAACATGGATGTGCTACCTGCTCACCTCCACCTCCTGCCTGCATTGTAGAGCCTTGAGCTCTTGCAGAACCATCCTCAATTTTTCACACCTTTTTGTGGTTTTTTCAGAAGTGGACACACTAGGCACAGGTACTCTCTTGGCCTGGCCCTCTTGTGAGATTTGTGAGATGATCAGCTAGCATTAGGGGTACCATTTGTGGGCAGTACAACAGTCCAAGTGATCAGGACACCTATAGCTCTGGCCTTACCAGCAACAGGCTCTGAACAAGCAATAAGCAAGGAAATCGAGTCACAGTTCTTAGAGTTGGAAATCACTTCAAGAAATCACACAGTGGCCAGGCATGGTGGCTCACACCTGTAATCCCAGCACTTTGGGAGGCCGAGGCGGGTGGATCACTTGAGGCCAGGAGTTCGAGACTGACCTGGCTAACGTGGCGAAACCCTGTCTCTACTAAAAATATTAAGATAAAAGTTAGCCGGGCATGGTGGCGCGTGCCTGTAGTCCCAGCTACTTGGGAGGCTGAGGCAGGAGAGGGGGAGGTTGCATTCCAGCCTGGGCCACAGAGGAGACTTTGTCTCAAAAAAAAAAATAAATAAATAAAAATAAAAAGAAATCACACAGTGTTTGTTCAGGGAAAGAAGGTTTTATTGTCCTCAGGAAAGCAGCACCCTTGGCAGAGTGAATTTACTAAGCAGTGGAGTGAAAACTGGAAACTAGAATGCAGATCGTTTTCTAGTAAACACTATATCATAACCCAAAAGTGTATCTCTAGATTGCTTTGTGTTTGGGCTTTGACTTTGTGAGATGTAGCCGTTTGTTTTGGTTGCCTTTACTCTGTGACCTAAAGTTCACAGGCCCAGTCATTTTGCAGTTCCTCTGCACTAGACTCGACAGAAACACAAGGCTGAGAGCAGTAATTTTCACAGCAGCCTGGACCTTAGCAACATGATTTATGTGTTTTTACTTGGAGAATATACTTTAATGCTGAGATTTTTCTGATTATCTTTTTGTGTGCACCCGCTCACCACATGGGCTCTTAATTTAGAAAATATTTAGCAATTACATGTGGAACTGATACTTTACATAAAAGCAAAAATGGTGCCTGTTATGTATGTTAGTAAAAATTTTGATGTCTTTTGTTTTTCTGGCAACAGAGATACATGACCCAAAGAAATGGCTCATTATTTTTCATTTTCTGTGAGATGAAAAGTTGTTAATTTAAAAGTGGATCTGCCTCTGGAATAAAGGTCCCATGGTAGAAGTTTTCATTTTAGTGGTCCTGAAGCCCTTGCCAGGCACCAGAGATACTGCTGTGTACTCATAAATTTTAATTACTGATGGCTGGGAGCCAAATCTAAATTCGATTTGAACTAAGTCTAAAATTTTGTGAAATTAATTTTGATGTCAAAATCAGATACCTTGGCAGCCTTTTAGAACATAATTCTTCCAGAACTTCTACTTTGACAATTGATTATCCAAATACTTAAGAGTTTGTATAAACAACACTCAACTAAAAGCTTTGGAGCTCAATTCGTATGGATTTTCTTCTTTTAATGAATGAATATGTTGGTTTTCTCTCTTGCCAAGTCTACCCAATGCCAACAAAGCAAGAATTTCAGCATTTTTGCTGAAGGGTCACTTTGTGATAAGAGAAAAATTACATAAACATCTGTGCTACCAGTTGTGTAAAAGTATAGCACATATACTTACGTATATTACGTAATTTTAGATAATGATAATACTGACTTATGTATTTACTATACTGTACTTTTTATTATTATGCCTTCTACTTATAAAACAATGTGTGCTGTAAAACAGTATGCCATGTTATGTCAGCAGCAGCCTCATATATCTTGTGTTTACCACATCTCTTGATTGAGTCATTTTCTCTTGTGCTTGATTTAATCTCATGTTGTTTTGTTCATTATGGCCCCTAAGTGTACAAAACTCACGGCTAATGTTGCCAGTAAGAGGCCACATTGAGTGACTGACCTCGAAACAAAAGTGATTAAGAACCACTTAATTACAAAGGTAGAAAGTCAGTGATGGTTATTGCTCACCAGTCAGGTATGTCCCATTCCACCATAGCTATGATCTTGAAGAACAAGAGCAAAGTGATGGAAGTTGTTAAGGGATCGGCTTTATTGAAAATAATGAGACTCACAAAAATGCAAGAAGGGTCTGTATCACGTACAGAGAAACTTTCAATGACCTGCACTGATGGCCAATCACAGAAGCACATTCTTCTCAGTACCATAATGATCACAGCCCAGGCAGAAGGTTTGTTTGCAGTGTAAAAGAAAGGCCAGACCTCACTACAGTGTTGAATTTACTGTTAGTTCTGGATGATTTAAACAATTCAAGACTTGTTATTCACTACATAATGCAAAAGGGAGCACTGAATCTGTGAGTGCTGATGTGAAAGCAGCTGAAGAATTTTTGGAAACTCTAGATAAGCTGATTATGGAGGAAAATTACTTGTCAGAGCAAATTTTCAATATGGATGAAACCTCCCTATTCTAGAAATAGATTTCTTTCTTGTTTTTATTATTATACTTTAAGTTTTAGGGTACATGTGCACAATGTACAGGTTTGTTACATATGTATCCATGTGCCATGTTGGTTTGCTGCACCCATTAACTCGTCATTGAGCATTAGGTATATCTCCTAATGCTGTCCCTCCCCCCTCCCCCTACCCCACAACAGTCCCCGGAGTGTGATGTTCCCCTTCCTGTGTCCATGTGTTCTCATTGTTCAGTTCCCACCTATGAGTGAGAACATGCGGTGTTTGGTTTTTTGTCCTTGCGATAGTTTGCTGAGAATGATGGTTTCCAGCTTCATCCATGTCCCTACAAAGGACATGAACTCATCATTTTTTATGGCTGCATAGTATTCCATGGTGTATATGTGCCACTGTCTCTTAATCCAGTCTATCGTTGGACATTTGGGTTGGTTCCAAGTCTTTGCTATTGTGAATAGTGCCACAATAAACATACGTGTGCACGTGTCTTTATAGCAGCATGATTTATAGTCCTTTGGGTATATACCCAGTAATGGGATGGCTAGGTCAAATGGTATTTCTAGTTCTAGGTCCCTGAGGAATCGCCACACTGACTTCCACAATGGTTGAACTAGTTTACAGTCCCACCAACAGTGTAAAAGTGTTCCTATTTCTCCACATCCTCTCCAGCACCTGTTATTTCCTGACTTTTTAATGATGGCCATTCTAACTGCTGTGAGATGGTATCTCATTGTGGTTTTGGTTTGCATTTCTCTGATGTCCAGTGATGATGAGCATTTTTGCATGTGTTTTTTGGCTGCATAAATGTCTTCTTTTGAGAAGTGTCTGTTCATGTCCTTCATCCACTTTTTGATGGGGTTGTTTGTTTTTTTCTTGTAAATTTGTTTGAGTTCATTGTAGATTCTGGATATTAGCCCTTTGTCAGATGAGTAGGTTGCGAAAGTTTTCTCCCATTTTGTAGGTTGCCTGTTCACTCTGGTGGTAGTTTCTTTTGCTGTGCAGAAGCTCTTTAATTTAATTAGATCCCATTTGTCTATTTTGGCTTTTGTTGCCATTGCTTTTGGTGTTTTAGACATGAAGTCCTTGCCCATGCCTATGTCCTGGATGGTATTGCCTAGGTTTTCTTCTAGGGTTTTTATGGTTTTAGGTCTAACATTCAAGTCTTTAATCCATCTTGAATTAACTTTTGTATAAGGTGTAAGGAAGGGATCCAGTTTCAGCTTTCTACATATGGCTAGCCAGTTTTCCCAGCACCATTTATTAAATAGGGAATCCTTTCCCCATTGCTTGTTTTTGTCAGGTTTGTCAAAGATTAGATAGTTGTAGATATGTGGCATTATTTCTGAGGGCTCTGTTCTGTTCCATTGATCTACATCTCTGTTTTGGTACCAGTACCATGCTGTTTTGGTTACTGTAGCCTTGTAGTATAGTTTGAAGTCGGGTAGTGTGATACCTCCAGCTTTGTTCTTTTGGCTTAGGATTGACTTGGCAATGCGGGCTCTTTTTTGGTTCCATATGAACTTTAAAGTAGTTTTTTCCAATTCTGTGAAGAAAGTCATTGGTAGCTTGATGGGGATGGCATTGAATCTATAAATTACCTTGGGCAGTATGGCCATTTTCACGATATTGATTCTTCCAACCCATGAGCATGGAATGTTCTTCCATTTGTTTGTATCCTCTTTTATTTCATTGAGCAGTGGTTTGTAGTTCTCCTTGAAGAGGTCCTTCACGTCCCTTGTAAGTTGGATTCCTAGGTATTTTATTCTCTTTGAAGCAATTGTGAATGGGATTTCACTCATGATTTGGCTCTCTGTTTGTCTGTGATTGGTGTACAAAAATGCTTGTGATTTTTGTACATTGATTTTGTATCCTGAGACTTTGCTGAAGTTGCTAATCAGCTTAAGGAGATTTTGGGCTGAGACAGTGGGGTTTTCTAGATATACAATCATGTCATCTGCAAACAGGGACAATTTGACTTCCTCTTTTCCTAATTGAATACCCTTTATTTCCTTCTCCTGCCTGATTGCCCTGTCCAGAACTTCCAGCACTATGTTGAATAGGAGTGGTGAGAGAGGGCATCCCTGTCTTGTGCCAGTTTTCAAAGGGAATGCTTCCAGTTTTTGCCCATTCAGTATGATATTGGCTGTGGGTTGTTCATAGATAGCTCTTATTATTTTGAGATACATCCCATCAATACCTAATTTATTGAGAGTTTTTAGCATGAAGCGTTGTTGAATTTTGTCAAAGGCCTTTTCTGCATCTATTGAGATAATCGTGTGGTTTTTGTCTTTGGCCCTGTTTATATGCTGAATTACGTTTACTGATTTGCTTATGTTGAACCAGCCTTGCGTCCCAGGAATGAAGCCCACTTGATCATGGTGGATAAGCTTTTTGATGTGCTGCTGGATTCGGTTTGCCAGTATTTTATTGAGGATTTTTGCATCAATGTTCATCAAGGATATTGGTCTGAAATTCTATTTTTTGGTTGTGTCTCTGCCAGGCTTTGGTATCAGGATGATGCTGGCCTCATAAAATGTGTTAGGGAGGATTCCCTCTTTTTCTATCGATTGGAATAGTTTCAGAAGGAATGGTACCAGTTCCTCCTTTTACCTCTGGTAGAATTCGGCTGTGAATCCATCAGGTCCTGGACTCTTTTTGGTTGGTAAGTTATTGATTATTGCCACAATTTCAGAACCTGTTATTGGTCTATTCAGAGATTCAACTTCTTCCTGGTTTAGTCTTGGGAGGGTGTATTTGTCGAGGAATTTATCCATTTCTTCTAGATTTTCTAGTTTATTTGCGTAGAGGTGTTTGTAGTATTCTCTGATGGTAGATTGTATTTCTGTGGGATCGGTGGTGCTATCCCCTTTATCATTTTTTATTGCATCTATTTGATTCTTCTCTCTTCTTTATTAGTCTTGCTAGCGGTCTATCAATTTTGTTGATCTTTAAATGGACTTATACATGTGGACTCCAAGTCAATGTCAGGTTTCAAGGCTTTTAAGAATAGGATAACAGTCTTGGTTGGGGGGAATGTTGAAGGCTACAAATTAAACCCTTTGTGATCTGCCACTATGAGAACCCCAGGGCCTTCAAGCATGTCAATAAACACACACAAGCCAGGCTTGGTAACTCAATTCTGTAATCCTAGCCCTTTGGGAGGCCGAGGAGGGTGGATCCCTTCAGGCCAAGAACTTCAGGACAGCCTGGGCAACATAGTGAGACTTCATCTCTATACAAAAAAATTAGCCAGGTGTGGTGGCACATGCCTGTAGTCCTAGCTACTCAGGAGTCTGAGGCAGGAGGATTTCTTAAGCCCAGGATTTTGAGGTTGTAGTAAGCAATGATCTTGCCATTGCACTCCAGCCTGGGTGATAGAGCAAGACCCTGGCTCAAAAAAAGGGAGAGGGCACACAGTGCCAGTGTACTACAGGAGCAATAAGAAATCATGGTTGACTCAACTCCTCTTCCAGGATGCCCTCCTGAATTGCTATGCCAGTGAAATGAAGTAGCGTTTGGAGAATACCTTCCAAGATTTTGCATATTGTTGATAATGCTCCCACACAGTCTTCTTTTATTGACAATCTTTATCCCAACATCAAAGTGGCATTTCTCATTCCAAATATCACCTCTTACCCAACCAATGGATCAAGGAGTTATAGCAGCTTTTAAGGTCTACTGCCTGAAGAGGACATTTGTTCAGGCTATTGCTGCAGCTGAGGAAGACATTGAGAAAACACTGATGCAATTCTGGAAGGATCATAACATCTCTGACTGCATCAGAAACCTTGCTTGGGCATGGGGTAATGTCACCAAAGTATCTGTGAATGTCATCTAGAAGATGACACTCAAGAGGTTCATCCATGATTGTAAATAATTTGCCAACGTTGCAAAAATCAACAAGGCTGTGGTTGAGATGGCCAACAACTTTAACCTGGGTGTGAATAAGAATGAGATTGGGAGCTTCCAGAAGTGATTACTGAGGAATTAACTAAAAATTAGTTATTGGAACTGGAACAAGAACATGTAGCTGAAGAAGAGGCAAGAGAAAAGGAAACTACAGGAGAAGATGTAAAAAAGAAGAACCCCCAAGAAAATTCAGGGTTTAGCAGAAGTTTTGCAGACATCAACAAGCTCCTTAAAAAGTTTGATATCATGGACCCCAACACTGAAAGGTTTTCAATAATACAGAGGATGTTCATGGTGTATTATCTGCTTACGAGAAAACCTATAATGAAAAAAAGAAACGAACCAAGTAAACTACTATAGACATATTTCTGAAAAGAGTGACACCACCTCCTCAAGAAGAGCCTCAGGCAGGTCCTTTAGGAGGTGTTTCAGAAGTCATTGTTATCATAGGAGATGACAGATCCATGCATATTCTTGCCTCCGAAGACCTTCCAGTGGGACAAGATATGGAGGTAGAAGACAGTGATATTGATGATCCTGATCTTGTGTAATCCTAGGTTAATGTATATGGTTTTGTCTTAGTTTTTAACAAAAAAAAATTTTTAAAGTAAAAAAAATTTTTTAATAGAAAAAAGCTTATAAAATAAAGATATAAAGAAAATGTTTTTGTACAGCTGCACAATGTGTTTATGTTTTGAGCTAAGTGTTATTATGAGTTAAAACATTTAGAAAATTTAAGTTTATAAGGTTAAAAAGTTACAGTAAGCTAAGGTTAATTTATTATTGAAAAAAGAAAAAAATTTAAATTTAGTGTAGTCTAAGTGTACAGTGTTTATAAACTCTGGCAATGTACAGTAATGTCCTTCGCATTCACTCACCACTTACACACTGACTCACCCAGTGCAACTTGCAGTCCTGTAAGTATCATTTATGTCAAGTGCCCTATACAGATGTACCATTTTTTATCTTTCATATCATATTTTTACTGCACCTTTTCTACGTTTAGATACACAAATACCATCGTATTGTAATGTAGTAGGCTGTACTGTCTAGGTTTGTGTAAGTACTCCACAAAGTTTACACAATAACAAAATCACCTAACAACACATTTCTCAGAACATTATCCCCATCATGAAGTGATATATGCCTGTATATACGTGATATCGGAAGTTACTTTCCAGGACAAAAGTCTTGTTACAGTTGCTTTCTGAAAATAGAACCAAAAGGGATAGGAGAGTAAATGTTTTCTATGGGTAAAAGGACAAAGATTTTTTTAAATGAGGGGTTTCTTTCTCAAAAATTCTATCTTAACTTTTCTCCTTATAGTACAAGAGTAGACACCTAAGGTGGTTGGAAGAAATGGAAATACTCCTTCATATTTTGGTTTTACATCCAGTGAAATTTCTCATTATATCCCCACCCCACCCTCACACCCCTACATTAACATATTTTTTTAAGTTACCTATAATGAGGGAGCCAGAACCCAGCAAATGTACCTCTCCTCACAGCAGCTGAGGCTACTTTCTTCAAACATTTCCCTGCCCATTACCAGAAGTAGTATACTGTATATGATTGATTGACTTTTTTTTTTTTTTTGCCTCAAAACTCTCTGACTCTACAAAATTCATTTACCTGAAAGATCTTCCTTTTCGTATTTTCCTGCATGGAACTAAGCTAAGAAAAATCTGGCTGAATTTGGAGAAGAAAAAGTGGCCTGCTGCAGAGAAATCCAAAAGGGGAGAGTCGATGGTGGGGTGCTACACTTGGACACCAGATTTAGAATTGCCTGGACCCTGGGTCATAGTATTCACAGTGGCTTCTCTCCCTCAGGCTCTCTAGGGTGCTGCAGGGAGAAAGGTTTGGCCGTGACACTCTACACTCACAGTGTCTCAGATTTTGGCTTTGCAGTGGGATCTTAGAGTCAATTACCTTGAGAGAATATGTCTCAATATTCAGAGGCCACAGACTCCTGCTAAAATGGGCTGGAGAAGAAAAAGGACATAATAGCAGATTTGCTCTCAACGTTTAGAAGTGAACATTATCAAAGTGGGCCTTTGGATGCTTAATTACTTCTCTCTCCAAACTTGGAGCTTTATTTTTTCCAATTGCCTCATGTGTAGGTCATTTTTTCTTTAGGAAAATCTATTGACATAATTATTAATTTAGGTTTTTGATTGCTCTCCTTTGAGCATCAGTGGATTCGTGTGGACTTAAGAGATTGTACAGTATCAATATGTGTCTGCAATTTCAGACCTTCACAAAGACTCATCTCATTTCCAGGAGGCCTAAAACTCTTGGGTATCTGTATTAAAGGTTCATAGACCCTCTAGTATTTCTCATGATCATGCTAAATGAGTTCAAACTACTTTCTCTGAGATCAAAAATTAAAAATCAAAGAGATGTCAGGGTTGTAAACCACACCTTTTCACATTCAATGGACAAAAGAGATTTTCTGTGAAAATGTGAGGTTAATGACAAAGAGGTTAGTGACAGCAAAGGGTGGCTAACACAGTCATCAGTTGGCAGGTCTAGTGTGGAAAGAGAGGGTGCAGCAGAGCAGGACAAAGACTATTTTTGTGTATGTGTGGAATTTTCTGTGGAAAATTCTCTCACAGATTTTCAGCCCTGCAATCATAGAACTTTAGAATTAAAAAGGATTTTAGTGATCATCTATTCCAACCCTCTTGTTTCAGGGGTGAGGAACTAAAGCCCAGAGCATGTGATTGGCCCAAGGCCACTACATTTCCTGGTTAACTTTCTTAATGTCTCTTCCCCCATACTTCTGCCAAAAGAATAATGTATTTACAGAATGCACCAGTATTACGTATTGAACTTAAAAACACATTAAGCTTGGCAGTAGAAATCTAGAACCAGCTGCAAATGTTTACTTCCAGAAGTTCAACCATTTTGCAATAAACATGCAGTTGCTTCTCAACTCAAGGCAGTATATTCCATTATTAAACACGTACTCCATACCAAGCATTATCTTATACACATTATCTTATTCAATTCCCACAGTAATTCTGTTGAAGTTGATTTTTTAATTCCCACCTACAATGTGGAAAGTGAGGTATGAAGAGGTTAAATCATTTGCCCAAAATCCCATACCCAGTGCTGGGATTCCAGCCAGATCTACCTGAGCCAAAGCCCTCACCATAACCATATCACTAAAATTGTTCTCGTATGTGCCATTCTGTTGATAGAGGTGCTTTTTGAGGATGTTTTGAGTGTGGCAGGGTAGAAATATCCTTAAAAAGCTTTATATTATTGTGAAATTGGTGGTAAAGGGCCAACCTGGCAATGCTAATGAGGCTGTCCTTCAAAGACATAGGATTCAAGTGAAAGTTTCTCTTTAATAAGACCATTCCCTACACCCTGGGTGAAGAGGAAAGAGAACCAAAGATTTGCAGAATTTTGGGGCAAGAAGAGAGATTAGAAAGCCTCCCCAAACACCTCAATAAACCCCTGCGAAAACCGCAGCTTAGAGAAATTGAGAGCCTTGCCACCATTTCTAGGTTAAAACAAAATGAGTGAATGAATTGGCAGGCAAAGAGAAAATAAGGCAATTCACATTTATTGAGCACTTACTGTGTACCAGGCCCTCCCTGGGTGCTGTTTGAATTTCCTTTCCTTTCATCTGTCTCCTTCACTGACCATAAGGTTCATGAGGGCAGGGCAGGGATCATGTCCATTCTGTTTAGTGAAGTATCCTTGGTGCCCATCACATGGCCATGGTAGATGCTCAATAAATATTTCTGACTGTTGGAATACATTAATGAATGAATCACTCACCAGTTCCAAGGAGTCTTACCATCTCTTACATCTCTTTCTCTCTATCCATATAAATAATCTATAGATACATATAGATATGTAGATATCTATATAGATATATAGACAGATATATCTTTATCTGTTTTATGAGATAGATATATATAGATGTCTAGATATCTAGATCTATATATAGATATATATATATAGATAGAGATTATATACCTAAATAGATAGATGGATACATAGATACATAGATCTCTAGATAAATCTATTTACATCTCTTTCTATACATAGATCTATCTGTCTATAGTGAGAGGAGGAGATAGATTTCTAGAAAGAGAGAGAGAGAGAGTGAGCCAGCCTTGCTCTGTTGCCCAAGGTGGAGTCTAGTGGCACGATCATAGATCACTGCAACCTCAAATTCCTGAACTCAAGCGATCCTCTCACCTCAGCATCCCAAGTGACTGGGACTACCTGAGCTTGCCACCACACTTGGCTAATTTTTTAAAATTATTTTATGTAGGGACAAGGTCTCACTATGTTGCCCGGGCTGGTCTTGAACTCCTGGGCTCACGTGATCCTCCCACCTTGGCTTTCCAAAGTGCTGGGGTTGCAGGCATGAGCCACCATGCCTGGCCCCATCTCCATTTTATAAATAAGAAAACCAAGGTGCAGTGACCCAAAACAACTTACCCAGGTTCATAGAGTTTACCTAAGTCAGTTAATTGCAAGGTGCATAGCCCCGTGTATACATCAGCACAAAAAAGCTACATCACCAAGCTGATAAGCAGATCTGAATATCAGCTAACACTGGCTCTCTCCTGCCTCTTAGCAAGAGCTGGAGAACAAAGACCCAAGTGAGATCTGTTAGTCCTAAGATGTTGTTATTATCACAGTACATACTGGGATCTACTTATAGTATGCTGTGAGACATCATAAGTAATTAAAAGAGAACTGCACATCTTAAAATAAATGAGCTCTATACACTTGAACATGATGCAGCCTTGGCCTTACACTGTTTTGTTTCCACCTCTCTCTGATGTGCACATTAGTAGTCATTAGTCAGGAGCATCTGCAAGATTTTCCTATATCATGAAACATCCAAACATTTTTCCTAGAGAATCTATGTTATTTCTTGGGGCTCACTGATACTGTATATTCTGATATTCATAAAGACACTGTCACCAACTGTTAGTGGTGTCAGCCCAGCATTCCTCCTCCTCCACTTTGATCATGTTACCTTTCTTCCTTTGGAAAATTATACTCTAACATACACACTGTTTGTGGTTCTGATGGGGCTGTCAGGCATATTACACTAAACCCTGGCCAGAACTTTGGGTATGTGACCCAAGCTCATCTATCCAAATCAACTATCTCCCTGATCACTGTAATTGGTCCAGAGTAGGACAAATGCCTCAAGTTAGGCCTCTCTGAGACTTTATATATGGCTACCTCTTGATCTCCAAATCCCATCCTCCTGCCCTATCATTTCTACCACCACCGCCATGGCCAAGTAGAGGAAGGCTGTATGAAGTTAAAAAAAAAAGTATTGTCAGTGCATGGCGAAGCTGGGGAGAAGACAGCGGAGATGAGAGATGAGGAGAGGAGAGACTCTAGGCTTACAGGGGACAGCAGGAGAGAGAAGATACAGGTTACATGATTTTAGTCCCTGGAGTACCTGAAGCCAGCTCTTCTAGTAAGCCAGTGTTTCCTATGTTGGGTAAACACATTTGCAGTGGTTTCTGTTATTTGCAACTAACAGACATCTAACAAATTTTCTAATAGCAAATAGGAATTTTACCACAGGTTTCAAGGGAGAGAGGAACATGATGGCTAACTTTGTGCTGCGAATTCATTGCCAGCCTGAACATCCTACCCAGTAGCAGATGTGTTGAGGTAAACTGTGCCTCAACTAAGACTTACCCTTTGTGTGCAAATCCCAATCCCATCTATATTTCAGTCGCCACCTCCTTCTTGCAGCCTTTCCTACCTTGCTTTTCTCTGGTTGTTCCAGTCTGCCCAATGAGTATGCACTCTCCCAGCACACACACACACCCTTGTTGCTGTCACTTTCCTCTCTACTTTCCTGAAGGCAGCAACTACCAGGTACAGGAGGTAATCATTAAATCCTCATTAGCTGCTCTTGACCCAGCCGAATTTGTGGTGTAAAGAGGATCTGAGGACAGTGTAGTGCCCCAGGCTTCTGAGAAAGAATCTGTGCAGGAGAGGGACATAGACATGGGCTCTGGAGCCTGATGATCACATCTGGCTCTGATATTGAGCCATGGGATCTCAGGCAGGTAAGTTACTTACCCTCCCCCAACCTAAGTTTTGATTTCTGTAAAATAGGAACAGTAACCATCGTTTTGCAGGGTTGTGGTGAGGAGTAAAGATAGTACATGCCAATCACACCAGGTAGGGGGTGTTTCAAAAATGATAGTTCTTGCACTACTGCCTTAACTAAAGACGGCCAGATCATTGATGGGAATCTTGTGGGCACTGGAGACTTGAGTTGTCTGGTGCAGCCTTAGATGAGGAAAACTGAATTATGAGGTAGAAGCCATTATTAGCCTTATGTCTCTGCTGCATCTTAATTTTGCCCCTCTTCTCCTTGTTTACTGTTATTCTCTAAGTGCTTGTTTTTGTTTTTGTTTTATGAGACAGAATCTCACTCTGTTACTCAGGCTGGAGTGCAGAGGCATGAACATGGCTCACTGCAGCCTTGAACCCCCAAATTCAAGCAATCCTCCCACTTGAGCCTCCTGAGTAGCTGGGACCAGGCACACGCACCACCACGACTGGCTAATTTTTGTATTTTTTATAGAGATGGGGTCTTGTCATGTTGCCCAGGCTAGTCTTGAACTCCTGGGCTCAAGCAGTCCTCCTGCCTTGGCCTCCCAAGGTGCTGGGATTATAGGTGTGAGCCACCATGCTTGGCTTCTGAGTGCTTTAAGGGTATTCCCAGTTATGCAAGGTCCCCCAGCTCCAAAGAGCATGCCATCTGTGCCTTCGTAGGCTTCCCTTCTCACTGTTATTCCAACCAACCTTTCTCCTTGCTCAGCCAGCCTAATTAATGAATGAGGCTTCTGTGGTTGCAGTTGCTAAGGAATCCACCCTCCCAAATGTAGTTGCATCTTAGTGAGGACCTTTTACAGTCAAAATACCTGAATCCAGGTGTTTCCAACATTTTCACCGTCTATCACACCTTTTATTATTCTCTCTCTTGTTGATGCTATATTTTGAAATGGATGTCTTCTCCCAAGGGTAGGATTTGTTTAATAAAATTAACTTTCCCACTTCATTAGTTATAGAAATGGTTGCCATTAGGGCTCAACCCAAGAGCATGATACAGTCAATGTTACCACACAGAGTAAGTTAATTTCTGGCCAAAAGGAAAAAAAAAAATTGAAGTACTAATTAGCCTGTTTGTGATTCTGGCTGGGTTTGTTGTAATACTGCAAAGAATTCAAGTCCCATCACAACCTTTCTGAGGGGCACCCCTACCTGAACTCCCCCAAAAGCTGTCACTTCAGGTAGAGGCCCTGGAGAGGACTGGCCCATGAGCCCCTTACCTGGTGGGTGGTCCTTCTTTGACTGTTACCACTTCCAGCCCCTCTGCTTTCTCCTCACCAGAGCTGGCTTTTACCTGAGTTTATCTGGGCCTCAGAGTACAACGTAAATCGTGCAGAACGATGTTTCTAACTGTTCCACGTACCTACGCCTTACCACACATTCATAATTGGGCTTGATTTGGCCATGAAATTCCTTAACTCTGACTACATGTTTTTTCCCACCCATAAGGTTTATAGGGGGAAGAACAACTCATTTAAATAGCATCTCTTCCTCTGTTCTTTTTCCACCCTCTGCCCCCAAAGCACCACTACCCTACAAACCTCCCGCTGCCCCTCAGGGCCTAGAGAAGGCCCTTTAAGGGGATAAGAAATGGTGCATTTTGTAGAAAGCAACCTCCAAGCTGAATTAGGTGAAAGAAGCCATTGTTCTTAACACACATAGTCACCAGCCACAGGCCTGTAAAATAGGCTTAGATTCCTTCAGAAAAGGAGTCTCTTTGAGCAGCCTAGCCCCTTCTAACTAGGTGCACTATCTTCACCTCTTCTTGACCCTCATGAAGTTGGTTTTCTGTCTACGCATTTTTCTGCTTAGGCAGGAAAATATGGTTGGGATGGGGAATCTCCATTTCAAGAGTGTAGTGCCAGAATTCTGGGCTGTCCAACATTTACCTTGCCCTACTCTCAGCATCCCTGTCTTCTTTGGGAAATCTCACTGTCTAGGTGAGAAGTAGGCTCCATGTTGTCTCTCTCCCACTACAGACCACCATGGAACAAACCCTTGAAAGAGGCCCTGCCTCGAGAGCAGCCTGGCCAACATGGTGAAACCTCGGCTCTATTAAAATACAAACAAAATTAGCTGGGCATGGTGGCACACCTGTAATCCCAGCTACTCAGGAGGCTGAAGCAGGAGAATCGCTTGAGCCTGGGAGGCAGTTGCAGTGAGCCGAGATTGTGCCACTGCACTCCAGCTTGGGCAACAGAGGGAGACTCTGTCTCAAAAGAAAAAAAAAAAAAAAAAAGAAGAAGCCCTGCCAAGCCGGTGCTCCTCCCAGCCTCTTCAGCCAACCAATCAAGGAGATGTGGAGGTTGGAAAACAATAGCAGCAAGGCCTGTTTCTATTGCCTGGCCCTCCAAAGTACCCCTGGATCCTGCCTATTGTCCATGCTGGGTTCTCAACCCTCCCATCAATTCTATGAGTCCCTGACTTCCTTCCAATGAATCTCCTTTTTGCATAAGATGGTCTCAATTGTTCCCACCCTGTCTAGTGGTTAGGGAAAAAAAAAGAAAAGACGGTCTCAGTTTCTGATGATTACAATCATGAACCCTAAATGATTGTGGTATTATCCTCAAGGTGAATGAATCTTCTGGACAAGTAGATATAATAATATCTATTATTAGTGCCTCTGTTGCCAACATTTCTGGCTCTGTGTTCTGCTGTTTATTGCTCACTTAACTAAACAGCTTCACATTCTAATACAATGAATTGGAATAAGATGGCTAGAGAAAGATCAGGACAATATCAGAGCAGGGAACAAACAATTCTAAAAGAGTCTAGTTGTGCAACCTATTTCTCAACATAGCACCTAAACATCATAATTATGGCATTTGGGGACAGCTAAAATGATTGATTTTCCAGAAAATATCTGTTGTTTAATTACAGGATCATGTGGGTCTTTTGGCAACCAACAGATGCCAAAACAGACTTTACGCACCATCTTGAGAAACTTGTGATTTGCTTAGTGTGCTTTTAATTTAAAGCATATGGTTTCACATTCAACTGCAGTGTCCAAAATGAAGACATTAGCAATGAATCACTCTATTGGAGAAAACGCAGTGCTCCCAGACCAGGTCTTTTGGTCTGTGTATTCAAATGGTTCTGTTTAGAGGCATAAACACAAAGCAGCTCTGCCTGCTTCAGCCGGCTGTTCCTGGGATTCATGAGACATCAAAGGGCCTCAGGAACGAATTCCCCTGCAATGCACAGTGCTTGGCACCATGGCCTGCCTCCATCTGAATAAACAGAGTGCAGTTTGGTCACTGGAAACTAGGATTAGAATGATTAGAAGGCCGAAAAGATCATTTATTTTGTGGCAACTTTTCCTTTTTGAATCTCTCAGCCTTCCAGCTTAGTCTGACACTTCATGGCCCTTGGGGAATCCAACTATCCTGTGTGGAAATTCAGAACTGCAGCCTTTATACTAAGAACCACGCTATGGCTACAGGCCGCAGACCTGAGTCCATTGAGACCACATGTGATCTACCTGCTGGTGAGGGATGGCAGTAAGGACACAGAGTGTAGTTGTAAGGATGTTGGCTCTGGACTTACATGGCCCAAATTTGTATCAACAAGCCATTTCCTAGTTATGTGAACTTGGGTTAAGGGGTCCTGGGCTTCAGTTTCAGAATCTATAAAATGGTAATACCAGTACAAATCTTTCAGAGTTGTTACGGGAATTAAAGGAAATTACCCATGTCCAGAGCTAAGCTAAGAATCTAGTACCTAGTAAGCTATAAAACTATAGTTAACCATTATTGTAATTATAATTACAACTATTATTAGAAATAGGTCCTGCCTCTGCTTAAATTCAATGCGCATTTAATGAAGTGCCTACTGCAGGTCAGGCCCAGTGTGTTAGATGCTTTTACATACTTCTCAGAGTGCTGTATGGCTTGAAAAATAGCTTTTGCATTTCTCTGTTCATTTTCTTCGGTGTTTCCACCCATCCTGTCTTCATTTCACCCTACAGGACATTCTCCCTCACTCCTCATTGTGTTCTTAGTCATTCTCTATCTCTGTACCACCCAGTAGTAAGGACTACATCAAGCTAAAGCATAGAGCACTGTTCATACTGGTAGCACCCATTTGACTATACTCCAGGCAGTTACATCAAAGGAGAAGCATTTCAGAAGGCGTATACAATCTGCTTTATTTTCCAAAGAGAGCTGTGGGTAGAAAATCTATTACTCCCAAAGATTATAGTAGCTCTTTACATATTAGGCACAGTAATCTGTTGTCAAATATAGCTGTTATAAGTATTTTTTTTCTATTTATTATCGCTTGTTTGTTTTTACTGTTAAAAGGGTTTGTTTTTTTTTTTTTGCCTGTAATCCCAGCACTTTGGGAAGCCAAGGCAGGCAGATCATTTGAGATCAGGAGTTCGCAACCAGCCTGGCCAACATGCTGAAACCCATCTCTACTAAAAATACAAAAAATTAGCTGGGCATGGTGGCGGGCGCCTGTAATCCCAGGTACTTGGGAGGCTGAGGCAGGAGAATTGCTTGAACCTGGGAGGTGGAGGTTGCAGTGAGCCGAGATTGTGCCACTGCACTCCAGCCTGGGCGACAGAGTGAAACTCCATCTCAGAAAAACAACAAAAAAAGTTCTTTTTGATGTACTCAGCTCAGTATTTTAGAGTGCTTGCCCTTAGTCTCATGCTCAGAAAAATCTTTCCCACCCTGTGATTAAATTTTCACCCATATTTGCTTTTATCATTTTTCAAATTTTTTAATATTTAGATTTAATACAAATATCCTTAAAATGTTTATCTTTAAACTAGGATTTATCTAGCAAAAATTATTAAATTCATAAGTCAGCCATGATTGTTGATTATTTTCCCTTCCTGGAGATCTTGCCTTGCTTCTTATGGCAGTGATGGCTCTGGGAAGGTGCTAATGAAGGAATGCAGAAATGGTCCACTGGATGTAAGCGATAGAGAACTCTGAAGATAAGCCCTTCCTAGTTTTTTGTTGTTGTTGTTTTGTTTTTTTGTTTTTTTTAACTCTGCAATTATTAGTTTATTAGTATCATCTAGGACTCAGATGTTCAGTATTCCTCCTGAAATTATATAAACAAATGCAAATGGAAATAATACAAGTCAAAATTATATAACAAAACAGCACTCCATCACAAAAGCATGTAAAATTATAAGAACGCTATTTTAGAATACTGGCACTTCAAGAAAACGACAATCTCAAAACCCACAAAATTGCCAAATTGTTCCCTAAACTGCTAAGCAGATAAACATGACTAATGAACGAGTTTGGGTTTTGTAAAGAAAAATCTTTCGAATAAATTGAATAATTCATACTGAAATGCAAAGTTTAAGTATCTTCCTTCCTCCTATCTACTTGGATTTATAAAGAGGCAAACCATAATAGGGGAAAATATACCCTATTTTAAAAGCTGGCTCAATTAAGTAAAAATACTTTTAATGGAAAGTCTCGTTTCCTGAGCAGTCCATATTTAGATAAATGGGAAAAGACATCTATAGCCAGGATTTTCATAGTCTTCACTGAGACTAATGTCAACAAAAAATTTAATTTGGCAGTCTTATAGTCTAAGCTCATGCTTTTGGGGATACATTCTCAGGTCTTCTTTAATGTGGGAACTGTAAAATATCACTGCCATTCCATGGTAATGGGAGTTAAACAATAGAGACCTCATGTAAAGGATAAAGCATACTTTTCTATTAGTCCTTTAAGGACAGACTTTCAAAATGTTTGCTTCTATTAATCCCATGCTGTGAGTGGATTGATTACTCATCAGTTTGTAAATATAAGTGGGCTATGTGAAATTTCTTAACTGATCAAGATTTCAAACTTTCAGTTATGAATGAAAACTATCTCAACTTAACTTTATCCCCATTGTGATATGCGGGGTGCATAGACAAAAGCTTTTTATTAGCTAACTATATGAAAGGATAAACACTGTAATAATTCATGTGATTCAAAATGGGCAAAAGCAAAAGACTAGCTTCCCCTCAAGAAGAAAAATTTCAGACCTATGAAAAGGACAACAATACTAATAAAAAAAATTGTATGTACTTAGAAGCATTCAGAATGTCAACAAAACAGCTGCAACTTTTTATTTTGCAATTACAGAGTGGTATTCAGTTAACAGAACAACAATTATTTCACATAAGCTGCATCAGAGACAACTAAAGATGAAAAACTACCATCCCTATATATAACTAATTTGTGCTGTGCACCAACAAGAACCTGCTTTAAATTTCCATGCCAGTTTACAACCCCCATACTGTACCAGGCAAGGTTAGTGGCTATTGAAAATACCACCAGGACAGGGCTATCTAAAGACACATTTGGTAGTATGTTAACTATACGAAAAAAGACACTGTACGGTGTAAAAACAAATCTTACACAGTTTTTTCTTTAAAAGGAGTGAGTTGTGTACAGGGGGGTTAAATGCTTTCTAGACAAGGAAAAAAACGAGGCTAAAACCAACTTATTCATCATCATCATCTTCATCTTCCTTATCTTCCTCCTCTTCCTTCTTTTTCTTGCTTTTTTCAGCCTTGACAACTCCCTTTCTTGCTGCATCAGGCTTTCCTTTAGCTCGATATGTAGCAGTATCCTTTTCGTATTTTTCTTCAGCTTGGCAGGCTTATTTTCATAAGGCTGCTTGTCATCTGCAGCAGTATTATTCCACATCTCTCCCAGTTTCTTCGCAACATCACCAATGGACAGGCCAGGATGTTCTCCTTTGATTTTTGGGCGATACTCAGAGCAGAACAGGAAAAAGGCTGAAGGAGGCCTCTTGGGTTCATTGGAATCCTCGAACTTCTTTTTTGTCTCCTCTTTAGGAGGGATATAGGTTTTCATTTCTCTTTCATAATGGGCCTTGTCCACCTTTGCCATATCTTCAAATTTTCCTTTCTCTTTAGCAGACATGGCCCTCCACCTCTCTGAGCACTTCTTAGAAAACTCTGAGAAGTTGACTGAGGCATCTGGGTGCTTCTTCTTACGCTCCTCCCGACAAGTTTGCACAAAAAATGCACATGATGACATTTTGCCTCTCAGCTTCTTAGGGTCGCCTTTGCCCATGTTGAGTTATTTTTCCACAGCGAGGCACAGAGTCGCCCAGTGCCCATCCGGCTCTCACTTGCCCCGGCACTGTCTCTATGGAGCTCAGTGTACTGCAGTGGCTGTGAGAATGGGAGCCAGGCACAGCCTCCTCACCCTCTCCACTCTGTAACATTACCCTTCCTTGTTTTTATATAGTTTAATGATTTGTAGCAATATACTGTAATAACTTAGCCTTTTAATTTGGGTTTTCTGCTGTACTTGTAACAAAGTTTTGAATACAGAGTGAATCACTGTTAATAGGATTTGTCTTCTCAAGTGTGCTAGGGCAGGAAAAAAAGTTAAATTCACTCTTAGGTCCTTTTTACTTTTTGCTTCTGCTGTTCTCATTCCAGCCAAGGCTTTCCTCACCTCAGTTGGACTATTATAATGTCCTTTTTGATTCTCTTCTTTCCCTCTCTCCTCTAAATTATTCTGCATGCCACTGCCAATTACTATATGTTGTCCTCCTGATCAGAAGCTTCAATGTCTCCCCAGAGCTCATGGGATAAAAGACAGAATCTTTAAGAATGAATTATCCCAGGCGCAGTGGTTCACACCTGTAGTCCCAGCACTTTGGGAGGCCAAGGCGGGTGGATCACCTGAGGTCGGGAGTTCGAGACCAGCCTGATCAACATGGAGAAACCCTGTCTCTACTAAAAATATAAGATTAGCCAGGCATGGTGGTGCATCCATGTGTAGTCCCAGCTACTCAGGAGGCTGAGGCAGGAGGATCACTTGAACCTGGGAGGCAGAGGTTGCAGTAAGCCAAGATCTCACCATTGCACTCCAGCCTGGGCAACAAGAGCGAAACACTGTCTCACAAAAATAAAATAAAATAAAAAATTCCAAACCTTCACAAACTTTATTTTCCTAAAATCTCCACTTCCCTGCCCCTGAAATCAGTGGTGATACTAGGGGAAGGGCTGTGGGCACTTTAAGCACCCTCAGAATACATTACTTAAGTCCATGAAATCCACCCCCCCCCCCACAGAAGTCTTGGTATTGTTTGAAGTTGAAAATATTAATTGTCCATATAACTGTGAAAGAAAGCATCTTTAGGAAACATTGCTATTTTGAAAAAATCTAGTAGCATATTATCTAAGAAAATACAAAATACTATGCGTTTGCTATATAAGCCATTTGTTGACCTATAAAATATTTTATTCTAAAAGATTGTTTTTCTAAACATCTTAAAACTTTCATATTTTTTTCTCTTCTCATTATTCCTATGACGTAGATTAGTGTCACTGATATCCCCAGATTTCATAGATGAAAGAGTCACACAAACATCAGCCACCTTTTTTTTTTAACCACAAAACAGGAAAACAGTAGTTATTCCCAATCCAACCGTCTTTGGGATTTAGGATGACAGTTGTCTACTTCATATTGGGTAAAGGTTTTGTGTGTTTTCAGGCAAAGGTTTTGTGTAATCATTCAAGAAAATTTTGGGGTTGGTTTTAAAATGCTTAGAAAAACATAAATATTCATCAGTAGAAACTTGTTCATATAATGGCACATCCATAAAATGGAATACTATGGAACCATGAATGAGAATGACATAGCCGTATCATCATGGACCACATAACGATGTTGCGATCAACAGTGAACCACATATAGGATGGTGGTCCCGTAAGATTATAATCCCATATTTTTGCTGTACCTTTTCTAAGTTTACATATGTTTAGATACACAATTTTTTACCACTGTGTTATAATTGCCTACAGTATTGTGTGCAGGAACATGCTATACAGGTTTGTAGCCTAAGAGCAACAGGTTATACCATATAGCTTAGGTGTCTGATAGACTATACCATCCATGTTTGTGTAAGTACACTATAGGTTATTCCAATGAAGACAACATTGTCTAATGGCACATTTCTCAGAACATATCCTCGTTGTTAAGCCTTGCTTGACTTTATGCAAAAGCCTCCATGTTATATTGAAATATGAAAAAAGCAAAGCACAGAGTGTGTAAATATGCTGACATTTGAGGGTTTTGTTTTTATTTTTATTTTTGTTTTACAGGCAGGAGATGTAGCCTTAGAATTGTATGTATATAGAATAGTTCACACAAGATACTATTGGCAACAGTTTCCTCTGGAGCAAGGGCTAGGGTTCTGGGGAGGACTTATTTATTCCATAATCTTTGATGCTATTTAACTTTTTTTCTATACCTAAAGTGTGTGAATTTTTTCAATTAAAACTGTTAAACATTTTAAAAATAAAATTTATAATGAAATTTTACCCTCATTTAATGACCCTTAAGCTAATAGGGAAGTGAACTCTATCAACAGATACAGAAACCAACTAGGTCAGCACTTTTGAGTTAGAGAAGAACAATAATTCTTTCTGAAACAGAAGAACATTCTTCAGTGACTGCCTATCATTCAGAACTTAAGCAACAAAAAAAAGACAAAGCAGGGATAGAAAAGCTATAATAATTAAAGCAACCCAAACCATTTCCTTCCAGAAATGTGGGAAAAGAAAGTAGAAGAGAAGGTGACCCTTAAGGAACATGGTATTTCAGAAAGAGGCCACACATGCAGTTGTGCACATGTATACCAAGTTAGCTAGTTCTCAAGTCTCCATTTTTGCTGGTGGTAGAAAACAATCTGGTAGCTTCCAGGTAAACTCAATCACTTCCAGGATTTTTCACACTCTCTCTTTAATATAAACACAAAGTTAATTTAGGCTTCTCCTCCCTCACCCTTCTTCTCTTATCCCCTTCTTAGCCGAATTTTAAAACATTTTTTACTGTACCTGTTATCTGTATTTCCCCCTCGAGAACCCCTTTGGGTCGTATCGCTCTCCTGAAACACATTATCAGGGTTGCCAAAGACCTCCAGGTTGCCAGATCCAGAGGGTCTTCTCTGTCCTTTTCTCATTCCACCTCTCAGCAGCATTTGACAAGGCTGACCCATGGTTTTCTTAAACCACTCTCTTCTCAGCTTCTGTGAAGACTCACCCTTCTTGCTTTCCCCCAGCCTCATGGCTGCTCTTTGTTTCCTCCCAAACCTCTAAATGCCAGGGTTCCTCAGGCGTCAGAGAACCTTTTTTCTTCTCCCTTTACATTTATTCTCCAAGCCTGAAATTCCACTGGTGTGTTGATGATGCCCCAGTTCATATGTCCAGCCCAGACTGTTTCTCTGGATTTTAGACACACACAGAGCTTCCTACTTGATATCTCCACTCAAATGTTTCCAGGGTATCCTGTGCTTAGCACGTCCAGAACTGAACTCTTGATCCCCTCATGTCTTGAAAACCTTAATCCTCCCTTGGTATTTCCTGTTTTAATAAGTGGCATCATGTTTGGCCGGGCACAGTGGCTCACGCCTGCAATCCCAGCACTTTGGGAGGCAAGGGGGGTGGATCACCTGAGGTCAGGAGTTCAAAACCAGCCTGGACAACATGGTAAAACCCCATCTCTACTAAAAATACAAAAAAAATTAGCCAGGCATGGTGGTGGGCGCCTGTAATCCCAGCTACTCGGGAGGCTGAGGCAGGAGAATTGCCTGAACCCAGGAGGCAGAGGTTGTAGTGAGCTGAGATCATGCTACTGCACTCTAGCCTGGGTGACAGAGTGAGACTCCATCTAAAAAAAAGAAGTGGCACCAATGTCCACCCAAGGACCCAAGCCAGAAGTCTGGAAGCCATTCTTGCTGGTCTCCTTTCCCTCATTTTCCACATCCAGCGCATCAACAAGTTCTGTTTTGACCTTCTGCATACATCTTGATTTTGTCCGTTTCTCTTCCTCTTCACTGCCACAACCCTGGTCCAGATAACCATCGCCTCTGACCTGTAGTAGCCTCCTCACTGGTCCCCTCACTTCCCCTCTTGTGTCGCTACGTATATGGGACTCCCACCAGAGACAGTGATCGGTGTTGAAGAAATGAACTGCTTCATGTCTTTTTCTTCACATTTTCCTTCCATAACTTCCCATTGACTTAAAAAAAAAAAAATTCAAACTCCCTCCCTGGCCATCAAAGCTCTATATGACCTGTCCATACTCCATTTCTTCAGCTTTACCTCACATCATGATCCCCTTCCTCACTACATTCTACCTGTACTGGGCAGATCTGATCTGCCTCCAGGACAATGGAGATGGCATTTGCATTATGCTGTCCCCTCAGCCTAGAACACTTTTCTCATTCTTCAGGCCTCAACCATCAACTCTTCAGAGAGGCCGTCACCCGCCACCATATCCTTGAGTTCCTTTTCCTCTGTAATTTTGACTTAAAACAACCTATCCGTTTCCTAGCCTGCAATTATTGTTTATAGTTGAACTCTATCACTAGAATGAATGAAATCTCCATGAAGCTATGAGTCATGTCTGTCTTGCCCACCTAATACATTCCTAGAAAGTGACACATGGAGGACGTTCAATCAATGATGGGTATTGCTGTGGATTTAGGAATGCGTAAATATTTGCAACATTTTCTCTAACTCTGCTATGATGTTCCTTATAAAAATAAAATACAGGCCAGGCGCAGTGCCTCACACCTGTAATCCCAGCACTTTAGGAGGGCGAGGAGGGCAGATCACCTCAGGTTGGGAGTTCAAGACTAGCCTGACCAACATGGAGAAACCCTGTCTCTACTGAAAATACAAAATTAGCTGGGCGTGGTGGCACATGCCTGTAATCCCAGCTACTGGGGAGGCTGAGGGAGGAGAATCGCTTGAACCCAGGAGGCGGAGGTTGCTGTCAGCCCGGATAGCGCCATTGCACTCCAGCCTGGGCAAAAAGAGTGAAACTCTGTCTCAAAAAATAAAATAAAATACAAGTAATAAATATGTTCTTCTCTTAATAAGTAATTATCATCTGGGAGGGAAAGCATTCATGAATAGAAATTTATATTCCTATTTTTCTCAGTTATAATAAGTCAAATTGTATGAGAGATTGTTGCTATTAGATAGTTTGTTACTACCAAACAATTTCAAAAGGTACAAACTAATAAAGTGTACATATTTAGTTTTAACTATTGTATCAGTTGGGATAGATTAGATTATGATGCAGAAATAAACAACCACAAAGGTTCGTTTCGCATTTGTGCTATACTATATGGGTCAGCTGCGGCTCTGCTCTGTGTCCTCTTCACTCCAGACCCCAGGCTGATATAGCAGTTTTCATCTAGATCATCCTGGGGGTTATGGCAGAGACTTGGCAAACCACACTCTAGTTTCTATCTACAAATACACATACCCTTTTGGCCCACATTTCACTGGCCAGAGGAAGTTTCACGACCATTCCTGAATTCAGCAGGGTAAAGAAGTGAATCTTTCTGCTGGGAGAGGCACTTCAGGGATAGGAACACAAATATTTAGTGTAAAAGTAATACAGTCTATCACAGTTAGCCTGAGCAGCTACTGTTTTCACCTGGTAGTAGCTAGCTACATTTTAGTTATTAATATATATCCCAGCAGTAAATAGGACTAGGCTTATGCCATTTAGCCTATTCATAAATGCAATATTATATGGTAAAAATACCTACATTAGTGTTTTGACCTGTATTTAGCATTTTATAATAATGTAGGTTTCTTTTATTTAGTAGACGCTCTAGGTAAAGGAACAAAGCTTGTAGAAATCAGGAGTTCTAAAGTATAATAGAAATCCCTCTGCTTTGCTTGTTGATTTGAAAGATATGTTTTGTGAAGGAGAAGTAATGTAATTAGGGGTCACTGACTTTTGATGTTCTGTTTTACATTTGTACACTTTTAAGGGTACCTATAGACAAAATCCAGAAATGCTTATGAAGTTGCCTGAAATTTGGAGACAGGTACACTTCTGGAGGTTTCCTGTTCTAAGTTAATCCCATGATGTAAAGAATAGTTACAGGCGAGGCGGAGGTTGCAGTGAGCCGAGATCGGGCCACTGCACTTCAGCCTGGGTGACAGCATGAGACCCTGTCTCAAAAAAAAAAAAAAAAGAATAGTTACAGACATCAGAATGGTTTGGGAGCATATGGATTCTGGGGTAATTTTATTACTTACTTGCTATGTACCTTCTCTTTCTACAAGTTACAGATATTTATATGTAAGTGCCACAGACTTCTGAGTACAGTTCATGGGCAACAAAAGAACTGATAATCAATTAATAGACATTAAAAGGATGGTACTTTGTAAGCATTACTTTGACTTCCCAATGGGATTATACAAGATTGAAGGATCCAAAAGACAACCAAGAGAAGTTCCCATTAATGATAAACAGCATTTCTCTTATCCTCTCCTTTGCTTCTCCAAAGGTGGTACCTCAGATTCTTGTTACCATTTAAATGTCCTTTGCATAGATGTGCTCAGAAAGACATCACCCAATAGGAAAAAAAACATATAACTTTGCTCATGGTCCCAGTATGCTTCAACTGGCTTATTCAAGCCCAAAGAGAGAGAGCGACAGACAGAGAAAGAGAGAATGTGTGTGTGTTTCAGCACTTCCAGCCTCTAATGAAATTAACCGTTGATCTAAAACTCAGAGATACAAATCCAGAGAAAACTGGAAGCAGTCCAG
This sequence comes from Symphalangus syndactylus, assembly GCF_028878055.3. Classification (NCBI taxonomy): domain Eukaryota; kingdom Metazoa; phylum Chordata; class Mammalia; order Primates; family Hylobatidae; genus Symphalangus; species Symphalangus syndactylus. The sequence goes on from NC_072430.2 coordinate 74,527,265, forward strand.
GGCCCACAATATAAAGTTAATTACCTAAGGAAAACTACAAGAAAGACTTTTGTTTTCCATCAAAATCTCCTCCCCAGGCTGTTAGCTATGTCGTACATGGGCCCAATCGATACATTAGCGCTTGAGAACCAAAGTCCCTTGGAATAAATTAATCTGTCAGGGAAAGAAATAAACAAAGAACAAATTAACATGTTTTAAGACATTGCTTAAATTTTCATAAATACAGACCTTGAGATGGGATGATGAGTTCCCAGGAGCCAAAGCTAATATTTGGTTGTAATTAAGAGTTGCTCTTTCATGTTTCTTCTGATGTAGGTGGGAAATCACCCACGTGCTTGCTGAGTTCCTTCACAAATGCCACTGTTTACTTTATTAATGAGAAATGGGTGCCTCACACATTATACTGGCATACTTAGCTTGTTTCACCTCTAGCTAACATTAACATAATGGAAAACTATACACAAATATACACACTCACACATATACATACCACACACACACACACACACACATGCACACACGCACATGTCATACAAGCAGGTATTCCTTCAGGAATCTCCATACATTTTTAGTGGCTCAAAAGGACCTAATGGCCTAATACATGATATACTAGACCCATCTAAGATGTTCATACCTCAGACCTCTGTTGCTAACAATCCCTATGTGCCCTTCCCTGTGTGCAGGTGTGGAGTGAAATTGCTGATGATTAGCAGGAAGAGAGACAACTATGTAAGTTACTTATTTGTAAGGACTCATTGAAATACAAGAACCAGAAAAAATCTATGTCAAACTAGCGTAGACCAAAAGACAATTTATTGGGGTCCAGTGATGTCATTAGGCTGCTGTTTCTTTCTCCCTATGGTTCAGTACTGCTTATTCTCAGCAGGTTTCATTATCAGTGCTGGTAAGGTGGCCACTGCCAGCCCTGAGCCTATATCCATGAAGTAGAACTCAAGATCCCAAAAGACAAAGGGCTGGTCCTCTTCCAGTGTCCATATCTCAGATCTCCTAGAGGAACTGCAGCTCTGCCTGGGTCCTGCGCCCACTCTTGAACTAACTAATCACTCTGGGTGGGGAAAGAGGGGCCAGGCCCTGGCCATGTGTTCAAATTGATTTGGAAAGAGGCAGACTGGGGAGATCAGCCACATCCAAATGCCTGCAAAGGAAAGAGGAGACTCTCACCACAGCAGAGGGGTAGAGATGTTAGACAGGTCGAACAACCAGTGCCCACCTCAAGAATTTTATTTCCAAGGCCAGGTACGATGGCTCACGCCTGTAATCCCAGCACTTTGGGAGGCCGAGGCGGGCGGATCACGAGGTCAGGAGATCGAGACCATCCTGGCTAACACAGTGAAACCCTGTCTCTACTAAAAATACAAAAACAAAATTAGACGGGCATGGTGGCGGGCACCTGTTGTCCCAGCTACTTGGGAGGCTGAGGCAGGAGAATGGCATGAACCCGGGAGGTGGAGCTTGCAGTGAGCTGAGATCGTGCCACTGTACTCCAGCCTGGGCGACAGAGCGAGACTTTGTCTCAAAAAAAAAAAAAAAAAAAAAAGAATTTTATTTCCAATGTATTCATCATGTTCAATTGCTGAGTGAGCTGATTTACCTAAGAGGCCAAGATAGAGATCCTTATGTTTATATAGCAAGTCCAAGCTCTGTTAACAAAATTGATTACCCAGTATCAGGCGGTCAAGTAATTTTCTATCAAGTTCTAAACAAAAACTCACTATAGGCGTTTAAAAGCTGACATGAGATACCTACATATGTTTCTTTTCTCAGTTATGGTAGCTTTCTCAAATGAATTTAAATAACTTCCTACTTCTCACTACATCCTACTTGATGGAATGTATCTGTGCTAATTATCTTATTACTTACTATTACTAAAGCATACCCAGGAAAAACCAACAGAGTACAGTACATTTTATCAGTTGAGAACTTTTAAAATGCTAATTTCTGTGTTTGCATAATTTCATAACTCAGCACTCTTGAGGATTTCGCATTTGGATAGTAGATGAAATTTGAATTGCTTATTTTGATGTGAGATGTTTGTTCTAATTATTGAGCAATTTATATACTGTGAAGCTAGTTTATATAATTCTCAATACATGGACACAGAGCTGGAAATACATTAATATTCTCCAAAGCTATACTATCATGGAAAAGAGAATAGTCTCTGAACCAAGTAGTTGCAGATCCATGAGACCAGAGGAGCCGTTGAGTCTGTCCTTTTCGGGAAGCAAGATAAGCATTGCTGGTGCTTTATTAACCTCCATGTAGGATTCAGATTTACCCCAGTGAAAGGCATGGCAAATTCATCAGGACTACAAACAAACCATGTTCTGAGATGGATGGGATTAGCAGGTCAGCCCCCTCGGCAACTGGAGGGGCACCACCTAGATCCTTATGAAGCAGAGATTTGGCAGATTAAAAACAGTCTGCCTCAAGATTACTTACATAACATCCGTCATGTAGAAGCAGTATGTTTAACCCATGATTGGGGTAATGTTTTTAAGTAAATATTCTATCAATAATGATTGGGCTTTTTTGTTTGTTTGTTTTTTTCAAGGGCAAGGGCCAGAGTCATTTTGGCAAAATAGAATCCCCAAAGACCAGCCCCTGGAATAACATTTATTGCAGCAAAGCTTCACGTAAAATGTGTAAAATGAGTGTGAAAAAAATTTGCACAAAATGTGGGTGTTGAGGACAGTGGGGACAGTGGGAATTCTACAGATTGGAAATGAAATCAGGAGTAGTTCATCAGTGTTTTCTCCTTGAAAGTTATATTCCTGGGGATGGGAGAGGACCAGGCAGGAGAATTCAAAAGCCTCCTACTACTGCATTCAATAAAATAAAAAGAAGACAGCATGTTAAAGAGACTAGCAATAACATTTCATAAAACTTTGAAAATAGCAACCATGAGTATAGCACAATTGATTTCTATACACCATCTCTTGTTCATAGGGAACTTGTCAGTTTCTCCCTCCCTATAGCTTCAATGAGGAGTTTATGGCTTTATTATGCTTTGTTACAAGTGAATAGACTGAAGCAGGGTTTTTCCTCCTATGTGGACCTACATCCAAATGTAGAAACTTCACAGATCAATTTTTGAATTCCATTTCCTCCCTGGCCCAAAAATGCTTCTCAAAAAATAGAAAAATATGTTGTCTGTAGCATCCTAATGGATCTGCAGGCCAGTTCTCAGGGACACTGGGTCCTACTCATAGAACAACGGTGGACTGCCTGGCCACACCTTCCCTTGATACCTGGGCATGATAGGCGAGCCTGGACTCAGCCACCCCCTCCCTAAAAATCTGCACTCCCACCAGTTAGCATAAACTAATGCATTGTCTTGTCTGTCACCTCTTCCAGTTTGGTCCAGCTCCCATGAACCCAAACACTTTACAGGAAAGGGCATGACAGGGCAGCCCAACCCTGGTGGTGCAAGGGCCATTCCCAGTGTGTGTTTGCATTAAGGGGTTTGTGTGAGGTGTCATCAGATCCTGGGAAAGGAAGCTTGGCAGCGCCACTGCTCAGGGCCTTATGGACAGCAGGGCTAGTTGTTGTGCCCTGACCTACGATTCCTTTTTTTGTGTAAATAATCTCTATCACTTTCTAACATTCTATATGCCACACTTATTTATTATCCCTATTGTTCATTGTGTCTGCCCCTCATTAACTGCTAAACTCCATAAGGGCAGAGATCTTTGTTCACTACCACATCCCCAGTGTTTAGAACAAAGCCAGGCACAGAATAGGCACCGAATAAAATCAAATGAGCAACAAGGAACAGATTTCACCATCAGGGAGAAAAGGAGTCTGACACGCTGACCCACATGTAACAGTGGAGGCAGGAGTTAGAGGGAGTAAGGATTCTGGGTGCAACATGGCAATTGATATTTGTGCTCATTTTACCTCACCTAGCCCAGTGCAGGTATTACATGGAGGAAGAGACCATGCTTGTGAACAAGAGAGAGGCCTTGTTAAATCCCCTAATACTTCAGGACAAGCAACCTTACTGTGCAGCTTTCTTAGCAGAGCATGACCCAAGGAACATGTCTCCTTTTTCACTTTAGAAAGACTCAAGCACTGTCTTTGTGAGGACTATAAGCTCTCATAGGTTGGGCGCATCAGAAGCGATCTGTCCTTGGTAAGTGGGGAGGCCCATGCAGAGCACTGGGACCAGGGGCAACACTCAGCTTAGGGTGTGGACTGGCCATCCTGAGCAGGCGACTCTGGTAATGCGGAAAGCAGGGCCATACTCCAGTCTCTCTCACCACCCACCTGGAGCTCTTCAGGAACTTCCCAGCTACCCTCCAGCTTTCACAAACTATTCTGTGTACCAACACCAGATCATCTCTGTTAATCTCACTCACTCTCAGCAATGACTTTTCAGAAGCATGAAAACAACCTCCCATCAACTTTTGGTTTGGAGTGCTGAACACAATCCAGCCTGCCAGCTCTTAGTTCCCACCCCTACCTGCAATCCAGGTTCACACTGGCACTGATGGGACTTCACAGAAGAGGTTGTTCCATTTGATATCTTAAGTCTATGTTGAACTCTGACGCACACCTCAGTCCTTCCATCCTCTACCCAGAGCATCCAAGCTCCACGTTAATCCTTCCTTCTCTACTACCACACCTGAGATTCTAAGCACTACTGCTAAAAAGCATATTAATGCAGATTGATGCCACTCACAAAATCATCATCTCCAGTCCTAGCTGGGCCTATAACACTCTCCCAAGTCTGAGTCCTTTGATGATTAATACTGAATGTCAACTTGACTGGATTGAAGGATACAAAGTATTGATCCTGGGTATGTCTGTGAGGGTGTTGCCAAAGGAGATTAACATTTGAGTCAGTGGGCTGGGAAAGGCAGACCCACCCTTAATGTGGATGGGCACCATCTAATCAGCTGCCAGTGTGGCTAGAATATAAAGCAGGCACAAAAATGTGAAAGGAAGAGACAAGACAAGATGAGCCTCCCAGCCCACATCTTTCACCTATGCTGGATGCCTCCTGTCCTCAAACATGGGACTCCAAGTTCCTCAGTTTTGGGACTCGACTGACTCTCCTTGCTCCACAGCCTGTAGATGGCCTATTGTGGGACCTTGTGATCATGTAAGTTAATACTTAATGAACTCTGCTTAATATGTATATCCTATTAGTTCTGTCCCTCTAGAGAACCCTGATTAATATAAGTCCCGAACAAGCTCCCACTCCCATCCCCTTCTGCATTCTATTTCAAGATTTCATCCCTCTCTTCAATCCTCGTGCTCTCTCTCCCACCTCCCCTACCACTAGGGTGTAGCAGAAGCAATGGGGCATAACAAAGGGGGCATGGACTTTGGTGCCAAATGAATCCTGGCTCGACTCTCTGCTTCTTAGTTGGATAAACCTAAGTGATTTATTTTTTTCTGCAAAATGAGGATAATAATTCTCACCTTGTAAGGTTGCTAGAGTATTAAGTGAGATAATTTATATAAGGTATCCAGAATGCCACCTGACACAAAGCACACTACTCAACACATAGTAGCTATTATGATGGGGATCATCATTGTCAGCAGACTATCTGGATTCCTGGGCTCTCTTTGGAGTAGAGAGAGGCTGCAAGGTAGGAACTCCCTTTACCTCCTGCTGGGATTTCCAAATGTCAAATCCACCTGCACTCATCATGAGCTGAACCTGCCATTTCCATAAACAATTGCTCTTCCTTCTCTCACCAGCACTTACTCCTCTTTGCTGTGCTCTTAACCAGAGTTTCTCAAATTTAATGTCCTCACAGCTCATCTGGAACCTTAATATCAGATTCTGATTCAGTAGGTCTGGAACAGACTGAGATCCCATATTTCTGACAGTCTCCCAGGTGACGTTGATGCTGCTGATCCAAAGCCCAGCATCTATAGCATAAGGTTTTCTATCATATTCTGTCCTGCTGCACCAAGGCCACAACTCCCCCTCAGTCCTGACTCTCAGAGAATTCACAGGCCCTATCTCTTCTGTCTTTAGAAAGTTCCCTCCCAGCATGAGCCCTCCACCTGTTGCTCTCTTCTCCACTCTTCACAGCCTCATTCCTTGGAAGGTAACTCTTACTACTGGCCCTTCTTCACCTCCCGCTCCCTCCCTTGCTCACTAATCTAGCTTTTGCCTCCAACACAGTCTTGAAACTGATGTTATTTAATGTCACAGTCACTTTCTGTTTCTTACATTAAATGACCTCCCTGCCTCTCTGTAGCATTCACTACTGTGGAGTCCCTCTCCCAGTGTTTCAGTATCACACTTTCCTCTGTTTTGCCCCCTGCTCTCCGATCCTGCCTTCACACGTGACTACACTTGAAAATCCCACAGGTACCTAAAACCCAACATATCTAGCTCTAGACGTATCTTCCTCCCTCACTTCACCACACACGTTTACTCAGTACCTACCATGTACCAAGCCCACTTCTAGGCGCTGAAGGAAAAGCTGTGAACAAAACAGGCAAAAATCCCTGGCCCATGGAGCTGACGATGGGAAAGTCAGGCAAGACAGAAAATCACTTGTATAGAAGGTGGCACCTACAAGTCAGGATGGAGGGATAGGGTGTGCTAGAGGCACAAAGCTGTCTGAGAAAAGAGCTTTCTAAAGAGGGAATGGCCAGTGCCAAGGTCCTGAAGTGGGAGCAAAGCTGGTATGTTCCAGAAACAGCAAGGAAATCAGTGTAGACAGAGGGAAGTGAGTGAGGGGAGGAGAAGGAGTGTATTCATTATCTATTGCTTCTTACAAATTACACCAAAACTTAGTGGCCTAAAACGGCAAACATTTGTTATGTCACAGTTTCTGTGGGTCAGGAATCTGGACACAGCTTAGTATTGTGGGATCTGGCCAGCAGCCCACAGTGCAACGGGGCTCTCTTTGTTCCCAGGTGGATCGGCAGTTTGAGAAATAATAGACACACACAAGATAGTGAAAGCTGGGTCCAGGGGTGTCACCGCCTTCTGGTCCCACGGTGCCAACAATGCACTGGATATACTAGCATTTATTATTAAGTTTAGTGAAGGCAGGGGTAGGTTAGTGAGGAATTTAGGGTCATTTGATTATGAGGTGAGATGGTCACATGGGGATGAAGTAATTATTTAACATAACATTTGTATGTAGAAGTACAGGACATTTGTATGTAGAAGTACAGTATACAGAGATAAGAATTTACAATATAGTGTGTGTGTCAGTAATTTCCAACAGAGCCTTAAAACAGAAATGTAATCTTTCCATAACCTATGATTAGCAAGATATTAATCAGCAGTAACAGTTGCAACAAAAGCTGGTTACAAATAATCCATGGAAACAGGACATGAAGCTAGACAACCGGTTAGACCAGAAATTCTCAGAAGGGAGTATGCCTTAACCCTAAAGAGGCCTAGAAGAGCCGTGGCAAGATGAGGGCGTTTATAGCCCTATCTTATCCATATGGACAGGTGACCCCCATGCGTCCGTTTATAGGCTCTCCACAAGGGTCACATTGCATTCCCAGAGCTATGACCATCTGCTTTTCTGGGATAGGAATCTTGGTGATGTGAAACCTCTCTGACTGCACATCCATTCATAGGCTCTCTGCAGGGGGAAGCACATCAAGTACAGTTGGCTCATTTTGGCGGTCCAACCTGGCATTGTCTTTACACAATCCTGCATGCAACTTTGTGTTTACAATAATCAGGAGCATTTCATCTTTTATTCCATAGCAATAGTTTCAGGGGGTCTCCCTACATCTCCCCCTTTTCTCTGATTTAAATGAACCATAGCAATCATAGCTTGGTGCTGATCACAATTGGATTGAAGAATATTTTTTCCAATTTTACACATGAACAATAAACCAATAGTACAAATTATACACAGAACAAAATTAACGTTAGTGGATCTTCCCAAAGATTTTACTCATTGAATGGGGTTGAGATTAGATAATCCCTCAGAGATACCATCTAAAACTTCAGCACCGGGTAAAGCAGTTAAGTGTGCTTGAGAGGCCTCAAAAATCTGTTCTTTCAGCTTGCTTATGTCTAAACTTAAATTATCTTCACTTCCTTGTAAATGGCATTTTACTGATTCCCAATTGTGAACAGACTCATTATATTGAAACGGAGTTATACAAAATTCAGAAGTATTCCAATCACATTGCATTGGTAATCTGTGTTCTAAACTCATAATTCTATCTCCCATCCATATAAGAGTTTGTCTTAAATCATTAATTTGATTAGCCAATTTTTGATCAATACCTGAGAATTCCACATTGGAGTAGAATTTTTTTGCCATTTATCCACGAAATGAACAGTTTGAATAGATTGATGTAATGCAACTCCAGCAGTAGCAGCAGTCACAGTAACAGCAATCAAGCCCATTATTATTACAATTAATGTAAAAATAAATCGTTTATTCCTTTTAAGAATTTTCTGTAGAATATTGTTGATAACATGGATAGAGGGGGAAGATTCCCAAGGCCTATGTAAGGCTACAGGGAGCCAAATACCTTCTCTGGCTCTATTAAAATACTATGATATTGATTAAAGGATGAGTCAATTCAAGTACACAAGTAACAATTAACACAGGTAATTATGTTGGTTTTTGAACTAATATGCATCTTTCCTACTAATAACATATATGGTGGTTTAACACAGCTTTTAAGTGGTATAGTTTTGTTGGACTCCACGTAGATAGTATATATACTTTGAGGTGACAAGGTGGATTTACTTACAACACTTTCTCCAGCCCAAACTCTCATACCAGTCATAGCTATTGTGAATCTCCATAATTCTGAATGATGTTCAGGTCTGAAGTGGGGAACAATGAGCCTTGGCTTTGGAGGTGCAACCCCTACCCCTTTCCACTTAAGAGGAAAAAAGGAGTTAAATCTATGATATAATAGGGGAGGGTTGTCACTACTTTTTTGATAAGTAATATTATAGAGAAAATGTTGACAATCTCTGTGACCTTGAGAGCAATCAATCATTAGTAATATGACCTTTAGGAGCCCAGTTGACAATGGTGTAGTGAGAAGAATTAAATAACACAGTTCCTTCTGAGCTAACACAACCTTTCCATATTAATTTGTCAGCATTTGAAGACAAGTTGAGAGGACACGCAGGTCCTAAAGGCTTATATTGGGATGTGTGAATATAATCAGTGATTGATTACTGTTTTGATCTGCCTTAGAGGTTTTAATGAAAGCCCTGATACTAAGTGTCCCAAAGGAGGAACAGAGTGACCAGACAGTAGTGTGACAGCCCAAGTTTGAATATCTATCTAAAGAGAGACATCCATTAGTGGGTCCCAGGCACAAAGGTGGATACCTAAAACCTAAAGTGATATTGAAAGGTGTTCCTTCTTCTGAAGGTTGTGCAGGACAATGATCACCTACAGAACCAGGCATCCAAATACTATCAATCATTAACATAGACCTTGATAGGAGCATCCATCCATGTCATGGCTCGAATAAGAGGAGGAAAAGGAATATAGGCCCAATATGTATAGTTTTTAACAGTCTGTGGGGTGACAGGGTAGAAGGATCAGTGTCATCAGGAGGAGGCAGAGGTTGAGCCAGACCTGGATCACTGGAGACAAGTTGTTCAGGATGGCTGTCTGGATTGTCTGTTGTAAAGGAGTTAGTGTGATCTTTTATTCTTTTTGATGATTGGATGTGTTAACTTGTTTCCTGCTGTGGTGCTTTTTCAGCAAATTTCTCTGTCTTGTTGTTGCATGCATCTTCAGGATCTGGCCAGCAGCCCACAGTGCAACGGGGCTCTCTCTTTGTTCCCAGGCGGATCGGCAGGTTGAGAAATAATAGACACACACAAGATAGTGAAAGCTGGGTCCAGGGGGGTCACTGCCTTCCGGTCCCATGCTGCCAACAACGCACTGGATATACCAGCATTTATTATTAAGTTTAGTGAGGACGGGGGTAGGTTAGTGAGGGATTTAGGGTCATGTGATTATGAAGTGAGATGGTCACATGGGGATGAAGTAATTCTTTAACATAACATTTGTATGTAGAAGTACAGTATACAGAGATAAGAATTTACAATATAGTGTGTGCATCAGTAATTTCTAACAGAGCCTTAAAACAGAAACACAATCTTTCCATAACCTATGATTAGCAAGATATTAATCAGCAGTAATAATTGCAACAAAAGCTGGTTACAAACAATCCATGGAAACAGGATGTGAAGCTAGACAACTATTTAGACCAGAAATTCTCAGAAGGGAGTATGCCTTAACCCTAAAGAGGCCTAGAAGAGCCGTGGCAAGATGAGGGCGTTTATAGTCCTATCTTATCCATATGGACAGGCGACCCCCCATGTGTCCATTTATAGGCTCTCCACAAGGGTCACATTGCATTCCCAGAGCTATGAACATCTGCTTTTCTGGGATAGGAATCTTGGTGATGTGAAACCTCCCTGACTGCACATCCATTCGTAGGCTCTCTGCAGGAGGAAGCACATCACGTGCTGTTGGCTCATTCTGGCAGCCCAACCTGGCATTGTCTTTACACAATCCTGCATGCAACTTTGTGTTTACAATAATCAAGAGCATTTCATCTTTTATTCCATAGCAATAGTTTCAGGGGGTCTCCCTACAGCTTAGCTGGGTACTTGTGGTTCAAGGTCTGTTGTGAGGTTACAGTGAAGCTGTTGGCCAGAGCTGCAGTCTCATGTGAAGTTTCAGTTTGGGGACAAGGGTTGGGGATCCACTTCCAAGCTCACTCCCAACCACCTCTCTCACCACATGGGACTCTTCACAGGACTGCGTTACCACATGGCAGCTGTCTTCCCCTGGAGAGAGTGAGAGAAAGCACACAAGATTAAAACCACAAACAGAGATGAGTGTTTTTGAAACCTCATCTCTAAAGTGATGGCCCATCACTGCTGCCATATATTTTTTTTTTTTTTTTGAGACAGAGTCTCGTTCTGTTGCCCAAGCTAGAGTGCAGTGGGGTGATCTCAGCTCACTGCAACCTCTGCCTCAGCTTCCTGAGTAGCTGAGATTACAGGCATGCACCACCATGCCTGGCTAATTTTTGTATTTTTAATACAGATGGGGTTTCACCATGTTGGCCAGGCTGGCTTGCTGCCATATTCTGTTTATTAGAAGCAAGTCACTAAGCCCAAAGAGAGGGAATTATACAGAATGTGAATACCAAGAAGTGGGGATCATTAAAGGACCACCTTAGAGGCTGTCCACCATAATATGAGGTAAGGCTTATAAGGACTTTGGCTTTTACTCCAAGTGAGATGATAAATCTTTGGAGGGTTTCAAACAAAGAAACAACATGATTTCTTTGCTTTTTCCAAACCAAAAAACACTTCTTCCTTAAGAATTTCATACAAATACCTCAGTCTAACATTCAAGGCAGAACTCCACTTTGCTTTTACAGACTGTACTTCCATGACACATAACAGGCTGAGGCCAATTAATAAGAGTTTACTGTACTGGTTAAGAGTTCAATTCTAGAGACAGCGCGCCTGAGCTGGAATGTCAGCTCCTCTTCCATTTATTGACTATATCAGGCAAGTCATCAAATCTCTCTGCCTCTTTCTCTATAGATAGTGACAATAATTGTACTTTTGTCTGGAACTGTAAAGGGTCTGAGATTTTACCCTGCTTGTAAGCTAACAAGTTAGCCTGCCCCATCTTCACAGAAACTAGCAGAAGGCATGAGATTCCTATGTCAGAGACAAAAGACTTTATTATTCACAAGACAGTAGGCAGCATGAGCTTCACGTTCCCATTGGTTTCCCTTGTCCCCAAATCCCATGGGGTAGATGGAAAATGGCCCAGGTAGATCTGTGCACACAGTGGATTTGTGTCACTGTTGAAGAACCCTGAGCTTAGGAACCTTTCAGTCTCATAACAGGCTGCAGCACGCCTGCCCACCCTTTGGCCTAGAGGGAGACATTTTTATTATCCTAGTCAGGAAGCAATGCTGTCCTCTGCACTGGAGAAAGACATGATCTGTAGCCTCTCAGGGTGTTTGTTTGCCATACAAACTTTTTTTCTTTTTTTTAGATGGAGTCTTGCTCTGTCACCCAGGCTAGAGTGCAGTGGCACGATCTCGGCTCACTGCAACCTCCGCCTCCCGGGTTCAAGTGCTTCTCCTGCCTCAGCCTCCCGAGTAGCAGGGATTACGGGCACTCGCCACCGTGCCCGGCTAATTTTTGTATTTTTAGCAGAGACGGGGTTTCACCATGTCGGCCAGGCTGGTCTCGAACTCCTGACCTCAAGCAATCCACCCGCCTCGGCCTCCCAAAGTGCTGGGATTATAGGCATGAGCCACTGCGCCCCGCCAACCATACAAATATTTTTGAAAAGATAGTCCAGGACAACAGTTGTCACATATGTATAGAAACACTTGGAGAACTGCTCCCCAGGAGGTTACTTCATAGGTTTATGTTTTATTCAATGAGTTAATTCATATGGAGTATCTGGTACATAGTAAGGGCTCAATAAATTATGACACCCCTTCTAATATAACATCTTTCTTCAGGCAACTTACAACATGCTCTTCTTTCCCACCTTTCACACATATTTTAAGCTCCATATTGAATACTACAACTTATATGAAGCTTTTTCTTAGTACCAACTGGAAATGTTTTTTGTTTTTTTTTTTTTTTTTGAGACATAGTCTCACTCTGTGCCCAGGCTGGAGTGCAGTGGCGTGATCTTGGCTCAGTGCAACCTCCGCCTCCCAGGTTCAAATGATTCTTCTGCCTCAGCCTCCCAGCTAGTTGGGACTACAGACATGTGCCACCACACCCAGCTGATTTTTTTGTATTTTTAGTAGAGATGTTATTTCATCATGTTGGTCAGGCTGGTCTCAAACTCCTGACCTCAAATGATCCACCTGTCTCGGCCTCCCAAAGTGCTGGTGCCACCGTGAGCCACCAGGCACTAGCCACCATGCCCGGCTAGAAATGACCTTTATAATCTGAATTGTGTACCTGTTTTGGAGCACATGTCACATTCTGCCATGTATTACAATTTACCTATTTTTCCCACCTGTCCCCTAGATTTTAAACCCTTTGAATGTAGGAGCTGATCTTACCCTTGTATTTGCTTTGCATACAACTGACTCTCAGGAAGTAATCTTGCAACTTGGTGGTTGTTCTCCACCTTCATTTCAAAAGCCAAAAGCCAACTATTTCTACCTTTAAATTGGCTCCACCCTTCTAAATACTGAGAATCTAAATCTTACATCCTTTACTTATATAGTTCTCAAAAGAAAAATGCTCAAGTTTCAACTTTCATGTAAGAAAGCCTGAACTACCATTCAGAAAATCAGTAACTTCCAGTGTTGCAGTGTGGCTAATTGTTAAGGTTCCTAACCCTAGCCTACTCTACAGTTTTGAAGCTAGAAATTGTGCCTTAGTCCTTTCACAATGTGAGGATATTTTAAAATATCCTCAGTCAATGCTTATTTGAATTAGAAAGGAATCAGAATGATTTTCTGTGCTGAGAAGAGCAACTTTTAAATATCATATAAAGTAATACATGCTTGCTTAAAAAGCAAGCAGAAACTTCAAACAATACAAAAGGAATACAGTGAAAACTACTTTCCTCCCACAAGCCTTACCCCAAGTCCCTGTTAACAGCTTCTTATGCCATTAATATGCAAGGAAATAAATATGCACATTCTTACATTCTTTTATATATATATATGTATTTTTATTATACTTTAAGTTCTCAGGTACATGTGCACAACGTGCAGGTTTATTACAAATGTATACATGTGCCATGTTGGTGGCTGCACCCATTAACTCGTCATTTACATTAGGTGTATCTCCTAATGCTATCCCTCACCCCTCCCCCCACCTAACAACAGGCCCGGTTGTGTGATATTCCCCTTCCTGTGTCCAAGTGTTCTCATTGTACAATTCCCACCTATGAGTGAGAACATGCAGTGTTTGGTTTTTTGTCCTTGAGATAGTTTGCTGAGAATGATGGTTTCCAGCTTCATCCATGTCCCTAGGACATGAACTCATCATTTTTTTATGGCTGCATAGTATTCCATGGTGTATATGTGCCACATTTTCTTAATCCAGTCTATCATTGTTGGACATTTGGTTTGGTTCCAAGTCTTTGCTATTGTGAGTAGTGCCACAATAAACATATGTGTGCATGTGTCTTTATGGCAGCATAATTTATATTCCTTTGGGTATAAACCCAGTAATGGGATAGCTGGGTCAAATGGTATTTCTAGTTCTAGATCCTTGAGGAATCACCACACTGACTTCCACAATGGTTGAACTAGTTTACAGTCCCACCAACAGTGTAAAAGTGTTCCTATTTCTCCACATCCTCTCCAGCACCTGTTGTTTCCTGACTTTTTAATGATGGCCATTCTAACAGTTGTGAGATGGTATCTCATTGTGGTTTTGATTTGCATTTCTCTGATGGCCAGTGATAATGAGCATTTTTTCATATGTTTGTTGGCTGCACAAATGTCTTCTTTTGAAAAGTGTCTGTTCATATCCTTTGCCCACTTTTTGATGGGGTGGGTTGTTTGATTTTTTTCTTGTAAATTTGAGTTCTTTGTAGATTCTGGATATTAGCCCTTTGTCAGATGGGTAGATTGCAAAAATTTTCTCCCATTCTGTAGGTTGCCTGTTCACTCTGATGGTAGTTTCTTTTACTGTGCAGAAGCTCTTTAGTTTAATTAGATCCCATTTGTCAATTTTGGCTTATGTTGCCATTGGTTTTGGTGTTTTAGACATGAAGTCCTTGCCCATGCCTCTGTCCTGAATGGTATTGCCTAGGTTTTCTTCTAGAGTTTATATGGTTTTAGGTCTAACATTTAAGTCTTTAATCCATCGTGAATTAATTTTTGTATAATGTGTAACAAAGGGATCCAGTTTCATCTTTCTACATATGGCTAGCCAGTTTTCCCAGCACCATTTGTTAAATAGGGGATCCTTTTCCAATTTCTTGTTTTTGTCAGGTTGGTCAAAGATGAGGTAGTGTAGATGTGTGGTATTATTTCTGAGGGCTCTGTTCTGTTCCATGGGTCTATATTTCTGTTTTGGTACCAGTACCATGCTATTTTGGTTACTGTAGCCTTGTAGTATAGTTTGAAGTCAGGTAGTGTGATGCCTCCAGCTTTGTTCTTTTGGCTTAGGATTGACTTGGCAATGCGGGCTCTTTTTTGGTTCCATATGAACTTTAAAGTAGTTTTTTCCAATTCTGTGAAGAAAGTCATTGGTAGCTTGATGGGGATGGCATTGAATCTATAAATTACCTTGGGCAGTATGGCCATTTTCACAATATTGATTCTTCCAACCCATGAGCATGGAATGTTCTTCCATTTGTTTGTGTCCTCTTTTATTTTGTTGAGCAGTGGTTTGTAGTTCTCCTTGAAGAGGTCCTTCACATCCCTTGTAAGTTGCATTCCTAGGTATTTTATTCTCTTTGAAGCAATTGTGAATGGTAGTTCACTCATGATTTGGCTCTCTGTTTGTCTGTTATTGGTGTATAAGAATGCTTGTGATTTTTGCCCATTGATTTTGTATCCTGAGACTTTGCTGAAGTTGCTTATCAGCTTAAGGAGATTTTGGGCTGAGACAATGGGGTTTTCTAGATATACAATCATGTCATCTGCAAACAGGGACAATTTGACTTCCTCTTTTCCTAACTGAATACCCTTTATTTCTTTCTCCTGCTTCATTGCCCTGGCCAGAACTTCCAACACTATGTAGGATAGGAGTGGTGAGAGAGGGCATCCCTGTCTTGTGCCAGTTTTCAAAGGGAATGCTTCCAGTTTTTGCCCATTCAGTATGATACTGGCTGTGGGTTTGTCATAAATAGCTCTTATTATTTTGAGATACATCCCATCAATACCTAATTTATTGAGAGTTTTTAGCATGAAGGGCTGTTGAATTTTGTCAAAGGCCTTTTCTGCATCTATTGAGATAATCATGTGGTTTTTGTCTTTGGTTCTGTTTATATGCTGGATTACATTTATTGATTTGCATATGTTGAACCAGCCTTGCATCCCAGGGATGAAGCCCACTTGATCATGGTGTATAAGCTTTTTGATGTGCTGCTGGATTCAGTTTGCCAGTATTTTATTGGGGATTTTTGCATCGATGTTCATCAGGGATATTGGTCTAAAATTCTCTTTTTTGGTTGTATCTCTGCCAGGCTTTGGTATCAGGATGATGCTGGCCTCATAAAATGAGTTAGGGAGCATTCCTTCTTTTTCCATTGATTGGAATAGTTTCAGAAGGAATGGTACGAGCTCCTCCTTGTACCTTTGGTAGAATTCGGCTGTGTATCCATCTGGTCCTGGACTTTTTTTGGTTGGTAAGCAATTACTTATTGCCTCAATTTCAGAGCCTGTTATTGGTCTATTCAGAGATTCAGTTTCTTCCTGGTTTAGTCTTGGGAGGGTATATGTGTCAAGGAATTTATCCATTTCTTCTAGATTTTCTAGTTTATTTGCATAGAAGTGCTTATAGTATTCTCTGATGGTAGTTTGTATTTCTGTGGGATTGGTGGTGATATCCCGTTTATCATTTTTTATTGTGTCTATTTGATTCTTCTCTCTTTTCTTCTTTATTAGTCTTGCTAGCAGTCTATCAATCAATTTTTGTTGATCTTTTCAAAAAACCAGCTCCTGGATTCATTGATTTTTCGAAGGGTTTTTTTTGTGTCTCTATCTCCTTCAGTTCTCCTCCGATCTTAGTTATTTCTTGCCTTCTGCTAGCTTTTGAATGTGTTTGCTCTTGCTTCTCTAGTTCTTTTAATTGTGATGTTAGGGTGTCAATTTCCGATCTTTCCTGCTTTCTCTTGTGGGCATTTAGTGCTATAAATTTCCCTCTACACACTGCTTTAAATGTGTCCCAGAGATTCTGGTATGTTGTGTCTTTGTTCTCATTGGTTTCAAAGAACATCTTTATTTCTGCCTTCATTTTGTTATGTACCCAGTAGTCATTCAGGAGCAGGTTGTTCAGTTCCCACGGAGTTGAGCGTTTTTGAGTGAGTTTCTTAATCCTGAGTTCTAGTTTGATTGCACTGTGGTCTGAGAGACAGTTTGTTATGATTTCAGTTCTTTACTGAGGAGTGCTTTACTTCCAACTATGTGGTCCATTTTGGAATAGGTGTGGTGTGGTGCTGAGAAGGATGTATATTCTGTTGATTTGGGGTGTAGAGTTCTGTAGATGTCTATTAGGTCCACTCGGTGCAGAGCTAAATTCACTTCCTGGATATCTTTGTTAACTTTCTGTCTGGTTGATCTGTCTAATGTTGACAGTGGGGTGTTGAAGTCTCCCATTATTATTGTGTGGGAGTCTAAGTCTCTTTGTAGGTCTCTAAGGACTTGCTTTATGAATCTGGGTGCTCCTGTGTTGCGTGCATATATATTTAGGATAGTTAGCTCTTCTTGCTGAATTGATCCCTTTACCATTATGTAATGGCCTTCTTTGTCTCTGTTGATCTTTGTTGGTTTAAAGTCTGTTTTATCAGAGACTAGGACTGCAACCCTTGCTTTTTTTTGTTTTCCATTTGCTTGGTAGATCTTCCTCCATCCCTTTATTTTGAGCCTATGTGTGTCTCTGCACGTGAGATGGGTTCCCTGAATACAGCACACTGATGGGTCTTGACTCTTCCAATTTGCCAGTCTGTGTCTTTTAATTGGAGCATTTAGCCCATTTACATTTAAGGTTAATATTGTTAGGTGTGAATTTGATCCTGTCATTATGATGTTAGCTGGCTATTTTGCTCATTAGTTGATGCAGTTTCTTCCTAGCATCGATGGTCTTTATAATTTGGCATGTTTTTGCAGTGGCTGGTACTGGTTGTTCCTTTCCATGTTTAGTGCTTCCTTCAGGAGCTGTCATAGGGCAGGCCTGGTGGTGACAGAATCTCTCAGCATTTGCTTGTCTGTAAAGGATTTTATTTCTCCTTCACTTAGGAAGCTTAGTTTGGCAGGATATGAAATTCTGGGTTGAAAATTCATTTCTTTAAGAATGTTGACTATTGGCCCCCACTCTCTTCTGGCTTGTAGAGTTTCTGCCGAGAGATCTGCTGTTACTCTGATGGGCTTCCCTTTGTGGGTAACCTGACCTTTCTCTCTGGCCGCCCTTAACATTTTTTCCTTCATTTCAGCTTTGGTGAATCTGACAATTATGTGTCTTGGAGTTGCTCCTCTTGAGGAGTATCTTTGTGGTGTTCTCTCTATTTCCTGAATTTGAATGTTGGCCTGCCTTGCTAGGTTGGGGAAGTTCTCCTGGATAATATCCTGAAGAGTGTTTTCCAATTTGTTTGTTTCCATTCTCCCTGTCACTTTCATGTACACCAATCAGACGTAGATTTGGTCTTTTCACATAGTCCCCTATTTCTTGGAGGCTTTGTTCGTTTCTTTTTATTCTTTTTTCTCTAAACTTCTCTTCTTCCTTCATTTCATTCATTTGATCTTCAATCACTGACACCCTTTCTTCCAGTTGATAGAATTGGCTACTGAAGCTTGTGCATTCATCACGTAGTTCTCTTGCCATGGTTTTCAGCTCCATCAGGTCTTTTAAGGACTTCTCTGCATTGGTTATTCCCGTTAGCCATTCGTCTAATCTTTTTTCAAGGTTTTTAACTTCTTTGCGATTGGGTTCGAACTTCCTCCTTTAGCTCAGAGAAGTTTGGTCGTCTGAAGCCTTCTTCTCTCAATTCATCAAAGTCACTGTCCATCCAGATTTGTTCCGTTGCTGGTGAGGAGCTGCGTTCCTTTGGAAGAGGAGAGGTGCTCTGATTTTTAGAATTTTCTGTTTTTCTGTTCTATTTTTTCCCCATCTTTGTGGTTTATCTACCTTTGGTCTTTGATGATGATGATGTACAGATGGGGTTTTGGTGTGGATGTCCTTTGTGTTTGTTAGTTTTCCTTCTAACAGTCAGGTCCCTTAATTGCAGGTCTGTTGGAGTTTGTTGGAGCTCCACTCCAGACCCTGTTTGCCTGGGTATCAGCAGCAGAGGGGGTAGAACAGCAAATATTGCTCTCTGATTGTTCTTCTGGAGGTTTCGTCTCAGAGGGGTACCCAGCCATGTGACGTGTCAGTCTGCCCCTACTGGGGGGTTGCCTCCCAGTTAGGCTACTCAGGGGTCAGGGACCCACTTGAGGAGGCAGTCTGTCCGTTCTCAGATCTCAAACTTCGTGCTGAGAGAACCACTACTCTCTTCAAAGCTGTCAGACAGGGACATTTAAGTCAAGTCTGCAGAGGTTTCTGCTGCCTTTTGTTCGGCTATGCCCTGTCCCCAGAGGTGTAGTCTACAGAGGCAGGCAGGCCTCCTTCAGCTGCAGTGGGCTCCACGCAGTTCGAACTTCCTGGCTGCTTTGTTTACCTACTTAAGCCTCAGCAATGGCGGATGCCCCACCCCCAGCCTTGCTGCTGCCTTGCAGTTCGATCTCAGACTGCTGTGCTAGCAATGAGTGAGGCTCCATGGGCGTGGGACCCTCTGAGCCAGGCACGGGATATAATCTCCTGGTGTGCTGTTTGCTAAGACCATTGGAAAAGCACAATATTAGGGTGGGAGTGACCCAATTGTCAGGTGCCATCTGTCACAGCTTTGCTTGGCTATGAAAGGGAATTTCCTGGCCCCTTGTGCTTCCCGGATGAGGTGATGCCTTGCCCTGCTTCGGCTCACGCTCAGTGCGCTGCACCCACTGTACTGCACCCACTGTCTGACAAGCCACTGTGAGATGAACCCGGTACCTCAGTTGGAAATGCAGAATTCACCCGTCTTCTGCATCGCTCACACTGGGAGCTGTAGACTGGAGCTGTTCCTATTCGGCCATCTTGGAACCGCCCTCTTATATTCTTATAAATCAAACTGAGATTTCAAAACCTACAGCCACTAAAGGCATCAAAGCCCCCCTAGAAGTTCACTTTACCAACAATAGTCCATACAGCATTTTTGTGAAGCTTTAGTATAGGATTGGACAGTAGGCTTCAAGTTTGGATATTTTTTCCAAACAATTTTTTTTAAAAGAGTCTTCCCATAGTCTTTCCCAGGAACCCTATAACTCTGATCAGGTCTGGGTTTTCATTACTCAAGTGTCATGTTTATGTAGGCACACTTATATCCTATGAAAACCAAAAGTCTCCATGAGAATAGTGATAAACGTCAAAATCAGAGTGAGCCCAACTAAACAACACTAAGGACAGGATTCATCCATACCCACAGTGTTCTGTCTCTGGGACTTGCTTGTCTGTTTTTAAACAAACTCTGTTCTGTGTAATTGGACCTCCAATTAATACACTGTCTCAGACAGGCTGGCCAGTATGGGCATAAACTGTCAAAAGTTTAGGATTGGATGATTTAAAATGATCCAGATTCAATCCCCAGAATCCTGCATTTCTGCTGGGCTGCCAGCCACCTTGATTACCCCTCCAAATGATGCCCACGTCCTGTATCAGCAGCCAGTATCAACCTGATTCATCCTCTGGTGAGGCTGTAGCTGAGGCTACAGAGTCTTAGATCTTCCGTTATTTTTCCCCCATCCCAGGCATCTATAAACTGGCCAAAAGCTCCATGAGGGTAATTTTAGCAGAGGGTAAAATTATCAGAAAAGTACCATCACCATCTAAAAACAAATATACCCTGAATCCTTTTTCTTGTACTACCTTTTTTTATATCAGAACTAAGGGTATACTGAAGACTAATGTTAAAAGCCACACAATGGGCTGGGTGCGGTGGCCCACACCTGTAATCCTAACAAACACTTTGGGAGGCCAAGGCAGGTGGATTGCCTGAGCTTAGGAGTTCAAGACCAGCCTGGGCAACATGATGAAACTCCATCTCTACTAAAATACAAAAAATTAGCTAGGCATGGTGGCATACGCCTATAATCCCCGCTACTCAGGAGGTTGAGACAGGAGAATCGCTTGAACCTGGGAGGCAGAGATTGCAGTTAGCCAAGATCGTGCCACTGCACTCTAGCCTGGGTGGCAGAGCGAGACTCCATCTAAAAACAAACAAACAAAACCCACACAAGAAGGCACTAGAATGTAATTCCTCTAATGAACTCAGCTATAATATTAATGATCTGATTTCCATTCCAAGACGGCTGAATAGGAACAGCTCCATTCTACACCTCCCAGCGTGACTAACACAGAAGATGGGTGATTTCTGCATTTCCAGCTGAGGTACCTGGTTCATCTCATTGGGACTGGTCAGAAAGTGGGTGCAGCCCATGGAGGGTGAGCTGAAGCAGGGCAGGGCATTGCCTCACCTGAGAAGCACAAGGGATCGGGGGATTTCCCTTTCTTAGCCAAGGGATGCCGTGACAGACTGTACCAGGAAAATCGGGACACTGCCACCTAAACATGGCGCTTTTCCGAAGGTCTTAGCATACAGCACACAAGGAGATTATATCCTGCACTTGGGCTCAGTGGGTCCCTCGCCCATGGAGCCTTGCTCATTGCTAGTCTGAGATCAAATTGCAAGGCGGCAAGCCTGGCTGGGGGAGGGGTGTCCACCATTGCTGAGGCTTGAGTAGGTAAACAAAGCTGCCAGGAAGCTCCAACTGAATGGAGCCCACCGCAGCTCAGTGAGGCCCACCTGCCTCTGTAGACTTCACCTCTGGGGGCAGGGCATAGCTGAACAAAAGGCACAGAAATTTCTGCAGACTTAAAGTCCCTGTGTGACAGCTCTGAAGAGAGCAGTGGTTCTCCCAGCACGGTGTTTGAGCTCTGAGAATGGACAGACTGCCTCCTCAAGTGGGTCCCTGACCCCCGTGTAGACTAACTGGGAGACACCTCCCAGTAGGGGCCAACTGACACCTCATACAGCTGGGTGCCCCTCTGAGACAAAGCTCCAGAGGAAGGATCAGGCAGCAATATTTGCTGTTCTGCAATATTTGCTGTTCTGCAGCCTCCACTGCTGATACCCAGGCAAACAGGGTCTGGAGTGGACCTCCAACAAACTCCAACAGACCTGCAATTGAGGGACCTGACTGTTAGAAGGAAAACTAACAAAGGAATAGCATCAACATCAACAAAAAGGACATCCACACCAAAACCCCATCTGTATGTCACCATCAGCAAAGACCAAAGGTAGATAAAACCACAAAGATGGGGAGAAACCAGAGCAGTAAAGCTGAAAATTCTAAAAACCAGAGCACCCCTGCTCCTCCAAAGGATCGCAGCTCCTCGCCAGCAACAGAACAAAGCTGGACGGACAATCACTTTGACGAGTTGGGAGAAGAAGGCTTCAGACGACCAAGCTTCTCCAAGCTAAAGGAGGAAGTTTGAACCCATTGCAAAGAAGTTAAAAACCTTGAAAAAAGATTAGACGAATGGCTAACGGGAATAACCAATGCAGAGAAGTCCTTAAAGGACCTGATGGAGCTGAAAACCATGGCAAGAGAACTACGTGATGAATGCACAAGCTTCAGTAGCCAATTCTATCAACTGGAAGAAAGGGTGTCAGTGATTGAAGATCAAATGAATGAAATGAAGGAAGAAGAGAAGTTTAGAGAAAAAAGAATAAAAAGAAACGAACAAAGCCTCCAAGAAATAGGGGACTATGTGAAAAGACCAAATCTACGTCTGACTGGTGTACATGAAAGTGACAGGGAGAATGGAACCAAGCTGGGAAACTCTCTTCAGGATATTATCCAGGAGAACTTCCCCAACCTAGCAAGGCAGGCCAGCATTCAAATTCAGGAAATAGAGAGAACACCACAAAGATACTCCTCAAGAGGAGCAACTCCAAGACACATAATTGTCAGATTCACCAAAGTTGAAATGAAGGAAAAAATGTTAAGGGCGGCCAGAGAGAAAGGTCAGGTTACCCACAAAGGGAAGCCCATCAGACTAACAGCGTATCTCTCGGCAGAAACTCTACAAGCCAGAAGAGAGTGGGGGCCAATATTCAACATTCTTAAAGAAATGAATTTTCAAGGCCGGGCGCGGTGGCTCAGGCCTGTAATCCCAGCACTTTGGGAGGCCGAGGCGGGTGGATCACGAGGTCAGGAGATCAAGACCACGGTGAAACCCCGTCTCTACTAAAAATATTAAAAAATTAGCTGGACACGGTGGCGGGCGCCTGTAGTCCCAGCTACTCGGGAGGCTGAGGCAGGAGAATGGCATGAACCCGGGAGGCGGAGCTTGTAGTGAGCCGAGATCGTGCCACTGCACTCCAGCCTGGGCGACAGCGAGACTCCGTCTCAAAAAAAAAAAAAAAAGAAATGAATTTTCAACCCAGAATTTCATATCCTGCCAAACTAAGCTTCCTAAGTGAAGGAGAAATAAAATCCTTTACAGACAAGCAAATGCTGAGAGATTCTGTCACCACCAGGCCTGCCCTATGACAGCTTCTGAAGGAAGCACTAAACATGGAAAGGAACACCGGTACCAGCCACTGCAAAAACATGCCAAATTGTAAAGACTATCGATGCTGGGAAGAAACTGCATCAACTACCGGGCAAAATAACCAGCTAACATCATAATGACAGGATCAAACTCACACATAACAATATTAACCTTAAATGTAAATGGGCTAAATGCCCCAATTAAAAGACACAGACTGGCAAATTGGATGAAGAGTCAAGACCCATCAGTGTGCTGTATTCAGGAAACCCATCTCACGGGCAGAGACACACATAAGCTCAAAATAAAGGGATGGAGGAAGATCTACCAAGCAAATGGAAAGCAAAAAAAAAAAAAAGCAGGGGGTGTGATCCTAGTCTCTGATAAAACAGACTTTAAACCAACAAAGATCAAAAGAGACAAAGAAGACCACTACATAATGATAAAGTGATCATTCCAACAATAAGAGCTAACTATCCTAAATATATACAGGAGCACCCAGATTCATAAAGCAAGTCCTGAGAGACCCACAAGGAGACTTAGACTCCCACACAATAATAATGGGAGACTTTAACACCCCACTGTCAACATTAGACAGATCGACGAGACAGAAGATTAACACAGATATCCAGGACTTGAACTCAGCTCTGCACCAAGCAGACCTAATAGACATCTACAGAACTCTCCACCCCAGATCAACAGAATATACATTCTTTTCAGCACCACATTGCACTTATTCCAAAATTGACCACATAGTTGGAAGTAAAGCACTCCTCAGCAAATGCAAAAGAACAGAAATCATAACAAACTGTCTCTCAGACCACAGTGTAATCAAATTAGAACTCAGGATTAAGAAACTCAAAACCGCACAACTACATGGAAACTGAACAACCTGCTCCTGAATGACTACTGGGTAAATAACGAAATGAAAGCAGAAATAAAGATGTTCTTTGAAACCAATGAGAATGAAGACACGACATACGAGAATCTCTGGGACACATTTAAAGCAGTGTGTAGAGGGAAATTTATAGCACTAAATGCCCACAAGAGAAAGCAGGAAAGATCTGAAATTGACACCCTAACATCACAATTAAAAGAACTAGAGAAGCAAGAGCAAACACATTCAAAAGCTAGCAGAAGGCAAGAAATAACTAAGATCAGAGGAGAACTGAAGGAGATAGAGACACAAAAAACCCTTCAAAAAAACCAATGAATCCAGGAGCTGGTTTTTTGAAAAGATCAACAAAAATTGATTGATAGACTGCTAGCAAGACTAATAAGGAAGAAAAGAGAGAAGAATCAAATAGACACAATAAAAAATGATAAAGGGGATATCACCACCGATTCCACAGAAATACAAACTACCATCAGAGAATACTATAAGCACTTCTATGCAAATAAACTAGAAAATCTAGAAGAAATGGATAAATTCCTTGACACGTATACCCCCTCCCAAGACTAATCCAGGAAAAAGTTGAATTGCTTAATAGACCAATAACAGGCTCTGAAATTGAGGCAATAATTAATAGCCTACCTACCAACCAAAAAAAGTCCAGGGCCAGACAGACTCACAGCCGAATTCTACCAGAGGTACAAAGAGGAGCTAGTACCATTCCTTTTGAAACTATTCCAATCAATCAATAGAAAAAGAGGGAATCCTCCCTAACTCATTTTCTGAGGCCAGCATCATCCTGATACCAAAGCCTGGCAGAGACACAACCAAAAAAGAGAATTTTAGACCAATATCCCTGATGAACATCGATGCGAAATCCTCAATAAAATACTGGCAAACCAAATCCAGCAGCACATCAAAAAGCTTATCCACCAAAATCAATTTGAATTCATCCCTGGATGCAAGGCTGGTTCAACATACGCAAATCAGTAAACGTAATCCATCATATAAACAGAACCAAAGAAAAAAACCACATGCTTATCTCAATAGATGCAGAAAAGGCCTTGGATATAATTCAACAGCCCTTCATGCTAAAAACTCTCAATAAACTAGGTATTTAAAGAACATATCTCAAAATAATAAGAGCTATTTATGATAAACCCACAGCCAGTATCATACTGAATGGGCAAAAACTGGAAGCATTCCCTTTGAAAACTGGCACAAGACAGGGATGCCCTCTCTCACCACTCCTATCCTACATAGTGTTGGAAGTTCTGGCCAGGGCAATGAAACAGGAGAAAGAAATAAAGGGTATTCAGTTAGGAAAAGAGGAAGTCAAATTGTCCCTGTTTGCAGATGATTGTATATTTAGAAAACCTCATCGCCTCAGCCCAAAGTCTCCTTAAGCTAATAAGCAACTTCAGCAAAGTCTCAGGATACAAAATCAATGTGCAAAAATCACAAGCATTCTTATACACCAATAACAGACAAACAGAGAGCCAAATCATGAGTGAACTCCCATTCACAATTGCTTCAAAGAGAATAAAATACCTAGGAATCCAGCTTACAAGGGATGTGAAGGACCTCTTCAAGGAGAACTACAAACCATTGCTCAATGAAATGAAAGAGGATACAAACAAATGGAAGAACATTCCATGCTCATGGATAGGAAGAATCAGTAGCGTGAAAATAGCCATACTGCCCAAGGTAATTTATAGATTCAATGCCATCCCCATCAAGCTACCAATGACCTTCTTCACAGAATTGGAAAAAAACTAAAGTTTATATGGAACCAAGAAAGAGCCCACATTGCCAAGACAATCCTAAGCCAAAAGAACAAAGCTGGAAGCATCACGTTACCTGACTTCAAACTATACTACAAGGCTACAGTAACCAAAATAGCATGGCAGTAGTACCAAAACAGAAATATAGACCAATGGAACAGAACAGAGGCCTCAGAAATAACACCACACATCTACAACCATCTGATCTTTGACAAACCTGACAAAAACAAGGAATGGGGAAAGGATTCCCTATTTAATAAATGGTGCTGGGAAAACTGGCTAGCCATATGTAGAAAGCTGAAACTGGATCCCTTCCTCACACCTTATACAAAAATTAATTCAAGATGGATTAAAGACTTACATATTAGACCTAAAACCATAAAAACCCGAGAAGAAAACCTAGGCAATACCATTCAGGACATAGGCATTTGCAAGGACTTCATGTCTAAAACACCAAAAGCAACGGCAACAAAAGCCAAAATAGAAAATGGGATCTAATTAAACTAAAGAGCTTCTGCACAGCAAAAGAAACTACCATCAGAGTGAACAGGCAACCTACAGAATGGGAGAAAATTTTTGCAATCTACCCATCTGACAAAGGGCTAAAATCCAGAATCTACAAAGAACTCAAACAAATTTACAAGAAAAAAACAAACAACCCCATCAAAAAGTGGGCAAAGGATATGAACAGACACTTTTCAAAAGAAGACATTTATGCAGCCAACAGACACATGAAAAAATGCTCATCATCACTGGCCATCAGAGAAATGCAAATCAAAACCACAATGAGATACCATCTCACACCAGTTAGAATGGCAATTATTAAAAAGTCAGGAAACAACAGGTGCTGGAGAGGATGTGGAAATATAGGACCACTTTTACACTGTTGGGAGTGCAAATTAGTTCAACCATTGTAGAAGATAGTGTGGCGATTCCTCAAGGATCTAGAACTAGAAATACCATTTGACCCAGGGATCACATTACTGGGTATATACCCAAAGGATTATAAATCATGCTGCTATAAAGACACATGCACACGTATGTTTATTGTGGCATTATTCACAATATCAAAGACTTGGAACCAACCCAAATATCCATCAATGATAGACTAGATTAAGAAAATGTGGCACATATACACCATGGAATACTATGCAGCCATAAAAAATGATGAGTTCATGTCCTTTGTAGGGACATGGATAAAGCTGGAAACCATCATTCTAAGCAAACTATCTCAAGGACAGAAAACCAAACACCGCATGTTCTCACTCATAGGTAGAAATTGAACAATGAGAACACTTGGACACAGGGTGGGGAACATCATACCCCGGAACCTGTCGTGGGGTGGGGGGAGGGGGGAGGGACAGCATTAGGAGATATACCTAATGTAAATGACGAGTTATTGGGTGCAGCACACCAACATGACACATGGATACATATGTAACAAACCTGCACATTGTGCACATGTACCCTAGAACTTAAAGTATAATAAAATATATGTATATATTAATGATCCTCACAGTGAGATTGGAAGCTTTGTAATATCTCTTAAAGATCACATTATAGGGCATCTCTGTTCTCTAATCTGTGATCAAAAGAAATAAAATACTGTATTTTAAACATGTTTTCTTTCTTACATATTTATAGATAAGGGGAAGGAGGAGGAGATATCCAAAGGTCTAAAAAAGAGAGAAAATGAATTTAATCAATAATGTAAACCAAGTTGTTAACCACGTATATATAATATGCAACACCCCTGACTGCCATTTCCTTGTACAAATTACCTTAGAAAGTGAACCCAGGCTTGTTTTAGAATTCTTTAAGTTGTGTCAAAAATCACAACTTAGATGATCAACTTGAACACAGGTTAAGCAAAGTTGTCTGTTTTTTTCTTTTTAGTCGCAGATCGTATTGTGTGGAATACGATTAATGCATTATTGGATATGAGCTGTGCCCCATACTTTAGATCTGACATATTCCAGTTACCTTATTATGAAGCATGTGTGTTACGATCTCTCGCCACGATCAAAGTATAAGAGTTTGTTGGCGATGCACTTGGTCTTGGGCTGGTCCCAACACAGGTGCCAATAACTGGTTCATCATGGCCAGAAACAGGCCTAGAAATGTGACTGCCTGGCCCTACTCTCAAAAACAGAGCACTTTGAAAGTAACCTAACTTCCAAGTAAGGAACCACGTTGGAAATAACATAACTGTTTGTGTTATGTTATTGAAAAGATCTCCATGAAGTTTTTTTTTTTTTAATCCAGCTTTGACAGCCTCTTTCCTTCCAGATGGTGCCTGGAGCCAAGCCTGTCAGAGACCCTTAGTCTCCTGCTGCCTTTTAATGCTGGTCCTTGATTGCTAATGACCCCTGGCTGGACTGGCTTCTCAACCCATTTAACCCCTCTCTGCTGGGTCCCCATATCATGCAGGATGAGCAGCCACGAGAGCTGGAAGTGGGAAGGTGCCAAGTCAGCCAGAGCCTCCCACACTTTCAGAGCTGGTGGCGCGTTTCCCGGTACCATCACGGATGTCCAAGATCATTCCAGTGGAGAGCTCATGTTAACATGATTTTCTCTATATTGTCAGATAAATGCTGCCGGGTTTCTGATTGTTAATATTTTATTTGACTAAACCAAGACAACCAAGTCCCTGAAAGAATGTTTCCTTCAGGGGTCAAGAGCTGAGGACCACTGATATGAGCCTCCTGAAATATGTTCATTTGGAAACTTAAAATTACATTGCACTGGAACTATCTTTTAGTTTGGTCGAACTTCATGGCCAAAGCATTTGCTTTTGTGCCTGTGTGTGTGTGTGTGTGTGTGCAATAAATTTCCTTGTCAAGGCCCAAATATCACTTGTATAACACAGGAGATACCCATTTCTCAGCTTTGTTAGCAACAGCTGTAACCATTTACTTTGGTTAAGCTTAGTTTGTTTTTTATGACATACAGGAAGGTGCTTATAGCCATACTGATCAGGTAGGTCACTCAGAGTGCAGGGCTTTTTTTTTTTTTTTTGAGATGGAGTATTACTCTGCCACCCAGGCTGGAGTGCAGTGGCCTGATCTTGGCTCACTGCAACCTCTGCCTCCTGGGCTCAAGCAGTTCTCCTGCCTCACCCTCCTGAGTAGCTGGGATTACAGGCATACGCCACCAGGCCCAGCTAATTTTTTGTATTTTTAGTAGAGATAAGGTTTCGCTATGTTGGACAGGCTGGTCTCAAACTCCTGGCCTCAAGTGATCCACCCGTCTCAGCCTCCCAAAGTGCTGGGATTACAGGTGTGAGCCACCGTGCCCCGCCTGAGTATAGGGATATTTAAAAGGGGTGGGGGCAGGAAGCTGCTGATGCTAATTTGTTGAGAAATCTTGAGTCCAGTGGAGAAATTCAGATCTCTTGCAACCTCCTCAGGTCAGGGAGGGCATGAGAAGTCATTATGTTATGCATTATTTCCATAACGGATTTTTACTAATCTCATATTGGATTGTAAAACAAGGCAAAGAAATTTGGTAGTTCTCTGTGACCCTGAAGAACTGAAATTTAAATTCTTGATTGGAGCAGAGAACTGAAAGCTTTGTGCTGCCCTACTTGTATAAATGTCTTAATGTTTACTGGATAGTTGGACCAAATCGATTTTATAATGTACTTAAGAAATTTGTTCCAAAATTCAGCACAAATTAGGAAAATAACCAAACCATACCTTCCTATTTAATCTTTGCTTCTCTCAGATACTTACTATTTTCTTGGCTTTTTTGAATATTAAGACTGAAAGAATCACAACTTAATTTCCCACCACTAATACTTCATTGATTTCATTTTTACATCTTATTAAGTGCAAGATAAAAATTGTATTTGTGATTTCATTTTGGTCTACTACTCACATTCTTTTCTATTTCTACTCAATGTCTCTCTCTCTCACACACACACACACACACACACACACACACACACCTGCCAGACATTTGTAGATATAACCTCCCCCAAATCGTGTCACTCATACTAATGACTGCCCTCTCTATGTGTAAAAATATTTTATAATTTATGGACCTGGGTGGGTATTTGTACAGCTGTGCAATATTAATCTATATACTGCAGGTTTTGCTCACAGCTGGGCAAAGGCTGAGGTGAGGTTTTAATGATGTCCTTTAGCCCATGAGTAACCAAATGACCCAGAAAGTGGTTCAGAGGAACCTACCTTGTGCAGGTTTGCTCTTTGAATGAATGAATCATGTTAGAATGAAATTCTGGTGTATTTATGGAGAACTTTTACCTTTGAAGCCTAAATGCATTTTGATTGGTCGTCTTTAAATTCCAACAAGCTGAAAAGCAAAAGCATTTATGTCAGTTTCACAGATGAGGCTCCAAGAGGTTAAGTGGCGATTACTCTGGAGTTATATCATCTTAAAGTTGGAAGGGACTCTAAAGGGCCTCTGGGCTAATGGTTCTTACCCTTTTCCTGCCTTCACACTAGCTTCAGGCAACAGATCCCTATCAGGCATGTCTCTCACTGCACACAGATGTTCACACACTGGGAAAGAATGTGACTCCAAGGAGAGCAGCTCAGAGTCTTCAGGCCAGAACATGTGTAATTTGCCACACCAATGTCCTCCATTAAAAATTACTACCTCAGTCCGCACCCTCTTTATCATTTTACACATAAAACATAGCAGCAGAGGGGTAAGGGATTCACTTAAGGTCACATACCAATATGTGTCAGAACTTGAACTGTGTGTGCCCGGGTCTTCTGATCCCCCATGTCCAGTGCTGGTTATGCTACAGCTGACCAGCCCCTTGCACACTCACAGTAGAACTGGAACTAGCTCCTCAAAGAGTGAAGCAGAGCTGGGGATGAGTGCCCCAGGGTCCCCTGCTGCAGGGAATCAAAGACCCCGTCACAATTAGCTTAGTAAAACCAACACTATCTGGTGTCCCATATCCGCAAGCACTTAAAATGTCGTTCCAATCTTCAAAGAAATTCTTTCATTCCATTTTTATCTGCTTTTACCCAGGACATTGTTTCCCAGCTCCCCAGTAGTTCACTAGGTGATTTGCATCTCATTAGAAGCTCCAGAAGTGACATCTCCCAGACTGCTGCCTGGCATTGTGGGTCCACTAAGCATCAGATCTAGGTCTTGGATTTTCCAGGTTGACACTTTTTTAAAAGCTGAGTTAATGCTGTTCTCCCACTGGGTGCAGTTTGGGTGGCCATTTTCACCTTAATTCCTGCTCCTGTTCTGGATCAAGGTTAGGGAACTGCCACTGTCAAAGATGAAGTCAGTCATCTCCACGTGAAAGCACGTGGTAGATGAGAATATTCTGGGGCCTCAGAATAAAGGAGTTTAAAGACTCCTAAAAATAGAAAGATGCTACATGATGCAGATATTCTGAGCACTACACAAAGCAAAACAAAAAGACAGCAAGCCAATGGCAAACCATTGCTGAAGCTGTATAACTGATTCTAAACGTTTGCCTTTTAAACATTTTCGCCTGGATCCAATCCTCCTGAGACCGCAGAGTTTTTGCCCTACATTTATATTTTGCTTTAAAGAGAGTCTCCCTAGGTCAGAATGCCTTTTTGGCTTTGTCATTTCTTCATACTACAACCTCCAGAAGAGCACTGCACAGCATTGTACCTCTGGAAGCCAGAGATAGTATTTCCATGGTCAGCAAAATTGTTCTCTTGGAATAAGAGAAACGATTTTCCCAGTGTCTAGGGAAATAAGGAGCCCTTATGTCTGCTTTGGGCTCAAGCCATTTGATGCAGCTTCCAGCACAAAGCAAATGCCTGATGGTGCCTAGAGCTTCCCCCATCCAGAATTCCTTTTGTCCGGTGAATACTTCCCTGAGCCTATGCCACCTTTTCAAAATGGCAGATAGCTAATCTGCAGAATTGATCTAAGCTCTTAGGAAAGGGTTAAGTCCATGGTTTTTCCAACACTGGCTACAAATTAAAATCACTGGGAAGGAGGAGGAACTTTGTTTTAAACAAGTAACAATGCCAGAACCCTAGCCCTGACCAATTAAATTAGGATCTCCAGGGGTGAGGTCATGGTATCTGTATTTTTAAAAAGCCCTTCAGATGATTCTAATATGCATCCAGGGTGGAGAACCACTCCAGTATAACAAGAAATACAACAGCCCCTTCGCAGCACCTGCTAATGCCTCTGGCACCATGTTTTATCTTTTCATATATTATCTGTCATTCTCACTACAACCCTATAAGGAAGGGGTCATCATTCCCAAGTGAAGGCCTCTAATAAGTGCTGAGGTGGTTATCATACTCCAGTTTTTCTGACTTCAGATTCCCACCCCAACACATGTTTCTCAAAGTGTGGGACATGGGCCACTGGTGGTCACCAAGTTGACTTTTGATGACGTATGGATGTGGCATTAAATAACGTAATTCTTTTACATAATTTCTTATGTAAAATAAAATTACTTTTTTCAATTCTCAATTTAAATCCTCCAGATTACTTTAAGGAGAAAGTCTTAGTGATGCTAGTATGTCTTAAATTCCTCTCACATTTACTCATCTGTCTTTTTAACAAGCCTTTTAAGAAACCCAGAACCTTCTATAGGAAATGGAATCTAGCACAAGCGTGATGATACCATTTCATTTTCACTGTATTTACTATATAGTTCACTTCTATATACGGCAAATGACACTGGTTTTTCATTTACAGTGGTGAATAAAGTTCCAGTTTTAAAGAAATGTATTTAAGCAAAAAAAAAAAATCAGTTGAATTTTAAAAATATTAAACAGTAGTACAGGTGAATAAAGTAAAAAATGCCTAAGAGGTAGATATGTGACAAAAGTTTGAGAAATATTCCCCTACGACATGCTAATTTTCAAAATAGGCATACCCACATCTGTTAGCCAAGGGGACTGCTCATCTACCATCCTACTCCAATAGACTGACAACAACCTGTTCCATCCACTTTACATCCACCCACGACCTATGAACTTTGCCGCTGTTTCCAACTGAAGGGGAATCCTGAAACACAAATGGCTAATAAACTGGGAGGGTAGGGAACATTCACCCTTTTCAAATAATCAATGACATGCAAATAGAAACACAAATGAGGTGTTATTTTTGCACCTATTAAATTGTCAGACTTTTTCTTAAGAACCATCTCATGCTGGTGAGGGCCTGCTTAAATGGGTAATATAGGTACAGGTGGCAAAAGTGTATTTTGCTGCACAATTTCTGGATGGCAATTGAAAAAAAACAAATCGTAAGTTTTTAAAATATGCATACCTTTGACCAGTAATTCTTCTTTTAGAAATTTATCCTAAGGAATAAGGAGCATTTGTCAAACACCAAACTATGAGTATGTTCCTCAAAACACTGTTATTATAGAAAAACATTGGAAACAACTTCTATGCCCAAAATAGGAAATTGTATGAATTAATCATGATTCATCCATAAAATGAAATACCACACAACCATTAGAAACGATGCCATTTAAACTATCTCTGGAAGACAGATATCTCTGAAAACTTGTCTCAGCAGTTACTACTATTGTGGGAATGACATTGGGTGTGGAAAAAAGAAACTTTTCACTGCTTAACTTATTTGAACATTAGGTTCATTTATTACCTTTTCAAAAAGTAACTCTAAAAGAAACATACTATTTTAAAAGTTGCCTAATAGAATGGAAATATTTATGACTTTATTGTTAAGTGGGGGGGCAGGGAGCCATAACCCAAATTAAATGAATAAATGAATTTTTTAGTTAAAAAAATACATATTCCTATAAAGATATTGAAAGGACAGTAATAAAAAATACTAAGGAACTTTGTTTTTAGAGACTGATTTCATCTACCTCTTTGAAACGCCTCTGGACAGTTTCCCCAGCGGTATCCCAGGATAGGAAACACCCTCTTCCTATTGGAAGCCTGGACAAAAACATCCCAATTAACAGTCTGAGAACCAAAGAATAGGCCACATAGATGGAAGAGATCTTAATGAGAATGGTGAATAGTCAGTATTCACTCATTCACTCATTCATTCATTCTTCATTCATTCATCATTTGTTGAGAGTGTGCCAGGCTCTGAGCTATTGGTTTCAGGGGAAATTATTGCCACCTCCTTAATAAGTAGAAAATTCCACATAGACAATTTATAACCCCAGCATCTTCCACAGGCACTAATTTAACTCAGGGATGTTTTCTTTGTAGCAGTTTTGCAATTTTGAAGAAGATTGTTCATGACATAACATGGCAAGTGGGAAAATTTGTAGCTATCCTTTCATCTTAAAAAGCAGGATCTGAATTACACACACCCCAGGAGAAAATCTCTCTTTCTGGTTGTGTGTGTATGTGTTTTACAAAAGCCCACTGAATTCCTTAGTTCCTCCTGAAGTTAGACTTGGTGAAGTGAAAACTTATGAAAATATCTCAGCAAAAGTACAAACATCATAATAGGGGCCATGACCTAGGCCCTGGGATTTTGAATCAAGAATCTTGAGTTATAGCTTAGGGACCCAAGCTCCTTGAGCCTCAGACCTCTCAGATAGAAAAGCAAGGAGCCAGACCACAGAGAATTATCCTCCATGACATGACTTAAATTTGGAAATCTGAGCTACCAGGGCATACTTCCCTGTCTCCAGTAACCTGAGGATCTGTTAGGCTCTGAGCATTCCTGAAATAGTCCATGCCTCAAGGCATATTAGGGACAAGGGGATTACAATACATTTCTTCATTTTTAAGGTGATGTAGATTATTGGTAGACTTTCTGCTGATATGGTTCTTATTGGGAAGGAAAGATTTAATATGGTCAGGCACAATGGTTCTTAACCCTGACTACACAGTAGAACCACCTAAAGAGATTAAAAAAAATCGATGTCCAGGCTTTGACCCAGGCATTAGTATTTTAAAAGTTGAACAACTGGTATCATGTTAAAAAAAATACTCTCAGTTGGACTTCAAAAACCTGAATTCTCATTTGGGCTTTGCCTCTAACTGTATAATCTCTTAGTCTCACTATGCTTCTGTTATCTCTTTAGGGTTATTTGGCCTTCCTAAAATGAGACGAAGTAAACAAAAAGTACTTTGCAAAACAAGAGTTGCTATATAAAAATGAAATGGTTAGGGGAAGCAACACAGAGCCAGAAAAGACAGGTCATGTCTTCAGAAGCTATTTCATAGGAGTATCCACTGGAGTACCATGCGCGTGGTCAACCCTCATTGAGGAGAAAGATTGTCTAGCTGACAGCTGGGTTATTGTCACCTCCAAATGCCCTGAGAACCTTGGTCAGAGGAGTGACACACCTCCCTTTATGCACAGAGGTGGCAGAGCTCTGTAAATTAATTGCACAACTCTAATCCTATTTAAATGCCCCGGGGTATAGCTTATAACCTCATATAGGATTTGCCATCTGTAAATCTAGAACACTGAACACTCTTTGCTTAAAGGGGATGTTTCATTTGGCAAATGAACCTGAGAACGCCTCATCCACAAAATGGCAATCAGATCAGCAATGACACTGCTCAGAAAGTATCCATACCTGCTGAAGGACCACAGGAGGGTGCCAGGGACTATGGCTCTCCCAGGATATTCTCTCCCTTTCTTCCCAGGACCCCTGTGCTCCTGCCCGTTCCTCAGGAGCCAAGAACCCATTCTGCCCCACCAAGCTGGCGAATACGTGGGCTGCACGCCCCATCCTGCCCTTCCTTGCAGTTGTCCTTCCCTTCCTTCAATATTGCTAGGAAATTTACCAGAACTGGCACATCTGTAGCAGGTGATGAAAACTGAAACATTACGTTTTCGAGGACAGTGTAGGAGGGGGCATGTGTAGCCAAAATAGCTGCCACTCAGCAAGTCAAATGGAGTAGAAGAAGACATTTTCTTCTTCATCTCCGAAACCTTGGAAGACGACAAAAGCCTCATTTGTGACTTACAACTGTGCATGACTTAGGGTTGCCAGATGTAACAAATAAAAATGCAGTACACTCAGCTAGATTTGAATCTCAAATAACCAATCATTTTTAATATGTCTTAAATATTTCATGGATGTAATAAAGAATTATTGGTTGTTTACCTGAAATTCGAATCTATCTAACTGTGTGTCTTTTTTTTTTTTTTTTTTTTTTTGAGACGAAGTCTCAGTCTTGTCCCCCAGGCTGGAGTGCAATGATGCGATCTCGGCTCGCTGCAACCTCCGCCTCCCGGGTTCAAGTGATACTCCTGCTTCAGCCTCCCCAATAGCTGGAATTACAGGTGCATACCACCACACACAGCTAATTTTTGTATTTTAAGTAGAGACAGGGTTTCACCATGTTGGCCAGGCTGGTTTCGAACTCCTGACCTCAGGCCATCAGCCCACCTCCCAAAGTGCTGGAAGTAGAGGCGTGAGCCACTGCACCCGGCCGTGTCCTCTATTTTATCTGGCAACTCTAGCTTGAGTATACTGGCATGTTCGATAAAGAGAAAAGAAAAATTAAATTTACAAACCAGTTGTTTGAAATTATGTGACAGATTGACTGAATTCAGCTATTTGTCTCTCAGCAAGGGCTTGGGTACATGTGCAGCCACAGTGTGACAGTTTGGGATTAGGAAGTAAGGAGTATGCATTTGCCAGTGCTCCTGAAATGCTATCCAGATTTCTTCCATTTTCTGACAGATTTAGCTCCAGTTTATTATAAAGTTCTATAACAATTCAGAAGAGAAAGATGTGTTAAAGTCTCAAATATAAAATCAGAAGGTGCAGGGCAGGGGGTTGGGGGAGGTGCAAAGATTCTTGGAAAGAGACCTATGTTAAATGCAAACTGGTATTCATAACATAATATACCTTTAAAAGCACAGTAAGGAGGTAGTTGCCAATGTACGACAAAGTGGACAGTTTGATTTGTCTCACAGGCATCTATGCGAGGTAGAAATGAGCCACTTTGAGAATATGAGCATTGTGGTCCTCCAGGTAAAAACTCACATTCTAATGTGAATATTCAGGCCGGGCGCAGTGGCTAACGCCTGTAATCCCAACACTTTAGAAAGCCAAGGCAGGTGGATTGCTTTAGGTCAGGAGTTCGAGACCAGCCTGGCCAACATGGTGAAATCCCACCTCTACTAAAAATACAAAAAATTAGCCAGGCACAGTGGTGGGCGCCTGTAATCCCAGCTACTCAGGAGACTGAGGGTGCAGAATCACTTGAACCCTGGTGGTGGAGTTTGCAGTGAGCTGAGATCGTGCCACTGCACTCCAGCCTGGGTGACAGAGCAAGACTCCGTCTCAAAAAAAAAAAAAAAAAAAAAAAGTGAATGTTCAAACTTGAGTTGCCCAGTTTCTCTACATAAACTAATCAAACAAACTAGGTAACTATCTGATAACCATATTGTTTTATACCTTAATGCAAACTGGCACAAAAGCCAAAAGACAGGGTTCAAGTTTTTACTCTGCCACTTACAAATTTAGCCTTTTTTGGTTATACTTTCTTCATATATGCAAAGAACTAACAATTTTGGTACTATGTGCCTTATTGATTTTTTAATATTTAAATTTTCTAGGGAAAAATTATGATAAACTTCTCATAATATACATGCATAGATTTAGTCAATGTGCTGTATGTTATTTTGTATTTTACTTCTTTTTCCAAGTTTTGAATTTTCTTCTGTCAACATCATACACATTTGTCACTGCTTTGTCAGTGACTCAAGATATGAAACAATTTTTATATCTGAGTTAATTTCTTCTTGATTATTAAATATGTATCATGTTTCTAGCTTTTTTACTGCTATAAAAAGTGTTATGGCCAGGCGCAGTGGCTCATGCCTGTAATCCCAGCACTTACGGAGACCGAGGCAGGCGGATCACCTGAGGTCAGGAGTTCGAGACCAGCCTGACCAACATGGAGAAACCCCTTCTCTACTAAAAATACAAAATTAGCCAGGCATGGTGGCATATGCCTGTAATCCCAGCTACTAGGGAGGCTGAGGAAGGAGAATCACTTGAACCTGGGAAGCGGAGGTTGCGGTGAGCTGAGATCGCACCATTGCACTCCAGCCTGGGCAACAAGAGTGAAATTCCGTCTCAAAAAAAAAAAAAAAAAAATAGGTTATGTCTGTCTGTCTTCATACAAATTGGGGTTTTCTTCTTTTGGTTTACTTCATTGCAATGTATTCTTTGGAACAAGTTGCTTAGTTCTGGGGGTTTTTTCTGTTTTTGTTTTTTTGTTTTTGGAGACCAAGTGTCACTCTATTACCCAGGCTGGAGTGCAGAGGCATGATCTCCGCTCACTGCAACCCCTGCCTCCTGAACTCAAGGGATCCTCCTTTCTCAGCCTCCGGAGTGGTTGGGACCATAGGTGCATGCCAACATGCCTGGCTAATTTTTTGTATTTTTTGTAGAGGTGGCGCTTCGCCATGTTGCCTGGGCTGCTCTCGAACTCCTGAGCTCAAGCAATCTGCTCACCCAGGCCTCCCAAAGTGTTGGGATTACAGGCGTGAGCCACCGTGCCCGGCCAGCTCTGTTTATCGCCAAGTTGCACT
This sequence comes from Symphalangus syndactylus, assembly GCF_028878055.3. Classification (NCBI taxonomy): domain Eukaryota; kingdom Metazoa; phylum Chordata; class Mammalia; order Primates; family Hylobatidae; genus Symphalangus; species Symphalangus syndactylus. Next base: position 74,565,747 of record NC_072430.2, read on the forward strand.
TCAGGAGGCAGGGAACCTGTGGATTCTCCTGTTTCTCTGGGGCCCCTCCCACATTGTCTTTTAACCTTATGGTGTATGAATTCATAGAGAAGCAGTAGTAATTGTTAAATTGAAGCTGTTTGTCAGGATAATTCAACATTTTTCAGTATCACATTTTCTAACTATATTTCTCTGTCTCTTGCCTCAGCCTTTCCACATTATGGATGTAACTTTTATGGGTATATATCTTTTAATTGTTTTTATCTTTCTGTTGTACTTTCTTTCATCTTAGTTTTGTTACTGCCCATCATATGGAATGTTTTACTTTAATATAATTAAACACATGCGTGTCACTAACATCTTACACAGCTGAGATAGTCTATTTCATTTATTTCTAAAGTTTTTTGGAGAATGTTTAAAACTCTCAACTATATAACTCATCTAGAATTTATTGTGGCCTGTGAGAATCAAGAAATATACTGAGAAGAGTAAAGGATTTAGAATTTTAAAAACTAAACAATTTGAGTCCAATGGCACTAGCTAAAACGACTTTAAAGAAGTCACTTAACATCTTAAGACAGCCTCCTCTACTAGATTGAAAACAGGGACTTTGTCTTACTTCTTTGTATTTTCCACAAAATCCAGCAAAGTACCCTGTATATAGGATAAATGTTAATATGTCTGTATTTAAGTTGTATTTTTGCATATTGCCATTAAATTGTTCCAATAGCATTTATTAAATAACGGTCTACTTCCCAATTATTTATGTGGTTGCTTACAATGGATCATTATATCAGTGATACTCAGATTTCTTCCAATGGCAAAGCACCTGGAATTTACAGCATTGTTTGCAGAACATTGTGAAATATGGAAAAATTAAACTTAAAATAATGAAAATTAAAATTCGATGCTAAATCAGATAACTAGCTTATACCAGATTCTAGTATAGTGTAGAAACCATAAGATTAGACACCAACAGTTGTTTTTAAGTACTGGGAGAAATACTAAAATTAAGAACATTCTATCCAATAACTTAATTCCTTATAAGAATCAGGAAAAAAATAAAAGCCAATGAAACAGCAAGTTCGTCAAGAGCAAAAGTTGAAAATCTTATCATATATAAAGCATTACCAGTTGAGACAATATAAATAAAAACCTCTGATAAAATGTAAACACTATATAAATATGAAGTCCAGCTGAACTACGCTGAACTCTAGTTGAACCCAAAAACTTCTTAAGATCAGTCTTTTGAGTTACCATGGACGGAATTCCTGCCGTATTAGAAGGTCTAAGGGAGAGTGGATGTCAGACCTCCAGAGCATACTTCACACCAGCAGCCTGACCTAAGGACACTTCTGTTCATTCATCTATAAATCAGAAAGGAGATGACACAAAAGGGACTCACAGCTTCACATTCTACCATATTGCAGAGTATGGACTTCACAAAGCAAACAAGGAGGATGTATGTTGGAACCATCAGAAAGAAGCACTGTGTTTTTTGTGTTCTGAGGACTTTGCCAGCACAACAGGCTAGTTTCCTGTGCTCTGCACAGTGATCATGAAGAGGTGGATGAGAATGTCTGTTAAGGCTGTTGGACCTTCTGCAAGTAACATTGTTTTGCTAGGCTAATTAATATGTTTTCATTGAGGCCGGACATGGTGGCTCATGCCTGTAATCTCAGCACTTTGGGAGGCTGAGGTGGGCAGATCACTTGAGGTCAGGAGTTCGAGACCAGGCTGGGCAACATGATGAAACCCCATCTCTATTAAAAATACAGGCCGGGCGCAGTGGCTCAAGCCTGTAATCCCAGCACTTTGGGAGGCCGAGGCGGGCAGATCACGAGGTCAGGAGATCGAGACCATCCTGGCTAACATGGTGAAACCCCGTCTCTACTAAAAATACAAAAAATTAGCTGGGCGTGTTGGCAGGCGCCTGTAGTCCCAGCTACTCAGGAGGCTGAGGCAGGAGAATGGCGTGAACCCGGCGGGCGGAGCTTGCAGTGAGCCGAGATCACACCACTGCACTCCAGCCTGGGGGACAGAGCAAGACTCCGTCTCAAAAAAAAATAAAATAAAATAAAAAATAAAAATAAATAAAAAAAATTAGCCGGGGGTAGTGGTGTCTGCCTGTAATGTTAGCTACCTGGGAGGCTAAGGCAGGATCATCACTTGAGGCGGAGGCTACAATGAGCTGAGATTGTGCCACTGCACTCTAGTCTGGGCAACAGAATGAGACTCTGTCTCAAAAAATATGTATATATAAAATATATATTATATATAAAATTTATATTATTTATATTATATAGAATATATATAATATAATACATATACATATTTAAATATATATTTATATATTATATAATATAAATATATTATATAAAAATATATAATATATTTATATTATATATAGAATATATTTATATATATTTATAATATTCTATATAACATATGAAATATATAAATATATATTTCATGTTATATATAAAATATATATAAATATATATAAATTATATATAAAATATATATTATATATAAATGATATATATAAAATATATAATATATATGATATGTATTATATATAAATATATGTTATATATAAAACATAATATATCATCTATTATATATTTTTTTCATTGAGCTTACTTTTACTTAGACATTTGGCTTTAAAAAATGTTTCTTCTTAGGCAATATCCTATAAGCTGGGCACGGTGGCTCACGCCTGTAATCCCAGCACTTTAGGAGGCCAAGGAGGGCAGATCACTTGAGGCTAGGAGTTCGAGGCCAGCCTGGCCAACATGATGAAACCCCATCTCTACAAAAAATACAAAAATTGGCTGGGCGTGGTGTTGCACACCTGTAAGCCCAGCTACTTGGGAGGCTGAGGCAGGAGAATAGCTTGAACCTGGGAGGCAGAAATTGCAGTGAGCCGAGATCACACCACTGCACTCTAGCCTGGGCAACAGTGAGACTATCTCAGAAAAAAAAAAAAAGGACCATATGCTATAGTGTAAAAAAAAAAAAAAAAACCCTATTGGAACAAGAAGTAAGAAATCTAGGGTTGGGTACCCACCTGGCCACTTGATCTGAGATGAGCCATTCAATTTTATGGGCCTCAGTTTCTCTTCTAAAAAAAAAAATGGGTATTTAGAATGGATGGATCTGATAGTCTTTTTTTTTTTTTTTTGAGACAGAATGTCACTCTGTCACCCAGGCTGGAGTGTAGTGGCACAATCTCGGCTCACTGCAACCTCTGCCTCCCGGGTTCAAGTGATTCTCCTGCCTCAGCCTCTCAAGCAGCTGGGATTACAGGCGCCTGCCACCACGCCCAGCTAATTTTTGTATTTTTAGTAGAGACGGGGTTTCACCACGTTGGCCAGGATGGGCTCTGATAGTCTTGTCCAAATATAGATATGTCCCAATTCAAGAAAAATCAAGATACAGAACTTTATATTTAGGGAACAAATATTTTGCTATTAATAATGGATCTTGCTAAGTCACTCTCTACTTTAAAAATTCCCCCAGAATTTTTTTAAATCATGGAAATCTCTGGTGAAGTTAAAGTATGATTCCAAGTAAAATTCCCAACTCTTTTTAATGAATAGTTTACAATAAACACTCTGTCCTCCAGGATAGTGATAGCTTTTCTCTAAACAACAACATTCATGGACAATATTCTATGACGGAGTGTGTGTGTGTGTGTGTGTGTTGCCAAGAAATTAGAACTGCTGAATCCTGATTCAGATATAGAGCCAAAAGGACAGTAGATCCATAAAATCATTTGCTTGGAAGGGAAATGAATTATGACTTTTTTTTTTTTTTTGAGATAGAGTCTCACTCTGTCGCCCAGGCTGGAGTGCAGTGGCATGATCTTGGCTCACTGCAACTTCCGCCTCCTGGGTTCAAGCTATTCTCCTGTCTCAGCCTCCTGAGTAGCTGGGATCACAGGTGTGCACCTCCACACCCAGCTAATTTTTGTATTTTTAGTAGAGACGGGGTTTCACCATGTTGGCTAGGGTGGTCTCGAACTCCTGACCTCGTGATCCACCCGCCTCGGCCTCCCAAAGTGCTGGGATTACAGGCGTGAGCCACTGTGCCCAGCCATGAATTATGACTTCTTCTGACTCGTGGTTTCTTAATCTCCAGTGCACCCTTGGTCCAGGGTTCTGAAATCAGGACAAACGGAGAGACTGCTTCATGTAGTCATGCAATCATCCTTTCTCCTTCTCTTTTACACTACCTCCAGAGACTGCATGCATCAGTGGTGTTGTTCAAAGCATTTCAGTAAATTTTAGCTCAAGCCATTTCCCCCCCACAAAATGTATCCCACCAAAAGGTTTGCTTCTCATCTCCCCAAGAGTATGTGTGCTCCAGATGTTTTTGAACTCTCACTGCAGGATGTGGTGCAAACAATCCCAGATTACTTTGGTTGTCCTAACATAGTCATCCCACTAAGGGCACCCTACTCTATAAACGCTGACCACCAACTTATACTTCACCAATGTGGAAACAGCAACTTGCTTTCTGTCACCCTGGACCGCTGATTCAGATGAGAAAGCTGAATGCAAAGTTACAGACAGTGGCCCTTGTTTACACTTAGCAATCTGTGTGTATTTTTTAGGATGGCATTTCTCCTACTATTAGTAAAGCTTTTAATATGCCCATTAAAATAGGACACAGTTTCTACTAAGGGCATTTATGTGAAGAGCCAGTTTTCACTTAATTTTCCCCACACCTGGGACAGTTTACAGCAAAGTTTTGCTATCTTTTTCAGGTTCAGAAAATGGTCTCGCACAGAAGCATCGAACACCTCGCCGACGATGTCAGCAGCCCAAAATGCTGAGTAGCCCTGAGGACACCATGTACTATAACCAGTTAAATGTGAGTTCAAAGTGGCCATAAAGCTGTTTCACTGGCTTTGTTTCCAGTTAATAATTCTGTTATTACTACCTGTTCCAGCCCCTGCAGCCCCACCCCCACCCTCATGCTCTCGTCTTGAACGTGTGCTTAGGCTCTTTATCTGTTGCTTTCATGTCAGGATGTCTGCCTTCACGGTGAATAATTGATGCGGTTTATCAAAGACGAGCAAGATGCATGCTTCATCAGGCTCACTTGAGCCCTTTGATCAAAAAAATTATGCTGTGACTTCTGATATTATCAGCATCTGCTTGCATTCACCACAAAATCACTTTGAATTAAAAATTAACGACTTGCTGCTTTGCTTTGACTGTGTGTTCTTGGCCCTCTCCACAGGGAACTCTAGAATATCAAGGGAGCAAGAGGAAGCCAAGAAAACTTGGGTAAATATCTGTCTTCTTAGTTCTAAGCAACTGTAAACAGAAGGGGTCCTTTGTGATATTACAGAAAATGCAAAACTTTCCAGAGAGGCTTCTAAAACTGTGCAATCCAGATATTGCCACTCTTACTGAAATTGGAAATTACTTTTCACGGTAGCAAGTATACAAAACTTGAATCTATTCTGTCCAAAAAGGTTGAAATTGTCACCTAAGGGCAAATGTTATTTCTCATAATTATTCCAGGGAATCGTACTTTCTTCATAATTAGAGACATGTAGTGGGTTATATAAAACTCTCCTTCCACAAATAAGAGCACTCTGCGAAGTACAAATAGGCCACTTCCTCCACATTATCCTACCCCTGGGCCTTAAAACATGGACAAAGAGAAACATGCCCAACTGGTTAGACAGAGGATAGTAAGGAATTTGTCATTCATTTGATTGTTAGCATCTCAACTGAGAATAGCAATGAAGTACATAATGGTAATAATTGGAGAACTGGGGGAGGTCAGGAGGAAAACTTTCTCATCTAGAGGGAACCAGATGGAGACAGAGAGTTCAATCCCATAAATCAAGTTGCAATATGACCACAACTTCCAGACACCACAAAACTGGACCCATTATCAGTGCATGACCCAAAGGTGAAGGGCTTTGTAGATCAGACCCTGGTACCTCTGTACTGGGAGACCCTGACCTACCTAGGAGCTGTCCTTCCCCTCCAGTGTTGGACCCCAACCCTGTTCCAGCTACTCACATGAGTTTAGCTGCCCCAGTGATGATTGTAACATTTGTTTTCTTTTTTGTTGAAAATCCTGTTGTATTCTTTGTTGCAGCCAAATCAAAGTACTTGATGGGGAAGATGAATATTACAAATCTCTGTCACCAGTGGACTGTATCCCTGAGGAGAACAACTCAGCCCACCCTTCCTTTTGTTCTTCATCCTCAAAAGGAGACTCTTTTGCTCAACATTGAATTGTACTTCCTAACCCCAAATCTGTCCAGAGTAGGAACATTCATGGTAATCGACTGTCTGTCATTGCGTAAGAAAGCACTGATGTGGGGTCAGCTTCTTTGGACATATGGTCCATGCCTGAACCTTACTGAACAACTTGCAGATTCCAAAACATCTTATCCTATCTCTACCACTCTCCCACATCTGTTGCGCAGCCTGAGCTGGGCGCTCCCTTCCTTTCTCATCCCATGGGGCCCTGTGGGACACTGAGAACACCTTTACAACAGTATAAACAGTCATTCATGCCCCCAGTGTCTAGGAAGATAACAGTCTCACCCCAGTCGAATCATGGACACTGATAGTATTTCTTGATTTTTCCTATCAAGTTACTTTTCAATCCATTCAGAATCTGCCCCAGTGGAGACCCAGGAGTTCCTTTCCTGCACTGTTCTCCACCCTCCCTTGTTTGCTGGGCTTTTCTATCACTCCCACCTCCCCCAGAGTCAGGGCTCCATTGCTGAGTGCCCCATCCTGGAGGATTGGCCCCAAGATCTCCTAGAACAGGATAATTGCCTGTGTTTAGGCAGATAGGCCTAAATCTTTCAGATTCTTTCTACAAGGCAAATAACCCCTCTCTTGTTAATTATTATGCTGAGAAAGACTCTGTCTCTTTATTTCACCTCGCCAGGACCCCCACACTACTTTAGTAATGAAAAGAAAGGAATGAGAGGGAAAGTCCAGGTCACTTTATTCTGTAACTCTCCATTCATTGGTGAAATAACTCCATGAGGCTATCAGTGGCTACAGTGGAAGGACCTGATCTTGTCCATCTTTGTGTGCACAGAGCCTAGCACAGGGCCTGGTAGAGGGGATATCTAGTGAATGTAGAATACATGGAGAAACTTAACTAAGTTACACAAGCGTATCTGACAGGAATGTTACTTTCAATTGTATGTTACATATCATTAGTCACTTTTCGTACACTATAACCTCTGATTTTTCACTCAAGTTTGGGCTAATTCTATTGTAATGATGTTAGATAATATAATACTCAATATGATTCAATATGATAAACTTTTTTGAGCACCTACTTTATATAAAACGTGACAAATTGCTGTGTGATGTAATCAAAAACAAAGAAGCCCTATAAGACTATTTCTCTAGAACAGATGTTCTTAATTTTTTCTTACTCTAAAATATGTGGTAGATAGTATGCAAGAAAAGCCGGGTGCAGTGGCTCAGGCCTGTAATCCCAGCACTTTGGGAGGCCAAGATGGGTGGATCGTGGGTCAGGAGTTTGAGACCAGCCTGACCAACATGGTGAAGCCCCGTCTCTACTAAAAAGAAAAAAAAATACAAAAATTAGCCCGGCATGGTGGCACGTGCCTGTAATCCCAGCTACTCAGGAGGCTGATGCAGGAGAATCACTTGAACCCGGGAGGCAGAGGTTGCAGTAAGCTGAGAGCGCACCACTGCACTCCAGCCTGGGTGACAGGGCAAGACTCTGTTTCAAAAAAAAAAAAAAAGATAGTATGCAAGAAGATACCTAAATTTTGAGAGAAATAACCTTGAAGAAAATCTTGTTATCAGAGTTTTGAAAGGGAGCACATTAATAGGCCTTTTATGGAGATAAATAATGAAATGAGGCATTTAAAGATCTCAGAAATTGGGGGTGGAGCCAAGATGGCCGAATAGGAACAGCTCCAGTCTACAGCTCCCAGCGTGAGCCACACAGAAGATGGGTGATTTCTGCATTTCCATTTGAGGTAGCGGGTTCATCTCACTAGGGAGTGCCTAACAGTGGGTGCAGGACAGTCGGTGAAGCGCACTGTGTGCAAGCCAAAGCAGGGAGAGGCATTGCCTCATTTGGGAAGTGCAAGGCGTCAGGGAGTTCCCTTTCCTAGTCAAAGAAAGGGGTAACAGATGACACCTGGAATATAGGGTCAGTCCCACCCTAATACTGCACTTTTCCAAAGGGCTTGGAAAACGGCACACCAGGAGATTGTGTACCACACCTGGCTCAGAGGGTCCTACGCCCACGGAGTCTCGCTGATTGCTAGCACAGCAGTCTGAGATCAAACTGCAAGGCAGCAGCGAGGCTGGGGGAGTGGCGCCCGCCATTGCCCAGGCTTGCTTAGGTAAACAAAGCAGCCAGGAAGCTCGAACTGGGTGGAGCCCACCACAGCTCAAGGAGGCCTGCCTGCCTCTGTAGGCTCCACCTCTGGGGGCACGGCACAGACAAAAATTCAGCAGGAACCTCTGCAGACTTAAATGTCCCTGTCTGACAGCTTTGAAGAGAGTAGTGGTTCTCCCAGCACACAGCTGGAGATCTGAGAATGGACAGACTGCCTCCTAAAGTGGGTCCCTGACCCCCGAGCAGCCTAACTGGGAGGCACCCCCCAGTAGGGACAGACTGACACCTCACTCGGCCAGGTACTCCTCTGAGACAAAACTTCCAGAGGAACTATCAGACAACTCAATTTGTGGTCTCACGAAAATCTGCTCTTCTGCAGCCACTGCTGCTGACACCCAGCCAAACAGGGTCTGGAGTGGACTTCTAGCAAACTCCAACAGACCTGCAGCTGAGGGTCCTGTCTGGTAGAAGGAAAACTAACAAACAGAAAGGACATCCACACCAAAAACCCATCTGTACATCACCATCATCAAAGACCAAAAGTAGATAAAACCACAAAGATGGGGAAAAAACAGAGCAGAAAAACTGGAAACTCTAAAAAGCAGAGCACCTCTCCTCCTCCAAAGGAACGCAGTTCCTCACCAGCAACGGAACAAAGCTGGGCGGAGAATGACTTTGACGAGTTGAGAGAAGAAGGCATCAGACGATCAAACTACTCTGAGCTACAAGAGGAAATTCAAAACAATAGCAAAGAAGTTAAAAACTTTGAAAAAAAATTAGAAGAATGGATAACTAGAATAACCAATGAAGAGAAGGGCTTAAAGGAGCTGATGGAGCTGAAAGCCAAGTTTCGAGAACTACGCGAGGATTGCAGAAGCCTCGGTAGCCGATGCGATCAACTGGAAGAAAGGGTATCAGTGATGGAAGATGAAATGAATGAAATGAAGTGAGAAGGGAAGTTTAGAGAAAAAAGAATAAAAAGAAACGAACAAAGCCTCCAGGAAATTTGGGACTATGTGAAAAGACCAAACCTACGTCTTTGGTGTACCTGAAAATGACAGGGAGAATGGAACCAAGTTGGAAAACACTCTGCAAGATACTATCCAGGAGAACTTCCCCAATCTAGCAAGGCAGGCCAACATTCAGATTCAGGAAATACAGACAATGCCACAAAGATACTCCTCAAGAAGAGCAACTCCAAGACACATAATTGTCAGATTCACCAAAGTTGAAACAAAGGAAAAAATGTTAAGGGCAGCCAGAGAGAAAGGTCGGGTTACCCACAAAGGGAAGCCCATCAGACTAACAGCTGATCTCTCGGCAGAAACTCTACAAGCCAGAAGAGAGTGGGGGCCGATATTCAACATTCTTAAAGAAAAGAATTTTCAACCCAGAATTTCATATCCAGCCAAACTAAGCTTCATAAGTGAAGGAGAAATAAAATACTTTACAGACAAGCAAATGCTGAGTGATTTTGTCACCACCAGGCCTGCCCTAAAAGAGCTCCTGAAGGAAGCAGTAAACATGGAAAGGAACAACTGGTACCAGCCACTGCAAAAACATGCCAAATTGTAAAGACCATCGAGGCTAGGAAGAAACTGCATCAACTAATGAGCAAAATAACCAACTAACGTCATAATGACAGGACCAAATTCACACATAACAATATTAACTTTAAATGTAAATGGGCTAAACGCTCCAATTAAAAGACACAGACTGGCAAACTGGATAAGGAGTCAAGACCCATCAGTGTGCTGTATTCAGGAAACCCATCTCACGTGCAGAGACACACATAGACTCAAAATAAAGGGATGGAGGAAGATCTATCAAGCAATGGAAAACAAAAAAAAGGCAGGGGTTGCAATCCTAGTCTCTGATAAAATAGACTTTAAACCAACAAAGATCAAAAGAGACAAAGAAGGCCATTACATAATGGTAAAGGGGTCAATTCAACAAGAAGAGCTAACTGTCCTAAATATATATGCATCCAACACAGGAGCACCCAGATTGATAAAGCAAGTCCTGAGTGTCCTACAAAGGGACTTAAACTCCCACACAATAATAATGGGAGATTTTAACACCCCACTGTCAACATTAGACAGATCAATGAGACAGAAAGTTAACAAGGATATCCAGGAATTGAACTCAGCTCTGCACAAAGTGGACCTAATAGACATCTACAGAACTCTCCACCCCAAATCAACAGAATATACATTTTTTTCAGCACCACACCACCCCTATTCCAAAATTGACCACACAGTTGGAAGTAAAGCTCTCCTCAGCAAATGTAAAAGAACAGAAATTATAACAAACTGTCTCTCAGACCACAGTGCAATCAAACTAGAACTCAGGATTAAGAAACTCACTCAAAACCACTCAACTACAGGGAAACTGAACAACCTGTGCCTGAATGACTACTGGGTACATAATGAAATGAAGGCAGAAATAAAGATGTTCTTTGAAACCAATGAGAACAAAGACACAATGTACCAGAATCTCTGGAACACATTCAAAGCAGTGTGTAGAGGGAAATTTATAGCACTAAATGCCCACAAGAGAAAGCAGGAAAGATCCAAAATTGACACCCTAGCATCACAATTAAAAGAACTAGAAAATTAAGAGCAAACACATTCAAAAGCTAGCAGAAGGCTAGAAATAACTAAAATCAGAGTAGAACTGAAGGAAATAGAGGCACAAAAAACCCTTCAAAAAATTAATGAATCCAGGAGCTGGTTTTTTGAGAAGATCAACAAAACTGATAGACCACTAGCAAAACTAATAAAGAAGAAAAGAGAGAAGAATCAAATAGATGCAATAAAAAATGAAAAAGGGGATATCACCACCGATCCCACAGAAATACAATCTACCATCAGAGAATACTACAAACACCTCTATGCAAATAAACTAGAAAATCTAGAAGAAATGGATAAATTCCTCAACAAATACACCCTCCCAAGACTAAACCAGGAAGAAGTTGAATCTCTGAATAGACCAATAACAGCCTCTGAAATTGTGGCAATAATCAATAGCTTACCAACCAAAAAGAGTCCAGGACCTGATGGATTCACAGCCAAATTCTACCAGAGGTACAAGGAGGAACTGGTACCATTCCTTCTGAAACTATTCCAATCAACAGAAAAAGAGGGAATCCTCCCTAACACATTTTACGAAGCCAGCATCGTCCTGATACCAAAACCTGGCAGAGACATAACCAAAAAAGAGAATTTCAGACCAATATCCTTGATGAACATTGATGCAAAAATCCTCAATAAAATACTGGCAAACCGAATCCAGCAGCACATCAAAAAGCTTATCCACCATGATCAAGTGGGCTTCATCCCTGGGATGCAAGGCTGGTTCAACATACGCAAATCAATAAATGTAATCCAGCATATAAACAGAACCAAAGACAAAAACCACATGATTATCTCAATAGATGCAGAAAAGGCCTTTGACAAAATTCAACAACCCTTCATGCTAAAAACTCTCAATAAATTAGGTATTGATGGGACGTATCTCAAAATAATAAGAGCTATCTATGACAAACCCACAGCCAATATCATAGTGAATGGGCAAAAACTGGAAGCATTCCCTTTGAAAACTGGCACAAGACAGGGATGCCCTCTCTCACCACTCCTATTCAACATAGTGCTGGAAGTTCTGGCCAGGGCAATCAGGCAGGAGAAGGAAATAAAGGGTATTCAATTAGAAAAAGAGGAAGTCAAATTGTCCCTGTTTGCAGATGACATGATTGTATATCTAGAAAACCCCATTGTCTCAGCCCAAAGTCTCCTTAAGCTGGTAAGTAACTTCAGCAAAGTCTCAGGATACAAAATCAATGTACAAAAATCACAAGCATTCTTGTACACCAATCACAGACAAACAGAGAGCCAAATCATGAGTGAACTCCCATTCACAATTGCTTCAAAGAGAATAAAATACCTAGGAATCCAACTTACAAGGGATGTGAAGGACCTCTTCAAGGAGAACTACAAACCACTGCTCAATGAAATAAAAGAGGACACAAACAAATGGAAGAACATTCCATGCTCATGGGTTGGAAGAATCAATATCGTGAAAATGGCCATACTGCCCAAGGTAATTTATAGAATCAATGCCATCCCCATCAAGCTACCAATGACCTTCTTCACAGAATTGGAAAAAACTACTTTAAAGTTCATATGGAACCAAAAAAGAGCCCGCATTGCCAAGTCAATCCTAAGCCAAAAGAACAAAGCTGGAGGCATCACCCTACCTGACTTGAAACTATACTACAAGGCTACAGTAACCAAAACAGCATGGTACTGGTACCACAACAGAGACATAGATCAATGGAACAGAACAGAGCCCTCAGAAATAATGCCGCATATCTACAACCATCTGATCTTTGACAAACGTGACAAAAACAAGCAATGGGGAAAGGATTCCCTATTTAACAAATGGTGCTGGGAAAACTGGCTAGCCATATGTAGAAAGCTGAAACTGGATCCCTTCCTTACACCTTATACAAAAATTAATTCAAGATAGATTAAAGACTTACATGTTAGACCTAAAACCATAAAAACCCTAGAAGAAAACCTAGGCAATACCATTCAGGACATAGGCGTGGGCAAGGACTTCATGTCTAAAACACCAAAAGCAATGGCAACAAAAGCCAAAATTGACAAATGGGATCTAATTAAACTAAAGAGCTTCTGCACAGCAAAAGAAACTACCATCAGAGTGAACAGGCAGCCTACAGAATGGGAGAAAATTTTTGCAACCTACTCATCTGACAAAGAGCTAATATCCAGAATCTACAAAGAACTCAAACAAATTTACAAGAAAAAAAAAACCCCATCAAAAAGTGGGCAAAGGACATGGACAGACACTTCTCAAAAGAAGACATTTATGCAGCCAAAAAACACATGAAAAAATGCTCATCATCACTGGCCATCAGAGAAATGCAAATCAAAACCACAGTGAGATACCATCTCACACCAGTTAGAATGGCCATCATTAAAAAGTCAGGAAACAACAGGTGCTGGAGAGGATGTGGAGAAATGGGAACACTTTTACACTCTTGGTGGGACTGTAAACTAGTTCAACCATTGTGGAAGTCAGTGTGGCGATTCCTCAGGGATCTAGAACTAGAAATACCATTTGACCCAGCCATCCCATTACTGGGTATATACCCAAAGGACTATAAATCATGCTGCTATAAAGACACATGCACACATATGTTTATAGTGGCACTATTCACAATAGCAAAGACTTGGAACCAACCCAAATGTCCAACAACGATAGACTGGATTAAGAAAATGTGGCACATATACACCATGGAATACTATGCAGCCATAAAAAATGATGAGTTCATGTCCTTTGTAGGGACATGGATGAAACTGGAAAACATCATTCTCAGTAAACTATCACAAGGACAAAAAACCAAACACTGCATGTTCTCACTCATAGGTGGGAATTGAAAAATGAGAACTCATGGACACAGAAAGAGGAACATCACACTCTGGGGACTGTTGTGGGGTGGGGGGATGGGGGAGGGACAGCATTAGGAGATATACCTAATGATAAATGACGAGTTAATGGGTGCAGCAAACCAACATGGCACAGGGATACATATGTAACAAACCTGCACGTTGTGCACATGTACCCTAAAACCTAAAGTATAATAATAAAATAAAAAACAAAACAAAAAAAGACCTCAGAAATTGTAATTTTACAAGTAAAATAAATAAATAAATACAGCCAATTTTTCAATAGCTGAACTTCACCCAAAAGGTAATGTTTATAAGTAGAGCAGAAAAAATGCAGATAAATTTTATTGTTTAAAAAATAATGCTAGAATATATAAATTTTTCATGTCACTATTAATATATGAGTGCTTTTGGAAGTTTCACTTTTATCATTGATTGATTGTCTACTTTTGGTTTGATAATATTAGTTGCTTTTCAGATTGTTTAATGGAAATGTTCATAACTCCCTGCTTGTCCATGCACAATGTAATTCTAAACCTGGCTTGTTTCTCATTTAAATATATGTATAAATAAATTTAAAAAGAAAACAGAAGTAATTGTGGAATCATAATCCAGAAGCTCTGCATAGTTCAGTCATTAATACAGCTGTACTCCTAAGAGTGCTTTAGAAATTATGTTCACTTTCAGTCACAGTATAGAGAAGACAGACTGTAGACATTCTTCTTGGGCTAGTCACAGTGCCACAAACTCAAAAAGCAATTTTTTTTTTTTTTTTTTTTTGAGACAGAGTTTCGCTCTTGTTTCCCAGGCTGGAGTGCAGTGGCGTGATCTCGGCTCACTGCAACCTCCACCTCCCGGGTTAAAGCGATTCTCCTGCCTCAGCCTCCCTAGTAGCTGGGATTAGAGGCATGTGCCACCACGCCCAGCTAATTTTGCATTTTTAGTAGAGACGGGGTTTCTCCACGTTGGTCAGGCTGGTCTCGAACTCCTGACCTCATGTGATCCGCCTGACTTGGCCTCCCAAAGTGCTGGGATTACAGGCATGAGCCACTGTGCCTGGCCTCAAAAAGCAGTTCTTAAACCAAGTAGATGAGAATGATGCAACCTGGAATCTTGTAACTTTTATTAGATTTATCAAAGTAATATGCGCATGACAAAAATCAAATAGTCCAGAGGGTTTATAGTGGAGAGCAGTCTTCTTCTCCACGTGCCTCTCTCCAGGAAGCAATCATTGTTTAAAATTATTTCTAATTCTTCTAATGGTTGCTAGCGTGCCTCTGAATAATTTGCTTCTATCTTCTTGATTTGTCATTTTAGACAATATTTAATCTCCCCCTTATGAAAAATGTAGATTTGGCCTGGCATGGTGGCTCATGCCTGTAATCCCAGCACTTAGGAGGCCGAGGCAGGTGGATCACCCGAGATCAGGAGTTCAAAACCAGCCTGACCAACATGGAGAAACCCCGTCTCTACTGAAAATACAAAATTAGCCAGGCATGGTGGCACATACCTGTAATCCCAGCTACTCGGGAGGCTGAGGCAGGAGAATCGCTTGAACCCGGGAGGTGGAGGTTGCAGCCAGGCAAGATCACACCACTGTACTCCAGCCTGGGCAACAGAGTGAGACTCTGTCTCAAAAATAAAAATAAAAATAAATAAAATAAGAAAACCAGCAGACTGAACAATGTCAAAGCAAACAGAAATGATTCTGGGAGTAGAACATTTTTTTTTTTTTTTGAGACGGAGTCTTGCTCTGTCGCCCAGGCTGGAGTGCAGTGGCGCAATCTCGGCTCACTGCAAGCTCCGCCTCCCGGGTTCACGCCATTCTCCTGCCTCAGCCTCTCCAAGTAGCTGGGACTACAGGCGTCCGCCACCACGCCCGGCTAATTTTTTGTATTTTTTTTAGTAGAGACGGGGTTTCACCGTGGTCTCGATCTCCTGACCTCGTGATCCGCCCGCCTCGGCCTCCCAAAGTGCTGGGATTACAAGCGTGAGCCACCACGCCCGGCCAGAACATTTTTTTAAAGTTCCACTGCAGACATTTAGTGTTCATATTCTGGGCGGCTGCTTCTTCCATTTTAGTCATTTGCAGATATGCCTTCAACCACTTTTTTTAAACTTTTTCTTTTTTTTTTTTTTTTTTGAGACAGTCTTGCTCTGTCACTCCAGCTGCAGTGCAGTGGCACAATCACGGCTCACTGCAACTTCTGCCTCCCGGGTTCAAGCAATTCTTGTGCCTCAGCCTCCTGAGTAGCTGGGATTACAGCTATATACCACCACACCCAGCTAATTTTTCTATTTTTAGTAGAGATGGGTTTTTGCCATGTTGCGCAGGCTGGTCTCAAACTCGTGGCCTCAAGCGGTCCACCTGCCTTAGCTTCCCAAAGTTTTGGGATTACAGGTGTGAGCCACCGCACCCAGCCCAAACTTTCTTTTCATATGTAGCACATATCCAGAAAAGGACACAAATCAGAAGATTGAGCTCAATAAATTATCAGAAAGTCAATGCCCACGTAACCATTCTCCCATCTAGAAGAGAGCATTGTTAGCACCTAGAAGCCTCTCTCCAGGCTCTTGCCAATTACCAGTCCTGTCTGTGCCTCCCCAAAGATAAACATTCTCATGACTTTATTGGTAAACAGTTCCTTGATTTTCTTTATAGTTTTATACTTACGTGCGTTCCTAAACACTATAGTTAGGTTTTGCCTCATAATTGGGTTTGGAGAACGTTATATAAATGGAATCCTACAGTAAATAATTTTTTAGGTCTTGTTTCAATGTTGCATTTGCAAGGTTCATCTATGTCATGGAATGTAAATGTAGTTTGCTTATTTTCATGTCTGTGTAGTATTCTAGTAGAAGAATATGACATAATTGATGTAGTCATTCTTTTTTTTTTTTTTTTTGAGACTGAGTCTCACTCTGTCACCCTGGTTGGAGTGCAGTGGTGTGATCTCGGCTCACTGCAACCTCCGCCTCCCGGATTCAAGCGATTCTCCTGCCTCAGCCTCCCAAGTAGCTGGGATTACAGTCACCTGCCACCATGCCTGGCTAATTTTTCTATTTTTAGTAGAGACGGGGTTTCACCATGTTGGCCAGGCTGGTCTCGAACTCCTGACCTCAGGTGATCCGCCAGCCTCAGCCTCCCAAAGTGCTGGAATTACGGGCATGAGCCACCGCACCCAGCCAGTCATTCTACTTTTAATGGATGAATATGAATTTTTTCCAATTTGGGGCTATTTTAGAAATTGCTGCTATGAACATTATTGTATCTATCTCTTGGTGTCTATTTTTGCATGGTTTTCTGTTGGCTATATACCTAAGATGAGAGTTGCAGAATCATAAGGTATATGTATCTTTACTTCAGTACAGAATGCCAAACTGTTTTCCAAAGTAATCATACCAATTTACAACCCTGTTAGTGGTATAAAAGAGCTCCCATTGCTCTGCATTCTCACCAACTCTTGCCAATTCTTCGCCTGTCATCTGGGGACTCTGATGGGGTGCTGAATCCCAGAATCTCACTGTGATTATAGCTTATATATCCCTCATTAATAATGATACTGGGCACATTTTATGTATTTTGTGCCCAACTTAGATAACTTTTATAACATGACCATTTTGAATTAGTTTAACCATTTTTTTTCTTTTAATGTGAAGAAACACATTGTATGTCAGTTATATGTGTTGCAAATATTTTCTCCACTAGGCAGCTTACACTTTCATTCTTTTAAAGTGCCTTTGATGAGAAAAAAGTATGTAGTTTTAATGTGGTATAATTTATCAATCTTTTCCTTTTTTTAACTTTTATTTTATGTTCTGGGATACACGAGCAGGTTTGTAACATAGGTAAACTCATGTCATGGGGGCTTGCTGTACAGATTATTTTGTCACCCAGCTTTTCCTTTTCGATTAGTGCGTTTTTATGGTCTGTTAAGAAATCTGGTGGCTCACGCCTCTAATCCCAGCACTTCAACAGGCCAAGGTGGGCAGATTGCTTGAGCTCAGGAGTTCGAGACCAGACTGGGCAACATAGCAAAACCCAGTCTCCACCAAAACTACAAAAATTAGCTGGGTGTGGTGGCATGCACCTGTAGTCCCAGCTACTCGGGAGGCTGAGGTGGGAGGATTGCTTTGAGCCCCAGGAGGTCAAGGCTACAGTGAACTGTATTGCACCACTGCACTCCAGTCTGGGTGACAGAGTAAGTCCCTGTCTCAAAACAAACAAACAAATGAACAAAAAACAACAAAAACTTTTCCTACCCCAGGGCCACAGATATACTTGCTTTTAGAATCTCCCGGAAGCATTATTGTTTTGCCTTTCACATTTAGCTCCTCAACCCTCCAGAATTGATTTTGTGAATGGTGTGCGGTGAGGGTCAATTTTCATGTTTTCTATAGGGTTATTCAATTGTCTCAGCCCCATTTAATAAAAAGGCCATTATTTTCTTACTGCTCTAAAATACTACCATTTATGTAAGTCAAGTGTTCATGGGTCTGTTTCCAGATTCTCCGTTCTGTTCATTGATTTGTTTTTCCTTGTCTTAAATACTATACCTTTATAATAGGCTTCAGTATATGGCAACACAAGGCCTCCAACATTGTTTTTCTTCTCCAAAAGAAACTTCCCATTAGTCTGGGCCCTATATACATTATGGAATCAGTCAACCTCTGAGAAACAAAAGCTGTTGGAGGGCCAGGCATGGTGGCTCATGCCTATAATCTCAGCACTTTAGGAGGCCAAGGCAGGAGGATCTCTTCAGGCCAGGAGTTGGAGACTACCCTGGGCAACATAGTGAGAACCCATCTCTACAAAAATAATTTTTTTAAATTAGCCAGGCATAGTAGCATGGATCCTTTCAGGCCAGGAGTTAGAAACTACCATGGGCAACATAGTGAGACCCCATCTCTACAAAAAAAAGTGTTTGTTTTTTTTGAGACGGAGTCTCGCTCTGTCACCCAGGCTGGAGTACAGTGGCATGATCTCAGCTTACTGCAACCTCCACCTCCCAGGTTCAAGCAATTCTCCTGCCTTAGCCTCCCAAGTAGCTGGGATTACAGGTGCCCGCCATCACACCTGGCTAATTTTTGTATTTTTAGTAGAGATAGGGTTTCACCATGTTGGCCAGCCTGGTCTTGAACTCCTGACCTTGTGATCCTCCCACCTCGGCCTCCCAAAGTGCTGGGATTACAGGTGTGAGCCACCGCGCCCAGCCAAAAAAATGTTTTTAATTAACCAGGCATGGTAGTGTGCACTTGTAGTCCTACTTAGGAGACTGAGGTGGGGGAATAATTTGAACCCAGGAAGTCAAGTCTGCAGTGAGCTCTGGATTGTACACTACACTCCAGCCTGAGTGACAGAATGAGACTGTGTCTCTAAATAATACTAATAATGTTAAAACTATTGGGATTTCTTTGGAATTATCTTGAATTTATAAGTGAATTTGAAAGGAATCATCATGTTTACAATATTGACTTTTTCGATCCATAAATATGGCATATCCTTCCATTTATTTAGTTATTCCTTTTTGTCTCTAAATAATGATTTGTACTTTTTTTTTGAGACAGAGTCTCGCTCTGTCACCTAGGCTGGAGTGCAGTGGCATGATCTCAGCTCACTGCAACCTCTGCCTCCCAGATTCAAGCTGTTCTCCTGCCTCAGCCTCCTGAGTAACTGGGATTACAGGCACGCGCCACCAGGCCCGGCTAATTTTTTGTGTTTTTAGTAGAGACAGGGTTTTGCCATATTGCCCAGGCTGGTCTCAAACTGCTGAACTCAAGCAATTCACCTGCCTCGGCCTCCCAAAGTGCTGGGATTACAGGCATGAGCCACCACGTCCGGCCAGTGATTTATAATTCTACATGAGAATTTTGGCACAGATTTTGTTAGTTTTATTTCTATGTGACACATATGATTTGATGTTATTTGAAAGGTTTTTTTTGTTATTTTCTATTTGTTTTTGTTATTTTCTATTTGTTTCTGTTATATGGAAATGCAGTTGATTTTTAGCATTTGAGATCCACAACTTTATAAATTTACTCATTAATTCCAATAATCTATCTATGGATACCTTTGCATTTTCTGTATACACAATTTTACCATCTGCAAATAACTATAGATTTTTTTTTTCTTTTCAATCTTTATAACTTGTTTTTTCTTGACTTAGTGCCTGTATCATTTAGGTATTACTACATTACCCAAAACAACTACATATTTCTCACAAGTCTAGGGGTTGGCTGAATATTTCTACTGATTTGAGCTAGTCTTGCCAGGGTTCACTTGTGCATCTGCAATTAGCTACAAGTCAGCTAAGCAGCTTTGTTGATTTTGGCTGGGTTTCTCACATACTTGGGGCCACAGCAGAGACAACTGGGCTAACTTAGTTCTGTTCTACATGGTCTCAAGCTCCAAGTTGCTATTATTCCCAGTGACAGTGGCAGAGTCTCCAACAAGGGAGGGGAGAGAGAGAGGTCTCTTGATTCTCAGAAGTGCTACATTGACAATTCCACCATTCTTTTAATCAAACCAAATCACAGGGCTAGATATTTTTAATATTGTACAACCTGTTCTAAGATTCTCTATGATTTGTGATGCTGATTGTCACTTATTTTTGTTATTGAGTTCTAGCTTACTCGTATTACGAACAGAGAAGAATTCAGTAATGATTTCAAGTCTGAAATTCGTTGAGACTTTATAGCTGGAGTGCAGTGGTGCAATCATAACTTACTGCAGCCTCAAACTCTTGGGCTCAGCCTTCTAAGTAGGTGGGACTATAGGTACAAGCCACTGCACCCAGCTAATTGCGTGTGTGTGTGTAGAGACGGGACTCTCACTTTGTTGCCCAAGCTGGTTTTGAACTCCTGGGCTCAAATAATCCTTCCCCTCTCATTCTGTCAAAGTGCTGGGATTACATGGGTTTACAGGGATAAGCCACAGTGCCCAGCCAATTTTTGTCAAATTTTAATACATTTTAAAACTATAATACATTATTAGGTGCATACAAACACTTTTATCATCATTCTCTTGTGGCTACCCAAGAAATTACAGTATGCATCCTTAACTTATCCAATAATAGTAATCCAATAATAGTCATCTAATATTATTTGTATTTTTACTCTCTACCTAGACAATTCCAGAATTCAAGGACCTCAAAACACTACCTATATTTCTATGTGTGTGTTCATATATCTGTGTGTTCATATATATATATACACACACACACACACAGACACACATATAACATATATTCCTTATTTTGCCACCATTGTGGTATATTTAATTTTGTAGCTATTGCAAGTCACATAAGACATTATTATTATTGCTTACATTACTCTTCATTTCTTCTCACATCTCTGACCTGCTACTCTGGGATCGATTTTCTTCTGCCTAAAGAACATTCTTTAGTGTTTTCTTTAGTGTGACTCTGCTGCTGTAAGTTTTTGTTTAACAGAAAATGTCTTTATTTCACTGTCATTCTTAAAAGATGTGTTTGATGGGTACAGAATTCTATGTTAGTGGTTATTTTCTTTTATCACCTTAAAGATTGTACTTCATTATCTTCTAGCGCTCGTTTCTGCTGAAAGGTCAGCTGTGAGTCAAGTTGTTGTTCCTTTGAAGATAATCAGTCTTTTTCCCCGACTGCTTTTAAAGTTTTCTTTTCCTTTGGTTTTTAGCATTTTTACTATAATGTGGTTCTTATTCATGTTTTCTTACTTTCTTGGTTATTTGTTTATTGCATGCTGGAAATTGCATTTGCAAAATTATTTGTAAAGATAATTGGAGGCCCAGGATAATATTCTCTTCCTCCATAAAATAGTAATATATTTGCTGGGGGCATGAGTAAGTCAGGATCACTTTAATCCAACTTCAGAGCTGTAATGATTTGAAACTGGCCTGCAGTTCCTCTAAAAGCAGTTCACTGTCTGGTTCACTATCTCCTACAGTGCAGCTCTTTGTGATCCCAAGTCAAAGTGCAAGTGTGTTGAGGGGTAGATATTTAAGACTTCAACTTTTGTCCCATTGGCCCCACACTGCTCAGCCTCACAGCTTCTTCGTTACCTCTTCTGGAATGGGCAAATGCCTCCCAGAACTCTCCTCTTAGAATTTGTCTTCCGGCCGGGTGCAGTGACTCACGCATGTAATCCCAGCACTTTGAGAGGCAGAGGCAGGCAGATCACGAGGTCAGGAGTTGGAGACCAGCCTGGCCAACATGGTGAAACCCCATCTCTACTAAAAATACAAAAATTAGCCGGGCATGGTGGCGTGCACCTGTAATTCCAGCTACTCGAGAGGCTGAGGCAGGAGAATTGCTTGAACCCGGGAGGTGGAAGTTGCAGTGAGCCGAGATCGTGCCACTGCACTCCAGCCTAGGTGACAGAGCAAGACTCCTTCTCAGAAAAAAGAAAAAAAGAATTTTGTCTTCTACTAGACCTTGGTTCAATATTTCCCTACTCTCTTGCTAGCTCTCCAATGCCTACAGTAAGGTATATTTTTAATTTTGTCCTAATTTTCAAGAGGAGGCCAATTTGAATCACCTATTTATTACTAAAAGCAAATATCTTCTATCAATTTGCCATCTTCCAGAAATATGTTGAAATCTGCCTTCTCTTGATCAGTTCCTCTACCAGCCTTACCACTATTTTGAGCTTATTCTCTTTAGTTCTTATTTATTGTGATTAAAATTACAGGCATGTACCACCACAGCAGCCAATTTTTAAATTTTTGTAGAGACAGAATCTCACTATGTTGCCCAAGCTGGTCTCAAACCTCTGGACTCAAGCGTTTCTCCTGCCTCAGCCTCCCAAAGTATTGGGATTAAAGATGAAAGTAAGGAGAAAATTCCGGAGAAATTGAGGAGATAAATGTGTGAATGGTATATCTGCCATATTGTACCAGGTCCTGCTTAAAATTATCATTAATATTATTATTATTTTTGAGATGGAGTCTTGCTCTGTTGCCCAGGCTGGAGTGCCCTGGCACAATCTTGGCTCACTGCAAGCTCCGCCTCCCAGGTTCACGCCATTCTCCTGCCTCAGCCTCCCGAGTAGCTGGGACTACAGGCGCCTGCCACCGCACCTGGTTAATTTTTTGTATTTTTAGTAGAGACAGGGTTTCACCGTGTTAGGCAGGATGGTATCGATCTCCTGACCTCGCGATCCACCCGGCTCGGCCTCCCAAAGTGCTGGGATTACAGGCGTGAGTCACCGCGCCAGGCCTAAAATTATTTTTAAGTAACTTAAAATCATTTGTTAATATTAGGATTCAGGCTGGGTGTGGTGACTCATGCCTGTGATCCCAGCACTTTGGGAGGCTGAGGCAAAAGGATCTCTTGAGCCCAAGGGTTCAAGACCATCCTAGGCAACATAGTGGGAATGTCTTTACAAAAATTTAAAAATTATCCGGTATGGTGGCACGTGCCTGTAATCCCAGCTACTCAGGAGACTGAGGTGGAAGGATTGCTTGAGCCCAGGAGGCCAAGGTAGCAGTGAGCCATGATCACACCACTGCACTTCAGCCTGGGAGACAGAATGAGACCCTGTCTCAAAAAAATAGATAAATAAATTAGGATTTGAACTATTATTTTTATAACAACTGTTTTGAAATATTATTCACATACCATATAATTCCCCCTTTTACAGTAAAGCCAATGTACTTGGAACTGTTATTATGAATAAATTATTTGTGCCATGCCTCATGACAATTCTTCAGATACTACTATGGGTTTCTGTTTGTGTTTGTTTGTTTTTGAGACAGGATCTCACTCTGTCACCCAGGCTGGCATGCAGTGGTACAATATCGGCTCACTGCGACCTCCACCTCCTGGGCTCAAACAATCCTCCACCTCAGCCTCCCTAGTAGCTGGGACTACAGCCACCCACCACCATGCCCAGATAATTTTTGTATTTTTCGTAGAGGTGGGGTTTCACCATGTTTCCCAGGCTAGTCTTGAACTCCTGAGCTCAAGTGATCCGCCCACCTCGGCCTCCCAAAGTACTGGGATTACAGGCATGAGCCACTGCGCCCAGCCAGATACTACTGTTTTAAGACACTGTTGTGGAGCTGCTCCAGGAGCTTACGACACAGAAGGGGAGATGTGACACATGCATAGACAGTTACAATAAGAAATGGCAAAGTAAGTAAGATGAGAGGAGGCCGCATAAAGGAATGTTTCATGAGGGAATTAGTATTTAAGTTGAATCTTGAATGGTCAGTAGTGCAGAAATGGCCAGAAGTAGGACAAACTGGCACTCCAACAAGTGGGTCACCAGGACTGCTGGGCTAGCCCTTGGTGAGGTTTAGAGAAAGCCTTCCTGCCCCCACATTCTAAGCAGCCTTGTGCAACTGGAACAACTAAGTGCCCTGGAAAAGCCCAATCAGACTGAGGAAATAGGAAACTTCAGGCCCTATTGTCGTTTTGTGTTTTTTTGTTGTTGTTTTTTGTCTGTTTCTGAGACGGAGTCTCACTCTGTCAACCAGGCTGGAGTGCAGTGGCGTAATATTGGCTCACTGCAAACTCCTCCTCCCGGCTTCAAGCGATTCTCCTGCCTCAGCCTCCTGAGTAGCTGGGATTACAGGCATTCACCACCACGCCCAGCTAATTTTTTATTTTTAGTAGAGACAGGGTTTCACCATGTTGGCCAGGCTGGTCTCAAACTCTTGATCTCAGGTGATCCACCTGCCTTGGCCTCCCAAAGTGCTGGGATTACAGGTGTGAGCCACTGTGCCTGCTCCCTGTTGTCATTTTGAATAGAGCATAGTCAAACTAAAAATAAAAGATAAAACTGAAGAAGTAGACTGTGGGGGACTTTGAACGCTACAGTAAGTAGTTTGGACTCTATTTAGTAAGCAATGAGAAGCCAGGGGGGATCTTGTTCAGAGGAATGCCATAAACAGAGCTGAAATTTGAAGAGGGCTTGTTGGCAGTTGTGTAAAGGGGAGAAGCAAGAGACAAGGAGATCAATTAGAAGGTCAATTAGAGATCAATTAGTAAGCTAGAGTAATGATAGGAGAATAGAGAGGGGCTTGAGACCAATACATCCTGCAAAAACATCACTTTACATACTGGAAGGCATGGGCTACAGAAGGAAGGGGTGGAGGAAGGATACATTAAAGATGATGCCATGCAGAAGAAATGGGTTGAGATCTGGCTCCACAGTTTTTTAACTGCATGACTGGGACAGTCACTTTAGTTTCCTGTGGCCTCAGACAACTCCAGAAACTTGGTGGCAGAAGGAAGGAAAGAAATGGAAAAATAATTAAAGGGGGTTGTGGGATTGGCCAGATTTTTAGGATGGAAATGATCAGAGACTGAAGAGGATTAGGATTAAGGTTTGGATTGAAGATGGGAGAGATTAAATATTTTCTATGTTAATGAACTAGATGAAGTTCAAGAGTGAAAAATCAGTATATTACTTGGACTTCACATTCTTATTAATCATTACAGTAGTCATCAAAAGATAGTTTGCTGAGGGCTGTGTTTGCTAATGTTGATTTATGGGATTTCATAATGTATTTATTACCAGTTCCTTGGTGACAGTTAACGTCACCTGCAACAGAAAGGGCCAGTTATATCACATATACCATTTTATAGATATTTCAAAGTTCAGAGACTATCCCTAAAGTAAATGTTTGGGTATTGCTTTTTTTTTATTGCATATGGTGCCACTTTTCTATGTAGCTTTGACAGAATTACATTAATTTTCATCCTAAATCAAATTTGTGTGAAATGGACATTTTAAAGAGATACTGAGATATTTTCACTTAAATGTTATTTTGTTTGTATCCATAAATAACTCATAATCTCATATTTAATTATATGTGGTGGTTTGAATTATTTGATCCATGGAGGACCTCTAATAAAGTCACTAACTGGTTATTGATCAAGTTAATTGGTTAAATGACTGAATGGTTATCAATTCAGATTGTGTCTATGTGTAAAAACAGTCTGACTGCTTTTACTGAAGTGTCCAGCCAAATCAGGTTTTCATTATACTCATGTTAGAAGTAGAGAAGGATTTTGTGCATTTACACATGACACACACGAACCATCGACACCCTATAAATAGAGCGGGTGGTTGGGCCAGACACTATACTTGTTTAGTTGGGTAGTGCTTCCCACTTCCGTGAACCTCTGGTGTTTACTGTTCTCCAAACCAGCTCCTTGGTTGATGACAGCAAAAAATGCTAGTTTTTGAGTCACGCAGAATGTTTTCTTCATTTGTATACTGTTAATATATTACCAGGCCACATATCATTCAAAACAAAAGGAGGAGAACAAAAATAAAACCACAAAGACAAAACCCTTATTGCTACTCACCCTGCAATGTTAAAAGCAAAGAAGCTATTCCGACCAACTAATATTTCCTTGACAACACTAGACGGTTGGAGGCCTCTTGCCAGATCAGTGTAGAGACATAAGTAATGCCATATCACTGCCCTATACACACAAAGGCTGTGTTTTAGAACAGTAAGAAGCTTTAGAAAATACACAGGCCAATCCACTCTTTATAAGACAAGACAGAGATCCAGTGAGTCACTAACAAAGTCAAGAATCTAGGTTGATTTTTTCTGCATTCTGAGCTCTTTGGACCAAACTGCCAATGATATACTATCCAAGACCAGCCTTGTCTACACACAGAACAGGCAGCTTGCTTAGAAAGAAGATGTTCTGCCGGGCACGATGGCTCACACCTGTAATCCCAGCATTTTGGGAGGCCGAGGTGGGCGGATCTCCTGAGGTCAGGAGTTCGAGACCAGCCTGGCCAACATGGTGAAACCCCATCTCTACTAAAAATATGAAAATTAGCTGGGCATGGTGGCAGGCGCCTGTAATCCCAGCTACTCGGGAGGCTGAGGCAGAAGAATCGCTTGAACCTGGGAGGCAGAGGTTGCAGTGAGCCGAGATCACGCCATTGCACTCTAGCCTGGGGAACAAGAGCGAGACTTCACCTCAAAAAAAAAGAAAGAAAGAAAGAAAGAAGGTGTTCTTCTCTCCAAAAATATTTCCCTAACTAATTTTCCCAATGTGTAAGATATTGATATGTGGCCTAATGCCTTGCAAGAACTCCACAGATATTTACAGATATAAACTGAGAACATCGAAGACCATTATTAAAATAAAAATATTTAACAAGAACTGACCATTTCACTGGAATTCTCCCATGATGTACTGTCCATACCAGCTGTACATAGGTAAAAATTATAAATGGTAAACTCAGTAAAGCAATGTTACCTGACCATGGTCAGAGAGCTAGTAGGGCGGAGCAATGTGCAAATCCAAGTGGGTCAGATTCCTAAACCATGCTCCTTTCAGGAGCCGGGGAGCCTGTATTTCAGTGTCTTTAAGGAATGCTAATGGTTAAATGGCAATCTGCCCATAGCCAGAGCAACCAAAATATAGTTCAACATAAATTATGCTGATACTGAGCCAGGCATGGTGGCTCACGCCTGTAATCCCAGCACTTTGGGAGGCCGAGGCAGGCGGATCACCTAAAGTCAGGAGTTCAAGATCAGCCTGACCAACATGGTGAAACCCTGTCTCTACTAAAAATACAAAATTAGCCAGGCGTGGTGGTGCGTGCCTGTAATCCCAGCTACTTGGGAGGCTGAGGCAGGAGAATCACTTGAACCCAGAAGGCAGAAGTTGCAGTCAGCCAAGACTGTGCCATTGCATTCCACCCTAGGTGACAAAGTGAGACTCCATCTCAAAAAAAAAAAAAAATTGCTGATGCTTTTATCTCATTTCTATCTGAGAATAACAATAACTGATATGGATTGAGTACTTGTGTACCAAGCCCTGGCTTTACCCTATTGCTTCATTTAATCTTCACAAGTAACCTATTAGATAAATGTTTTCATCATTGTTAGTAACATTTTTACAAGAAACTGAGGTGTAGAGCAATTTACTGACTCACCAAAGACCTCACAATTTGCAGCAGGGATTTGAGCCTGGGCAGTGACTCCAGAGTCCTTAATTACTACTTTATGCTGCCATGTAGACACCTTCAGCCTCCATAAGAAGCCTACAGAAGGGGCCTGGTGGTGGTTCCATGAAGAAAGTTGTGGAGACTCCAGATTGCTAAAGGTGCAATGAAGGCAGAGGTAGAAAGAAGTCTGAATCTTTTAGACAACTATTATTAATAGTTTACACAATTATCAAAGGTGTTGAGGCAGCGTGGACTAGCCTTTACAGAGCCTTGTGGAGAAATTCCTGATCTCTTGGTGACAATTAACAAGGCAATGGGGAAAATGATGTGAGTCTTCTCTTTGGAGACCACTCTGAGCCATCTTTTTTCCCAAAGAAGAATGCCTAAAATTATTCTTACAATCTATGCTTCGGTTGTAATTAGTTACTCAGATAAGTTATCTGTTGAGAGCTGGTCCTGAGACAATGAACCGGGATAAGCAAGTTTCTTGGGGATCCATGGGCAATAAGAAGTCTGGGGCATGTACTGCAAAGGCAGATGGAGACACAAAGCAGGAAGAACGCTAACAAGCAGTGAAAACCTGCAGGGATAAAGGAAAGCAGGAAAAACGGAAGACAATTTCTCTGTCAGTTCTGGCTGTAGTTCTGACATTCAGAAACTAAACTGAAAAACTCAGCCAGTTACCCAACTATTGTGCAAGTATAACTTTAAATTAACAGTGTCTTTATTTTTGGTTAGTGGTCATTTCTGCTTTCATTCAAAGAACATTTAGACCAAAAATTCAAGCATATAACTCATTGGGCTTCTCCCCAGCAACCCAATAGTAAATCTATCCAGGGAATAAAATAAATATTATCAACTTTCTTTTTGTTTTTTTTTTTAATTTTATTATTATTATACTTTAAGTTTTAGGGTACATGTGCACAATGTACAGGTTTGTTTTTTGTTTTTTGTTTTTTTGAGACAGAGTTTCGCTCATTTCCCAGGCTGGAGTGCAATGGTGCGATCACGGCTCACCGCAACCTCTGCCTCCCAGGTTCAAGCGATTCTCCTGCCTCAGCCTCCTGAGTAGCTGGGATTACAGGCATGTGCCACCACGCCCAGTTAATTTTGTATTTTTAGTAGAGACGGGGTTTCTCTGTGTTGGTCAGGCTGGTCTTGAACTCCCGACCTCAGGTGATACGCCCGCCTCAGCCTCCCAAAGTGCTGGGATTATAGGCATGAGCCACCATGCCCAGCCCCTCAACTTTCTTAATTACTTACATGCAAAATTTATTCCTCATCTTGGCCATGCAGGGAAGTGGCATTTCTCAATGTTATGTGTTGACAAACTACCACCCGTGTGGGCCAAAGCTCCTGACCCACAGTGTTTTTGTTTTTGTATTGTTTTGTTTTGCTTTGTTTTTGGCGATGGAGTTTCACTCTCGTTGCCCAGGCAGGAGTGCAATGGCGTGATCCAGGCTTACCGCAACCTCCACCTCCTGGGTTCAAGCCATTCTCCTGCCTCAGTCTCCCAAGTAGCTTGGATTACAGGCATGCACCACCATGCCCGGCTAATTTTGTATTTTTAGTAGAGACGGGGTTTACTAGAGACGAGGTTTCTCCATGTTGGTCAGGCTGGTCTCGAACTCCTGACCTCAGGTGATCTGCCCACCTCAGTCTCCCAAAGTACTGAGATTACAGGCATGAGCCATTGCTCCCGGCAAGGTTTTTTTTTTTTTTTAAGAGATGAGGGTCTCACTATATTGCCCAGGCTGGCCTCAAACTCCTAGGTTCAAGCTATCCTCCTGTCTCTGCCCCCCACAGGTAGCTGGGACCATATTGATTGCCTCTATATCCAACTCCAAAGTGTCTTTTTATAGATAAAGTTTTATTGGCACACAGTCACACCCATTCATTTTCATATTGTCCACAGCTGCTTTCACACTACAACAGTAGCATTGAGTAGTTATGACAAAAACCTTATGGCCTGCAAAGCCTAAAATATTTACTATTGGCCCTTTACAGAAAAAGTTTGCCAACCCCTAGTCTAGACTACTAATGAGAGAAATGGAGGAAAAATTTTTTTCTAACAACTTTCGAACAATTTTGGGGGGAACGCCGTATAAATTTGGCTTAGTAAAAGACTCTTGGACCGCCCCCAGGAAATTGTGTCAAAGAGTTTAGAAAAATAAATATACAATAAAAGTAAAGATACACACACACAAAACAGCAAACTTCAGGTAACTATTTTGGAGTGCAAACAGGATAAATTAAATGTTCAGACAATCTGATAAAATAACCATTTGGAAACTGAAAAAAAAAAAAGACTCTTAGACTAGAAGCCTGATAATATGATTCTGTTGTCTTTTTTTTAAGTTACAGGATTAATATTATATAAATGGGGCTATGGAATATGAGCCAGTGAGGTTATCCTAACTACTGACCCCTGTATCAAGCAATAACTGTGGGAAGAGGGAAGACAGTGTGGAACGCTTCACAGCTCACCATGCAAGAGGAGAAAAAATGAGTGAAGGAGCCCAGAGGGAAAGAATGTTTTCAAAGCTGTGGTTTCCTCATCTATTGAATAAGGGCACTGGGCTTCTCCATGGGGCCTAGGATTAACTTCACTGGCTTTTTCTGAATCATCACAAAAATCCCAAGATTTTATGTCCTGAAATCCAGCATCCTACATTCACTCCTGGATGTGGATGTCTTCTTGAATTATACCATCAACAATCATCAAACCACTGAAGCATCTATTCAGTATACTGGGATTCTCTGGTTACGTATTACTATTCCAACATCTTTGGTCTCCATATGTATAATATGTCTGAATAACTTAACAACTTCTAATTATTAGCAAATTCACATCTTTTCCCCAATATTAATACACACAAGCCAGCTATCATAAGACACCATTCTCAGCCGAACACTACAAGATTCAAAAGTTCTCTGAGGCCTCAGCAGTATCTTATTAATGACTAACTGCCGACTAACCTACACATTTTGGGTCAGGCTAGGAGTGACTGATAACTGTCCGTGTGACTGGGTAGCTGTAGGTTCCTGACAATCATGGTAGGTAATCTTGTGACCAAATAGCAGCTAATTGAGATTTTAAAAACTGTCACAGCTCTCTGAAGAGGTGTAAATAGAAATTATCTGTGCATCTCATATGTCTATATTATACAGCTAGGAATAGGGCTTGGGCCTATTAAAAATATATTCAGGCCGGGAGCAGTGGCTCACGCCTGTAATCCCAGCACTTTGGGAGGCCAAGGCGGGTGGATCACGAGGTCAGGAGATCGAGACCATCCTGGCTAACATGGTGGAACCCTGTCTCTACTAAAAATACCAAAAACTAAAAAATTAGCCAGGCACGGTGGTGGGCGCCTGTAGTTCCAGCTACTTAGGAGGCTGAGGCAGGAGAATGGCATGAACCCGGGAGACGGAGCTTGCAGCGAGCAGAGATCACGCCACTGTACTCCAGCCTGGGCAACAGAGTGAGACTCCGTTTCAATAAATAAATAAATAAATATATATATATATATATATATATATTCATTTATTCAACAAATATATGCTGAATACCTACTTTATGCCAGGAATTGGGTTAAACTCATGTCTCCAACTATAATCCTTACATTATTTTGTGTTCCATTTTATCCCACATTCTTGCTAAAATAAGCCACACTACACAAGTTTTCTCTGATTTTTCTGATAAATATTGAGCTGTCCACTTGATGATATTTTCACACAAAAATCACAGGGAAAAAGCACTTCCTGCAAGGACATCAGAGGCATTACCCACTTTTTCTTGATGGCTTTGGCTCCAGGGGGTCAAAATGTCCCATCATATTTAACCAATACGGTTCCCTCAGTGATAGTGCCCACTTCTTCCATCCCATTTATAGCTAAAAAGGAGCCTGCCACTTTTAGCTCCAGGATATGCATGAGAAAGCCATAAGAATTCAAGAAAGGGATGGGGGAGATGGGGCAGGGGGCTGGTCACAGAAACCTGATTGTCCCTCTGAGCTTTGGAGGGCAGAGAGAAGTATTGCGGGCAGAAGCCATCTTTTCTTCTTCAGAAATAGGAGCGATGACAGGAGGCTCTTGGGACCCGATCCAGGGCAGAAGGGGTAAAAATAGTGACTGCTAAGCCGATGTTTCTCCAAGAGCCTCCCAGCTCAGTATATCAGAGCCGCCTGCAGTGCTCGGTACAGTAGACCTTTCCCTGGGCCCATCCAGACCTGGGGAATCAGGGCCTCTGGAGTGCAGTGAGGGAAAGTCTATATGCCAAAGTGATTTCCATGCACAAAAAAGTATGAGAACCCCTGCTGAAATATTTATGAATTGATGTACAGGTCTTTAACTTTAAATTAACTAAAACATTGATTTAAACAAGTGTGGCTAATATTATAATGGAGTTTATTAAAACTCAAGCCCTTAAAGCACCACGATGAGCGACAGAAAATTACCTTGGAGTGGGTCTTTCTTCCCACCCTCTTCTCTCCAGCTTCCCTGTCTCTTCCCACCCCTTTCTCCCTTTCATCATATGGGAAGGGCTGTAGGGCTGAAAACCAAACAATAAAAGCAGCAGCAGCAACAACAAAGACTAAAGGCCAGATGCAGGGCAGGACTAGGCATTAGCTCATGGCTAAGAAAGGTGGCTGAAAAAAGCAGAGAAGGCAAAATATTTACATTTCTGTTGTAGACATTTCCATATATATATATATATATATATATATATATATATATATATATATCACATTCGATCTGTAAAGATTAACAAGACTGGCGAATTTATCCCTGAAATAGGAATCTCCTTCCAAATTATCCCTGAAGCTAAACTTCTTAATAATGATTACAGATGATATATGCGATTATCCCTATTGCAAGAAGTAGTTTTCCTCAATCTCTCTATCCTGTTCTTGTGTTGCCTAAACAGACTGACACCCGGGGGTCCCTTTCTTTCTCATCCTGCTGCTCTCAGAAGCCTTTTGCTCCAGTGACCACTCTTCTATCCTTGGGCAGGTTCTCTCTCCGTCTTCTTAACTTACGTTTGTCCCCACACTCCTACGTATTCTGTGATGTTTTAGACAGAAAGATGAAATAAATATCCTTGCCCTCCAGTCTCATGCCATCTACATGAGACAGCGATCAACTAAACCCAAAACAGATGTTCAATTCAACACAGCTCTTCCTGGCCACTCCTCAGCTCCTTCTCTTTCTCCTCTTCTGCTCACCCTTTTAAGTTTGCAACTTTTCTCCTATGCCCTTTGCTTTTCTCTAAACGCTATCTTTCCCACACATCACTGAAAAAATTTTGCTAATGAGAAATACTTCCTTTGCTATATTAAACAAAAGGCATTTGATGATGAAGTCATTTTAAAATCTTAAATCATTTTTAAGGTAAGTGCAAGTACCACCTGGGCTTTCAAGAAAGAAAATAGTTGACTTCAATAGTTGTTTTATTTTATGGGATAACCAGAACAGCTTTTAAATTGCACCAAAATAATAGGGAGCAATGAATGAAAGAGCAGTATAAAAATACATGTTTAAGCCGGGTGTGGTAGTGCATGTCCACAGTCCTAGCTACTCAGGAGGTGGAGGTAGGAGCTCCAGGAGCTCAAGACTGCAGTGAGCCATGATCCTAACACTGTACTCTAGCCTGGGTGACAGAGAAAGACCCTGTCTAAACAAACAAACAAACAAACAAACAAACAAACAACAGCTGAAGCACAGTCTTTCCTATTTCCCTCCTGATTATACTGAAAAATACATATTGGTGTCAAGACAAATACACACAGATAGATAGATAGATAGATAGATAGATAGATAGATAGATAGATACATAGATAGATAGATAGATAGATACACAGATAGATAGGTAGATAGATAGATGATAGGTAGATAGATAGATAGATACACAGATAGATAGGTAGATAGATGATAGATAGATAGATAGATAGATAGATACATAGATAGATAGATAGATAGATACACAGATAGATAGGTAGATAGATAGATGATAGGTAGATAGATAGATAGATACACAGATAGATAGGTAGATAGATGATAGATAGATAGATAGATAGATAGATAGATAGATACATAGATAGATAGATAGATAGATACACAGATAGATAGGTAGATAGATAGATGATAGGTAGATAGATAGATAGATACACAGATAGATAGGTAGATAGATGATAGATAGATAGATAGATAGATAGATAGATAGATAGATAGATGATAGATGGCAAAGTGAGAAAATTAAGTGGAGACTATGCAGGAACTAATTCATCAAGAGTTGTTGGTTAATACCTAATGGGGAAAAAACAGTAGGAAGAATATGAAATCACACCATGTGGGAAGGCTGTCTGTACATTAATATTTTAATTCATGCCAAAAACAAAACTATATGAGAAAATGTTAAAATGCAGAGAATTTCTCCTTAAAAGTGAAAATAGGGTGAGGCATGGTCCTGACACCTGTAATCTCAACACTTTGGGAGACCAAGGTAGAGGGATGCCTGAGGCCAGGAGTTGGAGACCAGCCTAGGCAACATAGTGAGACCCCCATCTCTACAAAAAATTTAAAAATAAGCTGGACATGTTGGTACATGCCTGTAGTTCCAGCTACTAAAGGAGGCTGAGGCAGAAGGATCCTTTGAGCCCAGGAGTTCAAGGCTGCAGTGAGTTATGATCGCACCACCGCACTCTAGCCTGGGCAACACAGCAAGACTCTGTCTCTTAAAAAAAAAAAAAAAAAAAAAAAAAGGTGAAAATAGCTCTCCAAGTGGGCAGAAAGGGGATAGAGAACACTTAAACATGTTATGTTACTATACAATAAACCAATCCTAACTTACCCATCCTAATGAAGGAAAATAGCAGCACATCAGTCCAGGGTGGCCAGCCAAAAATAGCATTACTATTAGACTTTAAATATATTTGAGCTACTCATTTTAACAGGGATGGGGTTCTGTTCTGAGAATTCATCCGATCTCCAAACAATTAACAAGGAAATATTTAGCGTGCTCTTTTTATGTGCAGAACACTCAACACAATGTCTTGAGTGTGGCAAAGACTTGGCACCGTATGGGATAGTTTAGAACATTCCTTCACATGTACATAACAGCTTTTCCAAAATGAATTTTTTATCATTCATTCATTCATATACTCATTCATTCAATGAATCTCCGACCTATTATGTTCCAAGCACTGCTCTGGCCCTTGGAATACATCAGTAAACAAACAGATAAAAAGCTCTCCCTTCTCACTCCTGTGGAGCTTCAATTTAGGTTGGGGGGATGACCAGTAAGCATAATAAAAAAATCAACTACATGGTGTGTCTAAAGTTGCCAGCATCCTAGTTTGCTTCAGATAGCCTCAGACTGTAGACATTGCCCTGGCTCCCCTCATCCCAGGTTGATGACCCCTTTCACTCTCAGAAGGGTCATATTTGATTAATAAACTGTATAGTCTCTCTAAGTATGTTTGAAGTTAATAAGGATCATGGAAAGACGGGAGAACAGAGGGTGGATTGCAATTTTAACAGGGTGGTCCAGGTGGGTCTGATCAGAGCAAGAGACATTTGAGCTAAGATTTGAAGGAGATGAGAGAATTGGGCAGAAGAATATGACTTTAAAAGTCTACATCCTTATTATAAAACATTGAAATAATACCACAGTGTAAAAAGTTACCTCTCTTTCTTCCCTACTTAATTCTACTGTTAAACAGTTTCTTTTGCACTTTGGGAGGCCGAGGCAGGCAGATCACAAGGTCAGGAGATCGAGACCATCCTGGCTAAAATGGTGAAACCCCGTCTCTGCTAAAAATACAAAAAAAATTAGCTGGGCATGGTGGCACGCACCTGTAGTCTCAGCTACTCAGGAGGCTGAAACAGGAGAATCACTTGAACCTGCGGGGTGGAGGTTGCACTGAGCCAAGATCACACCACTGCATTTCAGCCTGGGCAAAACAGCAAGACTCCATCTCGGGGAAAAAAAAAAACAACAGTTTCTTTTTCAGGCATATACAAGTCTTTAAAACATAAGTTGTATCATATTGCATACCATATGGCATTTTTAAAAGCAACAACTTGTTATGAAAACATCACATTCTACATATTAAATATATACAATTTTATTTTAAAATAAAATAAAATGATTTAAAAAAATTTATTACCTCTCCATCTAAATCAAATACGCTCTAGTAAAAGAAGAGAGTGAGGCATTTGGGGGAAAGGATGGGGAGAAGGGAGAGAAGGCTTAAACTTTTCTTGATAATGGAGTTTATGCTAAGACTCAATGCATCTTGCAGGCTACAGCAAGTTTCTGTAAAACATAGAGATAGGCCAGGCACAGTGGCTCACACCTGTAATCTCACCACTTTGGGAGGCTGAGGTGGGTGGATCACAAGGTCAGGAGTTTGAGACCAGCCTGGCAACATGGTGAAACCCCATCTCTACTAAAAATACAAAAATTAGCCGGGTGTGGTGGTGGGCACCTGTAGTTCCAGCTACCCAGGAGGCTGAGGCAGGAGAATCCCTTGAACGTGGGAGACGGAGGTTGCAGTGAGCCAAGATCGTGCCACTGCACTCCAGCCTGGGCGACTAAGCAACACTCCGTCTCAAAAACGAAAACAAAAACAAAAACAAAAAACATACAGAGATAGGCCAGGCGCGATGGCTCTCACCTGTAATCCCACACTTCAGGAGGCCGAGGCGGGCAGATCATGAGATCAGGAGTTCGAGACCAGCCTGACCAACATGGTAAAAACCCGTCTCTACTAAAAATACAAAAAAATTAGCCGGTAGTAGTGGCACACACTGTAATCTCAGCTATTCAGGAGGCTGAGGCAAGAGAATTGCTTGAACCCAGGAGGCAGAGTTTGCAGTGAGCCAAGATCGCACCACTGCACTCCAGCCTGGACAACAGAGCGAGACTCCACCTCAAAAACAGAAACAAACAAACAAAAAAACTAAACAGGCCGGGCGCAGTGGCTCACGCCTGTAATCCCGCACTTTGGGGGGCTGCGGTGGGCGGATCACGAGGTCAGGAGATCGAGATCGTCCTGGCTAACATGGTGAAACCCCCGTCTCTACTAAAAATACAAAAAATTAGCCAGGCGTGGTGGTGGGTGCCTGTAGTCCCAGCTACACAGGAGACTGAGGCAGGAGAATGGCGTGAACCTGGGAGGCAGAGCTTGCAGTGAGCAGAGATCGCACCACTGCACTCTAGCCTGGGCGACAGAGCGAGATTCAGTCTCCAAAAAAAAAAAATACAGAGATATTGAGGATGACCACAAAGAATGCTTTAAGAATAATAATATCTCTCCATGCAGAAGTTGAAGAATTTGATCATCTCAGTAGCAGTGAAATCAGCAAAGAAATATTTGAGAGGTTACACTAACATCATGAATGCATTGGATTCATTTCTTTTCTTCACTGGGGTTCCCTTCTTTCTTTCCCCTGCAAACAGGGAAGAGAGTGGGTGTCACTGACGTTATGGATGAGTTTTTATTTTGTTTCTCCTCCTTCCTGACCCCTCCCCCAACCCATCTGAAGAGTGGGGCCATCATGATGTCACATTAAGCTAAGGGTATCCACAAGGATAAAAGGCTGGGTGAGTACAAGGTCATGATTTATGATAGAAACACTTCTCCATGACCAGCATATTGTAAGCTCCACTTGATCAAGTTAATGTCGTGGCAAGTTAAGTGTGTAACTTATTTCTTTGGGTGAAACTAGTCCTATAATAAAGGTACATTTTATGTACAATCTGTCAGCAGGCACTGAGTTAATAAAAAGACCATATCACCAAGACATTTATAGAACCAGATTCAGTACATCTTAGTAACTGATTCTTCCTTTGGTGATTTATTATTATTGTGAAGGCATATGGACTGATACTAGATGTTCAGGACTTCAAAAATATCAGAATGAAAAGTAAAAAGATTCAATCTAGCATCTGGACCTTATGGCCTACCGTGCACCAAGCATTATCTGGCTTTTTCTAATAGTATCAGCATGTTCCCAAGTCTCTGGAGGACAAAACACCCAGGCTGAAACCATCACTTGTCAGTCCTGAGTTTAGGGTATGTAGACATAGCTTAATACCACAACTCAGAAAGAAGAGGGGAAAGCCTTTAGCAAATAGGATAAATCCTTGTTAAGTTAGAGCTAATTAGACAGCGTATATAAGACTTTCAGTGGTTTAAATTGAATTCCCTCTGAATTGTGAGGATCTTATTCATGAATAAGAGTCTGATTAGCTTTAGTAGCTTTTCCAAAGTATGTGTTCAGGAAAATAAGACCTGCCCTCAGAGGCTGAGTCTAGCAACTCAGTCTCATAAAGGGATGTTTATTAGTTTGTAAGGTAAGTCTATAAACTATAATGTTTTTTGTTTTTGTTTCTGAGATAGGGTCTCACTCTATTGTCCAGGTTGGAGTGTAGTGGTGCCATCACAGCTCACTGCAGGCTTGACCTCCTGGGCTCAGGTGATCCTCCTACCCAGCCTCCCGAGTAGCTGGGATTACAGGCGCATGCCACCACACCCGGCTAATTTTTTTATTTTTAGTACAGATGGGGTTTCGTCATGTTGCCCAGGCTGGTCTCAAACTCCAGGGCTCAAGTGATCTGCTTGCCTAGGCCTCCCAAAGTGTTGGCATTTCAGGTGTGAGCCACCACTCCTAAACTACAACGTTTTTATTAGTGACTTAATTTTTCTTACAATAGTCCATTTTGTATCAGATGATAATATTTTATATTGAAAAAAATATCCTTTTCTTTTTTAAAAATTGTATCATTTAGGCCTTCCACAAAGTTAGACTACCCATCCACAGCACACACACACACTCATTCTCAAGTAATGAAATTGAACTGCACTATTATCATTATGCAAAGCTACGTAAAATAACACAAGTGCATTAGGATGTATTTCACCCAGCTTTTGTCTATAGGAAAACCTGAGAAAAAATGAAATGGGTGTCTATCCCTAATTCCTAACAGTAAATGTCCTTGCCTTTGGACCTTTCTGTGTTCTTGGACAGAAAGAGAGATCAAGGTGAAAAATATCAAGGAGTAAGAACAGACAAGGCTAAGATGAAAGAAGTTTGCCAACCAGCTGCCAGATGGGAAAATCCTTACAGTTCATGAGCATCTGAATTCACCAAGATTTTTTATAGAGAGACATAAGTTATACATAGAAGATGAATTGCCTGAGCCTCTGATTCACAAACTCTGTAAGACCACCTAATGTTATTTTAAAAAATGTATGAATGCATACATCTTCATTTTTACTTTATAATCTGAGCTACAGAAAATTCACTACAGCATTATCATCCAGGCCTCATTACCTCTTGGTTAATTAGCTAACATTTGTAAAGTGCTTTGAAGATGAAAAGCATCATATAAATACTAAGAATTATTAAATAATATGAGGGGGAAATCATAAAATAGCTACATTGTTAACATTAATTTGTATTTTATCTGATTATCTTCACCCTAGCATTTGACATTTAGGGCTGGACTATATATAAAGGCTGAGGAAGTTACAATGTCTATTACAGCTGCACTCAGGATTTCAGCTAGCTCCAAATTAATACTTGCCAAAAAACAAGTTTCAAGCAGAAACAAATCAACTGTCCAGAGATCGCCACTTATACTGGTTAAAGTGTTAACTAGTTGAGCGAACAATTTGCCCCCCCCACCCACAGTTAAAGGGAAAGGTATATTAATCCAAAGATTATTAATAAACATTTCTACTTCAAGAAAACACAAAATATACTCATGAATAGTGAGCTCAGCCAGACCATTTTGGTGTGAAACATGTGATTCCACTTTGCACCATGGTACAGTTGCAGATCCTGCTGCTGTATATTATGCAGTGTTGACTGTTCCGGACATTTTGCTGTCATTAAAGTGAGTTAAACAAACTTTTCTGAAGCTGCAGTTCCACTCCCTGTCATCTCATCTCTCCCTTCCCCCAATCCCAAATGGACAGAAGAACAGGCAAACCTGCCTTAGAAAGTCTTTGGCAGCCTGCCAGGGACTGATACAAGGGGGGAAAAAGGCTATAGTAAAATATTATTTAAATATATGTATCATGAAAGCTTTCAATAAAATAGGAAGTAATAGATCAAGTACATTCAAAGTATTTGCAAACTGCTTAATTGGGTAAGGGCAAGTCAAACTCTTCTGATCACAGCAACTTCCTTATTGTAAAGCCCACTTCAGTGATACTGAAGTTAATCCCAAGTCCTGTTACAGGAAACGCATCCTTATTAAAGTAACATTAAGTGCTCCTTTTTTATTGATCTTTCCCTTCAGCTTAATGATAGAAACTTACTGATGTTTTAATAATAACCTCACAAGCTTTATCTCATTTTACTTTGCCTTGGCACTAAAAGATGCAGTGGAAACTAACTTAGCATAAACATTTTGCAGATGTCTTTAAAGGCCAGAGGGAGGTGAAAAAAAAAGATTCAATTGAGCTGCATGTTAACAAAGATGGCTGAAAAACCAAAAGATAAAAGGGAGGCTCCAGTGTGAACATCAAAGAATTGTTAATGACAAGAAATACCATTAGGGTTAGCATCTCTTTTGTTTCAACCCTTTCACACCTGCAATGTGTGGTGAGCTAAGCCTTTGTTCCAAAATCTGAATTACCTCCATTAGCATTTATAGAAAAATGGTTGCAAAACAACAGAAATGTACTTTTGGTTCTCCCCCTTTGCTTGAAAAGTCAGAAATCAGCTAGGTATCTGTGAGTTTCTTTCTAGGTACTGGGTGTAACTATAGACTACAGAGGTGGAAGGTAATAGGTTGCAAATGAGTTTGGTTGAAATGTGAGAGTAGCTTTGTAACTGAACAGGAGAAGCAATACAAGCAACGTGGAGAAGCTCACATAAGAAGCTCAGACATTAGCAATAGCAAAATCAGAGCGTGAAATTCAGATTAGCCCTCCCCAGGCTGTGAGAGGAAGGGGGTATTGCAAGACTTGGCATGGCTAAAGGTGTAACCTGTTTTATTTGGCCCCTGAAAAATTTTAACAGATGGTGGGACCAGCTGTCTTTTTCAGCCATTTAATAAACTCTTCGGTGGTAACAGTTTGGAAAGTGGGGGTTTTTCGTTTTAGGCCAGAGGAGAAAATAAAGAAATCTGTCCCAAATTGTCTTTGCCAAGTAGTAAAGCCTGGAAACATTTTGAAAAGTTAAAGGCAAAAAAAAAAAAAAAAATCTAACAGACTATACAGTTGTCATTATATTTTTTAAGAGAGCAGCAACAAAAACAAATCTGCCAAATGAGATGACTAAATACCGGCCAAATGCATTTTGTATCAGTCTTCTAATCTGGGTTTTAAATTTTGGTCTTTTAAAAAGAGATAACTGGTTATCCTGTTTAAGGCTTATTGGCAAATCAACAGCACTTTAAGGCAACTATCCACAGCAGCACAAAAAGAAGCAAACTAAACATTTATCACAAGTTAGTACTCATAAGATAAATACTTATTCATAATGAAGGGGTGAATTCCCTCCAATTTACATAATTAGTCTAAAATGGCATAGAACCCTCCTAATCATGTCATGTAAATTACAGAATCCAGGCCAGACCTCAGGGAATGTGGAAAATGCTCATGTCAACTTATTTTCAGAACAGGATCTAAGAGATTTTGCAATTTTGTAAAATTGGGCATTTTTTTTTTCCCCATCAATAAAATGGCAACTCTCAATTATGAGAGAAAGAGTTTACTTACAAAGATTCTCTCCAATGGCTACAAACACAACTCCTCTTTTTGCAAATGTTCATGATTCCTGGCTGAGCAACAGCTACTTCTATGTGACAAAGCTTTGTTCAGCCCACAGGCCTATTACGGATACCAGATCTATATTGTCCCAAGTAAATTGCAACAGTACAATGCAAACTCTTTTTAGCAGAGATTCAGACACCTTTTCAGACACCTCAGCCATTTACAGCTTTCATTATGTGTAGTAAATCTCTTTTACTTAGATTCCAGCTTGCTTTCTTTCTGGACTGCTAGTGATGTTTGCTTCTAAAACAATTAGTAAAGTGTAGCTGGTTAAGGAAAGCATAATGAATAATCCTACCTGGAATAAGTTATACAGTCATCAAGCTAGTTACCAGAATTCACAGAATGCCATTTCTAATTCCCCGATTGCCATGACAAATTGCAGTTCTTCTTTTAGGAACACTTTCTTTTCTTTTTTTTTCTTTTTTTTTTTTTTTTGAGATGGAGTTTCGCTCTAGTTGCCCAGGCTGGAGTGCAATGGCATGATCTTGGCTCACCGCAACCTCCGTCTCCCAGGTTCAAGCGATTCTCCTGCCTCAGCCTCCTGAGTAGCTGGGATTACAGGCATGCGCCACCACCCCGGCTAATTTTTTGCATTTTTAGTAGAGACGGGGTTTCTCCATGTTGGTCAGGCTGTTCTTGAACTCCCGACAACAGGTGATCCACCCGCCTCGGCCTCCCAAAGTGCTGAGATTACAGGCATGAGCCACCATGCCCTGCCAGGAACACTTTCTCTAGTCTGTAACACCAGCTACCATTCGTGCAACACATTCTTACTGAGCACTTACTATGCTTTGAGCGCTGGGTCAGCAGCTGAAATATCACGGTGACCAAGACAAACAAGATCCCTGCTCTCTTGGAGCTTACACGGCCTCACGTCTTCACTGGATAAGGAATGAGAGAAAAGAGAAAGGCCATAAACAAAAAGCCCTTCACAGCAGAATATTTAGGATCGATCTATGCAACTTCAAAACTATCTAAATGACACAGATGAGCTTGACAACTAAATGTGGGGGAAGGGGACTTGCCCTCCACTTCAGGAGGAGCAATGGAAGAGATTGCAAGTTCATCTTAGCAATCCTTAGCAAAGCACCTGCCTTTTTTATTGTAACGTTTTTGTTTTCCAGTCACTGGTTTCAAACAGATGTCACAAGCCTCTCACTAGAAAGTATGATCATCTAGAAATTATATAAATCTAGAAATTGTATGTATTTCCTTACATATTACAAAGTGCTTTACTAAATTTTGGGAATAGTTTCAAGTGGGAAAAATAAAGAAATGGAGCCTTACTTTATAGAAATAGAAGCATTAGCCAGGCATGGTGGTGTGTTCCTGTAATCCCAGCCACTGGGGAGGCTGAGACAGAAGGATCACTTGAACCTGGGGGGTGGAGGTTGCAGTGAGCAGAGATAGTGCCACTGCACTCCAGCCTGGGCAACAGAGTGAGACTTCATCTAAAAAAAAAAAAAAGAAATAGAAGCATTAACAGTTAAGTAAAAGCCAGGTTGATCTTGTGGCTAGAAGGCAGATACTTGCAACTATTTCTAGTCCGTACCTCCAAAACTTCAACACCTTTATGTCTGTATGAACCACTGCAGGTACCAAAGTCATTTAAAGACTGACAGCATAGTGGCCAGGCACGGTGGCTCACACCTGTAATCTCGGCACTTTGGGAGGCCAAGGCGGGCAGATCATGAGGTCAGGAGATCAAGACCATCCTGGCTAACACGGTGAAACCCCGTCTCTACCAAAAATACAAAAAATTACCCAGGCGTGGTGGCAGACACCTGTAGTCCCAGCTACTCGGGAGGCTGAAGCAGGAGAATGGCGTGAACCTGGGAAGTGGAGCTTCAGTGAGCTGAGATTGTGCCACTGCACTCCAGCCTGGGTGACAGAGCGAGACTCTGTCTCAAAAAAAAAAAAAAAAAAAAAAAAAAAAAAAAAAAAAAGACTGACAGCATGGCCAGGTGTGGTGGCTTAAGTCTGTAATCCCAACACTTTGGGAGGTCAAGGTGGGCAGATCACTTGAGGTCAGGAATTCAAGATCAACCTGGGCAAAATGGTGAAACCCCATCTCTACTAAAAATACAAAAATTAGCCACACATAATGGTGCACACCTGTAATCCCAGCTACTTGGGAGGCTGAGGCAGGAGAATCGCTTGAACCTGGCAGGTGGAGGTTGCAGTGAGCTGAGATCCTGCCACTGCACTCCAGCCTGGGCGACAGAGTGAAACTCCATCTAAAAAATATATATATATATAAAATAAAACAAATAAATACTGACAGCAATTCTACCAGATTTTCCAGAATGTGGAAATGGAGTTTGCCCTGAACACAAGAGAAAAATGAGGAAATTCATGTGAACTCAACTAAACCTGTGCTGGAAAATTTATTTGTTTCCCTGTAGGGTATTATCCTTTTATTTTTCTTTCAATATCGTCAATCAACAGGT
The DNA here is from genome assembly GCF_028878055.3 of Symphalangus syndactylus. Lineage (NCBI taxonomy): Eukaryota > Metazoa > Chordata > Mammalia > Primates > Hylobatidae > Symphalangus > Symphalangus syndactylus. Next base: position 74,609,748 of record NC_072430.2, read on the forward strand.
CATCTGGGCTTAGTGAACATGGGATTTAGGACTAGTTGCCAGCTTTAATGTTTTCAGGTCAACAAAGTTAGGATTCCCTGTCTGTCTGCAAGGCAAGTGCTCTAGAAGTTGCTGCCTTGGCCAAGGTCTTAGATACCCATGTACGGGACACTGTCTGCTGTGGCTGGCCATGTCACCTTCACAGTGCCAGGCAGGTCACCAGCAGTGGTCACGGCCCAAGCAGGGACTAGTAGAGTAGCCCATAGAAAGGTAGCAACCCCTGGCCGGGCACCGTGGCTCACGCCTGTAATCCCAGCACTTTGGGAGGCAGAGGCAGGTGGATCACCTGAGGTCAGGAGTTCAAGACCAGCCTGGCCAACATGGAGAAACCCCGTCTCTACTAAAAATACAAAATTAGCTGGGTGTGGTGGCAAATGCCCGTAATCCCAGCTATTCGGGAGGCTGAGGCAGGAGAATAGCTTGAAACCTGGAGGAAAAGGCGAAGGTTGTGGTGAGTCGGGACCGTGCCATTGCACTCCAGGCTGGGCAACAAGATCGAAACTCTGTCTCAAAAAAACAAAAAAAAAAAAAAAAGAGAGAAAAAGAAAAGAAAAGCAGCAATCCCTAAGAATAATCTCAGTGACACCTAAGTAGCAATCTGATAACAGACTAAGTTCACATATTTACCCTGTTCCTAATGTCTCACATAAATAAATGCTATATTTGACATCAATTTTTTTTTTTTTTTTTTACTAAAATGTCTCTTCTGAGATGGTAAACTGTAACATTCCTAGCAAAGACAAAAGCAATATTTTACTCTAATGGAAAGCAGGAATGATGAAATAATAAAGCCCATTAAAAGATGGTAAATAGATATTGGCCTATAAATTTCCTTAGGATTGTTGAAAAATATCATTAATTTCAGAACTCTCTAAATATCCAGGAAACTGAAATTTAGAAAAGAGTGCAAGAACCCTGTATATTTATATTAGGCATTTTGTAATAGGTTAAATTCTTTGCTTAAATTGTATAATCAGTAACAGTTGAATTCTTAACATTTAAAGGAACGGTTTAATAAATTAGCAGTACATGTGAAAATTAAATTGTTTCCATTTTCATTGCTATAATTATAAAAATTCAAAACGGATTGAGTACTTGACAAAATAACTCTTAATTTCACTAACATTGTTCAAAACACATTTATTGAATATTTGCTGTGTGCCAGGTGCCATTTATCTGGTACAAAGAGCCCCAGAAAATACTAAAAGTGACAGGGAAGGAAAAAAAGAAAAAAGGAGGGGGGAAAATCAAGAAAGAGGATATTTACTCCTCAGTGTTAAAATAAACTGTAAAATTACAAAAATAAGAGCATTTTGCTGGCACCAGAATAGACAGAGAAATAGAACAGCAAAGATATGAAATAAACACAAGTATATCTTCGTATTTCTTATGATACAAGTGAAATTTCAAATCAGTCCAGAATAATTCAATACATGGCATTGAAAAAATTAAACTTTCAAAAAAAATACAGTTCAGTCCTTGTCAAAAACGGTGAGGGCCTCAGGCTTTTTACCTACTTGCAAACTACCAAGTTAGCCTGCTGTAGTTTCACGGATATTGGCAGAAGGTACAAGACTTTTGGGTCAGAGACAAAATGGCAGTAGCAGCAGCCTGGAGGTCAACGTTTGTACCGGCTCCCTGAGCCCCCATTTCCCACAGGGTGATATGAAGAGGGCCAGATGCTGCCTGCAGGCAGCAGGGTGGATTACAGGAGAGGAATCCCAAGCTGAAGGAGCTATGCTCTTTTGTAATGGGCAGCATGCCTGCTTGATCTTTGCCCCTGATCTTTATTACATCCATAAGCCACCAACCTGCTCTCTGCTCCTAAGAGGACACCATCTCTGTTTTCCAAGGCTGTTCACTATACACACTCTGAAAAGATAGTTGAGGACGAAGCAGTGCCTTTGCTCAGAAAACATGTAGCAACACGAGAGACATGGAGAATTTTCCCCCGCAATGGCCATTAACTAGTGCTTTATTTTAAAAGAATTCTAGATAGATTAAAGAAAGAGTTGAATATAAAAAGAACAGGGTGCATGGGCTTGTAATCCCAGCTATTTAGGAGGCTGAGACAGGAGGATTGCTAGAGTCCAGGAATTCAAGACCAGCCTGGGCAACATAGTGAAACCCTCAGAAAGAAAAGAAAGAAAAGAGGAGAAGAGAGAGGAGAGGAGAGGAGAGGAGAGGAGAGAGGAGGAGAGGAGAGGGCAGGGGAGGGGAGGGGAGGGGAGGGAAGAGGGAGGGGAGGAAAGAAGGAGGGGGAGGAGGGGAGGGGAGGGGAGGAAAGAAGGAGGGGAGGGGAGGGGAGGGAAGGGGAGGGAAGGGGAGGGAAGGGGAGGGAAGGGGAGGGAAGGGGAGGCAAGGCAATAGAAAAACCAGGAGAAAATATATATGAAGGTATCCATGTTTCTCAGGCAGGGAGACCTTTCTAAGCATAGCATCAAAGACAACTTAAAGGAAAAAATCATAATGTATTTTACTACATAAAAATTTAAAACCTGCTCATGTCAAAGACACCATAAAATAAATTGCACTGAGGGAATGGAGTTATTGTTTAATGTGTACTGAGTTTCAGTTTGGAAAGATGAAAAAGTTTTGGAAATGGGTATCAATGATGATTTCCCAACAGTGTTAATATATTTAATGTCACTGAATTGTACACTTAAAAATGTTTAAAATGATACATGCTATATATATTTTACAATAAAAATGTTGTAAAATATTAAATTGTACCAATAAGCTAGGAAGAAAATTTGTTGCATATAGGATAAAGACTAATAGCCTTACTATTTTTATTCAACGAATATGTATTGACTGCTATGATGCATTAGGAATATGATGGAAATCAAGACATCATGGTCTTGCCTTCAAGGACAATAATGAGCTTCTACAAGCTATTAAGAACAAGAAAAACATCCCAATAAAAAAATAAAGAAGAGAGGCATACACAGGTAGTTCACAAAATAATACAAATGGATACATATGAAAAAGTGTTCAGGCCAGGCACGGTGGCTCACACCTGTAATCCCAGCTGAGTGAGGGGGGCTGAGTGAGGCAGGAGAATTGCTAGAGCCCAGGAGATGGTGGTTGCAGTGAGCCGAGATGGCACCACTGCACTCCCGCCTGGGCAACGGGAGTAAAACCCTGTCTCAAAAAAAAAAGAAGAGCCAGGCACGGTGGCTCATGCCTGTAATCCCAGCACTTTGGGAGGCCGAGGTGAGTGGATCACGAGGTCAGGAGTTTGAGACCAGTCTGGCCAACACGGTGAAACCCCGTCTCCACTAAAAATACAAAAATTAGCCAGGCGTGGTGGTGGGTGCCTGTAGTCCCAGCTACTTGGGAGGATGAGGCAGAAGAATCACTTGAACCTGGGAGGCAGAGGTTGCAGTGAGCCGAGATCGCACCAATACCTCCAGCCTGGGCAACAGAGCCAGACTCCATCTCAAAAAAAAAAAAAAAAAAGAAAAAATGTTCAACCTCACTAGTAGTAAAATAGAAATTACAAACAAAATACCATTTTACTTTCAGAATAGCAGTTTTTTCCTTAAAGTGCTCAGTGTTGGTGAGGATACCAGGAAATGGGTACTACCCAAGTCAGCTGAAGTTCATGAATCGGCATGAACTTCCTGGCCTGCACCCAGAGTGAATACATCAGAAACCTGAAAACCATGCTTACTTCTTGCCCAGCTATTCCCTAATAGGAAGGCATCCTGGGAAAATGGTCTGAGATACATACAAAATGTTCTTTGCAGCACAGTATATAATAGCAAAAAAAAAACACTGGAAACAATTTAAATATTCAAAAGTAGGGCATTAATTAGGTAATTATGTTGCCACCATTCAATGCAATAATAGTCTTTTTCTTTTCTTTTCCTTTTTTTTGAGACAGTGTCTTGCTCTGTCGCCCAGGCTGGAGTGCAGTGGCGCGATCTCGGCTCACTGCAAGCTCCGCCTCCCAGGTTCACGCCATTCTCCTGCCTCAGCCTCCCGAGCAGCTGGGACTACAGGTGCCCGCCATCATGCCCGGCTAATTTTTTTTTTTGTATTTTTAGTAGAGTCGGGGTTTCATTGTGTTAGCCAGGATGGTCTCAATTTCCTGACCTCGTGATCCGCCCGCCTCGGCCTCCCAAAGTGCTGGGATCACAGGCGTGAGCCACCGCGCCCAGCCAGAATAATAGTCCTTAAAATGGCTCAAAAGGTAGAAAAAGAAGCCTGGCTATTAAAAAAATACAAAACGACACTATTTTTATTTTTAAATTAAGCCTAAGTAGCCATGAAAATATTAGAGAGTTATACTAGAAAGTTGGCAATGTTTGTCTTTGTGCATTGAACATTTAATAGTTGTTGTGGCCGGGCATGGTGGCTGACGCCTGTAATCCCAGGACTTTGGCAGGCCAAGGCGGGTGGATCACAAGGTCGAGAGATCGAGACCATCCTGGCCAACATGGTGAAACCCCGTGTCTACCAAAAATACAAAAATTAGCTGGGTGTGGTGGCACACACCTGCAGTCCCAGCTACTCAGGAGGCTGAGGCAGGAGAATCACATGAACCCGGGAGGCGGAAATTGCAGTGAGCTGAGATCATGTGACTGCACTCCAGCCTGGGTGACAGAGTGAGACTCTGTCTCCAAAAAAAAAAAAAAAAAAAAGCACAGAACAAGCTGTTCTAGTTTCAGAGAAGGCAGGGCCGGCCCAAGCTCCTCTCCTTCAGGCTCCCTCACCCCCAATACCCCGAGGCATCTCTGCTGAACCCTAAGCCTTTAAGCAAGTTAAAACCTCCACATAATCTTCCAGAAGACAGATTTATAAAACAGAATAGCAGTTTATTGTCAGTAGGAAAATCTAAGCAAACTCTAAGAAGACCAAGCTAAGATGACTGGGGAGGTCACCAGGTGTGGTGGCTCATGCCTGTAATCCCAGCACTTTGGGAGGCTGAGGCAGGTGGATCATCTGAGGTCGGGAGTTCGAGACCAGCCTGTCCAACATGGAGAAACCTGGTCGCTACTAAAAATACAAAATTAGCTGGGCGTGGTGACGCATGTCTGTAATCCCAGCTACTCGGGAGGGTGAGGCAGGACAATCGCTTGAACCCGGGAGCGGAAGTTGCGATGAGCCAAGATCAGCCTGGGCAACAAGGGTGAAACTCCATCTCCCAAAAAAAAAAAAAAAAAAAAAAAAAAGATGACTGGGGAGGATGAGGTCAATAGAGGAGCTGTAGGCACATTTCTCAAAGTGCTGGGTGAGAACCCCTGCATGACAACCACACAAGCCAAGTCAAGTGCCTGCAGAGACACTGATCAGAGTGTCCAAGGTAGGGCCCGGGAGTCTGCATGGAGACACACTCTCCAAGGAGGGGGCTGTCGCAAGGGAGAGGGTGTGGAGTGACAAAGTCCTCATGTATCAGCTCCATCACCTGGTCTCCTACAAGGCAGGACAGGTTGTGTCAGGCCAGCTGAGCACCATTTTCTCATGACTGACAAATGCTTCTTCATTCAAGATTGTTTCCAATATTTTACCTTCATCACCATGATCATCTGAACTTACAACATTGTTTCAGAGCAGAGGAAACACTAATAATTAAAATACTGCTAATCCCGAATGAGTCACCTGTTTAGCTGAGAGTTGGGAGAAACATCAGTCCCGTCGGTCACATTTGTGACCAATCATTTATGAGAATAGTTGGAGAGATTTCCAAAGATGCAACATTCATACATGCGAAACTTCATCCATACTTATTTCCAATTCAGAGAGAGATATTTCCTTCTTATGCTCCTAATTTTGGAGATACTCTCTACTTAGGGTCTGAAAATCTCTACGTATTAATAAAAACCAACACTTATATCTGAACTCCTCACAGAAAACAAGAAGAAGATAATTTAAAAATCCTTTCTTGGCTGGGCACGGTGGCTCACGCCTGTACTCCCAGCACTTTGGGAGGCCAAGCCAGGCAGGTCACCTGAGGTCAGGAGTTTCAGACCAGCCTGGCCAACATGGCGAAACCTCCTCTCTACTAAAAATACAAAACTTAGCCGGTCATGGTGGCCGGCACCTGTAATCCCAGCTATTTGGAAAGCTGAGGCTGGAGAATCGTTTGAACCCAGGAGGCAGAGGTTGCAGTAAGCCAAGATCACGCCACTGCACTCCAGCCTGGGCAACAGGAGCGAAACTGCATCTCAAATAAAAATAAAAAATAAAAAAAAGATAAAAATAAAAAAAAAATCCTTTACCAGCACTCTTTGATTAAAATAAAAACTTCTAAAGAAAAGGTAGTGTCCATGGCACTGATTTATTTCATTTCTGACAGCAGAATTCAGGGCCTAAAACTTTGCATTAATTACATTATTCTTTTGATAATACGAGTGATGCATCTGACTCTTTGAAACAGTTGTGGCCAGATGGAAGTATTGTGTGAATATGACAGCAGCTATGAAAGTTGTTGGATTGACTGCTCTGGGGACCAGAACTTGAGATTTCTCTGCAAAACAGAGCATAAGCAAAAGTGAAGGTTTTAACTCTAGGCGCCCACTGTCTGTCACTGAGCCTCAGCCCTGTCCTGCTGAGGCCACCAGCTCCAGGTAGAAGAACAATTTGGTCTCCTCTCGACTTAATCCTCTCCTGTCTGTGGAGGCCTCACCAAGGGTGCCAATTCTAAGGATGGCACTGAGTTTCAAACACCTGTCCACTAGGAACTGGACTCATACCCCCAACTTCCTTTCATGTAGCCACAAGACAGACATCAGATGGTGACGACTTCTGGTCCCGCCTGAGCAGATCAGTTACACGGTGTCCAACAGCTCCCTGCTACAGCGTCACTATTTTCCGGATATTTATCTGGCTGTGGAATTTTAAATCTAGACTAAAATAGCAAGCAAAATCTTCAGAGAGCCTTGCCAGAATCATAGGCAACATAACTCCGCTTTCCTTGTATTTGATTCCCACGGCATTCCTTTATGCTCATTGTATTTTCTGTGCGTTTTTAAAATGTAATTGACATTAATTTTGTGCATTGCTCTAAGTCCTTTACATTTAGGAACTGTTTTAATCCTCATAACCCTATAGGGTAGATACTGTGATTATGCCTATTTTGTAGATGAGAAAATGAGGCACGCAGAGAGAGGTTAAGTGTCCAAAGTCACGAAGTAGGAAGTGCAGGGGCTGGGATTCACCCCCAAGCAATCTGCCTCCAGAACCTGTGACTAAGGTGTAACACCAACTGTCCACATTTTGCGTATCACCAAAGCCAGGTGCAGAGAGGTCATGGCACTTACACCGCTTGACCTTGCCTCTGCCAAATGAAGCCCAGACTTGCTCTGCTCCTACCACCTTAGTGAGGCCTGTGGTGGTAACCTTGTGTGCATCCTCCCAGGCTGTAGTGTTTCCCTCTGAGTGTTCACTGTCAACCTGACAGCTGGAAACCCCTAGCAGGGAGAAGTCAGTGACCACTCAAGGCCCTGCCTTCTGCTCAGGCTTCCTTAGCCTCCACCGCCCTGAGTAAGGAGCAAACCAGGACTTCCTCAGGCAACTCACTGGGGGTGAAATCCTCTCCTGCCACACACACTAACGGGACCCTGGGGTCATTCATTTGTTCATCCATTCGTCATCTGTTTCATGAGGACCTACTATCAAGCACTATGCTAAGTACCAGATAAAATGTGAGCAAGACACACGTCCCTGCCCGCAAGGAGCCCACAGTGCACATATAGATGGAGGCAGACACAAAAAGATGCAACTTCAATATCCAGGAGGAAGTGTCATAAAAGGAACAGCCATGCTAGGGTGTTGTGGAGCACAGCAAAGGAGCTAAAACCAACAGAAGTTTCTCGGGAGGAAGTGGCGCCCACCCTCAGACTTCAGCCCCCTCAAAGTTTCATGATACACGAGCTAATGAAAGCTTGCACGTAGGACCCCAGGTGATTATTGCAATAGCCACTGAGGAGTTTTAGGCCAGGAATCAACAAGACTTAAGTTCAGTTTCCAACACAGTAATAATAAGGACTAGTACTTACCGAGCTGTGTTCTAAGTGCATTATCATGCTCACAAGGATACAATGAGCCGCCAGGAGCGGTGGCTCACGCCTGTAATCCCAGCACTTTGGGAGGCCGAGGTAGGCAGATCACCTGAGATCAGGAGTTCAAGACCAGCCTAGCCAACATGGTGAAACCCCATCTTTACAAAAATACAAAAAAAATTAGCCAGGCATGATAGTGGGTGCCTGTAATCCCAGCTACTTGGGAAGCAGAGGCGGGAAAAGCGCCTGAACCCAGGAGGTGGAGGTTGCAGTGTGCTGAGATCACACCATTGCACTCCAGCCTGAGGGATAGAGCGAGACTGCATCAAAAAAAAAAAAAAAAAAAAAAAAAAAAACCAGTACAATGAGGTTGGTATTGCTGCCCACTTTATAGATGAGTGGCAGAACGCAGGCTCTTATTTACTCTGATACACTCCCTGCCACACAGCATAAGCTCACACAAGGGATTTAAGAAATGTTTGGGACATTTGGTATTCAAACATCTACGTTTTCACTTCCCCACCTAGTCCAAGGGTTCTTAGCCCTGCATCTCATTGGAATCACCAGAGAAGCTTTAAAAAAAATGAAACAGGTGTGGTGGCTCACACCTGTAACCCCAGCACTTTGGGAGGCCAAGGCAGGTAGATCACGAGGTCAGGAGATCAAGACCATCCTGGCTAACATGGTGAAACTCCATCTCTACTAAAAATACAAAAAATTAGCCAGGAATGGTGGTGGGCGCCTGTAATCCCAGCTTCTCAGGAAGCTGAAGGGGGAGAATCGCTTGAACCCGGGAGGCGGAGGTTGCAGTGAGCCAAGATGGTGCCACTGCATTCCAGCCTGGACAACAGAGCAAGACTCCATCAAAAAAAAAGAAAAAGAAAAAGAAAAGAAAGGAAAAAAGAAAAGTGTGCATGAATGTTTATAGCAGCTTTATTTGTAATAGCCCAAAACTGGAAACATGGGGACATTTGGTATTCGAATATCTACGTTTTCACTTTACCTAGTCCAAGGTTGTCCCAATATGCCCATCAGTAGGTGAATGGGTAAACTGTAGCAGCTCTGTACAGTGGAATACTATGCAGCAATAACAAGGCCCAAAGGACAGATGCACACAACAACTTTGAACAGCTCGCAGGGAATTATATTCAGTGAAGAGAGCCCGTCTCAGAATGTCATCACATGCTGGAAAATCCTGTTTGTATGACATCCTCAAAATGATAAAATTAGAGAGATGAAGAACAGGTTAGGCCGGGCGCGGTGGCTCACGCTTGTAATCCCAGCACTTTGGGAGGCCGAGGCGGGCAGATCACGAGGTCAGGAGATCGAGACCACGGTGAAACCCCATCTCTACTAAAAAATACAAAAAAATTAGCCGGGCGTGGTGGCGGGTGCCTGTAGTCCCAGCTACTCGGAGAGGCTGAGGCAGGAGAATGGCGTGAACCCGGGAGGCGGAGCTTGCAGTGAGCCGAGATTGCGCCACTGCACTCCAGCCTGGGCGACAGAGCGAGACTCCGTCTCAAAAAAAAAAAAAACAAAAAAGAACAGGTTAGCATTGCCAGGGGTTAGGGATGGTGGAACATGGAGAGTGGGTATGACTAGAGAGGGTAAAGGGGCAGCAGGAAGGAGTCCTGCAAGGATGGAACAGTCTGGGTCCTGACCGCGGCGGTGGTTACACAACACAATAGCAAAATTGCTTGTGTCATAAAATGGCAGGAACTATACACAGTGCACCAACACTGATGTTGTATTTTTTGGTTTGTTTGGGTTTTTTTGTTTGTTTGTTTTTGAGACAGAGTCTTGCTCTATCTCCCAGGCTGGAGTGCCGTGGTGCGATCTTGGCTCACCACAACCTCTGCCTCCCAGGTTCAAGCAATTGTCCTGCCTCAGCCTCCTGAGTAGCTAGGATTACAGGCACCTGCCACCACACCTGGCTAATTTTTATATTTTTAATAGAGACAGGGTTTTGCAATGTTGGCCAAGCTGGTCTCTTAACTCCTGACCTCACATTTAGGAACTGTTTTAATCCTCATAACCCTATAGGGTAGATATTGTGATTATGCCTATTTTGTAGATGAGAAAATGAGGCACACAGAGAGAGGTTAAGTGATCTTAAGCGATCTGCCCACCTCAGCCTCCCAAAGTGCTGGGATTATAGGCATAAGCCACTGCACCCAGCAATGTCCTGGTTTTAATATTGTACTATAGATACATCAGATGTAATCACTGGGGGAGCCTGAATGAAGGATACATGGGACATCTCCATTTTTGCAACTTCCTACAAATCTGTAATTATTTCAAAATAAAAGTATATTTTAAAAATCCCATGCCTGAGCCTCACAGATTCTGATTTAATTAGTGTGGGTGGGGTCTGGGTGGCATTAGGTTTGAAAAGCTCCCCAAACAATTCTCACCTACAGCCAGAGTTAAGCACCTCTGTGGGAATCCCTAAAGATGGAGACACTGTTTTGAGTTGAGACGTTGTCTTCAAAAGCCTCTGATAGAATGCACGAGGCCATTTATGAGGTTCCTAGCTGTCACCTGGCAGAGGACAGGCCACTGAGAGGACAGGACCCCAGACATATCTGCATTACTTACGGGGGTTGGGGACCGTGGGGGCTGTCCTACAGCAGGAGGTGTGATCAGCAATCAGCAGCGTCAATCCTCAATGTGCTGGTTTGGCCGGGCTCCTTGCTGGTGTTGCCTGCAGAAGTCTGAGCCCAGATGCCCACAGAGGGATCCCAGCTCCTGCATTAAGACCTCTTCCCCGCTGGATGTGGTGGTTCATGCCTGTAATCCCAACACTTTGGGAGACCAAGGCGGGCTGGTCACTTGAGGTTGGGAGTTGGAGACCAGCCTGACCAACGTGGAGAAACCCCATCTCTACTAAAAATACAAAATTAGCAGGGCGTGGTGGTGCATGCCTGTAATCCCAGCTACTCAGGAGGCTGAGGCAGGAGAGTCGCTTGAACCCCAAGAGGCAGAGGTTGCGGTGAGCTGAGATGGCACCATTGCACTCCAGCCTGGGCAACAAGAGCAAAACTCCGTCTCAAAAAAAAAAAAAAAAAAAAAAAAGACCTTTTTCCCCTCCTGGAAGCTCTAGTCACCAGGTCCAGTTTCAGGGCCTTTTCTATTTACTCTCTTACCATAGCCTCGTAGAAAGGGTCGCTGAGTCCCAGATGGCCAACACTGATTTGCTGGGTGATAAGCCATCTCCAGAACAGTCTCATACACAAAGGTACCACCTTGTACCCCATGTATGTGAACGTTTTCAAAGGGGTTATTCAATTGGTATTGATTAAGAGCAGGTCAAGAAATCCACCGCTGATTCTCGGCAGCCGGCAGCTCAGGTTTCTGCTGGAAGTCTCCAAGAGCTCCAAAAGAGTCTCAAATCAAGGAGGGAAATAGGCATTGGGTGTCTGAAGCCCCCAGCTTCCCTGAGACTGCTCATCAGATGGGAGCCACGTGTGCTCCCACGTTAGCAGAGTGGCCACCCACGGAGCTGCCTGGGCAGCTGCAGAGCAGCCCTGGAATGAATGTTCTGGTCGCTGCATCTGGATGAGTGGCAGACTTCCTGGCCGCCTCTTTTTCTTTTTTTATAGCCTCTTGGCTGCCAGTGTGCAGAGATGTTCTGGCAGCTGGGGACCTGCCTTGGGGCAGACTTGGAGTCAGGGTCCTGATGAGTGGCTTTGTTCTCTTAAACACTATTGTCATCTGACTCACCTATTACTGTGAATAACTTGCTAATTTTGGCCAAAAAAAAAAAACAAGTTCTTAGAAAATCTGCAGTAATGTGTCTTTTTATGTCGGTCAGGGGAGTATTTTCCTGCCTCCTCTTTGATATGGAAATGAGCCTGATAGGTTCATAGGCAGCCAGGAGCTGAACAGAGGAGAGAAAGAAAATTGTGTCCATCATAAAGGTGGCTTCTGCTCTCTTCTGCAAGTCTCTGAAGAATTAGTTCTCAGAAAATGAAGTCTCTCAAAATAAATGAACATCCAATTAAGGTTTCCGTGGGTGTGCGTACATTCCAGGTGTCTATAAAACATACATATTATGTGTTGCCTGATACTGTTATTCATGAATCATCTGAGACAAAGCTTCCTTGTTAAACTAACTGGGTTAAGAAAATAAACTCATCATAAATCATGCAAATCTAATCTATGGATTCACATTCATATTGTCTGGCCACAGCAGCTCTGCCACCAAGGCCTACCACCACTGCAGACAAGTGAGGCTGAGATCAAGTCACAGTGCAGGTGTCTTTGATTTGGCTTCCCCCGTGGTTCCCTCCTGCACGAATACAGTAGCTCCCTTTTTAGCAATCCAGCAACCCACCTGTTCCGCTCACTCTCCTTCCCAGAAGTTTCTGATAAAATCACTTACACTTGTTGAAGGTTGGTTGATTATACTCTAAAGGGCCAGAGTGCCAATCAATCTGTTACCTCAGCAAGGCATGTGCAAATTTAAGACTTCTCTCCACTGCCTGAAAGCCACTGTCCTACTTTCAGGTATTTCAAGCATCAGTGGACAGGTAGGAGTGGGGGACACTAGAGAATTCCATGCTTTTTCACTAAACTTAGCTTATTGAAGGAGGTGGGCCTGAAGTAAATAGGATTTAGCTGCTATAGGGCAAGAGTAATTTTTATTCACTAGCACTTAAAAAGATTTTTTTTAACCTTTGGAGATAAGGTTGCTCTGTCCCCTAGGCTGAAATGCAGGGAGCATGATTATAGATCACTGTGCTCTCCAACTCCTGGGCTCAAGGAATGCTCCCATCTCTGCCTCTGTAGTAGCTGGGACTACAGGCATGTGCCACCATGCCCAGCTAACTTTTTAAATTTTTGTTGAGACAGTCTTACTATATTGCCCAAGCTGTTCTCAAGCTCCTGATTTCAAGTGATCCTCCTGCCTGGGCCTCCCAAAGTGCTGGGATTATAGGCGTGAGCCTCAGAGCCAGGTCACTAGCACCTTTATAAAGCCTGGGTCTTCCACCATCGCTAAGTTCCCATCCTTCCCTCTCCTTCCCTCCTCTCCTGATTTTCTCTCCCTTTAACTTCTCCCTTCCCCATATCAGTCTTTCCTCTACCCCCACCCCCTCCTTATATTCTAACCCCTCCCCTGGATTGCTGCCCCACATCCCCAGGTGCACCTTGTGTTGTCCTGCACAACCAAGGCTATTTTCCCTTCTCCCTAATGCTATTTTAAACCCTGTAATCTTTCTTTTTGGATTACCTGTAGTGTAGCCCCTCATCTCGTGTGGCAGAAAAAGTACTTGCTCTGAATGTCCTCAGACCCTGGATTCTGACCCAGGCGTCTACACTAACCTGCCGGGTGGCTTTCTATGAGTAACTTCTCTGGCCCTCAAATTGGATTTCCAGGTCTATCTCTAGCCTAAAATATTATAATCTTATCTACCTTCCAGGCCTATCTCTAACCTAAAATATTATAATCTTATCTACCCCCAGGAGCAAGGTTTCTTAAAAAAAAACAAAAAACATTGTCTTGATTTCAGCCTTAAAAAGGAAGGAAGCCCTGGCTGGGTGTGGTGGCTCATGCCTGTAATCTTTGGGATTACTTTGGGAGGCCAAGGCGGGTGGATCACCTGAGGTCAGGAGTTCGAGTCCAGCCTAGCCAACATGGTGAAACCCCGTTTCTACTAAAAATACAAAAATTAGCCAGCCATGGTGGCAGGCGTCTGTAATTCCAGTTACTCAGGAGGCTGAGGCAGGAGAATCACTTGAACCCCGGAGGCGGAGGTTGCAGTGAGCTGAGATCGCTCCCTTGCACTCCAGCCTGGGGGACAAGAGCGAGACTTCGTCTCAAAAAAAAACAAAAAAATGGGAAGGAAATCCTGATGCACAATACAACCTAGAGGAAGCTTGAGGACATGATGCTAAGTGAAATCAGCCAGACGCGAAGGGACCAATACTGTATGATTCCCCTTATATGAGGTATCTGGAGTGTCAAATTCATAGGAACAGGAAGTAGAACGGTGGTTGCCAAGGGCTGGGGGTAGGAGGAGAAAGAGGGAGTTATTGTTTAACAAGTACAGAGTTCTCATTTTGTCAGATGAAAAGGTTCTAGAGATTAGTTACATAACAATGTGAATATACTTAACACTACTGAAATGGGTAAGAAATGGTTAAGATGGTCAATTTTTTGTGGGTTTTTTTTTTAATATATATAACCACAATTAACAACATTTTTTAAAGGGAAAAAAACCTGGCCGTTGGCTCAGGCCTGTAATCCCAGCACTTTGGGAGGCTGAGGCAGGTGGATCACAAGGTCAGGAGATCAAGACCATCCTGGCCAACATGGTGAAACCCCATCTCTACTAAAAATACAAAAATTAGCTGGGCGTGGTGGCACACACCTGTAGTCCCAGCTACTTGGGAGTCTGATGCAGGAGAATCACTTGAACCAGGGAGGCAGAGGTTGTAGTGAGCTGAGATGGCGCCATAGCACTCCAGCCTGGCAACAAAGCGAGACTCCATCTCAAAAAAAAAAAAAAAGCCTTCTCATACTTCACATATAAGGAAAAATAATGTTATTACTGTATTGTTGGAATCCAGAAAGAAAAGCAGGCAGGAAGAAAATTTGTCCCTTATTTCACAGGTGACAAAAATGCATTGTCAAGAGCCTTGCTAGGGTCACACATCTCTGCCTGTGGGCTCACACAGAACACTGAACTTACTAGTTTGTCATCAAAAACCAGAAAGTTAAAGCCTCTATGGTTTCTTGTACAGCTTTTAGAAGAAAACAATGTTAACTCTTCATACTATGCCAGGAGTACACAGAAACATACATACATGTTTGTCAGTTATTAATTAGGTTAGTAGAAAATAAAATACACAGGTGTTTTATATGGTTCTCCCTTTTAGATCTAAATGTAAGCCATCATATTCTTAAGCTGTTGAGGTCTGAAGAGTGATATTACTATTGTGGCTAATTATGTGGAAAGTTATTAACACCCCCTCCTGGTTCTGGGATGTGCGTCCAGGGCACCACACACTTGGCAGAGACTCCCTGGTAAAGAAAGAGATGGTGGCCTCGCCCTCAGCAAGCACTGGGGATGGGGGAAGGGTGACTGACCTGCTGTGGGCCACATTGAGATGCCCCTGCTGGAGTTCTGCTTTGCCTCTGCCCCAAAGGCACTTATTTATTTATTTATTTATTTATTTATTTATGTTTATTTATTTAAGATGGAGTTTCGCTCTTGTTGCCCAGGCTGGAGTGCAGTGGTGCGATCTCGGCTCACTGCAACCTCTGCCTCCTGGATTCAAGCGATTCTCCTGCCTCAGCCTCCCGAGTAGCTGGGATTATAGGCACTCGCCACCACTCTCGTTAATTTTTGTATTTTTCGTAGAGATGGGGTTTCACCATGTTTGCCAGGCTGGTCTCAAACTCCTGACCTCAGGTGATCCACCCGCCTAGGCCTCCCAAAGTACCGGGATTACAGGCGTGAGCCACTGTGCCTGGCTTGCTTTCTGCATCTTAAAAACACATCCTAACAAAATAAGCACAAAATGTGGTCATTGTGGCTGAAACAATAATTATTCTCGGCCAGCTGGAGTGGCTCACGCCTGTAATCCCAGCACTTTGGGAGGCCAAGGAGGGTGGATTGCTTGAACCCAGGAGGCTGAGGTCGCAGTGAGCCGAGATCGTGCCATTGCACTCCAGCCTGGGCGACAGAGAGAGACTCCATCTCAAAAAAGAAATTATTCTAAAGTGACCGCTAAGTTAGGAGAGAGGCCCAAAGGTATCCAAAAGTCATGAAATCTAAAACCAAAGAGCAGTGCCCTGATTTTTGGCATCTATTCCAGATAAATTCGCATTTATTACTGTTAGATAAAAGTAAGGTTATTGAGTAACTGAAAAGGGGCCTCTGTTACAGAGGCCAGGTTTTTATATTTAAAACAGAATGTTTAAGCCAGGTGCGGTAGCTCATGCCTGTAATCCCAGCACTTTTGGAGAAGGCCGAGGTGGGTGGATCACTTGGGGCCAGGAGTTTGAGACCAGCCTGGCCAACATGGTGAAACCTTATCTCTACTAAAAATACAAAATTAGCTGGGCATGGTGGCGGGCATCTCTACTCCCAGCTACTCGGGAGGCTGAGGCACGAGAACTGCTTGAGCCCAGGAGGTGGAGGTTGCAGTGAGCCAAGATTGTACCACCGCACTCCAGCCTGGGTGATAGAGCAAGACTGTGTCTCAAAAACTAATGATAATAAAATAGAATGTTTCGGTTAAGTAAATATTAACCTCAACCTCAAAAATGTCTCCGGTTTAGAGGAGCTCACTCTCAGGCTGTGAGTGAAAGGAAGTGAAAACAGTCAACACTCTTTTTCTTTTTTTTTGAGACGGAGTCTCGCTCTGTCGCCCAGGCCGGAGTGCAGTGGTGTGATCTCGGCTCACTGCAAGCTCCGCCTCCCGGGTTCACGCCATTCTCCTGCCTCAGCCTCTCCGAGTAGCTGGGACTACAGGCACCCGCCACCACGCCCGGCTAATTTTTTGTATTTTTAGTAGAGACGGGGTTTCACCGTGGTCTCGATCTCCTGACCTCGGGATCCGCCCGCCTCGGCCTCCCAAAGTGCTGGGATTACAAGCGTGAGCCACCGCGCCCGGCCTAACACTCTTAACATGAACACATCATGTGATATATGAACACCATCAAGGGCTGTCACTACAGGGCTTGTGAAAGGCCACGTTAATGAACACAGTGCATCTATCACATGCCTAATAACTGCTTTCTTGTACAGGTAAAATTTAGATGGTTAACTTGAAAATAATTACACATACACACATACAATCAAGTAGTCTTGTCACATAGCATATAATGTTATAATTCAATTTTTGTGCTTTATTAGTATGAATTTAACAATTTAGGGATTGGTGATAATCTTTTCTGAAACTGGAAGGAATTTCATCAGTCTGGCTATTGGTTCTGCTTATGTCTTCCTTGGTCAGAGTAGCAACAGTGAGACGGAAATTCTTCCTTGGCTTGATGGCATGTAGCATTGGCAGATAGATTAAGACGTCAGGAGGACTAGGCAAAAAATTGGCATACACTGGGACAAAACACATGCAAGCACACACTCTAAAATAATTAAATACCTAAAATAGCTGCTGGAGAGAACAGAAACAGCTATACCAGAATGCTCCTCTCAAGAGACCTCCCTCCCAAATCATCTGTGATTTAAAAAATAGCTATCCTGGTAGATTATATATTGTTGAAGATAATAGACTTGTGTTGTTTGTTGAATATTTTACTGGAAAAGATCATAAGAGGTCATTTCACCCAGACCCATTAGTATAGTATAGAGATTAACCACTGCTTCCTCCCAACTCAATTAATATTTGAGCCACCTCCCATTTACAGAGCAGTGCACTAGAATGGTAGAAAGCCAAGGTGTATCTGTAATTTTATAGATTTGGGTTACACAACCCTCAAAAATATCCAGGTCATAATTGCTAAAAATGCAGTTTTAAGGTTATATGGGAGAAGGAGAGATTAGTTGAGAAAGGAAAAGCTAAAAAGACAGTGCTGTTCAGTGGGATGTGGCCTCTGAGCACTGAAAGTGGCCAGCGAGACTGAGGAACTAAACTTCAGATTTTAATCAGTGCTATTTTAAATGTAAATAGCTACATGTGGCTACTGGCTACCACAGTGGGCAACAAAGTCTTACAGGATGTGAGATTTGCACTGAGCTTGAAAGAAGGATAGCTAGGAATTTGGTAAATATAGAAAACGACAATTCCAAGCAAAAGGCCAGTGCTGGTGAAAAGGCACAGAGAGAGGAAAGCATCAGTCGTGGCCCAGCGAAGATCTGATATATGGTACAAGTGGATTGAAAGTGAGTAGCGGGTTAAAGTGAAAGATAAGGTAGTAAGATTCAAAACTGAGCAGGATCTTGAATGCAAGCCTAAAGAATATATAATGAATTCCATATTCAATGGGGGAATCATTTAAGGTTTTTTGAGCAAGATAAAAATATGAGCTGCTTGGTATCAGTGAAAGATAACCATCAGATAATAAGCAACATGAATGTGAGGGGTGTTTTGATTCCTTATTGCTATATAGCAAACCACCCTATACTTAGTGGAGTACCATTTCATTGTGCTCATGGATTTTCTGGGTCAAGAATTTGGACTGTGCACAGAAAGGATGGCTCATCTCTGCTCCATGATGTCTGGCATCTCAGCTACGGTGGCTCCAACAGCTGGAGGCTGGATCACCTGAAGGCTTCTTCCCTCACATGTTGGCTCCTGGGCTATACAATGGTTTGACCTAAAAAGGTGGAACTTCTCAAAGGGGGCCCACAGGTCATAGGTAAATACAAAGATTTTCTGATTTGCAATTGGTTAAGGAGGCGAAGCTTCATCTAAAAATTTGGAATCAGTAGTAAGAATGTTAGCTGTGGCTTGTGGGTGTGACCTCCTCCAGGCCCCTTAGGAAGAAATTGGAAACAAGGAACAGTGGTCAGAGTTCAGTCCTCAGTTCCCCCTTATCTGACTGAGGTCTGCATGCCAGGGGATCCATTTTGTGGGGTTCCAGGTTTCTAAAAAGCAACTCAAGGACATATATTAAGAGGTGATTTTTGCCAGGTGCGGTGGCTCACGCCTGTAATCCCAGCACTTTGGGAGGCTGAGGCAGAAGGATCACGAGGTCAGGAGTTCAAGACCAGCCTGGCCAACATGGTGAAACCCCATCTCTACTAAAAATACAAAAATTAGCCGGGCATGTTGACAGGTGCCTGTTAATCCCAGCTACTCAGAAGTCTGAGGCAGGAGAACCACTTGAACCCAAGAGGCAGAAATTGCAGTGAGCCGAGATGGCGCCATTGCACTTCAGCCTGGGGGACAGAGCAAGACTCCAACTAAAAAAAAAAAAAAAAAAAAAAAGGTTATTTTTAGTTTCTACAGGGAACCAAACATTCTTATGACTCTAACTTCCTTGGCTATTATTTTAAGCGATAATTACATTCTCGCTTATCCAATTGCTCATTTACTTCTGAGCTCTAGCCAGGTGCCTGGAATTACCCTTAAAGGAACTCAAGGTTTTCCTTTATTTCCATGCTGCAGGGGTCCCTACTCCATCTCACTACCATAATATGTGTCTTATCTCTTGACAACTGTGAATATAGCGCTGAGACTTAGGACCTGTTACATCTGTCATAGAAAAAACAAAGGTACCACCACTGTGCTCACTAGTAGGAACAGCCAAAGCACAGTTCTTGCCTTACAACTGTTTACTTCTGCTTTCCCAATTTGGTATGCTGCATCTGATGGGTATGATCTAAATATTATAATGGAACCCTAGCTGCAAGGGAATCTGGAAAATACAGTTTTTTTTTTGTTTTCTATCTTAGAAAAAGATTGGAATAGCTGAAATGAACCAATCCAAATATCTACTACATTTGCTAACTATGCAGTTGCTTCATGTTAATTCCTGGTCTCCATTCCTAGACCCTCACTTCTCCTTTATGGCCAAAAACCAATGTGCTCTTTCTGCTCATTACAAACACTAATTATGGTTTAGCCAGTCTGGTCCCAGCTGTGATGGGGTTATGTCATTCAACCAGCATTTATTGAGTTCCTACAATGTGCACTCCCTTGACTACCTCTCTCTCACCTGACTCCCAAATCTGTCTCCAGCTTCACCTTTCTCTAGAGTTCCAGCTCTGAATTACTAACTACCTCCTTGACATCTCCTCAGGAACATCCCACTAGATCTTCAAAATAAATACATGCCCAAGAAACACCTCCCTTCTTCCCACTTTCCAAACTAATTTTTCTTCCCAAGATTTCTGATTGGTGTTTTTAAATTGGTTCAAGTTCAAACTCAGTTCTTGGCAGAACTGTGAATCAATTAAACCTCTTTTCTTCATAAATTACCCAGTCTCAGGTAGTTCTTTATAGCAGTATGAGAATTGATTTATAACTTTGCCTGTGTGTTAGTCTATTCTCACACTGCTATAAAGAAGTACCTGAAGGAGCTGGGCATGGTGGCTCATGCCTGTAATCCCAGCACTTTGGGAGGCTGAGGCGGGTGGATCACGAGGTCAGGAGTTCGAGACCAGCCTGACCAACATGGTGAAAACCGGTCTCTACTAAAAATACAAAAATTAGCCAGGCATGGTGGCGCTTGCATGTAATCTCAGCTACTCAGGAGGCTGAGACAGTTAAATTGCTTGAACCAGGGAGGTGGAGGTTGCAGTGAGCCAAGATCGCGCCATTGCACTCCAGCCTGGGCGACAGAGCAAGACATCTGAGACTGGGTAATTTATGAAGAAAAGAAGTTTAATTGATTCACAGTTCTGTGGGCTAGACAGGAAGTACGGCTGGAAGGTCTCAAGAAACTTACAATCATGGCAGAAGGCAAAGGGGAAGCAAGCATGCCTTACCATGGTACAGCAGGAGAGAGAAAGCAAAGGGGGAAGTGCTACACATATTTAAACAACCAGATCTTGTGAGAACTCACTACCATGAGAATAGCAAGGGGGAGGTCCACCCCCATGATCCAATCACCTCCCACCAGGTCCCTCCCCCAACAATGGGAATTACAGTTTGACATGAGATTTGGGTGGGGACACAAAGCCAAACCATATCAGCCTATAACATCTTCCTCCCTGCCTTTGAAAACCCTTAACTGCAAACCATCTGGGAGTTCAGGTCATAAGCTTTAGCTGCCCAGTCCTTCTTGCTTGGCATCCTGTAATAAATGCCTCACTTCTCTTGCTGCAATCCCAGTGTCAATGTTTGGCTTAGGTGCGCTAGGTGGGCAGACCCAAGTTCAGTTTGATAACAGTAGAGGTGGCATAAGTCTGAAGCTGGGCAGCTGTCACTATGGCTTCCCAGGAGGCAGGCAGCTTTCTGATTCCACAATCTCCTGATCCTGGCGGGAGCAGCAGCTCCCTTGTCAACCTAAGTCTATGATGTGGCACTGGGAGTCATGCCTGAAAGCTCAGTAGCAATTCTGTTTCTTCTGCCCTCCAGTCATTCTGTAAGACATTAAATATATATATATATATATATTTTTTTTTTTTTTTTTTTGAGACAGAGTCTCACTGTCACCCAGGCTGGAGTGCAGTGGCACAATCTTGGCTCACTGCAACCTCTGCCTCCCAGGTTCAAGTGATTCTTCTGCTTCAGCTTCCCAAATAGCTGGGACTATAGGTGTGCACCACCATGCTCAGCTAATTTTTGTATTTTTAGTAGAGACGGGGTTTCACTATGTTGGCCAGGCTGGTCTCAAACTCCTGACCTCAGGTGATCCACCTACCTTGGCCTCCCAAAGTGCTGGGATTACAGGCATGAGCCACTGTGCCTGGCCTAGACATTAAATATCTTATAAGAAGTCCCTTTCTGCTTAAACCAGGTAGAATGGGTTCTGTTCACTGTGAATGAGCCCTAATGACGTAGTAAACAAGAGACAAGCAGAGATTTTGGTGCAGGTTTAGAGCCTCTTGTAGCAGTTACCTAGGAGAACCTTTAAAAAATAACAAATGAGAAGGGCATCAGGGAGCAACCATGAATAAAGCCTAGAGAAGGAGAAGAGAACAAAGGCAAAGGGGGATTGGTGCTGGTGCCCTGGAAGGGAGGATCTATATCTCTGTGATTCTGCAGGGGAAGGGGCAGAGGAAGGAGGACAGATCCAACTTGAAACTACGCCATGACACTGAAACACAAATAAAAGGGCATTGCCTCCTGAAGACCAAAAGGCCCATGGGTGAGACACCTGTCAGTCCTAAAGGAAGTAGAGATGATCTTTTAAATGGAAATGGGGACAGACACCTGATATTAGTGTTAGTCTATTCCCAGCTGTACCTCTAAAGATACTGGACTGATATTTATCTATATCCTTAAAATTGGTGCCTTAAATTTTCCAAGGTAAATGGCCAATTCTGTGTGCCCCCTGGTGGCTTGGGGCAAGGGGTGGGGGGAAGAAAAGAAAACTCTAGAAGTGAAAGAAAAAGTAATCATGGATCTGAACTATAATCCTTGAGGTCAGGACCCATATTTCTCTTGGGTAAAACCAGATAACAAACATCTCATGTGGGACCCACATTTTCACCATGAGGCAAATAATAAACAACCTGTAATGTGGCCAGTAAATATCCCAGACTTCATATTTAATAATTCCACCACAGACCGACATACGTGTTTAATTGTTTTTCCAATAATAGAAAAACACCCAAGGAGGCACTCTAAACTGAGGGTTAAAAGGTTGCCCTCTGGAGTAACATTACCTGCACTCAATTCCAAGAACAAGATGTGGGATCTTGGGCACATTACCCATCTATAAAATAGTCATTGAGAGGATTCCATGAGACTCCATGTTGTGATTGGTAGCAGCAGCATGGTGGTCCAGCCACATGGTCAAACAAGCACACTGGGTGGGAGACAGCGCACAGGCTGTGGCCCCCAAAAGACCACTACCAACAAACCAGAGCAAACCCGTGACCTCACCAGCATGCGTCTCTCCAGCCTAAGTTAGCCAACCCCCGCCTCCATCTAGGGGTGCTAGACTTAGAGGGGTGGAAATGGGGGGGTTCAGACTTTATTTGCATTTCTTGATATATGACAATGTTTTTCATCAAATTTTTCTCTGGTTTGTATCCAAAGTAATTCTCCTATATATTAATGCATGTTTTATTTTATTGCTATAATCCAGATCAAATTTCAAGAATTTTATATGTGAAACATTATTGGTTAACCTAAAAGAAAGATTTATCACATTCATTTCTTTTTAGGAAATAAATGCCACGACAGATGGGTAACAGTACATGGAGAATCTTTTCTTTCAATACTCATGTTCCCCAGAAAAATGTTCACTGGAAAAATGATGAAGCTGGGTGTGGTGGCTCACATCCATAATCCCAACATTTTGGGAGGCCAAGGTGGGAGAATCACTTGAGCCCAGGAGTTTGAGACCAGCTTGAGCAACATAGGGAGACCCTGTCTCCACAAGAAAACAAAAAACAAGTTAGCCGGATGTGCTGGCACATGCCTGTGGTCCTAGCTACTAGGGAGGCTGAGGTGGGGGATTGCTTGAGCCCAAAAGGTGGAGGCTGCAGTGAGCTGAGATTGTACCACTGCACCCCAATCTGGGTGACGGAGAGAGAACCTGTCTCAAATAATTTATGTGAGACTCAGTTCTTTCACTCTGTGATCTCCAGGAGCCACCTTACTTCACCGGGCCTGCTTCTTCATGAGTCATAGATAGTTGCCAGGCCTTTGCAGCCAACAGTGTTCTTTCCATGATTGTGGGACCCACCTGTGCTCCCCATGACCTCTCTTTTCCTCAGTGCTGGATTCTACACTCTCTGAGGGCGCAGTGACTCTTTGTCTCGGGTCCTCTGTAGCACCCGGCACTGTGCCGGTGCTCACCTGGGCATTCTTCCGCCGCACTCAGTAAAGATTTGGTTTCTTGTGCCTAGAAAGAAAGATGGATGACAGAGCCACAGAGTACGAAGCCACAGTACTGTGAGCTTCTGCAGGCTCCTGCCACGACCTTAGGTTCATGCCTTATCCATGAACCTGCCTTGATTCCTTCTCACATCAAGTGGTACTTGCTACAGGGTCATTTTGAAACATGAATACTAATGACTAAATAGGAAAATATATACTTAATAAAGGAATTTTGGCACTAACTTTTCCTAACATATGTCTCTTGTAAGGAGGCCTTGTCTGTACCTAAATATCATCCGTGTCCATGGCAGTACTGTTGAAAGCAACTGTGCGTGTCTAAGCAGGTTTACCGGAGGACCTCCCTGCCATGGGAGGCAGGTGGCACCCAGGACTCCTCCCCTTGCTCCAGGTCACGGCACCCGCTCTCCTTACCTGTTTTTTTTTCTTTTTTTGAGATGGAGTCTCGCTGCGTCGCCCAGGCTGGAGTGCAGTGGCATGATCTCGGCTCACTGCAACCACCGCCTCCTGGATTCAAACGATTCTCCTGCCTGAGCCTCCCAAGTAGCTGGGATTATAGGAACCCACCACCATGTCTGGCTAATTTTTTTGTATTTTTAGTAGAGACGGGATTTCACCATGTTGGCCAGGCTAGTCTCGAACTCCTGACCTCAAGTGATCCGTCCACCTCCACCTCCCAAAGTGCTGGGATTACAGGCATAAGCAACTGCACACAGCCCCTTCTCCTTACCTTCTTATCTGAGGGAATATAAACGGCAGCAGAGTGGAAGAGAAGGCAGGATTTAAACATGTAAGGCTTGAATGTGATCAAGTAAAACACAAGACAAGACTCAGCACAAGCAAGCGTAGGCGGCCGACCTGCCACAGTTTCCTACTGCCTTTTGAATGTGCGACCACCCCTTTCACTGCCAGCAACGACCATGCCCTTGTCCTTTCAAATCAATAAAGAAGCAGCTTCTCCTTGAGTTTGTTTCACTCCCCCCAGGTCAGAAGTTCTGTCCTGGGGCTATACTTGCTTCACCCCAGGCTGGGAAAAAGAAGTTCCTCTCCTCGTTAATGGAAACACCCACACTCCACTGCAAACGGCCAGTTTCTAGGCTCCCTACCTACCACTTCAACCTTTTTACCAGGTCCTAAAACACAAACACAGCTTTTTTCTTGCCCTGCTATCTGTTCTTACTGCTTCTTAAACTCGAGTCTTCTGACTTCTTCCCCACCTCAGCTCTGCGAATGGACCGTCAAGGCTTTCTCTCCAGCAAATAGACTCTTCCTGTTGCTCACCACGCGGCCCTCTCCACCGCCTTCCCCAGCCTGGGCAGGCACATTGGTCTTGCTCATCCTCCCACCCCTACTCTCTGTGTTTTCTCCTGCCTCTCTCACCCTTTTTTTCTTGGGCTGCTTTGATGGCTTCTCTTCCTCTATTCATTTTATATTTGTGCATTCTCTCCAAATCCTGTTGTAGCTTTTCTCTACCTGTTTGATCTCCACTCACTCTTATGAGCTCACTTTTGCAGCCCTCCCTACTTACCAAAAGTTCATGAGTCTTCTCTTTAGCCTTGTCCATCACACTCACTGCCACTGACGGCATTTACAGCTTCCTGCAGGCATTTCTTCATGAGCAGCCAGCCAAAATCTTAGATTCAACAGCCCACCCTGAATTCAGTCCTTCTGCTTAACTCCCAACTGTCTCTTTTCCTTGTTCTCCTGCTTTTGTCAGCAACTGAGCTATTCCTCCTGCCGCACAGGCTAAAACCTTGGGGTCCTTTTGATGTTATTTTTAAACGGCTTTATTGAGATAGAATTACATATCATATCGTATCATATAATTCATCCATTTAAACTGTACAATTTTTTTAGTATATTCACAGAGTTGTATAACCATCACCACAATCGATCTGAAGATATTTTTACCCCCACCAAAAAGCCTTACCCATTGGCAGTCATTCCCTCTTCCCCCACCCCCAAGTCCCTGGCAGCCACTAATGTGCTTTCCGTCTCTGGATTTTTCTATTCTAGACATTTCATATACATGGAATCATACAATAGGTGACTTTTGTCACTGGCTTCCTTTAGCATGTTTTCAAGGTTCATCCATATTGTAACATGTATCAGTACTTCATCCCCTTTTATAGCTGAATAATATTCCTTTACATAGATGTATCACATATGATCCATTTATCAGGGGATGGACATCTAGGTTTCCAACTTTGGCTATTATGAATAATGCTGCTATGAACATTCATGTACAAGTCTTTATGTGGATGTGTATTTTCCATTCTCTTTGTATCTACCTAGCAGTAGAATTATAATTCCATGTTCACCATTTTGAGGAACTGCCGCATTGTTTTTCAATTGTTTTCTGTACCATTTTACATTCCTATTAGCAATGTATAAGGGTTCCAGTTCTCCACATCCTTACCAACACTTACTATCTTTTCTATAATCTAGTCATCCTAGTAGGTGTGAAGGGGTTCCTCTCATTGTGGTTTTAATTTGCTTTTCAGTGATAGCTATAATGATGTTGGGTTTCATGTGTTTATTGGCCATTTGTATATCTTCCTTGGGAAAATGTTTATCCAAATCCTTTATCCAGTTTTAAATTGGGTTGTCTTTTTACTGTTGAGTTGCAAGGGTTCCTTTATTAGATATATAATTTGCAAATGATTTCTCCAATTCTGTGGGTTGTCTTCACTTTCTTGACAGTGTTCATTAAAGCACAAAAGTTTTAAATGTGGTGAAGTTCAATTTAACATTTTTTCTTTTATCATTTGTGCTTTTGGTGTCACATCTAAGAAGGTTTTGCCTAACTAAGGTCATGAGGATTTACTCCTTTTTTTTTTTTTTTTTTTTGAGATGGAGTCTCCCTCTGTCACCCAGGCTGTAGTGCAGTGGCATGATCTTGGCTTACAGCAACCTCTGCCTCCCAGGTTCAAGTGATTCTCTTACCTCACCCTCCTGAGTAGCTGGGATTACAGGCATCCGCCACTACGCCCAGCTAATTTTTTGTATTTTTAGTAGAGACAGGGTTTCACCATGTTGGCCAGGCTGGTCTCGAACTCCTGACCTTGTGATTCAGCCTCCCAAAGTGCTGGGATTACAGGTGTGAGCCACCATGCCCAGCCTCCTTTGTTTTCTTCTAGGAGCGTTAGAGTTTAACTCTTACATTTAAATCTATGATTAGAGTTCATTTGTGTGTGTGTTGTAAGAAAAGGGTCCAATTTCATTGTTTTACATGTAGATATGCAGTTGTAACAGCACCATTTGCTCAAAAGAGAAGTCCTTTTGAGTGTCCCCTTTATTTAATGTCTTATTCCAACCTGTCACCAAATTTTGCTCTTTTTCCCCTTTAAAATGCTGAGTCATCCTTTCACTACTACCACCAGTTCCCAATCAAAACTTTCACCATCTCACACCTAGGTAACTGCATTTGCATCTATCCTTCCAGACTCTGCAAGCCAATCCTTCTAGGGAAGAAGCTTTCAGAAATGGAATTGAACTTACATTATTTACCTGCTCGGGAGGAGTTCCTACTGTAATGTATACAGCATGGGGGCAAACTCCTTGTTCTGACTTCTCTAATCTGGCCCCACCATGTCCACACCAACAGATCAAAGGCCCAAAACTTCATCGTTGTTCAACTTTTCACTGAAGTGGAATTCTCTTTCTTCTGCTGTCCCTTTCCCCTTCACCTTCTTCCTTTCTTTGCACTAAAATTAACTAAAATTAAAATGTAGTTAAAATTCTGTAGGTCCTTAAAGTCTCCTGCAAACCCCAGCTCCTTGATAAAGCCTCCCTGGACCACCCCAGCCCTCACCAATCCTCTCTGACTTCCTACTACATTTGTGTGCTCTGTGGCACCAGTCATTACGCAGATGACATTGGTACACACAATTCCACTCTACCACCCAACATCAGTGAGCATTTATCGAGCATCTACTGAAGTTCACAGCGTTGTGCAGGCAGGATACATATCATACAAATGCTGTTTCCTCCTCCCACCAAATGAGGGAGAATTAGATGAGATTTTTAAAAATTCCTCCTAGTTCTACAACCAGTATTGTATACTGATCCAATTTGGAAGTTTAAGTTTAAAATTAATTCAAGGATTCCAGTTGAGGAAATGGTCCCATTTCCTTGGAAAGTAAACTAGCTCGGTCACCAGCTAGGTTACCCGCATTATAACCGCTTGTGACTGACTACTCCACCGTATTAATGATGAAGTGCCCCCGACTTGAGATGCAGGCGTTAGGGCATCTGTGATTTGATCTGCAGCTTAAACTGGGAGACCACTCCAAATCCTCAAAGTTAACTTTGAATATCAGATTGCAATCCCTCCCCCCAACACCATAAAAAAAAATATTTCAAATTGAAGAGGCAAAGTTTGATCCTTCCCTTGTTGAGAGATGAAAACAATAGCAGCTTTCTGCTCTAGCACAGCTTCAAAAGGCTGCCGAGGGACTGCTCTGAGAATTCTTGGTTGCAGATGACTGAAGAAATGCATGGGCAGCCTCCTGCGATTCAGTGCCCCATTAGCACGGAGGAAATTCTGCCCCCACCCTCCCGGAACCTTCAGTATAGCAACGATTTAACTAGGCAGATATGGGCAATTGCAAAATTGAGTCTCCTTGGCAAGGAGGAGGGAGATCCAGCCGATTAAGCAACATCTTACTGTGAAAGGCCAAAGCATTAAGAATTTGCTGAAATGATCTAAATAATATCTAGATTTTTAAAAAATCAGCTGGAAAGGGGTGACTATCTGGTTGGATTTATGCCAGAGGCGTGCGTCCCTTCTTGCTGCAAGAAAATGCCTGAGGCGAGGTACCAAGCTTGGGCTCGAAGTAGCAACCCCAGAGTTAATCCCAGAGCGCGCAGAGCTGGTCCGTCCCCTGCGCAAGTGTCGCTGCGGGTTCACCTACTGGCCTCTTCCTCTCGCAGGTGGCATGCAGTCGGCGCTCGCCGCCCGCCCGCAAAGAAACTGCAATGCAAACTTCCCAGCCTGGGAACCCCGCTGCTTGGAGAGCAGCTCCGCTGTGCCAGCCGCCGCCAGGAGACTGGTATTCAACCTCCCCGCCCCCCCGCCACGGTTAAAGTTTGCTCCACATTCGCAGCTCCCACCCCACCCCCATCTCCGCCCCGAGGCAGGAGGACCACATAGGAGTTCCTGGGTCCACCGTGGGCAAACACACCCACCAACAAAAGAAAGCCCATTAAATCTTCCCTCCTGTGAACTCGCGCCCCAGCGGATACCTCTTTGAACTGACCCCCGCCCCCGCAGCCCCCGCGCTGTCTGGGGCGCGCCTGGCCCTCCCGGGCTTACTCCCTCCCCCGCAGCTGCGCACTTTTGCAGCGCGCTCGGTCTTTGATGTCTCTTTACATTATGGCAGAGCAGCCACACGCTCTTCCCGGGCGCGGGGCTTTGTGTAATGGAACTGACATTTGGCCTTGATACCTGTTATCTCTTGGTGATTGCAACAAATTTCTAAAATAAATATTGTACTTTGATCTCCTAGCATTGCATTTTTAATGGACGCTCTCAACATTACTTCATTAAGAACTTTTTCCAGGAGCTCCGAGGGCCAAGGGGGTTGGGGGAGACTAAGCAGCTATTCGGCAAAGCCTCTCTCCAAACTTCAGCTGGGGCCTGGGAGGACCGGAATCTGGGCGGGTTTTCACAAACGGAGATGAGGCCGAGAGCAGCCAACTGCGACCACTCAAGAAAGGGCCTTCTGTACGCTCAGCACAGTCCTGAAGACCTTGCATATATTAACTCTTAAACCTATAGCCACTCTACAAGGGGTGCACTATTGTAACTCCCATTTTACAAATCGCAAAACTGAGGTACACAGCGGCTGAGTACCTTGCTTGCCAAGGTCACCAACTAGAAAGTGGCAAGGCGGGAAAAATGTCTTCAGAGAGCTCGGACTCCGAGCTTTTAACCACCAAGCCACTAATTTTGACCCTGTTGGCCCACCGATGGTTTAATTGGCTAATGGGGGCATCTTGGAGAAAAAGCTAATTCCCGTAACTATGGAGATGTGAAATGGCTTTTCTGGCCTTTTTGGGAAAGTAGCTGTCAGATTCAACAAAAAGGGCTGCCTTCCATCCTGCTTAGCCCGGCCCTGCCCTCCTCCCTGGGAAAGGGGACTTCGAAGAGCTCAAAGGAGCTGGAGAGGAAATCAGCGCTAAAGAACCAGATCGCTTCGAGGGTGCGAGCATGTGCAGGCGCGAGTGTGTGCCAAGGGGCTCCCTGGCCTCCGACTTGCATCCAGGAAAGAGCTCCCTCGGGTCCCACCCTTCTCCAAGACTCAAATCCTGGACGGAAGCGTGGGAAGGAGCAGGCTGGCCAGGCCTCGGATGAAACCACTAAGCTCTCTCCCCTTCCCCGCTCCCAGAGCAGCCGACCTCATCTTCAGAAGCCAGATCGGGTCGGCCAGGCTGTGTGGTCGCCGCTCGCGTTTTAGAGGGGACAACTCGTTGGGGGAGAAGGGGGCGTGCGAGTGCAGGATGTGCGAGGGACCCATTGTATTTGGGTCGCAAGCAGCCCACCTGTCTTCAGTACGATATTCTCATTCCGCAGGCGCGCCCTGGGCGTGGGAGAAGGTGGGCACGGAGGCATCGCATCCCCGACCCCTGATGGAAGTGCGGAGGGCATCCTTATACAGTCCATACTCCGAGTGCGTTGTAGTTAGGCTAACCTCTGACGCTGCATCGGGAGACAGGTCACCCCGTCCGTCCTCTCCCGTCCGTCCCGGTCGCGGTGCGGTTCCCGTGAGGAAGACGGGTAGAGAGGCCGCGCGCGAACTGATTGGGGCTCCCTCACGGCCGGCGGCCTGGAGAGTGGAGACTGTGTCCGACAAGAGGTGGGTGGGTGAGAGGAGCAGGCCGAGCTCCGGCGGCCACCCCGCGGTTCCCCGCCCGCCTCTTCCTCCTTCCCCGCCCGCGCGCCCGGGGGAGGCGATCCCGGGGTCCGCAGTGCCGGGGCAGGACGCGCCCTGCGCCCTGTGCCAGGAGGAGGCAGGCGGCCCTCCTCGGCAGGAGGTGAGCGGCCAGTGAGGGATGGAGGTCACCCAAGCCCCTGCAAGCGCGACCCTGCCCAGGGCAAAGCACGCCCCGCGCCTGCTGAGGAACTTTTGCTTCCCAAAGGTGACAAGAACAAGTTTGTACTGACTTTTCTCCCCTCTTCGGGATCCTCTCTCATATGATTTGTGGTTTGTGGGACCACAACAACCAGGCTTCCTCGACCGAGCCTTTTTTTCCAGCAGTTCCTGGTCTGCCAGGCTTGCGAGAGTGCGCGCTGGCTTGGGGGGGCTCCGGGCGAGAAATCACCAGCAGCGCTGGGGCTTTCGGCCCCCCACAGCCCGGCCCGGGCCTCCTGGGAGTCCAGGGTGGCCTAGGGAGAAGGGGGCGGGACAGCACAGCTTCTTCCCCTCGGGTGGGCATGACGGGTCGCCTTGGGTGTCCTGCCAAGCTCAGCTTTGAGGGTATGCGCGGCGCGGGTGTTTTTCCCAGGTCCACTCTGCGAAAGTTGTGGCCTGAAGAAAACTTCTGGGTAGCCAGCAGGAACGTCACAGGAGAGCCCCGGTCGCTCGTCAGGCGGGCGGCCCTGGAGCGTGCGCGCCACCCAACGCCGCGCTGGGCGGCCGCCCGGCCCCGCCCCAGGTCACAGCCCTGCCCTCGGCCCCACCGCGGCGGGCGGGGGACACGCGGCGGGCCGGGCGCCGTCGGTCCCACGCCCCACCGGGGATCTCGCTTGGGTCCGCTGTGTGCGCGGGCGGGTGCGTGTGCGGCGAGGGTGCACGGTGTGCAAATAAATACAGGGGAGAGTTACACTCTTTCCGGTCTCAAAGTCCGGCGCCTGGAAGCCGAAGGCAGATTTTTCCATAGATAACAAAGACACTTTGTCACTTTGGGCGCTGCCTCGGTGCAAATCTTTAATTGCAAGTGTGTGTGTGTGTGTGTGTGTGTGTATGAGTGTTGGGCGGGGGGGGCGGGAAGAGTGTCTCGAGCAACCCAAGCGCGGGTCTCCAGGCGGCAAGGCCCCCTTTGATCAGGAAAATCCAATTATTTGTGTATATACATTTCCCACATAGTGATTACTTCATTAATTGTCCCGCCTTTATCTCCTCCCTTCCCATCCCCCCTAATAAGCAGTTCTTTTATCCAGACCAACAAACACACCATAGGAGCTTTGTGGATTCAAAGGATTTGCTTTCGCTTCTGAAAGAGCCGCTATTCTTTGATGATTGGGTAGCGGCAAACTTCAAAGCCATAAATCTTCCCTCTGACTGGCTGGCGGCCCAGCAAAGTCCTTATCAAATTCTTGGAGGTGATCCTGAAGCGCTCAGACCGCGCGCGGGGCGAGCGAGCGGGGCGCGGCGAGGGGCGAGGGCGGGGAGGTCCCCGGCGCGCAGAGCAGGCGCCAGGGAGGCAGGCTGGGCGGCCCTTCGTCCTCGCCTTCGGGTGTCCATGCCTCGGCGGCTGCGTCCCGCTCCGCAGCCAGGGGCCTGCAAGCCGTAGCCATGGCCGCGGTGGCCGTCCTCCGGAACGACTCGCTGCAGGCCTTTCTCCAGGTCAGGGCCGAGCCCGGAGGGGGCGGGAGAAAGGTGGAAAGGGCCGTGCCCGGATCTCTCCTGGTACTCCGTGCACCTTGAACCTCAAAGAGAACCCCGCCGATGGGTGCAGCTGGAGCCAGGCCTGGGGTGCCCACGCCAACTTCACACCTAATCCGGTGTGGTCTTTGCGGGAGAGACGCGTGGATCCGGGATTGTTCGGAGGTGCCCGGCTGGCCGAGAACAGGACCGGAGCTCACCCTGCTGGGCCCTCCTGCTGATTTCAGCCTGGGGCGGGCCAGGGAGGAGCGCGATGGCAGTGAGGACAAGAGAGCTTAAAAGATGGGAGGGAAAGCGGCTGGGCGGTGGGGTTGTGGGTGTTTCCCGACTCTTACCACGGAGCCGGGAGCGGCCCGTCGGATGCCTCCCCCTCCCACTTCGAGCCTGCTTCCTCTCAGGCTGGATGGCGTCTCAGTGCACCAAGTAGTTTAGCAAGAAGCGCTCGCGGGCCACACGTTCAGGTAGCGGAGGCACCAAAAGTTTCCCGCGGCCGGTGGGTGCGTGCGTGGGGTGCGGTGGCGGGGGAGGGACGGCCGGGACGGAGGAGGGGCGGCAGTATAATAGCGGGCGTGGGGGCGGCGGGCTGGCCCGGAGTCCGCGCTTGGAGCTAACCTTTTGTCTCTTCTCCGCCCTCCCTCGCCGCCTATGCAGGACCGCACCCCCAGCGCCTCCCCGGATCTGGGCAAGCACTCGCCCCTGGCATTGCTGGCCGCCACCTGTAGCCGCATCGGCCAGCCGGGCGTGGCGGCGCCCCCGGACTTCCTGCAGGTGCCCTACGACCCCGCGCTGGGCTCACCCTCCAGGCTCTTCCACCCGTGGACCGCCGACATGCCGGCGCACTCGCCAGGCGCACTGCCGCCCCCGCACCCCAGCCTGGGGCTGACGCCGCAGAAGACGCACCTGCAGCCGTCCTTCGGCGCTGCGCACGAGCTTCCCCTCACACCCCCCGCCGACCCCTCGTACCCCTACGAGTTCTCGCCGGTCAAGATGCTGCCCTCGAGCATGGCGGCTCTGCCCGCCAGCTGCGCGCCCGCCTACGTGCCCTACGCGGCGCAGGCCGCGCTCCCTCCAGGCTACTCCAACTTGCTGCCTCCGCCGCCGCCACCGCCCCCGCCGCCCACCTGCCGCCAGTTGTCACCCAACCCGGCCCCCGACGACCTCCCGTGGTGGAGCATCCCGCAGGCGGGCGCCGGGCCGGGGGCCTCCGGGGTTCCTGGAAGCGGCCTCTCCAGCGCCTGTGCCGGGGCCCCCCACGCGCCCCGCTTCCCCGCCTCTGCGGCCGCTGCTGCTGCGGCCGCCGCCGCCCTGCAAAGAGGCCTGGTGTTGGGCCCGTCGGACTTTGCGCAGTACCAGAGCCAGATCGCCGCGCTGCTGCAGACCAAGGCCCCCCTGGCGGCCACGGCCAGGAGGTGCCGCCGCTGCCGCTGTCCCAACTGCCAGGCGGCGGGCGGCGCCCCCGAGGCGGAGCCGGGCAAGAAGAAGCAGCACGTGTGCCACGTGCCAGGCTGCGGCAAGGTGTACGGGAAGACGTCGCACCTGAAGGCGCACCTGCGCTGGCACACGGGCGAGCGACCCTTCGTGTGCAACTGGCTCTTCTGCGGGAAGAGCTTCACGCGCTCGGACGAGCTGCAGCGGCACCTGCGGACTCACACGGGGGAGAAGCGCTTCGCCTGTCCCGAGTGCGGCAAGCGCTTCATGCGCAGCGACCACCTCGCGAAGCACGTCAAGACTCACCAGAATAAGAAGCTCAAAGTCGCTGAGGCCGGGGTTAAGCGGGAGGACGCGCGGGACCTGTGAGCCCTCCCGGAGGTGGACCCCCTTCCCAGCACCTCTGCGGGAGATCCGGGGACCTGTGGGCAGCTGGCGGAGGGGAGACTCAGCAGACGAACCCTCTCCGTTGCCTGCTTCCCGAAATGGAGCTAGGCTCCCAACTTCCCCTGCCCTCGGACATAGGGACCCAGTTCCCAGGAGCGGGGAGGTAGGGTTGGGGCTGAGGCATTTGGATTATAATTGGGAGCTCTGCCTTACGCCAGGGCGGTTCCAAACTATAAACCGTTCCCACCGTCAGGGAGACCTACAGTTTTGGGGGACCACCCTGGGCTGGCCTTGTATATAGGAAATGCTGCTGAATTGAAGCGAAAGGAACTTGGGAGATTTGAAATAGTGCTTGGGTTTTCGCTAGGACCGGTTTGGGCTTTGTACAGGTTATTTAATAGCTTTGTTAAAGATAATTATAATAATTATAACATTAATAAAAACGTTGCTTTTGTCTTCAGCTCCATGCAGAGCTACAGCATGATATGTCTCTGTAAAGTGATCAGCAGTTGCAGCGTGAAAATAAATACGTTAACTCAGGGGTCACTACAGGAAGACCCCGCTGAGCCGGTCTCATTTGATCTTTTCTTCTTCTGGGTGGCTGTACTAAGCGGTCGGGTTTCCCCGGGAATTTGATGGTTCCCATAGTCTGCCTGTGTCGGAGGCTTCTTTGGTTTGGAAGGATCTGGGCAAATGTGTTGGGTTCAGGAATGGAAAAAGGCAGGCAATTCCGTTTTGTGGTAAAGAGGTAGGGCAAGATTTTCCAATCACAACTTGAGTTTCTCATGCGGCCTTAGGATTCACCCGAGACTTTCTCTTCCAAGTTTGTTTTTACCTGACGAATTCCCTGTGGCTTTCTATTTGTTGGTACTCTCGGGACAGGTCACAACTATGCTGGTGTTAAGAGAGGTATTAGAGGCGTGAGGGTCTGTTCACAGGTGAGACTGTGGAGAGGTACAGAGAAACGGGACCCTTGTTCAGGTTGGTCTTTGCCTGGGAAAGAACCAAGAAGATAGTTTCCCAGACGCCACTCCTGTATTTCAGTCCCGTCACGATACCCAGCGTTGTCTTGCTTGTTTTCTTCTTAATCTTGCGATGGAAATTTTAACAAGTTTTATTTCACAGTAACCACCCAGGAATTTCTGGCTAGGCCAAGACGTTTAGTTCCATTTTGTATCTGAATTTTATTATGTTTTTAATCATTGAAGTAGTCTAAGATTTTCTCAGGTAAGAGCCAGGAATCCTCATGTTTTGGAAATGTGGAAATAGGGTCTTTTTTGTCTAAGTGTCTCGCCTTTCTCTAAAAGTTGAAGCTTTGAAGTTTACAGATGTTTTATCAAGTGTCTAACTCCTTGATATTTTCTAATATTTGAATTTTTAAGCCTGTAACTGAAACTTTAATCAGCAGTTAAATCTTTTAAGATTAGCAAAGAACAGAAAATGTTCTAAATTTTATTAACATGTTAAGCTAGCATCATTAATGTCAAATTTTAATAGAGCCAAATAATCTTTTCATGATAGTTGAAGTGTGTACAAATTGATAGGATTTCACAGTTTACAAACTGCTTTTACCTTGCCTTTTGTTTGAAGTCAAACTGAAGGATCAGTTCTTAAAAGCTTTGAGGGTTGTTCTTGAATTCTTATACGAAGTAAAACACAAATATCAACATAATTCAGATGAAAATTACTTTTATACTCCTAAGAAATAGCATTTTTATTCTGTAACTTGGGACAAGGTAGTAAATGAATATTAGATTCATAGTGGCAATATACCTTAGAATAAGAGATATTGGAACTATTTAATGACTAATTAGAATGTGAGTCTTCATGGTTCTTCACCTGGGAAGAGGAGTTGGGGTTGAATTTTCAAGGGTGTGGCAGTTTTGCAAGCAATAGTGATAAAGTTGCTAGGCAGTAACATTAATATACACTTAAATATGTAATCTTAAAATCATTAGATCTGAGTCATTAGATCAAGACTACACATTTTGATGTATAAAGCAATGTGAAAAGTTATAGAAACTCTCACCTTTCTCTAAAAAGTTACAGAAACTCCCATCTGAACCATGCCCTAGGATCAACTATAGATTCAGAAAAGGATTTTTGGAAAGTGGTGAGAAAGAGGAATCCTTGTTAGAGAGTGAAAAGACCAAGGGCTTTGGACTCAAAATTTGAAATGATTCTTTCATCTGAAAGAATGACCTTGGTAGAGAAAGAAAAATGGCAATTTAAAAGTGAGTCTACTAGCTATTATTGACAGAGCCAATCATTTATTTAGTATCCAAACAGAAGAGGTGTTGAAGATAAAGTTTTCTTATAATTTTTTGGTTGTTAAATATATGGAATTTAATATCTAAAGAAATGAGATATTGGAGATAGATAAATTTGTGGTTATTAGAGAAAAACTAAATATATATAATTTTTTAAAGCAGAACAAAGTCATATGACAAAATAACTTTCTTATGGTTTTACTTAATTGCACCTGCAAATTGAAAAAGTATGGTCTTTAACTTGGTACAGCTGAAAGGCTTGCTCATTGTACCACTGCAAATCTGATAGGATTTGCAGCATTTAAAAAGTAGGCAGCATTAAAAAAGTAAGTTTAATCCACCAACTTTATTCAAGGTTTCACTTAAAGATCCCAGCGCACAATTCAATTACGTTTAAAAAACTAATTGAAGAAAATATGTTAATGATTGCCTCAAATGTCAGTAGGCATTGTAGATTTTAAAGCAGCTGTTTTATTAGCATGCAAATGTAATGTATTCTTTTAAAATACTGAAATTCGTGATGTTATTTTAATTTTAACAGTTTTTGAACCATTTTGAGCAAGAACTTGGAAACATGGAGAAATTGAAATATCAGTAAATTAGTTAATTTAGAAGCATGTGTTTCTGAATTTATTAACACTGTAGTTATCTGCTTTTCTCAGGAAAAAATTGTGCAAATATACTCTTAACTGATCACTAGTTTTAAATAGTTCCGGTAGTGAATGAAAGTAAATTATGTTAAAGAAAATACAACTGTAATGTCCATGTTATTTTCTAGTTTCAACTAGTGTTTAACTCTTATGACTATATTTTTTTTTTTTTTTTTTGAGACGAAGTCTTGCTCTGTCGCCAGGCTGCAGTGCAGTGGCACCATCTCGGCTCACTGCAACCTCTGCCTCCTGGGTTCAAGCAGTTCTCCTGCCTCAGCCTCCTGTGTAGCTGGGACTACAGGCGTGTGCTACTATGCCTGGCTAATTTTTGTATTTTTAGTAGAGACAGAGTTTTACCATGTTGGCCAGGATGGTCTCAATCTCTTGACCTCATGATCCACCCACCTTGACCTCCCAAAGTGCTGGGATTACAGGCGTGAGCCGCTGCGCCCGGCTGTATATTGTATATTCTTTTAAATTATTTTACTTTAATCAAACAAGACATGCCAATTAAAAAATTAATCTTGCCAAGCATGCCTCTTGCAGAAACCTATTTGAAACAATGACATTTGTAGAAAAGTCAGTTTTTTTACCCCAAGCGGTACTATTTTTTATTCTAATAAAAATAGTAGGGGTTTTAAGTATTAGTTTAAAGCAACATCTTCAGTGTTTTCTATTTATTTCATTTCTGCTATGACTGTTTCACAGAATGTTACAGCTGTAGCTATGACTTCAAATTCATGTAAACATCTAGTAGGTTGTTTAGGGCTCTAAAATTGCAAGCCACTTTTACTTGCATTAGCTCATCACATTAAATAATGACTAGTTCAAGGTAAGTTGACCATTCTCACTGGGAAATAGTCTGTGTTATAGAATCAGATTCAAACCTTAAGCTTTGTGTTATAGTAAGTGTAATTATAGTTTGCTAATGTCCCAAATTGAGGGCCACTCAAAACAAGTGATATTAATTTTCTATTAAATATCATGACCTTCTGGTTTGCATGATAGAATTTTAAAGGAGTATGAGACCCAGGGCAGTTTTGAAATGTTACGCACCAACATAGTTCAATAGAGTAGGAAAAAATAAGGAAAATATCTAGATAGATGTGTGTTAGTAATGAGATATATGTTTAATACAACAAAAGAACATGTTTCATTATTGGGCCACTATAATGGTAACCTGATTAGTGTGGCATGTGATTTATTTAATATAGACAGTAAATTTTTCTCTGATGTTGTTCAGACTCAACACATTTTTGTATAAAGATCTTGATGTCAGTTGCTCCTTCCTTGATTATTTTTAAAGAATCTGATATGTTGCCAGAGACAGCAATGTTTCAGATTAATTTATGGACATCGTAGAATAACTTAATGTTCCTGACTATAATTAACAAGTGATATTTGTTCAACAAAGATGTAATCAAACAGCTACGGATTGATAGTTTCGCAATTGTTTTACTATTACAACTTATTACCAATTGAAGATTTGTACATGATGATTGATATAGTTTCATGCTGATACTTTGATGACTTCCCTTTCTAGACTTTATGCACTTTTCTTTCCGTGTCTTTAGCAATTATCTAAAGTATAATCCTCTATTGGATATTTGAGACTTAATTCATAAATCAGCCTATGCATATGAACTATAGTAGTATCTGCACAACACATAATAAACCACATTAACTAATACATTTTGGTTGTCTACCTAATTCAGGGTAAATAAACCCAGCTCTTAGTTTGATACCACTTGGAAAATCGGCAGCTTTCACTTTTCAAAAAGTTGTTTCAGCATTATGAAGATTCATTATGCCTATTATGAAATGGAAGTTTGTTTTATAGTAAAACTTCATCTAATATTTTCATTACTTGTCAAAATTCTGACATTAAAATACACTAAAATTTTCTAAAGTCTAAGGCAGTGTCTAAATGTCATCTGATTTTTTCATGTATAGTTAAACCAGTCATATATGGGTGCTTTCTAATCATTTTATGTTTAGCATAATCTAAAACACAGATGGAAAACATCTGGCCCTCAGCTTAATTTTACCCAATTCATGAAGCAAGTATCAAGGCTAACTCATTTATGCTTATGGTTGGGAAAATGTGTCCTAATTTTAAAAATATTTGGTGGCAATTTCCTAAAAGTCTACATCAGATACTATGAAAGCTCATTTCTCTTATCTCTATGTGAGTTTTATTCTTACAAATTCTATGTCTTGCTTTCTTTTCCATTCTGACTTGTGGATGTCACACGTCTTCTATATATCCATGTCCATCTCTAGCATGGAAACTTTCATTTTGTGTCATGTGTCTCTCTTGCTTTTCTCAAAGTATTTATGTCCATGATTTGATTTTGCTCCCAATTATGCGGAACTCAACAGGATTCTAAACTGCAGTATTTTAAATCTATTTTGTTTTTTGTTTTTGTTTTTTTTTGAAATAGAGTCTCACTCTGTCGCCCAGGCTAGAGTGCAGTGGCATGGTCTCCGTTCACTGCAACCTCCGCCTCCTGGGTTCAAGCGATTCTCCTGCCTCAGCCTCCCAAGTAGTGGGATTACAGGTGCCCACCATCACACCCAGCTAATTTTTGTATTTTAGTAGAGATGAGGTTTCACCACAATGGCCAGGCTGGTCTCGAACTCCTGACCTCAGATGATTCGCCCACCTAGGCCTCCCAAAGTGCTGGGATTACAGGTGTGAGCCACCGTGCTTGGCTGTATTTTTAATAGACATTTTTATTCTTTGGTCTAAATTTTACATGTGCATGAATTAAATTTATAGTTCTATTTGTTGATTCAATTCATATTTTATTTAGTACATGGCTGATGTTTCCTGTGAATTTGTGAACATCAGTGGGAAAAATACATGGCAATTGAAAGTAAAATTATAAAATACAGTAGAAGATTATGGTTTGAGGTAATACCAGTTTGGATAGATTTTAGTAAGTAAAAAATATACAAATGAAGTATATTCATATACCTAAGTCATTAAACAGCCCTTTATTTTTTTTATTTTTTATTTTTTTTTGAGACAGAGTCTCGCTGTCGCCCAGGCTAGAGTGCAGTGGCGCAATCTCGGCTCGCTGCAAGCTCCACCTCCCAGGTTCACGCCATTCTTCTGCCTCAGCCTCCCGAGTAGCTGGGACTACAGGCGCTCGCCACCGCACCCAGCTAATTTTTTGTATTTTTAGTAGAGACGGGGTTTCACCGTGGTCTCGATCTCCTGACCTCGTGATCCACCCACCTCAGCCTCCCAAAGTGCTGGGATTACACGCGTGAGCCACCGCGCCCGGCCACCCCTTTATTTCTTGAGCTATAATTTTAATGAGGGGAATGTGAACTAAGACCTGTAAGCACATAGCTATGTATAGTTCTCCTTGTGGTTATTACGTTTGATGGAGACTAGTTTTTCTTTTAAGCCTTTTTCTCCCCTGTTTGATCCTTGAAGTCCATGTCATCTCTTGATAGTACTGCAGACAACTGCCAAGAAAGTCATTGTGGTAAGAAATCCTGTAGTGAGCCTGGGTTTGAAGTAGAAAGTTGCCAAGTTGTTTTCTAGGGAGAGAGCACTCCCGTCATTAGTCATGATTCAGACATGATTCAGGCCTGTGTGCCCTGAGCAGCCAGCAGCTAGAGGCTGTGGGGCTGTGGCTGCTGCCCCCTTGCTTCTGGAGCAGGGAGATCTAGGAGTAAGGAAACGGGAAACAAATGGGGAATAACAGACGTGGGGAATATCCTATCTAAACAGGGTATCAAAAGGGGTTGAAATAGGGTCCTTGGGTAGAAGTAGAAAGGCAAGGTTTGAGAACCTTCTCAAATTTGGAATGGATCCCAGAAAGGAAGGTGCCTGCCTCACCCCAGGTTTTTGGAATTTTGTGTTTTGTGTTTTTTTAACTAAAGGTGAGTATGAGTAGGCTGTAGAGGAGATGTGGTGGACTTTAAGGACCTTTGGACTTGAATTATCCTTATGGTCTCTTCCAAAGCTGAAATGCCTCAAATCTAACATCTGTAAGCCAAAAAGTCTGAATAAATCTTATTATAGCTGGGCACAGTGGTGCATGCCTATAATCCCAGCTACTTGGGAGGCTGAGGCAGGAGAATTGCTTGAACCCAGGAGGCAGAGGTTGCAGTGAGCGGAGACCACGCCACTGCACTCCAGCCTGGGTGGCAGTGAGATTCTGTCTCAAAAAGAAAAAAGAATATGTGAGCTGCATACTTAACTTGATATTTGTTGTTTATAATTATTACATGTAGGAAAGCAGGCACGAAACATGTATACATCACTAAATTCAATTTACCAAACAATGATTTGAAGTCTACAAGATGTAAGGTACAATGAGGATTTAAAGATGAACACAGTCCTTCAAAGAGCTCACAGTTACAAAGGAGATAAAGCATAGGCACAAATGAATGTAATACAAGGCCTAATGCCTGATAAAAGCGACCAGCAAAACTCCTCTAAAAACACAAAAGAAAGAGAAATTACTTCAGGTAACAACAATGATAAACTGTTTTATTCCACAAATGGATATTCTGCTTTGAAAAACAATCTCCAAACTGCATCTGTGGCATTCAGAATCCAATTAGATTTTTATCCAGAGCTGTTAGTTCAAGACATTTGTCATCAGCATCACTTGGGATCACTGGTTAGAAATGCAGATTCTCGGGTCCAACCACCAGACTTACTAAATCAGAAACCCTGAGAACGGCCTGGCAATCTATGTTTTAACCAGCCCTCCAGGTGATTCTAATGCACACTGATGTTCGAGAACCACTGGTTTAGGAAACTGCACATTTTAACCATGTGCAAGATGGAAAATATATAAGCAAATTCTAGCCTAAGACATTTCTCACAAGTTACTTTGGGGAAATAGAAAATGGATAGACTGGCCAGGCACAGTGGCTCACGCCTGTAATCCCAGCACTTTGGGAGGCCGAGGCAGGCAGATCACCTGAGGTCAGGAGTTTGACACAAGCCTGGGAAACATGGTGAAACCCGACCTCTACTAAAAATACAAAAATTAGCGAGGCATGGTGGTGCAAACCTGTAATCCCAGCTATTCGGGAGTCTGAGACAGGAGAATCCCTTGAACCCAGGAGGCAGAGGTTGCAGTGAGCCAAGATCGCACCATCACACCATCACACTCCAGCCTGGGCAACAAAGCGAGATCTGTCTCAAACAAAAAAAAAAAAAAAAAAAAAAGAAAGAAAGAAAAAAAAGAAAAGAAAATGGATAGACCATTTGGTTGAAATTCTCACCCAATTGAGAATATTGGGCTCTAACTCCCAATGATAATACAGCAATAGTCTTAATTAAATATTGATCCTTACATGCGTGTTATGTAGTTATGTAGATAATTGTCCTTTTATAGTATGTAATACCAATACAAGATTTACATTTTTGAATTATAAATCACATATTTTATATGTTAGTGGAATTTTCCCCATTAAGTCGAACGGTGACTTTAGCAATATCTGGGTTCCTAAAGGGAATACTGAGCTAACTAAGCAGTATTTAGTGTCATTGGATGATTAACAACTAAACATCATGAGTCACATATAAACCCCACCACTAAGAGTAAAAAACACATATATATTCTGTGCTGCAGAAATGCAATGATGGCTCTTCTAAAAGATAAGCATAGTCACCACCAGCCTCTGTTTTGCTACAATAGCTTTTTAAAACTACCCACAGGGAAGTGTAGGAGCCTGGAGCTTCTCTGTAGTACACATGAAAAACTTAGAAGGTTGTGGATATTTATCTAAACCAAGAATGTTCACTTTCCTCTGGTTCTAGACCAATCCTCATTGGTCTACCTTTTTTCTCGTCTACAAAGTCTTTCTTGCTTAAAGTGCATTTCAGGGCTGTATCCCAGAACAGAACATGATTTAGTAAAATTTTTTTGGCAGTTTATTTCTGACCTTTGGAATTGTAGAAAGCTGCTGGGAATTACCGGTACCAGGGAAACCTGTAACATAAGTGAAAATACCTCTATGATTCTATGATTTTTTTTTTTTTCAGAGAATGGGCTCCTCACTCTGCCCCCAAGTCTAAACTATCTAATCATCGTTTGGGGTCCTTTAGGAGGTCTCCCTAGTGAACAATAACAAGAAGCTGGGATGATGCTGACTGTAGCATATTCCCAAGGAGGCCCCAATCCCTGAGAGATCAAGGGAGCTCTCTAAGACAAGATAAATCTTCCCAGCCACAATTTACAGAATTTAGCATGTTGGGGTTGGAGACTTAAAAATCACTGACTCTGAGGCTAGGCATGGTGGCTGAAGCCTGTAATCTTAGGACTTTGGGAGGCTGAGGCGGGTGGATCACCTGAGGTCAGGAGTTCAAGACCAGCCTGGCCAACCCTGGCCAACATGGTGAAACCCCATCTCTACTAAAAATACAAAAATTAGCTGGGCGTGGTGGCAGGCACCTATAATCCCAGCTACTCAGGAGGCAGTAGGATCACTTGAACTGGGGAGGCGGAGGTTGCAGTGAGCCGAGATCGTGCCACTGCACTCCAGACTGGGTGACAGAGGGAGATTCTGTCTAAAAAAAAAAAAATCAGCAACTCTATCCCTCTCATTGAACAGAGGAGAAAACAGCATGCCAGATCCAATGAAACCATCATTATCCATGTGCATTAAGAAGTAAGCATATTCAATAGGAATCCAGCAGCCTAGCAAAGGGAGAGATGGTTGAGGAGCATAGAGACTGAGAGAAGACTCGGAAGAAGTATGGAGAGAAGCTTTGGTCTGAAGTTGCCAAAATACTAAGAATGGTGGCTCTCAGCTTTTTACACGCGTGAAAATTACCTGGGATGCTTATTTAAATGGAGGATCCTGAGCTACATGCCTAGAACTGCTAATTCGTTTGGTCTTGTGGTGAGGAAGCTAGTTTCATTATAAACATCACCCCAGTGACTCTAAGACAGGTGGTTGGAAGATCACCATTAGAGAAATGCTTCCTTACAGGAGAAAACCTAGTGAATGGGGTAACATCTACACATTTTGACAGCGGCAAATGCTCAGGTAATAAATCCATATCTAATTTTCCTTTTTAAAAAGTCCACAGCTGATTGCTGAGGTCTGACACAATATATTCCATGATCTCGAGAGGAGAAGTGACTTAGAAGCTTTATCTTATTTACCTGGGTCTGTGCCAAATGCTGTAGTAGATGTCATGATCCTTTCCCTGTCAAAATATAAGAATAAAGACTAAATTATCACTCAGGCTTGCTAAATTCCCAACTAAAATTAGTTAAATTCTGAACTGAAGTCACAAAAATTGAGTTAAATACATATGTTATAGATATTTTATTCTGGGCTCCTATCTTTCTGTGACAGTTCAGAATCAGAGTCATTGAGGTTTATAACCAAAATGATTTCAGAGTTCACCAAATCAAGCCTCTTTACTGTACAGATGAAGCAACCAATACTCATCAAGTTCCAGCCTTCGTAGAGTTTGCATTCTAGTAAAGTCACCGTGCTGTAAAATCTTACTCCCTCACCTGATATCTTACCTCTTCATCATTCCATTCACTTTTGGATTCATGTATTCCACAAATATTAATTAAATATTTACAGATGGCACAGATGAACATCCATCATGAAAAAGTCATACAAGGTTCTTGCTGTCATGGAGCTGGCAGTCTAATAAGAAATATAGAATGTTGACAGGGAATATTTAGGGACCTCAGGAGAGCAGAGGCTATTCACTACCACATACTGGAGCCTAATATAATGCCTGGCACATGCTATATACTCAGTAAGTATTTTGTTGTGAATATAAGGTACTACAAGTATGGTCAGTATAGTAAATATGCCATAGTTTCAACTGGTAGTGTCTCTTCCCATTGGCATCTATAAGAGGTGGGTTCAGATTAAAGACCAGAATCCCTTTCTTCCTGGAGCTGTTTGAGTGGGGATACTGTGGTGGTTCTAGGAAGATGCTAACTGTC
The DNA here is from genome assembly GCF_028878055.3 of Symphalangus syndactylus. Lineage (NCBI taxonomy): Eukaryota > Metazoa > Chordata > Mammalia > Primates > Hylobatidae > Symphalangus > Symphalangus syndactylus. The sequence continues at coordinate 74,654,527 of NC_072430.2, forward strand.
TCTCTCTATCTTTCCCAGAATCCTGGGTCTGATGGCTTCTCTGAGGCAATCTCAACTTCCCAATGTCTAACAGTCATTCCTTTGCATTCCCCAAGTCTCATTTCTCCAGCTTTTAAAGACATTCCCGTACTACTACCTTCCTGGCTATTATCATAATCTAAACTAACTTAGAAGAGTATGTTGAGTGACCATTCAAAGGAAAAAAAAAAAGCAAAAACCACAAGGCAGGAGGTGGAAGAAGCCACAGCTGAAGAGAGAAGGAGAGTGTCTCAGATAGAGAAGAGGTGGTAGTGGTGTGGGTGTGTGTTGTGTGGATGACTGATGGATCTGGAGGTATGGAAGGGCCATGCCTCAGAAGGAACAAGTATGGTGCTCCTAAAACAGTTAGACCCAGAGCAGCAGTCTTAAAAACAGTTAGACCCAGAGCAGCAGTCTTAACAAAGACCCCTATGTATTAGTTATTTTTTGTTGCAACAAATTACCACCAACTTAGAGGCTTCAAACAACATACATTTATTATCTCACAGGTTCTGTGCATCAGAAGTCCAGGCACAGTTTAGTTGCATCATCTGCTTCAGGATCTTTCATAAGGCTACAGTGAAGGTGTCAACCAAGGCTGGGGTCTAATCTGAAGGCTCGATTGGTAAGGGTTCCATTTCCAAACTCAAGTGGTTATTGGTAGGATTCAGTTCTTTGTAGGCTATTGGACTGAGGACCTCAGTTCTTTGTTGGCTATTGCCTGGAGACTGACTTTGGTTTCTTGCCATATGGGCCTCCCCAACATGGCTGCTTCATCAAAGCTTGCAAGCTGCAAAGGCAATAAAGTCTGCTAGGAAAATGGAGGTACATCTTTAATAATCTAATCATAGAAGTGGCAGCCTATTAACTTGAAGGAAGTCATTCAAGAAAAAGGGATTACACAAGGGCTTGAGTACCAGGACACAGGAATCATTTGGGGTCATTTTAGAAGCCACCTACCACACCCTGTGATGCACATTGTCAGTAATATGGAGTTACATATATAGGTCATAAACTTCGGCAAAGAGTTTCTCAGCATCAGTCATGATGCTTTCCCACTGATGAGAGACTGCCAATCCCACCCATTCATATTTTCTTTCTTCCTTTTGGTAATAGTAATCCCCAAGTTTTTGGGAGGTACATGATTGTCCATCTAGAGATGACATATCCCAGCCTCACTTGCAACTAGGTGTGGCCATATGACTAAGTTCCCACCAATGGCATGTGAGCCTAAGTGATGTATGTCACTTCTAGGTCACATCCTTAAAAGAAAGTTGCATGCTCTCCCTTTCTTCTTTCCTCTTTCTTGAGGCTGGAATGCAGACATAATGGTGGGCATTTAACTCAGTCATATGGATAGGACAACACCCTGGAGGATGGCAAGGCAACAAAACAGAAGGCATAAGGGTCCTCAGACCATCACATGAAGCAGAGCAGCCCACCTTTCCTGGGCTGCCTACCAGCTGGACGTTTATTTGAAAGACAGACCATCTTGTTTAAGCCATTGTTACTTGGTACCTGTTACAGCAACTAAACAAATATCCTAAATGATAGATCACAAAATGCTTCTAAGGCAGTTATTAACAGTGTTCCTGGTGAGTCTTCTTGGGACAGCTGTGAATTACATCCTTATAAAAGAGTACCTGAGAAAGCAAGCCCAGGTGATATCACCATTTAAGCCCCTCTTAGGCTGTGTTTGCTGATGTCCTCAAAATGCGTTCTCACCTGCTCAAGGGTGTCTTCTTAGGATGCTGCTATGGAAAACTCCATCACTGTTTTCCAGCTTTGCCCATACTCAGGTACCATGAGGATTTCACTCATGTGATTCTTCATTTATTTCACTATTTTAGGGGCTCTTCTCATATGGCAGTCACTGTGTCAGGCACCAGCAGATAGCAGAACAGACATGAGCTTTACACTCTCAGGAAGCTGATATTCTAGTAAGGCAGGAAAGACCCAATAAACAAGATAATTTCAGGGAATTATACAACAAAACAGCAACCTGAAATTTGTCTTCATGTCCTCTATAAATTCCACAAGCAAACTGAGTCTATCACTTTGCTGAATATCTTATGGTCTCTGTGATAGCCAGCCTCAGAGATGGCCCCCAACAGTCCTTGTCTCTTAACTGCCTCAGCCTGAAGGAGACGCATTATTTCCACACACATTCCATTGGTGAGAATTAGTCCCACGAACACACCTAGAAGCATAGAGGATAGGAAACATAGAGAAGCACATGGATATTTGTTGAACACTAACCGTGATCTGCCAACACGCTCATCATAAAAATTCAAGCAGGTCCAGGCACGGTGGGTCATGCCTGTAATCCCAGCACTTTAGGAGGCTGAGGCAGGTGGATCACCTGGGGTCTGGAGTTCAAGACCAGCCTGGCCAACATGATGAAACCCCATCTCTACTAAAAACACAAAAATCAGCCAGGCACGGTGGTGGGCATCTGTAATCCCAGCTACTTGGGAGGCTGAGGCAGGAGAATCGCTTGAACTCAGGAGGTAGAGGTTGCAGTGAGTCAAGATCACACCATTGCACTCCAGCCTGGGCAACAGGAGCAAAACTCTGTAAAAAAAAAAAAAAAAAAAAAGAAAGAAAAAAAAATTCAAGTAGGCTGGGCGCAGTGGCTCACGCCTGTAATCCCAGCACTTTCGGAGGCTGAGGAGGGTGGATTACTTGAGGTTAGGAGTTTGAGACCAACCTGGCCATCATGGCAAAACCCTATCTCTACTAAAAATACAAAAATTAGCCAGGCATGGTGGTGTGCACCTGTAGTCCCAGCTACTGGGGAGGCTGATGCAGGAGAATCACTTGAACTCAGGAGGCGGAGGTCACAGTCAGCTGAGATGGTGCCACTGCACTCCAGCCTGGGTGACAGAGCTCAACTCCATCTAAAGAAAGAAAAAATATTAAGTACAAAACACAAGTAGACAATAAAAGGGTTGCCTTACCCTCTACCTCTGTTAAAAAAAAAAAAGTTAACATTTGGCTCATTCATTAAATCAACACAACTTTATGTATCACCTTCAGTGTGCCTTGCCGTGTCCCAGATGCTGGATATGATTCCTAACCTCGTGTGGCTTCCAGTTTGAGTGTGTGTGTGTGTGTGTGTGTGTGTGTGTGTGTGTGTCATTTCCTCATTTGCAAAATGGTTATAACAATAGTGTCTAACTTATAGGGTTGCTGTGGGGATTAAGTTGTATAGGTTAACATGGAATACAAGGGAATGAAATAATGGTGTTTGCGGCAACCTGGATAGAGTTGGAGACTATTATTCTAAGTGAATAGAATAACTAAGTGAATTGAATAACTCAAGAATGAAAAACCAAACATTGTATGTTCTCTCTTAAAAGTGGGAGCTAAGCTATGGGGATGCAAAGACATAAAAATTATATAATGGACTTTGGGGACTCAAGGGGAAGGGTAGGAGTGGAGTGAGTGATAAAAGACTACACAATGGGTACAGTGTACACTGCTTGGGAGATGGGTGCACCAAAATCTCAGAAATCACCACTAAAGAACATTTCCATGCAAACAAACACCACCTGTTCCCCCCAAATTATTGAAATTTAAAAAAGAAAAAAATTCATTCATTAAAAAATAAAATATATAGATTAAATAACTTAGAAAAATGGTACATAACAAGTACTCAATAAAATTGTTTTGCTATATATGCACAATATAAATATTTACTTTAATAAAAATAGTATTATACTACTTATATGGTCCTATTCTATGGTCTACTCCTTAAACCCTTTCAGTAATAGGGCTCAATTTCTACTTCGAAACATAGAAGATGGAGTTCATCATTTTAACCACTTTATCCATTGTCTGGATTTATCCTATATTTAGCCCAGAGATTCAGAGATGTGGGATTCATGAATGAGCATTGTATGCTGTTATAGATGGAATGTTTCTGTCTCCTCAAAATTCATATGTTGAAGTCCTAACCCACCATGTGATGGTATTAGGCGGTGGAGCCTTTGGAAGGTCATTAGGTCATGAGGGTGGAGCCCTCATAAATGGGATTACTGCCCTTATAAAAGAGACCCCGAGGAGCTCCCTAGTCCTGTTTCTGCCATGTAAGGATGCAATGAGAAGTTGGCTGTCTGAAACCTGAAGAGGGCCCTCACCAGAACCCAACCATGTTGTTACTCTTATCTTGGGCTCTCAGCCTCCAGAACTATGAAAAATAAATTTCTGTTGTTTATAGGCTACCAGGTTTATGGAACTCTGTTATAGTAGCCAAAACTGACTAAGACATATGCAAATTTTTTAATGTCCAAATTTTTCTGGAGAGTGGATCCAAACTTTAGTTGAATTCTGAAATAATTCATAATCCAAAAGCAGTTAAGAACTGTGATTTAAATGGACCAATCCTTGACCTTGATCAACTATGTTTACTTTTTTGTGCACTAGTCTCTCCATCTGTGTGTTTAGTTAAATCATTCATCTCTCTGGACTGGGCATGATGGTTCATGCCTGTAATCCCAGCACTTTGGGAGGCCAAGGTGGAAAGATCGCTCGAGCTCAGGAGTTCGAGATCAGTCTGGGCAACATGGCAAAACCTGTCTGTACTATAAATACAAACAAACAAACAAACAAGTTTAGCAAGGGATGGTGGCACGTGCCTGTAGTCCCAGCTACTCAGGAGGCTGAGGTGGGAAGATTGCTTGAATCCAGCAGGCAGAGGTTGCAGTAAGCAGAGATGGCGCCACTGCCTTCCAGCCTCGGTGACAGAGCAAGACCTTGTGTTAAAACTAAATATATAAAAATCATTTCTCTTTCTTTTCTGGAAATGTGAAAGCTTTCTAGAAAATAGATAAAAACAAGAACATAGAACCCAAACCAACAATTTTACTAGGTTTAAACTTAATGATTCCTTTATATTTCCAGCTCCTCAGTGGGACAGAATGAATTGTCAGCCTCTTAGATATACTTGAGTTTAGTTAAACAACCCCTAAATATCTTCCCAGACCAGGCTTTAAAAATCGGATTTTCTGTTTTCTTTCTTCATAAGGCTTATTTTTTTCCTCTGAAGAATATGGCCTTGTTTTAGAATTTCCCCTCTTTATAGTCATGCTAAAGCACCACTCTTGAGAAGATACATATGTTCCATTAAATACTTGAAAAGCATCTTTTTAATGTGCTCCCAATGCTAGAACTTAATGCTGCTATCTATAAAGTCTAAATTTTTGATGTTGAAAATGTACCTTTGAATATCAGTGATTTAAATATTAACGGCCACAAACAAAATCTTTAAAGGAGAAAAATGCAACTACCCATTTTGATGCTTTGGGATTTCCAAAGAGGCATAAAGACTATGTATGATCTAGGAAAATCATTTCACTTCTCTGAGATCATATAAATGGAAGAGAGATTAAAGAATTTCCAAGTGTAATTCCATAGGACCCTGGTGACTGATGAGATGTGTCAGGAGTCTCCTTGTAGATGGGGTGCTCTACTTCTGTCTGTTTCATATCTTGAGCTCCTCTGATAACTACCAACAGCTGGATGATCCCTTTCACTTCTGTTATGAGTCTTACCCCATAATTTCAAGCATACGCTATGCCCCTCAAGGCCATTGGTTGATACACAGTATTTCAATACCCAGTGTTGAAAAAGGGAAAGAGAAGAAAATAGTGGAGTGGCACAAGCCACAGGGAAGAGAGGGAGAAAGACCAAGGAAGATTGAGAAAAGGAAGAACCAAGTTGGCCAGCCTAGTAAAGTGAGGGATGACTATTTAGATAGACCCCACAGGGAGCTTCAGTTTAAAGGCTTACCCAAAGTCAGGGCTTTCTCCCTCCAGAGAGCTGGAACTTTAGAGAAGAACCTGTCCCTGGCAGAACAGCTGCTGTAGTTCCAGTTCATAGGAGTTTGCAGTGCATGATGAGCAAGTCTGTATTGTAATGGGAAAGGACTTCAGACTCTTGGTCTGCCAGCTAATTGCATGACTTCAGGCAAGTCATGTAACTCTGATTCCTTATCTGAAAACTGGATGATCTCTTGAGGTCTTTTCCTGCTTGAAAATGACATGATTCTTATGAATGCTTATGCATCTAACCAGGTGTTCTGGCTTACCTATTGCTAAGTAGAACCACCCCAATACTTAATGGCATAAAATAGTAACCATTGTACTATGCTCATGTACTCTGCAGGACAGGAATTCACAAAGGGCACAGTGAGAGTGGGCTGTGTCCTACAGTGTCTGGAGCCTCCTTTAGGAATGTCTCCACTGGGGGGTGACTTGAATGCCTGGGAGCTAGAATCATCTGGAGACTGCTTTGCTGACATGCCTGGTGCCTGAGCTAGCATGAATTGAAGTCTGAGCTCAGTTGAGTTTGTCAACCAGAGCACCTATTTGTGGCCTCCACACATGGCTTGTGTTTCACACAACATGGCAGCTGGGTTCCAAAAGGGAATGTCTTTTTAATGATAATTCTGTCACATTTTATTGGTTATAAGCAAATCACTAAGGCTAGCCTAGATTCAAGGGAATCTAGTTCTGGACTAGACTCCAGAACTTAAAGGGGGAGTGGCCAATTCACATTGCAAAGGATCCATCTTCCATTGTAAACCAAAAATAAAATTCTAAGCCCCCCAGCCAACTGAATGGACTCCTCCTCTTGGCCAAGGGCATTCCAAAGTAAACCTGAAAAACTAGTTCAAGCCATGATGGAAAGGGAAGGTTAGACATGCCTCACTATGCCCTCCTCCCTTGAAATTCAGGCACAACTGACCAGCATTAGCATTGAAACAGAGATCTTAAGACTGACAAAAGAGCTGGCATGGTGGCTCACGCTTGTAATCCCAGCACTTTGGAAGGCCAAGGCGGGTGGATCACCCAAGGTCAGGAGTTCAAGACCAGCCTGGCCAACATGGTAAAACCCTCTCTTTACTAAAAATACAAAAATTAGCCAGGCGTGGTGGTGCGCACTTGTAATCCCAGCTACTAGGGAGGCTGAGGCAGGAGAATCACTTGAACTTGGGTGGCGGAGGTTGCAGTGAGCTGAGATTGTGCCACTGCACTCCAGCCTGGGTGACAGAGAGAGACCCTGTCTTAAAAAAAAAAAAAAAAATATATATATATATATATATATATATATATGGACAAAAGACACTGTTTGTAACAATAAGATACCAAATTCCAGGCTGACTGTAGTATAGCATCACATGACAAATAGCAGGCCCTGAAAGTAATCAAAGTATTTTACCCCTAAATATGTTTCTTTAACATATTTTGCAATGACCCTGAAAAACTATCTCTGTTGGAGAAAAATCTCCATTCTGTAGAAAATCCCCTTCTCTTTCCAGGTCTTTTCCTGATCCAGGAGAGATTAAACTGAGTCTGGTATCCTTTAGGGTCTGATAAGAGACATTTACCGTCTATTCTTTCTGAATCCTGCTAGCTGGAGGCTTCATCTACATAATAAAAACTTCGGTGTCCACAACCCCTTATCCTAACCCAGTCATTCCTTTCTATTGATTCCAAGTCTTTTTTTTTTTTTTTTTTTTTTGTTTGAGACAGAGTCTCGCTCTGTCACCCAGGCTGGAGTGTGGTGGCATGATCTCAGCTCACTGCAACCTCTGCCTCCCAGGTTCAACTGATTCTCCTGCCTCAGTCTCCCGAGTAGCTGGGATTACAGGCATGCGCCACCACACCCGGCTAATTTTTGTATTTTTAGTAGAGACAGGGTTTCACCATGTTTGCCATGCTAGTCTCAAACTCCTGACCTCAAGTGATCTGCCCACCTCAGTCTCTCAAAGTGCTGGGATCACAGGCATGAGCCACTGCGCCCAGCCAACTCCAAGTCTTTAGATAATAACTTAACTCTCTCTAGCAATTGCCAGTCAGAAAATTGTTGAATCCATCTGTGACCTGGAAGCCCCTACTTTGAGTTGTCTCACCTTTCTGGATCAAACCAATGTATACCTCACATGTATTGATTGATGTCTGCCTGTAACTTCTGTCCCCCTAAAATATATAAAATCAAGCTGTAACGCAGCCACAGTGGGCACATGTTCTCAGGACCTCTTGAGACTGTGTCTCGGGCCTTGGTCACTCATATTTGGCTCAGAATAAACCTATTTTACAGAGTTTGACTCTTCATCAACACCATCATCTTTGGAAAGGTGCCATCTGTCACAGTCCACACTCCGGCAATAGCAGCTCACATCCCTCCCACATAGAAAAGATGCAGCCAACGATGTGACTCTAAATACTTTTATAAGACCTCAGAAAGATTTCAGATGGTACCTCATGAACACTTTCAGACAGAAGTAGGCCTTTCAAGGATCTTGACACCACTTGTGTCTTTGGCCCACATGTCTTCCAGATTTTGAGAAACCATACTAAAGGGGCTGTACCTGAGAAAACTCATCAGCACTGGCACCTGATTTGATGGCAAAATCTTGGACTTTGAACTGATGCAGTAATATGATAAGACTCTGTAGACCTTCAGGAAAGGGAGAGTACATTTTGTATGTGGGAGGGATGTGAGCTGCTATTGAGACTGCCCTCAATTCAGCCATTTCACTGAGGACCTTTCTTTGAGAATGCTTTGCTAACTAGAAAGACTGGTTTGAGCCCTCCATACTTCCTCTAAAGTGTGCTGGAAAACTGACAATTCGTCTTTCTCCAGCCATATTTCATCACAAGTAGAAACAAATTGACACTTTAAATTGTCTGCCAGGAAATATCCTTGGCCAAACCCACTGGTTCATTAGGTGTATTTTCTATTTTCAGTGTCTGTAGGTGACAATGTTGCTAAACCTTTTGCTACATTTAACAAGGTCACTTTTCTTCCACCCTCCAGTAATAACTTCCTCCCCATCTTTCCAGCCTTCACTGATAGTCTTCTCAAGGTCAGTCCAGCTTTCACCAACAAACTTCTCAAGGCCATTTAAGCCTGAAAGACTGAATATACATACAGATAATGGCCAGAAAATATATAAAAATAGAACTCTGACCCACAATCTGCAGCAACCAACCTAGAAAACCAGCCCATGATTTACAGAAACCAGCCAAAGAAGCAAGCCTACTAGAAATCGAACTGCTATCTCTAGTAACAATCCAGGAAACCAAACAATAGCCTCTGTAACAACTGGCCCCAAATGACCAAGACTTGATTAATAACTGACAGCTTCCCTAATTTTTTTATTTTTGTCTCCACTTCCAACTTACGGCCAACCAGGGAAAGCCAAATGTGCAGTCTAACCAGTCAAAGAGGATGCCCCACTTCTAGTTAGCCTGACTAAAGCTTCCCAATGCCAGCAGCCTCTAATAGTGCATACCCAAAGCCTTCCCTTTTTCCCACTAAAAGCTTTCCCACTCCTCCGCCTGCCTTTGAGTGTCTTCCAAAATGCAAGTAATGGCAGCTGGCTCCCTTGCTACAGCAAGCTCTAAATAAATAGCCTAAGGTTATTCTCATTTGGTTGATCTTCCTTTATTTCCACAAGCTTCTTTCTGCTGACTAGTCAAAAGCTGATAGCTTTCGCTTATGTTTTGGGTTTTTGTTATGGGAGAATCCCACTTCCAGGTACCAAATTCTGTTCTGGTTATCTATTACTCCACAACAAACCACCCCCAAAACTTAGTGGCATAGACAATAGTTATCTTACTGTGCTCACAGATTCTGTGGGTCAGGAATTCAGACACAGTAGAACAAGGATGGTCTATTTTTGCCCCACAATATCTAGGGTGTCAGCTGGGAAAACTGGAATGACTAGGGGCAGGAATCACCTGGCGGCTGCCCCACTCACATGTCTGTTGCCGGGGCTAGGGTGGCTTGAAGACTGGGCTCAGCTGGAGCTGGCAACCAGAAAACCTGCCACGTGGCTTTCCCATGTGGCTTGGCTCTTCACAGCATGGTGGCTGGGCCCTGTGAGGGAGTGTCCTGAGAGGCACAGCCAGGCCGTGAATGTTCTAAGACAGAAAGGTGGAAGCCGACTGACCTTTCTGATTAGCTTTGGAAGTCACATTTATTGGTTCAAGTGAGTCACTTAGACTAATATATTCAAAAGGAGGGAATTAGATTCTGCCTCTTTTTTTCTTTTTTAATTTATTTAGTTTTGAGACAGAGTCTCACTACATCACCCAGGCTGGAGTGCAGTGGCACAGTCTCAGCTCACTGCAACCTCTGCTTCCTGGGTTCAAGCGATTCTTGTGCCTCAGCCTCTTGAGTAGCTGGGCTTACAGGCATGTGCCACCATGCCCAGCTAATTTTTGTATTTTTGGTAGAGATGGGGTTTCACCATGTTGGCCAGGCTGGTCCCGAACTCCTGACCTCAAGTGATCCGCCTGCTTCAGCCTCCCAAAGTGCTGGAATTACAGGCATGAGCCACGGTGCCCGGCCAGATTCTGTCTCTTGATGTGGGAGTGACAAAGTCCCTCTGCAGAACACGTGGAATGGGAGAGACTGTTGCAGTCATTTTGGTAACTATGATTTGCCACTCCAGGCCACTCTCTTCCTGAAATCCATCTATTCATTTATTCATACATTACTTATATTTACCTTGTTTTCTTTCAAAAACAATTTCAGAGCTGAGTACAGTGATGCAAATGTGTAGTCCCAGCTATGCAGGAGGCTGAGGCAGGAGGATCACTTGAGCCCAGGAGTTCGAGACCAGCCTGGGCAATATAGTGTAGAGATGGGATCTTGCCATGTTGACCAGGCTGGTCTGGAACTCCTGGGCTGCAAAAATTTTTCAAGAAATTAGTGGTGCATGGTGATATGTGCCTGTAGTTCTAGCTACTTAGGAGGCTGAGGTGGAAGGATTACTGGAGCCCAGGAATTGGAGGTTACAGTGAGCTATGATTGAGCCACTGCCCTCCAGCCTGGGTGACAGACTGAAAGATCCTGTCTCTAAAAAAAAGAAGAAGAATTTGAGGAAACTTCATTGTAGTTAGAAGATGGACTGGTGGGCATGGAAGCAAAACAAAGGAAGTTGGTTGCTCTCAGGTGATAATTTCATACAGGTATTCATTTATTCATTCCATAGGTAGTTTTTAAGCATTAACAATAGGCTCACGCTGTGGTCAGCACAGATGTGAGGGGAGCAAAATTAATACAGATCCTGTTCTCATGAAGCTTAAGTCCAGTTGGCAAGGCAAACACTCTAAAATAATCACACAAATATGTAACTATGAGTGCTGTGTAGCTCACAAATGTTATGCAGTCATGGTCCAGGAATGTGCAGCATAGGAGCTTGGTCTAGTCCAAGCAGTTAGAGAAGACTTCCCTAAAACAAAGCAATATTTAAGCTAATAAATAACTCAACAATGAGTAAAAAGTAATTAAACTAGGGTGTTGCAAAGTATGTTACAGAAACTACTAGTGGTACACAGATATATTATTGTCATTATTCTGTATTTTACAGTTTTGCATAATTTGTGACCAGTGAAATTGGCTTTTCATTTACGTTGGCATATAAAATTTCCTTGTAAAATAAATGTATTTAAGTTTTAAAAGCTGTCAATGTAAAGAAAGATCGTAAGAAAAATAGTAGAGTACGCATTACACAGAAAAGGCAAACATGAAGCTGTTAGGTGTAAACCTGAAGCTTGGTAAATACTGGACTAGGCGTGTTGGAGAATGGGTTGAGGAGGGGAGTCGTGGGCATAAAGGGAGCTCCTGATGCAAAAGCCTGAAGTGGAAGAAAGACCCAGGGGTCCAACAAGCAGAAAAGGAGCCAATATGGTTTGAGCAGAAAGAAAGAGGAAGTCACTCACGGTGAGCCAGGAGAGGCCAGCAGGACCTTGATATTCAGGGACTTTAGTTCAGAACCGACACCTCCTAAAATCAAAATGAGCAGCTGCACTTTTTTTCCCTTAAATATTGTCCTTGTGGAAGCTTACTACAAAATCACTGATACTTCACTGAGTATTTGAATAGTGATTTTTTTTTTTTTTAAGACACAGTCCTGCTCTGTTGCCCAGGTTGGAGTGCAATAGCGCAATCACAGCTCATCGCAGCCTCGACCTCCTAAGTGCAAGTGATCCTCCCACCTCAGCCTCCCAAGTAGCAGGGACTGCAGGCACCTGCCACAATGCCCAGCTAATTAAAAAAATATTTTTGTAGAGATGGAATCTTGCCATGTTGACCAGGCCCATTCTGGAACTCCTGGGCTCAAGTGATCCACGCACCCTGGCCTCCCAAAGTGCTAGGATTACAGGCAAGAGCCACTGCACCCAGCCTGAATAGTAAATTTTTAATAGAACAAACTTAGTCTATATAAATAACAACAATATTAACTTGCAGTGTCTAAGAGCTAATATTCCCACAGAAAAATAGTGTTGTTCAATCTGTTTTAATTATGCTAAAAGCAATGGGACATCATTGAAGAATTTGGGAAAGGCGAGTGAGTTTTTAAAAAGTGATTTCTATCAATGTATCCATGCATTTAAAAAATTGTACAGGAATGCTAATAATAACAAGACGTAACATTCTGCTCTCCAACCTCTTTCCCACCTCCAGACACAACCACCTTACCTTTTTTCCGTTTGTATTCTCCTGGTGGTTTCCTCCTTCTCTCCAGAAAAAAATATGCTTCTATCTCCCTTTCTTGCTTTTTCACATTTGGACACTGCAGTGCATACATCACAGGTGCTTGCTTAGATATCTTTGGCTCAGCTGTCTCCCAGCCACTCAGCCTGCCCTGCCCAGGCCATCCCAGTGGTGACTGACCGAGTGTGAGCGTGTGGTTCCACCGCAGGAGCCATCAGGCCACATGCCTAGATCTGGCTTCCCCAGTGGCTACCAAAGGGGCCAGGTGACACAACTCGGATGTGTGAGGGCGTTAACTGCCCCAGCCAGCAAATTTTGACCAGCAGAAGAAAGAAGACAAAGTGAGCTTGCAGATGCATTTTCTCTCCCTCCTGCCTTTGAGGGACTGTCCTAGGCACAGTATTTCCATAAAGCCTGTCCAAAGAGGTCCTTTGTGACTGAGCAGCCAGCCACCTGCTGAGAAACCGGCTCTTTTTTCATGGCTCTTCATGAAGCAATGGCCAGTGCAGTCATTCATCACCTTGTACCTGCTGCCATTCCTTCCCTGCCTCTCTTCCTTTTCCCCTGGCTCTCGCAGAGCTGGGTCTGTACCTCCTGAAAAAGCATAAGCACTTAAGCTTCGCCTCGGGCTCTGTGTTCTAGGGAAATCAGACAAAGACAGACATTGCCAATATTATTGATGAACTCAAAGTTATGATTTATATCATCACCTCCATCTCACTCCCATGTTAACTCATTGTTTCTAGTTCTATCAGTTATGCTTACAAGCATAAGTTACAACTTTCAATTTTGTGCTTATAACTTTATTCATTTTCCAACCATCAGAGCCAGTCTCTTGTTTCTGATACTTTGCAAGATGAAGACATTGATGTCCTTTCCCTTCTTTTCACCTCTCCTTCCCTGATCACCTCCAAACCTCTGTCATCATACTGTCCCATCCTTAAGGTTGAAAGCATTTACATACTGTTCTGTAATCATAATTATCTTCTGCAATTTTCCTAAGTGCTGATTCTAAATTTGAAAATCAATATGCAGTGTCAATTACTATGATGACTATCCATCGAACAGTGAATGTTTATTAAGAGTTTGCTATGTTTTGGGCACAGTTCTCTAGGCTCTAGGGATAGAACAGGGAACAAAATGGACAGAAATCCTTGCCTTCACAGAGCTTTCATTTCAGTGGGGAGACAAACAAAAAACAAGACAGATTGTAAACTATAGAGCATGCTGGGTAATGGAAAGTACTAAGAGGAGAATAAGGCAAGGAAGAAGAATAAGAGTCGATCAAAGGAGCTGAAATTTTAGGTAGGCTGGGCAGGGAAGGATGCTCTGAGAAGGTAACTTAAGGAAGTGAGAGATCGAGACAAGCAGCCATCTGCTGGAACAGCATTCCAGGCAAAGGGAACAGCAAGTACAATGGCCCTAAGACAGGAGTGTGCTTACTGTATTCAAGCAACAGCAAGGAAGCTCATGTGGCTAGAGAAGATTGACCAAGGGGGATAGTAGAGGGGAATAAAGACAGAGAAGTCATGGGGAGCAGATCATGGAGGGCCTTAGAAGTCAAAGCAAGGACTTTGGCTTTTACTATAGCAGAGGCAGATAGCCTTGAGAGGGTTTGAGCAGTGCATGGACAGGATCTAACGTACACATGAACACGACCCACTCTGGATATTGTGATAAGAAGAGACTGAAGGGGGTGGGGAGGAAGCAGGAAAAGTAGTTGGGAGACTCGAAACAACCTAAGCAAAGGATGATGGTGGCCTGAAGTAGGGTGACGGCAGTGAAGGAGATGAGAAGAGGTCAGAATCTCGGTCTATTTTGAAGGTAGAGCCAATATGATTGGTGAATGGATGTGGGAGAAAATGCAGTCATGATGACTCCAGGGTTTTTACCTGAGCACCTGGAAGAGCGGAGTTGTCACATAAGGAGATGGGGAAGACTGTAGGGAGAATAGAGCTTAAAAGAAAAGCTACAGGCTCTGCTGTCGCCAGTTTGAGTTGCTGTTTTATGTTTTGTTTTGTTTTTTTTCAAGACAGAGTCTCGCTCTGTCACCCAGGCTGGAGTGCAATGGTGCGATCTCAGCTCACTGCAACCTCCGCCTCCAGGGTTCAAGCGATTCTCCTGCCTCAGCCTCCTGAGTAGCTGGGATTACAGGGACTCACCACTGCGCCAGGCTAATTTTTGTATTTTTAGTAGAGACGGGGTTTCACCATGTTGGCCAGGCTGGTCTTGAACTCCTGACCTCGTGATCTGCCCACCTCGGCCTCCCAAAGTGCTGGGATTACAGGTGAGAGCCACCGTGCCTGGCCTTCTTGCTGTTTTAATTATCTGTACTGCATAACCAATCACCCCAAAAACTTAGTTGCTCAAAACAGCAATTTACTGCCATCACTCACAGTTTCTGTAGGTCAGGAATTTGGATAGGATTCAGCTGAGCAGTTCTTGCTCAAGGTCTCTCACTGAAACTGCCCCAGTTTTAGCTCTGAAAGCCCTGTGTCCTGGCAAATCTCTCCCAAGGATATGAAACGTTCTGGTTGTCAGTAATGGGGGCAGAAGTTGGAGAGAAAATACAAAACCTATACAGTGGCTGTGAAAACTAGAGACTGAAAGCCATGCTATTTATAGTGTTAAATGGATACAGCATAGACTCTCTGCCTTTGGGAGTCACTATCACTGATTTTTCCTGACCACTGAGGTTGGCAACAGTGGTTTGCGGTTAACATAATGGATCACTCATTGTGGCATCACTTCAAGTAACAGGAATTAAGTATACAACTTGAGTTGCAATTGTGTGTATTAATAGTCTGTTTGACTTCACCTATAGATTAGATTAACCATTGTGCTTTTTTTTTTTTTTTTTTGAGACAGGATCTTGCTCTGTCACTCAGATTGGAGGGCATTGGCACAATCATGGCTCACTGTAGCCTTAACTTTCCACATGCAAGCGATCCTCCCACCTTAGCCTCCTGAGTAGCTGGGACCACAGGCACGTGCCACCACACCCAGCTAATTTTTTATTTTTTGTAGAGACAGGGTCTCCCTGTGTTGCCCAGGCTGATCTCCATCTCCTGGGCTCAAGTGATCCTCCCACCTGGGCCTCCCAAAGAGCTGGGGTTACAGGCGTGAGCCATTGCGCCCCACCAAATGTCTGAAGATTACTGTGACCACTCTGGAGAACTAGCATAAGCCCCACCCAAAGTTCAGTTCAGATGTTAAGACTCATAATGCCAAGTACACCTCAAGAGATAATGGAAAGGTTGATTACTTACATACTTGAGGTCTCTGGGCAAAGCAGAGCAGGCCTCTCTGTAAATCCAGAATGGCTGGAGAGAGCAGGGAACAGAGACTGGCTCTGAGTTTTATTGCAGTTAGGGGGTGGGGGGTGGGGTGAGGGCTCCTCCCTGTTGGGAGGAGCTTATGTAGTTTGAGTCTCTCCACAGCACAGAGAGAACACCCAGCCTTTCTTATCAGCTTGCCCAGGTGTGGGGCAGACGGAGAGACAGAGAGGTGGAGCTCAATGCTGTTGCTAGTCAAATGCCAAAGAGTGGAGCCAGACTCCTTATTCCAGAGAGGGTGCTAGTTTAATTTTTAACATTGTGAATATCGTGGCAATATTTTCTAAAAGTTCAGATCGTGAAAAATAGAACAACTGCAATATCACCAGCATGACCCAGATCTCGCTGGAAAGGAACGCTAAATGACTGTGTTCTTTTAAGGACAGAAGGAAGGACACATACAACTGGATTAGGGAGGTAAGTCGCCAAAATGGCGCACACTACACAATATGCAGAAAACAGCTTTGGCCTGGGCGTTGCGGAAAAGGTGATTGCGAAAACACATGTGGACACTGGATTTCAGAATTCTGGGATTAGACAAGGAAGAATTTCTAAATCGGAAGAGGTTTTTTTTTTGGTCTCCCAAAGACACCTATGCTCAGTTAAAAACAGTGACCACTGAATTGGTATGGGCATATCACATGAACAAACACACAGTATTTTATCATTCTCTTGATGGCACTATGGAAGTGAGTGAAGTTACATTTCCTGATTCGCAAGCTGAAGCTGTAATGTCCTGTGGGCAAACAAAAGGGGGAAATTTGAGAACTGACATGTTGGCCCCTGTAATAGGTTGCTAGGGCTGCCATAACCAACTACTACAAAACAGGTGGCTTGACACAACAAATTTATCCTCTCATAGTTCTGGAGGTGGAAACTCTGCAATCAAGGTGTCAGCAGGACTGTGCTCCCTCCGAGGTTCTAGGGAGGAACCTGTTGCATGCCTCCGTCCTAGCTTCGGGTAATCCTGGCAGTCCTTGGCATGCCTTTGCCTGAAGCTACAGCACTCCAATTTCTCCTTCCAGCCTCACCTGGAATCACACGTCTTCTGTGTGTGTGTGTGTGTGTGTGTGTGTGTGTGTGTGTGTGTGTGTGTCTGAATTTCCCTCTTAAGGACAGCAGTTATATTGGATTTATGGCTCACCCTAATCCAGTATGACTTCATCTTAACTTGATTACATCTACAAAGACCCTTCTTTCCAAATAAGGTCACATTCACAGGTTGCAGGTGGACATGAATTTTAATGTTGGAGGTGACACTGTTCAACACAGTACAGCCCTTTGGAACTCATCTCATCAGGTTGTACCTATGATCATGCCTCCTATAATATATTAAGAAATGAGTCGAATTATAGCAACAACAAAATGTTCTCCTGCTCTTACTTTAATTTGAAAAATGGAGTTTCAAACAATTGCCTCATTTCTATGAAGATTTTAGTGAAACTACGGAAAGCACAAAACAAAAAATCGTTGATATTTTGTTCAAAAAAAAACTAGACTTTCCCCATCTATCTGCATATTCAGCAGAAAGTGCTGCTGGGAAAATCCTGGGAAATTCCATTCTGTTTATAAACTTCTGTAATACGGACTTGATAATAGCAGAGCTGCAAGTCAAAATGAATTTACATTTGACTGTATTCAGTTTTACCACTGCGTAAAAGGAAGGAAGGATGTCCTAAAAGCTGCAGGCAGTTCAGAGAAATATTATCGAAAAAGGCGGCCAGGCGTAGTGGCTCACGCCTGTAATTCCAGCACTTTGGGAGGCCAAGGTGGGCAGATCACCTGAGGTCAGGAGTTCAAGACCAGCCTGACTAACATGGTGAAATCCCGTCTCTACTAAAAATACAAAATTAGCCAGGCATGGTGGTGCACGCCTGTAATCCCAGCTACTCAGGAGGCTGAAGCAGAATTGCTTGAATGATCATTGCACTCCATCCTGGGCAACAAGAGAGAAACTCTACCTCAAAAAATAAAAAAAAATAAAATAAACAAGAAAAAGGCAACAGAAGATTTAAAAAAAAACCTACCATATCACAGGACAGAAGGAAACATGTCATTGCAATTTTTTATTAAATATAGGTAATATCTGGTTAATAATACTATTTATGTTCTTTTAAAATATCTTATGTATATTTTCTTAAGAATATATAATAATAGAACCTGCAAAATTTAAATACCTAATATAGAGTTAAAAAAAGATAAAACAAATTGCTGTATCAAAGGACAAGAAGAAAGTTATTAAAATATTGTCATATTTTGCTCACACATATTATGTGTTTAGTTAGTCCTATTGTTAATTACTTCTAATTGCATTATTTAATAGTCCCATTGTTTATTTACAAATTTTTAAGTAATTTAAATAGTTAATTTAAATTTATGTTTGTGTGCATATAAGATCTCTGATAGTCTACTTTTGAGAATAATTTAGTAAAGCTTTTAAATAAAAATCAGAGGTAACTCCATTAATTGCATTATATATCATAATTACATTTTTCTGTTTATTTAATGAAATAAAACTTAATAGCTGACTAAAAAAAAAATTCTTTTTTTTTGAGACAGGGTCTCGCTCTGTCACCAGGCTGGAGTGCAGTGGCATGATCTCATCTCACTGCAACCTCTGCCTCCCAGGTTCAAGCGACTCTCATGCCTCAGCCTCCTGAGTATCTGGGACTGCAGGCACGCGCCACCACACCCAGCTAATTTGTTGTGTATTTAGTAGAGATGGAGTTTCACCATGTTGGCCAGGCTGGTCTTGAACTCCTGAGTTCAAGTGATCCACCTGCCTTGGCCTCCCAAAGTGCTGGGATTACAGGCGTGAGCCACTGCACCCGGCCACTAGCAACCATTTTTTAATAGGAGGTAGATAATAGTTAACACTTTATGAGAGTTGACTGTAAGTGAAATATTTCATGATATAATTTTATAAAATAGGTATTAACTATATTATTTAATACAGTACACCCAATCTGAAAGAAATCACATAAAAGTTTTATCTATAGCTTTTATTTAATATACCTTTTTAAAACTGGTAGTCTCAGAAATCATTCCAGTTACAGTGGAAGAATTGTTGTTATTAACTTACACTGATCTGCTATTCAAAAAGTTTTTTCTTCCTAGCTAATAACATAGCCCTAAGGATGAGAATAGAGAAAAAGTTTTTCTAATGTTTAAATACATTTAAAAAGTCTTTTTTTTTTTTTTTTGGCCAGGCGTAGTGGCTCATGCCTGTAATCCTAGCACTTTGGGAGACCAACGAGGGAGGATCTCTTGAGCCTAAGAGTTTGAGACCAGCCTGGGCAAAGTAGTGAGACCCGGTCTCAATTTTTTTTTAATTAACTCTAAAATATAATTTTTTTCTAATTAATAGTCAATAATTTACCAATCAATATCCTCACCAATATTTCTCACTAATTATCTCTTTGTTCTCCTGGACTCTCCCCCAAGAGTGATGCATTCTTGACAAAAAAAAGTCTGGGTATTTCAACGAAAATTGTCAATTATCTACCACCCTACTCTATAATGTATAGGAACTGAAAATACTTCAATGTGAGTCAAATGCTGACTTTCCTTGAATGGAAATATACTCAGAACAGAGAAATGTTAAATGTTTCTGTGTCTTGATCAGAGGTGACAGGGAACTGCCCTGTGGCTTAGCCAGGAGGTATTGAGATCCTCAGCGCCACCCTGAGATTGGAGGGGGTGAGAGATTGCCTTTGTTTTGTACAGTGACAGAAGAAACTTTGTGATGTGAATTTTAGGAAACTCCATGTAGATGTTGAGGATCTGGTAGCTAATTCCCTTCAACTCTTTTCTCCTTGGAAAGCCATCGCAGTTTGAAAACCACTGGTACAGGAGAGAAGGAGAGCAGACAGACTGAGCACATATGGTATGAGGGAGAGCTGCACTGAGGGTCTCCTGAGATTAACCAGGAAGAATCTGAAGTGAAACTGGTCATGTGTTTCCATCAGCCGCAGTCTGCTGTGCTGATACAGGCATGAAGGAGTCAGAGATCTGGATTTAACCAGGGTTGTAGATTTAACCAAGCAAGTAGTTTTGAGAATTTAAAGATGTGATACAGGCCAACAACCAACAATAGGGAAGAAAAAAAAAAAAGACCATACAAGAAAGGAAACGTAATCACAGTACACCACTAGATTGTGCAGCAACATGTTTGTATAGACTTTAGATCCTGATTCATCATGCTAAGATCAGCCAGTCATGTTCCTGATAAGTCCATTACCCATGCAGAAGCATAAGAGATTTAAAGGTATATGCCAGAGAGTGATTAAAATGATTGTGGCCAGACGTGGTGGCTCACACCTGTAATCCCAGTACTTTGGGAGGCCAAAACGGGCAGATTGCTTGAGCCCAAGAGTTTGAGACCAGCCAGGGCAACATAATGAGACCCCATCTCAAAAAAAAAAAAAAGATAAAAAGAAAAAAAAGCCAGATGTGGTAGCATGCACCTGTAGTCCCCACTACTTAAGTGGCTGAGGTGGGAAGATCACCTGAGCCCTGGAGTTTGAGGCTGTATGAGCTGTGATGGCGCCACTGCACTTGAGCCTGGGTGACAGAGTGAGACCTTGTCTCAAAAAAAAATTTTTTTTTAATGATTGAACATGGCATTTTAGCTAGGTAAGAAAGGCTGTGAGGACCCTAGGGGAGGGGAGAAGGTTCAGTGAAAAGGTGATAGCATCAGTGAATTAAAAGTTTGATGGGAAGGAAAAGTTATTAGAGGTGGAGTCCCATAGGAAGTGAACTGAGAAAATAATGTTCAGCGAACAGGGTGATTAAAATGGAAAATAAGGAGGATTTTCTGTGATTGATAATAAAATCTAGGGACTGCTAATAGAAATATAAAGTAACATATGCAATTTAAAATATTCTACCAACCACATTTAAAAAAGTAAAATGAAACAAGTGAAATTTCTTTTGATAACATTTTACTTAACAAATATTTGCAAAGTACTATCATTATAATATGTAATCAATATAAAAAAATTCATTACGGCCGTGCGCGGTGGCTCATGCTTGTAATCCCAGCACTTTGGGAGGCCGAGGCGGGCGGATCACGAGGTCAGGAGATCGAGACCACGGTGAAACCCCGTCTCTACTAAAAATACAAAAAAAAAAAAAAAAAAAATTAGCCGGGCATGGTGGCGGGCGCCTGTAGTCCCAGCTACTCGGAGAGGCTGAGGCAGGAGAATGGCGTGAACCCGGGAGGCGGAGCTTGCAGTGAGCCGAGATTGCGCCACTGCACTCCAGCCTGGGCGACAGAGTGAGACTCCGTCTCAAAAAAACAACAACAAAAAATTCATTAGATATTTCATATTCTTTACTTTTTGAAACTACATCTTCAAAATTCAGTGTATATTTTACACTTGGGTACATCTCATTTTGACCTAGCCACATTCAAGGCTGCAGTGAGCTATGATCACATTGCTGCACTGAAGTGTGGGCAACAGAGCAAGACCTTGTCTCTTATAAAAGAAACGAAAAAACAGGGGGAGGGGTGTTTGTAAGATTAGTCATTCAAAACTAACCTAGATTTGATACAAATGATAGAATTCGTGGACAAGGGTATTAATGCAGCCATTATTATAATTATCATCAAGAAGCTAGAGAAAAGGTTGAGCATGTAATTGAAGACATGGAAGTTATAAAAAAGATCCATATCAAACTTTTAGAGATGAAAACTAAAATGTCTAATATGAAAAACACACAGGATGGGATTAATGTCAGATTGGACATTGCAGAAGAAATGATTAGTGAATTTGAAGACGTTTTCATAGAAACTATCCAAAATGAAACACATAGAGAAAAAAATATTAAAAAAAAGAAATGAACAGAATATCAGCAAGCTGTGGGACAAGGGGCCTAATACATGTGTAACTAAAGTTTCCACAGAAGAAAAATGAGGGAAGAGAGAATCATATGTCAAGTAATAATGGATGAAATTTTCCAAATTTGATAAAATGGTAAACCAACAAATTCACAATGCTCACTGTATTAGTCCATTCTCAAGCTGCTATAAACTGCCCCAGACTGGGTAATTTAGAAGTAAAGAGGTTTAATTGACTCACACTTCCACACTGCTGAGGAGGCCTCAGGAAACTTACGATCATGGCGGAAGGCAAAGGAGAAGCAGGCACTTTCTTCACAGGGCAGCAGGACGGAGTGAGTACAAGCAGGGGAAATGCCAGATACTTATAAAACCATCACATCTCGTGAGACTCATTCACTATCAGGAGAACAGGATGGGGGAAACCACCCCATGATCCGATTATTCCACCTGGTCCCACCCTTGACACATGAGGATTATGGGGGTTACAATTCAAGATGAAATTTTGGGTGGGGACACAGAACCAAACCATATCACTCACCAAACCTCAAGCACAAGAAACTTGGAAGAAACTACATCAAGGCTCAGAGTAATAAAATTGCTTAAAAACAGTAATAAAGAGAGAATCATAAAAGCAGATAGAGGCAAAACAACATCACATGCAGAAAAACAAAGAACAGTATGACAGATTTCTTTTTAGAAACAATGGAAGCGTAACATGGCAAATGAAGGTGCAAGACAATGGAGCAACATTTTTTAATGTCCTGAAGGGAGGGAAGGAGAGGGAATCACTGGCAACACAAAATCCTTTACCCAGCCAAAATCTCTGTCAAAAAATGGAAGGCAAAACAAGGACCCTTTTTAGACATACAAAAGCCAAAAGAATTTATCATCACCAGACCAGCACTACAAGAAATGTTAACAGTAATCCTTCAAGCAGAAGGAAAATGGTACCAGATATAAATCTGCATCTACATAAAGGAATGAAGTATAGTGGAGATGGTAACTATGTGGGTAAATATAAAGTTTTTTCTTATTATTTAAATCTCTTTAAAAGATAACCAACTCTTTAAAGCAAAAAATAAGACAATGTATTATCTATTTGGAAACTAAATGTAAATATAACACATATATATAACACATATAGAAATATAGGACAACGAAAGCACAAAGGACAAGAGGGGAGAAAAGGAAGCATGTTTTACATTTCTTTTTTTTTTTTTTGGAGACAGAGTCTCGCTCTGTCACCCAGGCTGGAGTACAGTGGCGTGATCTCGGCTCGCTGCAAGATCCGCCTCCCGGGTTCACGCCATTCTCCTGCCTCAGCCTCTCCGAGTAGCTGGGACTACAGGCACCTGCCACCACGCCCGGCTAATTTTTTTTGTATTTTTAGTAGAGACGGGGTTTCACCGTGGTCTCGATCTCCTGACCTCGTGATCCGCCCGCCTCGGCCTCCCAAAGTGCTGGGATTACAAGCGTGAGCCACCGCGCCCGGCCTGTTTTACATTTCTTATATTCTACATGTAGTGGTATAATATTACTCAAAGATAGATTGTGATAAGTTAAAGATGTCTACTCTATGCCTTAGCAGTCACTGAAATAATACAGCAAAGAGTTATACTAATAAACCAACAAAGGAGATACAATTTAATCATAAAAATAATTTAATCCAAGACAATGAAGAAAAATAGGAAAAAGGGAATAAAGAACAGGTAGGATGAATAGAAAACAAATAATATATAATCCCAACCATATCAACATAATATTAAATTAAAATGGTCTAAATACTTCAATTAAAAGGCGAAGATGTGAGACTGGTTAAAAAGGCAAGATGCAAATCTATTCAAACTACTAGGGACCAGCTTTATATATAAGGACACAAATAGGTAAAAAGTAATAGGATAAAAGATAGATCTATCATGGTAACACAAATCAAAAAAAGTCTGGGGGCTATATTAATATCAGACAAAGTAGATTACAGAGCAAAGAATATTACCAGGGATAAAAAGGGTCTTTTAATTTTGATAAAATGATCACTTTATCAAGAGGCTATAACAATCCTAAATGTTTATGTCCCTACTAACAGAACTTGCAAACACATGTAGAGAAGCTGATAAAATTGCAAAGAGAAATAAACGAGTATACAATTATAGTTGGAGATTTTGACACCCTTCTCTCAATAATTGGTAGGATAAGTGGACCAAAAATCAGTAAGATATATTAGATTTGAACAAAACTATCAACCAACTTGACCTAATTGACATTTATAGAACTCCCCATGTAACAACGGCTGAATACATATTCTTTTCATGTGCATATAAAACATTTACCAGGATAGACCATAGTCGGGGCACTAAAAAGTACAAATATGTTTAATACAATTCAAGTCATACAAAGTACATTCTCTGATCACAGTGGAATTGAATTAGAAAGCAACAACAGAAAGATCTCTTCAAAATCCCCAATTATTTGAAAACTAAGCTATGCACTTCTAAATACCTCATGTGTCAAAGAATAAATGAAAAGGGAACTTAGGAAGTATTTAGAACTAAATGAACATGAAAGACACAGCATTCAAAATTTGTGGAATGCAACTAAAGTTGAACTTAGGAAGAAATTTATAGCGCTGAACATTCATATTTGAAAAAAAAAAAGCCTTCAATCATTGACGTGAGAGCTCTCATCTTAAGAAGAAACTTGAAAAGGAAGGCCAAATGAAACCTAAAGTAAGTAGAAGAAAGGAAATATCAAAAATCAAAGTAAGCCAGACATGGTGGTGCACACCCATCATCCTAGCTACTCGGAAGGCTGAGACAGGAAGAGCACTTGCGCCCAGGAGCTCGAAGTTGCAGTGAGCTATGATTGTGCCACTGCACTCCAGCCTGGGTGACGCAGTGAGACCCTGTCTCAAAGTAATAATAATAATAAAGTCACAGTAGATATCAGTGACAGAAAACAGAAAACAATACAGCAGATTGATGAAACCAAAAGTTGGTTTGAGAAAACAAATACAATTATGAAACCTCTAATTATACTGATAAGGAAAAAAGAGAGAAGACCCAAATTATCAGTATCAGGAATGAGAAGAGTGGCATCAATACATATTTTATAGGTAATAAAAGGACAATAAGGACTACTATGAACATCTTTATGCCAATAATTCAACTTATACAAAATGGACAAATTCCTTGGAAGACATAAACTGCCAAAGCTCACTTAAGAAAAAATAGGTAACCAGAATAGCTCTATACCTACGAAAGAAAGTTTTAAAAACTTTCAAACAAAGAAACTCCATGTCTAAATGGCTTCACTTGGGAATTCTACCAAACATTTAAGAGAGAGATTCTATACAAATTCTCCCAGAAAATTGAAGAGAAAGAATACTTTCCAACTCATTCTACAAGGTCAGTATTACTCTGATACCAAAACTAGACAAAGACTTTACAAAGAAAGAAAAGCAGTGACTAATGTTATTATGAATGTATATGTAAAAATTCTGAATAAAATTTTAGCAGATTGAATCTGGCAATATTTTTAAAAGATAATATATCATGGCTAAGTTAGTTTATCCCAAGAATTTGTTTGATTTACTAGTAGAAAAATCAATGCAATTCAACATAATAGTAAACTTAAAAAGAAAAACCATATGATCATCTCAGTAGGTACAGAAAAAGCATTTGGCAAAATTGAATGTTTATTCCTGAGAAAAATTCTCAGGAATAGAAGGAAACTTAAAATCTTATAAAGGGTATTCGTTAAAAAAAAAACTACCAAAAGCATTATACTTAATGTTGAAAGACTGCTTTCCCCATCTCTGATAAAAAATAAAGCAAAGATGTCTACTCTCACCACTTCTATACAGCATTATACTGGAAGCTCTAACCAGTGCAATAAGACAAAAAAAAAAAAAAAAAAAAAAAAAAAAAAAAAAAAAAAAAAAGAAAGAAAGAAATAATAGGCTCCTAAAATGAAAGAAAATGATAAACTGTCTTTATTCACAGATGACATGCTCTTCTATGTATAAAATTCAGTGGAATTCACAGAACAGCTACCAGAAATAAGCAAATTTACCAAAGTTTCAGGATACCAAATCAAAATACAAAAATTACTTGTATTTGGCTGGGCTCAGTGTCTCACACCTGTAGTCTCAGTACTTCAGGGGACCGAGGCAGATAGATTGCTTGAGCCCATGAGTTCAAGACCAGCCTGGGCAACATGGCGAAATCCCATCCAGTCTGGGTGAAAGAGGGAGACCCCAATTGGCCGGGCACAGTGGCTCACGCCTGTAATCCCAGCACTTTGGGAGGCTGAGGCAGGTGGATCACGAGGTCAGGAGTTCAAGACCAGCCTGGCCAAGATAGTGAAACCCCGTCTCTACTAAAAATAAAAAAATTAGCCGGGTGTGATGGAGGGCACCTGTAATCCCAGCTACTCGGGAGGCTGAGGCAGAGAATTGCTTGAACCCAGGAGGCGGAGGTTGCAGTGAACCGAGATGGGGACACTGCACTCCAGCCTGGGTGACAGAGAGAGACTCCGTCTCAAAAAAAAAAAAAAAATTAATTGTACCTCTATATACTAATGGCAAATAATCAGAAATTGAAATTTCAACACTCTTTACAGTAGCATCAAAAAATATGAAATACTTAGGAATAAGTCTGACAAAAGATGTTCAAGACCTGTACACTAGAAACTGCAAAACATGGCCGGGCGCCGTGGCTCAAGCCTGTAATCACAGCAATTTGAGAGGCCGAGGTGGGCAGATTGCTTCAGCCCAGTTTGAGACCAGCCTGGGCAAAATGGCAAAACCATATCTCTACAAAAAATACAAAAAATGGCTGGGCGCAGTGGCTCACGTCTGTAATCCCAGCACTTTGGGAGGCTGAGGTGGGCAGATCACCTGAGGTCAGGAGTTCGAGACCAGCCTAACGTGGAAAAACCCCGTCTCTACTTAAAAAAAAATACAGCATTAGCCAGGCATGGTGGCACATGCCTGTAATCCCAGCTACTCGGGAGGCTGAGGCAGGAGAATCACTTGAACCCGGGAGGCGGAGGTTGCAGTGAGCTGAGACCACGCCATTGCACTCCAGCCTGGGAAACAAAAGTGAAACTCTGTCGCAAAAAAAAAAAAAAAAAAAAAAATTAAAAGTTAGCCACGCATGTTCACAGGCCCCTGTAGTCTCAGTTACTTGGGAGGCTGAGGCAGGGGGATCGCTTGAGCCCAGGAGGTCGAGTCTGCAGTTGGCCATGATTGTGCCACTGCACTCCAGCCTGGGTGACAGAGCAAGATCCTGTCTCAAAAAAGAGAAAAAAAAGCCCAGGCGTGGTGGCTCATGCTTGTAATCCCAGCACTTTGGGAGGCCGAGGTGGGTGGAATCACAAGGTCAGGAGTTCGAGACCAGCCTGACCAACATGGTAAAACCCTGTCTTTACTAAAAATACAAAAAATTAGCTGGGTGTGGTGGCGGGCGCCTATAATCAATGCCAGCTACTCAGGAGGCTGAAGCAAGAGAATCACTTGAACCCGGGAGGCAGAGGTTGCAGTGAGCCGAGATCACACCATTGCACTCTAGCCTGGGCAACAAGAGGGAAACTCCATCTCAAAAAAAGAAAAAAAAAATTGTGCTGGAGTAATTGGAAAACCATATGTTTTTAAAAATAGACTCCAGGCCGGGTGAGGTGGCTCACGCCTATAATCCCAGGACTTTGGGAGGCCGAGGCAGGTGGATCATGAGGTCAAGAGTTCAGGACCAGCCTGGCCAAGATGGTGAAACCCCGTCTCTACTAAAAATACAAAAAATTAGCCAGGCATGGTGGTGGGTGCCTGTAATCCCAGCTACTCGGGAGGCTGAGGCAGGGGAATTGCTCGAACCCGGGAGGTGGAGGTTGCAGTGAGCCGAGATCACGCAACTGCACTCCAAGCCTGGGCGACAGAGCGAGACTCCATCTCAAATAAATAAATAAACAAACTAAAAATAGACTTCAATTCATACCTTGTACTATATAGAAAAATTAATGAAGATGGATAGCAGACAAAAATGTAAAACCTAAAAATATGAAACTTCTGGAAGGAAATAAAGGAGAAAATCTTTTTGGTCTAGGATTGGGCAAAAATTTCTTACATATAAAACACACAGGCTGGGTGTGGTAGCTCACACCTATAATCCCAGCACTTTGGGAGGCTGAGGTGGATGGATCTCTGAGGTCAGGAGTTTGAGACCAGCCTGGCCAACATGGAGAAACCCTGTCTCTACTAAAAATACAAAAAAAAAAAAAATTAACCAGGCATGGTGGCGGGCACCTGTAATCCCAACTACTCGGGAGGCTGAGGCAGGAGAATCACTTGAACCTGGGAGGTGGAGGTTGCAGTGAGCCGAGATCGTGCCGTTGCACTCCAGCCTGAGTGACAAGAGCAAAACTGTCTCAAAAGAAAAAAAAAAGATATAAAACACCCAATAGTGATTTATATGATTTATAAAAGCAAAAATTTGATCTAGACTTCATCAAAATTAAAAGCTTCTGCTTTTGAAAGACACTTTAAGAGAAGGAAAAGACAATATATATGGATTTATTTATTAGTATATATATACTTATACTATATATGTGTGTATATATTCCTACAGATTGCAGACAGTCAGTGGTCTCATAAGATTATAATATCATATTTGTACTGTACCTTTTCTATGTTTAGATATGTTTATTTATTTTTGAGACAGAGTCTCGCTATGTCACCCAGGCTGGAGTGCAGTGGCATGATCTTGGCTCACTGCAACCTCTGCCTCCCAGGTTCAAGCGATTCTCATGCCACAGCCTCCCGAATAGCTGGGATTACAGGCATGCACCACCATGCCCAGCTAGAGACAGGGTTTCATCATGTTGGCCAGGCTTGTCTTCAACTCCTGGCCTCAAGTGATTTATCTGCCTTAGCCTCCCAAAGTGCTGTGATTGCAGATCTGAGCCACCAAGCCTGGCCTAGATACATTTAGATACACAAATGCTTATCATTGTGTTATAATTGCCTATGGCATTCAGTACAGTAACATGCTATTGAGGTTGGTAGCCTAGGAGCAATAGGCCATACCATACAGCCTAGGTGTATAGTAGGCTATACCATCTAGGTTTGTGTAAGTTCACTCTAGGATGTTCCCACAAGGATGAAATCACATAATGACACATTTCTCAGAAAGTATCCCCACCATTAAGCAATATAAGACTGTATATAAACCCTCCCATCTAAATAATTAGAAAGGAAACGTTTAAACAGTCCCAATAGTTGAACAAAGACTTCACCAAAGAAAATATATGGACAGCAAATGAAAAAAGCACTCAAAATCATTAATCGTTGGGGAAATTAACATTAAAACTACAATGAGATAATGCAACAGACTTAATAGAATGGCTAAAATTTAAAAGACTGCCTACGGAGAATCGCTTGAACCTGGGAGGCAGAGGTTGCGGTGAGCTGAGATCGCACCATTGCATTCCAGCCTGGGCAACAAGAGCAAAACTCCATCTCAAAACCAAACAAAACAAAAGACTGCCTATACCTGGACTAAGTGAGGAAGCAGATGAACTGGAATTTTCATATGCTGCTGGTAAGAACATAAAACATACAATCACATTGCCAGTGTCTTAAAAAGTGAAACATACATATACCAAATGACCCAGCCATTTCACTCCTATGTGTTTACCCAAGAAAATGAAAGTATATGTCCATAGGAAGTCTTTTTGTTTTTTTATTTTTATTTTATTTTATTTTAATTTATTTTATTAGAGACAGGGTCTCACTCTGTTGCCCAGGCTAGTCTCAAACTTCTGGGCTCAAGTGATCCTCCCACCTCAGCCTCTCGAGTAGCTAGGACTACAGGCACATGCCACCACACTCAGTTAATTTTTTTTATTTTTGTATTTTTTGTAGAGACAGTCTCACTATGTTACCCAGGCTGATCTCAAACACCTGACCTCAAGTGATCCTCCTGCCTTAGCCTCCCAAAGCATTGGAATTACAGGCATGAGTCACTGCACCCAGCCTAAAGTCGTACATGTGAATGTTAATAACAGCTCCATTTGTAACAGCCAGAAACTGAAAACAACCCAAATGTCCATCAACAAGTGAACAGATAAATTGTGGTATATCCATGCAATGGACTACTGCCTGGCAATAAAAAGGAATGAACTATTGATTTTGCAACATGATTAAATCTAACATTATAATGCTGAGTTAAAGAAGCTGGACAAGGCTGGGCTTGGTGGCTCACGCCTGTAATCCCAGCACTTTGGGAGGCCGAGGCGGGTGGATCACGAGGTCAGGAGATCGAGACCATCCTGGCTAACACGGTGAAACGCTGTCTCTACTAAAAATATAAAAAGTTAGCCGGGCGTGGTGGCGGGCGCCTGTAGTCCCAGCTACTCGGGAGGCTGAGGCAGGAGAATGGCGTGAACCCGAGAGGCGGAGGTTGCAGTGAGCCGAGATCACGCCACTGCATTCCAGCCTGGGCGACACAGTGAGACTCCATTTCAAAAAAAAAAAAAAGAAGCTAGATAAAAAAGTATATACTGTATAATTCCAATGATATAAAATTGTAGAAAATACAAAGATCTACAGTGGTAGAAGGCAGATCAGTAATGGCTTAGGAATGAGAGGAAGGAGAGAAGATCTTTTTTAAAAAAGGAGAGTTCATTTAATATTTTTGGAGGTACACCTTCACCTCCTCCTCCTTCTTTGGCCTAAGGTAAGGTAGGGAATACTTGGCTACTAACTGTTCTGTCCTAGAAGGAATGAGGAGGATGGTGTTCATTGCAGGCCATCACTTAACCTCTCTTTTTTCTGTTCCATGTCACATGTCCGCCTTTCATACCTGCAGCCATCTAGTCCAAAATATCTAGGCTTTTCCAGAAGAATCTCTTTTTGGATCTATTTTCCATGCAACATAGAGGCTTAGACTGCCTCTATCTTGATTCATCACTCTCTATTTCTCCACTGCTTTCTTCCCTCTAAAAATGTTGAACTTAATGATGGTCAGCCCTGCCTCAATTCTCTTTGTTATGGATGTAGGCTTTTCAAAATTTTATATTATTTTAATAAAGGTATTGGGAGGAAGAGATGACAAGCATAGCTGCCTAGTTTGTCACCTTGAACAAAAAGTTATCAAATTGCATTTTAAACGACTACTCTGGCTCTTGACTGGAGAATGGATTTGATAGAGGGGACAAGAGTGAATGAAGTGACATTAGGAGACAGTTGGAGTAATCCAAGTAAAGGGTGCTGGTAGCTTGGCCTAAAGTGGTAGAAGTGGAAATACAGAAAAGTGCATGGTGTGGAGAGTTATTCAAAATATAAAATTGACATGACTGGGTTATGAATTGGACATGGGGAAAGAAAAAAAAAGAGGTTTGCCCAGGCTTCTTACTTGCCAGTGGTTATAGTCACTAAGACAGGGACTGAAAGAGGACAAGATTTCTGGTAGAAAATCATTAATATAGTTTTAGAGCTATAGAGCTTATATCACTGATACATCCAAAAGAAGAAGTCAAGGAGGCTCATGCTATATGAATTCAGAGGTGAGGTCTGAGAAGAAGACATGTATTAGGGAGTTATTGATGGACAATGAGTCAAGCTGAATGGATGAAATCTCTTAGAAAATGATTATGAATAAGAAGAGGAAAGGGTTATAGTATACTGTAAAAAAATAGCCACATATGCCTCTTGCCAAATTTGCATGACTCTGCAATGTGATTCTGTCTCCCACTAAAAGGTGAAGTTTGTTTCTCCACCCCTGGAGTCTGAACTGGCCTTGTGTCTTGTTCTGACCAATAGAATATGGTGAAAGTGATGAGAGGGAATCTGAGCCTAGACGTCAAGAGGACTGGCAGCTTCTGCTCTTGCCCTTGAGACCGCCATGTTAAGAAGCCTAGATTAACCCTTTGAGAAGCTAAACGACAATGAGACAAAGGCTCAGCCAATAGCCACCACCAACACCCATACATGAGAATAAACTCATAGATTACCGAGGCCCCAGTCAGCCACCAGACAAGTACATGAGTGACCACAGATAGGAGCAGCAGAAGCCCTCAGCCAAGCCAACCTCAACTTGCTGCCCCATAGAATCATGATCAAATAAAATATTTGCCATTTTTTTAGCCTCTAAGTTTCTTTTTTTTTTCTCTTTTGTTTTTAGACAGTCTCACTCTGTCACCCAGGCTGGAGTGCAGTGGCACGATCTTGGCTCACTGCAACCTCTACCTCCAGGGTTCAAGCAATTCTCCTGTCTCAGCCTCCCGAGTAGCTGGGACTACAGGTGCACACCACCACACCTGGCTAATTTTTATATTTTTTAGTAGAGACAGCGTTTCACCATGTTGGCTAGGCTGGTCTCAAACTCCCGACCTCAGGTGATTCGCCCGCCTTGGCCTCCCAAAGTGCTGGGATTACATTTATTCACTAAGTTTCAAGATTGGTTGTTATAGGCCGGGCGCGGTGGCTCACGCCTGTAATCCCAGCACTTTGGGAGGCCGAGGCGGGCAGATCACGAGGTCAGGAGATCGAGACCACGGTGAAACCCCGTCTCTACTAAAAATACAAAAAAAAATTAGCCGGGCATGGTGGCGGGCCCCTGTAGTCCCAGCTACTCGGAGAGGCCGAGGCAGGAGAATGGCGTGAACCCGGGAGGCGGAGCTTGCAGTGAGCCAAGATTGTGCCCCTGCACTCCAGCCTGGGCGACAGAGCGAGACTCCGTCTCAAAAAAAAAACAAAAAAAAAAAGATTGGTTGTTATGCAGTGACAGACCACTGATGCAGTAGCCAAGGAGTCTTGAGAAACTCCAATATTTAAATATTCAGCAGAGAAATGTAAGTTGGCAAAAAAAAAAGGTAGTCAAAAACAGTAAGAAAATCAGAAAGGTACAATGTCACAGAAACAAGATATGGACCCATAGAAACAAAGCAAAATGTTTTCAGAATAAAGAAATACAATGTGTCAAATATAGCTGAAAGGTCAAATAAGATGAGATGAAAAGTTACTTTTGAATTTAATGACAGGAAGGTTGTGGTCACACAGTGACAACTGGGGCAGAGGGAAAACTTATAAGCTCAGCTTTGGACAAATAGAGTTTGAGATGTCTATGGGATATTTAAGTATATTTGTCCAGCATGTAGTTAGATAATATATGACCTGAAGCTCAGTTTAGGGCCAGTCAGCATAAAGGTGGTCGATAAAACCGTCAGTGTAAATGAGATCACCAGGGAGACCATGTTGACCGGTGGGAGGGGATCTTAGTGCACAGCAAGGTTTTAAGCGTGAGCACAGGTAGAAAACACACAAAGAAGCTCATGAAGAGGAGAACTGGGAGAATGAGGTTCATGAAAGACAAGAGAAAACTGTTTTAAAAAGAAACGAGAAAGACCAGGCATGGTGGCTCATGCCTGTAATCCCAACACTTTGGGAGGCCAAGGTAGGAGGATCATTTGAGCCCAGGAGTTCAAGACCAGCCGGGGCAACACAGGAAGGCCTCATCTCCACAAAAATATAAATAAAAAAATTACCCAGGCATGGTGGCACACACTGTAGTCCCAGCTATTCCGGTGGCTGAGGAGGGAGGATAGCTTAAGCCTGGGAGGTGGAAACTGCAGTGAGCTGTGATGGCGCCACTGCACCCCAGCCTGAGCCACAAAGCAAGACCCTGTTGATGCAGGGTAAGTGAGTGCCAAAGTGGACCTTAGCTCACCAGGTTCTCGGTTTTGCCCAGGAAAGAATTGAAGGGCAAGCCAAGCGTGGAAGAAAACAGCTTTATTGAAGAGGCAGTGTTACAGCTCTGTGACTGCTCCTGCAAAGCAGGAGCACTAGGCCGAGAGTAGCAGCTCAGGGCATTTTGCAGTCATAGTTATATTCATTTTTACTTGCATGCAGATTAAGGGATGGTTTATGCAGAAATTTCTAGGGAAGGGGTAGTAACCATTGGGCCATTTCCATGGAAAGGGGTGGTAACTACCAAGTGTTGCCATGGCAATAGTAAATTGACAAGGCACACAGTGGGCATATCTGATTGAAAGCTGCTTTTGTCCTGGCCCTGTTTTAGCTAGTTCTCAATCTGGTCCAGTGTCCAAGACCCCCCTCTCGAGTCGAGTCCTGCCTCCTACCTCATCATCTAAAAAAAAAAAAAAAAAAAAGGAGGCCAGACGCGGTGGCTTACGCCTGTAATCCCAGCACTTTGGGAGGCCCAGGCGGGCAGATCACAAGGTCAGGAGATCGAAACCATCTTGCCTAACACGGTGAAACCCTGTCTCTACTAAAAATACAAAAAATTAGCCGGGCATGGTGGCGGGCACCTGTAGTCCCAGCTACTCTGGAGGCTGAGGCAGGAGAATGGCGTGAACCCGGGAGACGGAGCTTGCAGTGAGCCTAGATGGAGCCACTGCACTGCAGCCTGGGCGACAGAGCGAGACTCCGTCTCAAAAAAAAAAAAAAAAAAAAAAAAAGGGATGAGAAGTAATTATGTCAAATGTAGTAGAAAAATCTCCTAAGGCAAGAAGCAGAAGGTCCCCCTCTCACATACCGCTCTGAATCTGACACTCTTTGCCAGAGCAGCTTCGGCAGTGCAGTGCAAAGCCAGCAAGGGCATGCTGAGCAATGATGACAATTAGAATATGGATGCCCACATGTAGAGACTCTTGGTGCTGAGGACAGGGGAAAAAAGGGCAGTTTTGAGGGCCATGTGCTTTGTTTTCTGTTTCATTTTTTTTTTTTGAGACTGACTTAAATTTGTTTATTAATTGAAGGGAAACACCCCAGTGGAATGTTTTTCCAACATTTGCTTTCCGCAGCTTTTATGAAAAGCCCTTCAACTTGTGTTTAGTTTTAACAATATCACCTTTCATGTCAATATACAATTGGGTAAAATTCCCAGGTTTATTTGCTTTTAGATTAGTTGATTCTCAATTGAGTGGGGGTGGGGTGGGGACCTTTTCTCACAGCTATCTTCAAGTCACAGTCAGAGGAAGTATGTAGTGCTTCAAGAGTTCCTAAACAGCACTGAGAGAAAAAGCAAAATTCCCTGGTCAAATAAATTTGAGAAAGGCTACACATTAAAAACCTCTCCCTGAGAAACTGATAAATTATATTAGCATATTAAAGCCTCTGAGACATTCTACATTAAACAAAAAACTTTGTTTAACAGTTTAACAAACAAACTAATTTCCCCCAGGGGGAATGCTTTTTTCTCTGCATGTTAATAACATACCAGAAGAATTTTCCCTTATCACCAGTTTAGGAAACCCTGCTGTAGCCGATTGATTCTACCTACGGATTCCTTTTGGGTTTTACAATAGAGAGATTCTTCTCCATCTTATCTCTAGATTTAGGGATTCCTGTTACCTCAGGGACTTGGAGCCCTTCCTAGACTATTTACAGTAAAGAATGGTGATAACACCACCAGTTATTACCTTAGGAACCCCTTTGTAACACTAGGGTCAGTGGGTACTTAACAAAATACTGGGCTGAGGGCAAGGATGATTGAGGAGAGCTCAGCAAGAGACATCTTTAACTAACGGTAACAAAATTCCCAGTCCGTGAAAGGATTGGTAAGTTTTTAAACACTTTCCTAGAAGGATATGAGTTGGTGACAGGATCCAAGTGCCTCCTTACATGTCTGGAGGAAGCCATCAACTAAACTACAATGACTCTAAGATACAAAATTGGGAATGGTAACATATTTTGAAGTTCTGTTGAAATAAAGAATCATGATATGAATGCCCATGGAAATGAAAGGGCGATCAACACTATGGTTTGAAAAGGGGAAAATTGTAGAGCACAGATGTGTTCGTGTGGCAGTGTGCTGTCTCTAGCAATACTCAGAGAAGAGAGAGAACAATGAAATTCTGATTGGCCCCAGTGTGAGCCCAGATGAGGTTCAGCTGCCAACCTTCTTTTTCACATCTTATGAAAGTCATTTAAGCACAACTTTTTTTTTTTTTTTTTTTTTTTTGAGACAGAGTCTTGCTCTGTTGCCCAGGACAGAGTGCAGCAGTGACTCAATCTCGGCTCACTGCAGCCTCCACCTCCCAGGCTCAAATGGTTCTCCTGCATCAGCCTCCCAAGTAGCTGGAATTACAGGAGTGGCCCACCATGCCCAGCTAATTTTTGTATTTTTAATAGAGATGGGGTTTCACCATATTACCCAGGCTAGTCTCGAACTCCTGGCGTCAAGTGATCCACCTGCCTCGGCCTCCCAAAGTGCTGGGATTACAGGCATCAGCCACTATGCCCAACCCAACCAACCTTTTTTTAAAATAAATATTTAAAAAATTGCTATTTCACATGTATACTAGTATTTACATTTATCCACACATCAAGAATTGGAGGATAATAATCATTTCCATGAAGCCTACAATAACAATGTTTTGGCTCCAGGCTCCCTCTACTGTCTTTGAAATAATAAACAAACATTTTATGGCACCCTCCTGACTAGATTCTAATACTTATGAAAGTCAAAACAAACACAATCTCATGCAAGAATAAAGGATATCCTTAGTATGATAATCAGGAAGTTCAGTATTTGAAGAAAGTTGAAAAAATATAAACTACTTAATAAAATATTAATATAAATAAAGCCATATGAAGTTGCCATTATTTGACCATTTTTTATCCACAAATGGTAATTTCATATGGTTTGACCTAATAAATGAATGTTTAATTGTCAAAGAATAGTAGGGTGTGTGTGTGTGTGTGTGTGTGTGTGGTGTGTTGCAGGAAAGATTGTTGCTTTTAATAAATAATATCTATTATTAAATTCCCTAAATGCATTGGTTAATTTACATGATGTTTCTTGACAAATATTAACTACAGGATATGTAAAGTCCATGTCTTATAGGAATATATGCATTATAATTTGGGTTTAGAAGAAAAAAAATCTGCCTTCAGATTAATAAATGTGAAAATACAAAATGTTTCACATGAAAAGGTAAATGAA
Source organism: Symphalangus syndactylus (assembly GCF_028878055.3). Taxonomy (NCBI): domain Eukaryota; kingdom Metazoa; phylum Chordata; class Mammalia; order Primates; family Hylobatidae; genus Symphalangus; species Symphalangus syndactylus. The sequence goes on from NC_072430.2 coordinate 74,691,198, forward strand.
AGAAATGCAGCAAAGCCACATGCTTACAAGAGGAAAGCTGGAAATAAAATAGTTAACATTTTAACTGTGAGAGAAGGAAGTAGAGCAATTTGCACAGACTTCAAACAATCTCACACTGTTGAGAAAACCAGCAAATCCTGGAAAGAATTAGAGGTAAAAGCCAAAGTCAATACACTTCAAATACCCTGGGTATTTCACAGTAACTAACAAGAAAGCATCTTCTGGGTAAGTTCACACTTTGCAGGAAATAAATATTAATTCCGTTGTTGGTAGTTTTCCAAAAAGTTAATATTTTACAGTTCAGAAATTTGGTTTCTTAAATTTGCCTTTGAAGCTCGAAGAATGCCTTTTGAAGTTGTATTTTCATAGTCCTAGGAATTGAGTCTAAAAATGAAAGATGCCACCAAAGATTTGTTTACAAAGATGTTCGTGGAAACCTTATTTTTATAGTTTACTGTTCATCAATTAAATCTTATGTCTGGCATAATGCCTGGTATATACTAAGTACTCAACACATTTTTTTTTTTTTTTTTTTTTTTTGAGCCGGAGTCTCACTCCATCGCCTAGGCTGGAGTGCAGTGGCGTGATCTCGGCTTACTGCAAGCTCCGCCTCCAGGGTTCATGCCATTCTCCTGCCTCAGCCTCCTGAGTAGCTGGGACTACAGGCGCCCGCCACCACACCCAGCTAATTTTTTGTATTAGTAGAGATGAGGTTTCACCGTGTTAGCCAGGATGGTCTCGATCTCCTGACCTCGTGATCCGCCCGCCTCGGCCTCCCAAAGTGCTGGGATTACAGGCGTGAGCCACCACGTCCAGCCCTCAACAAATATTTTTTTAACAATGAGTTACGTAAGAAAAGTTGAAAAATTTCAAATTGGGGACTGTTTGAATAAATTATGGATAAATATTATGCAGCCATTAAAAATGTTTTGAGACTTAAATACATTTGGGAAATGTTTAAGAGGGAAAGTTAAGCAAAAAAGGATGCTAGCACTGTGTACACATCTAATGCAAATGTTATAAAGTATATATATATATGTGAGCCCAAAGAGGATAGAAGGAAAAATAGAATTATTGACAGGTTATTACTGAGTGGTAGAATTCTGGATGGTTTTAATTTTTTCTTTTGTGTTTCTCTGCATTCGTTTTATAATCAGAAAAACACTAAAAGTGATTTAAACATTTTTAACATAAGGCACTGCTAACATTCAGATCTGTAATAAAAATGAGTCCATTAAAAATCAGGGAGTTAGCCGGGCATGGTAGCTCACGCCATGTAATCCCAGCACCTTGGGAAGCCAAAGTGGGTGAACTGCTTGGGCCCAGGTGTTTGAGACCAGCCTACGCAACACAATGAGACCTTGTCTCTATAAAAAAAATTAGCGGGGGGCAGTGGCCTGTGCCTGTAGTGCTAGCTACTCAGGAGGCTGAGGGGACACAGAGGTTGCAGTGAGCTGAGATCAGGCCACTGCACTCCAGCTTTGCAGCCTGGGCTACAGAGCAAGACTCTGTTTTAAAAAAAGAAATCAGGGAATTTAATGAAATGTAGTTGTGGGATGATTCAATATTTGTATAAGACTGGCTCTTCCTCTCCACTTTGTTAGAACAAACTCTTGCTAGACAGACACTTTTGGTAATTTATTCAGTGGTGTAAATGCACAGGCCAGGGCTAAACTGTGCTTTATTTTTGAGTACACCAATAATAACTTCTGCACAAAAGTTAGCTGAATTATTTCTCAAGTTATACAAATAAAGATGAAATGTAGTGCTTTTTCATCAGAGAGAAGCAAAATAATCATCAGGGGTTCAAATAGGCACTGGGCCAGGCACTTTGCCTAATGATCTTTAATTCTTACGGCTATCCTGAAAGTACTTTTATTTATATACAGAATATTACGGTAGAAGTAATAATATCTGAGTTGTTGACGAATTGTCATGTGCCAGGCTCTGTGTCAGGGGCTTTATTTTCTCTCATTCCATGTTCTGAGCTACAGGGGCAGGTAGTGCATGTATTTCCACTTGGCACTTGGAGACCTTGAGGCCCAATGCGGAAGCCAGATCGCTCTAACCACTCCTCGATGTGGAGAAAATACTTTTATTCTCCAAGGTCATGAATCTTTTTTTTTAATACAGGGTCTCAATTTGTCGCCCAGGCTAGAATGCAGTGGCGCAATCAAGGCTCACTGCAGCTTCGACCCCCCTCACCCCACCCTACCCGTGCCACTATGCCCAGTTAATTTTTTAGATTTTTTGTGGAGACAGCATTTCGCCATGTTGCCCAAGCTGGTCTGAAACACCTGAGCTCAAGCGATCCGCACACCTCGGCCTCCCAAAGTGCTGGGATTGCCAGGTGCGGTGGTTCACACCTGTAATCCCAACACTTTGGGAGTCCGAGGTGGGCGGATCACGAGGTCAGGAGATCAAGACCACCCTGGCTAACACGGTGAAACCTCATCTCTACTAAAAATACAAAAAAAATAGCCAGGCATGGTGGCGGGCGCCTGTAGTTCCAGCTACTCGGGAGGCTGAGGCAGGACAATGGCGTGAACCCGGGAGGCGGAACTTGCAGTGAGCGGTGATCGCGCCACTGCACTCCAGCCTGGGCAACAGAGGGAGACTCTGTCTCAAAAAAAAAAAAAAAAAAAAAAAAAGTTCTGGGATTACAAGTGTGAGCCACCGTGCCCGGCCCATTAATCCGTTTTTGCTCCCTTCAGGAGCAGTAAGTAAACTAAACACTGCATTCTACAAATGAACTTGAGCTTTTCTGTTAGGGGGAAGAAGAGTAGGTAGAGAAAGAAAGTTTAATCAAATTTGAGGTTTTCTTACACTTCCTTGTAGTAGATCAATGGGAATAACCAGTCAACCATTACCCATTCATCAATACTAAGCAAATTCACCAAAACTAACGTTTTCAAAGGTGTTGATCAAGACATAACCTTTGCCTTGCTTAAATGAAAAGTCCTCAATCAAACAAGACATTTTTTATGTAAGGGTGTTCCTGTAATAGAGGAGGCAGTGGCCTGCTATGTCCTTATCAAACTAGGGAGGTATTTGTCAATGACTCCACTGAGTTCTTTTCAAAAACTTCCACTCTGGCATTTTTCCTTTGCCTCCTACCTATCATCAAGGGCTCACAGGAGATTTAAAGAATGAATGTGAACAGATGACTAAGAGAATTAAAAAATGACCACATCTCTGCATTCTCTTGGTTCCGGAAATGGTCCAGCTGGTTCTATTTTTATTATAATAATAAAATTTGCCATTTATTAAGCATCTTCTACATGTCAGAGCTTTATATATTTTTATGTCATTTTAGCTTCACAGCCATCTACCAAGGTACATATCCTCAGCAGGTACCAACTCCAGAGATTAAATAGGGAGTACACCTGATTATTATGTGTCTACCATGTTAAAGTCGAATCCAGATTTGAGTCCAACAAACAGGCGTCCTTCAAAACACGTTGCCTAGCAACAAATTGATTCCAGTTACTTCCGGCATCCCAAGTGGAGAAAAATAACCAATTCCTTCCTAGAAGCCAAGCCTGAGAGACCTTTAGAATTCTGTAACAGAATTCTGTAACAGAAAAGCTCCCCACCCCCTACTGTGACCCAAGCAGTTACTTAAACAGTAATACCTCCCATTGGCCGGCGTGGCAGAGCAGCAGCTCCGGCGCTAGAGGGAACCTGGGCTGCTCTCCTTGGGGGAGAGCCGAGTCTCTGGTTCTAATCACTTGAATCTGACTTCTGGGAAAACTGGCGTCCAGGGGCTCCCCCCGGAGATCCATAATCTTCTTGGGGCGACCTCAGGTTGGGGGACTAAGTCCTGCAGGGGACACTTGTTCATCCACAACGAGGGACACCCATCTCTCCCATCTGAAGACTTCTTTTTACTCCCCAAGTTTAAAACTCTGAGGCCACCCCGCCCCCTTCCCTCTCCCTCGCTTAGAATCAGGTATGGACACCGACATTCCAACCCTCTTTCCTTCTTCGGCGCTCCTGAAGGTAACCGGTGCGCGTGCGCACGTCAATCCGAGGGTGTGTGCGCCCAGTTTCCGGCGCCGCGGGGCACCCACGACCGCGGGGCTGTCCCTCAGCTCGGCCGCCCGCCTCGCCCCGCCCCCCCGGACCCGCCTCCCAGCCCCGCCCCGGGCCCTCCTCGCCCCGCCCGCTCCGTCCCGCGCCCTCCACCGCCCTACGGCCTGGGCCAGCCTCCACCCTGCCTCTCCGTGGCTCCCCGGGCTGCCCCCGCCCCCGCCCCCGCCACCTCCCCCGCCGTCGCCCCATTCCCCCAGTCCCCACCCTCGGCTGCTACCCGAGCTTCCTTCACGCGCCGTGCAGTCTCCACGGCGACGCTGCGTCCCCGACTCGGAGCCCCGAGCTCCGCGCGAGCAGCTAGCCGGGCTGGCTCTCGGTGTGCGCCGTTTGGATGGTCGGCTGGAGAGGGCCGCCAGCTGGTAAGACACTCCGAGGCAACGACCGGTCTCCCTCTCCCCAGCCCGGTGTGCAGTCTGACCCAGCCCCCACAGCAGACCACCCCCAGACCTGGCGCCCGAGCCTGCGGACTGCTCTACCGCACCTGGTTCCGGCTCTGGGCCCCGGGCCCCGTGGCTGCCAGGGGCCGCCGGGAAGGGAGGATGCGCGCGACTGGGGTGCGCCTGGCTCGCGGCACCCTCCTCCCGCAGTGGTCGGAAGAGGTGAGGAAGCGCTGTTCCTGTCTACGAGGGTATTGAGATAACTGGGCGATTCTGACAGGCTTGTCTACACCACCATGCTTTGACCTGCCGGTTCACACGCACCAACTCCTTCCCCGCAAATAACGAAGATGGCTCAGCCCCATCCCAGGGCTTCCCGACCCCCTCCCTCGGTCCTTGCCCTTGCCCGGAATTCTTTTACTTATTTTTGGAAAATTAGTTAAGACATCACTACTAGGTAGATATAACTTGCTAGCCATACAAATTTCGATGGAATTTGCACAAATCATTTATACTCCCGGGCCTTATTCTCATCTTATGAGATGATGAAATTGACTTGAAACTTCCAAAATGTTGATATTGTTCCTTTGGCTACTCAAAACTACTCTACACTGAGCCCCTGTAGCATTTAAAGTAACACAAGGTATAATGATCAATTTATTGTTTGGCATAGGTGTCTTGGCTGAATCTATTTTTACCCTAGGAGAACCCCTGGAAGTCGCTTTTTAAAAATCTGAAAGGGACACTGGAAATATCTTTTAATATGTTTCATTTTTCTAAAAACCAAATGCAATGATTCTCAAATCCAACTTTTTAATTTTTACTTTTTTTTTGTGAATTGAAATTGTTTTGGTTTTTGTAATCTCTGGAAAACAACAATAACAATAGCATTTCTCTTTAAGTGTTAAGAGTTTTCCAGAGCTTAAATTCCAGCATCTCTAGGTATTTCACTGCACCCACTCCAGAATTCCAGAGCTTTCTACCTACGCTCACTGGTTGAGCCACATCCTCAGTGTTTTCTCCCCCTCTTTGCCCCATCCAGTTTCGGCGTTTAGAACTGGCTTCATTTGTGACAGTTCACCTTCAGGACTGGCCTCCCTGGGCTGTAAATATTAACAATAGTATAGAAGGAGGAGTTATAGTAATTGCAGTTCTAGCAGGAGATGAGTGCTACTATTATTATTTATTAGTAGCCAATTATTTTAACTCTTGCAATTTAACTTAAAAGGTAGGTGGTATTTTTATCCACACTTTACAGTTGAGGAACTGAATCACAGAGAGGTTAAGGAATTTGCTGAAGGTCACACAATTTACTGGGATTTAAACATAGACAACCTGACTCCAGAGTCTGGAATCCTAGCACTGTATTACACTGTAAAGGAAATATGTAAAGTTTATAGTTAGTCAGTTTAAAAAATGAATGTAAGTGATGGATGATCCTTGACACCATTTGTATACACATTTGAAGCTATGCCATGAAATATTGTTCCTGCATCATGTAATGTTTCCCCCACCAAGCTCCCTGAGGATAGAGGATAGTGCTTAATCAGCTCTGTCTCTCCTTCTCACCAGAGTTGCAGGGCCTCAGTGTGTAGCTAGCTAGCTATTTATTCATTCTGTCTTTGCCTATTAGACTACAAGGTAGCTTATAAAAACCAGTAGCACAAAACAGTAAAATAATTGCAGAAGTGGGATGAAGAAAAACATGTAATGTCTTCCAATATTACAAGAGAAATCTAAAATAAAATTTTTTTGAAATCTGAATTTTAAATGTTGGTAATTCATTTTATAAAAGGTGTTTTTGTTTTTTTGTTTTGTTTTGTTTTTCCTGAAGTCTGTGGAGTGTGGAGTCCAAATAATACCAATTGGGGAGGTGCAGAATCTTGTGGCCTCTGGTTGCATGGCTCCTAAACTACAATTTCTGAATCTCGTGGCTAATTTGTTAATCCTGCAAAGGCAGTCTGGTCCCCAGGCAAGAAGAGGGTTTGCTTTGGGAAAGGGTGGTTATTATCTTTGTTTCAGTGTTAACTATAAACTGATTTCTTCCCAAAGTTAGTTTGGCCTATACCTAGGAAAGAACAAGGGCAGCTAGGAGGTTAGAAGCAAGATGGAATCAGTTAAGTCAGATCTCTGTCACTGTTAGAATTTTCTCACTGTTACAATCTTTGCAAAGCAATTTCACCTCTGTCTTTCCAGTTCTGCCTCCACTGCCTGCTGAATTCCTTAGCTATCTCCAGTCCTTGAGCCCAAAAGAAAGAATTTGATTGGTCCTGGTAATCACTATTCCTCAGTTTGGGCAGTATGGGAAATTACAATGTAGCCCCTTAGAGGGAAGCATTTGTTATAGTATTTTGAAGCTTGCTCTGTGACATACATATAAGAAGTTAGTACCCATTTCACCTATAAGATTCTGAACTTCTCAAAGTAGAGTATCTTCATCTTGGTGTCCCCAGAGCTTTGCATAGTTATATCTGACATGTAGTAGGTGCTCATCAAATGTCTGGTATTATATTATCTTTTTTTTTAGAGACAGAGTCCCACTCTCTTGCCCAGGCTGGAGTACAGTGGCACAATCATAGCTCATTGTAACCTCAAGATCCTGGGCTCAAGGCATCCTCCCACCTCAGCCTCTTGAGTAGCTGAGACTACAGGCATACACCACTATGCCTGGCTAATTAATTTTTTATAGAGGCAGAGTTTTTCTGTTCCCCAGGCTGATGTCGACCTCCCATCCTCAGGCTATCCTCTGGCCTCGACCTCCCAAAGTGTTGGGATTACAGGTGCATGACACCTGACCCAAATACTTGTTTTAAATAGACATTGAATAGTGCATGAAAATTTGGAACTATCATAAACTGTGCTGTTCCCATTGCCACAGGACTGTTTAAAGATACCAACTTTATCTGTGTTCTAAATTAGTCTGCTTTTTCCCTGGAGTCAGTGATTTTTCTAAACAAGTATCAGTACTTTAGGTAGTTTTTAAAATTAATTAAAAGCCCTCAGAGATAATCTGCTTGTCTCAATCACAGTAAAGGCCCATTTTTGCTTCCCTAAGCAATTTTAATCATCCCCATAGGACATCTTTACAAACTTTTCTTTTAGATAAAACATTGAATTGTTTCAACAGTGTCCTGTTTCAACAGTGTCCTTCCTATATGCCAGGCTCTGCTGAACACTTTACCCAAATTATCCCATTTAATCCTTATAATAATCCACCAAAGGTGGCACCATGGTAATCCCCATTTTTCAAATGGAAGAATGGAATCTTAAAGAAGTTAAGTGACTTCTCCAGGCTCACCTCGGAAGTGACAGGAACTGGGATATGAATCTAGTCTCTTTCACTCAAGAGCCCCATCTTCTTTTTTTTTTTTTTTTGAGATGAAGTCTTACTCTGTCACCCAGGCTGGAATGCAGTGGCATGATCTCGGCTCACTGCAACCTTCACCTTCACCTTCACCTCCCGGGTTCAAGCAATTCTCCTGCCTCAGCCTCCCGAGTAGCTGGGACTACAGGCTCACACCACCATGCCCGGCTAAATTTTTTTTGGTATTTTTAGTAGAGACGGGGTTTCATCATGTTAGCCAGGATGGTCTCGATCTCCTGACCTCGTGATCCACCTGCCTCAGCCTCCCAAAGTGCTAGGATTACAGGCATGAGCCACCACGCCCAGCCCAAGAGCCCCATCTTTTGATTATTCTTTACTGCCTCCCAAGGAATTCAATGTAATGAAAGGAGATGAAATGGACATTTCCTAGCTAATGATAAAGCCAGACCTAGCAGAGCATGCGTCTCCATCAAGGGCTGGGATCTGTCCATCCCTACGTTTTCACCAGGTGAAAATGGGAGAATTATATGCACGAATGTTTCATCTAGGTGAAGAGTTGAATGTTGCAATCCCTGAAGATCCTAGAGCTAGAAAGGAGAGGGCTGCTCTAAATATAAAGGTGGGCCAGCACGGTGGCTCATGCCTGCAATCCCAGCACTTTGGGAGGCCCAGGCAGGAGGACCGCTTAAGAGCCAGGAGTTTAAGACCAGCTTGGGCAACAAAGTGAGACCCTGTCTCTTCAAAAATAAAAAAAAAATAGCCGCATGTGGTGGTGCACACCTGTGGTCTCAGATACTCAGGAGGCTGAGGTGGGAGGATTGCTTGAGCCCAGGTAATCGAGGCTGCAGTGAGTCATGATCGTACCATCACACTCCAGTCTGGGTGACAGAGCGAGACTCTGTCTCAAAATAATAATAATACTATTAATAAATATAAATGTGATGCTGTACATCACATTTATATACAGGTACCCACGGGATTGTGGACTCTGTGAAGTGAAAGTGTCTCTCAGGGGAGATGATGTTAGATTTCTTTTGTTAAGGCCTTGTTTAGTTCATTATTGCTTTGTTTCCTCTTTGGAGCTTTGCTGCCCTAGATAACCAGAGGAAAATCTTTCATTTATGCTAGAGTTTAGTCTTCCACAACTGTGTTTCCTCAAAAGATGCCGTGCTGTTCTGATAGATTTTAGTTCTCTGTGAGCCTCTTGGAGAGCTAATCGAATTAACATATGTAATATTGGCTTGGTCAGGGTTCCCCAGAAAGCAAAGCCTGAGGCAAAAGTTTATATACAGCTGCTTTATTCAGGAGTATAAGTCAAATAAGGGAGTTGGATTTTAAAAAATAAAAACTTAATACGAAATAATGACGCTTCACTTTTAATGTCCACAGTCTTGGCCCTGAATTTTATATTCCGGAAATCCCTCAGTAGGTAATAATTATGATAATTTTTAAAGTCTGGTTTGGGTGTGGGAACAAGTGTTAGACGGGTGAGGAAGTGGATTGTTACTTAGGAAAATTTTAAGTGTGGCCACTCCCATACTTGAAAAAAAAGTAAGAGTTTATTTTTCTCTTAACTATAACAATGAAATTTATCCAGATATATAAAAGGCTACATTATACAAAAATCAGTCCTATGATCAGGTAACTTAGGTAAAAATTCATAGAGAAAACATTGTACCTTTATATTAATAAACACATGAGAACTTAAGAGGTAAGGATTATATTTTAAAATCAAAAGTAATTTCTATATGTATTTGTTTAAATAATACTTTATTAAAAATACCATATCTTGAGATACTATGGAAGAATTTCTTCTTGTTCTGGTCACATGTACTCTAAAAGGTGTTTTGTTGTTGTAGTTGTTGTTTTTTGAGACAGAGTCTTGCTCTGTCACCCAGGCTGGAGTGCAGTGGCGTGATCCCGGCTCACTGCAACCTCCGCCTCCCGGGTTCAAGCTATTCTCATATCTCAGCCTCCCAAGTAGCTGGGATCACAGGCACCTGCCACCGTGCCCGGCTAATTTTTGTATTTTTAGTAGAGACAGGGTTTCGCCATGTTGATCAGGTTGGTCTCGAACTCCTGACCTCAGGTGATCCACCTGCCTTGGCCTTCCCAAAGCGCTGGGATTACAGGCGTGAGCCACTGTGCCCGGCCTTAAAAGCTGGGGTTTTTTTTGTGACACTAATAAACTGGAATGTGGCAGATAAGTTATGTAAAACCAAAAAGATAACAGAATTTCTTTTTTTTTTTAACTTTCATTTTAGGTTTGGGGGAACGTGTGAAGGTTGGTTACACAGGTAAACGTGTCATGAGGGTTTGTTTTAAGTATTATTTCATCACCCAGGTATTAAGCTCAGTACCCCTTAGTTATCTTTTGTGCTTCTCTCCCTCCCCGCCCCCTCCCCCCAGAAGGCTTAATTTCTCTAGATTTTTTTAAACTAAATTTCATAATCCAGAAGAATGAGGTTTTACAGTTAGAATGGAAATAATGCTACTAAATACAAAAACCAAACATACTTAATACCCAACTGACAGACTGTGTTCTGTGTTCTATTTGTATTTTAAATCTATATAAGTGTTTAGAGACTTATGAAGTAAATATTTTGGTTTTTGCAGGACTTCTGTAGACAAGACAGATACTGTAAAGGTGAGAGTACATAATTTTTTTAGGATGTTTTGGGTCTATTTTACCATCAACTTATACAGTTTTTAAATAACCAGCTTTAGTATAAAATTGTATATTATTCTAGCTAGTAGAAATGTTTACATAAAGCCTATTAGTAAATTATTTCAAGTATCTCAAACTAAAATAATAATGCTAGATTTATTTCTACTTCTATTTTAGACAGCAAAGAACAAACAGAATGGCAGATTGCTAATGTTTGATCCAAAGGGTAAATGATTTATACTTTGAAAGAATATGTTTAGCCACTATTTTGTCCTAAATAGTAAAAAGAATATTGGAATGTTGAGTGTCATTGAATGACTTAGCAATTAAATCCTTTATTATGTTGCCTATCCTTTTAAAAATCCTAAATATTTGCCATTTAGAAATCTATGTTAGGGACATCACTGTTAATAAAATACTGAGGGTATTTTTTTCTCTTTCAGAAAAAGTGATGATTGAATCAAACGAAGCAATGTCAGAGTAAGAAGATGTCTTTAATTGTGCAGCTGATCTCTCCCATGCCTTTAAAGCAATTAGAACTAGATAATGCAGCCATTTGTCACCCAATTAAATTTGAAAGGCCAGAAATGCATGGATTAGCACTTCAGCTTTTGCTGCAGTCAAAGCAATTGTTACTTAGATAGAAGGACTTAAAATGAAAAATGAATTTTGATAAAAATGTAGAGGTATAGATAATATTCACTTCTACTTTTTAATGCTTAAACACCCTATATGCCGTATTTTACTTGTATCATAATTTTCCTTGCTCATTCCTATTTCCCTTTGATACTTATTTCTTTCAGAATATTTCTTCAAGTGAATATTTACTTTAAAATTAAACAAATTATTTACTATAACATGAATTGTTACTACTCAATAAAGAAAATAATCACCTCAACTAGTTGAAGAAACTGGTGTTAAAAAAAATTGTATTTTTTCCAGCCTTTTGGCTAAGATCAAGTGTAAAAAAAATCACAGTGCCGGGCGCGGTGGCTCACGCTTGTAATCCCAGCACTTTGGGAGGCCGAGGCAGGCAGATCACGAGGTCGGGAGATCGAGACCATGGTGAAACCCCGTCTCTACTAAAAATACAAAAAATTAGCCGGGCGTGGTGGCGGGCGCCTGTTGTCCCAGCTACTCGGAGAGGCTGAGGCAGGAGAATGGCGTGAACCCGGGAGGCGGAGCTTGCAGTGAGCCGAGATTGCGCCACTGCACTCCAGCCTGGGCAACAGAGCAAGACTCTGTCTCAAAAAAAAAAAAAAAAACCACAGTAAAATATCAATTTAGTAACTAAATTTTAAATATCTGCTCTGTTCAAGGCTCTGATTCTGATAATCTATTAAAGCCCTTCCTGTAGTCATCTCCTACTTTCTGAAAAAAAAATCTCAATTTATTCTATGAAAAATTACATCTTGAAAGTTGATCATAAACACATTTGTGGGGATTACTGACAAATTAGTAGGTACTATTCTGGTGGAATTCTTCTATTCAAATTCATATTGTTTTGGTTTATTCTAAATATTGGCTGGGAAAAATTCTACCCTAGGCAACATATATTTAAATTTTCATATTGTCAAAACTGAAAATGTCCACCTTGGCTTTTGTTGTAAATTATATATATATTACATATTATATAATACATGTTTTTATATTAAAGAGAAAGTAATGTATAGCAAATCAGTGACAGAGGACCTTATTTATTTTCATTTAAAGTTACAATCAACCAGAAAAAAAGAGCCTTGTTACATATGGTAATCTACATGTAATTTTATATGTATCCTATTACATGGTTGAAAACATTTAATAAAATCTAAAAAATGTTTAGTTGTCTTTGAGGGATATTTGAAATATAACTTTCAATAATAGTAATAGAAGTTACTAGATCATAGATGAAAAGAAATTACTGTTGTATCCATGAGCCCCAATGTTCTTTGAGTGATAAGAAGTGTTGGAACTGGAGCAAGGGATGTTCCACCTCCTGAGGTAGATAGACCCCGGGGATAAATCAGATGCAGCCTAGGCCAAATAGAAAAGCAGAGTGGCTACTTGTTCTCTTGATCTCAGTCATAATTGCATCTGCCTCTCAAACTGCTTCTTGCAAGGTCAAAATGATCATTTCCCTTTAATTTGCTTTTAGAGGACAAGGGTGGATAGTGTAGCCAATAAGCTTCACAGGTGTGTAGTTTTGTCACCTCAGGTACTTCACCCAGAGTTGAAGGTAAACAGGGATAGTCCTAGAGAAAAATGATGAAGTAGGAAAAAACATCGGAGTGGGGGGATCTTTGCATGGAAGACCTGCAAAGTTGATGAATTTTTTCAGCGTAGCTTCCATTCCACTCTCCACCCTGCTGCTGGCGCCATAGTCTGACTGGCAAGTGAGATTTGCCGAAAGATTTCATTTAGGTTGGGTTAGGGAAAACTAAAAGTTTTTTCTTTGCTTTAGTTTTTGTATCTTTCACTCCAGTCCCAGCCACAAGAAGTATATGGATTCTATAAACCACAAGTTTCAAACTTCTGGGCACACAAATCCCACATTTAACATTTTCTTTTTCCTTAGAAATCCTATGTGGGAAAGATTTTGTCTACCCAGCAAATTGCTTTTGGTTAACAAACTATTTTCAGCAGTAGAAATAAAATATGTATTTAATGCTGGATAAAGTTTTCTAGATTTTGGACCTTACTTGATTTTTTGGTCAAGCTTTCAAGCATAAAGATTGAGGGGAAAATGGCTGAAGCAAATCCACAGCACTCAACGCTGACTGAGCTTGAAAAAAATTGTATCTCTAGGACTTTTCTTACATAATCACGTTTTATCACCTTTTCTAAAACGAATAATGAGCTATTTTTTATTCCCATTTTTATACCTCAAGTAAATGCCTCTTTGGACGCAGACCAAGATTGACAAGCAAACTTAATACCTCATCAACACAGGTCTCTCTAAATGTAGCTAAAACATTCTCAGAAAAGTAAGTTTTAATTAATTTTGTTTTTAGGCCCATGTTTGACAAGTATAAATCATTTTATGACAAAATTTAAAATAGAAATCTCCTGAAAAAATTATTTCTATAGAAGTTTTGGGACACTAAATATACCCAACACACTGAGGAAAAAATTCTAAAACTTAGGTTATCTGCCCTCTAGCATAAATATGTTCCAATGGAATGTCTAACCTGATTAACTCTGTAATTTTATTAAGTACTAAATTAAAGACTTGCATTTCCAAAGAATATTATTACGTAAAGTAAAATTTTAAATCTTTCCTCAGTTGTAATTGTAGTTAACAAAAACAGATCTGTTAGAGTATATTAGTTACCTGTTTTTCTTAAATAGTTAGGGGCCTTATTACCATATTATTATTACTATATTACCATAAATAACATCACTTTCTCAAATAGAAGTCAATAGATTTTAGGTGAAGAGGAAATTGACCTTTGGGCCTCTGATTCTTTGAAACTGTGCAAGAAAGACCATCAAAAGTGAACAGAAAAGCTATTTATATCTTACTGTTAAAATCAGGATTTGATCAGCTCTCATATAGGTATTTTTCTGGCATGTTCACTGCTTCCAAATAGTAATATTCCATTTATCTTCAGGTCATTGAGTATGTTGGCTGACTCCATGTGTGTTTCATTAAAATTATTATAGGCATTTCCGGTTATTCAAATACCTAGAACTATACTAGCTAAATTCCTGTTTTAAGGGATGTAACTCAGTGAATATGTAAGTGCCATATTTTATTCTAAAGCACACATTTTTTTCATATTTTAACACCTTTTACAATCAATGTCATCTTACACTTATATTTGGCAATATTTTTTTCTTTTTTAGTGTACATAAAACAATGGTATGTCTTATAATAAACATTGTATCTTAGATTCAATGAAATACTTTAATTCAGGGAAGAAAAAAGACATCAAAGCCCTTTTATGTAGATCAGCTATGAGAGCATATAAATTTTAGTAATCACTAGTGTGGTGACCTTTTACATAACAGGAGTCTCACAATCCTGGAAACTGAGTATTTCAGTGATTCCACAAATTTTCATATGTAGAGTTTCTTCTTGGATGCTTTCTGTCACAATTAGAAGATCAAGCAGGGCAGAGGCAGAACAAATGTAAATCATCTGCTGTGCATTTTTCATTTCCATAGAAGGGTTTTGCTTTAGCCATATATACTAGGGGAATAAAGATTCCATTCCCTCCCGTAGTATTAAGGATATAACAACCTGGCCAACCTATTTGCTAGATTAGTGCATAGACCACTAACTTAACTACTAATGTTCTGGATTTACATTTCCACGAGGGAAAAAAACAGAGCCATTATAACTTTGGGGAACAAATAATACTTTACATCTTTTTATATATTTCCATGCAAACTAGAAGGTGAATTTTTAAAACTTCATGAAGGAGACAAATTGAAAGATTCTCAAGACCTCAAAAAAAGAGACTTGGGGGGCCGGGCCTGGTGGCTTATGACTGTAATCCCAGCACTTTGGAAGGCCGAGGTGGGTGGATCACAAGGTCAGGAGTTCAAGACCAAACTGGCCAAGGTGGTGAAACCCCGTTTCTACTAAAAATACAAAAATTAGCCAGGCATGGTGGTAGGCGCCTGTAATCCCAGCTACTAAGGAGGCTGAGGCAGAGAATTGCTTGAACCTGGGAGGCAGAGGTTGCAGTGAGCGGAGATCACGTCACAGCACTCCAGCCTGGGTTATAGAGCGAGACTTGGTCTAAAAAAAAAAAAAAAAAAAAAAGAGAGACTTGGGTTTTTTTCCCACAAGCATAGGGTGCCTGTCTTTGTGAACAGAGGGCACCACATTAAGAATTCCTTGTTTCAGTGTGTTATTTACTAACATGAAGCTTCAAGTTTAAAGATTAAAAGGGAGAGTTAACCCATTTTTGTTAAGCTACTTAATGAAAAAGCCTATTTTATATTATGACCAAGGGCTAATAGTGTTGGATTCTGCATAGCATTTAGCAATGGCAAAAATCGATTTATAAACTTAAAAACTCAAGGCTAATTTTCTTAGTTTTATTCCATCATGTCACTATGATGTACCAAAGACATTTATATAACTGATTACTTAACTGCTCTATGTTAAAGAACTCTGAAAAGAGTCTAAGAATTGTTATACAATAACAAATGCCAGTCAGCAATAGAATTTTAATCATCGTGAAATAATTTGTAATGCTTTTCCACAAAGAAGATACTACATTTTAGCTATTTAGTTTATTGTTGGCATATTATATCGTATGTTTATATTAAATGTAGTGTGTGTGTTTAAAGCATTAAACAGAATTATGACCTAAGAAAATATTTTTTCACTGTCTAACATAAAGGAAGGAAGTCCCTTCTAAGAATATTGAAAATAAAGTCTCTTTAAAGACTACTGAAAATAGGCTATCTTCAAGGAGTATCGAAAGTAAAGATATCGTGACAAGTCTACAATCTGACCTATTGTCATCTTCCTGCTTAAAAGAAAGCACAGGTAATAACATTTGTTTCACTGAATTAACTAACTATGGCTTCTAATTGAACCCTCCTTTTCTGCGACCTTTGGGAACTGACAACTCTGTAGACCTGGGCCGGGTCATGAGAATCAGTAGTTCTTCAAAGTCATGTTCTAGGTGATTCTTACATTCAGCCAGGTATGAGATCCATGGATATACATTAAATAAGATGATAATTACAGAGTCTTAAGTCCTGGAATGAATTAAAATACCTATGAAAGCATTAACACATTCCATTCATTTAACAACAGTTGAAAGCCAGAGTGCCAGGCACTGGTTTAGAGGCTATGGATACAACAGTTGGCAAAATAGGGAAAGCCTTTGTCCTTATAAAGTTTACATTCTAGTAGAAGACAGACAGCTGACTATTAAAAATAACAGGCCAGGTATAGTGGCTCATACCTGTAACTCTCAGCACTTTGGGAGACCAAGGCAAGAGGATCAGCCCAGGTCCAGCCCTAGAGTTTGAGACCAGACTGGGCAATATAGCAAGACCCCATCTTTAAAAAAAATTTAAAATTAAAAAAGAAAAATTGCCAAGCACGCTATTATACACTTGTAGTCCTAGCTACTAGGAAGGCTGAGGAAGGAGGATTGCTTGAACCCAGGAGTTCAACGCTGCAGTGAACTATGATCATGTGCCTGCACCAGGTGGGTGACAGAGCAAGACCCTGTCTCAAAAAGAAGTTTAAAAAATTTTGAAAATTAAAAATAAAAATAAATAAAAATAGGCTGGTGCAAACATAGTAAGTTATCCAAGTTGATTGTTCATAGCTACAGAATTAACTCCTTGTTTTACTCTTTCTCCCCTTCTTACTACTGCACTTGACTAGTCTAAAAGAAAAAACAATTAAAAACACAAACACTGTAAACTTAGCACTTTGGGAGGCCAAGGCGGGTGGATCACTTGAGGCCAGGAGTTCAAGACCAGCCTAGCCAACACGGCGAAACCCCATCTCTACTAAAAATACAAAAATTAGCCGGGTGTGGTGGCACATGCCTGTAATCCCAGCTACTCAGGAGGCTAAGGCACGAGACTCACTTGAACCTGGGAAGCAGAGGCTGCAGTGAGCTGAGATCATACCGCTGAACTCCAGCCTGGGTGACAAACTGAGACCCTGTCTCCAAAAAAATAAGTAACTAAAAATAAAAACACAAATACATAAGCAAGGTAATTGCAGGTTGTGGTAGGTGCTATAATGTAAATAAACAGCTCCTGGGGAGAGGACTGCTTTAGATCTAAAGATCAGGAAACTTCTCTCATGCTGCTAAGTATTTGTGAAGTGAATGAGACAGTTCCTGGGACATCACAAAATGTCCCTAATTCCTCATTATGACCTCCCTTGGTGACATCAGTGCATTGAGTCAGTCTACAGGCTGAGTGCACACTGGACGATCAGGGCGGTTGTGAGCTGATAGAGACTGTAAATGAACCAGAAACAGGTAGACAGATGGCCTGAATAACACAACCATCATACTCTTAGAAGAACTTGATATTCCTTTTCAGGGTAGCACTTTGGGTTTAGAGTCGGGAGTTTGTTTTAGAGTCATAAGTTTTATCTTTTTTGTTGTTGTTGTTCTGTGTTTTCTTAACATTGTCTTCTATGAAGCTCTCCTAGATTTCCTCATTTTCTTCTTTCTAACACAATGTATATACACTATTTAGAGTAGCTCATGGCCACCTTCCCATCAAAGAAGGCATCTCAGAGACTTCCCAGGCACTCAAAATCATACAAGAAGGGGTGGATGTAACACAAGTTCAATTTCAAACTGTGAAAGACTTCCACAAAGCTGAAGGAGCCAGCAGGCTCACTCAGTAGTATTTCCCCAGGAGATGATTTAAACTTACTTTAATAGAAGTATATTTATTTTATTGTGTATTAGTAAAAATAGTACAAGATATAGTTAAGAATATGGACTCTAGGGCCAGACTGACTCACAGATCTACCACTTAATAAGCTGTGTGAAGTTGGCCAGTATATTCAACCTCTGTCCCTCAGTTTCCTCACCTATAAATGGGAATAAAAATAGTACATGCTGCCTTGATGTTGAGAGATTTAAATGAGTTAAAATATGTAGTGTTTTGAATATGTTTTATGATAATTATGTTACTTTTATTAATATATCAGTTTAATGAATAGTAATAGGATCTGGCAAAATTTAATTTGTGAACTTTTCGACGTCTATTGATTAAATTAGGTATGTTCTCTTTTAGGTGAAGTGAGCAAAGATGCAGTCATTGTAAAGCAGGAGAAAAATAATGAATATTGCCTTCAGGATATTGATGATAAATTGTCAGAATCAGCAGAGGATGATGGTGAAGATGATACCAATGATGAAGATGATGATGAAGATAGTAACCCTAAAAAGAATACTCGGGCCCCACTAGAGTTAATGGCAGAAGTAAGTTTTACTTGTGCATATAATTTAAGAAACTTTAAAATATTGAAATAACTAAAGATTGAAGATTTAAAATCACTACTGTGAGAACTAAAAAAGTGGATCTCATGGAGGCAGAACATAGAATGGTGATTACCAGAAGCTGGACAGGAAGAAGGGAGATAAAGAGAAGTTCGTTAAGGGGCACAAAAGTACATTTAGATGGAAGGAATAAATTCTAGTATTCAGTAGTACAGTAGGGAAATTATAGTTAACAGTAGTTTACTGTATACTTTAACCAGAAGAGAAAAATTGTAATATTCCCAGCACAAAGAAAAGATAAATGTTTGAGATGATGGATAATCCAATTGCCTTGATTTGATCATTACACATTGTATACAAGTATCAAACATGTACCCCCAAAATGTATACAATATTATATATCAATAAAAAATAAACATTTTTAAAAATTAATAAAAAGATCCTTGTCCACACACAGATGCTTACCTGGCTATTCATCTCTCTTACTACTTTCACCAGGTTAGAGGTGAAAGAAGATTCTGGAAGGGACATGCAGTATTTTGGTAAGGCTGAGGCAGGAGTAAGAGAAGTTTTGGTATAAAACTCTTCAAGGACTGCTTTAAGGAAAGCTTTCTATACACAGGCACCATGCTAGTTGCTGGGGATATAGGAATAAATAAGAAAGACCTGTCTTCGCCCTTGATAACAGGCGCATATATAAATAATTACAATAAGATGAAATGCATGCTAATAACAAAAGAATTTATTAAGTTTTCTGGGAACAGGGAGGATTAAGGGACTAACTGAGAAAAGAAGCAGGAGGATCAAAGAATAAGAGGAGGATTTTTAGAGGAAGAGACACGAATAGAATCTTGGAAACCTGACGGAAGAGGCAAGTATAGAATTCATCTGTTAAAACAAGAGAAGGCATTACTGGCATCAGAAAAGGCACATATGAAGGCATTGAAGCCTGAAACAACACACTCAAAAATTATACAAAAGCATTTACTGACAATTCTATGGAGAACAAAACAATTTTACCTCGCTTGTTGTGATATTACAGTCTACCTTTAATTATTATTATACAACCTCATGTATGTTGTATAATAGGACCTTTCCCATCCTTTGTATTATTTCCCATACATTTTACTTGTATTAATGCATATGTTATAAGCCCCTCAATGCATTATTTTTTAAATGGTTAATTCTCTTTTAAAGAGATTTTAAAATCTCTTTTCAAGTGTCCTTTTTATTTACCCACATATGTGCAATTTCTGGTGTTCTTCATAGCTTTCTATAGATCCCAATTTCTACCTGATATCATTTTCCCTTTACCCAAAAAACTTCCTTTAGTATTTCTTATAATACAGTTCCACTGGCAATAAATTCTCTCAGCTTTTTTTTGTCTTAAAAGGTCTTAATTTCATTTTCATTTAAAACAAATATTTAGCTGGAGAATTCTAGATTGCCAAGATTTTTTTCTAGTGCTTTGAACAGTTACTTCATTGTCTCATAGCTTGCATAGTTTCAGAAGAGATATCTGCTGTTCTTATCTTTATTCATCTGTATATAATGTCTTATAAAAAATTTTTCTTCCATATTATTTTATTTCACAATTTGATTATGACGTGCCTAGGTGTGGTTTTCCTCATATTTCTTCTGCTCATTAAGATTCTTGGATCTGTGAGTTTATAGTCTTCATCAGGTTTGGGAAATGTTCAGTTATTCTTCAAATATTTTTTCTGACCTCTGCTCTTCCTCTTTTCATCTAAGGTGCAATTGCTAAAATGCTGAACCACCCAGTATTGGACCAGAGGTCACTGATATTCCACTTAAATTTTTTTCAGGTTTTTTCATTTTTTTTTAGATAATATCTATTGCTATGTCAAATTTATAATCTTTTCTTTGCAGTTATAATCTGCTGTTAATCCCATCCTGCATTATATTTTTTTGCATTTCAGATACTATAGTTATCATCTCTAGAAGTTCTATTAAGATATTTTTATACCTATTATTTCTCTCATCATCATGTTCACATTTACCTCTGTTTTTGAGCATATGGCATATATTTATAATAGCTGTTTTAACATGCCCGCCTGCTATTCTATCATCTTTGTTAATTCTAGGTCAGTTTCTACTGACTGTTTTCTCCTGCTTAGGGGTCTTATTTTCCTCCTTCTTCGCATGCCTGTATTTTGTTTGTTTGTTTGTTTGTTTAACAGATAGGGTCTTGCTTTGCCAGGCTGGAGTGCAGTGACTACTCACAGGCATGATCATGCTACACTACACCCTTAAACTGCTGGGCTCAAGCAGTCCTGCCTCAGCCTCCTGAATAGCTGGGACTACAGGTGCACACCACCACACCTGGTACCTGGCAATTATTTACTGCATCCCAAACATTGTAAATTTTATGTTTTGGGGTACAAACTTTTTTAATTTTTCTGTAAATATTGTTGGACTTTGGTAAATATTTGTTCTGGTGCACAGCTAAGGTGCTTGGAAGCAGGTATCTCTTTGACCCTTGCTTTTAAGCTTTGTTAGGGAGCATCCGGGGCAGCCTTTATGTAGTATAAGGACAGTACTAAGGCAGTGCCCTTATGGGGATTCTCCCAGTGCGCTGCGTGTCAGGAGGACCTTCCACTCTGGCTGGTAAGAACATGAGCTGCTCTCAACCCTGTCTGATAGCCAGTGATTATTCCACCTGCTCATTCTGGTGATTCTTTCTCCAGGTTCAGATAGTTTCTTCACACTCACATGCAGATCATTACCAGCCAAAGACTCAAAGAAACATCTCTGCTGATTGCTAGAGCCCTCTGTCTTTGTGAAACTCCCTCCTCTTTTGAAAATTATAGCCACCTTGGCTATAATCTCTGCAGTCCAAACTATGTTATTTCAACCCAGAGAAATCACTGGTTTCTGTTTAGATTCTTCTTCCTCATGCTGGGCCCTGGAAACAGCCTACAAGTGGTAAGCTAAGGCAATCATAGGACCCACTTTTTTTCCCTACTCTAAGAAATATCACTGTCCTGTGATATCTGTTGTCTAGTGTCTGAAAACTTGTTTCATATATTTTTGTCTAATTTTATGGTTGTTTAAGGAAGGACAGTAAGTCTGGTCTCTATTATTCCATCAGGGCCAAAAGCCTAATTAGATTTTTAGGGCAAAATAAAAAATGCTTATGTACTTCTCTTCTTAGATAATTTAATTGCTAGCCATGGACTCATATAAAGAAATCAGTCATATTATATTTACTATATTTCCTTCCTAGAATAAAGCATATATAGGAAATTTTGAAACCACCTCAATATTATAAGGTGCTTTTAAGAAGGAAGAAGAAAAATTGATGCCAAATATTAGAAAGACTTCACTTAGTCTTCTTTTGACTAGACACCTAAATCATTCATGAATTATAAAGCGTTCAATGACCCTATCTACCATAACTAGACTCTCTGGAGTTGCTTGTTTTCTTTTTTTCTTTCTTTTTCAACATTTAATTATAAAAGTTATCCATTAAATCATTTTCATGTAAAAATTCAGATAATATGAGATTCCTTACTTTCATATCTTGTTTTGTACTGTGCATAAGATTTTTTGTTTTCACAATGCGTCCCTTTTTAGTTGTCCCAATTTTTAATTTTTATTTTATTTTATTTTATTTTTGAGATGGAATCTCGCTCTGTCACCCAGGCCGAGTGCAGTGGCGTGATCTCGGCTCACTGCAGCCTCCGCCTGTCAGGTTCAAGCGATTCTCCTGCCTCAGCCTCCCGAGTACCTGGGACTACAGGTGCACGCCACTACGCCTGGCTAATTTTGTGTGTGTTTTTAGTAGAGATGGGGTTTCACCATGTTGGCCAGGATGGTCTCGATCTCCTGACCTTGTGATTCACCTGCCTTGGCCTCCCAAAGTGCTGGGATTACAGGTGTGAGCAACCACGCCTGGCCAATTTTGTAAATTTTAAAACCTATAGAAAAATGGAAAGAGTAAAACAATGAACACCTGAATACTCTTTACCTAGATTCACTACTCATTAACATTGTGCCTCATTTGCTTTATCTTTCTCTTTTGATGGGAGAGGCATAGATATAGCCTAGCCGTATACTTCTTCTTCTTCTTCTTTATTATTATTTTTTTTAATTTTTTGAAACAGAGTCTTGCTCTGTCGCCCAGGCTGGAGTGCAGTGGCACAATCTTACCTCACTGCAGCCTCTGCCTCTGGGTTGAAGTGATTCTCGTGCCTCAGCCTCCTGAGTAGCTGGGATTACAGGTATGCACCACCATGCCTGGCTAATTTTTTTTAAGTAGAGATCGGGTTTCACCATGTTGGCCAGGCTGGTCTCAAACTCCTGGCCTCAAGTGATCCGCCCACCTCGGCCTCCCAAAGTGTTGGGATTACAGGCATGAGCCACTGTGCCCATCCTAGATATATACTTCTGACTGAAACACTTGAAATTAGTTGTAGACGTCATGAAACTTCACCCGTTTCAAGCATGGGTCTTCAAGCATGGGTCTCCAAAGTTCATTCTTCAGTGTAACACTATATCCTTATCACAACTAAGAAAATTAGTAATAATTCTGTAATATATAATATTCCACCAAATTTAGATTTCTTAATTTATCTTTAAAATGGCTTTTGTAGCTTCTAGCTGGATTTTTTTTCCAGTCAGATTTCATCAGTGTTTATGCTTTTTGTTTAGTTGTTAAGCATCTCTTTATTCTGAATATCACAAATAATTTTTTAAACCTGTCTTCAGCTTAATTTTGGAGTGTTAGATAATTCTCATCAAGGGCTTCTGCAAAACATCCATTGCAAGAATTTCTTAATTTTACTGCCTTTTGAACTGTTAAAGGAAATATATTTTATGCTAACAAAAACAACAAATAGGTCAATACAAGGGAGTCTGAAATTGATTCCATACTTCTTTTCTTTTTCTGAGGCTAGTATTAATATAATGCTTCATTAAATAGACTACCTATTAGATAATATTAAGAAATTCCTAAATGTTTAGGTATGATAGTAATATTTTGATTGGGTTTTATAGTAATGTAAAATGAGATGATATCTGTAAAGTGCTTTAAAATAATCCAGACAGAAGTGGGGAAAGAGTGTGTGGTGATATTGGTAGAACCCCAATTTTGAAGCTGAGAATTGGGAAACTGGATTTCTTTTGCTATTCTCTCTACTTTTGTGTATATTTAAATTTTTCACAATAGATTTTAAAAATATAAAAATAGCTGCATATTTTACTGATCACATTCTCTGTCCATGATCAATTAAACTAGGCATTAACAACAAAAATAACAATAACAAAACCACTTAAAACTAAAAACAATTTTTCTAAATGGCATGAGTGTAAAACAAAAATAAAAAATAAACTTAAACTGGGTGCGGTGGCTCACACCTGTAATCGCAGAACTTTGGGAGGCTAGGCAGGAGAATCACTTGACGTCAGGAGTTCAAGACTGGCCTGGCCAACATGGTAAAATCCCATCTCTACTAAAAATACAAACAGCCGGGCGCAGTGCCCCAGGCCTGTAATCCCAGCACTTTGGGAGGCCAAGGCAGGTGGATCACCCGAGGTCAGGAGTTCAAGACCAGCCTGAACAACATGGTGAAACCCTGTCTCTACTAAAACTACAAAAATTAGCCAGGCATGGTGGCAGGCGCCCGTAATCCCAGCTACTCAGGAGGCCGAGGCAACAGAATCTCTTGAACCTGGGAGGCGGAGATTGCAGTGAGCTGAGATAGCGCCACTGCACTCCAGCCTGGGGGATAGAGCAAGACTCTGCCTCCAAAAAATAAAAATACAAACAATTAGCCAGGTGTGGTGCTGCATGCCTGTAATCCCAGCTACTCAGGAGGCTGAGGCAGGAGAATCGCTTGAACCCAGGAGGCAGAGGTTGCAGTGAGCCGAGATTGCACCACTGCACTCCAGCCTGGGCAACAGACCAAGATTCCATCTCAAAAAAAAAAAAAAAACTTAAAAACTATTTGGAAAATAGTAATCCCCACAACACTAAATATTAAAATTTTGAAATGAGCTTAAAATTTCAAATGCTTCAATGATGATGATGATGATGATTCAAGGAAGAATGACAATAAATGAACTAAATATTAATGCCAGAAACTAGAAAAATAAACATAAAACAAGAAAAAGAATTAAACTTTAATTCAAACTAAAAACCAAATTAATGTATCAAGAGTTGGATATTTGAAAAAAGGATGCCATAGATATAAACCACTAAATATCATAATTAAAATGGAAGAAAACCACAAATAGGAATGAAAATGAAAATGTCTTAACCTAGACAAGAATAGATTTTATAAATATAAGAATTCTATTGCATGAGTTGAACCTACCATGTTTAAGACCATACCATGTTTAACCTAGACAAGAATAGATTTTGAAAATATAAGAATTCTATTGCATGAGTTGAACCTACCATGTTTAGGTTTAACATACCATGGGCACGGGGTTAAGATAATGTCAAAATTTTACCCTCATGATGATGCGTTAGTAACTTTATACCTCCTTAAGTTTCAGAGAAGTGTCAGGTGGTACAGCAGTCAAACCTTAACTGAGCATGAATTTATCCATATTAATTAGTATGTGAGGCTGAGGCAGGCGGCTCACGAGGTCAGGAGATCAGGACCATCCTGGCTAACATGGTGAAACCCCATCTCTACTAAAAATACAAAAAAATTAGCCGGGCTTTTGGTGGCAGGTGCCTGTAGTCCCAGCTACTCAGAAGGTTGAGGCAGGAGAATGGCGTGAACCCAGGAGGCAGAGCTTGCAGTGAGCCGAGATCGCGCCACTGCACTCCTGCCTGGGCGACAGAGCGAGACTCCGTCTCAAAATAAAATAAAAATAAAATAAAATGAAATAAAATAATTAGTATGTGAATGATAATTTTGATGAAATTAATGACTTATAGAAAAATCTCTGGAAGAGTTATACTTACATTAGAAATAAAAATTTTTTTAACCCATGGCAGAAATTGAGAAAACTGGTAGAGAACTACTTCTGAAAACAGTGTCTGGGTATTTATCAAATATCTGGAAGTGTATGAGAAGGGTCTCTTTTATATTACTATATGCCTCTATCTCTTACAGAATAAAACTCATATACCTGCATGTGGTTCAGAATGTGTCACACACAAGCAAGAACAATCATCAAAGTATAGGGGATTTTTTGTGCATTTTTTTAATGGAAGCAGTCTAAATAGCTATACTAGAAGATTAGTTTAGTAAATTGTAGCCTAAGTAAGTAAAAAATATGTAAGAATATTTCATGCCATGAGGAGAAAATGATCACAATCCATGGTTTATTTTTTTTAAGTTACTAAATAATCTTAAATGTTGTAAATGCATATGTGTTAATTTATGGAAAATAATACTTGAAAGACTATACATGAAGATGTTAAAAATAAATGTGTTTATTTTTCATAGATGGTAGAAATTAAGTGCTTATTAATTTGGGACAGAATATGTGTATTTAGCTTTTAAATTTCCTACATAAAAAAAGATGTATTATTTTGTAACAAGAAAAGTATAATAAAAATAATAAAAACAAAACTGGATGATATAAGACCAATGCTGGAAAATATCAAATGTACATTTTGTAAATCTGCATTTTTTTCAACTGTCATATAATTATGGACTAAGTTACAAATGAAACCTGTATCTGAACCAAAGGAATATTAAAATAAAGTGATTAATGTCTTCACTATCTGTGCCATTTGAATCAACCTACATATTCTCAAATTGTTCAGTAGTACATACACAGTATGGTTGCAGGAAAGCAGAGGTATCATCCTTACCCCATGTGGCTTTGCCATCAGAGGTACTTCAATAGCCTTGATTAATTGATTGACTATTCATTATAGACTGACTCCTGGAAAAACATGTGGAAATGTTAAAAGCAAAATAACTAATGATTAATGGAAGATTTTCTAGGGAGTTTAGAGTTGACAACATTTAAATTCACTTATCTGAAGAATTTAATGTTTTCCAGTTCCTGAGAGCAGAAATGGCCCGAGAATACCAGCTGGCAAAAAAATTATGTCAGATGAGTAAGTACAAAATACTTTCATATTTTCTAATCTTCTCTTTGTTTTCAAAAATGAATTCCATAATATATAAAATGGCTTGATTATCATAGGTCTAGTGAATTCCCTGATAGTGTCTCAGTGATTCCTTGATAATAAATTAGGTTGATTGGTATAAGGACTAATTTAGATCTCTAGAGTACATTTGAGTGGAATAAATTAATGTAAACTAGCATCGGCTAATTACCATCACTGGAAAATAAATCAAAAATTTTACCCTCATGATGATGGGTTAGTAACTTTATACCTTTAGTTTCAAAGAAGTGTCAGGTGATACAGCAGTCAAACCTTAACTGAGCATGCATTTATCCCACAAACATTGAGTGCCAACACGTGCCAGCCACTGTTCCAGGCACTGGAAATAATCAATCAGACAGATGACAATCCCACATTTGTGTCTAGTGTTGCAAAGACAATAAACAGATAGTGTGTCATGAATGATAGGTGCCATGGTGAGAAAGTAGGGAAGAAGGAATAGAAGGTACTGGAGGAAGGCAAAACAGTTTTAAATAGGATGGCCCAGGAAGGCCTCACTGAAAGACTTGAGGAATAGCCACGTGAATATCTGGAGGAAGAGTGTGCCAGGGAGGATGAATGGCAAATGTGCTATGACAGGAGTGTGCCTGAAAGGAATAGTGAGGAGGACAGTGTCACTGGGGCAGAATGAGCATGGGGAAGTGTGATAGGAAATGAAGTCAGAGGCGTCATAGGCAGGGGGTTGTCAGATTGCATAGGATCTTTTCTTTCCCTGAGGTGGGAAAACCACTGGAGGCTTTTGAGTAGAGCAATGATATGATCTACCTTATTTTTCTTTTTATATTTGGTTTTTAGTGGTTTGACTTGATGTTCAAAATAGTTGTGGGTTTTTTGTTGCAGTTGTACTGTTCAGGGCATTTGCTGAGTTTCTTAACTCTGTGGGTTGATGTTTCTATCAGCTTTGAAAATTTCTTGGCCATTACCTTTTCAAATACCACTTCTACTCTATTCTCTCTCTTCTCTTCCTGGGTCTCCAATTACACATAAATTAGACTTTTTTTCATGGTGTCCCATGTGTATCTTATACTCAGCTCTAGTGTGTTTTGTTTTCCTTCCTTCCTTCCTTCCTTCCTTCCTTCCTTCCTTCCTTCCTTCCTTCCTTCCTTCCTTTCCTTCCTTCCTCTTTCCTTCCTTCCTTCCTTCTCCTTCCTTTCTTTTTTTTTTTTTTTTTTTTTGACAGATCTCGCTCTGTCACCCAGGCTGGAGTACAGTGGTGTAATCTCTGCTCACTGCAACCTCTGCCTCCTGAGTTCAAGTGATTCTTATGCTTCAGCCTCATGAGCAGCTGGGATTACAGGCTTGTGCCACCATGCCTGGCTAATTTTTGTATTTTTAGTAGAGTTGGGGGTTTCACCATGTTGGCCAGACTGGTCTCGAACTCTTGGCCCCAAGTGATTCTCCTGCCTCAGCCTCCCAAAGTGCTAGGATTACAGGGTGAGCCATGGCGCCTGGCTCTCTTTCTTTTATTTCTATTTGTCAGTTTTAATATTTTCTACCTACCTGTTTTTGAGTTTCTTTATTCTATCTTCTGCTGTGTCCAATATGCTGTTAAAACTATTTAGTGAGTCCAAGGTTGTCTTTTCCAATTTTAGAATTTCCATTTAACGATCTGGAAAGATTCTGGTTCTTTGTTGAACTCTATCATCTTTTCAACTATTTTATGCATCTTTTTCTTCGAACATATTAGTGATAATACGTTAAAAAAGATAAAATAGCAACTCTACAATTAAACTTGTTGACAGCAGGACTCAAAATATTAAGTAGTGTTAAACTTAAATTCATTCTTACAGTAAAGTCCTTAAGTGAAAATGTAGCACAGGGATTGAGTGAGGGTCTGCACTGGCTTGCCTCACAAGAGTCCCAACTGTGGATAGAGTACTTCTAGATCATTGGTTCATTTTACAAATTGGTTTCTTGAATACTTCAACACTTCCTATCTTGTATCTGAGGTAAATAATCTTTTCAAGCACTTTAGACCTTTAGAGCCATTGAATAAAATATTTTAGTCAAAATTATTTTTGGTGACCCACAAATATAGAATTTTTTTTTGAGACAGGGTCTTGCTTTGTCACCCAGGCTGGAGTGCAGTGGCACAATGTCAGCTTCCACTGCAGTCTCAGTCTCCCAGCTCAGGCAATCCTCCCACCTCAGCCTCCCTAGTAGCTGGGACTACAGGTGCGTACCACCACACCCACTAATTTTTGTATTTTTTGTAGAGACGGGTTTTGCCATATTCTCCAGGCTGGTCTCGAACTGCTAGGCTCAAGTGATCTGTCTGCTGTGGCCTCCCAAAGCAATGGGATTACAGATGAGAGTCACTGCATCCAGCCAGAATTTCAAATTAGAAGAAATCCTGATAGAATCATGTTCAATTTTCTATTTTTATAAAAACACTGAAGTATTATTATTACTATTTTTGAGGCAGAGTATCACTCTGTCACCCAGGCTGGAGTGCAGTGGTGTGATCACAGCTCACTTCAGCCTTGAACTCCCATGCTCAAGGGATCCTACCACCTCGGCCTCTCAAGTAGCTAGGACTGTGGACATGTAACACCATGCGCAGGTAATTTTTGTATTTTTTGTAGAGGCGGGATTTCACCACATTGCCCAGGTTGGCCTCAAACTCCTGGGCTCAAGCGATCCTTCCACCTCAGCCTCCTGAAGTGTTGGGATTACAGGCATGAGCCACTGCACCTGGCCAAAAGTGGTTTTTAAATGGAACTGAAAGTCAAGAGTCCAAAGTACTTTACGTTTCTCCATTCATCTCATGAGTGACTATGAGATTTGGTGCCAATCAATCTTCCTATTTTTTGGTCACTTCACCTGTAAGTCAAAAGCCTGCAGCTCAGTCTCTTTAGGGTACCACACTTCTGCTCCCAGGCAGCCTGAGATTCTCTACATAATACATGGAGGTCCTGGAAGATTTATTTAATAAATCATCCGTTGTAAATGTTAAAGAATAATGGCTCAAAAACCAAAATACTTCACGCCATTATATGTCTAATGCAAATACAGATATATTGTATCCTCCGAAAATATAGTTCCTACAAAACCTTCTATTTATTTTTGAATAAAATAACTCACTCTTTCCTATTAGCCTACAGTATACTTTTAAAGAAACTAGTATCTAAAGAAGCAAGCTAGAGAAACCATCTTCTGGAAGGAAGCTTAGCCTCAGAGATTTAGACTATTAATGATAAGCATATTTTAGTCCAAGGTAAAATGTGCAAAAAATTACTTTGCTCAGAAACCTTATGGGTATGTATAATGATACATAAAATACTTATAGGATCCTTAAAAGCAGCTTCTAAGCAGGCACGCAGTCATGCTAACCCAGATTGATGACAAATTGTTAGTTATATTAGTAGATTAGGAAATAAAGTCCCTTATTTGGTGTATCAAGATGAAAGCCATGGGTGGGATCCTATGAGCCAATGGGGTCTAGTTCAACCATCCACAATGGTTATCTCTCTCTCTCTCTCTCTTTTTTTTTTTTTTTTTTTGGGACAGAGTCTCCCTCAGTCACTTAGGCTGGGATGCAGTGGCACGATCTTGACCCACTGCAACCTCCATCTCCTGGGCTTATGTCATCCTCCCGCCTCAGCCTCCCAAGGAGCTGAGACTACAAGCAAATGTTACCACGCCCAGCTAATTTTTGTAATTTTTTGTAGAGACAGGGTTTCACCAGGTTGCGAAGGCTGGTCTTGAACTCCTGAGCTCAAATGATCCACCTGCCTCAGCCTCCCAAAGTGCTGGGATTACAAGTGTCAGCCACCATGCCCAGCCTCACAATTATGTCTTACTTTTAGCCAGATGAAGAGCACACTTGATGTTTCAGTGCCCCCCTTGGAGGCCACCAAGATATTGAGCAGGAGTCACAACATTAAACGGATGATGCAAAATTATGAATACTCCTCAAGGCTGGTAGGAAGAAGTAGAGAGAGATCTGTGGAGCGAGATCTAAAAAAGTGAATAAAATAGTCTAGACAACTCTGAAACTAAGGGTATAAATCTTTCTGGCCTCTAGGATTTCGGTAACATACTAACAAGCCTAAAAAAGTCTGTTGGTGTGGTCCAAAAGAAAGGTGACACAGTCACATAAAGGATCAGCAGAAAGGAATAAATAGTACTGAAAACAATGGGTCCAATGAAGGTGGAGAACGTTGTTGAGCAGGCAATGACCAACGTGTAGACTACAGTAAAAGTTGTCAAGATGAAGAGAAAGAAGTAACATCAGTTTCCCCTATTGGAAAGATGTAACAAAATGGCATCTCTAGCATGGAAGAGGTTGCATTAAAAACAAACAAACAAAAACTTCCTCTGTGTTGCGATGAGACCTTTAGTAAAGGATGTCATGTAGATGGGTGGATGACATGAGATGAAGGATTAACAGACCTCTAGGCACACAGTCTTCTCATTAGCAAAGTCTCCATATTTTGCAGAATTTGTACCTTCTTTGGGAAATGATTATGTTCATGAAACACTCTGGCTACTGGCCTATGAGGGAAGCTATATTGAGGTGATAGAGATTGCATTCTATGGATAGGAGGTAGAAAATATAATGAGGGCTGGGTGCAGTGGCTCATGCCTGTAATCCCAGCACTTTGGGAGGCCGAGGTGGGTGGATCACCTGAGGTCAGGAGTTTGAGACCAGCCTGGGCAACATGGTGAAACCCTGTCTCTACTAAAAATACAAAACTTAGCCAGGCGTGGTGGCACACACCTGTAGCTACTCAGGAAACTGAGGCACGAGAATCACTTGAACCTGGGAGGCAGAGGCTGCAGTGAGCCAAGATCATGCCACTGCACTCCAGTCTGGGTAACAGAGCAACACCCTGTCTCAGGGAAAAAAAAAAAAGAAAGCAAATATAATGAGGATCATTTATCTTCCAAAGCACAAAATATAAGTGCAGCATTTTCTCTATTTGCACTCAGATATACCTGTGGTATAATTGTTAGTGTTTATCGCATTGTGCATTTCACCCACTCTGACAGTTCAATTTCATTTTAAGGAGCCTGTTTGCTGAAACACTGAACGTTAATAATACACATTCTGTTGTCCATTTTCAGTCCTAATCTATGAACCAGAAAATCCTGAGGCCAAGGAATTTTTCACACTTATTGAAGAAATGTTGCTGATGGGTAATTTTAAAAATTGAAATTCCTTGTTTCTCATAGAACTATAAGCAGTCACTTTTTAAAAACCCATTATCCCGGGAGATTGTCGATACATCTTTAGGAAGTGGTTAAGAAAAGGCTAAATGGCTGTTTTAAATGGTTTAGTGAAACAGCTTGTCCTCTGTGGATGGTCACAATGACCCCCTTCTCTCTGTGGGATAGAACTGCCCAAGCAGAGCAGGCTCCCTGGGCACCAGGCATCAGGTATTGACAAGCAGAACCATGCTAACACAGCTGCGTGTTAAAGGAATTACCCACAATTCCAAGGGAAGCCAAACCCTCTCAGTTACCCTGTCTCACTTCCTTTCAATGGACAATTTTACTATTGTCAATAAAATTCTATGATAGAAAGAATTCCATGAAATTATTAAATAGAATTTCATTGACAATAGTAAAATTATTTTTATAGACTTACGTTTTAAATTATCAAAAACACCTGTATGCCAGTAAAAATACGTTTCTTCTTTGTACTACCGCTTTGACCCTAGTACGGTTAGCCAAGTCCAACTCAGTTCTTATGTTGCAAATATATGTATTTCTTGGTAGAGGGAGGGCCAAGGAGAATTATTTTTCAGAGTGAAATATTAAGAAACACTTTAAGCAATCCTCTTCCTTTCTGTGGCAGAGAAAACTCAGAATCGTGAGCAAGATGGTGAAGACAGTGATGAAGACAGCAGCAGTGAGAATAAAGGAGAAAGTGATGAGTTGCTGAGTGACGAGAGCTCTGACGAAGGTGAAGATGGATCATGAGTGTTGCTGCGATACTTAAAGCTTCATGTATTTTCATTAATGTATACCATGCAAATATAAAGATGAGAATGACATTTTAGTCTAATTCTTCCTTATTTGGTACAGTTTCTTTTAAGTTATCTATATTCTTAGCTTAAGACTCTTCCTAATATTTAGGCCTTGGCTCAATATATGAGTTACTCAGAGAGGAAAATAGTTGAAAACACTTACATAGCACTATGTGCCAGGTACTGTTCAAACTGCTCTACACACATTATATAATTCAACAACTCCATAAGTACTATTATTATGCCATTCTACAGATGAGAAAACTGAGGCACAGAGAGGGTGAATAATTTGTCCAGTATCATACACCTATTTGTTTGTAGAGGCTGGATTTGGGCATGGTCATTATTGCCCCAGAATTCATACGTTTAGTCCCCTATAAATTACCACCATTTCAGGTACTTTTATAGCATTCATCATTTGTTTATTTGTTTGTCTAGATAATGGGATCTTGCCACATCAACCAGGCTGGTCTTGAACTCCTGGCCTCAAGCGATCCCCCCATCTTGGCCTCCCAAAGTTCTGAGATTACAGGCATGAGCCACTGTGCCCAGCCCATTCATTGTGTGTTCTTTACGGCATGTATCAGTGTCTGAAATGCTTGTTTAATTGTTCATTTCGTCTTCTCCCTACCTGCCAGAGAATGTAACACCCATGAAGCAGAACTTTATCATTTTCCTCATAATATCCCTAGCAACTGGACAAGTACCTGGCAAATAATAGAACATATATACCAAATGAATGAACAAATGAAGTGAAAGTTAGTGGAAATAGTTATATTCTTTCATAAAACATTTACAAGACTTATACTTCTTATGTATCAATCTATTTTATTGTGCTGATTCTGTAGTTCTTGATGGATTTCTGTCATCTTCAAATTAGATTGTAAGGTAACTGTCTTAGTCTGTTTTTTGTTACTATAAGAAAATACCTGAGGCTCGGTAATTTATAAAGAAAAGAGGTTTATTTAGCTGACAGTTCTGCAGGCTGGGAAGCTGAAGATTGAGCAGTTGAATCTGGTGAGGGCCTCGTGATGTTTCCACTCATGGCAGAAAGTAGAAGGGGAACAGTCATGTGCAAAGAGATCACACAGCAAGAGAGGAAGCAAGAGAAACCAAGGAAGCCAGACTCTTTTACCAGACTCTTTTAACAACCCACTCTCATGGGAACTAATCCATT
The DNA here is from genome assembly GCF_028878055.3 of Symphalangus syndactylus. Lineage (NCBI taxonomy): Eukaryota > Metazoa > Chordata > Mammalia > Primates > Hylobatidae > Symphalangus > Symphalangus syndactylus. The sequence goes on from NC_072430.2 coordinate 74,724,868, forward strand.
CCTATGAGAGCAAGACCTCACTCACCCCCGGCCCCCAAATTAATCTACTCATGAGGGATTCAACTCACCTGCCTGACCCAAACACCTCCCACCTCCCAACTCCACCACATACTGGGGATCAAATTCCAGCATGAGTTTTGTTTTGTTTTGTTTTTGTGGTGGTGTTGAGACAGGGTCTTTCTCCATCACCCAGGCTGGAGTGTAGTGGTGTCATCATGGCTCACTGCAGCTTTGAACTCCTGGGCTCAAGTGATCCTTCTGCCTCGGACTCCTGAGTAGCTAGGAATACAGTCACGTGCCACCACATGCAGCTAATATTTTTTAAAACAATTTTTGTAGAGACAGGATCTTGCTATGTTGCCCACAGTGGTCTCAAATTTCTGGCCCCAAGTGATTCTTCCACCTCAGCTTCCCAAAATCCTGAGATTATAGGTGTGAGCCCCTGCACCCAGCCCAACATGAGTTTTGAAGGGGGCAAACCACATAGAGACCAAAGCAGTAACCGAGGTAAAAGAAAAGTATTCCTAAGTAATTTGTTTACAAATGTGCCAATCTGATTTGAGGGGAAGCATTTCGAATTTTTATCTTACGTCAGTACAGTGTCACAACATATCCAAAATGCTTGCAGCATTGCTTATTCTTTAGGCATTTTGTGGCCTGTTAACATTCAGAGGAAGAAAATCTGCAGCACCAATTCATAGGGATGACCAAAAGAAATGAAAATGGATATGTGTAATCCTCTAGTTACCCTTTCTTAATCTGCAGTAAACTCTCAGGTCTTCATGCATAAATAACCAAATAGCATCAGAGGTTTGGCTGACAGATCTCAGGAATTACCTGTTCTTTTCATTTTCATTTGGGTTTAATATTCATTCCACCATGGGAAAACCACCATATCTCAATCTGATGATGCTTACCTGATTAAGGAGAACCCTCCATAAGAAGTTCATAGTGTGCCCTAAAGCTGACATTGAAGACTAAATAAGTTACAATGAGATTTTAGTTGTCTTTTAAAGGAACAGGGAAGCTTTGAGGAAGAAACTGTCTGAATAGAAAGCCATGATATCACAGGCCATGTTATAGCTAAATCTAAGAATTTAGGAGGTTTGTTCATTCAGGATCATCAGTACCCCCTGTCCATACTCTTCATCCTACTTGCACTCATTAATCAATGAAATAGTAAGGTGTTGGCATGACCTGACAATAGGCATGTGTGTATAATAGGTATGTAGCAATAATAGCTTAAAAAATAATCTGCAAATTATTTTTACATTATTTAACCTACTTGCTTTTCACAGTCATCTGAAAAGCATGCTATTATCCCCATCAATTACACAAACTGAATTTGACATAATTGAGGAATCTAAGGTTAAATATTGGCTAGGATGTTGGAATTCAGATGAGGAAACTGAAACTTAGAGATGCTTGGTTATGTCCCAGTATGAGAGATTTTGTGAACCTTAAACCCAATGTTCTTTGTTACCTCACACAGAGCTAGCTTCTAGGAACTGTTTAATAAGTCTGCCAAAGAGTTATGTCTGTGTAGACAGTTCAGTTCCAGACCTGTGCCGTCTTCAATAACAACACATTGTAATGATGTTAATGAACCCAAATATCCAACAATATGAGAATATATAAGAATACCTACTCAATAGACTTCAGAGGGGAACCCTCTGAAAAAGTTTCATGTATTCAATAAGGTCTGTTTGTTTGTTTTGAGACAGGGTTTCACTCTTGTTGCCCTGGCTGGAGTGCAATGGCGTGATCTTGGCTCACTGCAACCTCCACCTCCCGAGTTTGAATGATCCTCCTGCCTCAGCCTCCTGAGTAGCTGGAACTACAGGTGCCCGCCACCATGCCTGGCTAATTTTTGTATTTTTAGTAGAGACGGGGTTTTGCCATGTTGACCAGGCTGGTCTCGAACTCCTGACTTCAGGTGATTTGCTCGTCTTGGCCTCCCAAAATGCTGGGATTATAGGCATGAGCCACCGCACCTGGCCTTAATAAGTATTTACTGAAGGCCTTCTAGGTATTCTGGAAGGAACAACACCCAGTCTCTGCTCTTGAACGGCATTGTTGTTAAATACAGGGAGATAAACACTGCCATTGTGGGGGTCCTGGGCGCTAAGGGAGAATGTGGGAGGGCAGGAGAGATGGTCTAGGCATCCAGGAAAAGCATTTAGAGGGAAGTGAAGTCTAAGCTAAGAAGGTAGAGGAAGTGGGAATTAGCTGTAAGAAAAGGGTGTGTAGAAGACAGTCTGAGCACAGTAACACAACTTGCAAAGGCATAGAGACACAATCTGAGTTCAGAAAGTTAAATAGGTAAGGTTGGATTATAAAATGAAAATGAATCAGTTAGAGTGGAGAAAGACGAAGCTACAGTGATAAAAGAACTGAGTGATGGGGGGTCTTAGAAGCAACGTTAGAGTTTGAACTTTATCCTTAAAGTAATGGAGGCATTGAATACTTTTAAGGAAAATAATTGTATCTTAGAAAGAGCATTCTGGTAGCCAGGTAAAAAAGATGTCTTCTTAAACTACACATTACGATCCATTGGTCAGTTATGAAATCACTGCAGTAAATCACAAATACCTGGGGTTTTACAAAGTTAAATGCATAGAATAGAAAATATCAGCATATACTGCAAAAGAGTATGGCAAGTATTGTTTTATGAAAGTTTTGTTCCAGGAGTGTGTATTCCCTAGACCTTGATGTGAAATGTATTTCTTCCTATGGATCTCAATGAAAAATAAAATTTGAAAGTTTAGAGAACAGACTAGAGTCGAATACAGACTCTAGCAGTTCAAAATCGTGACCTGAAAAGAGATAGTAGCAGGGAGATGTAATGGAATGGAGGGGTTACTCTAGAGGTAGAAAGAATTGGCAGGAATTGGGGATAAAGTAAATGTGGTAAAGAGGTAGAGGTCAAGGATGACTCTTAGTGGGAGGACGAGGTATATGGTGATGCCAGCCCCTAAAGACAGGAACACAGGAAAGCAGCTTTTTTGAAGAAGGTGAAGGTTCACTTGCACAAGTTGACTATGGGAAATGTATTAGTTTCCTACTGCTGCTATAAAAAGTTACCACAAACTTTGTGGCTTAAAACAACACAAGTTTATGTTCTGGAGGTTCTAAGTCCAAAATGGGTCTCGCTGGGCCAAAAGCAAGGTGTCAGCAAGGCTGCATTCCTTCTGGAGGCCTTTTCCAGCTTCCAGACCCCACCCATATTCCTTGGCTAATGGTCCCATCTTTCCACCTTCAAAGCCGGGAATGTCTGGCCAAGTCCTTTTCATGCTGCCATCTCTCTATTCTCTCTCCTGACTTTTTCTTCCGCTTTTAAAGATGCCTGTGATTATCTTGGGTCCAACTGGATAATCTAAGGTAGTCTCCCTATCTTAAAGTCAGCTGGTCAGCAAGGTTAACTCCATCTGCAATCTCAATGCCCCATTGCTATGTAACCTAACATATTTGCAGTTTCTGGGTATTAAGATGTAGACATCTTGGGAGTAGAGGGGTGCATTATTCTGCCTAACTCAGGAAGTATTGAGTAAGTGTTAACTAGTTTTCGTGGTATGAAGCTTAAAAAAGACACTTGGGCTGGAAATATACCTTTATTAGGAGTCATCAATTAGAGATAGTAGTCAAATAAACAGAATGGAGGACCCACGGAGAGATTGTAGTCCAAATAGCAGAGGACCAGGGATAGAATTATAATGATCACCAACATTTAAGTGGTAGTCCATGAAAGAGAAGTGCACGTAATAGACTGAGAAGGAACAACCAAGAGGAAAATTGGGAAAGCAAACATAGTGGGCACTGTTGGTTTCCTACTCAGCAACTATCCTTTCTTTGCAAAAAGCAAAGACAGTCCTGACTCTGTTCAGATATTTGCTCCCCACATACATAGCCGTGAGACTCAGCCAACCAGTCCCTGGCATTTCTCTGGTGACTGTTATTGTTCCAGAGATGGACATGTGACCTACTTCTTCTAAAAAGATCGAGGACTTTATTTCACGATTGGGAGGAGATGTTCCTCCATTCTTCTGGTTAAGAACCAGGAAGCATGCTGCCCTAGTTTCTGCTGGCAGTCATCTCATGATCATGAGAGAAGATAATCTTAGGAAGAAGCTGACGCTGTGGATGGAAGAACAAAAAGAACATAGGTCCTTGCTAATGCTCAGCCACTGAGTCGATGGGCCTGGGAGCCACCCCTCTGAGTTTATGTTATGAGATAAACTTTATCGTTCAAGCCAGTTGGATCAAGGTTTCTTTTACCTGCTGCCAAAAGCCTCCTAACTGATATTGAGCAGCACCACAGAAACCCAGAAAAAGAGTTTCAAGGAGCCTGCAAAAACCTGCTTTGCCAAAAGTTGCAGAGAAGACAAGTAAGATAAGAACTAAAAGGGTAATTGGATAGCAACAAAGAGGCAGTTGGTGATATTAGGAAAAGCTGTGTCAGTTGAGTGTGAATTGGGGGTGCCGTATTTCAGTGAATTTGAGTGCATTGGAGGTGAGGAAAAGGAAAACAAGGAAAGAAAAAAGATGTATCATTGGAAAACATAAGGTAAGTGGAGTATTATTTGTAAAACATTTCAGATGAACATGTTTACTGGCCTGGGCAACATGGCAAAAAACATCTCTATAAAACATATAAAAATTAGCTGAGAGTGGTGACACATGCCTGTAGTCTCAGCTACCTGGGAAGCTGAAGCAGGAGGATCGCCTGAGCCTGGGAGTTTGAGGCCGCAGTGAGCCATGATCTGATTGCGCCACTGCACTCCAGTCTGGGAGACTATCTCAAAAAAAAAAAAAAAAATAGATGAGCCTGAGCCTGTTTAATAGGATGGATGATAATAACAGCTACTGATAGCCTGTTATGTGTTAGGCACTATACTAAGCACTCATATGTTAATGTTTTTAATCCTCATAACACCTGTATGGGATAGACATTATTATTCACAATTTACATACGAAGAAAGCCAGGTGTAGAGAGGTTGAAAGTAACTTTCTAAAGATCACATACTTGGGAACTGGCAGATTCAAGTCCAGGTCATTTTATTCTAATACCCTGCCCTTCACGCTATGGTTTCCTCTCTAAGAAGCCAGTAGAGAGGAACAGATTGGAAAAACGGATAACTTACAAGGCATTTATCTAATATTTTAGAAGATCCATGTAAGAGAACCTTAATACATGGCAGTGTTTAGCTGAACCACTGCCCCGGCAGTCCAAGTGTGGAATCAGAGCTGTCTCTTCTTCTCCAGTATTGGTCCTTTCATAGCCTTCAATTACCCTATATTATATACTAAACAAGGTGATAACCCGCCTTTATTTATTTATTGAGACAGGGTCTCACTCTGTTGCCTAGGCTGGTGTGCAGTGGCATAAACACGGCTCACTGCAGCCTCAAACTCCTGGGCTCAAGTGATCTTCCCACCTCAGCCTCCCGAGTAGCTGGGACTACAGGCGCACACCACCACCCCTAGCTAATTTTTTAATATTTTGTAGAGACTGGGTCTTGCTATGGTCCCAGGCTGGTCTTCAATTCCTGGCCTCGAGGGATTGCTCCCACCTCAGCCTCCCAAAGTGTTAGGATTATAGGTGTGAGTCACCATGCCCAGCCTGCATTTACTTTAATTACAATGTTTATTTCCCTTTAGCTTGATCCTGGTGGACATGTAAGATAGATGTAATTTTGGTATTTGCCTGAAATATTGATGTTGGTCAAGGGGGAGCACGGGAACAGAGCTCATGGTACCAGATGTGAAGTCAAGCCTACGGCCATTGGAAACGCTGTGGGGTTTGGGGCAAAAGTCCTATACCATGAGGTCTTGAGAGTTCACAAGAGGCAAGTAAGATAAGGCCTCCAAGGCCAGAGTAAGGAGTGCAATGGTCTGACTGTCTCTCCTAATACGCCCCCCAGTTCTCATAGGATATGAGTTATAATGGAGCAGGGGGAGCATACAGAGCTTGGAGGAGCTTGGAAAGTAAAGTGCTGGGAGAAGAGATTGGCTTGCATAGCCTGTTCAAAATGTACCCTTCTGAACAAAGAGACAACTTATGACACATACCGTGGTTGGTTCCCCCTATGTCCATTCCACCCCAGATGATAAATCTAATCATGGTAATCCTATCCCCTTTGCTACTAGTTATTTCTAGGCATGGGCAGAACTACACCAATTTCAGCTGATAAAACATCAGCAGGAGTTGGATATTAACAAGAAGGAATGGAGCCCTCACGGCTGCTGGCAGCCATCTTAGAACCAGGAGTAGGCCTTATGCCGAAGCCAAGGCTAAGGACAGCAGAGCAGAGCGAAAAAGGAACCTGGTCCTTGAAGACATTTTCTTACTATGTAAGACAGTACATTTTCTTGCTATTTAAACTATTTTGTTCAGATTTTCTATCACTAGTAGCTGAGAGTATATCCGACGTATCTGCCACAGCGCAATAAGCATGATAATGCCAATAACATCTCCTAAGAGTGTGTAGGTCAAACTGGATGCTTAGGTTACCCTCAGTTCCCCAAGGATTCATGGCCACTCGAAGCCAAGGAAGAGGAATTGGTGGGTCCTTCTGTCAGTCAGGAAAAGCAGAAACATGAAACTGGTTACAATGGTTATCTCTGGGTTGTGCAATTGAGGGGAGGTAAGTAAGAAGAGTTGTACTTTTCATTTTACACCTTTTATTTATTTCCTTAAAATTTTAAAATCATGGGCATGTATCACTTTTATAACTAAAAGCTTTTTTATTGTAAACCATACACAGCATGCAATTTATCATTTTAAGCATTTTCAGTGTATACTTCAGTGGTATTACGCACATTTACATTGCTGTGTAACCATCACCAACACCCATCTCAGAAACTGCTTCATCTCCCCAACTGAAACTCTGTCCTCATTAAACAATAACTCCTCATTTCCCACTCCCACTAGCCACCATTCTACTTTTTGCTTCGACGAATTTGACTACTCTAGGTACTGCATATAAAAGGAATCTTATATGTCATTTTGTGACTGGCTTATTTCACTGAGCATAATGTCTTCAAGGTCCATGCATGTCATAGCATATGTCAATACTTTATTTCTTTTACTGCTAAATAATATTCCACTGTATGCATATGCCACATTTTGTTCATCCAGTCATCCACTGATGGACATTTGGGTGGCTTTCACCTTTTGGTTATGGTGAATAATGCTGCTATGAACACAGGTGTACAAATATCTGCTGGAGGCTAAAACCTTTTAAATTAAGCCTATACATGGGGTAGGGGAAAATATGGGGGGGGCGGTTACTGAAAATGCTAACCATGGTTGTGTTTGTGTGATGAGGTTATTTCCTTTTTCATCATTCTAAAGTCATAAGCTTTATTTAGCAATCATATATTACTTTAAAAGAAAGAAGATGTACATTTTTTCAAAAGAAAAAAACTTTAAAAGAGAATTAAGGTAAAATTGACCTTAGAATCAGAAAAGTTAACATAAGGAAGGAAATCAACATTCATGGAGTACCAATTATGTGAGGTGTTTTAGCAGGCCTTAGTATTCTTTCTGGTGTGATGGAAGCTTTTAATGACGATAAATACTAATAAATAAGCCAATAAATAGTTCATTAAGTACAGAAAAAGAAAAAGTCACCTGAGATAGAAATTTGCTGATTTTCATAAAATATTAACCAGTTAGTACATTTACAAATTGCTTACCCTGATGCCTAATTGGATATTTAAGCAGGGTTAATTGCAATCCATCACAAATAGCCCCCAAAGTCCCTGTTTTCTTAGGATTTATTATGTAGTTCCTGTTGTTGCACAACAACATATATTTTAATACTGAATTTTCATAAACTCCTCTCCCCGCTTTTTAATACTTCAGCTATTTTCTAACAAGGCTTTTGGTGTCCCATGCTCTCAGGTCCCTAATGTATCTTCATCTCTAATAAAGTTCTAAATGTTTTTCCATAAAAAGACTTGCTTGAAAGTGACTATTCTTTAAGATGATAGATTTCACAGTTCCCTGACTACCACTGGATAATATGTTAAGCGGAAAATCTCTTTCCCAGCAAAACATGCATCAAATTCAGTTTCTTCCAACTGGCATCAGAAGAACCCAACTAAAGGTGGGAGCAGAGTGTTTTTTTTTTTTTTTTTTTTTTTGAGATGGAATCTCGCTGTGTTGCCCAGGATGAAGTGCAATGGAGCGATCTCAGCTCACTGCAACCTCCGCCTCCCAAGTTCAAGCAAGTCTCCTGCCTCAGCCTCCCAAGTAGCTGGAATTAAAAGTGCGTGCCACCATGCCTGGCTAATTTTTGTATTTTTAGTAGAGGCAGGGTTTCACCATTTGGTCAGACTGGTCTCGAACACCTGACCTCAGATGATCCGCCCATCTCGGCCTCCCAAAGTGCTGGGATTACAGGTGTGAGCCACGGCACCCAGTGGGGGGACAGAGTATTTAAATCAGCAGACAACATCCTCATCTAAAGCCACCTTCTGTTAGCTCACAACCTGCCAATGAAAGAAAATAAGAGAAAAAATATTAAAAATCATATGTCACTAAACAAAATTAAGGGAATACTTCAAGAAACTTATCTCAAATGAAAACTTGCTAAATTGAGCTTTCTTTGAAAACCTGTTAAAGCAGACTGGGTGCAGTAGCTCACACCTGTAATCCCAGCACCTTGGGAAGCCGAGGTGGGAGGATCACTTGAGCCCAGGAGTTCAAGACCAGCCTGGGCAACATAACGAGACCCTGTCTCCATAAAATATAAAAAACCAAAACCAAAAAATTAGCCAGGTGTAACGATGGGAGCCTATAGTCCCAGCTACTCAAGGGTGGGGCTAAGGTAGGAGGATCATGTGAGCCAGAGAGGTCGAGGCTGCAGTAAGGCATGATTGCACCACCGCACTCTTGCCTGAGTGACAGAGTGAGACCCTTGGCCTCCCAAAGTGCTGGGATTCTAGGCATGAGCCACAGTGCCCAGCCTGCAATTTTAAATATAAGGATAAAAGAAAACCTCACTGGGAAAAGAACACTTGAACATTTGAGTAAAGACAGAATGAGAAGGAACAAGCCCTACAAACGCCTGGAGGAAGAGCTTTCCAAGCACAGGGTTAGTAATTACAAAGTCCCTGGCCCATTCTAGTTCATGTTTATGAAACAGCAAGGAGGCCATTGTCCCTAGGGTGGAGTGAGGATGGAGCAGAGCAGTATGAGAAGAACTCAAACAGGTAACAAGGTCAGAATGTGTAGGGCTCTGTCGGTATTATAAAGACTGTCTTTTCCTCTGAGATGCGGAATCATTAGAGGGTTTTGAGTAGAGGAAAGCCATGATATGAGTATGACCTAGTATTTTACATTGCGTGTTAGGGAAGGAAACGAGGGATAGTAAGAGCAGAAATAGAGGGTAAAGTTGTTAAAGTTTGAAAGCAGCTCCACCAGAATTTACTGACAGATTGTAAGGAAGAAGTCAGTGAGAACTCCAAGGTTTTGGACCAGACCAACTGGAAGGTGGAGTTGCCTCTAGTTATGTACAGAGATGGAGAAAACTGTAATAGGAGCGGGTTTGGAAAAAAGCATCAGGAGTTCAATTTGGGACACCTTAAATTTCAGAAGCCTATTAGAAATCCAAGTGGATGGCCAGGTGTGGTGGCTCATGCTTGTAATCCCAGCACTTTGGGCAGCCGAGGCAGGTGGCTCACCTGAGATCAGGGGTTCAAGACCAGCCTGGCCAACATGGCAAAACCCCATCTCTACTAAAAATACAAAAATTAGCTGGGCGTGGTAGCGCGTTCCTGTAATCCCAGCTGTAATCCCAGAGAGGCTGAGGCGGGAGAATTGCTTGAACCCAGGGGGCAGAGGTTGCAGTGAGCTGAGATCACACCACTGCACTCCAGCCTGGGCGACAGAGCAAGACTCCATCTCAAAAAAAAAAAGAAAAAGAAAAAAAAATCCAAGTGGAAAATTCAACTGGACATATCAACCTGGAATGCTGGACAGAGGTTCAGGGTAAAGATATAAATTTGGGAGTCAATAACATCTAAATTTTTTTATTTTAATTTAAATAAAAATTAAGATATTTAAAACTGCCAGATTGGATGAGATTACAGAGGGAGAGAATGAAGGTAGGAAAATTGAAACAATCAAAAAATTGAATCCCAGCCAAAATCCATAATTATGGGTAAATGTCACCTCATCACAAAACTGGCTCCCTCTCTCCCTTTCCTAAGAGTCTGAATACTCCATCAGAAAACTTTCTCTACAAATCAAACTATCTTTGTGGACTAATAAAAACCTCTAAGGCACTAAAGAGGAGGGCTTTGAGTCCTATATCCGGGAATGATCAGTAGCTCTACTAAAAGAAATTGGCAAAATACAAATATTATGTATTTGTATTTTGTATTTGTATTAAAAATTGGCATAATACAAATATTATGCTTAGCTTATACAACCAAGGAGAACAAATTTAAATTGATCAAAATCACTGTTGAACTAAGGGGAAGGAGCAGAAGCAGCAATTAAACATGTATTGAACACCATTAACTAGGCACACTTGAGCTTGCTAAAATGGGTTCTCTTTTTTTTTAAGACTGAGTCTTGCTCTGTTGCCCAGGCTGGAGTGCAGTGGCGCAATCTCGGCTCACTGCAACCTCTGCCTCCCAGGTTTAAGTGATTCTCCTGCCTCAGCCTCCTAAGTAGTTGGGATTACAGGCGTGCACAATCATGCCCGGCTAATTTTTTTTATTTTTAGCAGAGACGAGGATTTCACCACGTTGGCCAGGCTGATCTCAAACTCCTGACCTCAGGCGATTTGCCTGCCTCGGCCTCCCAAAGTGCTGGGAATTACAGGAGTGAGCCACCACGCCCGGCCTAAAATGGGTTCTATGAGCATCAAATAAGATAGCCCACAAGGCTGCTATTAACCCCCATTTTACTTAGAAGTAAACTTGGAGCAGTCAAACAATAGCCGATAAGTAGAATCTAGATTTAAACTTAAGTCAGACTGACTTCAACGTTTTTGCTTTTCTCCCAGTAAAAGCTGCCTTGAGGGCCTCAAGAGGTTCTTGAGTCCATGGTATTTACAACATGAGAAGAATCACCAGTGAGAAGAATCACAAAATACCTGTAATAATAAATTGTTTCAGATGAATGAAGCCTCGTCTGGTCTTATCTTGCACCCTAACCCTCCCATTATGGGGATCTGGAGAGATTCTGTGATTTTTCCAAGGTCAAATGATTATTATGTGACAGAGCCAGAAGGCTTCACTGAACAAGCACAAGGCACTGGGACTGAGGGAAGAAGAAAGCATTTCCAGCCCCCTGCGCACTAAGCGTGTGGTCTGGGAAGTCTTGTAGCCTCTCTGGACGTAAGTTTCCTCATCAAGAAAACAGAAGACCTCAGGTGATAATTAACTGAGAATTCATACAATAAACACACCACACAATTTCCCTGAGACTTATTTCCTACCTCTATGAGGATAATTATTAGTCATGTTGCTAAAGAGAGAGAGACTGCGAGAGAGACCAAGATATAGAGAGAGAGGTCTCTAATGTCCCTCACAGACCCCAGCACCACCACTGTTGGCCAGACTGGGCTCACAGTAAGCAATTCTGGGCAGCCTATGTCAGACTTTACCCTGAGTTCCACCTTGCTCCTGCCTTGGCTTTTTTTTGTTTTGTTTTGTTTTTTTGAGACAAGAGTCTCACTTTGTTGCTCAGGCTGGAGTGCAGTAGCACGATCTCAGCTCCCTGCAACCTCTGCCTCCCGACTTCACACGATTCTTGTGCCTCAGCCTCCCAAGTAGCTGGGATTACAGGTCGTGCAGCACCATACCCAGCTAATTTTTGTATGTTTAATAGAGATTGGGTTTCTCCATGTTGCCCAGGCTAGTCTCGAACTCCTGGCCTCAAGAGATCTGCCTGCCTCGGCCTCCTAAAGTGCTGGGATTACAGGCGTGAACCACCGCGCACAGTCCCCCCTTGCCCTTCTTGGTATAAGAGAGTGTATTCATTAGCTATTGTCACAATATTTGATATAGTTTGGATGTTTGTCCCCTCTAAATCTCGTGCTAAAATGTGACCCCCAATGTTGAAGGTGGGGCCTAATGGGAATGGCAATCAATCATGCACCCCTTCTGTTAAGGTTCCAGTTTCCTCCCCTGAGTAACTGGACAGGATTAGGGGAAGAAACCTGGCCTGGAACAGAAGTTTAAGTTATTAGATTCTGCACAACTAAGTCAGAACTTTCCAGAACCTTTTCACAAACAACAGTCCCAGATACCTATGTTTGAAAATGGGAACTAAATATCTGTTATTTTAAATAGTTCAAGAGCTTTTATGCTAAAAGAAATAAATAAAATATTACTCTCATCAGTCTCCCATGAATTCTGTATTTCACTAAAGCATCTCAGGTGGGAAATCCTCCTTTTTGCATCCCACCCTTTTGGGGAAGGACTGATTTTGCCTTGGTTTTTGTTGAGATCAGAAAACACAGATATACCTTTAAAGCTCCCCATCAGAATTACAATCGAGAACTGTATTTCCTTGGTTTCCAGTTTTGCAGTGAAACAGTTTCTTGCCTAATATTCAAAGGTTCACTACATTTGAGACACAGCTAGGTGGGAAAAAAACAGATGCCATGCATCCCGTAGTCTTTCACCAAAGGGACACACCACCCTGGGTGTTTCAGGTCACTTCCGGAGCACTTCTGACCATTTGAAAAGGCCCTGCTTTGTGAAATATGGCAGGGATGAGTATGAGCCTGCATTCTTCCTTGAAGAACTGCTCCCTGTTGTTTCTTCTCAGAAATTGTAATCTATTGCCACCTGGTGGTCATTCTGTGTTCGTGTTTGGAATAGCAAGAATTGGACGTTTTAAGATTTGCACAAGATTTGCCCAAACACATATCACCCTGTCCTCCTTGATTCATTTCTTTGTATTAGAATATTTTCATCTTCTGACTATCAAGGGGGAAGGACCATTTGCCAGTTATCTGAAGAATCCAGCTCTCTTCTTTAGAAAAAGTGACTGTAATTCCTAGAGTCCTCTCCAGCCTTCCAGCATTCTGCTGTCACCCCTCCCACCCCCTCGCACGCTTTTAACACTTTCCTGCCTCCCAGCTGTGAGTGTTGTGTGGTCTGTTGGGATGGGAGTGTGGATTTAGCTATGGTCCTTCAAGAAAGTCCAGAATAATTCAGGGAACTGTCTTTAAAGTACAAAAACAGCAAATGGACCTTAGCTCCGACTTAAGCAGAATGAAAGGTTAAGTAACGCTTCCCCCAGTTCTCGTCTCGGGAGACAGACGATTAACCGGTGAGCACTGCCATTTTTTTTTCCTTTTTGGTCATAAATTAGACACTTAAAATAGATTTTAAGGAGCCAGCTGAAACGAACCAATACCGTGGCTCTAAATTACGTTTCCTGGAGGCTAAAAATTCTAATTGCGTCAAAAAAAAAAATTGACCTGTCCTGTCTACTCACCTTGACTGACTACGTTTTAGGCATGAAGATCTCCCCGCAGCCCGTTTGGGCGCTCCTTCAACGCCTCACGCTCCTGCTACCCACCCGTTTTTCCCTTTGCAGAAAAGGCTTGGCCCCAAATCCGGTTGGAATATCTTTAAACAATCCCCCACCCACCCACGACGGGGAAAGGAATAAAGGGCATTGTGGGCGGAGGGTCGTGTTCCCAAGTCCCAGCCGTGGTTGACCTAAGGAAACGTTATCCTCGGCAGACAGGGTGGAGTAGCCGGGGCTGCAAGCTTGCAAATCCCTAACGCCCGAGAGAGACTGGAGGGGTCGCACATCGCCCCCTCCTTCTTCTGCCTTTGAGCGCCGCGTTCCCATTTCTTCAAAGCGCTTCAAATACAATCGAAACAGCTGGGCGGACACCACTCCCTTCCGGGCCACCCCTTATCACCGGTTCGAGTCCCTGGAGAGGATACTTTTTTCCACCCCCATTATCCCAAGAATCCTCCCCCAGGAGTGATAAAAGATTAAAGGAAGAGTGAAAGACATAAACAAAAATATAGGTTTCAAATGTTTTTTAGAGCCGAATGACAACCACGGCCACTCTTAGTTCAAATTCCTACCGGCGAGAAGAGCAGTGGGCGAAATACCTCACCCCGCATCTAGGCAAAACAAACACAGCAGTTACTGCCAGGAGGGAGGAGGGCTGGGGCGAGCCTGGTGGGTTGGCCCATAGCTATTGGCGGAAGCAAACGAAACAGAGGCGTGGGGACCAGAAGGGCGGGCGCTGTCCTTCGTGCTGAAAGATCTATGCCCTACCTCAAAACTCAGTGTCTGGATGGGGTGGAATTCCAGGCCTTCAATTCCTTACCATTCCTGCTGTGCCCAAGAGTCTGAGTTGGAGGAGGAAATCATTGCAAATTAAATCAAATTTATGAAGTTTCTAAGTCCGGTCCTCTCCCTGCCTCACTGGAATGTCCACTCCCGGCGTGCAGGATAATATAAACCGCAGGGACAATGCAAGCCCCAAAAAATAAGTGGTTGGCACATAGTAGGGGATTAGTAAATATTCGTTTAATCAATTGTTGCTAATATTCAATTAAACATTCTAAACAAGGACGGGCAAGAGGCTTTATTCCTCCCCTACTCACCATAAAGGAGAAAGAGAGGGATGTCCTCGAAGCTGGACGGACTCAGCGTCAGCTTGCGATACCTAGCCTTGCAGAAGATTCCTTCTCCAACGAGATTATTTTATTGGCTAAAACGTTAGGGGTGTTTTGAACTCTGGGGTCAAAGGAGGAAATGTTTGGAAATGTCTCAATCTCGTGCCACAGGTGAAGTAAACGAATCTTCCTTTCCAGGGAATCACGGGTTTTGGGAAAAGGTTGAGGAGACAGGGCGAGCGGGCGTCTATGCTGGACAATGAAGAACGAGCGGCACCAGGAGATATGTTGCCTCCTCCCTCCTGTCTCCTGCCCCGTGCGTCTTGAATGATTTAGCACTGGCACCTGGCTCCCTGATTGGTGCGACCGTCTCGTTTAGGGGAAGGCTCTAGGAGGGCCGGTGGATGGAATTCCGAGCTTCACCTGGTTGTATGCCGCCCACTTCAAGCGGCGCAGAGCAGCTGCTGGTTGAGTGGTTTGGGGGGACGTTTCCTACGTGGAGCAGGCACCCCCAGCCTGTCCAGCCCCAAGCCTCAGTGCCCAGGGCTGCAGTCACCGCGCGCCCCGCCGTTTAGGATGTTTTTTGTGTCCTAAAAAGTGCCCGGGATTTTATTGTCAGGTGGAGACAAGGCGACAAAACAGTAGTTTCTTTAGTACCAAAGGCAACGAGATTATTTCAAACCCCACAGCGAGATCCCTCTTGCTGATCAGGCCATGTCTGCCCAGGGCGGACCCTTCGATCTCCCTTATGGAACTCTCGGTGATTTATAATATTTTTGTGTGTTTCCATTGTGTTGTGGTGAAAGGCGATAAGGCATTGAAAGAAAACGCACGGGCCTTGGTTGAACCAGTGAGGCCCCAGACGTGCGTATAAATAACCCCTGCGTGCTGCAACACCGGGGGAGAGGGGGAGGACCATGGTAAATACCAGTAAAGGAATCATTACCTACACGGTGTCACCCAGACACGCACAGACATCAACTTTTTTGCCCTAAAGAAAAAGAAACTGGGGGAGAAGAAAGGGGAGAACTTAAACTAGTGACAGGGCGGTGAGGGAAGGCATGAAGAGGCAGGCCGGCGCGTAACCGCCTGGCCGGCAGCTCCAGGTGTGGGCTCTGCTCGGGCGCTGGAGGAGAGACCCGGGAGAGCAGGGCCGCTGGGTCTCTGGGCTCTTGGCGCCCTCTGGTGGGAATTTCTCTATCAACGCATTTTTACGGCGAGGGGCTTTTCCCAACGCAGCGGTTCTTTCAACTACGCCTAAATGTTGCAAAGGGAGAATCCTTAAAGCACGTGAAATCGAAGGGGCAGTGGGCCAGGGCGAGGGGGGCTGGTCCTCCCCTCCCGGGGCACCTCTGTGCTCGGGTTCCCCATGCGCGTGCAGCGGCGCTCGTGCGTGTCATCAACCTTCAGACGTGATTCATCAGGAGGCCTTCTTTTCCCATCACCAGGGCCAAAGCGAGGGGCGAGCGCATAGCGAAAGGGACGCGGGGTCCTTTTCTCTGCCGGTGGCACCGGGTAGCTGTGGCCAGGTGTGGTACTTTGATGAGGCCTAGGGCTGGATGAGGAAACTGTAATTCCTCCATGGTCTGAGAGGTCTCCCCTCATTTCTGCCTCCTTTGCCGTTACAACAATCCCAGCTCCGTACAGAGTCAACGAGGACACGACCCAAAGCGCGCTTTCGCTCAAGGAAGCGTCGCAGGGTCACAGATCTGGGGGAACCCCGGGGAAAAGGACTGAGGCAAAACCGCCGCTCATCTCCTACAAGATATGGGAGGGGGAGGGGAAATGGGAGAGGGGAAAGGAGGGGAGGGAAGAAGAAAAGCTCAGAAAGGCAGAACTCTTCGTAGGAATTATCTTTTCCCTCCTCTCACCCGACAGCCTGCCTATTTCCAAAGGAAAAAAAAAAAAGCGTGTTGAGTACGTTCTGGATTACTCATAAGACCTTTTTTTTTCCTTCCGGGCGCAAAACCGTGAGCTGGATTTATAATCGCCCTATAAAGCTCCAGAGGCGGTCAGGCACCTGCAGAGGAGCCCCGCCGCTCCGCCGACGAGCTGCCCCCGCGAGCAACGGCCTCGTGATTTCCCCGCCGATCCGGTCCCCGCCTCCCCACTCTGCCCCCGCCTACCCCGAAGCCGTGCAGCCGCCTCTCCGAATCTCTCTCTTCTCCTGGCGCTCGCGTGCGAGACGGAACTAGCGAGAACGAGGAAGCAGCTGGAGGTGACGCCGGGCAGATTACGCCTGTCAGGGCCGAGCCGAGCGGATCGCTGGGCGCTGTGCAAAGGAAAAGCGGGACTGCCCGGCTCGCTGTCGCCGAGCCGAGGTGGGTAAGCGAGCGACCACCTGGATTTCCCAGCACCCAACCGTGGCTTTTCAGCCAGGTCCTCTCCGCCCGCGGCTTCTCAACCAACCCCATCCCCAGCGCCGGCCACCCAACCTCCCGAAATGAGTGCTTCCTGCCCGCCCTAGTTCCTGCTCTCCATGGGTGCGCTGCGCAGGGATCCCCCCGCCCTCGTCACTCTTCTTATCCCTGCCCTCCGGATTCACGCCCCGGGGACGCACGGAGGCTGAGGCTCTAGTTGAAGTGGGGCAAGAGCGATTTTCCCTTGAGCTTCCATGCTGCGAGCGCCTGTCCCTCCAAGGGGCGCCTGGGCAGTAGCAGCCGAAGGCGCTACTAGGAACGGTAACCTGTTACTTTCCCAGCGGCCGTAGTCGACCCGCTGCCCGAGTTGCTGTGCCGGTGCGCGCGGGGGGCTAGGTGTGAGGTCGGAGGGAGGGTGTGGAGGCGATGGCCGGTGGGCGCTCCTCTGCGGGGTCCTCGATCTACCCAGATTAGCCCGCACTCTCTCTGTCCCGGGGCCTTCGGGTGCCATCGCGCCAGCGCCAAGAGTCGAGCAGGGGCGCCGCGCAAGATCTTTGTCCGCCGCCTCCTGCGCGCTGCGCGCAAGTTCGTTTCCCCTGTGACGTTCCCCATTCTTACTTACCCCACCCTCTCTGGATCTGTACCGCGAGAAATCTGGGGTCCTCAGGGGACTAGGTAGAGGAGAAACGCTGAAACCGGACTGAAACCTCGCCCTAGGCTTAGCGATGGCTAAAAACCGGCTGGGATAAGAGGGAGACAAGCAAGGTGCCGACTCGCTGCTTTCTGGCTGTCTGGAGTGCAAGGTGACTGTGGTTCTTCTCTGGCCAAGTCCGAGGGAGAACATAAAGATATGGGCCTTTTCCCCCCTCTTACCTTGTCTCACCAAAGTCCCTAGTCCCCGGAGCAGTTAGCCTCTTTCTTTCCAGGGAATTAGCAAGACACAACAACGGGAACCAGACACTGAACCAGACATGCCCGCCCCGTGCGCCCTCCCCCCGCTGGCCCACACGCCGGCTGCTGAGTGCCCAATGGGGCTTGTAGCGGCTCGGCTGGAAAATCGCTCACTGAGCGCTCCCCTGTGCTCCTAGCCCAGTCCCCCACACCCCTGCGTCTTGTACTGGCCTTGGACCCCCACCCCGACACCGCCTCGTCTCGGCGCTTCACTCCAGGTCGCGCCGATGCAACTGCCAGACTCGAGAGCGGCCCAGGGCTACGCTGCCCGCGCCCCAGTACCGGAGCTAGCGCGCAAGTCTCCTCCGCTGCCCCCACCCCTGCGCACCCCTACCAGGCAGGCTCGCTGCCCTTCCTCCCTCTTGTCTCTCCAGAGCCGGATCTTCAAGGGGAGCCTCCGTGCCCCCGGCTGCCGAGTCCCTCCGGTGTGCAGGACCCCGGAAGTCCTCCCCGCACAGCTCTCGCTTCTCTTTGCAGCCTGTTTCTGCGCCGGACCAGTCGAGGACCCCGGACAGTAGAGGCCCCGGGGCGACCGAGCTGATGGCGTCTTCGACCCCATCTTCGTCCGCAACCTCTTCGACTACGGGAGCGGACCCCAATACCACTAACCTGCGCCCCACAAGTAGGTCCCGCCCCAATTTCCTATCAAATGAACTGCAGGGAAGATGGGGGCGCTGGGACGTCGGGAGGCTGAGCTGGCAGAAAGGGAAGGGGGAGCGCGGAGATAATGGAGGCTGGGAAATAAATGGGGCTCTGACCCCGTCCCTGCCAGAGGTCATTCGGCTGTCAGGGACGCTAGGTGACTGCCAGGGCACCGGAGAGCGAGGACCACGCAAGGTCCGAGCGGCGGCGATCGTTGAGGGCTTCGCGGCGGAGGAGGGGCGCGCAGCCAGAGTGTCGTTTTTATTCTGTTGTGTGTGGTTTCTTTGCTCCGTGGGACGACAGGGGTCAGGGCAGGGGGCGGAATGAAGAGCTGGGAGCCCCAACAGGAATAAGAGTTTTCAGTCCCCGGCTTTCGTTGAGCCAAGATCTGACCTCCTCCTTTCCCCCTGCTCTGTGTTCAAAGTCTATAATCGCGGAAATTTCGACGTTAATTGCAGCTTTTAGAAAACTCAAGGTCCCTAATTGCTCCAAATTTGCATCAAGCTATTGACGAGTTAGGGAGAAGTCAGGGGCGGGAAAGGTGCATAAAACTGAGACTGAGCCTTGACATTTCATATAATTAATTACATCTCAGAGAAATAAATAAATAAATAAATAAATAAATAAATAAAGGAGCGGGCAGCATCCTGAGTGGCAAGAGATGGGGAACTGGGAGGGGGCAAGAAGATTTATCATAGAGAGGAGAGAGCACCTCTCTCCTTATCCCAGGCAAGATATCTGTCAGGAGGTGACACGTCCCGAAAAGAGAGAAAGAAAAGAGACACCAGATAAAAGAGGGGGGAGGATTTATGCTTCCCTGTCTTAAGTGCGACAGGCTCCTCAACCCATTTCCAGAATCTGTCTTTATTTCCTACCTCTGTAAAGGCTTGAGATGAGAAAATTGTTTTTCTTTTTCCTTGTTGAAGTGAAGAAGTGTCTCCTGACCCCACCCCCCTAAAAAAACTATCAGCCTCAGACTGTAAGAGTTCCCGCTCCCCCCTTTATTTTTGTTTCTGAGATGTAATTAATTGTATGAATTTCCAGAATTTGTATACAGAAAGGGCTTAAGAAGGATAGTGTGGTTACAGGGAGTGCTTATTGATGCGCTTTTATGGCACTTTATGTTTGAGAAAATAAATATCCTCATCAATGAAGTAGGGATTATTACCGGAAAGCCCCTTTAGACGCTGGCATTGGCTCCCGGGCAGGAGGTCTTGTGTT
This sequence comes from Symphalangus syndactylus, assembly GCF_028878055.3. NCBI lineage: Eukaryota > Metazoa > Chordata > Mammalia > Primates > Hylobatidae > Symphalangus > Symphalangus syndactylus. The sequence continues at coordinate 74,744,658 of NC_072430.2, forward strand.
AAGTCCTCAGGTCTCATTCCAATTTCCTTTGCAGCCCCCTCTTCCCGCCACCCAGGAGGGATACAATTACCCACACAACAAAGAGGGCCTCGGGAGAGTTGCCAGCCCTGGTAGCATATGAACCAGGCACCGGCATTGGAGCTGGCCAGGGCAGGGAGGGAGGAACGCGAGGCCTGCGCGCCTTTGTGTGTTGCTTTCGCCTTGATGGATTTTTTCTGACGCTTTCCACATTTCCCGCCCCCTTTTGCCGCCTGGGGGTGGGGGTGAGGGGTTAGCAGGCAGTTTGTGTTAATTTACCCTCCACTCCTGGCGCCCTTTCTTCCCGGTGGCCGCCAGTCGCCGGGCGCAAATGCCCAGTCACAGGTAGCAGACCCAACAGAGGCGATGACCTGAATCCGCATGTGGCCTGGTTCGCCTGGAAGCTACCAAAGCTAAGGCAAGAGAGCCGGGGACCCTGCTGTAAAACAGCAAGCAGCACGTGTCCCAGGCACACTGTTGCGGGCCCTTAGCCGAGCTACCGCATCAGCACCCCAGGCTTCAAAGGCGCGCTGGGCGCTCTATTCACTCTCACCCTCCCTTGCAGACAATACCTTTGCCCGCCCAGCTAGCTCCACTTCTCTGCCCCTTTAGAGTCTCCTGGGAGGTGGTCTTAGTGCAGGCAACCTTAGGCACTCTCTTGTTCCAGCCACCCTTGGGTGGGCTTGGAGCCCTCCTTGTCCTCAACCACTAGGTCTTCCCGACCCTTGCTACATCAAAGGGGCTCTCTCGCTTGCTCTCCCCGTCTCCCTTTCCCTTTCTTTCATTGCAGCCCCCAATTTTGAAAGGCAGTGCAATGTGTCTGAACTCCACCTTCCCTGCTGAGTGACCTTGGAAAACTCATGTAACCTCTCTGAGCCTCGATGTTTTTTCTTTGTCAAATGACTCTTAGATCAACACTCCTGCCAGTTTCATAGGACTGTTACGAGAATTAGATGAGATGATGTTTAAAGTGAAAGCACTTTATCAGGTCCAAATAGCTCTTTATCCGCTAGGTATTATTAGGGTTTGGCTTTTGCACTAATTTCCTGTCTGTCACTGGAACTCCATCTGTGACATGTCTCACCGACCTCAGGCTGTTTCGTCTCCCCGCTGGGGCTCTGTTGTGCCTCGGGTTTAATGGATGTCACTCTCCTTATCGCCTCCAACACTTGTCTGAAGCTGGAGGCACCAGTCAGGGTAGGGTAAGGGAGTGCTTGGAGAGCTTTGCTTTGAGAGATTGGAAGGGGATTTCATGCTGGGCTCACCACACCAGCACGCTTGGGGGCTTAGCGGGGATGGGGCTGCTTTCCACACTTCTTGCTGGAAGTTGAACCCCGAAGGCAGCAGGTAGACCTTGAGGGGTTTGAGAACAGCCTGGAAAAGAAGGAAAATCCAGCAGCACCTCCACCCTCAGTTGTGACTCGGAGGAAAGGTGCTTGATTCCATTTACCTTTGCCTGCTCCAGACCCAAGATGTCAGAAGGAAGGGTTAATGAGGGGCAGGTTGGGAAGAGGGGCCAGGGATGAGGACCCGAGGCGCACTATTGTCTTCCCCACTCCCCAGTCTGACTGAAGAGCAGCCATGCGAGCCCGATCATCTAGTCAAATACTATTTTTCACCCAATTAATTCTTGAACTCTTCCGCGACCCCATTTCATGCCAGTTTATTTTAAGCTGCCACTAGGCTGGAGACCCGCCAAGAAATTATGAGACGTTTCGGTCCCAGATGCCTGTGTTCCCTTTCTGGGCTGCTGTGGTCGCCCTTTGAGTCTGCGGGGCCTGGCCAGTGGGTGTTGGGCAGCTCGATCGGAGCCTGGCCCTTCGCGTGTGGGTCAGCCTTCACCCAACTCCGACCCCACCTCCGGGGCTGCCGGGCCGGGGTCGTTTGGGGGCCTGGAGGGGCGCCGGGTGCCCCGCCTCTCAGAGACACCGTTCTATATTTGAAGCCAGGAGCAGGAAGGGAGTATGATGGGGGCTTAGAGGATATGCCTGTCGGCTCACAGATTTGGCTCCTAGCTCCTTTCAGGAAGTAGCTTTTAATGAAAAGCTCTGGCAAAGACCTCATCCTCCCCCAAGAAAACCATTGCCCTCCACCCATTTCCCCACCGTCGGAGCCTCCCTGACCGAACCTCTCTCCCTCTCTCTCGTCCTAGCGTACGATACCTGGTGCGGCGTGGCCCATGGATGCACCAGAAAACTGGGGCTCAAGATCTGCGGTAAGTGACAGGACCAACTGGGGCCCGGCTGGGCTGCGTAGGGCGCGGACCTTTGGGGCTTGGGAGACTGGGACGCAAGCGGAGGGGGATCCGGGCTCTTGGGTCTGATTTTCTAATGTAATTACAGCCAGGACAGCCAGCGACCACGCTCCCCTACAGGCCCTGACCCTCCTCTGCCTGCCCCAGACCTGGTCCCCAGGGGTCTTTTCCTCTGGAGTCCCCAATCCCCAAGACCCCGTGGAGCGAACGCCGGGTGCCCTGCCTGGGCGCAGAAGCGGGAGGAAAGCGCCCCCGCGCGGCAACCCCGCTTTCCTAGCCCCGCGCGCAAGCAGCTCCCACCCGGTGCGGTGCACTCTGCCCGCGCGTCCCAAAGGTGGCGTAGAAAAGGTAAACTGATCTGGCTTGCTGGAGAGCAGACCAAAGGCGCGTGTATCTGCCTGAAGCTGTAGCTGACACATCTCCCCCATCCCCTACATCATCGCCTACCCCTCATTCGCATCTCCACCAGCGCAGTAGGGTCGCATTGAAAGTGGTCTCTCCACCTTGAGGGGTTTTGCCCTGAGATGTCATAACGGATTCAAGTTTCTTTCTTTGGGGCCTCGGAGGCTAAAGAAAAAGATTGCCTGGAGCCCTCCATGGCCTGCCTGAGGGAGGCACGAGGGTTTGCCTGGCGCATCCTTGAAGGCGAGGAGGGAAGGGAAAGGGGACGAGCAGGGACGAGGAGCCGCAGGGGGCGAAAGAACCGGGAAGGAAGAAAATAGATCAGGGAGCTGGAGAGGAGAAAGAACTGCTCTCTGGAGACAGGAGGGTCTGAAATGAAAACGCCCAAAGGATGTAATTTTTTTTAAAAGGAAAAAGGGAGATTTGTTCGAAGGGACACAGCTGAGTGACTCTGGCTGAACAATGAGGACTTGCTTTCCTTGCTACATTTCACCGACTAAAATTCTCTAGCCTTATCGGGCCAGAAAACACGGATGTCCCCGGGCAGAGGTTGGAGAGGCGCGGGAAGATTAACGAGGGGCTTATTAAAGAGTCATCCGTCAGCTGCTGCGCGCGGGAGATAGCGGCAGAGCAGGCACGGGACACGCCCGCCCGCCCCAGCCCCGGAGCGCCGAGAGCCGCCAGCCGCCTGGGTGCTCTCTGCACCTGATCTTCCCAGCCTCCCTGGGTCCTGGGGCGAGGGCGGTGGCAGTTTGCAGTCAGAGCAGAGTAGCCGCTTTGGGGAACTACTCCCTTCCCTGCTTGGCCGCGCCGCGCCGCGCCCTCCCTGCGTTTCTGGGGCTCTGTCCTCTAGACCCTGGGACTCGGCGTTTAGGGAGGAAGGGGCGCTCGATTCCTAGACCCAACCATTTTCCACCGAAAGCCCAGCCCTGCCGCCGGGCGGCCTGGGGGTTTGGCCTTCTCCCCTGCGCGGGACGCCCGTGGGGCGAGGCCAGGGCTGCATCCCTGTGGTGGGGCAGCCTGCGGCCGCTGATCTTTGTTCTATAAATAGCCCCGTCCCACTCCCACCCCCACCTTGCCGCCATTCTGGGCTTAATGGCGCGTTTCGCGCGAGGTCCCTTCGGCGGCCGCAGCGCTCGGCTTCTGCAGCCGTCATTGTCATGCAGCCAGCCGGGCAGGCAGAACTGAGCGAGCCCTGGGCAGCCGAGGACAGGGTAGGGGCAGGCTCTGGGTGAGGGCTTCTTATCCGCGGCGCCCGGCCTGCTGAGGGTGGGGGGCAGCCCTCATTCACCCCTATCCTGCCCCCTGCTGTCCCCTGCTCCTCTGGCTGCAGGTGCTCCACTTCCGCGGGAATAAAAGGTCTAAGTGCTTCTTATGGGGACATAACCGACGAGTTCAGAAAGGGTAAAGAGGCGGGAAAGAGTGGGGCTTCGCTGGGTCCGGAAATAGGGAACCCGGAGTTGGCCTCAACTCCCCCTCCCCCACTGTCAGCCAAAGCTAGGAGGGAGAGCTCCTGGGGGCTACAGTCCTCAGAGAGCTTCCTCCCTGTGTCTGCTCCCCACAACCCACGGTAGTCTGTTGAGGAGAAATTGCCTTGGGCTAAAATGCCCTGCTTTTGGGGCCACAGGTTAGGAGGCTTCCCATTACCTTTGATTCTGAAAGGAAACCAAACACCAAGATTTATTTTCCACACCTTGAGACAACTTTGGCTTTCCATTTTAATCTAGTGGAGGCAGAGTGCAGTCTTTGGTGTTGGCCCTGGGTCCACAGCTCCCTGCCTGCCTACACACACACACACACCCACCCCTCCTTTCATCCCTGGAGGGATGGACCTGGAGAGTCCCTTCTTGACTTGACACCATCCAGGTTGGTTTACCCTTTCACATTAAAAGAGCAGAGGAACTCATGGTCCTCTTCCCACTTCCAAACCCACTGCCCTGGATGACTCTCAGAAGCACCCTCAGTGCCTTGCCAAAATTCAACCCCCACCCACTCTCCCCCTGCCCTTCCCCGAAAGCCACAGAATGAAGCTGCAAGGAAGGCCCTGGGCCCCACTAGTGGTAGGTACCCTTAGCTCTGGAGGCAGAATCCCCCAGGGAGACTAATCAGCTAGAAGAAACCCATGATCTTGCCAAGAGCTGGAGAGTGCTGCAGGTATGGTGGCATGACCTAAATATGATGAGTTGCAGGGATCCCTAAGTTCTGGCTCCGGGCTCTGCTAACTTCCTAGGGTGTCCTTGGGCTTCCATCACTTATCTCTTGCTGCCAACTACAGCCCCTGAACTGTTTTATGTAGCCTACACTGTGTGTGTGTGTGTGTCTGTGTAATTTTGTATCAAGTGCCAAACCTTAAAAATAGAGAGATTTCAAGTGCTCTCTTTTTCTGGTTTCTCTTGAAAAAACTTGGGGGTGGGCAATGGGGAGGAAAACATGGCAAGTGCTGTTAGCCCAAGAAAATCAGAAAAAGAAGTCATGGTGGCTCACATCTGTAATCCCAACACTTTGGGAGGCCAAGGTGGTAGGATCATTTGAGGCCAGGAGGTTGAGACTAGCCTGAGCAGCATAGGGAGACCCCATCTCTACAAAAACTTTAAAAAAATTAGCCAGGTGTGGTGGCCACATAGCTGCAGTCCTAGCTACTCAGGAGGATGGGGCAGGAGGATCGCTTGAGCCCAGGAGTTTGAGATTACAATGAGCTATGATGGCGCCACTACACTCCAGTCTGGACAACAGCAATAGAGTATGACCCTGTCTCAAAAACAAACAAACAAACAAATGAAAAAGAGCCCCTCTGTCTATGCATATGCAATTCCATGCCATAGCTTGGTGAACAGAGAATGTGCTGGGCTTCAGCTCCCACGTGCCCTGTTGGCCATAGGTGCTTATGCCATGCACAGCTCAAAGCCCCACTTGGCAACAACTGCCTGGAGCCAGGTGCTTTCTAGCTACACATACGTGTGCACACATGCACACACACATACACAGACACACTCTCTCACTGGGCCCCATAAGCCTTTGAGTTTGGCAGCAGGGGTGAGGAACCCGCAGCAGGAGCTCCCCTCAGCTCAGAGGTGGAGTCATGACTTTTTCTCCCCTTGCGGCTGGCCAGTGTGCTAGCACCCAACCAAACACAACTGCAGCTTTGCCTCTCCTCTGCTTTCCTCTTTGCCTCTAAGAATGTAGAGCTCTGTGACCAGTTACCCACAGGCTTAAACTAGGTCCTCGAAGCTGGGGTGTAGAGCAAGAGTGAGTACACTCAGCTTCATTCTCTGGGACCCCTTCTTACAGGACCCCTTGCTAGCCAGGGAAACTGTCAAGGCACTGACCTCCATGTCATCCACCACCTCTTCATCCTTGGAGAAGCAGTTCCTTCCAGGGCCTCTCAGAGCCAAGGGAGGCCTGGATCACCTACCTTTCTGAGGATCCCAGTATTTTAGAAAACAAATACCTTCCTAAACAAAGTGAAAGGCATGACAACATATATATTATATGTTTATATTAGCAAATTAATTGTTTTAACATTAATTATAATGCAGTGTAAGTGTGCTATTCATAACATAATTACAGGATTTAGAGAGGATTCTGATTCCTAGTACATTACTGGAAGTGCAGCCCAAGGAATGAGATGCAGGTTTAAAGCTGTGTTGCAGGGCCGGGAATGGTGGCTCGCACCTGTAATCCCAGCACTTTGGGAGGCCGAGACAGGTGGATCACCTGAGGTCAGGAGTTTGAGACCAGCCTGTACAACATGGCGAAACCCCCATCTCTACTAAAAATACAAAAATTAGCCGGACGTGGTGGTGGGCGCCTGTAATCCCAACTACTTGGGAGACTGAGGCAGGAGAATCACTTGAACCCAGGAGATGGAGGTTGTGGTAAGCAGAGATCATGCCACTGCACTCCAGCCTGGATGACAGAGCGAGACTCCGTCTCAAAAAAAAAAAAAAAAAAAGCTGTGGCGTAATGATCGTTTCTCAGCCTCATCAGGGCATCTCTGGGAAAGCCTGTGTCAAAACCTCAAGCTGAGTTTCTGCTTCCTGCAGCTGCCCAGAGGGAAGGGGCTTCAAGGTGGGGAGACTCAGGGAGTGAGTCAGAAGCCTAATCAGACGTCAGGGACAACAGAGTGGAGGTTCAGCTGGGTAGGATCTCACTGCATGAGGCCACAAGGGTTTGGTCTTTCAAGTCTGGCAAATTCCACAGCTCAATGTTCTGGGATGAGAGGAGCAGTCTCAGAGTTCAGGTGCCATCTGATCCTGCATCCCTCTGGCAAATGAGTGCTGGCTCCTGGTTCTGGACTTTGAGGATTTGGAGGAGGAATTCAGGAAGTAGGCAAAGAGATATGGAAAAGGATACAACCCCATCTTTATACCCGTGTGGAGCTCTATTATAGTGTATTTCCCCCCTTCTCATGTCCTTTGGGCTTTAGTGATAAATGTAAAAGGTGCTGGGAGCAACAAAAAGCTTGGTGGCTCTGCTTTCCCATTCTTCCCTCCAGAAATAGCCCCTGGCTCCCTTGTGTGGGAGGATTCTAATCACCGCAGCCTTCCCATGCATCCCTCCTTCTCCCACCCATCACAGTTGAATTGTAGTCCTGGGAAGCAAAGTTGAATTCTCCAGATTAACTTGCCTTTTTGCACCTCTTGGGACTTTCTTCCAAGTCTGCCTTGTGACACATGTGACTCCCGAAGGATCTTGGTATTTACAGAGACAGCTTTGAGGTCACCAAGAAGCTTAGAACTTTTTCCTCTTTTCAGTGTGCTGCATTTCGGGCTAAGACTGAGGCTCAATTGAAGGAGGAGAAGCCAAGGGAAATAGCAGACGTGTGGGCCAGGAGCCCCACAGGGGATGGTGGAGATGTGGAGGGAGTGTGCTCCACGCTGGCAGGTTCTCCTGCCCTTTTGGCTCAACTCTCCTTCCCCGTTTGCTGCCGGAGTTTGTCCTGCTCACCTCAGGCAGGAGAACTTTCCACTACCCCTGAGGGGCAGAGGTGAGGCACTGAGAATCCCGCCCTGGGCTCAGATCCCTCCTGTCATCTCTGGAGTTCTTGGATGACTAGTTTTATTCCAGCATTGGTCACCATCTGCCAGGCTTATAGGCTCCTGGAGGGCAGGCGATCTGTCTCACTAGCTTTATCAGTCCCCAATCCTAGATGCTTAGCAAACTGTTTTTGTACAACAGGTGCTCAATAAGTACTTATAGAATTAAATGGCAACAGACATAAGATTGAAGCTTTTTTTTGTCTTGCAATACCTTCATTCAAGGAGAGGGGGTGGTGCAAGAAAAGCTGCATTCAGGTTTGCATTCAGAAAAATACCACTTATGTTCAACCCTCTGAGCATTACCTGGTGCTGGAGGAAAGTGTCTGCCCGAATCCTCTGTGTTGGACCTCACTCCTTCTCCTTCTGCCGTCCTCACCCCTCCTCCTTCTGCTGTCCTCCCTCTGCTGTCCTCACCCTCCTCCCTCCGCAGTCCTAACCTCCCTCCCTCTGCTATCCTCATCCCCTTCCCTCTGCTATCCTCATCCCCTTCCCTCTGCTATCCTCATCCCCTTCCCTCTGCTGTCCTCACCCTCCTCCCTCTGCTGTCCTCACCCTCCTCCCTCTGTGTCCTCACCCTCCTCCCTCTGCTGTCCTCACCTCTCCTCCCTCTGCTGTCCTCACCCTCCTCCCTCTGCCGTCCTCACCCTCCTCCCTCTGCTGTCCCCACCCTCTTCCCTCTGCTGTCCTCACCCTCCTCCCTCTGCTGTCCTCACCCTCCTCCCTCTACTGTCCTCACCCCTCCTCTCTCTGCTGTCCTCACCCCTCCTCTCTCTGCTGTCCTTACCCCTCCTCTCTCTGCTGTCCTAACCCCTCCTCTTCCCTCTGCCATCCTCACCTCTCCTCCCTCTGCTGTCCTTGCCTTCCTCCCTCTGCTGTCCTTGTCCTCCTCTCTCTGCTGTCCTCACCCTCCTCCCTCTGCTGTCCTCATCATCTTTCCTCTGCTGTCCTCACCCTCCTCCCTCTGCTGTCCTCCCCTCTCCTCCTCCCTCTGCTGTTCTCTCCCCTCCTCATTCTGGTTATACAGCCCATAAACAGTGTTGGCAGCATCTTCTCTGATTGTGTCCCCTCCTTTAAAGCCCTATCCTGGGGCTGGTCACTGGAGTGGAAGCTGTCCAGCTTACTTAATTGTGAGTTCACTGTCACATTCAGAGAGGAGAACAGGCTTCACTTACTGTTTTTCTCTCTTGCATGACTGGGTCTCTGCCACTGATGACACTTGGCACTGCCCCCCTCCCTGCCTGAAGGCGAGCAGTGCCAGAGCCACTGTATTTAAAACACAGACACTCACTTCTTTTCTTAGGAGAAACAAGAGCCCTGCTTGGAGAGTTAATCCGCTCTGCAGCTGACCCTCAGGGACTGGGCAGTTTGCAGCACTTTCTCTGACCAGCTTCTTGTGCCATAGGCTTCTTGCAAAGGACCAACAGCCTGGAAGAGAAGAGTCGCCTTGTGAGTGCCTTCAAGGAGAGGCAGTCCTCCAAGAACCTGCTTTCCTGTGAAAACAGCGACCGGGAGGCCCGCTTCCGGCGCACAGAGACGGACTTCTCCAATCTGTTTGCTAGAGGTAGCCCCTGCCCCACTCCCACCCCATGCTAGCCAGTAGATTTCTTATTTGAGTTTCTTGACTTTTTCCTGCAATTTTACTTCTTTTATCAAGAAATGTCATTATTCTCTCTGAATCCACAGGAAACTGCTTTTGTGACTTTGGGAGAATATAATTGACTCCCTCCCTCCCTGCTGCCCAGGTCTCCATCATTTTGGAAACTGGATGAAGGCAGTCAATAAAAGTCAACTCTAAAGACACTCGAGAGAACAAATATGGATTCATAGACTCTCAGAGTCGAAGGAACCTTGCATATAAGAAAATCTAATGATTTCCTTAATAACATTTGTCTTGCAAGATTGGCCACACACATACACACAAAATCACACTATGGGAAGTTGCATGCTGAGCCTCATAACCAACGAGTGTCCTGGAACTTGTTTTCCTTTCAGAGATGTTTCACTATCCCCTGCTGCCCCACAACTCTCGTCTTAGGAGGTGGTTTACCAGTCTCTCCCAAAGAGCTCACAGGTAGATCCACTGCCATCCCCTTCCATGAACTTCCCATAGGGCCACAGAAGGCAGACCAGAGTATTAAACAGTATGTCCCTAAAACCCTGGAGCTAACCCAGGGAGTCACAGAGAGTATCGTGCACAGCTGCACAGCCTGCCTGTGAGCTACAGAATTGGGCCCCTACAGCTTTTTTCCCTGCCTAACCTCTAGCCTGACTACTGCAGAGCCTGTCACCTAAAGTCACCTCTGGATATCTCAAAGTCCAGGCCTAAAAGGATGGGGTCAAGAAAGAGGCAGGGGTTCCCTGTCCCACCTTCTTGAGCCCCATCTTCCAGCTCCAGTTTCCTGTCTCAGGACACCGCCAAGGACCACCCTCTTCAGGGGGGACCTCAGCCTCTACTCATAGAGGCCTTACCCTCTGATGCCAACAGACCAAGCACATCACAACACCAAACCCTGGTCCCAGGGGAGCATGACAGATGCCCCCTCCATCACATTCCTCACAGGTGCCCATTCAACCTGCCGATGACAACCGCAGTCGCAGGTTGTTCACGGCGTCTCAGAGCACTTAATTCCATATCTGAGCAGCCTGTCAGAAAGGCTGTGAACCCCCAGGAAGCATGTGCAAAACTTCTGTGTATATGCATTTTTCTGGGGATGTGGTATGTCAGATTCTCAGTGCACATACATATCCCGGAATGAAATCAGGCCTATACAGATAGCATTGTTAATATTAGAGGTCTCTGGGCTGAAGAAATCTAGATATGAGTCAGGTGATAACCATTCATTGCTCTCCTCAATTCAGATCTGCTTCCGGCTAAGAACGGTGAGGAGCAAACCGTGCAGTTCCTCCTGGAAGTGGTGGATATACTCCTCAACTATGTCCGCAAGACATTTGATCGCTCCACCAAGGTGCTGGACTTCCATCATCCACACCAGTTGCTGGAAGGCATGGAGGGCTTCAACTTGGAGCTCTCTGACCACCCCGAGTCCCTGGAGCAGATCTTGGTTGACTGCAGAGACACCTTGAAATATGGGGTTCGCACAGGTAAGGGGGAGAGTTGGGTAGACAGGTGGTGGCAACTTTGCCCTCCATCTCATCCTTGCCAGTTGTGAGGATATCAAACTTGTGTTGGAGGAAAAACACAGCCCTGGTGAGAGAAGGCGGCAAAGTACCCAGTGACCACAAGAACAAGCTTGGGCAGTAATAGTTGGTGGAGGGACCCGACCCAGGCAAAAGTTCATCATCATATATCATGGTAAAAGTAGATAAAAAAGATACAAATGCTTGGTGCTAGGTCAAGTTCTGTATAAAGAGTTTTCATTCTGGCCAAGCACAATGGCTCATGCCTACAATCCCAGCACTTTGGGAGGCCAAGGTGGGCAGAATGCTTGAGCTCAGGAGTTCAAGACCAGCCTGGGCAACATGGTGAAACCTTGTCTCTCTCTCTCTCTCTCTCTATATATATATATAATATATATATGTTTATATATATATGAAAATGAGCTGAGAATGGTGGCTTGCACCTGTAGTCCCAGCTACTCAGGAGGCTGAGGCCAAGAGGCAGAGGCTGCAGTAAGCCAAGATCGTGCCACTGCACTCCAGCCTGGGCAACAGATCGGGACCCTATCTCAAAAAAAAAGAATTTTCATTCTTGGATTTAGGCTGTTCACAACCTAAAGAGAGCAGAATGACCCATCCTCTGCTTCTTTTCTTGCCTCCATTTTCAGGTCTATTTCATTCTGATAAATCCTGCCCTTGCCTGTCCCTGACACTGGGGAGAATTGGGCTATTTCCCCTCCCTTTCCCTATTAGTTTCCTAGGAATGCCATTATAAATGACCACAAATTGGATGGCTCAAAACAATAGAAATTTGTTCTCTCACAATTCTGGAGGCTAGGAGTTTAAAATCAAGGTGCTGGCTATGCTGTCTCTGATGGCTCTTGGAGAGGATCCACCCTTGCCTCTACCAGCTTCCAGGTGTTGTGGATATTCCTTGGCATTTGTTGGCTTGTAGATGCATCGCTCCAACCTCTGCCTTCACTTCACATGGCCTTCTTCCTGTGTGTGTGTCCAAATTTCCCTCTCCTCATAAGAATGCCAGTCGTTGGATTAAGGCCCACCCCAATCCAGCATGACCTCATCTTAACATGATTACATCTGCAAAGACCCGATTTCCAAATAAGGTCACATTCACAGGAACTTGTGACATTCACAGGACTTGAACACATCTTTTTGAGGAACACAATTCAACCCATGATACCTTTTACCGGCTAGGCCAAAAAGATACATGCACACCCACACACACACACACACACACACACACACACGCCTTCTCATTCTACTGCAACTTCTGGAACTTAGGACACTCTGAGTCACTAAATTCTATTTCCAATGGAAGTCCTTGAGGATGTCCTCTTGCCTCCTTTTCATGTTCCAGGAGCCCTCTCTAATCAGCAATCCTCATCAAAGCAGTTGCTTTCCAATTGCCTCAAGTTCAAGGACTTTGGGGCCTCTGTCTGAGATGCTTAGAAACAGCTCAGACTGTGGACTAAGCCCAGGAGTGACGCAGTGGTTTCTTCTCCCTATAACTCTCTCCACACTACAGTCTGGCTTTCCTGAGCTCTCAGGCAGACAGATCTAGAAGAATTGACAGTCTCCAGCATAGTTGCCACCACAGGGGAAGCCCCAAGGCCACAACTGGCAATCCTGTGTTCTTTCTTCTTCTTTGTCTCTCCTTTATTTTCCCTCTCATTCTTCCTCGTCATTTGAAGATAGATTTAAGACTGAGACTAGGAGGCTGGTGGTGATAGAGCTGAGTAAGACTATTGGATGTCAAAAACAAAGTGTTATAATGAAATGATGCTGGCCAAAGACGCTTTTTAAAATGAGGAATCCCAGAGAGCTGCTGAGGTCTGCCAACACCACTGGAATAAGTGTAGCTTCATTAAATGACTGCTGGTACACAAGACTCAATTATATGTACAAAATTTATGTTGTTTGATTTTTAAAGAAAAGCACTCTATCAATTTACATTTAGTTACTTCTCATCTTGGTCAGATGGCTAATATATTCCTGATGGAAAACAAATGTGTTATTTGGCTGCATTTTAAAAAGAGTCAGAATTCCCCATGTATGTTTAGCTTGACTTGCTTTGGTGTGATATTTTGAACTTTGCCAGTTTGCTCTACATGTGCTTTCTCAGAGAGATGAGAACTACATCATTTTATTATGAAAGCCCAGAATGGTGTTGTCCCTCAAATAAAAATACATGATTTTGTCATAATATCATCTAATATTATCTACAAAACCAAAGCATCTTGTGGTCAGAGAAAGTACTGACGGGCCTGGCCTGGTGGCTCACACTCGTTGTCCCATCACGTTGGCAGGCTGGCAGGTGGATCACGTGAGCTCAGGAGTTCAAGACTAACCTGGGCAAAACCCCATCTCTACCAAAAATACAAAAATTACCTGAGCGTGGTAGTGTGCACCTGTGATCCCAGCTACTCTGGAGGCTGAAGTGGGAGGATCACTTGAGCCCGGGAGGCGGAGGTTGCAGTGAGCTGAGATCATGCCACTGCACCACTCCAGCCTGGGTGACAGCAGGACCCTGTTTCAAAAAAAAAAAAAAAAAAAAGCAGAGAGAGAGAAAGCATTGACTTTTATTAGTCCACTGTATGAACTCACTTAGGTACTTAGCCTGCAAACATTCATTTTTGTTTCTCAGAGTTGCTTCCTGGGGCAGATATTTGTCTTTACAGAGTTCACAGTCTTCCAAGCAATGTGAAACCTCCTGCTATATCTCAGGATTTTGGCCCTGATAAAAGCATGCTGTTGCTGCCATGTCAAAACAGCTCCTGGTTGCTGATGTGGAAATTAAGCATAGATAAGGAGCAATAGGGTAAACCCCACAGGTAGCTACACACAGTAGAAAGTATTTTTTCAAGAATATTAATGCATTAATAGGCTCAGCCAAAATAATGAATTGGGTTTTAATAGTGAAAACATACTGATCCGGGTATAGTCTGTGAAGAGATGATGGCATTTAGAAATTTCTCTATAAATTAATAAAAGACTTCTTTTAAAAAATGAACCAGCCTATAGAGATTTCCCATGAACTAACAGGCACCAGTCAGCCTTCAGCCACAGCAGCTACTTAAGTGATTTGTAGATATGCTGGATTCCCTTCCCCAACATAATATTATTGTATCCATAAATATTCATTCATTTTTTTTTCTGAGATGGAGTTTCAGTCTTGTTGCCCAAGCTGGAGTGGACTGCAGTGGCGTGATCTCGGCTCACTGCAACCTCCCCTCTTGGGTTCAGGCGATTCCCCTGCCTCACCCTCCTGAGAAGCTGGGAATATAGGTACATGCCACTATGCCTGGCTAATTTTTGTATTTTTTTAGTAGAGATGGGGTTTCACCATGTTGGCCAGGCTGGTCTTGAACTCCTGACTTCAGATGACCCACCCGCCTTGGCCTCCCAAAGTGTTGGGATTGCAGGCATGAGCCACCATGCCTGGCCCAATATTCATTCTTAAGAACTTTTTTAAAAAATCCACAATGTCATATGTCATACCTGAAAAAAAATTTATAGCTCCTTAATGAAATATTTAGTCAGTTTTCAAATTTCCAATTGTATCATGAACATCATAAATGCTCTAATTTAGTTAAACTCATTTGAATCAGGATCCAAATAAGTTTCTGACATGCGGTTGTTTGCCATGTCTCCTAATCAAGAGCTCTCCCCCTCCAACTCTTCTTTTTTTTCTTGTAGTTTATTTGTAGGAAAACTTTACTTTAAAAAATAATTCTTTCCTTCTCCCCCTACCTGAATTTAGGCCATGAGCGGCCCAGCACCATATCTATCATCTGTTATTTTCATCCAATATAGAGAATTGAAATTGAAATTGAAATTGAAACTATTTTGTTACTTAATAGAAATTCTGGTAGATATAAGATTTGGGGGCACAAGGTTGTAACCATAAGCTAAAAATAAGATTTTGAAGGACTTTGTGTCCTTTATATTTTAATGGACAAAGAGATACTATTTCACTTTGTGTTAATCTCTCTGTCTTTGTCCATCTTTTGTTTCTGCCAAGCTGTATGGTTTTGATACATTATCAAATAGCGTTATTGCATTTATTTACCATTCAGTCTTGTCTTAAAATGAAGTGTTATTGTTAAAAGTTTTTAAATGGATATTGCATATATATTTTAATGGCTTTCAATAAATGTGTTGTTTCAAAAGACCTCAGATTCTGTTGGCAATGAGCAAAGTAGAGTAACGTGGAATCATTTAACTATCTAGGATAGTCCACATGAATATCTAGAATATGGCCCCATACTTAAACTAAGTTTACTAGTTATGCTTCTTTTAGTTTTCTCTAAAAACCAGTGTTATTTTGTGAGGGCTCTTAAGATGCAGAGATTGGTATCTTCTGATATAAGAAGTCATAGTCCAGATGTTCTGAATCACATCTAGGGAAGAATAGAGATTCTCAGAGAGGAGAGTCAGACCAGGAACATTCTAACACTAGCTCTTTGACCGTTTTTGTTTTTTTTTTTTTCAGAAGCAAAGGCAATTTCCACTGGAAACACAGCAGTCAGCATATCTTTCTAACACCAGTTCCCAGCTACACGTCCCTAGATAATCTATTGCGTTGACTCCTTCCTGACAGCTGAGCCAAGCCTGCTGATGTGGAGTTGAGTTTTCTGTTGAATGCTAAGTTGGCAAAAACTTGGCAACAATCCTGAATTTGCTGAGAGCAAAGCCTGTTAAAGCATACTGTGGGTTGCACAGGGATTTAGATTTACGTAGCAAAAGCAATTATTTCACCAACAACTGAATGAGTGAAATAGGCTGCCCATTTCACAGAGGAGAGCTAAGTTATCTCAGCCATAAATTTAATTTGAAGGTCATTTGACTATATATACATTGGCAAAACACATCAAAACACAAAACACTGGAAAGCATGATTTGTTTCATGATATTGGATATTATTCTTTAAAAGCATGATGCTTTAGAAACATAGAAGTTTGAGGGACATCATGAATGCTAATGGTTGGTATAGGGTGGGTCAACCTGCCCTTCCTTCTTCAATATCCTTGAGCAGCCTTATTCTAAATATCACTGGGATGGAAGCCCCAACAGTGTGACCCAGTGGGGCAGGCCATTTGCCTTGAAGATAGGTTGAGAAATCTGCATTTGCCTTCATGCTTTTCTGTTTCCTCTCTAGGTCATCCTCGATTTTTCAACCAGCTCTCCACTGGATTGGATATTATTGGCCTAGCTGGAGAATGGCTGACATCAACAGCCAATACCAATATGTAAGTCTCATATGTTTTCATATAAGCAACCCTGATGTATGACTATGGCTTGTTGCTTTAAAAGTTCAATCCCAGTGGTTCTATTTTATTAAAGTTTCCCTGGTCATTTTTTCTCTTAAAATCTTTAGGTTTATCATAGTTCTGATTTAATGGTAAATACTTGATAAACTATTGTTGAATTTAATAATGGAATTCAAGAAAAGCATGGTCATGAGAAATAATAACTCTAACTTCCAAAATGTAGTGTTGAAATTTCATGTTAAGAGACCCATTTCTCTTAATGGTGTATCTAAAGAGGTTATGTTTTGAGGTATGATCTTGGTTTTACCTTTTTCCACCCAAGCACATTGGTCCTTATCATTTAGGTCATATTTCTTCCATAATTAAAGCAGCCATAAACCTAC
The DNA here is from genome assembly GCF_028878055.3 of Symphalangus syndactylus. Classification (NCBI taxonomy): domain Eukaryota; kingdom Metazoa; phylum Chordata; class Mammalia; order Primates; family Hylobatidae; genus Symphalangus; species Symphalangus syndactylus. The sequence continues at coordinate 74,761,162 of NC_072430.2, forward strand.
AAACCAATCTGATCAACCTATTGCTTAACTAAAAATTCTAAAACAAAATTCAGCCAGTACTGATACAGTATATATTCTTTTCAAAATAAGTGATTGTTTTTCTAAATGTGACATTTTTTTCATACTTGTGTAGGCAAAGCCTTTCTTTGTTTCTAAGTTCTTGAAAATTTACACAAAACTGACTCTAAGGTCCTGTAGGGTATGGGGGTACAAGTACTACCTGGCTAGTCTTATAGCAACCATCCCAGATTTTCCTCTACATAAATTTGCCCTTTTTTAAGAAAATGTCAGATTACTAATTGATGGAGGGTCATCAGAGTACTGCCTTTGCTCTCAACACTAATGACAATGTTTTACCAGTATCTATACATCCAGACAATGGCACTACATTCTATTAAAGTATCCAAAGGAAAATAATAAAACAAATATCTTATAATAATTTAAAAACAACTATATAAGAATTATATGGGTGTCCATCACTGTGGAAATATTCAGAAAATAGCCACTCACTTTTTATGTTCATAGAAAAGTAGGTTCCAAAAAATGAATTTAGGTAAAAGGGTAGTATTGCTTAAAATGAGAAAATCCATTTGATATCAAGATAGAATGTAAATTATTGAAGTTTAAGGTAGTCTGTTTTTCTTAAACGGCTCTCAGCCAGAAAACCTGAAGGCCATTTAAAATTATATAGTGACCCATATGTATTCTAAAGCTGTTCAATGCTGTGACTCAAAATACTTCACTATATTCAGAAAAGTTTCTATTAATTAAGGATTCCTGTTTTCTTGGCTAATTTAAAACAACGGTGACAAATTTTAAAGAGCAAATGTGACAAGTGAAGCCTTTGGTAATAAAAAGCATAAAAGATTAAACTGATTGAAAAACTAAAATGATTTTCATGCTCTCTGCTTGCAAGTCATGGTTAGCTTCACAGAGTGTCCATGTTGGGTCACTGAGATTTGGAAGGGCCAAGAGGAATACAGGTCAAAGATACAGTTGTTTGGAATTTGAAAAAAAAGCTCCATTTAGCAATCTTTACTGTATTGTGATTTTTGAGATAAAAATATACCAGCCAGCACAGACATCATAGTAGAGTTAATTATAATTTGAGAAAAGACACTAATGTTTAATTGTAGTATCTAGCACTAAGAACAATTTAAATTAGGAAATACAGTTGTTGTTCTTAACTCAACTATTTGGAAAATAAGAGAGAAAAACAGAGTAAAAGATACATATCTATTAAAGTCCAAGTACCCATATTAATACAGGCACTGAATTTACTCAGCACCCTTAAGTGTGTGTTCTGCAGGGCACTCAGCTGCTTTTTCCATGTATATATATGTCTCCAATCTCAAGGTAAATAAGGGACCTCCCCCCTTTCAACCACTTATGACCAGATATTCCTAAACCAGAAAAATCCCACAAATTCTCCTTTTTTGGCATGTGTCCATAAAACCAAAGTCCCTTACTATTCTCTTAGCTCAGCTGCAAAACAGTAAAATGTGTCCCAGCCATCTGAGGTCAAGGCCAATCCAACTAAATGACATGTAGTAATTGCAGCTGTACTGAATGGGAGATATTTATAAAATATGACCGATTCCAACAGATCGATAGAGAAGGTTATTTAAAATAGCAAAATAGTTTCTGTCAGTTCTAGAGACAAGGCATTGTCTGAAGAAGTAATAACTATTATCTAGAAATTGTTCTAAGCCAGTTGCCCTGGAAGATCATGAAATGTGGCAGCACTGTCAGGAGCTGAGGCAAAATTTGCTCCCTTGTGACAATTCCTTCTCCAATTGGGAACAGTGTTCAAAATAAGTCTGGGAAAGAATGGCAAAAGGATCTTTCTATGGCAGTGCAGGATTTATTTAGTGATAATGCCTGGTGTTAGGTCCTGTACTCCCACTGAGTTTAGGTGGCACCTGACAGAAAATAAGAACTATATTCCTCAGTCATAGCCTCTTTAAAAGAACGATCCAATAACCTGACTCAGGTGCAAAGTGCAAGGTGTCTGACTATTAGAATAGAAAGACCGTAGGTCGGGCGCGGTGGCTCACACCTGTAATCCCAGCACTTTGGGAGGCCAAGGTGGATGGGTCACCTAAAATGGGAGTTCAAGGCCAGCCTGGCCAACATGGTGAAACTCCGCGTCTACTAAAAACACAAAAATGAGCCGGGTGTGGTGGCGGGTGCCTGTAATCCCAGCTACTCAGGAGGCTGAGGCAGGAGAATCGCTTGAGCCTGGGAGGTGGAGGTTGCAGTGAGCTGAGACTATGCCACTGCACTCCAGCCTGGGCGACAGAACAAGACTCCATCTCAAAAAAAAAAAAAAAAAATCTATGTCCATGCCTTTACACCTGCTTTTGCACATAGCTGTGCAGTATATTCTTCTAAGCAACGACCCAGTGAAGATCCAAAGAAAACTTCACAAATATGTAGTTGTCCAAGACACATACAGCTCTTTTCTTCCAGAACAGGGCCATCAAGCACAGTTGTGCAGGTTGAGCAGGGCCCGAGTGTAAACAACAGCCTGCCCTCAAACATCTAATGGCAATACATAATCTTAATGGCAAGATCTATCATAACCCTTTTCTATGAGGTTATGATTTCAAGCATCTAGCACTTTATTTTCATAGAAAATATCCAGGAGAAATTCTCTGTGGGAGTTATTCATCATTTTACACCACCGGGCAGGTCATTAGAGAGGAGCCTGCAGTAAGCAGTTCTCGTATGTCACGGAAAAGCAGCTGTGACATAGACTTGGAATTCTGGTTAAACACACTAACTCGGAGATCTTAAAACAAATCAATGAATTTCTCTGAACCTCAGTTTCCTCATCAGGAAAATGGAGGATAATAGTATCCATCCTACAGAGTGGTTCTGAAGACTAAAAATGGCTCCAGTCCTAAGTGCCTAGTGTGTACAAGGTACAGTGTGTGCACCTAGGAAAGGCAACCACCGCATAGTCACTGTTGCTATTCGAGACCTTCCTGACTCTTTTATTTCTGCACAGTAGAGTGTTTCCCTAAGCTCCCCTCAGCTATGTTACCTTTTAAGGTGAAGACGTACTACCTGTCACATCTGTAAGGAGAAGAAGTCAAGAGGAGTATCAGGATAGAGTCAGCATGGAGGATTATTTCTCTCATTAAAGAAGTTCCCAGTTTGACAGTCACCAGGGATCCAGATTTTGTGTCCCTTTCTAATCCCTATTGTAGCACATGGCTCCCATCCTCAAAGTTGCATTATGGTGCAGCCTGGCTGCTGAAGCTCCAGCCATCACTCCGGTGTTCCAGAACTCAGAAAGGAAGGGAGAAAGGGAGGAAGGGAGGAAGGAAGGAAGGGAGGAAGGGAGGAAGGGAGGGAGGTGGGGAAGGGAGGGAGGGAGGGAGGGAGGGAGGGAGGGAGGGAAGGGCAAAAGAGACATACTCCTTTTTGATTTAAAAAAAAAAAAAAACCTTCTCAAAAGTCTCACACATTTCCATAAAGCGTCTTTAGCCAGAACATAGTCCAAGACTACACCAAAAAAGGGTAGAAAATATAATTTTTGATCAGAGTGAACAGCAACCCTAAATAAAATTTAACAAAGCAAGGGAAAATTGATACGGCTAGCAACAAGCAGACTCTGCCACACAAGAACTACAGCTTGTTGACAGTCAATTTGCCTTCGCTCTGAGTGAACCCCTCTGGGAAGGTGAGTTGAACCACTGCAAAAGGGCTGACTCACTTCCCTACTCAGAATATAGACATGCTCAGAATGCTCCTCTAGTGTCACTCCATGAACGCCACCATCCTACTGTTTTAAATCTTTACTTCCAATCCCATGTTCTTATGCTTCAACCCAGAGCTTCCGTCAGGTTTAGTTTCTGGTTCTGACTCTGAAATGTAATCTTATACTTTGACTTTAGCATCTAACCAGCTTCTTCTGAATTCATATTTGACCTTTGATCTTTTGACTTCATTTGCTTTCCTCAGTCATTTAGGAAAAGGGTACCCAACCTGGAATCCAGGTTGCAAGAGAAGAATCTCCTATAGTTCTATACAAAATGATGTGCCTATCTTCATTTTTTACTTGGAGAGAAGGACTACAGATTTCCTAGGATTCCCAAAGGGATCTGTAGTCCCAATTAGGTGAAGAACCACTGGGCATGGTGGCTCACAACTGTAATCTCAGAACTTTGGGAGGCGAAGGCGGGAGGATCACTTGAGGCCAAGAATTGAAGACCAGCCTGGGCAACATAGTGAGACCTCCAGCTCTACACAAAATAAAATAAAAAATAATTGAAAATAAAAAAATTTAAAAAACTGTTTTGGTAGACTTCAAGGCCTTCTTTAAGGGTGCAGCTGCACAGATTGTAAACATGGCCCAGGATGGGGCAGCAGGGTCAGAAGAAGTGTCAGGAATGAAGAACACCATGTCAGCCCATTTGTCAGGCCTGGCTGTGGATCAGCAACCATGGACTGATACACTAGCTTTCAGGAGAGAGTGTCAGGACTAAGCTAATAAGTCAGGAAAAGAGTGGAAAATTGGTCCTTTAGACTCAGGCAGGGACTATCAAACAGGATACAGCTAAGGCCAAGAACCAGATGCTAGATTCATCCTAGTAGGTTTCCTCCTCAAGGTTGAGAATGGTGTCTTCTAATAGTTTCCTTAGTACATAGGATGTCACCTGGCAGAGAATAGTCAGTAAGTATTTGTTGAATAGAACTGAAAGAAAGTTTAGGAATCAGGTACCTGGCGTAGATAAGGAACCGGAAATAGATTAGATCAATTAATCTCATGATAAGCTCTCTAGACTCTTCCTCCTAATCCTGAGAGTAATGGCCATGTTCCTGGTCCTTGGGGAGGCTAATTCATGCAAACCTTGGGCCTAATTGGTTTTAAATCTGAAGCATGGAGTGGGACCTATGCCTGATATTCAGTCCCACTCCCTCTCCCTTGTCCATGTGGTTCCTGCCTGGCCAACATTGACTTGATCCTAAGCCAACTTTCATCCAGTCTTTGATATGGTTCTGATATTATGGTATGTGATTTTATTTGTTCCTTGCCTTACCCCAGAGAGATTTCTTATATAGTGCTGGGAGATTCTAGCACAGACACTGCCACCAGTATCTCCTCGCCATGCAAACATTTTTGTCGTGTCAACATTTCCAAAAACCAGTGGAACCATTAATAACACATTTGTTCAAGAATGGTTAAAAGCCCATCATGAGTTTGCCTCTTGGTACACTTGGCAGCACAGGCTAAACCAGGAATCCTTCTCTTCTTCTTCCTTTATCAGGCCATCAGACATGAGGGAGTGTTGGTTGCTACGGTGATGGGGCTCAGAGCAGAACCAAAGCATGATTGTGACCTCCAGAGGTGATGGTAACTGCACACATGGTTTCCAAGGGTCTTCCTCCTAAATTTCCAGGGGCCTCCCAAGGAAAATGGACATATTCTTTTTGGAAATAAAATACTTCTACCGACATATCTGAGGATCCTTCAGGATCTTTTTGTCTTCTTTTACCTCCATGTGATTAATTTGACTGCTTTTTTCATCCACAATTTAAACTTAGTAGCTTCACCTGTGTCTTATGTAAAACAATAGTTATCTCATCCTTACAAATAGCTTTGCCTTACATTAAGCAAGCAAGAACTCCCATTAGTCTTCAACATTAGCACTTGGCTCAAACACCCTAACCAGTGATAAAGCTTCCCCATGTCACTTAGCTGTGTCAGTCTAGGCATCTCTTCTCCGTGAGGATGATCTGAGCCCAGCCTACAGACTCTAATGCTAAAGAATGCCAAGCAAAAACAAGAAAGACAAAGAGCCTCAGAGCTTAGTAAATATCTTTTTGTTTTCTGGCTTAATTTTCTGTGGACAGACATTCCTTGATTTTTCTTAGGCCCCACGTTTGGTCTCATGATCTTGTTTCAATGACTAGTCTACCAGACTATGCCTCTGTGTTGAATTGCTTTGAAAAGAGCATGGCTTGCTACTTTTAAATCAGTTTGTTAGAAGATAAATGTAACCTTTCAAGATATCTGATGCCCACAGCTAGTTGTTTATGCCAGTTGACCGTCTTCTTGTTATTTATAATTTGTAATTAGAAACTCATCACTTAGAATTATTCTTGACAGATATTGACTTCAGAGAATTATAGAAACATAGCTGTCCTTGAGGATTATTAGTAGAAAAACCATGTAGATAATTATATTGAGATCTTTAAAACCTGGGTCAATATTTCCAATTATCTTCACAGTTAGCCTTCAGATGTTTACATTATTTTTTAAAAGATAGACTTTGGCTCTGGCTTTTATATATTCTACAAGTGTGAAACTGGCAGTCAGTTTTTTTAAAAAACAAATTGTAAACCAATTTTACATAGAACTTGGAATGCTTTTTTCAATTAACCTTTGCATTGTCCTATATAATCTTAGAGGTAAAAGGGACTCAGAAAAGTCATTTTCTTTCCTTCTATTCCTCTGGGTGGACCATGCCTAAGACATTCCATTCAGATAAGAATCCATTTTGTTGATGAAGTATCACAGGGCTGGCACTTCCACCACCTCTCTCAGTAACCCAGGCTGGTTTCTGACACTTTATGATCGGCGACTTCATGCATTTCCAGGAAATGAATCATGTTAGTGGTTTGGAACAGCTTTTTTTTAGAACCCAACTACAAATACTAAACCAATCCTCTGTGTTCCTAAAATAAGTGGTTTGACTTCTTTCTTTCATCCTTTTTCTTACCACCTTTCCAGGTTTACATATGAAATTGCACCAGTGTTTGTCCTCATGGAACAAATAACACTTAAGAAGATGAGAGAGATAGTTGGATGGTCAAGTAAAGATGGTGATGGGATATTTTCTCCTGGTAGGTTTCTCTTCTCTTCCTCTTCTCAAGGTTTGGGATTCTTAAGAATACAAAATATGAAGTAGGTTTGTGGAAGAATAATGCCTTAAAATTTTTTTTGGATACTCTGACTTCCTATTTTTTCAAGATGAAGGCTAACAAAAATGCTACATTTATATGAATTAACTAACAAAGGCTATGCCTAAATATGTAAAAACTGACAAAGGCTGTGTCTAGATAATGCTAAAGAACCCCATTTTTTTTTCTGAGACAGGGTCTCACTCTGTCATCCAGGCTAGAGTGCAGTGGTGTGATCCTAGCTCACTGCAGCCTCGAACTCCTGGGCTCAAGTAATCCTCCTGCTTCAGCTTCTCAAGTAGCTGGGACTATAGGCATGTGCCACCATGCCCAGCCGTTTTACAATTTCTTTTGTAGAAACAAGGTCTCACTATTAAACAACTCCATTCTGTCAACAGCAGTTTGATTATGCTAGGGATCAGTGAATCAAGATTATTAATTAATTGATTGATTTCAGCCAAAATAATATAGCTACTTTGAATCTCTAGTTTGAAGTAGATAAAATAAGAATTTTTAAAACAAGGATAGGTATTCTGGTGGTGTCAGAGACGGTGTGATTGTGTACAAGGGGAAAAGAAGAAATAAGAATTGCAGTTATCTAGGTAATTCAAGCAGACCACAAATTTGCCTAAGTTTAATTGTCAGATAATTAATGTAAAATTAACTAGTTTGTGTTGGCCAAACATACATAGTTATGTCAGTTCTCCTTGTGTCTTTATTTAGGTAAACATGAGTTTGTTCTAATTTTAATAAATTTAGAGTTCTCCTAAATGATTCAGTATCTCAGTTGGGCTGAAGAGAGCACCTAGGCAGGTAACCAAGAAATGTCATTGTTTCTTTCTGTAGGCTCCATTACTCTTTCTTTCTCTGTCTTTCTGAACTCAGGGAACAGATTCATCTTTGTTCAGTAAACAGATTGAGCAGAAAGTAAAGCAGGAAGGATATAACTCACCTATCCCTTTGCAGCCACTGATGCAGCTACCTCTTATATTTCTGTCTAGACTTCAGGTGGAAAGGGCACTGAAGTACACGAATCGCCTCCAGCCAAATTGCCTAGATAGCTTTGGTAATAAGTGTGACTACTTGTATTCCCAGGGTAAAGGGCCCAGTGGGAAGCCCCAGCAATAGGGAAGCCAGCAAAACCTATCAGGATATTATCCTTCTGCTTCCTGACCTCCCTTGTCTCTTGAGACACCAGCTCAGCATTCGTTTTTAGAAACAATAATGAAAGAGCCCCAACACCTCCCAATATGTCCGCTTGCTGACAGGGGGCGCCATATCCAACATGTACAGCATCATGGCTGCTCGCTACAAGTACTTCCCAGAAGTTAAGACAAAGGGCATGGCGGCTGTGCCCAAACTGGTCCTCTTCACCTCAGAACACGTGAGTCGGGGATGCTTTCTCGTGGATAGTGGTGTTTTTTAGGGGACTTTCCAACTTCTAACCTCGAGCCTCTGTTTGTTGCAGAGTCACTATTCCATAAAGAAAGCCGGGGCTGCACTTGGCTTTGGAACTGACAATGTGATTTTGATAAAGTGCAATGAAAGGTAGGCAGGGGAGAGTGAATATTAGGTTCTTGATGTATTAAATGTGTTCATCTGTTAAATTTGTTTTATTGTGCTTAAGGACTGGCTCAGTACATTGTGCCAAGCTGCTAATGGTCTGTTGAAAATATCCGATTAAATTGCTTTTTGCTGCTGCTGAAGTTTTTTTCATGTGCAATCTCATTGATTCTTCATTTTAATTTCCCTCCTTTTCCAATAATTATAGGGGGAAAATAATTCCAGCTGATTTTGAGGCAAAAATTCTTGAAGCCAAACAGAAGGTATGTACTCTGTGATGCATCTAAACTCCAGTTTAAAAATACCTTCTTTCTGCCCTAGACAAAAAAGTCCTTGATAATATGAGACAATTTTCTTGTGCTTCTAAAATTCTATTCTTAGATATTTGCTTATTTCCAACTAGTAAAATAATTTGGCTTTAAAGCTGTGTCTACACAGTATGAGGGTTTTTTAAAAAAATGAAAAATTTGGTCATTAAACTATTTGTCCTGTCTTCATTGTGCCAAGTGATTGGTTTGATGTTCTTCAATAAATCAAATCCCTGAGCATCATGAAGATATAGCCTAATTGAACTTTTTACTTACTACTTGATTGGTATTATCTCATTTTAACAAATGCCATTTTAGCTTAGGATTCTGTTTAGCAAAGTGCTTCCATGCCCTGGCAGATGGCCCATGGTACTTGGCACATCCAGCCTCAACAAACTCTATTAAACAAAAAAACTCATAGAACAGATGTATCCACAAGTCAGTGCCAGGTAGCTGTCAGGCCACTTACCAACACATGGTTGTTTCACTTACATTCTTACCTCCTTCTCTAATTGTAGTTATTTGCTGGGGTCTTGGCACAGGAAGTGGATCTAAGTGTTGTAAAGACTGAGCAAGGAGCAGAGGTGGAGCTGAGCTTCACAAAAGCCTAAGAGGCAGGGCATAGGGGCTCACACCTGTAATCCCAGCACTTTGGGAGGCTGAGGCGGGAGGATCCCTTTAGCCCAGGAATTCAAGACCAGCCTGGGCAACATAGGGTGACCCACATCTCTACAAAAAATTTTTAAAAATAGCCAGGTGTGGTGGTGCACGCCTATAGTCCCAGCCACTCAGAAAGGTGAGGTGGGAGGATTGCTTGAGTTGGAGAGGTAAAGGCTGAAGTGAGCCATGATCGTGCCAATGCACTCCAGCCTAGGTGACAGAGCAAGAACCTGTCTCAGAAAAAAAGAAAAGCTTAAGATTCACAGATTTCCCCAAACTTGTCTTAGATCTATTACTCTACTCCTTCATTTATTTTTTGTTTATGTCAACATTTCACCACGTCCACTGTTAGTGAATGTATCAGCTTTCACAGTGTATAGACCTTTTTTAAATAATCGAACCCCACAATGTTTCAGTATAATTATTATATCAATACCCTTAAAACAACACAGCCTCTTAAAAGAATGATGCACAGGTGATATTCAGAACTATCTGACCATCATTCCAAACACTTATTATTACTCTTTCCTGCTTTATTTTTTGCCATAGAAATTATTGCTATTAAACATACTGTATATTTTGCTTATTTACTTTAGCTTATTATCTGTCACCTGCCACTAAAATATAAACTCTGCAATGACAGAATTCTTTATCTGTTGTGCTCACTGCTGAGTCCCTAGCATTTATGGCAGGGCCTGGCACATAAAAGGCAATCAAAAAATATTTGTTGAATAAATGAATGAATGGGTGAATGAGCCAACAAAACACTACTAGACGTAGTATCTGGTAACACATAAGTTTTGTCATTTACTGTTAGAAATAAATATTACACAATTCTTCCTGTGAAAATCAGCAAATGAGAAAGGTTAAAAATACTCATCAGCCTATATCTGTCTTACCTTGTAGGGATATGTTCCCTTTTATGTCAATGCAACTGCTGGCACGACTGTTTATGGAGCTTTTGATCCGATACAAGAGATTGCAGATATATGTGAGAAATATAACCTTTGGCTGCATGTCGATGTAAGTGCTATAACTCAGGCCAGTCCATGTGGGGGGTGGAGGCACCTCTTTTTTATGATTTGCCTGAAGCTTCTCCCCACGCCCCAGCCAGCCCTCTATCCATACCACATTAGTTCCAGTTCTTGTCTGGACCCTAGCCAGCCATTCACAACTGGTACACACCACAGACCTGGAACATCCTCTGGGACTCATCTAGTTCCTTACCGGTCGATTGCTGTCTTCTGTGGTTCATCCTAGAATATGGTCTCATTGCCTTCCCAGGTAGCTTTGTTGGGAAAAATGGCTACAGAATAAAATATAACTGATTTCAGAGGGAAAAAATTAGAAGACACAACATATAGAAAGTAGCCATGAATGTGAACCCTCAGCTACCTGCCTTCAGTCCAGCCATCTATGACACGTCTCTTAAAAAGGACATATCTGGCTGGGCACGGTGGCTCACGCCTGTAATGCCAGCCCTTTGGGAGGCCGAGGCAGGTGGATCACCTGAGGTCAGGAGTTTGAGATCAGCCTGGCCAACATGGTGAAACCCCGTCTCTACTAAAAATACAAAAAGTAGCCGGGTGTGGCAGCATGCGCCTGTAATTCCAGCTACTCTGGAGGCTGAGACAGGAGAATCACTTGAACCTGGGGACGGAGGTTGCAGTGAGCTGGGATCACGCCACATTACTGCAGCCTGGGCAAAAGAGCAAAACTCTGTCTCAAAAAAAAAAAAAAAAGGAATATCTGCTACATTAAGGAAAACTAAGGCAGTATACGGAAGGCATTGTCAACTAAGAGACTTAATCCCAAATTTTCCCAGGAACACAAAAGATGCATTTTCACATGTGTGACTGGGTGTCTTTTTTTTTCTTTCTTTCTTTCTGCCCATTTTCTTAGGGATTTAACTTCTCACAATTGGCCAATAGGATAATCTGCCTTGCTACTGAACTAATGACTAACAAAGGCTGTGTCACGTGGCATCCCAACTATTCAGTAAACATGCATCATGGTACCCACAAAAATGTCTTGTTGTTATATAAGTTGTTGTGAGACCTCCAAACCCAGCAGGAACTGCTGCTTTTTGAGTTTTTCAGGAGCTGTTAGAATTCTACTCTGGGAAGAACCAGACAGCAGACCTCAGTTTTTTGGGCAGCTTCCAGAGCCACCCGGAGGGGGACTCACTATGTTGGCTTTCCACAGCACATTGGGCTAATGGGCCATTGGACCTTTGGGTCTTGGCAGAACAGGCACCTCAGGCTCAGACCTGGCCTAGCTGTATCACTTGTGCAGCTATACTCCAGAGGAACTTTAAAAAAGAAATGACAAGCAATGAAGAATCACAACCGATTGAACAATCAGTGTGGGCTGAACTTTTCTGAGAAACTTATGTTTTTCACCTTGTACTTTCTTGCTCATGTTTTAGTAGAAGTGAGGAGTGACTAGTTTTTGATTCTTAAATGTCACTGCTCCCCTCTTCCTCTCCTTTCTCTGTCCCCACAGGCTGCCTGGGGAGGTGGGCTGCTCATGTCCAGGAAGCACCGCCATAAACTCAACGGCATAGAAAGGTAATGGCCAGAACTCGCCAGGCTTCTTTCCACCCAGCACATCAAACAGACCATGCTCTGATGTCAGCCTGCACCGCCCTGCCCTGATCCCCAGCATCATATTTCGGTCTAAGTTCGCTTCAGTTCAGCAGGCATTTGTTGAGCATTTATTGGATGACTGATTTCCCAGTCAAATGAGTCCTGAAGGAGTTCACAATTTAGAAAGGAAGAAAGACAGGCCAGGTGTGGTGGCTCACGCCTGTAATCCCAACAATTTAGGAGGCCGAGGTGAGAGGATCATTTGAGCCCAAGAGTTCGAGACCAGCCTGGGCAACATAGTGAGACCCTGTCTCTGATAACAATCAATCAATCAATCAATCAATCAATGAGAAAGACAATAAACAAGTAGTTAGAACACAATGTGATAAGTGTAACAGGAGACAATTGCAGGTACCCAGGTAGGAGATGAGAGAGACTAACCAGTGAGGGGAATTGGAGGCCATCAGAGTTTGCCAAGGGCACAGGCAGGGCCACTGGTTCACTTTCCTCTTCTTTCTCATTAAGCTTTCTTCCAGAAAGGGCAGGACACTCAGCTCCTAACTTATTTTCTTTTTCACTATTCAAATTCAGTGGATGTTCTAGGCCAAATATGATTTTGACCTGACTCCTAAGTGTTGATCCATAACAAAGTCACAATGATTCATTGATTCATTCAGCATATATTTGCTGAGCACCTATCATGAGCCAGGTAGGGGTGGATGTGAATATTCAGTTACGTGTCTTCCACCCAGCCACCTATGGTGCTTTTCTAATAAAAATGCATATCTGATAAATGCAGGAAAAATAAGGCACTATATGAAAGGTGTTATCAACTAAGAGATTTGCCCTCCTGAAGTTTACATTCCAGTGGGCTAGATGTTCATAAAAAATTCTCATAGTAAAGCAAAATAAAACAGGATTAGGTAACAGTGAATGACAAGGCATGCTGTTTCAGACAGGGTAGTCAGAGGCCTTCCTGAGGAGGTAGCATATCAGCAGATACTGCGATAAAGGGAGACAGGAAGCAAGGATATGAGGAGGAGTATTCTAGGCAGTGCGAGTGGCAAGTGCAAAGGCCCTGAGGCAGGACTGTTCTTGGCAAGTGGGAGGATGATCAAAGAGGCCAGTGGGGCTGGAGCAAGGTGAGAGAGGTAGAAGCAGACTAAGGAGGGAGAGGCAAACATGGAGCAGGCAGGGAGAGCCCACCCAGGGCTTCTCCCACAGCCACGACTCTGGCTTTTGTTACCTCTACTGTGCCTCTCCAAACTTTTGTCTCGGTTTTGAAAGACCAGTGTCAACGTTGTTAACCATACCATATTGATATAATACCTGAAAGCTCTCAAAACAATAAGACATATAATAAGTTATTCATAAATGTTAGCTATTGTTAATAGCAGTTACTTCTAAGATACAGTCCGCAATGTAATACTCTGAGACTGCCTGCAAAACATGTGTTTGCTACTTGATCAGTCAATTCAGGAGAATAGGCATGGATAATATTTACTGACTTGAGTTGGAATGGGTGGTGTTTTCCTCAAGAGAACAGTTGCCTCTTTCCAACTCCTGCACCTTCTTGAAGTCTCATGTGCTTCTTTCAGGGCCAACTCAGTCACCTGGAACCCTCACAAGATGATGGGCGTGCTGTTGCAGTGCTCTGCCATTCTCATCAAGGAAAAGGTCTGTACTCCCTCCAAAGCTACACTGAGGCCCGTACATTCTTTAGAAAGCACGAAAAGAGACACACGTGGGGTCTCTTTGCAGTACTTGTTGGCTGACTCATGAGGTTGGCAGCCCCACTGCGAGACTGCTGCTGCTGTCCTTTCCTGCCCTTGCAGCTAACCTGGTTTCTTCTCTTGGCTCTTGCTGACTACTGTGCTTCTTCCTTGATCAGTACTCAGGATCTGTCAGCAACTGAACCTTTAAGGGAATTATTTAATTGAGTATTCCTTCATGTTTGCACAAAAAAAGTGAGAGCAAGTAAGTGAGACATCCAATCAGTTTTGTCCTCAGTGAGGACAAAAAGCACTCACTGGAGCATACTTGGAGTTCTTAGTATAAATGTGTGGTCCCAAGAACTGAAATAAATGAGACAGAACAACAAGTACAAATATCAACTTAGGGCCACAAGGAATATTGCCCCAAAAGCTGCTGTAAATGGTTGAGGCTCATATTCCCTTCTTCACATGTCTAATAATAGGACCCTGCCCTCCAAGGCTTTGTTGCTGCAGTAAAACTTCTGCACACAGAAGCATTCCAAAAAGTCTGTCTCCAGCCTGTAGGAGCCAGAATCTGCACAGCCTCTTTAGTCCACTCATACGTGGAATCCATGTTAACGTCATAGGAGGTCCTGGAAAGGTTGGAAGACTTTTGCCAGAGCGCTTTTGGAGAGAAAAATTCTTCACAGCATGAAACTATCCCACCCACTGAGGAAGTTTCTATCTCTAACCCCGGCCCACTGAATGCCATAGCACTTCCCAATCTTGAAACAATCCCAGACACCCACACACATTTCCCCTTAGAGGGATGGCATCTGAGACGGAAAGATCGTTTTCTAATCAGAGTCAGAGACAAAGGGATGGCAGTTTTTCCAAGAGTGATTTTAGAAAAGGACATCAGAACAAGTGTAAGGCCTCATAAAGACATCAGAAGAAAGACTGCATATGACCCCAAGCCCCTCCTTCCAAGCCAGCCTGGTTTTAAAGCCACCCACATCTCTGATCTGTAAATGCAGATGCACCCATCTTGATTTCCATGATAGGGTATACTCCAAGGATGCAACCAGATGTGTGCAGGATACCTCTTCCAGCCAGACAAGCAGTATGATGTCTCCTACGACACCGGGGACAAGGCAATTCAGTGTGGCCGCCACGTGGATATCTTCAAGTTCTGGCTGATGTGGAAAGCAAAGGTATGACGGGAATAATTCAGGAAATAGAGCAGAAACGTAATTTGCACAGACTGGCTGGCAAAAGAGGGGCAAAGATATATCACAGATAATTCACTATATGTGGAATCAATATCTAGATAATTGAATTAACTGTTTTCTTTGTGAATGAAATTACTTTATTCCTTATGTCAAATTCTCTCTTCTTTCATTCAGTCTCCTCAATTTGAACTATTATGAAGTCTTCTTATAACATTCTCTTATAACAACTAAAAATTATGCCAAGATAAGGATTTCTACAGCAATCCTTGGGGATGCTGGAATTATTTAGTGCAGGCATAGAGAAAGATAAAAAAAATAAAATTACTGCATTATTCTGAGTAGAACCTTGAATTCTTTTTTTTTTTTTTGAGACAGGTCTCGCTCTGTAGCCCAGGCTGGAGTGCAGTAGCGTGATCTCAGCTCACTGCAAGCTCCGCCTCCCGGTGTCACGCCATTCTCCTGCCTCAGCCTCCCAAGTAGCTGAGACTACAGGGGCCTGCCACCACGCCCGGCTAATTTTTTAAAAAATATTTTTAGTAGAGACAGGGATTCACTGTGTTAGCCAGGATGGTCTCAATCTCCTAACCTCATGATCCGCCCGCCTCGGCCTCCCAAAGTGTTGGGATTACAGGCGTGAGCCACTGCGCCCAGCCCCTTGAATTCTTTAATGAGGTTTCTCATCATGGGATATGTATGACAGTTTTAACATCAACTTCAATAATGCCTTTCCCGTTGTTTGTACTTAATACACCACTCTGGAAAATGTATACTTTATTGTGAAAAATCCTACTGTTAGATGGTAGCATGCTGTGTCCACATTCATCAACCTTTTGGGTTTCATTTCTGTACCTAAGGAAAAAAGCTAACTATTGGAATTTCCCCCAAAATATGAGTGAGGGAGAGGATTACCATTTGACTATTTGTTTCAAAAATATTTGTGTGCAATCAAGTAAAAGAAATTTTGATTTCATAGTTTTATATTACATACCTTCTTTTTGTTTATTATAAATTAATTTTAATAATTTCTATGTTTAAGATTGAGTCTAACACCAAACAACAAGATTTTCTGGCAAAATTTTGAGTCAAATATTTCTTCTGTAGGAAAAATTTGGTAGATTATTAGTTTTTTCCTCAGGAAGTCATTTTGTCTTTTTTTTTTGAGACAGAGTTTCGTTCTTGTTGCCCAGGCTGGAGTTCAGAGGCATGATCTCTGCTCCCTGCAACCTCCGTCTCCCAGATTTAAGCAATTCTCCTGCCTCAGCCTTCCAAGTAGCTGAGATTACAGGCATGCGCCACCATGCCCATCTAATTTTATATTTTTACTAGAGACAGGGCTTCACCATGTTGGCCAGGCTAAACTTGAACTCCTGACCTCAAGTGATCCACCCACCTCGGCCTCCCAAAGTGCTGGGATTACAGGCATGAGCCACCGCACTCAGCTCTATTTTGACTTAATATATAAATAGTCTGAATTTGATTTCTATTACAAAGTAATAATAGGAATTTTAAACATATAAATAGCCATAGGCTGGGCATGGTGGCTCACACACGTAATCCCAGCACTTTGGGAGGCCAAGGCAGGCAGATCATTTGAGCTCAGGAGTTCAAGACCCGTCTGGGCAACAAGTGAGACCCCATCTCTACAAAAAAATACAAAAGTTAGTCAGGTGTGATGGCACATGCCTGTGGTCCCAGCTACTTAGGAGGCTGAGGTGGGAGGATCACTTGAGCCCCGGAGGTGGAGGTTGCAGTAAGCCGAGATCATGCCACTGCACTCCAGCCTGGGCAACAAAGTGAGACCCCATCTCAAAAAAAAAAAAAAAAGCCATAAACAGCAACAACAAAAAAGGAGTCCTGTCATTTTGAAATACAGTGACCACACAGCCTGTTTCAGTAATTTGTGTCTTCTTTTTCATTTCTAACAATAACCTCTTGAACCATCTGCTGGAGGTTTTGACCATAGTGATCGGTTGCTGAAATGGGACCCTGGTACAGGCTTCATTCCTAAGCGGACTGACTAGGGTGTACAGTCAGCAGTGACACTACCTGGGGAGGCTGATGCTTTCTCGGTGCTGGACTTCGCTCAGGCCCATTAGCAATCCAGAGCCAGCCTTGTGCATCTGCTCTCCTTGTTAACACCGACGCACTCAACCCTCATACTGCTGTTACTAATCAGCCATGCTGGCTTTTGAAACTCATGCTCAACCAGTTTGTCAATAGTTGGAACTATTGCAATATCAGGGCATATACTGAGACCAATGGCTCCCCCATCTGCCTGCCTGCCTGTCATCTAAAAGGCATAACACTGTTATGTGGAAGGTTGCCTGCCTGAGAGGACATGGGACATGTTTCACAAGGACTTACTGGTGGGGAAGATGAGTTCTACAGCAGTATCTTTCGAAGTTTCTATGATGAAGAACCAGTTATTTGTTGTTGTTGTTGTTGTTTTTCACCTATCATGGACCAATACCCTAAAGATGAATTGTTACAAAAATGAAATTTAAAAACATACAAAGAATAAGCCACTATTTTTTATTAGGGTCAACAGACAAAATCCCTTTGTCCAATTGCCATAAAATTTCCTATGCTTAATCTCAATTTCTACACTCATTTGATTGTAGACCAGTTATAGTTGTGGAGTGGCCTCAGTTCATAGATGACACTTTGAGTAGCACCATCCTAAAGCAAACCAGAATCAGGCGTAGGTCCAGTTGAGAATAACTACCCAGAGACTGGAGTGCCTTTGAAAGAGGAAGCGGGCACACATCATTTATTGCATGCACATCTGTGAAAAAGCTGACATATTTGATTAGATTGTTCTTCCTAACCATCTCCAAAAATACTTTTTTTGTTTATTTCCCATAGACAGGGACAGCATAGCCTTCCCAAATGCTCATCACAGGGAAATGCAACCACAAACATGACTTTTCTCTTTAAAACAGGGCACAGTGGGATTTGAAAACCAGATCAACAAATGCCTGGAACTGGCTGAATACCTGTATGCCAAGATTAAAAACAGAGAAGAATTTGAGATGGTTTTCAATGGCGAGGTAGGTAATCGTCATGGACCAGGTACACAGTATTTCCAGAAAAACTACTGAAGGAAGCTCCTGAAGCCGGATTTTCCCATGTTGCCAGAAACTGCTTCAAAATTTTTATTCTTATACACTCTTAATTCCTCTCTTTAATTCCTTCCATGTCTATGAACTTTTCTTCTGGTAGCACTGGGATGACTTTTTCCTTTATGTCTTTTAAAAGTGTGTTGCTCTTGGCCAGCTTTTGGTAGACAAGAGGTCTTTCTTTGACAGGTCTGAATCCTTCATCATTCTTGGGTTTGTTTTATGTTGAAACTTTATGAGAAAGTGTTTTTCAGGCTGGGCATGGTGGCTCACACCTGTAATCCCAGCATTTCGGGAGGCCAAGGCAGGAAGATTGCTTAAGTCAGGGGTTCAAGACCAGCCTGGGCAACATAGCAAGACCCTGTCTCTATAAGAAAAAGATATATAATTTATAAAAAGAAATTTTTAAAAATGATAAAGTGGTTTTCATTTCCAAGAAGCTTATAGGATGGGTATATTCTTACCTCCCAAGACTTGTTCTAAAATAAGGTTCTACTTAACATAGACTCGTAAGGAGGAGAGCAAGATAAAATTATCTCTGCCCTGAGTTCATGTGCATACTGCACACAGCAAAGTATTTGTCAATGTTTACCGAGTACCCACTGTGTGCCAGGCCTCCTGCTAGGTCCTAGATTCTAGAGTATTGAACAAAACAGATACATTCTCTGACCCAATGGAGCTTACACTGGAATAGGAGCCAGTGTTGAATAAAAGAAAATCCACTTATAAGCCAGTATAATATAACACTGCTTACAGTCAACATTATTCTATTTATCAGGCAACCTAAACTACTAGGAACACATGTGAATCACCAAATAAACAAAAAAGAGCCCTGGGCAGTTTAAAATCAATGACACTGCTCTGATCATTTACACACTAAACACTCTTAATAGCAGATTAAAAACAACAAATGTGATATCTCAAACCAATTAGAGGCAGGCACAGTAATGGCAACCAGCAAGAAAACTTTATAGCAAGAATACACAAAACCCAAAAAGCACGGGAATCTTTAGAGGAGGGACACTAAACAGTTTGAGGCATCTCAACAGGCCTTGCCTTATGCAAGCCTATTAATTGATATAACCAGTCTTAATGTTTATTATGATGGTCCTGAGTCATCAAGAAAAGATTCAATATCAATATAATAAACTCAGTAAAATATTCAGCATCCATAAACTATGTTTCAATTATCTTCTATGTGTGAGGCACTACAAAATGACAAGATGGACAGACAGATACCTTTTTAAAAAAATTGCCCAAATGTAATTATTTGTAACATTTCAGTGTTTAAAGTCAGTAACCTTAGTTACCTAGAAAATTGGTTGTAGGGAACAGCTCTCTTGCCAGATATGATTGGATAAATGAGGCATTGTTCTCCCTAGTGTGGAAGTAACATTGCCTTTGAGATGAACATTCAACCTCTTTCTTTGGTCTAAGAGACTTCCACCAAGGATGCATAGTGGTTTGGGAACAACTTTCTCTCAAGTTATCCTAATTTTCTTTGTTTGTCTGTTAAAATCTCTGCAGCCTGAGCACACAAACGTCTGTTTTTGGTATATTCCACAAAGCCTCAGGGGTGTGCCAGACAGCCCTCAACGACGGGAAAAGCTACACAAGGTATGGACTAGCTTTTTGTCTCATCTAATCCTCTGCAATTTCTCTGGCTGGCCAGGACATCCTCATTCCAGTGTGCCTTTCTAGTGGGGGAAATATAAAAAATAAAGCCCTGGGGTGGGTTTCTAGTAATGGGGTGGTGGGGAGCCATCTTGTTATATTCCTCTTGAGCCTGCATCGCCCCCTTACTGTGGTTACCACGGGAATGTCTAAAGGACATGTCTTATAGACAACACCACAAATTCAGGGTTTTGCATAACTCAGAGCCCAGGATACTGGCTGGCACATAGACTGTGTTTAACAAATATTTGTTGAATGGTTGTATGAATGAAATATTATTATTATTATTATTATTTTTTTTTTTTTTTGCGTTTGATATTGGAATATATTCTTAAATGAATGTGGTCATATTATACATCTTTTTTTGGTTGTTTTTTTTTTTTCTTTTTTTTTTTTTGGGATAATAAAAATATTTATAGTTGTATAGTGTTTGTTTCTACATTTTTTTTTTTTGCCAGCATCATTTTTTTAATTTAATTTTTTTTTTAATTTTTTTTGCATACAAAAACAATAAACATTTTCTAAAAATACATACAAACAAAAAGATGCATATCAAACATATTAGGAAGGTTGCACATGGGAAGTCGGGGAATAGAAATGGGGGGTGGGAGTTAAAATAAATGAGAGAGGGACTTTATATGGATCAGTGATAATAACTCAATCCTCTATTTGATAAAGAAGAGGGAGAAGGAAGAGGAAGAAAAAGAAAGTGGGATAAAGGATCAGAAAGGGAGGAAAATAGAAAAAATTAGAGTATGACTCCAGGGTAGACCTGTTTTGTTGTCACTGAGTTGGTTGGTTGGTTTGTCTGTTGTATTCTTCATGTTTCGCCAAGTTGGCCAGACTGGTCTTGAACTCCTAGCCCGAAGTGATCAACCCGCCTCGCCCCCCAGAGTGCCGGGACCACAGGCGTGAGCCACCACGTCCAGCCCCCACATTGCTTCTGGCCTCCGTGGTAGACCTCCCAGACAGAGCGGCCAGGCAAAGGAGCTCCTCACTTCTACCCAGACACGGGGCGGCCGGGCAGAGGAGCTCCTCACTTCCCAGACGGGGCGGCCAGGCAGAGACGCTCCTCACTTCTTCCCAGACGATAGGTGGCCGGGCAGAGGCGCTCCTCACTTCCCAGACGATGGGTGGCCGGGCAGAGGCGCTCCTCACTTCTTCCCGGACGGGGTGGCCGGGCAGAGGCGCTCCTCACTTCCCAGACGGGGCGGCCGGGCAGAGGCGCTCCTCACTTCCCAGACGATGGGTGGCCGGGCAGAGGCACTCCTCACTTCCCAGATGGGGCAGCCGGGCAGAGGCGCTCCTCACTTTCCAGACGATGGGTGGCCGGGCAGAGGCGCTCCTCACCTCCCAGATGATGGGTGGCCGGGCAGAGGAGCTCCTCACCTCCCAGACGATGGGTGGCTGGGCAGAGGCGCTCCTCACCTCCCAGACGGGGCGGCCGGGCAGAGGCGCTCCTCACTTCTTCCCGGACGGGGCGGCCGGGCATAGGCGCTCCTCACTTCTTCCCGACGGGGCGGCCGGGCAGAGGCGCTCCTCACTTCTTCCCGGACGGGGCGGCCGGGCAGAGGCGCTCCTCACTTCTTCCCGGACGGGGCGGCCGGGCAGAGGCGCTCCTCACTTCTTCCCGGACGGGGCGGCCGGGCAGAGGCGCTGCTCACTTCCCAGACGATGGGTGGCCGGGCAGAGGCGCTCCTCACTTCCCAGACGGGGCGGCCGGGCAGAGGCGCTCCTCACTTCCCAGACGGGGCAGCCGGGCAGAGGCGCTCCTCACTTCCCAGACAATGGGTGGCTGGGCAGAGGCGCTCCTCACCTCCCAGATGGGGCGGCCGGGCAGAGGCGCTCCTCACTTCTTCCCGGACGGGGCGGCCGGGCAGAGTCGCTCCTCACTTCTTCCCGGACGGGGCGGCCGGGCAGAGGCGCTCCTCACTTCTTCCCGGACGGGGCGGCCGGGCAGAGGCGCTCCTCACTTCTTCCCAGACGGGGCGGCCGGGCAGAGGCGCTGCTCACTTCCCAGACGATGGGTGGCCGGGCAGAGGCGCTCCTCACTTCCCAGATGGGGCGGCCGGGCAGAGGCGCTCCTCACTTCCCAGACGGGGCGGCCGGGCAGAGGCGCTCCTCACTTCCCAGACGATGGGTGGCCGGGCAGAGGCGCTCCTCACCTCCCAGATGGGGCGGCCGGGCAGAGGCGCTCCTCACTTCTTCCCGGATGGGGCGGCCGGGCAGAGGCGCTCCTCACTTCTTCCCGGACGGGGCGCCCGGGCAGAGGCGCTCCTCATTTCTTCCCGGACGGGGCGGCCGGGCAGAGGCGCTCCTCACTTCCCAGACGGGGTGGCCGGGCAGAGGCGCTCCTCACTTCCCAGACGGGGCGGCCGGGCAGAGGCGCTCCTCACTTCCCAGACGGGGTGGCCGGGCAGAGGCGCTCCTCACTTCCCAGACGGGGCGGCCGGGCAGAGGCGCTCCTCATTTCTTCCCGGACGGGGCGGCCGGGCAGAGGCGCTCCTCACTTCTTCCCGGACGGGGTGGCCGGGCAGAGGCGCTGCTCACTTCCCAGACGGGGCGGCCGGGCAGAGGCGCTCCTCACTTCCCAGACGGGGTGGCCGGGCAGAGGCGCTCCTCACTTCCCAGACGGTGGGTGGCCGGGCAGAGGCGCTCCTCACTTCCCAGACGATGGGTGGCCGGGCAGAGGCGCTCCTCACTTCTTCCCGGATGGGGCGGCCGGGTAGAGGCGCTCCTCACTTCTTCCCGGATGGGGCGGCCGGGCAGAGGCGCTCCTCACTTCTTCCCGGATGGGGCGCCCGGGCAGAGGCGCTCCTCATTTCTTCCCGGACGGGGCGGCCGGGCAGAGGCGCTCCTCACTTCCCAGACGGGGCGGCCGGGCAGAGGGGCTCCTCACTTCTTCCCGGACGGGGCGGCCGGGCAGAGGCGCTCCTCACTTCTTCCCGGACGAGGCGGCCGGGCAGAGGCGCTCCTCATTTCTTCCCGGACGGGGCGGCCGGGCAGAGGCGCTCCTCACTTCTTCCCGGACGGGGCGGCCGGGCAGAGGCGCTCCTCACTTCTTCCCGGACGGGGCGGCCGGGCAGAGGCGCTCCTCACTTCTTCCCGGACGGGGCGGCCGGGCAGAGGTGCTCCTCACTTCCTCCCGGACGGGGCGGCCGGGCAGAGGCGCTCCTCACCTCCCAGACGATGGGAGGCCGGGCAGAGGCGCTCCTCACTTCCCAGACGATGGGTGGCCGGGCAGAGGCGCTCCTCACTTCCCAGACGGGGCGGCCGGGCAGAGGTGCTCCTCACTTCCCAGACGGGGTGGCCGGGCAGAGGCGCTCCTCACTTCCCAGATGATGGGTGGCCGGGCAGAGGCGCTCCTCACTTCCCAGACGATGGGTGGCCGGGCAGAGGTGCTCCTCACTTCCCAGACGGGGCGGCCGGGCAGAGGCGCTCCTCACTTCCCAGACGGTGGGTGGCCGGGTAGAGGCGCTCCTCACTTCCCAGACGGTGGGTGGCGGGGCAGAGGCGCTCCTCACTTCCCAGACGGTGGGTGGCCGGGCAGAGGCGCTCCTCACTTCCCAGACGGTGGGTGGCCGGGCAGAGGCGCTCCTCACTTCCCAGATGGGGCGGCCGGGCAGAGGCGCTCCTCACTTCCCAGACGGGGCGGCCGGGCAGAGGCGCTCCTCACTTCCCAGACGATGGGTGGCCGGGCAGAGGCGCTCCTCACCTCCCAGATGGGGCGGCCGGGCAGAGGCGCTCCTCACTTCTTCCCGGATGGGGCGGCCGGGCAGAGGCGCTCCTCACTTCTTCCCGGACGGGGCGCCCGGGCAGAGGCGCTCCTCATTTCTTCCCGGACGGGGCGGCCGGGCAGAGGCGCTCCTCACTTCCCAGACGGGGTGGCCGGGCAGAGGCGCTCCTCACTTCCCAGACGGGGCGGCCGGGCAGAGGCGCTCCTCACTTCCCAGACGGGGTGGCCAGGCAGAGGCGCTCCTCACTTCCCAGACGGGGCGGCCGGGCAGAGGCGCTCCTCATTTCTTCCCGGACGGGGCGGCCGGGCAGAGGCGCTCCTCACTTCTTCCCGGACGGGGTGGCCGGGCAGAGGCGCTGCTCACTTCCCAGACGGGGCGGCCGGGCAGAGGCGCTCCTCACTTCCCAGACGGGGTGGCCGGGCAGAGGCGCTCCTCACTTCCCAGACGGGGTGGCCGGGCAGAGGCGCTCCTCACTTCCCAGACGGTGGGTGGCCGGGCAGAGGCGCTCCTCACTTCCCAGACGATGGGTGGCCGGGCAGAGGCGCTCCTCACTTCTTCCCGGATGGGGCGGCCGGGTAGAGGCGCTCCTCACTTCTTCCCGGATGGGGCGGCCGGGCAGAGGCGCTCCTCACTTCTTCCCGGATGGGGCGCCCGGGCAGAGGCGCTCCTCATTTCTTCCCGGACGGGGCGGCCGGGCAGAGGCGCTCCTCACTTCCCAGACGGGGCGGCCGGGCAGAGGGGCTCCTCACTTCTTCCCGGACGGGGCGGCCGGGCAGAGGCGCTCCTCACTTCTTCCCGGACGAGGCGGCCGGGCAGAGGCGCTCCTCATTTCTTCCCGGACGGGGCGGCCGGGCAGAGGCGCTCCTCACTTCTTCCCGGACGGGGCGGCCGGGCAGAGGCGCTCCTCACTTCTTCCCGGACGGGGCGGCCAGGCAGAGGCGCTCCTCACTTCTTCCCGGACGGGGCGGCCGGGCAGAGGTGCTCCTCACTTCCTCCCGGACGGGGCGGCCGGGCAGAGGCGCTCCTCACCTCCCAGACGATGGGAGGCCGGGCAGAGGCGCTCCTCACTTCCCAGACGATGGGTGGCCGGGCAGAGGCGCTCCTCACTTCCCAGACGGGGCGGCCGGGCAGAGGTGCTCCTCACTTCCCAGACGGGGTGGCCGGGCAGAGGCGCTCCTCACTTCCCAGATGATGGGTGGCCGGGCAGAGGCGCTCCTCACTTCCCAGACGATGGGTGGCCGGGCAGAGGTGCTCCTCACTTCCCAGACGGGGCGGCCGGGCAGAGGCGCTCCTCACTTCCCAGACGGTGGGTGGCCGGGTAGAGGCGCTCCTCACTTCCCAGACGGTGGGTGGCGGGGCAGAGGCGCTCCTCACTTCCCAGACGGTGGGTGGCCGGGCAGAGGCGCTCCTCACTTCCCAGACGGTGGGTGGCCGGGCAGAGGCGCTCCTCACTTCCCAGACGGTGGGTGGCCGGGCAGAGGCGCTCCTCACTTCCCAGACGGTGGGTGGCCGGGCCGAGGCGCTCCTCACTTCCCAGACGGTGGGTGGCCGGGCAGAGGCGCTCCTCACTTCCCAGACGGGGCGGCCGGGCAGAGGCGCTCCTCACTTCCCAGACGGGGCGGCCGGGCAGAGGCGCTCCCCACCTCCCAGATGGGGCGGCGGCCGGGCAGGGGCTGCAATCCCAGCACCCTGGTAGGCCAAGGCAGGCGGCTGGGGGGCAGAGGCTGCCGCGAGGCCAGACCACGCCACCGCACTCCAGCCCGGGCAACACCGAGCACCGGGTGAGCGAGACTCCGTCTGTAGTCCCAGTACCTCGGGAGGCTGAGGCGGGCAGAGCACTCGGTGTCAGGAGCTGGCGACCAGCGTGGCCAAGATGGCGAACGCGTGCCTGCAGCGAAAGGAGAAAAGGCAGGTAGCGGTCGCGCGCGCCGGCAGTCCCAGGCAGTCCGCGGCCCGGGCAGGAGCAAGCGGAGTAGATTGTAGCCTGGGCCAGAGAGGGAAAGAGAAAAAGAAAGAAAGAAAGAAAGAAAGAGAGAGAGAGAGAGAGAGGGAGGGAGGGAGGGAGGGAGGGAGGGAGGATGAATGAAATATTATATAAATTATATATAATCTCTGTGACTCGCTTAGCTGAAACCTAAGGCAACATTTCCGAAGACCTTCTGAAGATCTCAGATAAAGTGACCAGGTTCACAACTGTTTTTGAAGAAGGGAAATTCACACTGTGCATTTTAGAGTATGCAAGAAGAACATAAATAAATAAAAATATTCTCCATGGAGAATTGTCTCCTTGTCCTTGGTTGATGTTCTTCATTAAAGGAGCCCTATGCAGGGTAAGGGAATAATGTGCATATTCCTAGGGACATCTAGATTAAACTGTGTCTGTTACAATAACATTTTAAGTCTAGCCCACTGTAATGCTGATCCATTCTAGCTGTTTTCTATATCCAGTTTATATCTTATCCAGGGTTCTTAAGATTATATGTAATTTATATAATATTTCATTCATACAACCATTCAACAAATATTTGTTAAACACAGTCTATGTGCCAGCCAGTATCCTGGGCTCTGGGTTATGCAAAACCCTGAATTTGTGGTGTTGTCTATAAGAGTTTTTTGGTTTTGTCTTCATTTTTTATTGTACTATCATTGTTCCATGACTGACTTTCAAAATTCGATTGCACAGTACTTTCTGAGGGAACTTGTGACCAGGTAGTCATTTGATATTAGCCCCCAAAGATTCCTGGATGTGAAATATTTCTTTGTTTTTATGTCAATGTAAACACAAATAGTAAAATGCAAGTTGGGTTGAATTGTTAAAAAGAGAGGGTGTTAATATCAATCTTGAGTTTTGTTTTGTGTTTTCCATCACAAGGTGGCTCCAAAAATCAAAGCCCTGATGATGGAGTCAGGCACGACCATGGTTGGCTACCAGCCCCAAGGGGACAAGGCCAACTTCTTCCGGATGGTCATCTCCAACCCAGCCGCTACCCAGTCTGACATTGACTTCCTCATTGAGGAGATAGAAAGACTGGGCCAGGATCTGTAATCATCCTTCCCAGAACATGAATTTATGGGAATGCTTTTCCCTCTGGCACTCCACAACAAACCTCTATATGTTGCTGAAACACATAGGCCATTTCATTGAGGGAAAACATAATATCTTGAAGAATATTGTTAAAACCTTACTTAAAGCTTGTTTGTTATAGTTAGCAGGAAATAGTGTCCTTTTTAAAAAGTTGCACATTAGGAACACAGTATATATGTACAGTTATACATACCTCTCTCTATATATACATGTATAGTGAATGTGGCTTAGTAATAGATCACAGCATGTTTCCTGCTCCAAGAGAATTCACTTTACCTTCAGCAGTTACCGAGGAGCTAAACATGCTGCCAACCAGCTTGTCCAACAACTCCAGGAAAGCTGTTTTTCAAAACGCCATGTCCTAGGGACCAAGGGAAATGCTGTTGGTGAGAATCGACCTCACTATCAGTGTTTCTCCACCTGAAGTGATGATGGATGAGAAAAAACACCACCAAATGACAAGTCACACCCTCCCTATTAGTATCCTCTTAGGGGAAAATAGTAGCAGAGTCATTGTTACAGGTGTACCACGGCTGTATTTTTAGAGATTAATTTGTGTGGATTGTGTAAATTCCTGTTGTCTGACCTTGGTGGTGGGAGGGGGAGACTATGCGTCATGATTTCAATGATTGTTTAATTGTAGGTCAATGAAATATTTGCTTATTTATATTCAGAGATGTACCATGTTAAAGAGGCGTCTTGTATTTTCTTCCCATTTGTAATGTATCTTGTTTATATTTGAAGTAAGTTCTGAAAACTGTTTATGGTATTTTCGTGCATTTGTGAGCCAAAGAGAAAAGATTAAAATTAGTGAGACTTGTATTTATATTAGAGTGCCCTTAAAATAATGATTTAAGCATTTTACCATCTGTAAGAGAATTCTAAGATTGTACATAGAGTCATATATATGGAAATCCTGTTACTTAAATAGCATCTGCTCTTCTCTTACCCTCTCTGTCTGGCTGTACGTCTGGTGTTCTCAATGCTTTTCTAGTAACTTGGATAATAACTAGATCTCCTGTAATTTTGTAGTAGTTGATGACCAATCTCTGTGATTCGCTTAGCTGAAACCTAAGGCAACATTTCTGAAGACCTTCTGAAGATCTCAGATAAAGTGACCAGGCTCACAACTGTTTCTGAAGAAGGGAAATTCACACTGTGCGTTTTAGAGTATGCAAGAAGAACATAAATAAATAAAAATATTCTCCATGGAGAATTTGAACAAAATTTTCTTCTAGTTTGTGTTTCACACAGAGATGTTTCTAATTAGAGTTCCTTGGGTTGCCCATAGCCCATTTGCTTTCTATTGGCTGACTTTAGGTGATGCTCAGTACCCTGATTAAGCTGAAGGAGACTCGATCCGTTGTCACAGGCTCTGAAGCTCCTCATCTATAAAATCATTACGGGCTGGGCATGGTGGTGCATGCCTGTAATCCTAGCACTTTGGGAGGCTGAGGCAGGCAGATAACTTGAGCTCAGGAGTTTGAGACCAGCCTGCGCAACAGGGCGAAACCCTGTCTCTGCAAAAAATATAAAAATTAGCCAGCTGTGGTGATGCGCACCTGTGGTCCAAGCTACTTGGGAACCTGAGGTGCAAGGATCACTTGAGCCCAGGAGATCGAGGCTGCAGTGAGCTGAAATCATGCCACTGCACTCCAGCCTGGGTGACAGAGTGAGACCCTGTCTCAATCAATCAATAAAATCATTATGATTATAATTAATTAAATGTGCAGTTCAAGCCTTGAGAAAGAAAAGCCATCCGTTTCTCCTTTTCCTACTTGCATCTTGGAGTTACATTCATTCAGTCATTCAACAAAAGACAAGTATTCCTTCTAGTGGGCATCTTACATCACTTGGTGTCTCTGCTAACTGAATGCCTCTAAGGTCACAGAAGCATAACTTCCTGCTGCTTTATGCTTGTAGAGTGGTCCCAATTCACTTCCTAGGGAAATACATATTGGTGCTGGATCATTAGGATATGGGACTCATTTTCTACAATATTCTTTGTGTGTGTGTGTGTGACAGAGTCTCACTTTGTCGCCAGGCTGGAGTGCAGTGGCGCCATCTCGGCTCACTGCAACTTCCGCCTCCCCGGTTCAAGTTATTCTCCTGCCTCAGTCTCCTGAGTAGCTGGGATTACAGGCGTGCATCACCACACCCAGCTAATTTTTGTATTTTTAGTAGAGCCAGGGTTTCCCCATGTTGGCCAGGATGGTCTCGATCTCTTGACCTCATGATCTGCCCGCCTCGACCTCCCAAAGTGCTGGGATTACAGGCGTGAGCCACTGTGCCCGGCCCATTTTCTACAATATTTTATTCAGCTATATTAATACAATATCACTCATTCAGAATACAAGAAGCTCCCTATTTAGCACAGGTAGGGAATACAGAAGAGTCCTTTGTAATTAGCACACTGATTGCCTGTAACCATTGTATTAAACGACTCTATAGAGAGTGATCATAAAGCCACTTATTCTTTCTCTCACTGTTTCTTTAAAACTCCTCTGGGGGGATGATTTTTCGCATGCCCCCATTTGAATTTAGGCCAATCCCATAGCTTTTCTGGCCTCTCGGGTGCATGAACAGACTCAGTTTTGCAACTGAGGGTCCAGCTTGATTTAATAAGAAAAGTTTCAAATTTTATACGATATAGAGTTTCTCCCCCCTCCCCCTGATCTGGCACTGCTTCAGCTGCAAGCCTACAGTGGCAGGGAGAGCAAGGCTGATGTTGAGTGAGGTCACCTTTTTTCTTCATCTTTCAGCTTATCTCCCTAGCTCTTGTGCTTCCTCATTCAGGGTCAGGCCTAGAGGGAGAGAGGGTTAAAGTGACAAAATTTTACATGGCTATTAAATTGTCATTGGGCATCAAGGTCCCTGGAAGATGAGTTTTTGGTTTTTGGGGGGTTTTTTTGAGAAATTTTCTGGAGTGAATGAGGATTTTTTGAATTAAGGTAAAATTTAGATACAATAAAACTCTTTATAGTGTACTGTATATAGTTTTCTGTGGATTTTGACAAACCCATTCAGTCATGTATTAATAACTATCATCATGATCAAGGTCTACAACAGGTCTATCACCCCAATGAGTTTTCCATCCCCCTTTGTACTGAACACCTCTCCTCCTCAGCCCTTGGCAACTTCTGCTTTGTTTTCTGTCCCTAGACTTTTGCCTTTCCCACCATGTAAACGGAATCATATAATATGTAGTCTTTTTTTAGTCTGGTTTCTTTTGCTTAACGTAGTGCACTTGAAATTCATCCATGTGATCTCTGTATCAGTGTTCATTCCTTTTCACTACTGCATAGTATTCCATTTGCATAGATGTACCATACTCTGTTTATCCATCCCTTAGTAGAGGGAAATTTCTGTTGTTTCCAGTTTTTTTTTGGCTATTAGAATAAAGCTACTGGAAACAGTGTGCAGATTTTTGTGTGAACATAAATTTCATTTAACTTGGGTAAATACCTATGTGTAGGATTGCAAGATAATATTAATACTATGTTTAATTTCATTAGAAACTGCTTAACTATTTTCCAAAGTGGCTGTACCATTTTGCATTCTCACCAGCAATGCACAAATATTCCAGTTGCTCCATATTCTTGCTGACACTTGGTACTGTCATTTTCCCCCCATGCTGGCCATTCTAAAAGTGTTATCTTGTGGTTTTAATTTGCTTTTTCATGAAGCACTTTTGAAGGATCCCTCTAGGGTCCTCCCAGCTCATTGCACAGGAGGCAGTAAGGATTTATCCTCCTGCAACCACTTAGGACTCAGACCCTCAGGCCTGGGCCCCTGGCAGTCTACACTGTCCAGACCTTGTAGTTGGGATCCTTTCTTCTCCAAGTTGTACATTTGGCCAGGATGCCTTTTATTTACAATCAGTTACTGGCCAGGTGCAGTGGCTCACGTCTGTGAACCCAGCACTTTGGAAGGCCAAAGTGGAAGGATTGCTTGAGCCCAGGAGTTCAAGGCCAGCCTGGGCAACATTGGGAGATCCCATCTCTACAAAAAATAAAAATATAGCTGGGAGTGTGGTGGTGAGCCCCTGTGGTCCCAGCTACTCAGAAGGCTGAGGTGGGAAGATCACTGGAGCCCAAGAGGTCAAGGCTGCAGTGAGCTGTGATCATGCCACTGCATTCCAGCCTGAGCAACAGAGTGAGACACCAACTCAAAAAAACAGAAACAAAAACAAAATCCTCCTTAGATAATCTACAATAACTGATTTTTTTTTTTTTTTGAGACAGGGTTCCGCTTTGTCACCCAGGCTGGAGTATTGTGGCATGATCACAGCTCACTGCAGCCTCGAACTCCTGGGCTTAAGCAATCCTCCCACCTCAGCCTCCCAAGTAACTGGGACTGCAGGTGCATGCCACCATGCCCAGCTAATTTTTTATTTTTTTGTAGAGATGGAGTTTCATTCTGTTGGCCAGACTAGTCTCAAACTCCTGAACTCAACTGATCCTTTCACCTTGGCCTCCCAAACTGCTAGAATTACAGGCATAAGCCACTGTGCCTGACCAAGAAGGGCTTTATTAGACATACATGTATAGGACGAAGGGTGATGACATTATACTTGAGTACCCATTACTTAGCCTAAGATATAGAACATTATTATTATCATGACCTTAGCACTCTCCAACCCCGACATGAACCTTCCCTAATTGGATGCTTCCCACTCTCTAAGAAGTGATCACTATTCTGAATTTTGTGTTACTCTCTTATTTTTCTATATAGTTTTACCACATACTCATGAATCCTTATTGTTTAGTCTTACCTGATTTTGCACTTTATGTAAACAGAATAATACAGAATTTTATACTTCTGTGGCTTGTCTTTCTAGTCAACATTATGATTTTGTTGTCCAGAGCTAACCTGTAGGGAGACCTTGTGCAGTTTAAAATAAAAAAGATACCCCTTTCTTGATAGCCAAGCATCCCTGTGCCAGTGGAGCTGGAATAGACTTCAGCGCCTACTCAACCCACTGGAACACCCTGCAAACACGGTCTCATGTAGAAGCCTCATGGTTTTGAGAGTCACCTTTGACAATGGCTCCAGCTTTAATTCATTCATTTTTATGGCTGCAATGCTATTACAGGGTATGAATATACTTCAGAAGGTTTATCCATTCTATTGGGGGTGAATATATGAGTTTTTCCAGTTTTGCCTTTAGAGATAACACTGCTATGAGCATTCTAGTACTTGTTTTCTGGGGCACATGTACAAAAGTTTTTCTAAGGTTTATACCTAGAAGTGAAATTGCTGGGTCACAAGGTATTTATTGAACTTTACTGAGTAGAGTGGTCATACCAAGTTGCACTTCAAGCAGCCATGCACATTGTTCTATAACTTCACCATCAGTTGGCCTAAGATTTTTGCCAGCCTGGCAAGTATGAAATAGTATCTAATTGTAAATTTAATTTGTCTCTCCCTGATTACAAATGAGGTTGAGCATCTTTTCACATTATTATGAACCATTTGTGTTCTGTCTTCTATGAAATGCCTAAATCATGCCTTTTGTCAAATTTTCAATTGTCTTTTTCTTTTGATTCTTTAGGTATTCTTTATATATTCCAAATCCTAATTCTTTTTAATTATGTTTGGCAAATGTCTTCTTCTAATTCAGGGCTACCCTTTTTACTCAGTTAATAGTCTTTTCTGAAAATATAAGTTCTTAAATTTAATGTAAATTTATCAATTATTTTCATTGTCTCTGCTTTTCTTGTATGTCTTCTTTAAGAAATTCTTCCCTATCCCAAAGTCATAAAGACATTCTCATATATTGGCTTTTAAGTTTTAAGGTTTTATGCCTTTCACATTTAAGTCTTTAATCCACCTTGAATTTATTTTTGTGTTTGGTTCTTTTTTGAGACTGAAAGGGCTATTAATAGCCCCTCGATCTTCCATATAAATTTAGAACCAATTCATCAAGTTTCTAAAAAATTCCTATTGGCATTTTTATTGAAATTTCATTGAATCTGTGGATCAACTGAAGAACACTAACATCTTTTTAATATGACTTTTTTTAATAAAAAAAGTGTAGTATATATTTCCACTTAACTAGGTCATCTTTAATGTATTTCAGTAGTTTCACAACAGTCATAGACAACTTTTTTTTCTCTCTTTGAGGTGGGGTCTCACTCTGTCACCCAGGCTGGAGTGCAGTGGCATGATCTCGGCTCAATGCAGCCTCGACCTCCTGGGCTCAAGTGATCATCCCACCACAGCCTCCCAAGTAGCTGGGACCACAGGCACACACCACCATGCCCAGCTAATTTTTTGTATTTTGGTGGAGATGGTGTTTCACTATGTCACCCAGGCTAGTCTCGAACTCCTGAGCTCAAGAAATCTGCCTGCCTCAGCCTCCCAAAGTGCTGAGATTACAGGCATGTGCCACCGCACCCCATCCACGCAAAACTTTTGATAGATTTATTTGTAGATGCTTTATATTGTTGTTATTTTTAATGGCATCTCTTAAAAATTACATTTTCCAACTGTTGCTGATGTATAGAAATATAATTGCCTTCTAATGAAGGATTTTTTAAAAAAAGAAGGAAAGCAATTAAAAAGAACAACAACAAAAAAGAAATGTAATTGCCTTTTGGTTGATGATTTTATATCCAGAAAGCTTGCTAAAATGCAAATAATTTGTTTCTTTAATGCTTTCCAAACAGACAAATATACCATCCATGAATAATGGCAACTTTGCCTATTCATTTCTGATTCTTGTGTCTTTTATTTTGCTTTTCCTTGATATACTAAACAGTCCAGGATATCCAGTACAGCATGCAAAGAAGTGTTAGTAGTAGGCATCTTTACCTGATTCCTGATATTAGAGGGAATGCTTTCACCAGTCACCATTTGGTTTCACATTTCCTTTAGTTTTTTTGTAGATCTCCTTTAATGTAATGACATTTCTTTTAATTTTTAGTTTCTATAGTAAATAAATGTTTAATTTCATCGACTTTTTCTGCATTTGTTGAGATGATCATCTTTCTTCTTCATGTGTTAATGTGGCATTATTCATAAACTAAATTTTCCATGTCTTGAGTCAGTTTTTGTGAGTTGTATTTTTCCAGGAATTTACACATACTTTAAGTTTTCGGATTTATTGGCATAAAGTTGTCTATAATATTCTCTTATTTTTAAAATTTGTTTCTATCTGTACATTCCCCATTTTTTCTTAATAGTGTTAATTTGTGTCTTCTTTCATTATTGCTTTATCTTAGCAGACGTTTGTCAGTTTCATTAAACTTTTCAGAAAATGTTTGTCTTTGTCAATATTCTCAATTGTATGGTTGTTTTTTACTTCATTAATTTATCTTTCTATATGTATTATTTCCTTCCCTCTACTTAAATTTTTTTTTTTTTTTAGTTTCGTCTGCTGTTCCTATTTCTTTCTTTTCTTTTCTTTTCTTTTTTCTGAGACAGAGTCTTGCTGTGTCTCCCAGGCGGGAGTGCAGTGGCGCGATCTCAGCTCACTGCAACCTCCGCCCCCTGGGTTCACGCCATTCTCCTGCTTCAGCCTCCCGAGTAGCTGGGACTACAGGCGCCTGCCACCACGCCCGGCTAATTTTTTTTTTTTTTTTGCATTTTTAGTAGAGATGGGGTTTCACCGTGTTAGCCAGGATTGCCTCAATCTCCTGACCTTGTGATCCGCCCGCCTTAGCCTCCCAAAGTGCTGGAATTACAGGCGTGAGCCTCTGCGCCAGGCCTGCTGTTCCTATTTCTAACTTCTCAGGTTGTATACATGGATCATTAATTTTGAGCTTTTCTTCTTTTCTAATGGTAGCATTAAGAATAAATATTTCCCTATGAGCATCCCTTTAACCATATACTACAAGGTTTGGCACATATTATTTTGTTATCATTTGATTCTAAATACAGTGAATTTATCAATTTTCTCTTGTAGTTGGATAATTTTTGCGCTATTATTAGGTATAAACAAATTTATCATTCTCATATTTTTCTGGTGATTTAAGCTTTTATCACTATGTAGTGACCAGTGTTGGGTGTGGGGGTTTTTTGCCTTTTTGTCTAATAGCCTATTTTGTCTTATATTAATATAGCTATACCGTATTTCTTTAGATTAGTCTCTGCTTGATATACATTTTCTTTTTTTTTTTAACGAATGAGGCAATTTATTAACCCAGCATGGTTTGTTCTAATGCTTCTTGTTGGCAGCTGCCACCTGTCTGGCGATTCTGTCCAGATCTCTCTGTCCCTGAGGTGTCAGTTTGCGGCCCCCATCTTGGTCCTTTTCCACCATTTTCAGCCTCTCCAGGGCTTGGAGGACCCGGCCGGCCACACTCTTGGAGCCTCGGCTGAAGTGGCTGGGCATGACGCCGTTTCTCTGACGTCCCCCATAGATCTTGGTCATGGAGCCAACCCCGGTGCCACCCGGGAGGTACAGGTGCCGCGCTGTGGAAGCAACTCGCGTGTAGAACCAGTTCTCATCGTAGGGAGCAAGCTCTTTGTGCTTGGCCAGCTTGACGGTGTCCACCCATTCGGGGACTTTCAGCTTCCCAGACTTTTTGAGGAAGACTGCCAGAGCTCTGACGAACTCCTGCTGGTTCACGTCTTTTACAGTAACTCCAGACATCATGCGGCCTCCGCGCTGCCAGCCAGGGGAAAGCACATTTTCTTCTTTTAAGGATATTTCTGTATCCTTATGATTTAGGTTTGTGTTGTATAAATGGCCTAGAGCTAGATTTTATCATTTTCTTTTTTCGTTTTTGTTTGTTTGTTTCTTTTGAGACAGGGTCTCGCTCTGTCACGTGCTGGAGTGCAATGCCATTCTCATGGCTCACTGCAGTCTCCTGATCCTGGGCTCAAGCGATCCTCCTGCCTCAGCCTCCTGAGTAGCTGGGACCACAAGCATGTACCACCACACCCAGCTAATTTTTGTATTTTTTGTGGAGACAGGGTTTCAAACTCCTGAACTCAAGCAATCCACCCACCTCAGCCTCCCAAAGTGCTGGGATTACAGACATGAGCCACCATGCCTGGCCCTTTTTCTGACCCTCTTTGTCTTTTAACTGAAGGATGCCGTTCATTTCATTTATTGTGATTACTGATATATTTTGATTTAATTCTATCATCTTATTTTGTGCTGTTTGTTCCACTTTTTCTGTTCTTTTTTCTCTGCTTGTCAAAAAATGTGGATTCATTGAGGTTTGCTTTTGTTTCTTTTGTTTTTCTGATTTTCCCCCTCTGCTTATAAGTTATATTCTCTATGTCTGTTTTTCATTGGTTACTCTAGATACAACAACATAAATATTTCACCATTTCAAAAGTTAATAATTTTATTCTCCTCATGAGTCATTTAAGAATCCAAGAATACTTTTACTCTGATCCTCTTCCCAATATGTATGCCAATGCTCTCCAGTATTTTAAGTCTCTCTTCTTTTAACCCCACAATTCGTACATTATTAATAATTTTGTTCGATTGATTTTTGCTTGATGTGCCCACATATTTACCACTGCGTTTGTGCATGATTCCCTCTTACATCTCAGACCTTTCATTTGGGTCATTTTCTTTTTTCCTGATCTGCATATGTTTGAACTTTTCCTTTTTGAAGCCTATTAATAGCCCCTCTCTAGAAGGAGCTCTCTAACTTTGTCTGCTTTGTGGGCATCATTTCTGAGGCTGGTTTGAAAGCACAATGATCCAGGTGATTTGCTGCCTTGAGGATGGCAACAGTAACTCTTAGATAAAACATATTTTGTTAAACAGGAAATGTTCCAGTCACACCACAGGGCTCTGCCTCTAGGCATTATGAGGCCTCTGTTATCTCTTACACATAAAGGATACCAGATACATGCATCAAAATGTACCTGCCAGAATCTTAAATCCCTTAATCTGAGCTAATGATATAAAGCAAATTTATAAAGAAAATCTCACTATATTTTGGGCTGAAAAGTGGAATTCTTTATAATAAATGTGGTATGCAAGGTTGCTTTAATATTCCAATAAAACCACTTCAAAATTCCTATTCCTGGTTCCCTCGTTCTCCATAATGGACGTTTGTGTTTTATGCCTGCCTGGCATCTATTGTTTCTTCTTCTGGTCATATCACCCTCATTTTTCTTTGAGAAAATACTCTTTCTTCATTCTTTCCCAATGAAAGTAAAGGGATGAGCTCACCTTCTGATTCCAGAGGTGGTCACCCAACTCAAGTGTGGTCAATCAAGGCATTCTAATCCTCTGGGCAAAATGGATGGACACCTGACCCTAGACAGGCTGATGAGATTCCTGAGGTGAGATCATGAAGCCCCAGACCAGTACTGCAGGCTGTACAAGCTTCCTGAGGTCTCACCAGAAGCAGAGCAGATACTGGCACCATGCTTGTATAGACTGCAGAACTGTGAGCCAGTTAAACCTCTTTTCTTTATAAATTATCCAGTCTCAGGTATTCCTCTGGGGAGCCCTCAAAGCAACTGTGTGTGGGTGATATGGTTTAGGTGTGTTTGTTCCCTGCAAATCTCATGTTGAAATGTAATCCCGAATGATGTAGGTGGGGTCTGGTGGCCTAACACAGTGGGGGGAAAAGAAGAGGGCATGAGGGATGGCATTCTACTTTGTAGCAGGCTAATGAGTTGGGGTTTTCTGTTTGCCCCAAAATTGGTGCCTAGGATCCAATGCTGGAGACAAAAAGGCGGTAAGTACCCCACATTCTGAAGAAAGTGGCCGACCATTGGGATGCTCACCACACTCACAGCTTACTGAGCAGGGTGGGGTGGGCGTTGAGCTGGCCCTTCTTTTTTTTTTTTTTGAGATGGAGTCTCACTCTGTTGCCCAGGCTGGAGTGTAGTGGTGTGATCTCAGCTCACTGCAACTTCTGCCTCCCGGGTTCATGCCATTCTCCTGCCTCAGCCTCCTGAGTAGCTG
This sequence comes from Symphalangus syndactylus, assembly GCF_028878055.3. Lineage (NCBI taxonomy): Eukaryota > Metazoa > Chordata > Mammalia > Primates > Hylobatidae > Symphalangus > Symphalangus syndactylus. The sequence goes on from NC_072430.2 coordinate 74,798,625, forward strand.
GGACTGCAGGCGCATGCCACCACGCCCGGCTAATTTTTGTATTTTTAGTAGAAACGGGGTTTCACCATGTTGGTCAGGCTGGTCTCGAACTCCTGACCTCAGGTGATCCGCCTGCTTCGGTCTCCCAAAGTGCTGGGATTGCAGGTGTGAGCCACCACGCCTGGCTGAGCTGGCCCTTCTAACACCAGCCATAGCCTCGAACCAGCCCCCAACCCCACCACCTTCTCAGAGAGGACAGAAGGGATTTGTTAGGGTTGTGAGTTGGGGCCCAACACCCCATTGCAGCTAGAGCCTGGAGGCTGAAGAGGAGGCAGCATCCCAGAGGTGATACAGCCCTTCCACTCTGAGGGAAAGTGGAAGGAGAGGACCAGAGCAGTTCACGGCCCTGTCCCAACCACTGCTTTTCCTTTGAGCCATAAGCCTGACAAGATGGGAAAATAGACAGCTTTGAGAAGCTGGAACATCTTTAATAATCAAGGGTGTTCAGGAAGTTATGGAATCTAAGCTGGTGGTGGTATTTCTAATGAGAAAGAGATAATAATTGGGAAAGGAGACAAAGACAAATAAAACCAGTTCATGTTTTACCGCACCCAGTTAAGACTGTACAAAAATGTTTATAACTTATTTACAATAATGGCAGAATAAGCACCAGGGATCTTCTTTTTGCGGGGTGGAGGGGCACGGAGTCTTGCTCTGTCACCCAGGCTGGAGTCAGTAGCGCAATCTCGGCTCACTGCAACTTCCGCCTCCCAGGTTCAAGCGATTCCTCCTGCCTCAGCCTCCTGAGTAGCAGGGATTACAGGCACATGCCACCACGCTAATTTTTGACTAATTTTTGTATTTTTAGTAGAGAATAATTTTTGTATTTTTAGTAGAGACAGGGTTTCACTATGTTGGCCAGGCTGCTTGAACTCCTGACCTCAGGTGATCCACCCGCCTCAGCCTCCCAAACTGCTGGGATTACAGACATGAGCCAGCACACCTGGCCATATCTTTTTTTTTTTAGGCAGGGCCTCACTCTGTTGCCCAGGCTCGAGTACAGTGGTGCAATTATGGTTCATTGCAGCCTTGACCTCCTGGGCTCAAGTGATCCTCTCTGCTTAGCCTCCCGAGTAGCTGAGACCACAGGCACACACCATCACACCCAGCTAATTTTTTGTATTGTTTGTAGAGACAGGGTTTCGCTGTGTTGCCCTGGCTGATCTTGAACTCCTGAGCTCAAGCGATCCTCTCACCTTGGCCTCCCAAAGTGCAGGAATTATAGGCGTGGACCGCCGGGCTGGGCCAGTACCAAGGATCTTATTTTCTCCTGACAGTAGTCAAGCTGACTTACTCTTTCCTATTAGGGAAAAACAAGCTGGATTGTGAATATTTTCCCCCAGATAACTTCAGAGAACAAAAACAAAGTAAAGGGCCCAAATTAGACTCAACCATTTTATGAGCAGAGAAGGACAAAGAACTTTGACTAAATTTCTTATGTTCTTACACACTGGAAGGAAGGAGTGAAAGGACAGGCCATGGGGTCCAATCAAGGCAATGGCTCCATGATGCGAGGGCATGGTGTTAGTGAAGTGAACAATGGAGCACGGCCTGCAGACCTAGAAGAGCATCTCCCATGTTGGGCCACTGTGCAGCCCGGGGGACCTTTGGCACATCACAGCAAGAGCTGGAGAATGCCTCCTGGCAGGGCTGGAAAAAATGGTGAATTTCTCGTGGTGCCTGAAGGCACGGCATCCCCACCTGGGCATTTGGTTTTTTTAAGTTTTATTTTCTTCTTAATTGACAAATAATAATTATATATATTTATGGGGTATAATGTGATGTTTTGATACATGTGTACCTTGTGGAATGATCAAATCAGGCTGATTAACTTATCCATCACTTCAAATACTTTTTGTTTCTTTGTGGTAAAACACTTAATATCCATTCTTTTAGCTATTTAGAAATATGCAATACATTATTATTAACTATAGTCAGTCACCATGCCATGTAATAGATCACCAGAAAAGCAGACCTGGAGTTTCCTCAGATAATGCACACGGGGTAGCCTGAATAAATAGGTTTTTACTACTAATGTTGTGACCCTATTTTTCCTTCCATGCAGATGTGGCCTGGGGAAAGATGGGAAAAAGGAGACCGGAGGCAAAACTCCAATCTCTTTCCTCCCTTCAAGCTGATCTAAAAACTCACTTTTTCCTGTGTGTCGTGGCTCACACCCGTAGTCTCAGCACTTTGGGAAACTGGGGCAGGAGAATTGCTTGAAGCCAAGAGTTCGAGACCAGCCTGGGCAATATAGCGAGACCCTGTCTCTACAAATAAATAAAATAAAACTCACTTTTAAAGTACAAACTGCTTTGCATTCCCTGGAAATGGCAATGTATTTGATAGGCATTAGCTTTAGTTTTTATTTCATGGAGCAAATCCTTGTAACCTCTCACTTCTTAGGCCACACCATGCCCTCCACCTACGTAGACACTTGTGCACTGCATAGGCCCTGTGTTAAATCCCGCTTAATTGATAGTAGAGATTTTCTTTTCCTACTGCTCCTCCTTCCAAAGTAAATTTAAATTGGAGCAAACTTGAAAGAAAAAAAGAGGGAGAGAGAGACAAACGGAGAAAGAAGGAAAGAAAAGAAAAGGAAATCTATGGCTTAACTTCTTACTTGTGGGCCTTGGAGAAAATCAGCTGAAAGCAAGGGATGGGAGGAGGTGAGAGTTACTGGTGCTCAATGGACTCCAATTACAACCTAATGGCAAACTGGGGAAAGCACAGACTTCTTGTCTTACTCCAGTCAGGGGGGTCTGAAAGAAGCTGCAATCCCCTTGGGAGGGAGACTTAGAAAGGCGCCTTGTTTTAGTGTTACTTTTAGAGTAGTGGGGGCCGTGATGCTGGTGAGTGGAATAAACAGGAAAAAGAAAAGCAAAAGAACCCTTCCTTTGTGCGTTTTTATCGGGAAAGCCCTCATCGTCTCCTCAGGCTGCACAGACGCCACCCAGTGGGCAAACAACCAACTGACACTCAGCCTGCAGCTGGGGTCAGCCAGGGTTGACATTTCATGTCGCCCTTACTTCACCTGCCCAGTGCAGTAGTGTAGACAGCGCTTTAGCTCCTCGAAGGTTGCCCATCACTTTTGGGGTAGAAGCAGCAGCTGATCAGGACTGACGGAAGGTGGCTCGGGAGAACCAGGGAGCCCCAAGAGGTGGGACAGAGTAAAGGGGAGTCCTGGCTGCCGCATGCCAGCCAGGAGTCAGAAACTAGAGAGGCCAAGGACTGGCCAGGGTTCCAACAACACCAAGGATCTAGAGTCTAGGGTATCTGATGAGGCTAGTTGGAACTCACTAGTCCTCAAGACAGAGGTCTAATGCTTAGAAGGTCATCACTATTCAAGACAGTAGCACCAGCCTGCAGACATGCAGTGGTGAGGTTCATTCTAGACAGGAAATAGCTCTCCTCTGATCCACGCTATATTTTATACTACCGTGTGTGCCTTTGTGGGCCTGGAGAAGACTTCTGGGGCCCGAGAAAGTCTGGATATAAGGAATATTGAACATAAGTTTACCAATCAGTTGACCTTCAGATAGGGAGGTTAGCCTGGATCACGCAGGCAGGCCCAAGGTCATCACTTGAGTCCTTAAAGGCAGGACTCAGGCATGGCAGAATGAGAAGTCAGTGCATGGCTGCTATTTTGCAGATGAAGGGGACCACGTAAAAAGGAATACTGGTGGCCGGGCGTGGTGATTCATACCTGTAATCCCAGCACTTTGGGAGACCGAGGCGGGTGGATCATGAGGTCAGGAGATTTTGACCATTCTGGCTAACACATGAAACCCCGTCTCTACTAAAAATACAAAAAATTAGCCGGGCGTGGTGGCGAGCACCTGTAATTCCAGCTACTCAGGAGGCTCAGGCAGGAGAATGGCGTGAACCCGTGAGGCGAAGCTTGCAGTGAGCCGAGATCGCGCCACTGCACTCCAGCCTGGGCGACAGAGAGACACTCTGTCTCAAAAAAAAAAAAAAAAAAAAAAAATACTGGTGTCCTCAAGGAGCTGGGACAATGCCAGACCGAAAGTCAGCAAGGAAGCAAGGACTTCAGACCTACAGCTGCAAGGAATTGGTTTCGGTCAGCAACCTGAATGAGCTTGGAGGCACGTCTCCCAGCGAAGCCTCGCAATGGGAGCCCGGCCCAGCTGACCTCGGGAGCGTGCGCATCTAGGCAGTGAGTCCAGCCAAGCCCACCGAGATTTCTGACCCACTGAACTGTGAGAGAATAAATGGATGTGCTGTAAATCTCCCAATTTATGGTAGTCTGTCAAGCAGCAATGGAAAACTAAGACCAACCCTAACTGAGTTAGCTGGAATGGAGGATGACTCAAAAGTTACATGGCATAGCCACTTGAGCAAACACTCTCCCCAGCAGTTGGGAGGCTGAGGTGGGAGGTTTACTTGAGTCCATGATTTTCAATACCAGCCTGGGCAACATAGCGATAATCTATTGCTACAAAAATATTTTCTAAAAATTAGCTGGGCCTGGTAGCATGTGCCTGTAATGCCAGCTACTTGAGAGGCTGAGTTGGTAGGATCACTTGAGTCTAGGAGGTGAAGGCTGCAGTGAGCTATTGCACCACTGCAATCCAGCCTGGGTGACAGAGCAAGACCCTGTCTTGGGAAGATTTTATTTATGTATTTGTTTATTTAAACACTCTCAACTCAAACAAATTTGAAATGGTTCTATTTTTCTCTAACCACTGCCTTCAACTGTATGAAGATACATCTTACTGCCTACTGGATAACAGGTACTCTAACAATATCTTGGGTGGTTTCTTTAACTTGCTGGTCACTCTTAGTTATGAAAAGTCTATTTAATTTAAGGTTCCAACATCATACCTGATTGAAAGCATTCCCTCCCCTCATCACCTGAGAGCTTGTAACTGCAGGGAACTGAATGGAGGGTGTGACATGAATGACTCATTTACCGTTCTTCCCTCATCTCTTCTGGATGGGGTGGCTGCGGCACAGTCTGCCCTTGAGATACCGTCTCCACAGGACACAGGCTCCTGTGGGCTGTAGCTCCTCTAGGGGGTTGATTTGGGGGAGGAGGAAGAGAGAAAGGGACAGGTGTCTCCTACTTCACTGGGCGGCGTTGTGGCCTTGTCCCGTGGCTGTCCTGCATCTCTGGCTCTCTTGGGTGCACAAGTTCTTCAGAGGGCTCTTAGCAGGGATTCTCCCTACTGTACTATTGCCCATATAAGAGTTCCAGCTCTGGCCCAGCCTCTCTCAATCCCCCTTGGCTCCTGCCAGCCCTCTTATCCTAACCTCCTTTACCCTCCTCAGGGTCCATTTGACCAATGTGAATATTATACATTCTTGCCACACCAGCCAGTGGGAGTGAATCCTGCTCCACATTCATCCTCCTCTCTTGATCCTGCCATTGTTCTTTCATTCTCTTTCCCCTGCTTAGAAAGGCACAGGACAAATTCACATATCTACTCCCTAACCAGAAAGACAACAAGAGAATAAAATATCTAAATCCCCCCTTTTCAAGCTTCCCCACTATCTATGAGTAAATTGCTTGGAAGTCCTCTCCCATTATTTAGCTTGGAGGGGGACAGGCATTCCCTCCCCTTCACTAAAGCAATGTTCCTTGCAAAAATTATTGCCCAGCTCACAGGGATGAGGGCTTGAATGATGGATGCAAGTAGGAAAGCCAGTTAAGGCACAGCTTAATACTCCCAAGGGAGGCGCCTAACGCAACGGTTGGTGGCTCTCTTTAGAACATGAGGTACGTAAACCTTTGTCCTCATCTTTGAGCCCCAGTCAGTAATTCCTGGGCTCCAGAAACAGTTCTCACTCAACATCCTGTTTCAAAAGTAAGAAATGGTTGGGCTCATGACTGTAATTCCAGCATTTGGGAGGCTGAGGCGGAGGATCCCTTGAGCCTAGGAGTTCAAGATTTCAGTGAGTTATGATTATGCCACTGCACTCCAGCATGGGCAACACAGTGAGACCCTGTCTCAAAAAAAAAAAAGTAAAAGAAATGAAAACTGTCTCAACACAAATGCAAAAGATTTCTTCTTTTTTTGCCTAATGACATATAATGTTAATAGATTCACAAGACAGATATGTAGATGTGTACAAACATTGAAATACATCAACTGTACAACACAGGATGAGCATGATAAGGCTTAAAGTTCAGGTAAGAAGAAAAATAAAAGGAAAGGCTAGGAGATTTTAGTGGATGAGCTCGCAATGTGACTTGGCCGCCAAAGCACTTAATGAAATCTGTGGCCAGACACCTCAGAGTATATAGTCCAGCACGGAATGACAATAGCCTCATTGCTGTCCACTCTGCTTGGGCCACATGGAGGACCATGTGCAATTCTGAGAACCACCTGGGAAAGAGCAGGTGGTCAAACAATATTGACAGAGCTCAGTAAAAAGCAACTGGATGAGAAGGTGCTTATAAGATGCCCTATGGGAATATTTGAACACACTGGGGATGTTTCATTTGGATATGACTTGAGGACAGGGAGAGGAAATGATTGCTCTTTGAAGGGTGTTAGTAGTTCCAGAGAGTAAAGCTAAAGCAAATGAACATATAAGTTACAGGAAGGAAGACTGCAACTCAATACAAGAAGAAACATCAAACTTTTCTAATGATGCTAATAACTATCACTGAGTGCTCACTGTGAGTCTAGCACTCGACTTGTATGAACTCATGAAATCTTCACAGCAACCTATAAGGCGGGTACTATTGTTGTCCTCATTTTATGGATGAGGAGACTGAGTGGCATCAAGATAAGTAACTTGTTCAAGGTTACAAGTTCTTCTTTTTTTTTTTTTTTTTTGAGACGGAGTCTCGCTCTGTCGCCCAGGCTGGAGTGCAGTGGCGCGACCTCGGCTCACTGCAAGCTCCGCCTCCCGGGTTCACGCCATTCTCCTGCCTCAGCCTCCTGAGTAGCTGGGACTACAGGCACCTGCCACTGCGCCCGGCTAATTTTTTGTATTTTTTAGTAGAGACGGGGTTTCACCGTGTTAGTCAGGATGGTCTTGATCTCCTGACCTCATGATCCGCTCGTCTCGGCCTCCCAAAGTGCTGGGATTACAGGCGTGAGCCACCACGCCCGGTCACAAGTTCTTGAGTGTCAGAGTTGATGCAAACCCAGGCAGTCCAGCTCCAGAACCCACAGTTCACCTGCCGCCCTACACTACCATTCCATGGATTGGGATGCTCTCCTTCACTCCAAGCATGCAAGGATTACAGGATTTTCTGCACTGGGATGGAGGTTTGACTAAGAGTTCTCTGAAGTCTTTCCAAATGCTATAAGAAACTAAATATGATTGTTTTCCACGAAAATAATTTTTCATTTAAAAGTATTCCTTCTTTCATTTGGCAAATATATGTTCACTTAGTATGGGCCAGGCCTCTGTGAATAATAGTATTCACAGATAAAATCCTTCAAAAACCAGCTTCTCTTGTGTATTTAAAACGTGACTGATAACTCTTTTATTTATCCCAAACTTTCAGAATCCGTGAAGGAAATAAAGTACATGCATGCCTTTCACCTTTACAGTGCTGATTTAGTTTGTTGTAAGTACCAGCTAAACATTTCATCACAGTAGCACTCCAGAGTCTTTTCAGAAACCAAGTCTATGATGACCTATATCTCTACCAAACATTAGTTCCTGGATTTTTTTTTCCTCTGTCACCCAGGCTGTAGTGCAGTGGTGATCTCAGCTCACTGCAACCTCCAGGATTCAAGCAATCCTCCTTCCTCAGCCTCCTGAGTAGCTGGGACTACATGCATGTACCACCATACCCAGCTAATTTTGGTATTTTTTGTAGAGACGGGGTTGTGCTACATTACCCAGGCTGGTCTCCAACTCCCGAGCTCAAGCGATCCGCCTGCCTCGGCCTCCCAAAGTGCTGGGGTTATGTGTGTGAGCCACCATGCCCAGCTGGACTTTCTTAAACAACAGCTTATCAATCAATGCCCAGGGAAAACTGGCCCCATCTCTTTAGAAACCCCACAGTAGCCAAGTTTCCTAAGCATCCCAGGAACAGAGCTGTTGTTTCTCCCAAGAGAGCTCAGATGTTTCTATTACCTCTTCAAGATGTGGAATCCAGATAGTGTTCTGTTCTGAAGAGTCAGAGAAGTTCTGAGTCACCTGGAGATCATTCCAGGAGGAATAAAAGACTTCTACATGTAATCAGCTTACATCATATCCAAAATAAACACAAGGAGTATTTAAGCATGACCAAAATGCTGCAATTATTTAATGACAAAACCACATATAACAGGAGGTGGGGACAGTTATTATAAGAACTGGCTGCAGTTTAAGGAAGTTAACTAGTGGAGGGAAACCTGCTCTTTTGTTTTAGAAAAACAGTCTAGTGGATGGATTGGTTATGAACAACTAGGCTCCTTAGGAATTAACCTAGATGGGAAAGAGTTAATTTTATTTATTTATTTATTTTTTGAGATGGAGTCTCGCTCTGTCACCCAGGCTGGAGTGCAGTGGCGCAATCTCGGCTCACTGCAAGCTCCGCCTCCCGGGTTCATGCCATTCTCCTGCCTCAGCCTCCCGAGTAGCTGGGACTACAGGTGCCTGCCACCACGCCCGGCTAATTTTTTTTTGTATTTTTAGTAGAGACAGGGTTTCACCGTGGTCTTGATCTCCTGACCTCGTGATCCGCCCTCCTCGGCCTCCCAAAGTGCTGGGATTACAGGCGTGAGCCACCGTGCCCGTCCGAAAGAGTTAATTAATAAGAGTTCCATTGCTTTTCACAACAAAATCACAGAAAATTTGAATCTTTCTCTACTGTGCAGGAGACCAAGGTTGTGGAAGTACAGGAGAGAAAGTGAAAGAGAAAGCTCTTGGTGGAGGGGCATCTGGGTACAATGGTGTATTCGTTTGCTAGGGCTATGTAACGAAGTATCACAAAGTGGATTCAATAACAGAAAGGTATTGTCTCACATTTCTAGAGGCTAGAAGTCCAAGATCAAGGTGTTGGCAGAGTTGGTTCCCACTGAGGGAATAATCTGTTCCAGGACTATAGACTTACAGATGGCTATCTTGTCCCTCTGTCACTTCTTATTATAATCCCTCTATTCATGTCTGTCTCTGTGTCCAAATGTCCCCTTCTTTTTTTTTAATTTTGAGATGGAGTTTTGCTCTTGTTGCCTAGGCTGGAGTGCAGTGGGACAATCTCAGCTCACTGCAACCTCCACCTCCCAGGTTCAAGTGATTCTCCTGCCTCAGCCTCCTGAGTAGCAGGGATTACAGGCACCCGCCACCATGCCCAGTTAATTTTTTGTATTTTTAGTAGAGACAGGGTTTCATCATGTTGGCCAAGCTGGTCTTGAACTCCTGACCTCAGGTGATCCACCCGCCTTGGCCTCCCAAAGTGCAGAAATTACAGGCATGAGCCACCATGCCCGGCCAAAATGTCCCCTTCTTGTAAGAATACCAGTCATACTGGATTAGGGCCCACCCTAACGACCTCATTTTAACTTGATTGTCTCTAAAAAGACCTTTTTCTCCAAATAAGCTCCCATTCCGAGGTACCTGGAGTTAGGACTCCAACATGTCTTTTTCAGGGGAGACTCAACTCAACCCCATAACAAATGAGGAGAAGGATGGCTGGGATAAATCCCCCAGGGAAGGATGGCAAGGACCTTTAAGAAAAGCAATGTTTAATAGTCAATTTAAATGTTCTCTTATACCTGTAATCCCAGCACCTTGGGAGGATGAGGTGGGAGGATTGCTTGAGCCCAGGGGTTTGAGACCAGCCTAGGCAACATAATAAGACCCCATCTCTACAAAAAAAAATTTTTAAGTTTAACTGGGCATGATAGTGTGCACCTGTAGTCCAGCTATTCAGGAGGCTGAGGCAGGAGAATTGCTTGATCCTGGGAGGCAGAGGTTGCAGTGAGCTGGGATCATGCCACTGAACTCCAGCCTGGGCAACAGAGCAAGACTCTGTCTCAAAACAAAGAAAAAGCGGCTGGTAGTGGCGACTCACGCCTGTAATCCCAGCACTTTGGGAGGCTGAGGTGGGTGAATCACCTGAGGTCAGGAGTCCGAGACCAGCCTGGCAAACATGGCAAAACCCTGTCTTTACTAAAAATACAAAAATTAGCAGGGCATGGTGGCAGGCACCTGTCCCAGCTACCGGGGAGGCTGAGGTAGGAGACTCACTTGAACCTGGGAGATGGAGGTTCCAGTGAGCCAAGATTGAGCCACTGCACTCCAGCTTGGGTAACAGAGTGAGATCCTGTCTCAAAAAAAAAAAAAAAAGAAAAAAGAAAAGAAAAACAAAGAAAGTTAGAGCCCCAAAACATCCCAGCCATGGGTGGATGAGGTGAAGATTACTCTGAGGTGTTTCTCATGGTCTCCAGATTCCCCAGCGGCATTAAGCTCCTGTTGACCACGGTGGAAATACACACTTCATTCACTTCCTTCCCCTCCTGGTCTCACTCTCCCACTGCCCCATCGGTACTTCCTGGGCTCAGCTCCTACATGAAGTACTTGTGATCAAACTCTAGTCTGTCGGTTTGATACTGGATGATCCTAAAGTTGGACAATAACAAAAAATCTGCAAACTAAAACTGGGATCTGAGAGCTTTCTTAGCTCAGCATGGAAAAAAATCCTAATATTCTTAATTAACGTTTGTTAATGTCTTTGATAACCCCTTGCCCTGGAAAACAATACTATATCAAAGTCTCTTGTTTCTTTCATGGTTTCAGCATTAAATTGGAAAAGCTGGAAAACAACAAATATTTGTATTTTTGGAATTCAATTTTACTTTGCTCCCTGCTAGCACCTTAAAACAGATGGCATCCATTCAGATGGAAATGAGGTATAAAAGTGATTTTTATTAAAATTAACATTCAATTTAGATTTTGCTTTATTATGCATACCACAAATAACTGTGTGAGTTCTCTGTAAAGAGGTTGTATATATGACATAATTTATAGTTATTCATGCTCTATCAATTACATTGAAATGATGACTGGAGTTACCACAGAACCTCAATAATCATTACTATGTAATTTGCAGTTTTCTGGATTAGGCAACTCTTTAGAAGCTGCACGTAACTAGCCAATTGTTTTTAGAGAGTACAGTAATGACTGTTATTACTGAGGAGTTGAATGAAGCTCCTTTTTATGTCCTGAAGATTACTTGATGATATCATTTTTTTTAAAAAAGTAACCAACAGATAAACAGACAGCAAACCAAGTATATAACGGTCCAATAATGTGGGCCAACACTGTTGGCTGTGAAAATTACCACAATCTTCCATTGATTTTTATTTCTCTAGTGGGAACACCTGCCTATGCAAGCATACTTAATTAGATGGATTGCCTTGGCCCATGAATGGTATTAGAGCAGGTGAAAATAAAGGGAAGATTTCTGAGATTTTGTTTAGTATATAAAAGTACAATAGGCTGCAAAGACGACTCAAACTAAGTCAGGTTCACCTTATTCAAAACAAACCTAACTCTATCCTCCCTTCCAAACTTCTTGAATATAGTGCCCAAACCCACTTCCACTTCCCTTCAGTAACCTGACCCTGGACTAGAATTTATTACTATAGCTTGCTTCTCAGAAAATCTTTATTTTCTATAGATAAAGCCCATTAAAATCTTTCTTACATTTAAGTACTTGAAAGCAGTATTTCCCCTCTATATTTTTCCCTTTTAAGCTAAACCATAGTAAACTGTCTTCAGACATTTTTTGGTGTACAAAAATATTTTTTTCCTCCAGAACAGACCCCAAGCTGAAGTGTTAGGCATTTGCCGTTTGCTTTCCATCCCACTAACCTCTTTTCTTTTTCCCCACGTCCCTCTTCTGACAGTCACCTTTAGATGTGCAGTCCACGTCTGAGCAAAGCCTGCTTTTATGACAGTGCCTCATGCCTGCCCATGTGTTACCTTTCCCAGTGATCCCTGCTCTGTAAAATTACCGCTAGGCAGTGAATAAGATTTTCATCCCATCTTAAAGTACCTCAGCCAGTGGGTGGGGGAAGGCATTTGGGGAGGGCCAAGTAGCTTCTGAAATCTGTGTCCCAGGCTGTACCTTGTCAAGTTATCTTCCTTAACTACGTGTATAGCTGGTGAAACTGCCCACCATCTAGATTTCCCTGCTAGAAAAACGGACGTCCCTGTCTGAAAACAACCACAGCGACGGCAATGGGGCTTAGTCTTTGATGCCCTCATTTTCTGCAGCAGTGACTCCAAAATAAAAGCTCCTGCCTTTCACTGGTAAGTTCCCTAGGAACCACTGTAATATGTTTATTAAGGTATTTGTGTATGGTCTGTCTCACTACTAGTATTGGGCTCTAGTTTCTAATTTTAGTAAGACTTACACTAGCCAGCTCAGTGAAATAGCCGTCTTATATTTTTGTTCAATGGATCAACTCCAGCTATTTTATAACTAAACCATTTTATTTAGTAGTCTCCAAAAGCACCCCATAAAATGCTTCATGAGTGCTTTCTTGGGGCCATTTTAATGAGCAAGACCTACTACATTTTGGAAATTCCAATACTCAGAATCTCTTTTACTTCTAGAAAACTCCAACTGATGGCAATACAACCTACAGAAAATCTATCACCAGCTGGGTATGGTGGCTCACACCTGTAATCTCAGCACTTTGGGGGCTCAAAGTGGGAGGATTGCTTGAAGCCAAGAGTTCAAGATCAGCCTGGGCAACACAGTGAGACCCCATTTCTACAAAAAATAAATTAGCTGGGTGTGGTGGTATGCACCTGGAGTCCCAGCTACTTGGGAAGCTGAGGCAGGAAGATTGCTTGAGCCCAGGAGGTTGAGGCTACAGTGAGCCATGATTGTTCCACTGCACTCCGGATGACAGAGCAAGACCCTGTCAAAGAAAGGAAGAAAGAAAAGAAAGAGAAGAAAGGAAAGAAGGAAGGAAGGAAGGAAGGAAGGAAGGAAGGAAGGAAGGAAGGAAGGAAGGAAAGAAAGAAGGAAGGAAAGAAAGAAGGAAGGAAGGAAAGGAAGGGGAGGGGAAGGGGAAGGGGAAGGGAAGGGAAAGGGGAGGGGAAGGGAAGGGAAGGGGAAGGGAAGGGAAGGGGAAGGGAGGGGAAGGGAGGGGAGGGGAAGGAGGAAGGGAGAAAGGGAGCAAGGAAGGAAGGAGAGAAAGAGAAAAGGAAAGAAAGAAAAACTTGCCTATGTGGGATGAAATGACAAAGTGACAAGACTGACAGAAAGGCTGAAGTAGACACATTTGGGTGCTGCTCAGCTCTCCCTCCTCAGGAAACTTCCCTCCTTATCCAGTTCCACAGAGGAGGGCCATTGACAGCTATGTTTATACTACACATCTCCACTGCCCTGGCCACAGCCAACTGGACCTGAGGGGACCATCTAATCAAAGTTGGGTCAATCCAATTCTTTGTCCCAGGAATTTGGAATTGGGACCAAGAACTCAGTTGGTCTATGTATGTTTTACAAGCTTAGGAGCAAGGGGTGGGGGTGAGGGCTGGATATCACATGCTGCCAGGTGGGCAGGAGAAGCAAGAAAGCCAATCTGAAGAGAAAGGAGAATGAAGGAAACAGGTAGAGAGGACAAGAGATCAACAGTGCAGCCTTGGTTTTTTGGGTTTTGGGTTTTTTTTGCCTTTATTTATTTATTTATTTATTTATTTCCATAGGTTTTGGGGGAATGGGTGTTTGGTTACATGAGTGAGTTCTTTAGTGGTGATTTGTGAGATTTTGGTGCACCCATCACCTGAGCAGTGTACACTGAGCCAAATTTGTAACCTTTTATCCCTCTACCCCTTCTGACTCTTTCCCCCCCGAGTCTCCACAGTCCATTGTATCACTCTTATATCTTTAAGGTGCAGTGTTCTGACCATATCCCAGTCCCTGGGTCCAGCCCTTGCTGAAGCTCAGCTTCACTTTGTGCTGCCATCAGATTCCATGAACACCCCCTGTAGCCTTATGACAAAGCCCTCAATTCTGCTAAAACTGGCCTCTTCTCATGGCCCACATGATGTCTTTAAAATATATCCACACATTCTTTGACACTCCTCCCTTCCAATGTTGAAGGCTAATTTGTCTCCCTTTGAACGTGGGCTAGAGTTAGTGACTCACTTCTAAGAACTACACTGGGGTGGAACTGACCATGTGTGACTTCCAAGGTCAAATCATAAAACGCATTGCCACTCCACCTTGTTCCATTGCACATCACTTACTCTGGGGCAGTCCAGCAGCCATGTCTTGAGGACAGTCAAGCAGCCTGTGGAGAGGCCCAAGTCGAGAAGGAAGGAGGCCCTGCACATCTACCAGCTGTTCTTCCCAGCCATGGCGTGAGCCACCTTGGAAGTGGGTCCTCCAGCCCCATCATGCCTCTCAATGACTGCAGCCATGGTCAACATTGAGACTAAACCCTCATGAGATTCCAAGAGCACCATCCAAGCAGCACCATCCAGCTAAGCTCCCCCAGGTTCCTGGCCCATAGAAACTGCAAGGATAATAATTGTTTATTGGGTTTGTTTTGTTGTTGTTGTTGTTGTTGTTGTTTGAGACAGAGTCTCGCTCTGTCGCCCAGGCTGGAGTGCAATGGCGCAATCTCAGCTCACTGCAACCTCCGCCTCCTGGGCTCAAGCAATTCTCCTGCTTTAGCCTCCCAAGTAGCTGGGATTACAGGCACCCACCACCACACCCAGCCAATTTTTGTATTTTTAGTAGAGATGGGATTTCGCCATGTTGGCCAGGCTGGTCTCGAACTCCCAACCTCAGGTGATCCACCTGCCTCAGCCTCCCAAAGTACTGAGATTACAGGCATGAGCCACCACACCCAGCCTGTTTATTGTTTTAAGCCACTAAGTTTTGGGACAATTTGTTATGCAGCAGCCTTCAAGACCCCACATGGTCCTTGGGCAGCCTTTCAGTCATCATTTCTGGCCCCCACACTCTCTGCTCACTATTTTCTGATCATGTGCCTTCCCCCTTACAGCCTCACACAGGCATCCTTATGACCAGAAATCCCCTCCAAAACAGCACTTTCTCATCTTTTAGCCTCAGCTTAAATGCCAATGCTTCAGAGACGTCTTACCTCTAAAGCCCACTCTAAAGCCTGTCCTTCCACCACAACCCCTCTATTCCCTCACAGCATCTTGTTCTTATTCTTCATAATTTTACTATAACTTATAATTACACATTTCTTTGGTTAGGGGTTTTCTTGTTTATATCTGTCTTTCCATTCTAAGTTCAGGGCCAAGTATATAGGAGACTCTCAATACATATTGTACATAAAGTAGTTTCTATTAGTTACGACCAGACTCCTAAATAATGGCCCAACACATAAACACTAGGCCAGGAAACCTAGATTCTATTTCCTCACTTACAGTAAGCTGAATGCTCTTTTGGGGTATTATCAGCTCTTCAAGGAAATCTGTAGGACAGGTAGATGCTCAACTAATGAGGAAGGCACCTGAGCCCAGGTGGTGAGGCTGTCAGAGGCCAAACAGTGAAAGGACTGTGGATGAGCTGTCCCGCCAGTGGCCAAGAATCACAAGCACCAGCTCTCCCAGGCCATTCCACCACTCTCTGTCCACTCACAGATTCCACATAATGTGTTTTTCAGCCCGTTTTAGAACGGCAGCATTTACCTTAATTCCAGAACATTAGGAAGATCTCATTATCACTGCATCTGGTGTGGAGCTCCCAATTTTCTTTTTTGCCAGTGCTAGAAGCTCTTCACTCTCCTACTCTCCTCTTCTATGACTCAGAAGAGCTCTTCCCCTTCCCTCTCATCCTGACTCCACCCTGCCCAGCTTCCACAGCTCCCTCATTCCTGAAGTCCCCGAGCTCTACTGCATTCTCAGGCTGCCTGGCACCAACAGTGCTACCCCCACCTGGCTCCCACCTCAAGTCTGTCATGTACCTCTTAGGAGATCTTCAGCCTCGGGGACCCCCATCCCTCGGGTCACCCACAGGAAAAGTGACATTTCCTCCCAACTAGCAGGGCCCAAGCCTGCAAATGACACAGATAAGCTCCAGGAGTAGCCAGTTCATGGGCATAGCCCATGGCTTATGTGGCTGAGGACATAAGGTAGCCACAGCTCTGTCTCTTTCTCTCTCTCCTTCCTAACTCCACTGGTCTCGTTCTATGTCTGTTTCTCCCCGTGCACCCACCACATTCTTTTTTCACTCTCAGCAGCTTCCTTTTTTACTTAAACAAAGCCCACCCTATGCTCCATTTCTGCAGGCCCGTACATCACAGTACCCACAGATCACTGGAGTATCTCTGTGTCTTTTATTTCTAATTCTCAAAACAGCTTCTGAGAAGTTCGGGTCATCTTTCTAGGCCAACCAATGCCAATCAGAGGCACTGACTCACCTCTGCATGGAGGCCCCTGGCCAGTGGCCTAGAGATTTAGGGGCTGGGAATGGGATCCTCAGCAGAATGGGCAGGAACTCTTCCAGAAGGGTGCAAGGTGGGAAGTCCTCCTGATGAAATGCCGCTCCTCTACTAAGACCTGCCTCTCTCTTAGGAGGTTAGGTGTGATCTGAGGGTAACCCAACCACCTAAATATCTACTCTATCGAATCTCAAAGCTGAAGAAATTGTCTCTGGAAAAGTCTTGCTACTGGATGGTATGTTACACACAAGCACAGCTTTGGAGTCTTACAAAACAGTATATTAGAGACCATCTAGTCCAGGAAGAGCAAACCTGACTCATCTCATGCCAACTCTGACTGCCTGCAGCGTTGCATTGTAAAGAATGTGCCCTATTCTCAAAAGAAGACAGACAACTGGCCAAGTAATGTGAAAAAATGCTCAGCATCACTAATCATCAGAGAAATGCAAATCAAAACCACAATGAGATACCATCTCACACCAGTCAGGATGGCTATTATTTAAAAGTCAAAAAATAACAGATGTTGCCAAGTTTCAGAGAAAAGGGAACACTTATATGCTGTTAGTGGAATTGTAAATTAGTTCAGCCCCTGTGGAAAGCAGTTTGGAGATTTCTCAAAGAATTAAGAATAGAATTACCATTCAATGCAGCAACCTCATTACTGGGTATATGCCCAAAGGAAAATAAATCATTCTACCAAAAAGACACCAGCACTCGCATGTTCATTGCAGAACTGTTCACAATTGCAAAGACATGGAATCAACCCAGGTGCCCATCAACAGTGGAATGGATTAAAAAAAAAAAGGTACATATATACCATGAAATACTATGCAGCCACAAAAAAGAACAAAATCAGGCTCTTTGCAGCAACGTGGATGTAGCTGGAGGCCATTATCCTAAGTAAATTAACATAGAAACAGAAAACCAAATACTGCATATTCCCATTTATAAGTGAGAGCTAAACACTGCATACACATGGACATTAGAATGGCAACAATAGACACTGGGGACTCCAAAAGTGAGGAGGGAGGACGGGGGAGGAGTATGGGTTAAAAACCTACCCATTGGGTACTATGGTCACTATTTGGGTGATATTAATTCGCAGCCCAGACCCCAACATCATGCAACATATCCATGTAACAAATCTGCACATGTACCTTCTGAGACTAAAATTGAAAAAAGAAAAGAAGAAGAAGAAGAACATGCCCTAATCATTATGTGATGTTTCGGTGTGAGTTATTTGCTGGATATTTGCTTGACACGTCGAGTTGTTCACCACTGTTTTCTCAGGGGAACTATCTTTTCCCTACTCAACGTGGTGGAGTGGAGTGTCTGTGATGGTGTCCTGTCCCTTCCATCCTCAGTGGTTGGCAAATGATCCAGGCTGAACCAATTACAGTACACCATCCCTCTGGCCTCAGCGATGGTGCAGAGAGGATATGTGATCCCTGCAAGACTTGAGTGTTTTCTATGATAGTTACGCCTTGTTAAGCTAGCAAGCTGAGGTTGCCAAATGCCCTCTTCCTCATGACATGAGAAAGCCTGAGGCAGCCTGAAGACAAGGGAAGTCCTGCAGAACAAAGAGTTGGCGAAAGAAAGAGAGAAAGCTAAATCATTTTATAATATAACTTTTATAATAAGTTTTCTCTACCAGATCCAACTATGCCCAAAGAAGCCAATAAATTCCTTTTTTTTCCCTTAAACTATTCAAGTGTTCTGTTACATGCAACTAACAGAATTCTAACTAATAATTCCATTCATTGTAAAGATGAGGGGACTGGGAGTCCAAGAGGTTAACTGATTTGCCTATGACCAACCACTCAGCTATTAAGTTATATGGCCAGTTAGAAAAGAGCTTCTAAAAGAATGTGACATGGATCATTTATTCCTGCTGGCTCACAGAAAAAACGTATTTGGATGCTGATTCTGTCATTAATTCTCTTCCAGTTCTATGTCATCTGAAAATTTGATAAGGATACCGTGAATGTCAAAGCCACTGCTAATATTCTTAGACAAAACAAAACTAAACCCCAAGCATCGAAATCTTTCCCCCAGGGCTGGGAGTGGTGGCTCACACTACAATCCTAACACTTTGAAAGGCTGAGGCGGGAGGATGGCTTGAAGCTAGGAGTTCAAGACCAGCTTGGGTAGCACAGTGAGACCCACCTCTCTTAAAAAAAATTAGCCAGGCACAGTGGTGCTCACTTGCAGTCCTAGCTACTTGGGAGGGTGAGATGGGAGGATCACTTGAGTCCAGGAGTTGGAGGCTGCAGTGAGCTATGACCACACCACCGCACTCCAGCTTGGATGACAGAGCAAGACCCCAACTTGAAAGAAAGAGGAAAAAGAAAAAGAAATCTTCCAGAATAACACTGACCCATTAACCAGTATTCATTTCCTATCACTGTTCAGTTGCTTACTAACCCCCCCAACTGTACTACTGTGCAGTCCACACCCTTGCCACTCAAATTGTGGCCTGTGAACCAGCATAATTGGCAGCACCTGGCAGTTTGCTAAAATACATTCACAGCCCCCATCACAAACCTACAGAATACGAATCTGTATTTTAACAAGATGCCCAGGGGATTCACTGCACAGTAAAGTTCAGATGCGCTGGTTTTCTTGGTTTTCATTCCTCTCTCTGTGTCTCTATGCCTTCTAAAATATAATGAACTTACACACACATGCCCCTTATCTAAATGTCAGGCAACCCTGTTGAAATAGCCAATGTAGGCAGTTTGATGTGTCTTTTCGTGCTGAACTTGTGCAAGTTCATATTGATCACTACTGATAAACCATAATTTTAATAAAAGGAAATATTGGCTGGGCTTGCTGCCAGAAGTACAGATTAGAGGACCTTCTTCTTTTGACTTTTTGAAAATTGAGATTTTTTTTTGGAGATCTGCCCATCTCAACTCTTTCTAAAATCACCCCTTAAATTCCTCCAACACATTCCTCACAATTCCTTAAAGACAATCAAAGGAGTTCAGTAATTTCATTTGCATGTGTTTTCAATACTCTGGAATTCATCCAGGTCAGATCACTCAAGCTGATTTAGAGCACGTAGGTCAGTGGACTGCAACCCTGGCCGCACATTAGAATCACCTGAGACAAATTTAAAACCACCAGGGCCTGGACCCGTCAACAGGACAATTAAATCAACTTCTCTGGGGTGAAGCCCCAGCAGTATATTCATGTTTTAAGCACTCCAGATAATTCTAATGTCCACCAAGGTGAGAAGCCATTCACAGAGGGTTTGTGTGTATGGTTTTAAAAAATCTAATATCCAGAGCCCACAGACTTAGAATCTCTGTGGCTGAGGCTGAAGCCTGGATAGTTTTAAGCTCCCAGATGATACTCAGGTGCAGCAGGATGAAGAACCACTATTCCAGGTGTGCTCAATACACCTTTCTCTCCTATTTGAGCTCCAGTTCTCTCCTGCCTCATCTTTTCTTTCCTGTCTAAAGGGAATTCTCCTTGACAAAGAAGTTCTAAATGAGAAAAAAAAAGTTAAAAATTAAAAAAAATTTGAAAAAGAAAGTAAATTGGGAGGCTGAAGCAGGTGGATCGCTTGAGGTTAGGAGTTTCAGACTAGCCTGGGCAACGTGGTGAAACCCTGTCTCTGCTAAAAATACAAAAATTAGCTGGGCATGGTGGTGTGCACTTGTAATCCCAACTACTCAGGGGGCTGAGACAGGAGAATCACTTGAACGTAGGAGGCAGAAGTTGCAGTGAGCCAAGATTGTGCCACTGCCCTCCAACCTGGACAACAGAGCGAGACTCTGTCCCCCATTCCCCAAAAACAGTAAAAACAAAACAAGTTCCTGATGCCTTTCAGAGAAACTAGTTTTATAGATTTATTTTGGCACTTTTCTCTTTCCCCCTCAGGATACCTTGAAGTCTTCTAGATTTGACCAGCTTGTCCCTTGAGACACAGTTTACATTCCTCATGCAACCTACCCTGTCCCTAGTTTTAGAGTCCAAAACCCAAACACCATTCTCAGATATTTATAGTCAGTGTAGTCAGCAGTTTATATCATCCACCACTTTAATGCAATATTCCTCCCAGATTATTTTCAAAAGGGGAGGTATGACTGACATCATTTTGCAGATGGAGAAACTGAAACTCAGGAAAATTAAGTGACTTACTTAAATCCATACAGCCAGGAAGTGACAGAACTAGGATTTGAATCCAGGTCTCTTTGCTCTAAAGATCATACCGTTTTTGGTTTTTTTTGCTTCTGGTATCCTGAAAAGAAAGAAAAAAAAAAGATCATATCCTTTCACTACAGCATGGTGCATCCTTTGTTGTTTTTTAAAATTTGTTCCTAAGGATTTTTAAAAAAATCAAAATCTGAGGTGTACAAAGCGTTGCTGCAGATATAGGGGAATTTGAATTCTCATCACAGACAAGATTGGTCATAGAACATCTGTCTCAGATTCCCAGATAAGCTGTATTGGGCATAACCCTGAAGCAGGCAATCTATCCCTGTCTAAATGTCACAACTGTAAGATCAGACCCTGACTTTCACAAATGGTTGCAAGAGCTTTTGAGCTATGGGAATACAATGCTTACAGACCACTGTATCTTCAACATGTTCTCTTGCTTGTTAAGCAATATTTTAAAACACTGAAATTCCTTGCAACTCTCTCCTTAAAAGGAAAAATCTAAATATATACAACCTACCTACCTGTTAACCAAAGTACTATCTTTTCTTCTGAAAAATAAGTATAAGATGGCTAATTGGTCTCAATTTCCAATGATGAGAAAGCATAAAATGGATTTGAGTTATATTTCAGAAATTTAGATTACATAGAGGGAAGTTCTTTATAATGTTAAGTATGGGGACAGGGAAAGTTGCCTCTCCATCTGTAAGAGTCTCTATCAGTAGAGTCAGGGCTCTAAGAAGAGAGAGAAAGAATAACATTCTACTTCTTCAGGAATTTTTTGTTTTGCACTGGCAGTTCTGAGCTGTTTGAGATGCTTTAGGATGAATTGCAGGAATTCTGGCCTGATACCCAGAGAAAGGCAGGTGGGATTCTGAGATTGACCCGATTACAATTACTTAGGGGCCACAATAAGATGCTCTACCAAGAATGGGAAATGAAGGAAATGTCGACTTTTCAAAGGTTAAAATGCAAGAGAAATACATTCTGGATTAGAGTAGGCAGGGTCAAAGTCACTTGAAGAAGACAGGATGCCTCCCAGGCTAGAAACTCTCCATTACAATCTGTTTTAATGTAATTTCTGCTCTTCCTCCTTCCTGCTGCCAGGAATGTTTTGAGACGGCTGGAGCTCTCCCAGCTATCTTGGATCATGAGATGACCTTGAGAAGAAAAGCCACTTTGCTGAAGATAGCAGATTAAAAGTATAGCAGGCTAAGATTTTGTTGACACAGAAAAACTGCTCTAACACCACACCTAGAAGGTCTACTTGCAGATGACAAATTGTTCTCAATTTAAGACAGATATTATGCATTCTTCTGTTATATGTGGCCTAACCTAATCCAAACGAATGCAACTAGAATTCACCATTTGGGTAAATTCCCCAAACATATAATCACTTGGGTACTCCTAGTCCAGGGCCCCCCTCGAAAGCAAGGAGAAGAGATCAATTGAAGGAAAAGTTAAAAAAAATTAAATAAAATAAAAAACAGTTTAGGAAAATAATACAGCTATCAGATTAGCTCAATAACTGAGGGTATATTGTTAAGGAACTGAAAATATTCCTCTAACCAGCCCAAAGATGGTAAGATGGCCTTTTGCCAGACCAGAAAAAAAATAATTTTAACTTTTAATTGGGTTTTGGTCCAAGTCACTGGAGGAAGCATAAGGGCAGCTAGGAGTAATAATAAAGGTGGAAGCTGGGTGGAGGGAAGGAGAGGGGGCAGCCTAAGGGCTTCACCTGCACTCAGGCTAACAGTTTCCTATGCAGGTGTAAAGATACAGGAATCCATGCAGCATGTCACCCAGACCCCAAAGCTGAACTAGTGAGGCCGCTCCGATGTCATCCCAAACTAACCTCATGGCAAGGGCAGCACATATGAGGAAGAATCTCTAGTTACTTTGCCCTTTTATTAATTTCAGCTGATCTATTAATTTAATCCAACCTGCTCTGAATGGAGGCTGGTCCAATTTTTCTCCTCCTGGCTGTGGGGCCTGCTTAATTATACTTGGCATCTAGTTTATTGCCTTAGAGTCTTCCTCATGAAAGATGTCATTGAACCCCTGGAAAAGGAAGTTCTTTATCATATACCATTTTCTGGAGAGGACTTCACTTGCCAAATGAGAAAATACAGCTTGTCAGGCAGCTGGGCAAGGCATTTTTCATGCTCTGTTTTCTTTCAGCTGTTCGGTGGGCTATGGCCTGGGCTATTTTCAAGATCTACTGACAGCCAGTGAATGGCTGTGCCCACACACCAGGCTGCATAAGCCACATAGAACTGCTGGCAACACTTCCGTGGTTAGGCCCCTTTTAGTTCTTCGGAGGTGCCACGTTGCTTTGGAACAAGCAATGAACTGCTGATCTGGGTTCAAATGCTGACTCGTCCAATTAAGACATGGCCTGGGGGGACACCTCCACGCAACTCAGCTAACTTCCCCGGGCTTCAGTACATTTATTTATAAAATAATGAGTTTAAATGTCCTTTTTTAAAAGCTTTCAGCTTTAAAATACTAGAATTTTGTGAGTTCTCTTATTTGGAAAAGAAAAATGAAAACATCGATATTTTCATTGCATGTGACCAATTATTTTTTCCAGCTTTATTGACGCATAATTGACTAATAAAACTGTATATATTTAAAGTACACCACATGATGATTTGCTTTACGTATATACTGAAACGATTACCACAATCAAGTTAGTTAACGCATCTGTCACCTCACATAGTCAACTTTGTGTGTGTATGTGGTGAGAACAGTTAGAACCTACTCTCAGCAAATTTCAAGTATACAGTTCAATATTATTGACTATAGCAAATTTGTATTACTCAAATAGCCCACATTATTTGCCAAAAGTACAAATACATATTCACAGAAAGATGAAAATGTAAACATTCCATAATCTCACCACTGTTAATGTTTTGTGTATATCTTTCCAGACTTTTATCTAATCATAAACATGCTAAAAATCTTTTTACAAAAAAATCACCTCCTATAAACAGTTCTGTCATTTTTCACTGAACACAATATTCAAAACATTTTTCTGGCCAGGTGTGGTGGTTCACAACTGTAATCTTAGCACTTTGGGAGGCCGAGGTGGGAGGATCACTTGAACTCAGGAATTCAAGACCACCCGGGCAACATAGTAAGACCTTGTCTCTATAAAAAATAATAATAATAAATAAAAAAGAAAAAAATTTTTCTATGTCATATATGACATATATATACATGTTTAATGATCATAGTATTTTATTTTAAAAATATACCAAAATTTAACAAAACTCCTAGGCTTTTTGCTATTATTCTGTCATATATATTATTTTGCTATTTTTTATGTCATATATACATATACACACACACGTTTAATGATCATAGTATTCTATTGTAAAAATATACCAAAATTTTACAAAACTTCTAGGCTTTTTGCTATTATAAATACTGCTGTATTAAACATTCAGATATATATACCTTGTCTAATTTCTTTGTTTCCTTATGAAAAATTCCTAGAAGTAAAATCCCTGGATTTAATAATATCCTCCTTTTTTTTTTTTTAAGACAGGGTCTCGCTTTTGTTGCCCAGACTAGCGTGCAGTGGTGTGATCTTGACTCACTGCAGCCTCGACCTCCTGGGCTCAAGTGATCCTCTCACCTCAGCCTCCAGAGTAGCTGGGACTACAGGCATGCACCACCATGCCTAGCTACTTTTTTGTATTTTTAGTAGAGATGGGGTTTGCCATGTTGCCCAGGCTGGTCTTGAACTCCTGGGCTCAAGCGATCCATCTGCCTTGGCTTCCCAAAGTGCTGGGATTACGGGCATGAGCCACTGCGCCCAGCCAACACGATCTTCCTCTTAAAAACTTTATAAATATTCCAAATTGTCCTCCAGTGAGGTACATGAATTTACATTCCCCCAGCAGTGTGTAAAAATGCATTTCCCCATCCTCTCTCTCATTCCTTTTACTTTTTATCTTTCTGATAGATATAGTCTGTTACTTTTAATGTTGCATTCTTTCATAACCAGCAACCCACTCCAGAGGACAGAGGAAAGAGCCACAGAACTTACACCCCTAAAGATGGGAAAGCTAACACAGCCCTCCAGGTGACTACCTGAACCTTGGCTGCAGTAGCAAGCCAGGGCACTGGGAGAGCCAGAGCAGCCCACCAGCTGTCATTTAGAAAAAGTGACTAGTAGAGGGCACTATCCAGCTGCACTACTAGCACCCACTACATATTTATGTTTTTGGTTATTTGATAAATATTTATTATTTACTATGAGCCAGGAACTGTGATCTCCAAAATAAATAATATGGTAAATTGTTACTTTATACCTATTTGCATTTTGTTTCTGCAAAAGGATTCTATTTTCGGTGTTCAACCTTCAGAAGACTATTTCATTTGAAATATTTAAGAGGTGTAGGATCCTCAGATCCTCAGTGGAATAGGATCTGAGTAGATGAAATGGAATACTTCTCCAAATGATATGTTGTTTCCATTGAACCGTGAGATTAGACAGGACCTGGAGATGACATGTAGAATTGCAGAAATGCTCTAAATGGTTTCTTTGGGACCTGGGGAATTGATACAACCCAGTCCCAGCCAACTCACCACGTGGGATATGTTTTCACAAAAGGCAAAGCTATCAAGAGTTTGTATTCAGTAGTGATGGTGGTAGCACTATTAGCAGTGGTAGTAGAACATCTAACAGTTTTTACAGTGATGTAAGTTAAAATAGTTTAGTATAAAAATCTTCAGAATATTGACATAAAAAATGGAAACCTGAATATGACGCTGTGGCAGCTGTTCAGTAATTCACTACAGCTGACTCAGAGAGGATTTCAAAATCAGTAGAGTTCAGCTCCTCTTCCTTACCTGCTCCCAAATAGCACTGTCTGGTGCAATAAAAAATCAATAGTTCAGTCATGTGCATTATCTCAAAGGTATAAGGCAATACAATAAATAAGACCATCCTTTATTGCCTGCTCAGATTTGTGGGGCAGTTTTCACATTTCGCCCTGGGCATACTACTTGCCCAGCCAGTTTTCCTTTCTGTGAGCTTTGTTCCAGTGGACCAGAGGCTAAATGCCACAGTTTGCAGCTTCCAGTACAGGGTGGGGGGTGTCTATAGCAACCTTCCCAATAAATAATAGCCATTCAGCAGCTCAGGAGAATTCATTCTCCATAGAGAAAACTCATTTGCTCGTGGCTGTGATTCAAGCCACCAACTTCACAGAGAATATTGCTGGAGCCAAATTCTTTCTCAGTTATGGAGGTCAGAGGTGAGGCAACTGTGCTCACAGGGCAAAGCTCTTTTATGGATTCCCTTGGCTTTCTGCTTTCTTCTTTACAGCTGATTAATACCCAATGACCATTTCTTTAAAAAAGAAAAATTCAATTTCTTGATTTAATTAACTTCCTTAACACAGTATTTACCACAGCCTGCCAGAATTCAGACAGTGATTTGAGACTTCCTAATACTTGATTTCAGTTTGAGGTAATTCATTGCTTGCAGCTCACTAAATTCCAAGTATCATCTCAGGGCTGTATGGTCAAAATCAGGTATGGACTTAACCCTTAGCTCGCACACATGAGGACGCTTGAGTTCTGAGTCCATCAAAGGTGATTTTGGACAGCCTGAAACTTTTTGCCCTTAGTTTAACATTTTGCCCCTACTTCATGGTCAAAGCCCTAAAATCAGTCTTCCATCCGTCTCCCAATCCCAGACTCGCTGACAGCATGGGTTTTGTTATTGTTCATTTTAATAAACTGTGGGGTACTTCCCTCTGCCTCATTTTTTGAACAATCAATAGACAAGTTTTTATTGAAAATCCAGAGAGCATGGTTTACTTTCTACATCTACTTAGTAGCTGTGGATTTAGACAATCATATGCATTTTTATTATTTGATTACAGCTTTTCAGTACTATACGGTGGAGGCAATACAGTATAAAGGTTAAGAGGGTGACTGTTAAGTCACTTGCCTGTCTTCAAATCTAGCACTGACATTTAGCAGCTATGTGATCTTGGGGAAATAAATTAATAGCTCTGTGCCTCAGATCCTTCATATGTAAAATGAGGATAATAGTGTCTACCTTGGTGTTAAGTAGTAAATAAGTTAACAAATGGAAAGCAGTTAGAATAGAGCCTGGGCCCATAGTAAGCCCTCATCATGAGCATTTGTTAGAGGATGTCACTACTGAAAGATCATTATTTCATCAAGGGGTGAGACTGTAAATTATCTACAACTAATTGTCATGTCAACTACCATTCATCTATTACCCGGTTCATGGGTAATGGTGGGTGATGGAGCCACAAGGGTGACTCCTACATAAGCTCTACTTTCTGGTTGCTTGGGGATTTTGCACATACATCACAATCATCTGATGAGTTGCTGCATGCAGAAGTCACCCCACTGTAGCAGCCTGGCTGTGACTGAGTCAGGGCCTCATATATCCCAGATAATACGAAGCGTCACAGTGTTCTGATATCCAACTCATTATTTCCTTTAAAGCTTTCTAAATTACCTCACCATTGTTTGTAGTCTGTGCTTCTGGAAAAAGCTCTGTACACAAGAAAGAAAACAATTCAGTCTCCTTTAAAGAGAACCCTGAGGAAGGTGTTACTGTATACCAGTGATTGTAAGGTGCATATTTTTTTCACTTTTTTCCTCCTCTGAAATTGGATGCAGCAAGAAAGCATTGCCATTGCCTATGTGTGCACAAACATGCTTATAGCTGCTCATCTGTCCCCGCAGTTGAGTGATGTGCATTGTTCGTAGCACAGGATTTGAGATTTATCGATGTTAAAATGTCTTTCAGATTGAGATTGAAATGAAAAGTTATCACACATACAGAAAAGCACAGAAACAAAGCAGTGCAATATATGATTTAAGATATAATGCCTAGTCAGCCTAAAAGAGTGCTTTCATTAAACATGAAACAAAATTCTAAGTGCTAAGAAAGCACTGCATCATAGTTTAGTTGGCGGCATTTTCTTGTTTCTTCATGGTACGTAAAATAACGATTCATTTTACAATTAAAAGCTTTTTAGATTTGATGAAATATGATACATTTTAGAGTGCTAGCAACAATCTGGAGAGCCTAAAATAGGTACCTTGAAATTTTCCCCAACATTCCAAATTTTCAACTTGTGGCAGAGCTAAGTTCCACCAGCACTAATAATATTTAATTAATTTTTTTTTTTGAGACGGAGTTTCACTCTTGTCACCCAGGCTGTCGTGCAATGGGGAGATCTCGGCTCACCACAACCTCCGCCTCCCAGGTTCAAGCGATTCTTCTGCCTCAGTCTCTCGAGTAGCTGGGATTACAGGCATGTGCACCATGCCTGGCTACATTTTTTTGTGTGTGTTTTTTAGTAGAGATGGGGTTTCTCCATGTTGGTCAGGCTGGTCTCGAACTCCTGACCTCAGGTGATCCGCCCGTCTCGGCGTCCTAAATTGTTGGGATTACAGGCGTGAGCCACCGTGCCCGGCCATATTTAATTAATTTAAAAACTTGGCTGGGTGCAGTGGCTCACATCTGTAATCCCAGCACTTTGGGAGGCCAGGGTGGGTGGATCATCTGAGGTCAGGAGTTTGAGACCAGCCTGGCCAAATTGGTGAAACCCTGTCTCTACTAAAAATACAAAAATTACCCCGGCGTGATGGTGTGTGCCCGTAATCCCAGCTACTCGGGAGGCTGAGACAGGAGAATCGCTTGAACTCAGGAGGCAGAGGTTGCAGTGAGCCAAGATCAGGCCATAGCACTCTAGCCTAGGTGACAAGAGTGAAACTTTGTCTCAAAAAAATGTTTTTTTTAATAAAATAAAACTTATCTCATTGTTTAAACCTAAGCACATTTCTTTTGGCAAAAAAAGTATATTATTCTTGTAAATGTAAAATTAAGGTTTTGATGAGCTAGTTGAATTATTTAAATATGAATTAAAGCTGGGCATGGTAGCTCATGCCTGTAATCCCAGCACTTTGGGAGGCAGAGGCAGGCAGATCACCTGAGGTCAGGAGTTCAACACCAGCCTAGCTAACACGGTGAAACCCCGTTTCTACTAAAAATACAAAAAATTAGCCGGGCATGGTGGCGTGCACCTGTAATCCCAGCTACTTGGCAGGCTGAGGCAGGAGAATTGCGTGAATCCGGGAGACAGGAGAATTGCTTGAATCCGGGAGGCGGAGGTTACAGTGAGCTGAGATTGCGCCATTGCACTCCACCTTGGCCAACAAGAGTGAAACTCTGTCTCAAAAAAAAAATGAATTAAAATAAATCTATTCCCATTAAGATGAACAAAAAAGTTTGCAACCATTTACCACATAAAATTGTCTTACAGTAGAATACAGACATGCACGGGATCCCTTCGGGAAATACATTTTGATGATGTTCTACCTCCTCAGATTTATCTTTTCCTCCCAGCCACTGAGGCAGATCCCAACCTGACATTTTCAGACTTGATTTGCATTTGCTTCAAGAAATTCCCACTGAAAAGCCGGGTGCGGTGGCTCACGCCTGTAATCCCAGCACTTTGGGAGGCCGAGGCGGGCGGATCACGAGGTCAGGAGATCGAGACCATCCTGGCTAACACGGTGAAACCCCATCTCTACTAAAAATACAAAAAATTAGCCGGGCGAGGTGGCGGGCGCCTGTAGTCCCAGCTACTCAGGAGGCTGAGGCAGGAGAATGGCGTGAACCCTCGGGGGCGGAGCCTGCAGTGAGCCGAGATCGCGCCCCTGCACTCCAGCCTGGGCGACAGCGAGACTCTGTC
The DNA here is from genome assembly GCF_028878055.3 of Symphalangus syndactylus. Classification (NCBI taxonomy): domain Eukaryota; kingdom Metazoa; phylum Chordata; class Mammalia; order Primates; family Hylobatidae; genus Symphalangus; species Symphalangus syndactylus. Next base: position 74,827,942 of record NC_072430.2, read on the forward strand.
TCAAAAAAAAAAAAGAAATTCCCACTGAAAAACCCCGCACAAACTGAATTCACAGACAGCTCCTGCCAACTTAGTGTTCTAGTCCTCCATACCCATAATTCCCAACTCTGATTTTTGTTACTAAGGGATAAAAAGTTTGGTGTCCTACTTTGGCTGTGATGACTGACTCTCTTGGGTTCCCAGACTTCATGGAAGACTTTACCATGAATTCTTACCAACATTTTGACACAATAATTTTAGAACTTTGGGAGAAGGTCTGATTTTAGCCTAGAGAAATCATTTTTAAGGTTGGTACTTGTCCTCCAATTAAATTTGTAAACCCCATCCTATGACTTCTTTGACTCAATAGAGCATCACTTTCACCTATGGGCTGGATTCTTGTATCTTGAAGATGAGGAAATCCTGTTCATCAGCAAGTGACACTTTCCCCACTTTGCACTTCCCACTCATCATGTGGCTGTTAAGTTGTCAGGGTCCCATCACAAAGAGCAGCTCATTAACTCTAATTATTTTTGAAATTCATTGGTTCGAAATGAAGCTAGTACGTGCCAGGGGTTCATAGCTACAGATATTAATTAACAAATAAGTGGAAGCTCTTATTAGCTGACACTTTTTTTTTTTTTTTTTTTTGAGACACGGTCTCACTCTGTCACCTAGGCTGGAGTGCAGTGGTGTAATCTCAGCTCACTGCAGCCTTGACCTCCCAGGCCGAAGCAATCCACCTCAGTCTCTCTAGTAGTTGGAACTACAGCTGTGTGCCACCACACTCAGGTAATTTTTTTTTAGAGCCGAAGTCTCACTGTTGCCCAGGCTGGTCTTGAACTCCCAAAGCGCCGGGATTACAGGGGTGAGCCACTGTGCCTGGCTGAGCTGATACTTTTTGCCATCTTTTTTTTCCTGCCATTTAATCAGTTCAGAGTGGGTCTAAGATCTTCAAACTGGAAGCAGAGGAAAGGTAAGAGCTAAGTGTCCAAGACACAAGAAATCCAAGTGTCAGGCCCCAGACAAAAGCAGAGAATTTCCCTGGCTCCTGTTCCATCATTTTCCCAACTAAATCACTATTGTGTCTGGATTTAGAAAACCCACAGATCAGTTGGTTTCCAAATCACCTCCAGCTGATTTTTATGTTTAGTTAATTCCAGATAGAAGGTGACACTTGAAAGCTTTGCTAGAATCCCTCTGCATGGCAACCTGTTAAAATTATATTTAATGGCTCATAGCAGTCCTCGCTCTGTGAAGATGTGGCATTTTGCTGGTATTCTTTAAACATCAAACCAGTTATAATCTGTTGTAGATTTCATTACTAAGTCCATGCTTGTTCCAATTTATCTTTTTGAAAGTAACTTCCTGATATGGAAAAGTAGTATCCTCCAACACTGCTAGAGGCAGTATTAATTAGTATAATCTTTCTTTGTAAATTTCTCCTTCTGCTTTTTTTTTGGTCCAATCTTTCTTGAAAGCAAGATAGCTGTAAGTTTCAGATGCCATAAAATATACATATCATTTGATCAAAATTTCCACAAGTATTTTGTCCAAGGAAATTATAAGAAATGCAGACAAACATTTATCAACAAAGATATTCATTACAACATTAATTACAGTACTGAAACATTAGTAAAACCTAAACATCCCAAATAGGCCAATTTGTTAAATAAATTCAAGTACATCCATCGGAATATAATATAACCAGTGGAAGTGATATAATATTTGACACAGGAACACATATACTCTATAAAATGAAATCAAAGAACCATATTGCAAAACTATATATAATGTTATTCTAATTTTATGTCCTTTTTTTATTATTTTAGAGACAGGGGTCTTGCTATATTGCCCAGGCTGGCTTCAAAGTCATGGGCTCAAGTAATCCTCCTGCCTCAGTCACCTTAATAGCCAAGACTATAGGCACACCACACTGTGCTCAGCCTAATTTTCAATATTTGTATATGTTTGTAACAGTTATGAGAGGTAGAGTTACACTAAATTTTATTTTCAATTATGTTTCTGTATTTTTCAAATTTTCTGCATTGAACAACTACCCCTCTTTTAACTACCCCTTCTTAATCTTTTAAAGGAATATTACTTTTTTTTTTTCTTGAGATGGAGTCTCGCTCTGTCACCCAGGCTGGAGTGCAGTGGCGAGACCTCGGCTCACTGCAAGCTCCGCCTCCTGGGTTCACGCCATTCTCCTGCCTCAGCCTCCCGAGTAGCTGGGACTACAGGAGCCCGCCACCATGCCCAGCTAATTTTTTGTATTTTTAGTAGAGACAGGGTTTCATTCTGTTAGCCAGGATAGTCTCGATCTCCTGACCTCGTGATCCACCTGCCTCGGCCTCCCAAAGTGCTGGGATTACAGGCATGAGCCCCCGCGTCCTGCCCATTACATGATTTTTAAAAGAAAAGAAAGTGGGCTGGGCACAGTGACTCACACCTGTAATCCCAGCAATTTGAGAGGCTGAGGAGAGCAGATCGCTTGGGCCGAGAAGTTCGAGACCACCTGGACAACATGGTGAAGAGACGGGGGTCTCTACAAAAACTACAAAAATTAGCTGGTAGTCCCAGCTACTCAGGAGGCTGAGGTGGGAGGATCACCTGAGCCTGGGGAGGTCAAGGCTGCAGCGAGCCATGATTGTGTCACTGCACTCCAGCCTGAGTGACAGAATGAGACCTTGTTCCAAAACAACAACAAAAAAAAACAAGCAAGCAACCTTCTTGATGCATAGCACAATGGTATGCCTTAAGTCATACAGAGTATATAAAAATCCAGTCTGTAAATTCAAAGCTTACAAAAATTAAACGTTTATAAGAATCAAACTCTTATTCTTTCTAAAAGTTCAGGAAGGAAGGAGACTATGATTTGTTGAGGGCTAGAACCTTTTGTATATATCACGCCACTTATCATCACAATAGTGCTGTAAGGTGGCTACTATTAACCTTATCCTGTGGATGAAGACACAAAATAAGAGAACTTTAAGTAGTTTAACTCATCTCAATTCAAACAACAATTAAATGAAAGGGTCAGAATTCAGAGTCAAGTTTCATTCATTTGTTCGTTCATTAATTTTTTCATATATTTATACACACCTAGTTTTGAGAATAAATAAATGCTTCTGACAACTGAAAACAGAGTCTAATATAACGAACATAAACAATAATATGGAAAATATCCATAAATTCACCTTCCAGCTTAAGAAATAAATATTTCGGATACAGAAGATGCCCCTGTGTACTTATTCCCAATTCCATTCTCTCTCTTCCAACCAGCAGTAACCAGTATCTTGAACATGGGGTTTATTATTCCCGTGGAAGTTTTTATTCCTTTGCTACATGTTTGTATCCATAAACTATATTCAATCAACCACTGTCCAATCAGGAAAATGGAAACCACCCTATGCATTTCACAGAAAGGAGATTTAATACTGATAATTGGCTATAAAGGTATAGAAAGGAAGGGCTGAATATGCAAATGAAATAAGGGGTTATGTTCAATTTCACCCATTATCCGCCAGATCAATTCTCTACCTTTTTTGTGCTCAGAAAAGTGGGTGGTGCAGACTGCCTCACTGGACTCCCTTTATCTCTGGCTTCTGGTTGGCTTTGGCCAATGGGAAGCACTGGTAAAAGGTGAAGAGGAAGAGGAGAAGGAGATCAGAGTACCTGTTCACTTGGCTTCTTCCCTGTTGGGTTGCTACAGGTTGGCATTGCCACTGCCAAAATAGCCATTGATACTACTGAAATGCTCCTCTTCAGTCACCTACTATTGCTGCTGCTGCCATTGCTAGGAGCACTGCCAGGAGCAGAAAGAAAAATGGCATCTCCCTTTCTTCTGTTTTCTAATCTCCTGCTACTGCCTTGCATTGGCAAAACCTAATCAGAATCCAACTAGCAAGGAAGCCTGCGACAGGTATGTAGCTCACAGGTTTTTGAGCAATACAGAAGAGTGCACAGCACATAACCAGTACAAGTGCCTAGTACTGTTTGCATTTTTTTTTTTTTTGAGACAGGGACTCATTCTGTTGTCCAGGCTGAAGTGCAGTGGTGCAATCATGGCTCAGTGCAGCCTCAACCTCCTGGACTCACGCAATCCTCCCACTTCAGTCTTGTGAGAAGCTGGGACTATAGGCGTATGTTACAATGCCTGGCTAATTTTTTTAAAATTGTTTTTTATAGAGATGGGGTCTCACAATGTTGCCCAGGCTGGTCTCGAAATCCTGGCCTCAAGCAATCCTCCTGCCTCAGCCTCTCAAAGTGCTGGGATTACAGGTGTGAGCTCACTTGGTTTGCTCTTTTTTTTTTTTTTTTTTTGAGCTGGAACCTTGGTTTGTTACCCAGGCTGGAGTGCAGTGGCATGATCTCAGCTCACTGCAAACTCTGCCTCCCAGGTTCAAGCGATTCTCCTGCCTCAGCCTCCCAAGTAGCTGGGATTACAGTCACAGCCACCACGTCCAGCTAATTTTTGTATTTTTAGTAGAGATGGGGTTTCACCATGTTGCCCAAGCTGATCTGGAACTCCTGACCTCAAGTGATCCATCTGCCTTGGCCTCCCAAAGTGCTGAGATTACAGGCATGAGCCAACTCACCGAGCCTTATTTGCATTTTTAAAACTTTACATAGATTGTATGCCATACATATCCTTGCTTTTTAAACTTTATACCTTTGAGATCTATTCATGTTGACACATGTGGCTCTAGTTTTTCCATTTTAACTGCAATATTGTATTCGATAATGATATTTCTTCAAGGGAACTAGTGAAGAGAGAAACACTGAAGCACTGGCATTTGAACAAACGAGGTATTAAAGTTACTAGATGGCAAAACACAAAAAGTAGGTAAAACTGGATTAAAGGAAAATGTTCCTAAAAGCTGTTCCTTTTTTACCTTAGGCATGTTGAGTAAAAATAAATAAATAGAGAAATAAATAAATAAGCCGTCTCTTCTTTCACTCAACATATAATAGATTCGTTGAGCTTCTACCATGTCCTAGGCATTGTGCTTGACACAAAGGACAGAATATAGAATACAATCTGGTCCCTGCTCTCCAGTTTCGTCAAGGTCACAAGTACTATGATAGAGGCATGACTAGGATACTATGAAGGCACAGAGCTTGATAGAAAAAAAGAGACTACAGAGTCTCTTTAAACTTAAAATTTTCTAAACACATAAAATGTTTTACAAATGGAATCCAGCAGTATAGTGAAAAAAAAAATAATATGACCAAAAAAGGCTTATTTCAAGAATGCAAATGGTTCAATATTTTTAAAAACTTGTAAATACCACATGTTAAATGAGAATAGTCATGAATTAAGGGGGAATATATCAAAAAGTCACTTAAAAATTTCAGCAGCTTTTCCTAATAAAAACTTGAAGTAAAACAGGGTTAGCAGGAAACCATCTTAACATGAAAAAGACTAGTTAGCAAAAAACAAACAAACAAAAAACAAAACCAAAAGCAAACATCATATTAAATAATGAATTAATGGCCAGGAGTAGTGGCTAATGCCTGTAATCCCAACACTTTGGAAGGCCAAGGTGGGAGGATTGCTTGAGGCCAGGAGTTTGAGACCAGCCTGGGAAACATTATGAGACCCTGTCTCTCAACATTATGAGACCCTGTCTCTCAACATTATGAGACCCTGTCTCTACTGAAAAAAAAAAAAAAATTAGCTGGGTGTGGTGGCGCATGCCTGTAGTCCCAACTACGTGAGAGGCTGAGATGAGAGGATCGCGTCAACTTGGGAGGTTGAGACTGCAGTGAACTGTAATTGAGCTGCTGCTGCACTCCAGCCTGAGCAACAGAACAAGACCCTGTCAAAAAAAAAAAGAATTATTAAATACATTTCCATTTAAGTCAAGAGTAAGATAATACTTGTAATTGTCTTGGTTTGGAAGTCAGATAATACAGCAAAATTTTTTAAAGGAAATAAAAATTAGGCATTTTAACAAGTATCAAATTATGTACTTTAATATTGCTATCAAAATAGAAGAATGTTCATGATATATTATTAAATGAAAGGAAGGGAAGCACATCACAGAGTCCTGTATATAATATGACCCTGTTTTTGTGTGGGGGGTGGGGGCTTGGGCAAAAAGAAAACCAGTGTGCGCATAGGTGTGTATCCATTTATATTTAGCCAAAGAAGTGGAACTATATACACCACACTCTTAATATTGGTTATTTCTGAAGAGTAGAATTTGAGTACGGGAATTGTGAATTTTTTATCATTTTAATTATACATTATAATAATCATTTGTATTATTTGCCTTTCTATTATTTAAAAATGGTCTGTATCCTTTTATAATCTAAAAATCTAATAGACCGATGCGTAGCTCATGCCTGTAATCTCAGCACTTTGGGAGGCCAAGGCAACCAGATCACTTGAGGTCAGGAGTTCGGGACCAGCCTGACCAACATGGCAAAACGCTGTCTGTGCTGAAAATAACAAAAATTAGCTGGGCATGGTGGTGTAAGCCTGTAGCCCTAGCTACTCGGGAGACTGCGGCACAAGGATTGCTTGAACCTTACAGGTGGAGATTGTAGTGAGCTGAGATTGCACCATTGCACTCCAGCCTGGGTGATAGAGCGAGAACTTGTCTCAAATAAATAAATAAATAAATAAATATAAAAATCTAATAAAGTAAAAAGAATTTTTAATCAGGTGGGAGGTAGTCAAAGATGGCTTCCTGGAGTTCACTGAATAAAGAACCAGTAAGAAGGGTGTTCTCTGCAGAAAACAGTAAGAGCAAAGGCATGAGACTAGATAAAGTTTTCAGGAAATCACAAAAACCTGAGGACAACTCAAGCAAATATGGTATACGTGTCCCTTGTTACTAAATTCTGGTATCTCTGGGTTTATAAGGTGGTTCTAACCAAAGAGTAGCTAACAAATTCAGCACCCTGTTGGGACTTTAGAGGCTGTAGACATACCTCTTTCATCTTCATAGAGTTCAGAACCAACTCTGTCCTTTGAAGGATAAGACATAGGGTTTAGGCAGATGGTGACTTTTGTCATGCCATTATGATGGAGAAAGCAATTGAAGTATATGGTTTAAATGTGCAGCCACAGTGGGCTTCCTAATCCTTCATCCCAGCATTTACTTTTCCTCTCAGTCATAGGAGACCTGGACACTGCAGAGCCAGCACGAGATGTTTACCACAGAGTGAACAACAAACCTGAAAGCCAGGTCTCTGCGGGGTGGCCCACCCAGCAGGCAGAGCCAAGAGGACTGGAACCGAGCATGCTCAGTTCCTTCCCCAGACACTTCAGTGAGATCCTCCACTCTTCTCCCTGGACAGAGAAGCTGAAGGGATACTCCCTAACTTATTTTTTGTGGCAAGCGTGTGGAAATCACCTCCCTGTAGAAGCTTGAGGAGGACAAATAAGTGTTTGTCCTAATACTCTCCAGCTTTACGTTCTCACTTGACCCATTGGGTGTAACATTTAAGTCCACAGTCAAACAACACACTTTTCACTTTTTGTATAACGTCCTTTGATGTGCAAAAGTTTTTCATTTTGACAAAGTGCAATTTATCTATTTTTTTTTGTTGTTGCCTGTGCTTTTGGTGTCATATCTAAGAATCTATTTCCAAATCCAAAGTCATGAAGGTTTCCCCATATGTTTTTTTCTAAGAGCTTTATGGTTTTAACTCTTATACTTAGGTTATTGATCTATTTTGAGTTGTCCCAGTGGGGCAAGACTCCTTGCAGTGTTTTTAGATTTTAATTCATTTCCTCTGCTGACTTGAGAAGCATGAACCAATGAATTTCAGGCCCATACCACCTATCAAGCATAATGAATAAGGGCTAGGGAGAGATGACAGGAGAACTTCTTCAATTTGAGACCCTTGTGAACAGATGAGGCCAGGGGGAAATAGAGGCTCTCCTCAAAAGCAATGTGGTAATGCAAAGACCCTGACACACGGAATCAAATGCTATGGATGGAAAATTTAGAACAAATTAGTACCATGACAAGAGCTTCCTTCAATCTCTTGGAAATCATTTCCCCCAAAGAAATGAAACGTGGTTACTAGCTTCAAGGAGGACCCTTTGAGATTGGTATTGTTTGAAACAAAAATATCTCATTTATCCATTACTAATGTTTTTTCTTTTCAATTCTATCTATTACTCTTAACAATATACCTTAGGTAATTTATCTCTAGAACTCACTTATTATTTCCTGCCCCATACCTAGCCTTGACCATAAAAAGGATTTTTTTTCTGAGTAACAAAACAATTTCAGATTTCAAATAAGGTAATGATAATCTTATGGGAGGTCTGAGCTCAACTATTTGCTAGAAATCTTTTTTCTTGGAATGAAATACTACTGTCACCTGACCAGAAGGTTCGTTAAAATAGTACTTGAGAATTGTTAGTGTACAGAGAAACCTTTAGGTTGAAAAAAAAGAAAAGAATTGTTAGGGCATTGCCTCCATAAATATTTGGCCTAAAATTTGAACAACTTCTTATTAAATTATTGGCTCTTCGTTAAACAGTTATACCATCACTAGGTGTCATTGTCTAAGAAAAATAGATCAGTATTCATTACCATTCAATTATCTTTGTCTTTAAAAACAAAACACTGGAGCTGGTTGTTCAATTTCCATGTACTTGTGTGGTTTTGAGTGAGTTTCTTAATCTTGAGTTCTAATTTAATTGCGTTGTGGTCTGAGAGACTGTTATGATTTCAGTTCTTTTGCATTTGCTGAGGAGTGTTTTACTTTCAATTATGTGATCAATTTTAGAGTAAGTGCCATGTGGTGCCAAAATAGGCAATGGACATAAACAGACGCTTCTCAAAATAAGACATTTATGCAGCCAAAAAACATATGAAAAAAAGCTCAACATCACTGATCACTAGAGAAATGCAAATCAAAACCACAATGAGATACCACGTCACACCAGTCAGAATGGTGATTATTAAAAAGTCAAGAAACAACAGATGCTGGCGAGGCCGTGGAGAGATAGGAACGCTTTTACACTGTTGGTGGGAATGTAAATTAGTTCAACCATTGTGGAAGTCAGTGTGGTAATTTCTCAAAGACCTAGAACCAGAAATACCATTTGACCTAGCAATCCCATTACTGGGTATATATCCAAAGGAATATAAATCATTCTGTTTATCGCTTCTCGGCCTTTTGGCTAAGATCAAGTGTATAAATCATTCTGTTATAAAGACATGTGCACATGTATGTTCACTGCAGCACTATTCACAATAGTAAAGAAACGGAATCAACCCAAATGCTCATCAATGATAGACTGGATAAAGAAAATGTGGTACATATATACCACAGAAATACTATGCAGTCATAAAGAGGAACAAGATCATGTCCTTTGCAGGGACATGGATGGAGCTAGAAGCCATTATCCTCAGCAAATTAACGCAGGAACAGAAAACCAAACACTGCATGTTCTCACTCATAAGTGGGAGCTAAACAACGAAAACACATGGACACAGGGAGGGGAACAACATACACTGGGGCCTGTCTGGAGTGGGGGAAGAGCGGGGAGGGAGAGCATCAGGAAAGATAGCTAAATCTGCAAGGCTTAATACCTAGGTGATGGGTGATAATACCTAGCTGATAGGTGCAGCCAACCACCATGGCATATGTACCTATGTAACAAACCTGCACATCCTGCACATGTACCCTGGAACTTATACTTTTTAAAAAGTTAAAAAAAAAAACTCTGTAAAGAAAATGGTAATATAAACAGTAAAGAAAGCTGTGTTTATATTTACTATCATATTTATTAATAGAACAAGATTTTTGAAGCTGGGCACAGTGGCTGACACCTGTAATCCCAGGACTTTGGGAGGCTGAGGCCGGTGGATCACTTGAGGCCAGGAGTTCGAGACCAGCCTGGCCAATATGGCGAAACCCCATCTCTACAAAAAATACAAATATTGGTGGGGAATGGTAGTGGGCTGCTGTAGTCCCAGCTAATTGGAAGGCTGAGGTAGAAGGATCACCTGAGCCTGGGGCCGAGGCTACAGTGAGCTGTGATCTCACCACTGCACTCCAGCCTGGGTGACATAGTGGGACCCTGTCTCAAAAAAAAAATTTTTTTTTGGAAATATGACCCATGGATGACAACTGCATCCCTCACTGATCCCTATTGTTACCACTGTGTCTCTAGTTTATTGTTCTGCAAATTGGGGTAGACCTAACTCTAGAAATTTTGCAACAGTTTAAACTCTCTCCAGCAGTAGTGCACATATTTTTGCTAACACTGGGTTTATCATTAAAATGGTAAGCCAAAGCCGGGCACGGTGGCTCATGCCTGTAATCCCAGCACTTTGGGAGGCTGAGGCGGGTGGATCCTGAGGTCAGGAGTTCAAGACTAGCCTGGCCAAGTTGGTGAAACCCCGTCTCTACTAAAAATATTTTAACAAAATTAGCTGGGTGTGGTGGCAAGCGCCTGTAATCCCACTTACTCGGGAGACTGAGGCAGAGAATTGCTTGAACCCAGGAGGCAGAGGTTGCAGTGAGCCGAAATCACACCACTGCACTCCAGCCTGGGCGACAGAGTGAGATTCCATCAAAAAAAAAAAAAAAAAAGTAAGCCAAAAAAAGGTAGTATCTATTTTTAAAATTTTATTGTGATATATATCTATGAAATAAATGTATATCTTTTTCTATTTTATATATATGTAAATTTACCACTTAAATAGTTTTAAGCATATAATTTTGTGGGATTAATTACATTCACAATGTTGTGCAACCCTATCACTATTTCCAAAGCTTTTATCTCATTAAACAATAACTCTCCATTCTCCCCTCTCCCAAACCTCTCATTTACTTTGTCTCTATGAATTTGTCTAGATTGTTGATATGAGTGAAATCACCCAATTTTTTTTTGCGTGTCTGATTTATTTCACTTAGCATAATGTTTTCAAGGTTCATCCATATGTATCCATTCATCTGTTATGATCAATTGGGTTGTTTCCACCTTTTGGCTATTGTGAATAATGCTGCTATGAACATTCATGTACAAGCATCTGTTTGAGTCCCTGTTTTCAAATCCCTTGGATATATACTCAGGAGTAAAGGTGCTAGATTATATGGTAATTCTTTTTTTTAAGACAGAGTCTCACTCTGCTGCCCAGGCTAGAGTGCAGTGGTACTATCTCAGCTCACTGCAACCTCTGCCTCCCAGGTTCAAGTGATTCTCTTGCCTCAGCCTTTTGAGTAGCTGGGGGGTTGCCTTTGCTGAGGAGTATGCGTGCACCACCATGCCTGGCTGATTTTTGTATTTTTAGTAGAGATGGGGTTTCACCATGTTGGCCAGGCTGGTCTTGAACTCCTGACCTCAGGTGATACACCTGCCTCGGCCTCCCAAAGTGTTGGGATTACAGGCGTGAGCCACTGCGCCCAGCCGCAGGGTTATATGGTAATTCTATGCTTAACTTTTTGAGGAACCACTAAACTGTGTTCCACAGTGGCTACACCATTCTACATTCCCATCAGCAATTCATGAGAGTTCCAGTTTCTCCATATCTTCACGAATATTTGCTATTTTTCTTTCTTTCTTTCTTTTCTTTTTGGCTTTTGGTTTTGGGGTATTTTAAATAATACCCACCCTAACTGGGTGTGAAGTGGTATCTTACTGGGGTTTGATTAGCATTTCCCTAATGACTAATGATGCGGAACACCTTTTCATATGCATTTTGGCCATTTGTATACCTTCTTTAGAGAACTTGTCTGTTTAAATTCTTCATCTATTTTTTATTGGGTTGTTTGTCTTTTTGTGATTGAGTTGTAGGAGTTCTCTATATATTCTGGATGTTAAACTTTTATCAGATATATTATTTTGTTTTCTCTTATTCTTTTTCTTTTCTTTAAAGAGAGAGTCTTGCTCTGTCACCCAGCCTGGAGGGCAGTGGTACAATCATAGCTCATGATAACCTTGGGCTCACTATAACTCTTGGGCTCAAGGGATCTTTCTGCCTTAGCCTCCTAAGTAGCTAGGACTACAGGTGCACACAACCATGACCGGTTAATTTTTAAATCTTTTGTAAGGGTCTTGCTATGTTGCCCAGGGTGGTCTTGAACTCCTGGCCTCAAGTGATCCTCCCATCTCAGCCACCCAAGGTGTTGAGATTACAGACATAAGCCACTGAGCCCAGCCCATTTTCTCCTATTTTATAGGTTGTCTTTTCACTTTTTTTATAACGTCCTTTGTGGTGCAAGAGTTTTTCATTTTGACAAAGTGCAATTTATCTATTTTTTTTTTTGTTGCCTGTGCTTTTGGTGTCATATCTAAGAATCTATTTCCAAATCCAAAGTCATGAAGGTTTCCCCATATGTTTTTTTCTAAGAGCTTTATGGTTTTAACTCTTATACTTAGGTTATTAATCTATTTTGAGTTAATTTTCATATATAGAGTGTGGTAAGAATCCAGCTTCGTTCTTTTGCATGTGGTTATCCAGTTGTCCCAGCACAATTTGTTGAAGACTATTCCTTTGCCATTGAATGAACTTGGCATCCTTGTCAAAAATCAACTGGCTATAGATGTGTGGGTGTTTTTGGGGAGTCTCAATTATATTCCATTGGTTTATATGTCTATCCTTATGTTAGTATCACATTGTTCGATTAATGTATTTTGTAGTAAGTTTTGAAATCAAGAAGTATGAGTCCTCTGATTTTGTTCTCTCTCCATCTCCATTTTTGAGACAAGGTCTCACTCTGTCACCTGGGCTGGAGTGCAATGATGCAATCATGGCTCACCGAAGCTTTGACTTCCTGGGCTCAAGCCTCAGCCTCCCGAATAGCTGAGACTATAGGCATGTGCCACCATGCCTGGCTAATTTTTTAAATTTTTTTGTAGAGATGAGGTCTCATTATGTTGCCCAGGCTGGTCTTGAACTCCCAGGTTTACACAATCCTCTACCTCAGCCTCCCAAAGTACTGGGATTACAGGCATAAACCACTGCTCCCAGCATTTTTTTCTCAAGAATTATTTGGCTATCGTGGGAGGTGGGAGGGGGTCTCTTGCAATGCATATGAATTGAATATCAGCTTTTCCATTTCTGCAATAAAAGGTTGTTGGAATTTTGACAGGTATTGCAGTGAATCTTTAGGTTCCTTTGAGTAGTGTCACTATCTTAACAATATTGTCTTCCAAGCTATGAACATGGTATTTTTTTCATTTAATTTGGTCTCCTTTAATTTCTTTCAGCAATATTTTATAGTTTTCACTATAGGTAGAACCTATTTTAATTGACTTTAAAATTTTTTTCTGGAGATACTTGGGTTTTTTCATATTTCTATTGGCTATCTGATTTCATCTTCTATAATTACTTGTTTGAATTATTTGCCCTACTGCCTCTTGAGATGGCACCTTTGCCTTATTAATTTGCCTTCCCAGTCTTTCTCCTTCAAGTCATTTATTGTTTTGTCATCTATGGGTTTCATATATGTATTGAGAATAATTCCTCCCATTCTGTGACTTTCCATTTTTAACAATTGTCTTTTGAAGAGCAAAAGCATTAAATTTTGGTAAGTCCAATTTACTGTGTTTTTGAAACCTATTTATAAATCTGTGCCAAATCCAAATTGCTAAGATTTTCTTCTATTTTTTTCTTGTAGTTTTGTAACGTTTGTTTTTACACTTGGGTAAGAAAATGGTCTAGGACCCATTTCAAGTTAATTTTTATGTGGTGTGGGAAGAGTTGAGGTTTATATTTTGCATTTGGCTATCCAGTTGTTCCAGCATGATTTGTAGGGAAAAAAAAGATTTCTTTTTTTTCTTTTTTTTTTTTTTTTTTTTTAGATGGAGTATCTCTGTCTCCCAGGCTAAAGTGCAATGGCGCAATCTCGGCTCACTGCAACCTCTGCCTCCTGGGTTCAAGCGATTCTCCTGCCTCAGCCTCCTGAAAAGCTGGGACTACAGGCACCCGCCAGCATGCTCGGCTAATTTTTGTATTTTTAGTAGAGACGGGGTTTCACCATATTGGCCAGGCTGGTCTCGAACTCCTGACCTTGTGATCTGCCCACCTCGGCCTCCCAAAGTGCTGGGATTACAGGTGTGAGCCACCACACCCAGCCTAGAAAAAATATTTCTTTCCATCTAATCGCTTTGGTAACTTCATGCCATAGCTGAAAGAAAGGCACTAAGGTCACCCTTCCCCAAACAGGTTGATGTCCAGCCTGACAACATCTCTGTAGACATTATCTTAAATGCTCAATGAGAAGTCCTAGGCACAGTTCCACTGACATGGTACCAGTATGCCCTACAGTGTCCTGATCAGCTTCAAGGAGGTAGGGCCTGAGATGATCAGGTCAATTCCATTCTTTATCACCAGCTAAATAATTTTCTCTTCCTTAATTCATTCTTTTTCTCCCTTTCTCATTCACTCTATCCCCAACATTGCCCTCATTTTCCCCCAGGTGCTATGTGGCTGCACTGTGAACATTTGTACCATGGATGGTCAAGTGATCCCTTGCATGCAATGATGGCATGAATAGACTCCACAGGGAAGAGCTTCATTTCTCCAGGATACCCACCCAATGGGAAGACCTCACTGTGGAGTTTAGTTTACTTCCAGACAGATTAACACTAAACATACAACAAAGCTGCTATAAACAGTCATATACAGGTTTTTGTATGAACATTTATTTTCTGTAAATATTTAGGAGTGAGATCACTGGATCATACGTTAAGTGTTTGTTTAACTTCATAAGAAACTGCCAAACTGTTCTCCAATGTGGCTGTACCATTTTGCATTTCCACCAGCAATGTTTGTGCATTCTAGGTGCTCTGCATCCTTGCTAGTGCTTAATATTGCCAGCTTTTTAATTTAATTTTTTGAGACATGGTCTCCTGTCACCCAAGCTGGAGTGCAGTGGCACCACCATACCCAGCTAATTTTTTTTTTCGTATGTTTAGTAGAGATGGAGCTTCACCATGTTGGCCAGGCTGGTCTCGAACTTCTGGCCTATACAGTGATCCGCTTGCCTCTGCCTCCCAAAGTGCTGGGATTACAGGCATGAGCCACCACACCTGGTCATGATTACTGATATTTTAAAAATCGGTTGATTTCATAAGAGTACTGTAAGTTTCTAGATCTCTTGAAAAATCGAATTTGACAACACTAGACTCCAATTCCTTAACGTCCTCAATCAGGTGGAGATGAGCAGTAGCTAGCCCTTTTAGGAGGGACTTGAGAGTTCCTCTTTCCCATGGCCCCCACCACTCCCACATACTCAGCCCAACTTATTTCCCTCCATGGACATATGAGTTTGTGACTCCTGCTTATGAAGGCATTCTCACAAGGTTAGCAAGAATCCTGGACGGAAATGTACTTTTGTTAATCAGAGACTGCACTTTGGCCCACTTTTTAAAAACCAAAATAACACTAGATACTGATCATTTGCATCCCCATTGGTCCTAGAGACAGGATTCCTGATGTTAGAATCATGAGGCTTTTGTTTAAGAATTACTTAAGATGTACTTCAGATCCTGAATTCCAGTGACCAGCTGACACCAAGTTTAAACATCCCCACAGAGGAACCAAATCAGGATGAGAATACAGGTTCTTCATCTCCCTGTCCCATGACTTCACCCCACACTTTTTGATCAATCAATGATCTCCACACTCCAGCCCACTCCAAAATCCTAGCCCCAAAATTCCTTGAGGAGACGAATTCGAGGTTTCCTCCAGTCTCCTTATTTGGCAGTCCTACTGTGTCCGCAATTGGTGGGTTCTTGGTCTCCCTGACTTCAAGAATGAAGCCACAGACCCACGTGGTGAGTGTTACAGTTCTTAAAGATGGTGTGTCCAGAGTTTGTTCCTTCAGATGTTCAGATATGTCCGGAGTTTCTTCCTTCTGGTGGGTGTGCAGTCTCGCTGACTTCAGGAGTGAAGCTGCAGACCTTCACAGTGAGTGTTACAGCTCTTAAAGGCAGCGCATCTGGAGTTATTCATTTCTCCGGTGGGTTGGTGGGTTCGTGGTCTTACTGGCCTCAGGATCCAGGCTGCAGACCTTCGTGGTGAGTGTTACAGCTCATAAAGGCGGCACAGACCCAAAGAGTGAGCAACAGCAAGATTTATTGCAAAGAGCAAAAAACAAAGCCTCTACAGCATTAAAAGGGACCCCAGCAAGTTGCCGCAGCTGGCCAGGGCAGCCTGCTTTTTTCCCTTATCTGACCCCACCCACATCCTGCTGATTGGTCCATTTTACAGAGAGCTGATTGGCCCATTTTACAAACAGCTGATTGGTCCGTTTTGACAGGGTGATGATTGGTGCGTTTACAAACCTTGAGCTAGACACAGAGTACTGACTGGTGCATTTACAATCCTTTAGCTAGACACAAAAGTTCTCCAAGTCTCCACTAGATTAGCTAGACACAGAGCACTGATTGGTGCGTTTACAAACCTTGAGCTAGACACAGGGTGCTGATTGGTGCATTTACAAACCTTGAGCTAGACACAAAGTGCTGATTGGTGCATTTACAAACCTTTAGCTAGACGTAAAAGTTCTCTAGAGTCCCCACCCTGCTGGCTTCACCTAGTGGATCCTGTGCCAAGCCGGCACCATGGATGGTGCTGCCTGCCAGTCCTGCACCAGGAGCCGCACTCCTCAGCCCATGCGCACTCCTCAGCCCTTGGGTAGTCGATGGGACTGGGCGCTGCAGAGCAGGGGGCGGTGCCCATCGGGGAGGCTCGGGCTGTGCCAGAGGCCACCATAGGCGGTTGCGGGGGGGTAATCGGGCATGGTGGGCTGCAGGTCGTGAGCCCTGCCCTGCGGGGAGGCAGCTAAGGCTCAGCAAGAATTCAAGCATGGGGTGGGCGAGCCAGCAGTGCGGGGGCAGGGGGGACCCGGCGCACTCTCCGCAGCTGCTGGCGTGCTAAGCCCCTCACTGCCTGGGGCCAGGCCGCTCTGAATGTGGGGCCTGCCGAGCCTGCACCCACCTGGAACTGCGTGCAGCCCCGTTCCTGCCCACGCCTCTCCCTCCATACCTCCCCGCAAGCAGAAGGAGCCCGCTCCGGCCTCAGCCAGCCCAGAGAGGGGCTCCCACAGTGCAGCGGCGGGCTGAAGGGGTTCTCAAGCGTGGCCAGAGTGGACGCCAAGGCCGAGGAGGCACCCAAAGCGAGCAAGGGCTGTTAGCATGTTGTCACTTCTCACTATGATTAAACCTTTTTCTCTGTTGCAACCCATATCTCAGCTTATAGATTTGCAATGTGTGGGTGGCAAGCCACCCAGGTGCCGAGGCAAGAGACCAAGGGCACGAGCTGTTCCAGTATAATAAAATATAAAATAAGAATAGTTATACTAGATCTAGATCATAGACATGATTATATACGAGTATCATTAATCATTAGTTTGTAGCAATGCCTCTTTATTCCAATATTATAATAATCCTCGCTTTATAATCATAGCCTAGGAAAAACCAGGCCATACAGAGATAGGAGCTGAGGGGACATAGTGAGGGGTGACCAGAAACAAGAGCGCGAGCCTTCTGTTATGCCCAGACAGGGCCACCAGAGGACTCCTTGGTCTAGCAGTAATGCCAGCACCTGGGAAGACGCCCGTTGCCAAGCAGACCATGGTCTAGCGGTAGTGTAAGTGTCAAGGAAAAACACCCGCTACTTAGCAGACCGGGAAAGGGAGTCTCCCTTTCCCCAGGGGAGTTTGGAGAAGACTCTACTCCTCCACCTCTTGTGGAGGGCCTGACATTAGTCAGGCTCACCTGCAGTTATCCAGAGGCCTAACCGTCTCAATGTGATGCTGTGCTTCAGTGGTCACGCTCCTAGTCTGCTTTCATGTTCCATCCTGTACACCTGGCTCTGCCTTTTAGATAGCAGTAGCAAAGTTAATGAAAGTACTAAAAGTCTCTAATAAGCAGAAATAATGGCGGGTTTTCTCTCTCTCTGTCTCCTCTCTCTCTCTGCCTCGGCTGCCAGGCAGGGAAGAGCCCCCTGTCCAGTGGACACGTGACCCACATGGCCTTACCTATCATTGTAGATGGCTCACTCTCCTTATCCTGTCCCTTTGTCTTGTATCCAATAAATATCAGTGCAGCCTGGCATTCGGGGCCATTACCGGTCTCCACGTCTTGGTGGTAGTGGTCCTCCGGGCCCAGCTGCCTTTTCTTTTATCTCTTTGTCTTGTGTCTTTATTTCTACACTCTCTCATCTCCGCACATGGGGTGAAACCCACCAACCCTGTGGGGCTGGTCCCTACAGCAATGCACATAAGGCAATGGATCTATTACAGTTACGGTGACATCAGTAATATATTACTACTTAATAATGCATCATTTGCAAATGACATTTTCTCCACACTAAAGCAGGCTCAAAGTTTTCCTGTAATAATAGCATTATCATCCAGTTACATTACAATACATTTTTGATGCAGGATTTTTCTCAGTCGCTTTGCTAGCCAGAGACCTCCAGCTGGTGACACCCCGCCCAGGCCTTGCGTGGGCCTTGGTCTGCCACAGAACATGCTCCATTTACTCAGCCACCTGGGCCACACCTGGCTTGCATTCCAGCACAAATTCCATGGCTGCCACGACTGCGGGCTCAGCCCCTGGTGAGTGTGTGAGCAAGTGTGTGGTGAGCAAGAGGGTGTGTGAGCAAGCAAGTACAGGATCCAGCCAGCCATTCCAAGTGCCAGCACAGGAGTGGGCTCTGTGGAGAGCTTGAGGCTGGACCAGGCATGTTGCAAGCCACCTCCAAGGTGGACTCCAGTATCCAGATAAGAGGAAGTCGGTGACACCCAGGCAGGGATGCCTGCAACCCCAAAGCCCTAGAGGGGGTGTTACAGCATGCTAATAGCCCTTTCAGTCTCACCATCCACAGCCCAACAGCTGGCGGCGTGTTAACAGCTTTGTCAGTTCTGTTGCCCTGCTCTGGCCCATGGCTCTGGGGCTGGCTCCACCCTACCGCTGCTTCCCATCACGTGCGGCAGCTGCCTTCTGCTGGCAGAGGGTCACAGTGTTACAGGCTTCTTTGTACCTATGTTCTGTGGGTCCTGAGCTCTTGTCCCATGTCAAAGAAGAATGAGGATAGGCTGACAATCAAAGGGTGAGGAGGGCAGAGAAGAAGTTTACTGAGTGACAAAACAACTCTCAGCAGACAGGGGATGTGAGGGTGGCCCCTTACCCAAAGTCAGGTGGTTTCTCCCTCAGTGTGGCTGGGTCCAGGGCTTTTACAAGCTCAGAATGGGGAGTGTGTGCTGATTGGTTTGTGAGTTTCAAGAAAGGCTAAAACAAAGGCATCACTCAAAGACGGGCATGACAGTGTAAAAAAACAATTAGAGAAGGGTATGTATATGTAAAATAGGTAAAGCGGCGGGATCAATCAGAGGAAAGCATGCCAAGTGGGAAGAGGCATTCTCACCAGTCCGTGGATTTATCCAAGACTTGTAGCTTGGCTTTCAGGCTTTAAACTGTCTTTGGTCTCACTGGGGGCCCCCCTGTCTGCCTAGGATTTGTCTGCCTCCTGCTGCTATCACTTTCTTAAGAAAGGACTTGAATCACAGCTATCAAACTGAGAGTTTTGCTTAATCCTTGATATGCCCCAGACGTGTGTGTCTTCCAAGTGAAAACCATCTGTTAACAGTGTCATGGAAGGGGAAAGAATTTATCTTAACATGAAACAGAGCTCTCCCCTTGAGGCAATTTCCAGAAGAAGTAAGGAATAATGTGTTACCAAGCTTTCTGTAAGCCTGGAAAGCCTCTTGAAATATGCGACCTCTAGACAAGAGACCTTTAGCAATCACCTCTTAACATCACATCACTGTATGTACCATGCTTTAACAACATGATTGACACTATCCCATGATATAGCAGAGGGGGCAAGGAGAAATAAGTTGCCTGAAATGGCAAGATAGGCTCCTCTCTATTGCCCAGAACCATATGGAACTACACCAACTTCTTCCATATTCTGAGGAAGTAATTTGGTGCAGCTCATGGGTTTTGTAAACCAAAAAGTATCCGAGACAAGTCTCAATCAATTTAGAAAGTGGATTTTGCCAACGTTAAGGACATGACCATGACACAGCCTCAAGAGGTCCTGAGGACATGTGCTCATGGTTGTCAGGTTACAGCTTGCTTTTATACATTTTAAAGAGACATAATACATCAATCAATATATGGAAGATTTACATTGGTTTGATGTGGAAGAACAGGACAACTCCAAGGGTGGGGCTTCCTGGTCATAGGTAAATTTAAACTTATTCTGATTGGCAATTGGTTGAAATAGTTATTTTCAACAGGAAGGACATATCTGGATGAGGAAGATGTTGTAGAGACCTAGGTTTTATCAAGTAGATGAAGTCTCCAAGTAGCAGGCTTTAGAGAGAAGACTGAAAATGTTTCTTATCAGATTGAAGGTCTGTGTCGATGTTAATGCTGGAGGGGAATAATGAGGCATGTCCAACCCCCATTTTCAGTCGTGGCCTGAACCAGTCTTTCAGGTGAAATTTTAGAGTCCCTTGGCTGAGGAGGAAGTCCATTCAGATGGTTGCAGGGGCCTTCAAATTTTATTTTTGGTTTACATTCTCTATCTCTTCATAATATCAAGTGGAATTAAAGAAGTATCAAACAAGTAAGGCAGGCATCAAAAGGTGAATAGTGTTCTTACTGCAGTAATTACTGACCCTACCAATATCTTTCATCTTCAAAGGACCCACAGGTAATAATTAACCCAAGCAATTATTCCCTAAAATTAGGCACCTGCAAAGTTGCTAGAAGGACTCAACTGCAAGGAGACAGTTTGAGGCAGGCCCAGGAAGGCTGTGTTAAGAAGATTATTTTATCTGAAAAAAAAACAAAAAACAAAAAAAACCCCCAAAAACAGATCGGCAGCCTACCTTGAGTAATACAGGTTTTAGTTAAAAATATATATGTGTGGCCAGGCACAGTGGCTCACATCTGTAATCTCAGCACTTTGGAAGGCCAAGGCAGGCGGATCACAAGGTCAGGAGATCAAGACCATCCTGGCTAACATGGTGAAACCCCGTCTCTACTAAAAACACAAAAAATTAGCCAGGCATGGTGGCGCACACCTGCAGTCCCAGCTACTTGGGAGGCTAAGGCAGGAGAATCGCTTGAACCCAGGAGGCAGAGGTTGCAGTGAGCCAAGATTGTGCAACTGCACTCCAGCCTGGGCGACAGAGTGAGACTTTGTCTCAAAATAATAATAATAATTTTATATATATGTTAATGAAGATGATGGAAATGTCAAAGAAATACAAGAATATCAGTACAATTTAGGCCTTTTATTGAGTTTGCTTGCTGGGAAGACTGTATCCAGCTCCAGAGATTCTCTTTGACAGAGGGACAAAGACAATTCAATGGAGGAAGGATTGTCTTTTCAGCACATGGTGCTGGGAAAACTGGATATACATCTGTGAAAGTAATCCACCTAAACACATATCTCACACCTATACAAAAATTAAGTCAACATGGATCATAGGCCTATAAATAAAATGTAAAACTGTAAAACTTCTAGAAGAAAACTTAGAAGAAAATCTGCATGGCCTTTGGTTTGGTGATAAGTTTTTAGATATAAAACCAAAAGCACAGTCCATGGAAAATATTGATAAGTTGGACTTCATCAAAATTTAAAGCTTTTGCCCTGTGATTTACACTAAGAGAATAAAAAAATAAGCCAAATCTTGGTTTCTAAATACCATTCTCCATTGTAAGGAATTCAGGGTGCCTTAAAGAAATGGCTAACTCTAGGGCTAGAGCAAGAAGAAATACAAGATGAACCTGAGCATCCTATAGTGCCAGAAAGTACAGGCGTGCTCAAAATACAAAAGGATAATTGCACAACAATGTGAATATATTTAATACCGTTTAACTGTACATGTAAAAACGATTAAGCTATTAAATATTATGTATGTACATTTTACCACAATTTTTTTTAAAAGAATGGTGGTCTGTCAAAGAGACACAAAAGCCAACCTGAAAAGTGCTTTCCATGGTCAAAGCCAGTACCATTTAGCAACAAAATACTGCATTCCCACCAGCAATGAGAGAATCTGTCTCAAACAACAACAACAAAAAACCAACAAAGGACAAAACACATATACATGAACCCGTATTGATATATAAATAAGTGATTTAATTAATTAATAAATGGGAGAGACGGGGCAAAAATCCTTACAGAATTCCAAATTATTTTTGTCATTGTTGTGTTTTTGTTTGTTTTGTTGTTGTTGTTGTTGTTTTGAGACAGAGTCTCGCTGTGTTGCCCAGGCTGGGGTGCAGTGGCATGATCTTGGCTCACTGCAACCTCCAATTTCCAGGTTCAAGTGATTCTTCTGCCTCAGCCTCCCAAGTAGCTGGGACTACAGGTGTGCGCCACCATGCCCGGCTAAATTTTTTTTTTGTATTTTTTAGTGGAGATGGGGTTTCACTATGTCGGCCACGCTGGATTTGAACTCCAGACCTTGTGATCTGCCCACCTCAGCCTCCCAAAGTTGGGTTTTTTTTTTTTTTTTTGGAGATTGGGTCTTACTCTGTTGCAGTTTGGAATGCAATGGCACTGGTCACGGCTCACTGCAGCCTCAATCTTCCAGGCTCAAGTGATCCTCCCACTTCAGCCTCCTGACTAGCTGGGACTACAGGTGTGCACCACCATGCCGGGCTAATTTTTAAATTTTTTATAGAGACAGGGTCTTCCTATGTTGCCCAGGATGGTTTCAAACTCCTGGCCTCAAGTGATCCTCTCTCCTCAGTCTCCCAAAGTGCTGGGATTACAGGTGTGAGTCACCACACCCCACCCCAAATTATTTGCATAGATAATCCCCTTCAGGAGGTGCAGCTTAATTCCCCTCCCCCAACACATGCACACACCCTCAAGGATGCCTAGACATGGTGACTTGCTTCCATAGGAAAAAGGGGAACATAGTAACTTTACTATTAAAATGGACAGATCTTAATGATCAAGGTTAAAATCACCATTAATAAGTCATGTTAATGGCACATATTCCTGATATGACCTGATAAGCATGGGCATTTCACCTCTGGGATATTCCTCCCCAAAATCCATAACCTCAGTCTAATCATGACAACAGGCATACCCAACAGGAGGTATATTCTTTAAAATACCTGAGCAGGGCTGGGTGCGATGGCTCACATTCATAGTCTCCGTACTTTGGGAGGCCAAGGCAGGTGGATCACTTGAGGTCAGGAGTTTGAGACCAGCCTGACCAACATGGTGAAACCCCATCTCTACTAAAAATAAAAAAGTTAGCTGGGCATGGTGGCACATTCCTGTAGTCCCAGCTACTCAGAGGCTGAGGAAGGAGAATCACTTGAACTCGGGAGGTGGAGGTTGTAGTGAGCCGAGAGATTGAGCCACTGCACTCCAGCCTGGGTGACAGAGAGAGACTCCGTTTCAAAAATAAACAAACAAAGAAACAAAGAAACAAAACCCGAGCAGTGCTCTTTGAAACTCTCAAGGTCATGAAAAACAGGAAAGATTGAGACACAGTCACAAACCAGAGAAGACAAAGGAGACATGACAACTAATTGTGATGTAGGCCTGGATTGAATCCTGCAACAGAAAAAGAACATTAGCAGAAACACTTGTGAAATTTGAATAAAGTTTAGAGTTTAGCTAATAATGTACAAATGTTGGTTTCTTGGTTTTAACAAATATACTGTGGATGATGTAAGATGTTAACAATAGGAGAAACTGGGTAAAGGGGACCTATGGGAACTCTCTGTAGTGGCTGCAACTTTTCCTTAAATCTAAAATTATTCCAGGCTGGGGGTGGTGGCTCATGCCTGTAATCCCAGCACTTAGAGAGGCCAAAGCAGGAGGATCACTTGAGGCCAGGAGTTCCAGACCAGCCTGGGCAAACTATCAAGATCCCTGTCTCTACCCAACTTTTTTTTAAATTTATTCCAAAATCAACATTTTGTCTAAAAAATAGATAAAAACAAAGAAAAATTTGACAATAAAGGTGATGGCAACAACAAAGATATATAAGAAACTGAGCACAATTTGGGTCTTTGTGGCTGAGTCTGATTGCTAAGAGGATTCCTCCCAGCTCTAGAGATTCTTATTCATTATCTGATTACCCACAAAAAAGCAGAAGTTTATTAAACATTGCTCTAATGGGGAAGTTCTCAAATGTGTGTATCAGAATCACCTGGAAACTAATGATGAATAATGGGACCAGGGTCATCAAAGTAGACTAGCACTGGGACTTCTGTATTTTTACCAGGTTCCCTGGTGAACCTGATACATACCCCAGCTTAAGAATCACTGTTCTAGTGCTTTTCTGTTGACATTGTCACAGGATCCTTAGGGTGTTGCTTTGCCAGCTGGAAACCTCTGTGATCAGCAGCACCTCTGCTTGAGTTTTGCTTGTGCCTGCTGGGCTTGTCCTGCCCACTTGGCCTGGCAGCCTGCACTTGCTTGTGCTGCCAGCCTGGATCCCACACCTGACAAGGGTGAGTCAGGTGTGGAGCAGTGAGGGGTATGTGAGCGAGTCAGCACAGGTTCTTGCCTCTTTGCACAGCCAGGCACACTGGCTGCTGTGGCAGGGTGGGCAGCTCCAGGCACTGGCACAGGCGCTGGCTCCATGTGACGCTGCAGCTGGACCAGATATACCACAAGCGGCTTCCACTGTGGGCACTAGCATCTAGACAAGGGGAGTCTGGTGGCATCTAAAAGCTCAGAGATGCAAGGAACTGCAGAGTCCCAAAGAAGGTGTTACAATGTGTCACAGCCCTTGCTCAGGGAGCCCCAAGGTCTGGGCATCCAGAAGGGCCACAGCTCTTCTCTCCTTCTCATTGCCCACAGCATGGTGAGTGGGGGGGGTGTGTTTTGGGGGGCATGTTTCAGCCCATTTGTGTTACAGCTCTTTCAGTCCTGCCACCACGCTCTGGGCCACAGCTCCTGGGCTAGCCCAGCCCCGCTGCTGCTTCCCATCGCACGGGGCAGCTGTCTGGTGCCAGCAGAGGGTGGGAGAACTATAGTGTTGCAGCCCCTTTAGCTCCCACCATAGCTCGGGGAACCAGCCAGGGAAGTGTTACAGCTCCTTTCGCTCCTGCCATTTGGTGGGTCCCAAGTTCTTGTCCCATATCCAGGAAGAATGATGTTGCATGGGCAACTGGAGGGTGATCAAGGCTGAGAAGAGCTTTATTGGGCAACCAAACAGCTCTCAGCAGACAGGAGACCCAAACTGGGTAGCTCCTATTCACAGGCAGGTATTCCCAACGAGTATAGAGGAGACCCAAAATGGGTAGCTCCTATCCACAAGCAGGTAATCCTGATGAGTCTCTGAGTCTGGCTGAGTCTGGGGTTTTTATGAGCTCAGAAGGGAAGAAGTACATGCCGATTTGTTCATGGAAAAGGCACCATCCAACTGGCCAAAAGGCATCAAGGAAGTTCTCACTCTGGGTCATGAACTCCACCTGGAACTGGGAGCCAGGCCCCCAGGTTTTAGGCCTGGCCTGAAGATGGGGTTTCACCAGGGACTTGTCTCTTCCCACCTAGGAACCTGTCTGCCTCCTGCCACCATCAACAGGCCATTTGCAGTGCCCAGGCTGTCTGCAGGCCCATGTCAAGCTACCCTCAGCACCCCAGCCTTCCTCCCATGCTCATTAGTGCCCAAAGTCTGAAGGGGCCAAGGTAACAGAGGGCTGGTGCCTCAGTACTGCCCCGAGCATACACACACCTGGCTGGGTTGCATCAGTACCTGGGCTCAGCCACAACTGTGTTCCACACCAAAATGGGTGCTGTGGATGTGGAGAGGCCAGGGAGTGGGAGCAGGCACTTCTGAGCTTGTGGGGGAAGGAGGCTTCCTGGGCCCCTGAGAGCATAGGGATGCCTAGGTCTGGAGCCATAGCTGGGCAGCTGCAGCTGCACCCAGGAGTTGGTGGGCTCCCACCCCACCAACTCGGTAGGGCATGGGGGCTCCCACTGGGATCAACTGTTCCTGGCCCCCACGGGCCAATGAGTGCACAGCCCTGGCCACACCTCCCCCGCTACAGCTGGTGTCCTCGCAATGGCCACTCCATACGGGTCGCCACTGCCATCAACGTGACTACGAACATGACCATTCATATGTTCAACAGCTATTTATTAACTATTATGTGCCAGCTCTTTGTCAGTACTAACAGCACAGTAGTAGACACTCAGGCAAAGTCCATGAACTAATGGAGCTTACATTCTAATATGCAAATAAATATACACTCACGGAGTCTCTCCTTGTATTTCCCAGTTCCAAGTCCCCAGAGAGAAAACCTGATTGGTGTAGCTAGTCACTACCATCCACTTGTGGGGGGAGAACCTTTTCTAAAGGCCACCTCATTCAGTGTGGGTGTTGGCTGCCTGTATATCAGGGTTCCCCTCTAGTCCAGTCAGCTGTGACTGAGAGCGCATGGCACATAACATGGTCTCTCATGTGGTCTCATGTGGTTTGCTCTCTCAGCAAAACAGGCTAGGTTAGGAGATCCTCATCTGCCCTATCCAATGTGGTTCTTATTCAAATATGGTAGGAACCAAACTTTCTCACGGTAGTCTGAAGGCAAAAAGCTAAGGCTGCACTAACCAATACCAAGCTGAATATCACTAATCTGAAAATCCAAAATGCTCCAATTGGAAACTTCTTGCGTACTGATATAACACTCAAAGGAAATGCTCATTGGAGCACTCTGGATTTTGGATTTTTGGATTAGAGATTCTCAACCAGTAATGTTCCAAAATCCAAAATCCAAAACACTTCTGGTCTCAAGCATTTCAGATAAGGGATATTCAATGTGTATGATAAAAATGATCCCTCCATCATGAACAACTTATTTACAAGAACTCAGAATTGGCCAGGTGTGGTGGCTCACACTTTGGGAAGCTGAGGTGGGCAGATTGCTTGAGGCCAGGAGTTTGAGACCAGCCTGGCCAACACCACAAAACCCCGTCTCTACTAAATACGTGAAAATTATCTGGGCACAGTGGCGCATGCCTGTAATCCCAGCTTCTTGGGAGGCTGAGACACAAGAATTGCTTGAACCTGGGAGGTGGAGGTTGCAGCAAGTTGAAATTGCGCCACTGCACTCCAGCCTGGAAACAGAGCGAGACTCTATTGGAAGGAAAGAAGGGAGGGGAGGGGAGGGGAGGGGAAGGAAGAACTCAGAATTAATGTTAATGGAACTCAGAACACACACAAAATTGAGTACCAGATACTTCTTCCAGAAGAATAGATTACTTCCGGTTTTTTAGCCTGTAGACATTTGCTTCTGTTGGACTTCACTTTTCTGCTGCCTCTGATGTTTCAAAATACCAACCTGCCTGCAGCAGATTCTTACTCCAATTGAGGCTGACTTGACAATAATCTCCCACGTGTTCCCTCCATCATGTTGTATTATTTATATTAGCTTCGGCGATAGCCTCGAGATTTTATTCTTTGCCTTCTGTTGGAGCGTATTCTCCAACTAAAAGAGGAAACAACTGGCACCAGGAAAAATGGGGCAATCATTCTCACACTTTTTCAGTCCCAAACCGGGTGGGCCCTGTACCTCACCTTCACACCCGCCACCAACTGCTGCTAAAGAAATAACATGGGTTTTTACCATCACCCTGGGAATTAGGAAAAAAAAAGAAAAAAAAACCCCACAGATTTTGATGAGACACAAATAGTAGCCACAGAGGTAACTTATTAACTGATTCTGAAAAAAAGGCTTTGAAGCTATTCATTACACACGTTCAATTCAAATCAATAAACAGTACTACCATGTTCCCAATACTCAACCAGGAACTGAGGATCTAAAGATGAAAACACATGATCAGCTGGGCATGGTGGCTCACACCTATAACCCCAGCACTTTGGGAGACTGAGGTGGGATAATCATGCGAGCCCAGGAGTTCGAAACAAGTCTGGCAGCATAGTGAGACGTCGTCTCTGCAAAAAAATCAAAAAAATTAGCTGGGCGTGGTAGTGCGTGCCTGTAGTCTTAGCTACTCGGGAGGCTGAGGTAGGGATGATTTTGAGCCCAGGAGGTGGAGGCTGCAGTGAGCTGTGATCACACCCCTGCACTGCAGCCTGGAAGGCAGAGTGAGACCCATTTCACAAGAAAGGAAAAAAAAGAAGGAAGGAAGGGAGAGAGTGAGGGAATGAGGGAAAGGGAAAGAGAGAGAGAGAGAGAAAGGAAGGAAGGAAGGAAGGAGAAAAGAAAGAAAGAGAGAGGAAGGAAGGAAGGAAAAACAAAACAAAACAAAACAAAACATATGATCCTTGCTCCGAATGAATGGACCACGAATGGTGGAAGACAGGCCTGTGATGATGACGATGATGTCATAGAAATGAAGGAACTAACTGTTTCATGGCAAGGAGAGAGTCACGCTGACCTTAAGGATAAATAAGTAACATTTGAGACGCGACTTAAAGGATTAGGATTTTTTCAAAGTTAGGATTTTTGTAAGTGGAAAATGTAAGGAAGGGCATTCCAGAAGTAGAGAATAGCATGAATAAAATCAAGAAGGTAAGAAAGTAAATGGCTTGTGTGGAGAATAGCAAGCAGCCACTCATGAGGCTAAAACACACACTACAGCTCTAAGGAAGGGCTGGACTTGCCCACGGACCACCAACGATCCACAGCCTGGGTTCTACAAGCCACGGCTGCCATCAGACATATGGGAGACAACTGGTCCAAAAATTTTGACCACTGAACATGGCAACAGCTTCCATCATAAAGAGGGTTATAATTGCCAAGCAGAACGAGAACATTACAATTAGATCTAGTTCTTACATTTATTCTTTTGCACTAAATGTATTAATTTGTTGAATTAGCTGCTAGGCATTCTGGTAAATATCAAGAACATAGAGCCAACTCCACTGCAGACCCTGTCTTTGAGGAGCCTAATAACTGGAGATTTCATTTATGGATCTATGGATTTATTAGGCCTTCTAAAAACCTGCTATTCACTTATTGATAGCAAATAAAATTATTTTTAAATTTTAAATAATATTTTCTTATTACAAAAGCACTTCATGAGCATCATAGAATATGGAACCAGCCAAAACAAAAAATAAAATATCTCTGTCACCACCCAGAGATCACCACTGTAACCCTTGGTTCATATTCTCCTCCCACATCTTCATATGCATACATACATATTAATCTGTATTTTGAGGACATGTTTTTCATATTGTCTACAGACACATCCCGTCTTGTAACTAGCTTTTAAAAAAGACAATAATTTCCACGTTTCCATGTGAATAACTACTCTTCTAATACTCAGTACATATTCAAATTTCTCCAAATGAACCAAAAATGTCCTTTATGCTTATTTCTCCAAGTTGGCCCCCAACTTAAGCCCTTGCAGTGTGTCTCTTGGTTATATTCTTCGTGTTCCTTTTAATCTGGCATAGGCCCTTTCATAGGATTCTGACTCGACAAAGAGAACTGGCCAGCTGTCCTGAAGGAAGGCTCACTTCCTGTATTTGCCTGGTTCCCTGTGGTGTCATTTTACTTGCTCCTCAATTCCCCTTACTTCCTGTAAACATCAAACTCAAGATGCCATAGAGGCAAGTTAACCATCTTGGGCTAGAATACTTCATGGGTGATAGCACGTACTTTACATTGCATCACATAGGAATCCACATAATACCTGGTTGACGCACCATCAGTCCAACTGACCACAAAGCAACTAGGGGTTTCAGAGGGAGTACACGTAAGGGGCAAAAGCAGCAACGGAATACGACAACGGAATAAGCATGAATACGACCTGGCTACCTGAAGGAGGTGGGACGGGGAACCGAGCAGCAGCAGGTGGTGGAATGCCAGGGAAATCCAACCGTGCTTCCCACGCTGGCATCGCTCTGATTATGACCAATCCTCTAATCTTATTCTCACAATTAGGGAGGGAGAAAAAAAAAAAAACCCCAAACCAAAAAAGAAGTTGGTAGGTGACTCTGTGAGACTGCTGTTTTATGAAGGGAGCGTTTCCTTTTATAAAATTTAGCTGAGCAGATGCAGTTTGCAGCCCACAGGAGGCCACTATTCCCCTCAGCTGTACAGTTTGGGAAAATACCTACACATCCGGAGAACAGAGAGCTTGGTGTGTGTTGAGTTCGCTCCTGTTCATCAGCAGCCCTTTCCCCGCCTCTGGCCACCAGGGGGACCTGCAACCAAGTATCTGTTCTTTCAGGAGAGCGGGAACGCGTCTGCATAAATCTGGTCCAATCCAGGGCCCCGTAGCAAGGTGCCAAAGCTGGGGGAAGCGCATTTCTGTTCTCTCGCGAGCACGACGCGGTGCCTCCCAGTCCTCCTCCGGCCCTCCCTCTCCGCCCTCCCGGCCCGCGCGCGCTCGGGCCCCTTCCAGTGGCTCGCGGCAGGTGGCGCTGTCTGCGGCGTCGCAGCGGCCCGGGCTGCAGCAGAGACGATCTCCCGGCGGGCTGTGCGGCCCGGCTCTCCGGCGGCAGCTAGTGCCACGTCCCAAGTGCTACGCGGAGGAGCAGAGCGGGCGGTGCGCTGGGGGCGGGAGCAGCGCGGAGCCCGGCTCGGCCACACCGATCGCCCGCCGCCATGGGCTCCTCGCAAAGCGTCGAGATCCCAGGCGGGGGCACCGAAGGCTACCACGTTCTACGGGTAAGGGCTCCGACGGCGGCCGGGGAGCTGCGGGCTGGAGGCGGGACCGGCTGCGGGGAGGCGGAGGCCCCCATGGGCTCCTTCACGGGGCAGCCAGGCCCGATCCCGCGAAGGAGCGGCGGTCGCGGGCGCTGCCTTGGCCGAGGCTGGTTTCGGAGGCCGCTCGCATCCCGCCTCCGCGGAGCGCCCTGGGCACGGGGTCCGCGGCTGTAGGAGGACGGGCTGGAGCTGGAGGCGGCTGCCGGCGACTCGGCCGGGGGGCAGCCCTGGGATGGGGGGACAACCTTGCTCTTTTTCCGCACGGCCTTCTCTCTCCTCCACCCCCCTTCATTTTTAGCTTCCAAAGTTAGGAAGGGCGCGCAGGCAACGTCTCCAAAGTGGTGACTCTGAAGGCAGCCTTTGCGCTTTCCTAGGAGAGGGATCCCGACCCGCAGTCCGGAGGCGGGGCCTGCGGCGGCAGGTGTTAAATCACCTCGGCGCCGGCCGAGTGGCCTGAAAGACCAGCGGGGCAGGAGACGGAAAACGAAATGGCCTAGAAATAGGTTCGACGGACTTAAACAGACTTGATTTTGACCAGACTTTTCCTTTCCCGTACCACTCCTGACCCTCCCAAACCTCCTTCTCAAGATTTCCTGGAGTGGGAACTTCCGTTCTGTTCCGATTGCTGAGGGTGTGGTTTAGAGTAAGGTTTAGATCCACAGTGGTAAAGAGGTAGTGCAGAGGAATTTTTTTTAAAAAATCGGAATATATAAAGGAAAACAACCCTAGCTTAACTTCCAGGACACAGAGAAACATAGTATCTCAAAAGGCGTCTGCTAAGCCCCTACCTATGAGCGGCCTGGGCCTGGGTGGTACAAAGCATGTGGTCTTTTCCTCATGGAACCGGGCGACTTTAGAAGTAGCATTGATGGTTGTTTGCTGTGACACCTGTGTGAGTGTTAACATGAAGAACTGTCAACAGAGTGGCCGCAGCGTGTAGCGCCATTTAGGGATGTAATAGAGTGTCACTCAATATTAGCTCCTCACAGGCAAGAACGTTTTCACTGAAAGTAAGAGAGTGCACTTCCTGGTGCTACCTTCATTTCCTGCCCTGTGTCCCATGTTTTAGGTGAGACAACATTCTTAAATTGCCCAGATGTCTAGGCGATAGGGCTGAGACAGATCATCTTTCTGATCTTCAGGATTATCGTGTCTGTTGCCTTTCCATTACACTAAAAATCCCTCCTCTGCCATACTCTTGGTAGGAAAGGGTGATTTTTTTTTCCCCCGAAAGGAAAAGGGAGCCTGTAAATAAACTGTATTATAATCTTCCCATCCCCTTCTGTTAACCAAACTCCCAAGAGCCAGACTGAGAGAGGAAATGGAATGAGAATTGTCAGTTCCCAAATGTGAGGTGAAAGCTGTGCTTTTCTTTCTATTATCTGGTCTGATTTTGAGTTCTCTACCCTGAGATGTTACCCAGTATTACCAGCTGTTTCTCACAGTGACCGATTGTGGTCATGAATCCTTGGGGATTCGTGATATTTTTATAATACATGCACTCAGGGAAACTCAGTAAAACACATTAGTGTTAATAAGCAAAAAAAAAAAAAAAGTCACGTGTTTGAAAGAAAGCCATACACGTCAAAAGGATTCCAACTTAATGACTACCCTCCGACATAAAATGAGTTTGTATTTTCTTTATGTAAGTGCAGTCAAGTGAAACAGCATTCATACATATTCAGTAGTGCAGATGTGTTATTAATCTATAAATCTGATTTTTAGAAAAACTAGGGACAACCTTAGTTACCAATCTGCATCTGGAGCATTAATGTTGCACATGATGAAATAATTCGTATTTAGTTAGACTTTTGCTAAAGAGAGCTTTAAAACAGTAATGATCTAGTTTAGGAGAATTTTGTGTCTGCGTTCCTAAGACCCTGTGCCCCTGATTCTGTAATTGGTTTTCTTATCTTTGTTTTTAGAGGGAAAAGTGCTGTGTTAAATCTTAACACGTAAAAATGTCTTGCTTTCATTTGTTATTGCCTAAATGGACAGCGATATATTTCATTGGTAGATTACCAAGCTCGTAAACTGGAGTAACTGTGGCAGGAAGATTTTGAATAAAATCACCCATATTCAACAAGTTCTAGAATTATTTAATTAGAAGTTAGTTTTCTTGAATAACCAATTCCCTGGCCAATCTTGCTGTAGTAAAAACTTTATATGATTGACTGGGTTTTGAAATACCAATTATAATAACATTTATATCCACTGCTGTCTTTTGATTTCATGAGTCCCTATAATTCAGATAGATTGAACTTTCCATTTTTTTCATTATTTTTCAATATCCATCTAAAAATCTTCAGGGGACAGCCTTTAAATGGATTCAGAAGCTCTGCTATGAGCAGTGTAGTTCCTTTTTATGTATTCTCTATGTATGAGTGCGTATTTTCAGATTGTGATCATATTGTGTACCCAACTTCTTATCCCCACTCCAGAGTAACCACTGTGGACAGTTTCTTACATAGCCTTTCAGATATATTTTATGCTTATAAAAGTCTCTTTGGCTGTGTGCAGTGGCTCACACCTGTAATCCCCACTTTGGGAGGCCAAGGTGGGCGGATCACCTGAGGTCAGGAGTTCGAGACCAGCCTGACCAACATGGTGAAACCCCGTCTCCATTAAAAATATAAAAAATTAGCCGGGCATGGTGGTGCACACCTGTAATCCCAGCTACTTGGGAGTCTGAGGCAGGAGAATCACTTGAACCTGGGAGGCAGAGGTTGCAGTAAGCTGAGATCGTGCCATTGCACTCCAGCCTAGGCAAAAAGAGTGAGACTTCGTTTCAAAAAAAAAAAAAAAAAAGAGTCTTTTCTTCTCCCACCCTTCTCTCTTTGTTTCTTTTTGTTACTTTGGAATCATAATCCGTGCTGTTGCACACCTCAGTCTTCTCAGTTGATGACCTAGCTTGGCAGTCTTTCTGTGTAGCAAGTGGCCATCTGCTTCATGCTTTCAGTTAGCTCACGGTAGTCTGTTGTACCATAGATTGGTTAAGGAGTACCTCCTGGTGTTGAACATTTGGTTATCTAGTCTTCTGTTATTATAAGTACATATTTACAACCTTAAATCCTACTTTTTGTTTTCCCATAACATACATCCTTTTCCCAGATTACTGTATTGAATTTTAATGGTAGCTGTCTGTATAAATGTTGATCTTTATTTTAGTGAATAACTACATTGTTTTCTGATCGTCAACATGTGTCCATTAGAGAACATTTGGATATGGTAAAAAAGTACAGCAAAGAACCTGAATTACCTGTAATCCCACCATCTAAAGGCAAATACTGTTGAAGTATTTCTCTTAGTCTCCTTTTTTTCCTGGGCCTAACATCGCCCCTTAGCCATGTTTCACAAAGATTTTGAATAATATGACATATTCAAGGACTATATGGCCAAAAGTTATCTTAAAAGGTTAACATTACAACCAAAATATCCAACAGCTGAGAAATTGGTAAACAAATCAGGGCCTAACCACAGACAGAATGCTATACATTCGCTCAAAATTGTGTTTTACACACCCTGTGTATGTGCAGGTACATTTGAGTGCTCAGGAAAATAAAGCTGAAAGGTAATAAACAAGGTTGTCTAAAAAATTATTAGTGGATGGTGACTTTTTTTTTAACTTTAATGTATTTTCTAGGATTTCTGAAGTGATCATTAAATACTTGTATAGTCACCCAACGTGTAGATATGCAAAATTACTTTTAAAAAAGAAGTGGACTCCAAGTGGAGGATTTAAAAATTTGCGTAGAAGTGTTTTTTTAAAAATAGCGTTGCAGATTTCCTTATATAGCGGGTCAGATTTGTGCTCACTGTGAATGGCACTTTCATTTTGGTCCTCCAATCCTAATGTAAGGCAGGAAAAATGCTAGGGCTTCTCAGTGTGTGAAGTTATTGTAAGTTACCCCCTACATGTGAACTGTGTTTAATATCGAATTTTTGCCCACATTTTCCATTAATTATCCAGTGAACCCAACAAGACCATTTTCAAAATTAAATTAAACCAAAATATCCAACAGCTGAGAAATTGTTAAACAAATCAGGGCCTAACCACAGATAGAATGCTATATATTCGCTCAAAATTGTGTTTCAAACACCCTTTGTATGTGCAGGTACATTTGAGTGCTTAGGAAAATAAAGCTGAAAGGTAATAAACAAGGTTGTCTAAAAAATTATTAGTGACATAGTTCACAAAATTAAATTTTTGGAGTGACCTCACAGATGCCTATTATAGGACCTGCTTTTAAATTAAAATATTCATATTCTGTTCCACACTTACAAACTCTGAGATGGGGACTAGCTGAGGGCATACTTTCTGGAGCAAGTATTCACACCAGTGTGGAGACACGGAAAATAGCATTTTCATTCTTTCTCATGCTTTCTTCTGGGAGAGATTTTGAGGTGATGGATATTTTGAAGGAAGGGTCATTGACATGAAGTGTGTCACCAGTGTAATAACAGGTTTTTATCTTCTGAGCTATTTGCTGCAGACTGGGCAGCATTTAGGTGTTCTCAGAGAAGCAAGCAACTGCAAGTGGAATTACTTCTATAGAAAATGCAATGCCTAGACCATATCTACTATCATATGGAACTGCTCTTTTTATGTATTTTTTTCTATTTTGTCAGAGATGAGGTCTCCCAAAGGTACTGCTCTTTTTAAATGGTGCCTAACTAACCTACATGCAATCCTGTTGCGATGGGATTTCAATTTAGTACTTATTTTGAATAAATTAATTTCTGATGTTCAATAGTCATTGTTTTCTTTATTCTTCTAACACTGTCTTTCTCAGACTTTTGAAACTCATGCCCTCTTTTTTTTTTTTTTTTTTTTTTTTATGAGATGGAGTTTCGCTTTTGTTGCCCAGGCTGGAGTACAATGGTGCGTCTTGGCTCACTACAACCTCCCAGGTTCTCTTGCCTCGGCCTCTCAAGTAGCTGGGATTACAGGCACCTGCCATCACGCCTAGCTAATTTTTGTATTTTTAGTAGAGGTGGGGTTTCACCATGTTGGCCAGGCTGTTCTCGAACTCCTGACCTCAAGTGATCCACCAGCCTCCACCTCCAACAAGTGCTGAGATTACAGGTGTGAGCCCACACCCTACCTCATCCCCTAACACAGAAATCTCACTCTGGCTCCCTTCTCACTCATTCTGGAAACAATTGTAAAAAGAAAACAGTAAGGTTATTTGGTATTGTTTTCTATATATAAAGTTATAATTGTGAAACCTGAAGAGTCTGACCCTGCCCCCAGAATTGATCTCTCCTTTTTTTTGTTTGTTTGTTTGTTTGTTTGTGAGACGGAGTCTCGCTCTGTTGCCACGGCTGGGGTGCAGTGGTGCAATCTCGGCACACTGCAACCTCCACCTCCTGAGTCCAAGCAATTCTCCTGCCTCAGCCTCCAGAGTGGCTGGGTTTACAGGTGCCTGCCACCGTGCCCGGCTAATTTTTGTATTTTTTAGTAGAGACGGGCTTTCACCCTATTGGTCAAGCTGGTCTCGAACTGCTGACCTCAGCTGATCCACAGGCCTCCGCCCCCCAAAGTGCTGGAATTACAGGCGTGAGCCACTGTGCCCAGCCCAAAATGGATCTTTTCTAATAAAGGCCCAGAAGTTGTTTAATAAACATTCTTTTAAATTGCTTTCAAATGTTGGAATCAGGATATCTCAGTTTATTAAAGCCATGGAATACAATGTATATAAATCTTGGGATACTTTTAGGAATTATATCATTGAACATAAACTTTTTCTAATATTAATAGGCCTTGAACAAATCAGTAGTGTCATGTTGTTTATATGCACTTTGATTTTTCTTCGAGATGGAGTCTTGCTCTATCACCCAGGCTGGAGTGCAGTGGCGCGATCTCAGCTCACTGCAACCTCCGCCACTCCAGTTCAAGTGATTCTCCTGCCTCAGCCTCCCAAGTAGCTGGGATTACAGGCGCCCACCACCACACCCAACTAATTTTTGTATTTTTAGTAGAGATGGGGTTTAACCCTATTGGCCAGGTTGGTCTAGAACTTCAGACCTCAAGTCATCTGCCCATCTCAGCCTCCCAAAGTGTAGGGATTTCAGGTGGGAGCCACTGCACCCAGCACCCCCAACCCCGTACCTCTTTTTTTTTTTTTGACACGGGGTCTCACTCTAGGCTGGAATGCAGTAGCGCAGTCTCCACTCACTGCAGCCTCCAACTCCCAGGCTCAAGTGATCGTCCCCTATCTCAGCCTCCCCAGTAGCTGGGACTACAGGCACACACCAGCACCCCCAGCGAATTTTTTGTATTTTCGGTAGAGATGGGTTTTTGCCATGTTGCCCAGGCTGCCCTCGAACTCCTGAGTTCAAGCAGTCCACCCACCTCAGCCTCACAAAGTGCTGGGGTTACAGGCGTGAGCCAGTGCGCCCGGCCTGTATACGCTTTCATACTTATGTGATGAGGTGTGTTTTAATGCCTGCACTATCATCCTCAGGATCCTCACTGGGGGAGATCTGCTGTTAGTGGTTAATCATGGTTTCAGTAAGTAGTAGCGTGTACAACACTGATTCTTCTGCCTTCTGGGTCAGATACCAACAGGGCTTTTTAATAATTCCTTTGCAAGTTTTATAAAAATTGAGCTTAGAATAACCATTAACATCAGTGTGTTCATTTTGCTTACTTCAGTATTCTACTGAAAGGATTATATATATTGATTGATTCACTAATAAGATACTAATGTAAACTAGGAAATATAAAGTTCGATAGGTGCTTTGAAACTGCCTTTTTTTTTTTTCTTGAAACAGGGTCTCACTCTGTCGCTGTGGCTGGAGTGCTGTGGTGTGGTCATGGCCCACTGCAGCCTTGAACTCTTGGGCTCAATTAATCCTTTCATCTGAGCCTCCTGAGTAGCTTACAGGCATATGCTGCCATGTCCAGCCAATTTTTAAATTTTTTTGTAGAGAGATCTTTCTATGTTGCCCAGGCTGGTCTTGAACTCCTGAGCCCAAGCGATCCTCTCGTCTTGGCTTCCCAAAGTGTTGGGATTACACTTATGAGCCACCACACCTAGTCCTAAGTAGTTACTTTGAGAGACTGTACATTTCCCTGTTGGCATTGCAAATAAGTTTACTGTAGCATGAAGATAATTATTCTGGGGTTTTGTTCTCTCTCTCTTTTTTTTTTTTTTTTTTTGAGAAGGAGTCTTGCTCTTTCACCCAGGCTGGAGTACAGTGGCGCAATCTCCGCTCACTGCAAGCTCCGCCCCCTGGGGGTTCACGCCATTCTCCTGCCTCAGCCTCCTGCATAGCTGGGACTACAGGCGCCCGCCACCTCGCCCGGCTAATTTTTTGTATTTTTAGTAGAGACGGGGTTTCACCGTGTTAGCCAGGATGGTCTCGATCTCCTGACCTTGTGATCCGCCCGCCTCGGCCTCCCAAAGTGCTGGGATTACAGGCGTGAGCCACCGTGCCCGGCCTGTTCTCTCTCTTTTTTAAGCACCAATGAGAGAAGGCTCAAGCACACTGTCAGAAATAAGGAAGCTTGAGCCAGGCATAATGGTGTGCACTTGTAATCCCAGCTACTCCAATCAGGAGACTGAGGTGAGGTGGGGGCCCAAGAGTTTAAGACCACCCTGGGCAACATAATGAGATCCGGTCTCAATAAAAGCAAAATTGTCACTTGACCAAGGACTTTGAGGCTGCAGCGAGCTATCCTCACGCCACTGCACTCCAGCCTGGGTAACAGCAGCATATCTAAAATTAATTAATTTGTTAATTTTTTTAAAATAATTTTAAGGCTGGGTGCGGTGGCTCACACCTGTAATCCCAGCATTTTGGGAGGCTGAGGCGGATGGATGACTGAGGTCAGGAATTCAAGACCAGTCTGGCCAACATGGTGAAACGCCCTCTCTACTAAAAATACAAAAACTAGACTGGCGTGATGGCGCATGCCTGTAATCCCAGCTACTCAGGAGGCTGAGGCAGGAGAATCGCTTGAACCCTGGGGGTGGAGGTTGCAGTGAGCCGAGATGGTGCCACTGTACTCCAGCCTGGGCAACAGAGTGAGACTCCATCCCCAAAAAAAAATTTTTTTTAGAGACCTGGTTTTGCTCTGTTGCCCAGGCTGGAGTGCAGTGTCGCAGTCCCAGCTCACCGCAGCCTCGACTTCATGGGCTCCAGCAATTCTCCCTCCCTAGCCTTCCAAGTATTTGGGACTACAGGTGCGTACCACCACAGCTGGCTGATTTTTTGAAGGGACAAGGTCTCGCCACATTGCCCAGGCTGGTCTCAAACTCCTGGGCTCAAGTGATCCTCCTGCTTTAGCCTCCCAAAGTGCTGGGACTGTAGCTGTGAGCCACATCCCTGCCCTAATTAATTAATTAAAAGTAAAATCCAGGCTTTGTGGCATGTGCCTGTAGTCCCAGCTACTCAGGAGGCTGAGGTGGGAGGATTGCTTGAGCCCAGGAGTTCAAGAGTAGCCTTGGCAAAATATTGAGAGCTTGAGAAAGAAAAAGAAAGAGAGAGGGAAGGAGGGAAGGAAGGCAGGGAGGGAGGGAAACAAAGGAGGAAGCACCTGATATACAGTGACTGTCACTTGTAATCCTAACACTTTGGGAGGCCGAGGCAGAGTATTACTTGAAGCCAGGAGTTTGAGACCAGCCTAGACAGTAAAGTGAGACCCTGTCTCTAAAAAAAAAAATAAAGACAGAAGGAAAGAATCTTGTTATCTTTGTGGACATGAGTACATTGAGAAACTATCATAGTCAACCACCAGAGTCCACCTTTGGGAACTGGATTCTAGTGCCAGCTCTATCACTTCATTCTATTTCCTTGAGCAACCCTTTGAACTGCTTTGAAAAGCTTCAGTCTTTGTATCTGAAAAGTGCGGATAATAGCAGAGCCACTTCCACCTTTTCCACTAAAAAACACATTAGATACTGTGTATGAAAATAATGAAAACAATTGAGCATTGTTAAATCTCTTTCTTAAAACAACACTATCTACCTCCTTGATTATCCTGTGGATTAAATGAGATATTCCATGTAAAGCACTTAACTTAGAATGTGGAATATAATAAGGATTCAAATGTTAGCTGATGCCTTTATTACTAGCATTTGCATTATTGTGCAGAACCAGTATGGTGGCAATACTAGCTAAAATATACTACTGTAGTTGTAAACATTTTTAGTATTTTTATTTGATTAAGCAACAGTGAATTTTTGTCTGTGCACCTAACCTGTACTTTACTGCTGTTCAAAACGTAATTTTGAGGTCAGATCTGACCCATTAATTTTAGTCATCTAGGCACACACATAAATGGTGCCTGTTAATTTCCTCCAATCCTCATTTTTAAGGAAATTGGTTTTTAATTTTAAACGGGGAGTGCCAGTATCCTTTTCATTGCGTTGCTACAGTGTTGCCACACACATTAATTAAAATGGCTGAAAGAGTCTGTGTAATTAAAATGATCATGCCGCCTTTGATTTTCTTCCTAGTAGAATCTATAGATAGCTTAGCAACAGTTTGCCTTATTTCATGGTGGGTCATTCAGGCTTATAGATTACATAGTTAGCCTCCTCATTTTTGCAGCTAAAGAAAAGAAGCACAGCCTGTAATCCCAGCACTTTGGGAGGCCGAGGCGGTGATCACCTGAGGTCAGGAGTTTGAGACCAGCCTGGCCAACATGATGAAACCTTGTCTCCGCCAAAAAATACAAAAACTTAGCCAGGCATGGTGGTGGGCGCCTGTAATCCCAGCTACTTGGGAGACTGAGGCAGGAGAATTACTTAAACCCAGGAGGTGGAGGTTGTTGTGAGCTGAGATTGCATCACTGTACTCCAACCTGGGAACAAGAGGGAAACTCCATCTCAAAAAAAAGAAGAAGCACAGAGAAGTTAATCTGATTTGCCCAAGGTCACAGAGCAAGTTTTCTTTCCCTAAGAAACAAATCCCTAAGTTATTTGAATAATATAAAATGCATTAAGAAGTTGTCAGAGTTTTTGCCTCTTTTAGAGCAAACTTCAATTTCTTCCAATGTTGTTTTTCTAATGTACAGATCTTTTCTGTAAAACTATTATGCAATAATGGGTTTTTATTTCCTTTTAGTTGCCATTACAATTTTATTTTAAATTGCTTGAATGTTAAAAATTATGTCAGGGTTAGTGTCAGGAGAACATGCACTTTACTTTGAGAAGAACATGTGAAGACAATGTTTTATTTAGCAGGTGAGGCTTGAACTCTTCTAGTCTACTGCAAAATTATTTACCACACATTTGTGTCAAGACCCCCAAATAAGGAAACTTACCCATTTGCAGACATAGAATATAGTAGTCTCTCCTTATCCACAGTTTGACTTTCTGTGGCTTCAGTTACCTTTGGTCAACTGAGGTCCAAAAATATCAGATGGAAAATTCCAGAAATTAACAGTTCATAAGTGGCAGATTGTTCTGTTTTATATTATTAGTTATTGTTGTTAATCTCTTACTGTGCCTAGCATATAAATTAAACTTTATCATAAGGATTTGCATATGGGAAAAAATATAGTACAGTATATGTAGGGTTTGGTACTCTGCAGTTTCAAGCATCCATGGGGGTTCTTGGAACATATCCCCTGCAGATAACGGGGACTACTATAGCTCCCTCACCCTTCCTCATTAAAAAAATGCCTATTATAACCACGGAGGATTTAGGATTTCTTTTTATTATATCACATTCCCAGATCTTTTCCCATCATTTTGATCACCTACGCACACATATACTGCATGAGGATTTATGTTTATAGTTGAGGTGGGTCATCATTTAGGTATTGCTTGGATTGAATTTATTTTCTAGTCTTGTTTAACATCTCCACTGTTTTTAAAAGCAGTACAAGAGGGAGAGTGTTAGAAGAGATGAAAGTGTAGATAGTCATTCAATGGGGCTTTTCTACATTTTATGTGTGGAAAAGGAATATATAGTGTAGTAATAAAAAGGAGACAGTTATACATTCTAGTAAGCCAATTTTATGGTAAAATTTTCATTGTTAGAAAACTTAAGGAAGATAATTTACATATCAGCCAGAAACATGGATAAGTGTGTCTTTGTATATCACCTAGTGCAATATGTAGTCTGGTGATATCCTGTGCTGCAAGTTGCCTTGTGGTTTCCTCTCTTTGTTACTTTAAGGTAGAAGGTCTGTATACCTCAGCTGAAAGTATGTAAGTCAATAGACCAATGCAGTTGGGAGAATGCCCCCTGACACCCAGCTCCACCCAAACACTTCTTCCCTCTTACTCTGCCATTCTTCTCTCCCCCAAGTGAAGAATTAAAGAGAGAAAGAGGTAATGTGAAATGACCCAAACCTAGCATAAGTAGTAGTAGTTGAACATTCTTAATCCTGGAAGAAGAGATGAATGCTTCACTGGAAAGCAGTAGTTAGGTCTATGTGTTAAAAGAAAAGAAAAGTTTAGGCTAAAGCTGGTAAAACTTTTAATGATCCGGGATCAGAAGTGGAGGGAAAAGTCAAGATGTGAATGGCTTTTTTTTTTTTTTTTTTTATACCAGGAACTTGATGGAACAAAAGTGTTAACGGTATCTTGTAGGACAGCTTTTCCTAACTTTATTTTTATTGTAGCTCAAACCAAAAAATGTATTTTCCTTTGCAACCAGTACATACTACATTTCATGAAGAATATAGGCCTTTATTATATCATGCATTTTTGACAGATTTTCTATTGTGATATTGTGTTTTGATACTTGTCTTTTGTGACACACTAAATTGATTTCAGAACCTACTGAAATCATCCACTGTAGTTGAATGACACCACTTTAGGGATTATTGCTATAAAGTTGGTGATTAAAAAATCCAGCTTCTAATCATTGATGCAAATTTCTTTTTATGTAATAGAGATGCCCCTTTACTGTGCAGTTTCATCATAAGCTTCTCGTTTTTGCTTGTTGAGGGGTAAAAACTGTCTAGCAAATATCATCTTGTTTATTGCAGCCATTTTTTCTAGAGTGTTAGGAGAGAAGCATTTCTTTCACGCTGCTGTAGTTTTTATTTTGTAAGCTAACCTCAGACGTATAGTTTGAACCTTACAACTGCCAGTTAGTGTGTTCGTAATTTCTTCTACCTGTCCATGTTTTGGTAATATATCTTTTTATAATTATTATTTTGTAAGCGTAATTGCTCTTTAGTATTTTCAGCTGCTTTATTACGTTTCTTAATTGTCAAAGTAAATCGTGTGGCCCTAAGAAGAATTGGAAAAAAAGGCATTTGGAAAAAGTGTAACCTCAATATACTTGTTTTGATACAGGGCGCATCTTTTAAGGCTTTACATTAAAAGAGTGCACACAAGTGTATAGCTTGGTGAATTTTCACAAGCAACACACTTAATGTAACCAGCCTCTTATCCCTTTCCAGTGACATCCTGCACAACCCCCACCTCCGCAGGATGAATATCCTGATTTCTAACAGCATAGATTAGTTTGGCCTGTTCTTGTACTTTGTATAAGGGGAACCATGTGCTAGGTACTCTTTTGTATCTGGCTTCTTTTGCTCAGATATTGCTTGTGAGATTTATTCATGTCTATTATTGTAGACCTTTCATGTCATTAATGTATTTGGTGCCATTGAGAGAATATGCCAATATTTATTAACCTGTTGATGGGGATTTTTGTAGTTTTCAGTTTGGGGCTTTTATAAATAGTGCTACTATGAACATTATAGTGTATTTCTTTTAGAGAACATGTGTATACCCATTTCTGTTGGGTATATACCTAAGGTGGGAATATACGGTCAAAAGGTGTGCATATTTTCAATATTAATAGATATTGCCAAGTCATTTACTAGTTTGCATTCTAACCAGCAGTAATTGAGGTTTCTAAATGTCCTACGTCCCTCCTAACACTTAATATTTTTCGTCTTTTTAATTTTGTTCATTCTGATAGATGTGTAGTAGT
Organism: Symphalangus syndactylus; assembly: GCF_028878055.3. Lineage (NCBI taxonomy): Eukaryota > Metazoa > Chordata > Mammalia > Primates > Hylobatidae > Symphalangus > Symphalangus syndactylus. The sequence continues at coordinate 74,871,449 of NC_072430.2, forward strand.
GTTGCATTGTGGTTTTAATTTGCATTTCCTTGATGACCATTGAAGTTGAGCACATTTTCATATTTACTGATCACTTCAGTATCCTGTTTTGTTTAGTGTCTGCTAAAATCTTTTCTCCATTTTTCTGTTGGGTTGTCTTTTTTTCTGTTTTAAGCAACTTTATTGTGATAAAAGTTACATACCAGAAAGTTCAGACTTCTAAAGTATACAGTTTCGTGGGTTTTTAGTATATTCATGGAGTTCTGCAACCATCACCACTGCCTAATTCCAGAATCTGTTTATTACTCCAGAAAGAAACTCATATGTATTAGTAGCCATTCCCCCATTCTTCCACCCACAACCCCTCATAACAACTAATCTGCTCTCTGTCTCTATGGATTTGTCTATTGTGGACATTTCATATTAATTGAATCAAACAATATGTGGTCTTCTGTGACTAGCTTCTTTCACTTAGCATAATGTTTTCAAGATTTATCCATGTCATAGCATGCATTGGTACTTCATCCTTTCTTATGGGTATACCACATTTTGTTTATCCATTTATCAGTTGGGGGACATTTGGGCTGTTTCTACGTTAAGGATATTATGAATAATGCTGCTATGAAATTTGTGTACAGGTTTTTGCATGGAGATATATTTTCATTTTCCTTGGTTGTTTGTATACCTGGAGTGGAATTGCTGGATCATGTGATAACTTTGTGTGTAACATTTTGAGGATCTGCCAAAACTGTTTTCCACAGCGGCTACACCATTTTACATTCCCACCAGCAAATGTATGAGTGTTCCATTTTCTCCACATCCTTGCCAATGCTTGTTACTCTCTTTTTAATTATGGTCATTCCAGTGGACAAGAAATAGTATCTTGTGGTTTTATTGTCTGTCTTTCTTAATGCTTTACAGTATGTCAAGATTTGTTCTGGATACAGATCCTTTGTTGGATATGTATTATATCTTTTTACTTTCTTAATTATACCTTTTGATGAGCAGAAGTTCTTAGTGTAGTTCACTTTATCAATTTATTTTAGTTTATGGTTAGTGCATTTTGTGTCCAGTTTATTAGGAAGCCTTTGCAAACTTGACGGTCTCAAAGGTATTCTCTTATGTTTTTCTCTACAGCATTTATTGTTTTACCCTTGACCTTTAGATCTACCATCCATCTGAAATTGATTTGTAGGAGGCAACATTTGAAAAAATGGTTTGTCTCTCTTTCCTGCTAACACTTTATAAGTCTTATTTTTTCTTTTTAAGAGTAAAAGGTATTTAATATGGTTGCAAAAATAATGTTGTGTCCAGGAATTGGTTAGCTATAAAGATTTACCCTCAGATGGTGATTGCAGAATTAGGAGGATGAGCTTAAGATTTCTTGGCCTTCTATCATAGGCTTGAGACTTAGCTAGGCATTTCATAAACTTAACTCATCGAATCTTTACAACATTCCTGTGAAGAAGATGGTGTTATCCCTTACTTGCAAATGAGAAAATTGAGGCCCAGAGTGGTAAATAAACTTTACCAAGCTCACACAGCTAATAAGTGGACAAAATCATGGCTTAAAACCAACTCAGTCTGGCTCTAAAAGTCTATTATTTTTTCACTGTGTATAATCTTTTAAAATCTCATTTATTTATTTGTGAGATGGAGTCTTGCTCTGTCGCCCAGGCTGAAGTGCAAGTGGCGTGATCATGACTCACTGTAGTCTCGACCTCCTGGGCTCAAGCAATCCTCCCGCCTTAGCTTCCTGAGTTGCTGAGACTACAGGCACGTGCCACTACGCCTGGCTAATTTTTAAAAAAAATTTTGTAGAGATAGAGTCTCACTTTGTTGCCCAAGCTGGTCTTGAACTCCTAGCCTCAGGAGATCCTCTCACCTCTGCCTCCCAAAGTGCTGGGATAACAAGTGTGAGCCACCGTGCCTGGCCTTAATTATTAAATTTACAGATTTAACCTGTTCATTGTAAATTGCTTTGATATTTGGCCCAGTAATAAATGTTAAATGGTCTGTGGAGCCAAGTATATATAGACTTTTAGTTAAGATGACTTGAAGAAAGCAGAAGATAAATTAATAATCAGGAGATCTCATAGGGGATAAAAAGTATTGAAGTGGTAATCTGATGCTTGAGAGATTACGTGCCAGGAGATTCTTGTCAGTGGATAACATTGCAAGAGAAACTTACCTGTGTCAATGTTTGGTTTGCTATGTTGTGGATCATATTTTCCATGCTACAAAATATAGGAAATTTCCTTTAGGTATGTGAGAGTCAAAGAGAATTTTTCTAGGGCACTCTCTGCTGACTTCCTAGCAGTAATTAAGATACCTACCTACGTAATTGTGCAGATACTGATGATGTACATAAATTTAGGAAAGAAGTTAATTTCAAGGGCCATTAGAAACAGAGAGGAAATCGATGTTAGTAACAAATGAAATAGAAAAATAGAGCTAGGGAAAGGATCAAGTTTATTTTAGAACTCAAATTTAGCTATTGAATCATCTTTGAATTATAGGAAAAATACTTCTGATATTGGAAAATTTCCATTTCAGACAAATAGTTTAAACTTTATACTCTAAAGTTTACAGTTTAAACTTTATACTCTGAAGTTTATACTTTAAACTTTATACTCTGAAGTTTATACTTTAAACTTTATAAGGGTGGCCTAGTAAGAATCAGTATGCAGGATCAGCTTTCTAAATGAGTGATTACGTTATAAAAGTGCTGTGTTTAGCCCTTTTTAACTAAAAGGTAAACTTCTGGCAGTCTCAGTGGCAAAGTCTGAAATTGATCAGTGACCTAGTTTGAGTTCTAGATAAAATGCTATTAATAGTTTTTTAGAAACATTCAGATTCAGAGAATTAGATGATTAGATGTGGGCTTTATTAGATGAGAAACTCCACTCTGAGGAGGCACCTAAGGATCTGTGCTGGTCATCCCCTTTCATACCTGAGGCCTTTCACATCTAATTGATAACCAGCTAATAGGCATTTCACATCTAGTTGATCTGACTTTGTCCCAAATAGCTGTGACTTGACCTCACTTTTCTTGTGACTCCAGGCAGCCACTACTTTACCTTTCAGAGTTGCCATTTGAGAAGAAATGCTATTTTGAGTCCTAGACATTTTATTGGGTAACATATAGAATATGAAATAACCCCCATAGAAAACTGAGTATACAGAAACTAAAAGCTGGGTATGGTGACATGCCACTGTAATCCTAGTGCTTTGGGAGGCTGAGATGGGAGGATCACTTGAGACTAGGAGTTCGAGACCTGCATTGGCAACATAGCAAGACCCCCATCTCTACAAAAAATTAAAAAATTAGCTGAGCATGGTGGTGTACTAGAAAAAATTTAAAAATTAGCTGTGCATGGTGGTGCACTAGAAAAAATTTAAAAATTAGCTGGGCATGGTGGTGCACTAGAAAAAATTTAAAAATTAGCTGGGCATGGTGGTGCACACATGTAGTCCCAGCTACTTGGGAAGCCAGGAGTAAGCTATGAATGCACCCCACTACACTACAGCCTGAGTGACAGAGTGGGACCTTGTCTCAAAAAAAAAAAAAAAAAAAGAAGAAGAAGAAACTGAACACCTTTAATAGATCCCTTTGATATTTAACTTATTTAATTTACAAAATGATTTGGTCCCAAATTTGCAGGAAAACATAAAAACATGATCAAACAGTTTTAGGGAGTTAGACATTGAACTGTCTATATAGGGCAACTATTCTTTACTGTAACAAAAGAAGAATATCAAGTTTTACTTCTTCTGAGACAATACTATAATTTGGCTTAAATAAAAGGTAACATTAAGAGGTAATGAACAATTCTGATTGCCACTGGTATTAGAGGGATGTATTTTAGGAACAATCTGGGTTCCATTTTGAAAGTATTAAAATGACTTGTTACTGTATAAATAGCTGTAGTTTTGTGTATGGTTGAACGTGTATCTGTCACTTGCTGTTGTTATTTGCAAAACTGACTGTAGAACTATTTGGACTATTATAGAAAATCAACCTATAAATATCAGTGCTAACTTTTGTTCTTGTGGAATAGGTTTTTTTTGTTTTGTTTTATTTTGAGACAGGGTCTCGCCTTGTCGCCTATGCCAGAGGGCAGTGGTGCGACCTGGACTCATTGCAGCCTCAACTTCCTGGGTGCAAGTGATCATCCCAGCTCAGCCTTCCAAGTAGCTGGGACTACAGAAGCATACCCCCATACCCAGCTAATTTTTTGTAGGAACAGGGGTCTCCCTATATTGCCCAAGCTGGTCTCAAACTCCTGGACTCCAGTCTTCCTGCCTTGGCCTGCCAAAGTGCTGGGATTACAGGCATGAGCCACTGCGCCTGGCCATGGAATAGTTTTGACAGCACTTAATAATATCAAGCAGAATAAAAATTCCTTAGACAGGAAAATATTTTGGAAAAAAAATAGAGTGGATTATATTTGTTTTTTGCTTTTTTGTCATATTTCTGTTACTAGCTACTAACATTTTACTACTGTGAATTTTGAAAATTTGACCGTCCATTATCAAATATGGGATGATAAACATTTGAGTTGTTGAGAAGCTAAGTAATCTTTTTTATTCTATGAACCTATGAATTATATTAAAAGTAATCTCACTCTTTCATTTAAAGGCCAATAAATGTAGCTCTACCCCTTGTTTCCAGCCTTCTGTTGGACTAATAGTTTCAAGATGGACTTTTGGCTGGATGCAGTGGCTCACACCTGTAATCCCAACACATTGGGAGGCCGAGGCGGGCAGATCACTGGAGGCCAGGAGTTTGAGACCAGCCTGGCCAACATGGTGAAACCGTGCCTCTACAAAAAAAAAAAAAAAAAAAAAAAATTAGGCGGTATGGTAGTGGTGCACACCTGTAATCCCAGCTACTTGGGAGGCTGAGGCACAAGAATCACTTGAACTTGGGAGGTGGAGGTTGCAGTAAGCCAAGATTGTGTCACTGCACTCCAGCCTAGGCAACAGAGCAAGACTCTTGTCTCAAAAAATAAAAATAAAAAAAATGGATTTTTGAGTTTCACTTCCACCATTAGGCAGCTATGGGATCATAAGCAAGACACTGTATTTTTTTTAACCTATCGAATGAAAGAATTGCACAAAATCCATGGTTTTTAAACCTTCTTGGAGTTATGGAGAAACCCTTTGAGAATCTGATGAAAGCCACCAATATTTACACCCTGAAAACTGCTTATTCATATAAAAGATTGTGTGTAATTTCAGGAGCTGTAGTATTCTCTGAAGCCATCCACAGACCTCAATTTAAGATCCCTGGATTAGAGGATTTCTGGGTTAATCCTAGTTTCCAAAGTCTGTAATTCTCTATTTCTGTCCACACTACTCTGTCGTCTGGCTACACATGCTATGATCCTCATTCTTCAGACTCCTGCTTCGGGTGTTTACTCATACAGTTTTGTCTATTTTCAGATGTCCTTCTTACCCCCTTGACCGTCTTTACCTTTGAATGTTCTACCCTCTTTTTAAACCACAATTCCTTATCACTTTTTATGTCTGAAGCTTCTTCAGTCAGAATTAATCTTTCCCTTAGAACCTTATACCAAATAGCCTTTAGCCTGTTTGGTCTTACATTATAGTGATTAGAGGGCTGTGTATCCATTGCCCCTTCCTCTTCTCACCTATTCCTCAACAGATTATAAATGTCTTGACATAGGTGACTATGTGCCTGTATTCGCTTTGTAACTGAGTGGTGCCTTGCTAGTAGTAGTCAAGGAATAATTGCTTGAATTTGTCACTTAATTGTAGTGACTAACTGTCTGCTGTGTCCCCTGCTAATTGCTGAGAGGATTAGCCCCTTTCTCCCAAAAAAGGAGAAAGTGGTACGGAAATAGAACCACAGAGGGAAAACTTCATATAGAAGATGAACTAGGCCCAGTGCAGTGGCTCATACCTGTAATCCCAGCACTTTGGGAGGTTGAGGCGGGTGGATCCCTTGAGCCCAGGAGTTCAAGACCAGCCTGGGCAATAAGGCGAAACCCTGTCTCTGCAAAAAATACAAAAATTAGTCGGACATGGTGGTGCGCACCTATAGTCCTCCCAGGTACTCGGGAGGCTGAGGCACAAGAATTGCTTGAATCAGGGAGGCAGAGGTTGCAGTGAACTGAGATTGTGCCACTGCATTCCAGCCTGGACAACAGAGGTGGAGTCTGTCTCAAAGAAATAAAATAAAAATATAAATAGAAGATTAACTTAAAGAATGGGTAGAGTTTAGGGAGCTGGACGGGCATTATCTGGGAGAGATGAAGAGAAATGAGAGAACTAGTGTGTACTGTATTTCATTATCAATGAAATTGGTCTGTTTTTACTGAAAAGAGAGATTCGGCTTACAATTTTCACCTAAGCTTTACATTTTTTATTTTTGTCGTTTTTGTTTCCACAGGTACAAGAAAATTCCCCAGGACACAGAGCTGGTTTGGAGCCTTTCTTTGATTTTATTGTTTCTATTAATGGTTCAAGATTAGTAAGTTCAACTTTTTGTAATTTTTGTCTATAGTATTTGTAATCTCTCAAAAATGGAATTTTTCAGATGACCTGAGATGGGTATTTATTAGTTACAATCGTTATGTGTAGTATGCCAATTTATAGAAATAATCATGTATTAATAAACATTGAAATATCTAGAATATTATACCTTATGCTCCACTGATTATCTTAGGGAAGTCTCCAGAATCAGTGGAGTCTTTTATATGTTAAATATTTAATTTTTATAAGTAGAAAGAAATAATTAAGATGTAAAAGATTGCTTTTTAAAGATGTCAGACTTCTGTTGGTTGTTGACAAATGGATTAGTAGAAAGATTCATTCTCTCATCTCATTCTCTCAAACTTGTCAGTTTTCTTGGTGCTAAGTTTCACAATATACAAATAATGTTATTAGAACCAGACAGAGAGATGTGCTCCAAAGTACCAAATTAAAACCACTTTTTATACCTTGTTTAGAGTTTACCCATAATAAAGTTCTAAGATAAGGAAATTATATAATCTCAGCAAATTCTTAGGACAGTAGCCACTTGGTTGGTTTAATTTTTCGTAACAGTCTTAAGTTTTTGTTCATTACTTACAACATCTCTGACATATAAATAAAGGCCAACATCTGGCCTTTATTTGTTTATGAAATGAAATATTTAATATGCTGTTTCTACTTTCTTTTCTATCCAGCTCTTAATAAAGCATGTATTTAGAAATAGAGTCCAAAATTAAACGTTAACCCCAGTAAATGTTTTAGATTTTTATAATCAAAGTCATCACAACTTCGTTAGTAATGTGACTTCTTATGGCATATTTTGTTTTTACACATTGAAGCCCTAGATCATTCTAAATAATGTTGGGTTGCAAATTCCATAATCCATAGTGAGCTATTAGAAAAAAGTCAGTTTCAAGCTGTTCCTAACATAAGAATTGTTCTTAATTTCTTGACATTCTTTTACATAGAAGAAAATTTAAATGTTGGTGAAACCTTTGTTGAATGTTTTATTTATGTTGATTATTAATATTACTCTTATAGGGCCATTGGATGCTTAAGCTAACATTAAATTTTTATTTACTAAGGAATGTGATTTCTATGTGTTCACAGAATAAAGACAATGACACTCTTAAGGATCTGCTGAAAGCAAACGTTGAAAAGCCTGTAAAAATGCTTATCTATAGCAGCAAAACATTGGAGCTGCGAGAGACCTCAGTCACACCAAGTAACCTGTGGGGCGGCCAGGGCTTATTGGGAGTGAGCATTCGTTTCTGCAGCTTTGATGGGGCAAATGAAAATGTTTGGCATGTGTTGGTACGTATCAACTGTGAACTGTTACTGGAGGTTCATGAAGCAGTGTGGAAAGATGTTTTAACAGTGGCTGTTTCTGGCTTAATAAGATTGTGAGGATATTATTAATAGGCAATTTTTGCCAAAAATCAGCGTTCATTGCTTTTTAAATATGGATCAGTTTTTTTTAAGTTGAGGAAGAGAAGCAAATGTACAAGTTTAAGAACTTTTTCTAATGATTTATTCATTATAAGATGTGTTAGAGTAGATAGCTACAAAAATATTTTAAATATTTGTTAAGTATTGTGTAATTTTTATGCTCAGAAGTTTAAAATATATTCTGTAGTTTCTGACATCTGACACATCTCTAGCAAGACAGAAGTATACAGATTTGAAAAATCAACATAATTAAAAATTGTGACTATAAACCTTAGAAGATTATTTTATATATATTAATTTTAGGGTGTGTGTTTATGTCATTCTAGGAAGTGGAATCAAATTCTCCTGCAGCACTGGCAGGTCTTAGACCACACAGTGATTATATAATTGGAGCAGATACAGTCATGAATGAGGTAATTCGTGTGTTTATTCCTAGTGAGAACTATATAAAATTTTTTCATTGATGTTTGAATTGAGAAAGATATTTGCATGCTTTGTGCATTTAGAGTTAAAATTTCAGTCTTTGCTGATCAAGAATAACTTATGCCTCAGGGTGTTAAATGGAACATCTGGTAGGTGTCTTATTAGGTATAGCTGTGAGGAAAAACACATACTGTGCGGCAATTGCACAGATTTTGTGTGTAATATATAGAAATCTTTGCATACCTCAAGTCTAAATCAAATTCTCATTTTCAATTGTTCATTGATTTCATTTTCTCTTCCCCTTTTTGTTCAGTGACAACATTAGCTCAGCTGTATTACATCCTTTTCCTTGTCTGTTAGCTAGTGGAAGTATACATTGCTAAATCAAAAATGAGAGAAAAGGCTGGGCACAGTGGCTCATGCCTGTAATCTCAGCACTTTGGGAGGCCGAGATGGGAGAATTACTTGAGCTCAGGAGTTCGAGACCAGTCTGGGCAGCATAGTGAGACCTTGTGTCTACAACAAATACAAAAATTAGCCAGGCATGGTGGTGCATGCCTGTAGTCCCAGCTACCTGGGAGGCTGAGGTGGAAGGATCACTTGAGCCTGAGAGGTTGAGGCTGTAGTGAGCCAAAATTATGCCACTGCACTCTAGCCCAGGCAACAGTTAGAGAGACCCTGTCTCAAAAAAAGAAGAAAAAAAAAGAGTGAGAAATGAGGTGCCCAGACAACCAGGTCTTAATAGTGGGAAGTAAAAGCAGAATATGTAGAACTCAGGTGTAAAAGAATTGTACTAAGAGTGCCAACTAGATCTTAAGGAACTGGCCATAAAGCCTTGTATGTAGTAAGTAGGCTTCGCTTGAATTAATACATTGAATTAAACCTACTTGTGATTTTTATGTCTGGGGCAGGGCCCAGAATCTGTATTTTTTTCTTAGATTTCTCAGGTGATTCTGATAGTAGCCAGGTTTGAGACACACTGTTCCAAAGTACGGTAACATGAAACATTTTTCTCCTGTGACACTTTTGCAGTCTGAAGATCTATTCAGCCTTATTGAAACACATGAAGCAAAACCATTGAAACTGTATGTGTACAACACAGACACTGATAACTGTCGAGAAGTGATTATTACACCAAATTCTGCATGGGGTGGAGAAGGCAGGTAAGGTCATTTTTTAGACTAAGTTATGACTACTTAAACATACCAGTCAGATATCTTGCAAACATTGATTTTTTTTATTTTGAAATAAGTTACTCGTTTATTATAAGACTCCTCTTAAAAAAAAGGGAAGAGCTAGTCTAGAATATTGAAACCAACTTTTTAAAAGTACATATCTAGGAAACATAGTATATATACTATAGTCCTTTTCTTTACTAACCTAAGAGCCAACAGCATTTCTTTTTAATTTGAGAAATTATTGCGCATAAGCCATAATTATAGAAAAGCCTAGAATTTGGAAACTTTCCACATGTTTTCAAAAGTTCTAATCCCATGCTGGGAAAAGGATAACTTAGTTGCTGCAGGCAGGAAAAGCCTCCCTTTGCTCACAGTATCTTTACCCACACTACCTGAGATTCTCCAGCTGAATGTTTCGCCACAAGTATTCTAACTTGTTGCAGTTTGAGAAAAGTAAGATAGATGTGTCATCCAAGAGTCTGGCCTACCTGGGGCAATACTTGATCAAATTATCATTGTCCGTTGCTCGGTTTGTAAATGCCCAGAAATACGATCTACTCGAGGCATTCAAAATTTATTCATTACAAGAGGCACTTCCTCATATAAACTACATTTGCAAAGAAGCTGCTATATTTATTTGAATGACAAATTTTCAGTTTGCAATAGAAAAATACCTCCTCTCTAGTTAGAATGATACTCAGGTCAGATTAGTACCACAAGAGTGCCTGCTGAGCATGGAATCAAACTGGAGGAAGAGATTCTGTGGACAGTGAAGACCAACAGCAAAGAACATCACATATTCTTTCATTTTTAATTATGTTAACTAAATTTGGCTACATTCTTTGGAAGACATTTTTTCTTTTGATGTATTTAATACTGTCAGTTGGCCATTTCCTCAGTCTGCCTCTGACCATGCATTTGGTCTTTTTGTGCTTCTGTTTTTATTCCTTCCTCAGAGGCTGACCACATTTCATTTATTAAATCTTATTTCTCTTAATTTCATTCTTAGGCTGTCTTTAAGTGTGCCCAGGGTCTTGCTGTTGTCTCAAGTGCATTGTCTATTACCACTTAATTACTTTGATCAATAAGCACCTTGTTTTCAAATGTAGCTACTTCTGAAAGGCCATAATTGATCAATATAAATTATTTAATCTTTCTCTAAATCTATGTGAAATCCAGTCCAGTGAGAATTGTGGGGTTTTGTTTGTTTGTTTGGAGACAGGGTCTTGCTCTCTGGGCTGGAGCACAATCATAGTTCACTGCAGCCTTTAACTCCTGGGCTCAAGCTGTCCTCCCGCCTCAGCTTCCTGAGTACCTGGGACTACAGGCGTACACACTGTATTTGGCTAATTTACAAACTCTTTTTTAGAGATGGGGCCTTGCTTTGTTTCCCAGGCTAGTCTTGAACTCTTCGCTTCAAGCAGTCTTCCCACCTTGGCCTCCCAAAGTCCTGAGATTATAGGTGTGATCTTCCATGCCTGGCTGAATTTCCGTTTTGATTGTGAGGGAAGAAGGGAAGAAGGAACAAATAATTGTGAGATGAAGCATCATTGTGCACATCAGACTGGTTAAGGAGGAGCTAGACCTGGCATGGTGGCTCACGCCTGTAGTACTACCGCTTTGGGAGGCTGAGGCCGGTGGATCACTTGAACTCAGGAGTTCAGTACCAGCCTGGGCAACCTGATGAACCCTCGTCTCTACAAAAAATACAAAAATTAGTTGGACGTGGTGGCATGCGTCTGTAGTCCCAGCTACTCAGGAGGCTGAGGCGGGAGGATTGCTTGAGCCCAGGAGGCAGAGGTCGCAGTGAGCCAAGATCATGCCACTGCGCTACAGCCTGGTCAACAGAATAATAAATTGTCTTAATAAATAAATAAATAAATAAAATTAAAAAGAGCTGAAGTTGGCCACTGCCTGCTCACCCAGCTTTTGGTGGCAGTGGAGATAATAGATGATGTGGCAGGAGAAAGGCACGGAGGTATTCATGCATAGCCTATTCTGAAATTGTCAAGTTGTTTGGGAAATAAAAGACATTATGGTGGAAACATAAGTTGGAACCTGATTGTGGAGAGCCTTAAATACCACAGTCAGGACTTCTGATATATTTTGAGCAGTTGAGGCTGTGATAATTGTATCAGTAGGGGGTTTTGGGTTCAAATGGTAAAAACCAGCTGTCACCATCATAAGCTGGTAACATACTTAATGATATGGATTAGCTCATATAATCAAGGAAACAGCTGAAGAACCAGATGTAGAAAGGACAGGACTCAGAAAACCTCTAGGGATTTAGATAGGAAGAAGTATTTGGCAATGTCATCAGCATTCATTCTACTAAACCCATTTTTGTTTTTCCTCTGACTCCCAAGGTTTGCAGCCATGGGCAAGAGAAATTGGCCTGGCTTTGACCATGAGCCATGCCCTTGGTTTGGGCAGGGCAGACACTCTGATTGACAGTCCTACCAGCACTGCACACAACAGCAGAGAAGTAATTCCCCAAAGGGAGGAAAGAGAAAGGAATGTTGAGAAGACATCAGACTAGAAAGAAGCAATGTGATCACATCTTACTAGAAAAATGTCTCTGGTGGCAGTGGGAGGATAAAATAGAAGAGATCTGGGTTGAACATACATGACTGATTTGTGTCAGGTTCTGAAAGAGAGCTGTGGAATGTGTAAATGATGTCATCATACAGAAGTGCTTAGAGCTCTTCAGTGGAAAGGCTGTATAGATGTTTATTCGTATAGCAAATATTCGTTTAGCAAATAATCATGAAATGTCTGCCATGTGCCAGCAGCTATGAAGGCAGTAAACAGACAAGGTCTCTGCCCTTCAGGACCTTAACGTTTTGTTGGGAGAGATAGATAGTAAATAAATATGCAGTATGTTGGATGGTGATGAATGCTTGAAAAATAAAGGAGTAAGGGTGTTATCCGCAGTGAAGGGAAGGGTGCTGTTTTCTGTGGGGTGGTCTGGGAGACCTCTGCTTAGATGACATTATCTAAAAGAATAGAAATTTGTTTGTTTTTATCTTTTAAAATCTCAAAGAAGGGAGTGCATGTTCAGGCCAACTTGAATCTATGCTCTTGGGTTACTCCCCCCACCCACCCCCCGCCAAAAAAAAAAACACCTCAAAGAAATACAAGCTGTGATTGATAACAATGTTAAGAAAAAAATGTTTTTATAGCCTAGGATGTGGCATTGGATATGGTTATTTGCATCGAATACCTACGCGCCCATTTGAGGAAGGAAAGAAAATTTCTCTTCCAGGACAAATGGCTGGTACACCTATTACACCTCTTAAAGATGGGTTTACAGAGGTAAGATCACATTCCTACCTGAGTATATCATAAAGTTTTTACCAAAACAAGTCACGTGTTTTAGTGTATATGTCAGTAGCACTATGAAAATAGGGTAGACGATGAGTTAAGTATTGATTGTGTTAAATTTGAGGTTCCTGTAAAATACCTAGATAGAGATTAGATATATGAGTCTGGATTTTAGGAAAAAGGACAGGGCTAGAGATGCAGATTTGGGAATCACGAGCAAAGAGAGGGTAATGTAACCCAATGGCTGTTAGGAAACCTGTACTGCTAGGGATTGGGTCTGAGTGGGTCGCCATCTTGAAAATCTGGATGGGCAGAGATCTAGCAAAGGAAGCTCAGCAGGAGGCCAGAGGGAAAACCAAGCTTCAAGAAATCAACACAGTCAGCCATGTCAGGTACTGCAGAGAAGTCAGGTGAAAGGAGTGAAAAAAACCATGTCCTGGGCGAGAGCAATTTCAGAGACTTGCCAGGGGACAAACACAAATTGCAGGTCAGCAGAGTGAATAGGTGAAAAGGTGCTGCTAGCTGTTGCTTATTGCTTCAAGAAACGATTGAGAAAACAAGGAGAGCTGTGTGTGAGGGGGTCATGAGGGGAGTGAAGGGGCTATTACAGGATCAAAGTAAGACTTTTTAAGGAATAAGAGATATTTGAGCAGGCTTATAAGGTTTTTTAATGTTTCTTAAGGAGGTATCTCAGGGCAGTTAACTCTTGTCTGCACGACTAAATAAAAACCAAATACCCAAAAAGAAAATGCTGCTGTTGTAAAGACAAGGCTGCTGCCACTGTGGTTTTGTCTACACAGTTTGGCCATCTTCAATTCTAGAGGAAGGAAAGAAGAGCTGCTGGGAAGTTTCACCTCCAACATTGGCTCATGGCCAGAGCCAATATAGTTACATGTTCAGACCCCAACCACCATATCCACTGGCCCTAATCAGGGCTTTCCCAGTTGAACCTCTTTGGGTAGTCTGAGAAGATGAGAGTGACTAGCAGCTAGGCAAAGGGCCAGAATGCAGGTTGTCTCAGAATGTACTGAAGGGCACTGGAGCTGCGGAAGGTGGGCTATTCAGAAATGAAACCACCCATCTGTAGAGTCCATATAGACTCCTTTTTTTCTTCTCCTGAAAAGTGGAGATCTTGCTGCCCCATGTATTCACTGATGAGAAAATATTAAATGCACTCATGAGGTTGGAAATCTTGAGAAGTCTTTCATGTATTAAGACTTCCAGCTGATTTCTTTCCTGAGCAATGAAAGTTAAAACAAATAAACCAGCTGGGAATTCAGGAAAGCAGTGGTGGTTTAAAGGTTGAATAAAATGATTTCCAGGTGGTGAGGAAAGAGGAGAGAGTAGAATCTCTTCTAGTGTGGAAGTATGAAGAACAGCCTGTGCAACTTGAGGTAGAAGCCATGTGTCTCGAGACTAGAAGTGACAGGACAGAGAGGTGCTTACAGTGCATGGTCCGTGACATGTACCAAAATTAGGAGGGAGTGTCTGGAGGCAGATGTGCCAGATGAAGCTTGTGACAGCTGATGTGTGAACCAAATATGTATCTGCAGGGCAGGTAAGAGCCAATATTTATATTTTCTTTTAAATAAACTTAAGTAATCTTTGTGTTTTTTTTTCTTTTTTTGGAAGGTCCAGCTGTCCTCGGTTAATCCCCCGTCTTTGTCACCACCAGGAACTACAGGAATTGAACAGAGTCTGGCTGGACTTTCTATGAGCTCAACTCCACCAGCTGTCAGTAGTGTTCTCAGTACAGGTGTGCAGAAAAAATATATTCTGTTTTCAGTCTATTTTATGTAATATTATTGCATAGAATTTTAAAAATTGACCAGACACAGTGGCTCACACCTGTAATCCCAGCACTTTGCGAGGCCAAGGCAGGATTGCTTGAGCTCAGGAGTTCTAGACCAGCATGGGCAATATAGTGGAACCACGTCTCTAAAAAAAAAAAAAACATTTTTTTTTAATTAGCCAGGTGTGGTGGTGTGCACCTGTAGTCCCAGCTCCTCGAGAGCCTGAGATGGGAGGATTGCTTGAGCCTCGCAGGTTGTGGCGGCAGTGAGCCGTGATTGTGCCACTGCATTCCAGCCTGGTCGACAGAGTGAGACTCTGTCTCAAAAAAAAAAAGAATTTAAAAAATTAATGCCAGTGTACCTTGAAAACTGCATATGTACTCTGTGTTGACAGGTCCTGGCTGTGAAAGCTTGTTCCAAATCACCACGTGGATACACACGGGGTTTAAACTTCTTCCCTGCATATTTTAGACCCTGAGCTTTCCTTAGATTCTACAACTTGTAAATCCAGGACTCTGAGTTGAAATTCTGTTTAACTGCTCTGGTTACTCAACACGTTTGCGTGTTTCTGAAGTAGTAGGCACTGGGGATGCAAAAGTGAGTAGGAACTCCTTTCTGAGGAGCTCAGTCTTGCTTAGGGGACATGTGCCTGTCTCCTTCCTTTTCCTTTTTTTTTTTTAAAACAGAGTTTCACCCTTTTTGCCCAGGCTGGAGTACAATGGCATGGTCTTGGCTCACTGCAACCTCTGCCTCCCGGGTTCAAGTGATTCTCATGCCTCAGCCTCCCGAGTGGCAGGGATTACAGGCACGTGCCACCATACAGCAGCCAATTTTTGTATTTTTAGTAGAGACAGGGTTTTGCCATGTTGGCCAGGCTGGTCTTGAACTCCTGACCTCAGGTGATCTGCTCTCCTCGGCCTTCCATGGTGCTAGGATTACAGGCGTGAGCCACTGCACCCAGCCTCCTTCCTTTTCTTCAT
The DNA here is from genome assembly GCF_028878055.3 of Symphalangus syndactylus. NCBI lineage: Eukaryota > Metazoa > Chordata > Mammalia > Primates > Hylobatidae > Symphalangus > Symphalangus syndactylus. The sequence goes on from NC_072430.2 coordinate 74,887,076, forward strand.
CCCTTGTTCTACCTGATACAGTCCTTTTTGTTTGTTTTGGGTTTTATTTATTTATTTTTTTAAAGCTTTCTCAAGATAAAATGCATGTTACCATACAATTCACCTGCTTAAAGTATACAATCCAGTGTTTTTTTAGTGTATTTGTAGAGTTGTACAACCAATAACCTCAATCAATTTCAGAATATTTTATCACACCAAAAGAAACCCTGTACCCGTTATCAGTTTTTCTGAAGTTTTAGTTTTTATGTTTTTGTGGGGATGGGGTGTCTCTGTTGCCCAGGCTGTTCTCTAACTCCTGGCCTCAAGTGATCATCCTGCCTTGGCCTCCCAAATTGTTGGGATTACAGGTGCGAGCCATGGTTCCTAGCCTCATTAATACCTTTTTCTGGGCTGTCTTAAATATTTATATTCACAATTTGTTTATATCCCACTTTGTTCTGTAATGGACTTAAAACAGCCTACCAAGATGCAGTAGTAAGGTTGACAGTTTAGTGTCTAGAATTGGTCTCCTAGGTTCTCATCCCAGCTCTTTAGTCCTGGTTTTATTTCTCTAGATGAAATTTAAAATTTCAAACATACACAAAAGAGCTGGAATGTATAATGAACCCCATCACCCAACTTTATCAGTTATCAATATTGGGATATACTTCCCTTTGCCTTCTTTGCTGGTTTTCTTTTTTTCCAGCTTTATCAATAAATAATTTGCATACCATAAATTACTCACAGTAAGTAAACAACTAAATGATTTTTAGTAAATTCATAGAATTGTGCAGTCATCACCACAATCCAGCTTTAGAATGCTTCCCAGATGAAATTAAATATTAATGTCATCAGTCTCTAATCATAGAGTTGGAAGGGAACTTAAAGTTTATTTCATTCAAGCGGTATGAGTCCTTTTTATGATATTACGATTTTTTGCCTACATCTCATCACATAATTCTCTAGTTTATTCCTGAATAGACTTAGTAAGGGTAGGGTAGTGTACTTCCCAAGGCAGCAGCCCATTCTGAGTCTGAATTGTTCGTATTTGTTTTAGAGTAAGCGTGTTCCAGTTGCTCTTCTTCTTTTTTTTTTTTTTTTTTTAAACAGAGTCTCACTCTGTTGCCCAGGAAGGCTAGAATACAGTGGCACTATCTCTGCCCACTGCAACCTCTGGCTTCCGGGTTCAAGCAGTTCTCCTGCCTCAGCCTACCCAAGTAGCTGTGATTGATTACAGACACGTGCCACCACACCCAGCTAACTTTTGTATTTTTAGCGGAGGTGCAGTTTTGCCATGTTGGCCAGGCTGGTCTCAAACTCCTGTCCTCAAGTGACCCGCCCGCCTCTGCCTCCCAAAATGCTGGGATTAAAGGCGTGAGCTGCTGTGCCCGGCCCTTTTTTGAGGCAGAGTTTTCGCTCTTGTTGCCCAGGCTGGAGTGCAATGGCGCGATCTCAGCTCACTGCAACCTCCGCCTCCCGGGTTCAAGCAATTTTCCTGCCCCGGCCTCCCGAGTAGCTGGGACTACAGGCGCACGCCACCATGCCAGGCTAATGTTTTGTATTTTTGGTAGAGACGGGGTTTCACCATGTTGGCTAGGCTGGTCTGAAACTCCTGACCTCAGGTGATTCACCCGCTTCAGCCTCCCAGAGTGCTGGGATTACAGGCACGAGCCATCATGCCCGGCCCCAGATGCACTTCTGATTTTAGGCGATAGTTGACATGTCTCTTCAAGCCCCATTTTCTCTTTGACATTTTAAATCTTTCCTCATTACGTTGTAGTTATACTTGTATTGTCTGATAAACACGTGCACGGAGATCCCTGGCTTATGGCACTGCAGAGAAATGGCTTCTTGACTGTTAAAGACAAATGCAAATAAAGCACTGATTGCTCAAAAGACACTGAAAGAAATTGACATCATCACTTTTGAGTAAATAAATTTAAAAAGACTAAAATGTTCTAGCATCACAACATGTGAGAAACAACTTTTTGATGGGCATTTTTCAGTCTTCACTTTTCATTATATTGCTTGCAAAGTAGCCTATACATTGTAACATAGTGTAATATAATAGCCCATATAATGTAACTGTAGACATAAAAGTAACTGTAGAGAAATAAAAGTATATGTATTTTTAAACTTTTTTGTGGATTTGAAGATGTTTGGATTATAAAATTTTTAGAAAAGATTTTGAAGTGGCATCAATCATCATTGTGACCTGCCTGATTTTTCTGCAGTGTAACACCTTTTTCCTTTTTTTTTTTTTTTTTTTTTTTTGAGATAAGAGTCTTGCTCTGTCGCTCAGGCTGGAGTGCAGTTTTGTGATCTTGGCTCCCTGCAACCTCCACCTCCCGGGTTCAAGTGATTCTTCTGCCTCAGCCTCCTAAGTAGCTGGGATTATAGGTGCTTACCACCATGCCCAGTTAATTTTGTATTTTTAGTAGAGATAGGGTTTCACCATGTTTTCCAAGCTGGTCTTGAACCCCTGACCTCAGGTGATCCACCTGCCTCAGCTTCCCAAAGTGCTGGGATTACAGGCATGAGCCACCATGCCTGGCCCAAGTGTATCACCATTTTGCGTGCTATGTATTTTACTTATTTGATCTTTCTCCTTTCCTTTTCCTGCCCCTCATTAGAACATAAATTTCCTGAAGGTTCTAATTTCTGTTTTCTTCATGTTGTAAAGTGCCTCAGTGCCTAAAACAATGTGTAACATACAGTAGGTGCCCCCCAGAAAACTTGAATGAATGACCACACTCAACTGTCCATTCAACTCCGTTGAGAATCTGATGAAAGCAAAGAACCTGCCTTCCAAAAATTGTTGTATACAATTTTAGGAGCTTCACAGACCCCCTGAAGCCCACTTGTGGGCCCTAGATTTAGAATTCCTGGCTTAGATGTAGTCTTCCTGGCTTAGATATAGTCTTCCTGGCTTAGATTTAGTCAGTTATTTTTGAGACTTGTGAATGTGTCTATCCTTTAAGAATGAAAAGAAACTTATGTGAAAGACTTTATTGGAAAATAGAAGAAATTGGCTTAACCAATCCAAGCTGCTTTTGTTTTCTTAAAACCGAGATTTCAAAACAAATACAAAAAAATTATAGCATTGCTATTGCGTGTGACCCATTAACAAAGCACACACTCTCTAACATTTTGGTACAGAGTAGAGTACGGCTTCTTTTATTTCAGTGAAATTATGCAGTCTGGGATCCAGTAGAGCATTTGCCAGTGCTTCCATTAGACTTTTTTCTTATTTTTGCTTGCCTCTGAATTCCGCAGAAAAGTAGATAAATGAATAAATAATAGACTGCCTGCATGGTTGATTCATACTTTTAGGCACAATTTATTCCCGCTACCATATGTAAGCAGATCTGTAAGACAAAATCTGGAATCTGTATGCTAGATAAATGAAAATGAGTGCTAAATAAGTGAAAGGTGTACTTTCATTTATTGTTTCGACATTAGCAAAACCTCCCACTGGGGTAGGTGGTAAACGTGACTAGGTGGTATCCTGAGGCTTACTTGTACGTGAGGAACGTAACCTCCTCAAGCTAATGTTAGTACACGTTTGTGTTAGACTTCGAAGGACTGTCCCAGAACCTAAGGTCAAAAGGAAGTGGACATTCAGGAAGCCAAGTCATTCTCTCACATCCTAGAGGTTCATATGCTCTTTTGTCTCTTTCAGGCCACCTATGTCATTCTCTTCTTTCACAGACTAGCATTCACTGTTTCACAGGGCACATGGTCCCCCTGCAACCCCCGGCTTACGTGGCATCTTAGTTTAGGAGCCCGGTTGAGATTGACTAGAATCTTTGTGTCCCATATACAAATTTCTAAGACAGTTTTCTAATCCAGCCCTGCTTGGGTCAGGTGTGTAAACCTCTTGTCCAGTGAGCTGGGCTGGGGTGGGACTGCACGGCCTCCTGCCCTCTTGTCACAGGCCCTGGTAACAGCCTTTGTTGAGAGCCGTGGGCAGAGTTAGTGAATCTGCCGTAAAGGGTGATGGACAGTCAGTTGCAGCTGGAAATCAGGACCAAATGAAGACCTGACCACGGGGCAAGGAGGGACTGCAGATTGTCCTAATGTGTTCTGTTCATTTATTGTTGACTAAATTTGTTAGAAATGAAAAGATTGTGCCTTCTTTTTAGGTGTACCAACAGTACCGTTATTGCCACCACAAGTAAACCAGTCCCTCACTTCTGTGCCACCAATGAACCCAGCTACTACATTACCAGGTAACCACCAGGGGACTAGAGATGTGGCTAATAATAACAGCATTACTGATATTTGCATCTTAAAAACAATGAAAAATATTATACCTATGTGGTAACTTTTTATGTCTTTTAATCTCAATTTATCTCTGCAATAAGTTTGTGATAAATGAGAGCTAGGGCAACTCTCCTTAGTAAACAAGGAACCAGAGATGTCATTTACCAGCTAGTTAGCTGCCAAGCCTAGTGCTCCTTACCCCCAGCCAGTGGCCACCTACTGCCCCTGCAGCTCGCATCGGCCAGGAATAAGGAATCTGCAGAAGTCCATTCTCCACTGTCTCCTTAGTGAGGACTTCCTGACAGTCGTTTGTGTGAGCCTGGAAGAGAAGGCTTCTTATTTGGTCTTCAGTAGCACTAACATTAAATTAAGTTTTTGTGTTTTTCTCTTCATATTCCCAGTGAAGACCAAGTCCCTTTATCCAGCCAATGATAATCAAATACTATTTTAGTGATCAAATATACTTTCATTGTGAGAGGTTTTAATGTATGGCTAAAAATGTCATTATCCAAGCATATTAAGCCATGAACCAAATGTGTACACACACAGAATGATGAAGCAAGTGTGCTGATATGTGGACATGTGGGAATTTGGGTGAAAGGTGGATTCTTTTTACTACTTTTGCAACTGTAAGTCTGCAATTATTTTTCAGAATAAGAAATTTAAAAAGTCATAGAGACTGTAAACCTCAACCATCAACGAAAAATTCAGTTTCATTTTCTGCCATATCTACTGAAACAAATCAGCCTTTTCTCCAAGGCACTCGGGCCATCATCACTCTTATTCCAGAGTGTTAAGAGTATTAGTTATTTATTTTCATCTTCACCCATTTAGCCACCTAATCTATCTAATCACTTAGGTAGGTAAATATACAACCCCATCAAAAAGTGGGCAGAGGACATGAACAGACACTTCTCAAAAGAAGACATTTATGCAGCCAAAAAACACATGAAGAAATGCTCCTCATCACTGGCCATCAGAGAAATGCAAATCAAAACCACAGTGAGATACCATCTCACACCAGTTAGAATGGCCATCATTAAAAAATCAGGAAACAACAGGTGCTGGAGAGGATGTGGAGAAATAGGAACACTTTTACACTGTTGGTGGGACTGTAAACTAGTTCAACCATTGTGGAAGTCAGTGTGGCGATTCCTCAGGGATCTCGAACTAGAAATACCATTTGACCCAGCCATCCCATTACTGGGTATATACCCAAAGGACTATAAATCATGCTGCTATAAAGACACATGCACACGTATGTTTATTGCGGCACTATTCACAATAGCAAAGAGTTGGAACCAACCCAAATGTCCAACAACGATAGACTGGATTAAGAAAATGTGGCACATATACACCATGGAATACTATGCAGCCATAAAAAATGATGAGTTCGTGTCCTTTGTAGGGACATGGATGAAACTGGAAAACATCATTCTCAGTAAACTATCGCAAGGACAAAAAACCAAACACCGCATGATCTCACTCATAGGTGGGAATTGAACAATGAGAACTCATGGTCACAGGAAGGGGAACATCACGCTCCGGGGACTGTTGTGGGGTGGGGGGAGGGGGGAGAGACAGCATTAGGAGATACACCTAATGCTAAATGACGAATTAATGGGTGCAGGAAATCAACATGGCACATGGATACATATGTAACAAACCTGCACATTGTGCACATGTACCCTAAAACCCTAAAGTATAATAAAATAAAAAAAAAAAAAGAAAGAAATTTTATTATTAATATGATTATGATACACAACTGCCACACATTAGGTGGAATTCTGGTACTGTCACTTAGAGGTGGCTGGGATTGTTTTTAATACATAAGGATTTATTTCTTCCCCAGGTCAAGTGATTTCCTTTTTTTTCTTTTCTGCCTTCTCTTCAGGTCTGATGCCTTTACCAGCAGGACTGCCCAACCTCCCCAACCTCAACCTCAACCTCCCAGCACCACACATCATGCCAGGGGTTGGCTTACCAGAACTTGTAAACCCAGGTATGTTGCAGATCTCACCCTCCTAGGACACTCACTAATTAACGTTTTATTCAGGAATGCCCATCCTCTTCAGTTTTTTCTGGAAAGAGCAAATCAGTTGAACAGGTTTCAGCTACTTCAAATAAATATTCATCTTTTTTGTTTAAAAAGCTTAAGAGGATCACGCCTGTAATCCCAGCACTTTGGGAGGCCAAAGTGGGTGGATCACCTGAGGTTAGGAATTCAAGACCAGCCTGGCCAACATGGCAAAACCCCATCTCTACTGAAAAAATATAAACATTAGCTGGGCATGGTAGCAGGTGCCTGTAGTCCCAGCTATGCAGGAGGCTGAGACAGAAAAATCGCTTGAACCCAGGAGGTGGAGGTTGCAGTGAGCTGAGATCACACTACTGCACTCCAGCCTGGGCGACAGAGCAAGACTTCATCTCAAAAAAAAAAAAAAAAAAAGGGCCGGGCGCGGTGGCTCACGCTTGTAATCCCAGCACTTTGGGAGGCTGAGGCGGGCGGATCACGAGGTCAGGAGATCGAGACCACAGTGAAACCCCATCTCTACTAAAAAATACAAAAAATTAGCCGGGCGTGGTGGCGGGCGCCTGTAGTCCCAGCTACTCGGAGAGGCTGAGGCAGGAGAATGGCGTGAACCTGGGAGGCGGAGCTTGCAGTGAGCCGAGATCATGCCACTGCACTCCAGCCTGGGCGACAGAGCGAGACTCCGTCTCAAAAAAAAAAAAAAAAAAAAGTTTAAGAGGAAAGAAGAATGTCTCTGAGTCCCTGCTGCGTCTCCCCCTCCCCCTCCTCCTCCTCCTTCCTCCTCCTCCTCTTCCTCTTCTTCCTCCTCTCTTCCTTCTCTTCCTCCTTTTCCTTCTCTTCCTCCTCTTCCTCTTCTTCCTTCTCTTCCTTCTCTTCCTCCTCTTCCTCTTCTTCTTCCTCTTCTTTCTTCTTTCTTCTTCCTGCACCTTGATGGCTTAGCCTCAGAAAAGCCAGGGTAGCAGTAAAGCATAGTGGACTGGCCCTGCTGCACTGACTTTAATGAAGGTGTGTAGGCTGCCTAGTGGAGGCGAATGAATTCCCCGCCATTCTCTTCATATTTGGAGCCGCTGCCACTGGGGAAGGTAGTGGAGCCTATTGTGCATAGCCCAAGCCCAGAAATTGGGCCATAAAACGTCACCCCTGCTCAGCTGGCTAGGCTTGTATTTTTTGTTTTGTTTAGTTTTTTTGAGACAGAGTCTTGCTTTATCACCCAGGCAGGAGTGCAGTGGTGCTGATCTTGGCTCACTGCAATCTCTACCTCCCAGGATCAAGCCATCCTCTCACCTCATCCTCCCAAGTAGCTGGGACTACATGCACACACCACCACACCTGGCTAATTTTTTGTATTTTTTGTAGAGAAGGGGTTTCACCATGTTGCCCAGGCTGGTCTTGAACTCCTGGGCTCAAGCAATCTTCCTGCTTTGGCCTCCCAGTGTGCTGGGATTACAGGCATGAGCCACCTCTCCCAGCCAATATTCTTCTTTTTTTAAAAATAAAAATAAAAACAAAACAGACATGAATATTCTCCATTATTTACAAATGCTTTTATACTCAAAACTGTGGGAAATTTCAGCTGGACATGTCTAAGGTAGCAGATATTCCAAGTGTCTGCACTCAGATTTTCTGTCTGAAAATGAAGCAGCAGCGTCCTACAAGTCCATACAGTTAATGATCAGCATACCTTAACCTTTGGGAGGGCTGACTTTTAATAGGCCATCTCAGTAGTTTGGCCCGTCAGTGATGCCAGTGAGTGATCTTACAGCACCACGGTGTGCATCATCACCATCTTGTTTCTGTCTAGATGATAATTGTCCCTCTTGTAACACTCACCATCTGTATATATTCCATAACCTACTTAGTTTTCAGGCCAAAGGTTTAAAAATGAAGTACTAGGCCAGGCACGGTAGCTCACGCCTATAATGCCAGCACTTTGGGAAGCCAAGGTGGATGGATCACCTGAGGTCAAGAGTTCAAGACCAGCCTGACCAACATGGTGAAACCCTGTCTTTATTAAAAAATACAAAAAGTAGCTGGGCATGGTGGCAGGTGCCTGTAATCCCAGCTACTTGGGAAGGTGAGGCAGGAGAATTGCTTGAACCTGGGAGGCGGAGGTTGTAGTGAGCTGAGGTCGCACCACTGCACTCCAGCCTGGGTGACAGAATGAGACTCCGTCTCAAAAAAAAAAAAAAAAGTGAAGTACTAGTAGTAGTCAAACTACCATTTACTGTCGCAGCACTCACCCCACCTTTTGTGTCATGTATTCTTGGCTCCTCCTCTGCCCTTTCCCTAAATTTGACAGGCTCTAAGTAGTGAGGGTTTCACCAGCTGGTAGTTGCCTTGAACCTGTGTTTTACACCCTGCCTTTCCTTTGTTTCTTGAAATAATTCTCCTTTCCTTCATTATGCATTTTAATTTTTTTTTTTTTTTTTTTTGAGACAGAGTCGCACTTTGTCATTCAGGCTGGAGTGCAGTGGTGTAATCTCATCTCACTGCAACCTCTGCCTCCTGGGGTCAAGCAGTCCTCCCACCTCAGTGGCCTTGTAGTCGTAGTCTCTAGTAGCTGGGATCACAGGTGTGTGCCACCATGCCCAGCTAATTTTTGTAATTTTTTTTAGTAGAGATGAGGTTTTGCCATGTTGCCCAGGCTGGTCTCCAACTCCTGGGCTCAAGCGATCCTCCCGCCTTGGCCTCCCAAAGTGCTGGGGTTACAGGCGTGAGCCACCGCGCCTGGCCTTGCATTTTAAAATCATCATAATGAGCCCACTGAGTGTAATATAAATAGTTATCAATCACAGATTTTAAGCAAATGCTGGGTACTCCTGGTGAGGACAGTGGAAAGGGCAAGAATCCAGGCCCCTCCCTTCTGCTGCCTTCACAGGACGGTTGTGGCCTACCTCTCCCTGTTTTTTTTTTTTTTTTGAGACGGAGTCTCGCTCTGTCGCCCAGGCTGGAGTGCAGTGGCACAATCTCGGCTCACTGCAAGCTCTGCCTCCCGGGTTCACGCCATTCTCCTGCCTCAGCCTCTCCGAGTAGCTGGGACTACAGGCGCCCGCCACCACGCCTGGCTAATTTTTTGTATTTTTAGTAGAGACGGGGTTTCACCGTGGTCTCGATCTCCTGACCTCGTAATCCGCCCGCCTCGGCCTCCCAAAGTGCTGGGATTACAAGCGTGAGCCACCGCGCCCGGCCCCTCTCCCTGTTGTCTGTCAAAAATGCAGCTGTAACTCAGCTTGCAGCTGGCATGGGTGAGCATGAGTCCCCCTCTCTGACATCCAGTGTAGCTGTGTCACCTGCTGGGTGGGCTGCTGTCTCTTCTGACTGGAAGGATCCTATCTTTCTTCCCTGAGCCAGTTTCCCCCAGTGCTGGGCCAGGTCACATGGAGCCTAGAAGCTGAGAACCTATTCCTCCAGGCAGCTGCAATTGTAGGGAATAGTTAACCCTGCCAGGGCCTCTATCTGGAAATCAGCCAAGGTTGTGATTTGTGTTACCTCCTCAACTTCAGTTTCCTTAATGAAATGTAAATAAAAATAGCCCTTTGACGATGCCTGCTGTCCTTTCAGTGCTGGGAAGATGTATGATCTATGCCGTTTTTGTCCTAGGTCTGCCACCTCTTCCTTCCATGCCTCCCCGAAACTTACCTGGCATTGCACCTCTCCCCCTGCCATCCGAGTTCCTCCCGTCATTCCCCTTGGTTCCAGAGAGCTCTTCTGCAGCAAGCTCAGGAGAGCTGCTGTCTTCCCTCCCGCCCTGCGACCCTGCCACAACTACTGCAAAGGCAGACGCTGCCTCCTCACTCACTGTGGATGTGACGCCCCCCACTGCCAAGGCCCCCACCACCGTTGAGGACAGAGTCGGCGACTCCACTCCAGTCAGCGAGAAGCCTGTTTCTGTGGCTGTGGATGCCAATGCTTCTGAGTCACCTTAACTTCGAACTGTTCTTCGGAATTGGCGTGGTATATTTATTTAACCACGGGAGCGTGTCTGGAAACGCAAAGTATCATTAATTTCATACTAGTTTGTACCGTATCTGTAGGCATCCTGTAAATAATTCCAAGGGGAAAACTAAACAAGAGGACGTGGGTTGTATCCTGCCAAGTTGAGTGGGGCTCACGTGCTGGGGTGAGATGTCAGAAAGTGCTTGCATTTTCAACAACCAAAAAGAATTGTAAGGGTGGCTTGCTGCCAGGCTTGCACTGCCATTCCTGGGTGGTGTGCATCTTCGGGAAAGGTGGTGGCGGGGTGTCCACTAGGTTTCCTGTCCCCTGCTGCTCCTTCTGTAAGAAAATGAAATATTCTATGCCTAGTACTCACACGCAACATTTCTTGTACTTTGTAAGTCGTTTGCGAGAATGCAGACCACCTCCCTAAACTGTAAACGGTAAAGAGATTTTTACTTTTGGTCTCCGTGAGTCACATCTCTATTAAGGTTTACACAGGAATTCCACCTGAAGACTTGTGTTAAAGTTCCACAGCGCGCACTGTTAATTGAACGTCTTTTTCTCCAGCCTATACACGGATCCTTGTTTTGAGCTCTCAGAATCACTCAGACAACATTTTGTAACTGCTGCTGTTGCTTTCTACGTACACCTTTTAAAGTGACATTTCAGAAGAAAGAAAGAAGGTGTCACAGTTTTAAAGCAGAAGGTGGCACTTGGTGGCTCCTTATAGTATTATAGCTATACTGGGAAAGCATAGATACAGCAATAAAGTACAGTAATTTTACTTTTTTTCTTGTGTTACATCTAAATTACAACTCTTTATTGCCACGTGTGCACTTACTACTCTCCAGTATGTCTTATTACTCTCCAGTATGTCACCCATCTTTAACTTTTCATGTCCTATGTTTGCTTTCTCCCGTTTTTAAGAGATGGTGAGTTAACTGGAATTGATTTACTGAATGAAATTAAATGCAGATATCCCTGTTTTTGAAATAAGACAAAAGTGGTTCCTCGGTTATTGCCCTGGTATGAGTCTGAAGATGCTCATCCCCTGCAGGGAGGACGTGGCTGAGGTGGCAGCACCCTCACATCACCCTCATGTCACTCACCCCTGGCCGTCCTGCTGGACACTCGAGGTCAACGCCAGCCCAGCACTCTCCTAGGAGGCCCAGTGCCAGCCAGTTTTGGGAGTAGATCCGTTTCTGGGGCCAGGTTTGTACTTAAAACTGAATGATGAAAGAAGGCTCCAGCCCTAATCATAGCTGCTTCTGTTTACACTGTGCAAATGTTTCTAGAATATTTCAGTTAATCCCGTTTTTTGAAAAGGAGCTTATAACAGGTGAGGAAAGTATTCACAAGCACATTTAAATGTTGTCATTTTTTACTTTCCAGGATAGGAAAAGTTGAGAAAGTTACTACTTTCTAAAAGATTTCTTAAATATTAAGATCTCCTTAATATTTGTTGTTTTTACATTAAAAAACAAATGTTAAGGAGATCCCTTAGTGGAAAGCGAGTAATTTTTAAGTTTTACAAAATGATTTGTTTAAAAACAGTTCTTCCAAGGCAGTGCTTGTGAACTCTGGTGCAGTCACAGCTCTCATTTGGGAACGGTGACAGTCTGGGCTCTCTTCCTGGGCAGATATCTGTAGCATAAATGAAACACTAATCTCTAGGGAGATTGAGGGACTTTTTTTCTTTTTTTTTGAAACGGTCTTGCTCTGTCACCCTGGCTGGAGTGCAGTGGCTTGATCTTGGCTCACTGCAGTCTTGACCTCCTGGGCTCAAGCGATCCCCCCACCTCAGCAATCTGAGTAGCTGGGACCACAGGTGTGTGCCACCATGACAGTGAGGGACTCTTGGCAATCATTTGACGAATGGACACAGACTCAGCCTAGATTGGCTCGTTGGATCTTCCCTGAGGCGGAAAATACTTCATTATTTTCTGCTGTCTTCAGAAAAACCAGTTTCAGTCTTAAACAGTGGTAGATCTGGTACCAGGTTCTAGAAACACGATGTAAGAGATAGTTTCCCTGACAGTGGGCCACTCTCCCTGGCCTTGTAGGGAGACAGACCAGGGAGTCAGTCCTTAGGGCCAAGGCAGAAGGATTGCTTGAGCCCAGGAGTTCAAGACCAGCCTGGGCAACATAGACCCTGTCTCTACAAAAAATTTAAAAATTAGCCGGGCATGGTGGCACGTGCCTGGAGTCCCAGCTACTCAGGAGGCTGAAGTAGGAGGGAGCACAGGAAGTCAAGGCTGCAGTGAACTGTGAGGAAACCATGCAAGATTAGGAAAAGTCTTGAATGTTTGTGTGCATGGGGCTGGGTCCTGTGTGCTGGACTAGGGAGTTTGAGCTTTGGCTTAAATACGGCAGTAATGAAGGCTGGAGGGGCAGCGCAGTGGGGGACCGGCTTCAGGAGGGAGGCTCACCTGAACCCCCTTTGCTAGCTAAGACTACTTTGAGTCTAGGATGATGCCTGTGTTAGTCTGTTCTGCCACTGCTATAAAGAAATACCCGAGACTGGGTAATTTCATAAAGGAAAGAGGTTTAATTGACAGTTTTCACGTGGCTGGGCAGGCCTCAGGAAACTTACAATCAATGGCAGAAGGCAAAGGGGAAGCAAGAACCTTCTTCACATGGCAGCAGAAGAGAAGTGCAAGCAGGGGAAATGCCAGAGGCTTATGAAACCATCAGATCTCGTGAGAACTCATTCTCACGAGAACAGCAGTGGGGAAACCACTCCGTACTCCAATCACTTCCCACCGGATCCCTTCCTCCACACATGGGGATTATGGGAACTACAAGAAGAGATTTGGATGGGACACAGCCAAACTATATCAATGACTACCTCTCCCCCTCTGATTTTTGTTCCTGTTTTATTTTTAGTCCATTACTAATTGTGCTTACCTGGGAGCAGCTTAACTTAGCTCATTTTCTGAAAATTCTGGAGATCTAGAAATGGCCTTGTGACCTCTTCCTCACCTGAAAGGCACCTACAAAAGCTCAAAGACGGCTCTGCCTTGGATATCCAAACATTTCTGCTTTTGACTATAGTGAAGATGAGACCGGTGGGCTGCTGGAGCTACAGTAGTGACATGGAAGCCCTGATCCCACCTTTAAGGAACCTATGGTTTAGGTGGGAACATGAGGCAACTTCATGCAAACTGCAGCAAGTGAAGAGTCTCAGCTGATCAAAGACCTGGAGAGTCTGGGTGAAGGGAACATTCTCTGGCACCTGAAGAAGGCTTAGCCAGACCTACATTTTAGCAGGTGGAGAAGGAGTTAAAAAATCCAGGCAGGAGCCCTGAGGGAGCTCACAGTAGGAAAGCCATGGGTGTTAAAGCCTCCAGCAGCAGTTGGCTACAGGTGCATTTTATTAGAAAATTAAATACATCTTATTTAAAGGATTTATTTGTGAAAAGTTTTTTCTTCTAGAGAGTGGCCCTATTTTTTATCACTAACTTGTGAAGGAAGGTTGGGTCTTCTCCCTGTGACCCTGAAGATGAAGGTCTTCTTTAATAATCTGACTACCCAGCATGGTTTCAACCCTGTCTTCAGATTAGAATCGCCTCAATTAGAATATTGATTCCTGGGCTCTTGGAGTTTTTAAAAACTTCCCCAGGGAGGGTGGACCTGTAACTGCGGGAGGTAACGGGGCGTAGGAAGGTCATCGTTCTTGCTAGGTGTTTACTTTTACCACTAAGCAAAATGCACAGGTTAGAGGAGGGATCCTTTTGTCACTTATATGTGTGTGTGTGTGTGTGTGTGTGTGTGTGTGTGTGTGTATATATATATTGCATTAGATCTAGGAAGAACAATTTCCGGCTTGGCTAACCAAAGTGTTCCTTTATAGGCCTTTTGCATATCGAGCCAATTGATAAAATGGGGAATTAATGCCACAGCCAATTATTCAAGCACTAGAACAAGACATGGAAGGGCAAGTGGGCCCCACTCCCAGCTGGGGGCTACAGGTGAGGGGGATGGGGAGGGGTGAGGAGAATGAGAATGCGCGGCAAAAGATCAGAGGAGTGAGGGTGCAGACAGGTGCAGATGCCTCCCCACTGCCTCTCCAGGGAGTTAGACAAACATGGGTACTCTTGTCACTGACAGTTTAGAGAAAACGCCACACTGCAGCCATTGACAGACGTGGGCCTCGGACTTTCAGTGTTACCAGAGTTGAGGTTACACTGTATTTCCTGGCAAGAAATAGATACAAGCCCATGATCCATGAAGGCCGCTGGGGCTTGGGATAATAACGGTAACCAGCATGTATTAAGTGTTTCCTGTACATGGGGTGAATAATGAGATAAGACAGTGCTCTGCCCAGCAGACAAGAGGAAGCAAATGGGTTCCCCCCAGGCATGTTTCCTTTGAACTCCCCTGTATATATTAAAATGTGAATTAATTGCCAACATTTAAAAATCAGAAGATTTCACATAAATCCAGATTTCTGGCTTCTCAGAGTCACAAGATCTGGCAACAGATCAGTCCTACAGGGAAATGAACGCCCCTTGGAGTCTCTGTCCTCCAGTCTCCAATTCCCACAGCCCCACCTGCGTGTGCCAGCACCCCTCCTGCCGCCTGCAGGTGTCTTGAGTTTGCAGAGCCCTGTGTTATCCTGGTAGTAACACAGCTGAGTCTGGAGAGAGGGGAGAGATGGCTGGGAAACCGAGGTTTCCTTACAGTCAGCGGGTCCAGAACCCGTGGGGACCCAGGATCAGGAAACAAGGTCCTTCACGGATTTCATTATTTATGATCCAATGAATCGTGTGGAATGGGCACTAAGGTTAGCAGAATTTAAAGCAGTCACTTAGACGATAAACCTGAGGGAGAAAATGTCCCTGGACAATGACTGGGACAGTAACAGCAATTTGAGTTTCACTAGTCTCTTTTCCTAAAGCCATATTCTGGGTCCCCAACCCATTGATTATTTACCTTACCAACCAACTCTATTGGAATGGATCATCAATTCTGTTTTCCAGAGACCAAGGGTTGTGAACAAGAGTTCATGAATCTCTGACTGGCTTTCTTGTCGTACACTCTCCAGGTCTGCTTCCTGGGGTGGGGCCTGTTTGCCTAGCTCTGCCCAGGCTGGCCTGGTTTGAGACCCATACTAAGAAGTCTGCCTGAGGTTCAGGGCAAGCCTCTTCCAGAAGCACTTGAATTATGGTGGCTGGGGGTGGGGTTACAGGAACTTCTCATGTCTTCTTATAAATTTGCGTATTGCCAGAATTTTTAAAAACACAATTACTTTTTATTATTTTACTTTTTTTTTTTTTAGATGGAGTCTTGCTCTGTCACCCAGGCTGGAGTGCAGTGGCGCAATCTCGGCTCACTGCAACCTCCCAGGTTCAAGCAATTCTCCTGCCTCAGCCTCCTGAGTAGCTGCACTTACAGGCACGTGCCACCACGCCCGGCTAATTTTTTTATTTTTAGTAGAGATGGGGTTTCACCATGTTGGTCAAGCTGGTCTTGAACCCCTGACCTCAGCCTCCCAAAGTGCTGGCATTACAGGCGTGAGCCACTTGCCAGGCTTTGAATTGCCTTTTTCTTTTTTGAGACAGAGTCTCGCTCTGTTGCCCAGGCTGGTGTACAGTGGCACGATCTCTGCTTACTGCAAGCTCGTCTCTTTAGTACAGACGGAGGTTTCACCGTATTAGCCAGGATGGTCCTGATCTCTTGACCTCGTGATCCATCCGCTTTGGCCTCCCAAAGTGCTGAGATTACAGGCGTGAGCCACCACGCCCGGCCTGAATTACTTTTTAATCACTAAAAACAATAGGGTTATTTTGATCTAGGGGGTGGATGAATGGGAGATTTACAGAGCCAGAAAAAGCCTTGTTCTGGGCCAGGCGCGGTGGCTCACGCCTGTAATCCCAGCACTTTGGGAGGCCGTGGCAGGCGGATCACGAGGTCGGGAGATCGAGACCATCCTGGTCAACATGGTGAAACCCTGTCTACTAAAAATACAAAAATTGGGCATGGTAGCAGGTGCTTGTAGTCCCAGCTACTTAGGAGGCTGAGGCAGGAGAATCACTTGAACCCGGGAGGCTGAGGTTGCAGTGAGCCGAGATCGCACCACTGCACTCCAGCCTGGCGACAGAGTCTCTGTCTCAAAAAAAAAAAGCCTTGTTCCATCTCTTCTGAAGCCTTTCATTTCAGTCTGTCCAGGACGGCCGCTGCTGCAGGGCCGGGGAAGCGTTTTCCCCAAGCAGCGTCGTGACTGGTCAAAGGGAGCGCCTCTGCTAAAAACCCCCAACACTGTCCCTAGATTAGAATTATCCGTGAAATTTCCCTGAATAGACTTGCACTGTGACTGATTTGCAATGCTGTGTTGTGTTTGTAAATCAGTTTGGCCAGAACTGTGTAGCTCAGACAGCTATGCTGAAAGAGCCCAGAAACACAATGGCAAGAATCCACGTTGTACCCAGGCGCTGTTTTGGCCTCTAGAGCTCTGGAAACAGTATTAGCGTCAGGTAGTGAAATATGCATGGTTCCAACACGTTCACTCGAGATCAGTGGCTAAACAACCTGTGTGCTTCTTGGTGGTGAGGAACAGAACTGCTAGAGGAGCCTCATAAAATCAAGAAGAAACAGATGCCTGTTGTATGAGCCCAGGAGCTCAAAGCTCATTCCGATTTCAATAAACAGTTACTTGCCTTGGTCTCTGTCAAGGTTTTGTTTTTAAAGGGCGTGAAACTTTAGAGACTAATTCATTTTCCCAAATTCAGATCTCTCTTAGGTAAGCAGTACAACCTGAGAAAAGAGGACAACCCTCTGGGATCTTTGGCACCGTGATGCTGCCATATTCCAGGAGGGGACAGGTGAGGGTTCACTGTGGCTGAATCGGAAGGAGACAGAAGAGGCAGAGACAAGCCACCGGACAGGCCTCAGGCCAGGCTCAGGTTCTGAACTTGATCCCGTGGACTGGTGTTACCCAGAGTGAAGAAAACTGTCTTTCCTCCTTTAATACCTATATATTTTATTTTAGCACTTATTGGGGAAAAAATAATAGTTGCATTGGATATGGCGAATTTTACAAATTAACTTCAGTGAAAAAAGGGAATGGTTTTAAAGAGAAGTGCTGGGTGAGTTCTTGATTTAATTCCCTCAGGTCCCAGGAAGCAGGTGCGCCTGGAGAGCTCAAACCGAGGCCCCCGCTTCACAGGCGGGCGGCTTTGGGGTAGGAGCTGAATCCACGTAGGTCTGTCCGGTCCCACGCCTCAGTTCTGTCCCCACGCGGCAGGTTCCTGGAACGACATTCACCTTTGTTCAGGAACTCCGGTCTTACCGCCGCCCACGTGGAGTGGGATCCGAGCCAAGGGGGCCTCCCGAGCGGGGACCGCAGTGCTCGCTATGGGCCACCAGGTGGCGCCGGGAGCCTGGGAAAGCCGCGCCCCACCAGCGGCCGCGGGGTCTCCGGGCCGGCCTCGCAGGGCCCCTGGGCGGGGTCGGGGCGTCGCGGTGGGGCGCTTTCTGTTGTTTGGAAGAAGGGCTCTGGTCCCCCGCTTTCTTTCCATCTCAGACCCAGTGCGGAAGCGTGGGGGATGAGCCTGGGCGCCTTCACCAAACGGAGCCCCCTTTAATCTGCTGTGAAGGCAAATCTCTCCACCGGGGGACCCGTTGGGTGCGGCGGAGACACCCTTCGCTGGCTGAGAAACCCTCAGACGCCGTGGAAGCGCCAGGGGTCTGAGCGCCCAGTGCGGGTGGTGCGGGGCCAACTTCCCTCTCTGGGGCTGGAGCCTTCAGGAGCGCCGCCCCCACCCGGCTTCCTCCGAGGGCAGTGCTGGACTCGGGCCTGGCCCCTGGCCGGCTGCTGCCCTTGGCCTCGTCCAACCCACACCCGCGGGGCGGAGGCTCCTGCGGTGCCCAAGCCTGGGGCGCCGGGGTGGGGTGGCTGGGTCTGGGCCCAGGTGTCCCGAATCCAAAAGCATCCCACTGCGCTGCCTGTAAATTAGCCATTTCGGATCTAGTGATGAGCAGAGGGGACAGAATAGCCCAGAGGCCGGGTAACTAACATGTGTGGGATCAAGGAAGGCGTTCGTGGGCAGCTACTATTAGGGATTTGAAGGATGCATAGAGGTTCTCTTAGGTGGTCAAAGTGGAAGGAAGAGGTTCTCTTAGGCAGAGGAAACAGTGTCTGCAAGGACACATAGGAATCTGGCACGTGGTGTGTCCCGGAACTACAAGCAGCTCTGGTTGCTGGAATGTGAAAAGTCAAGTATGGAGTGGTAGCAGTTGCTACAGAAGGGGGAGCGGGGCCAGATCGCCAAAGGCCTTGAATGCCATGCTCAGGGGCTTAGACTGCACTGCCCTGGGGAGTTTATAAGGGGGGTGTTTTTTGTTCTTGGCAGTGAAGTACCCGGGGAGCTTGCCCCTTAAAAAGGAGGTCTGAAAAACCTCCTTTTTAGCAAGCAGAGACCTTTCGTGGAAAAAAAAAAAAAAAAATTATATGGAACATAGATTCAAAAGCCAGGCTAATGTGGAGCTGCCGGCAGTTTCCCTGTGAGCAGGAGGGAAAGGCGGGGCATCCCTGAGAAAGGAGCCATAGTCATCCCCAGCTGGATGGCGTGGGAGAAATCTCAGGAGTCCATTATCCCCAAAAACTAAAGTCCACCAAAGTGCTGTGCCACACCTCATCCCCCACCTTCCACCTGCCTGCTCTAGTTGTGGCTGGAGGAGTAACTCACATTTTCCTGGTCTTGTAGCGGACTGGGAAGAACCAAAAGCTGGATAGGGTGAGAGGGCGTCCTCTTTCTTCTTCAGCTCTTCAGCCAAAGGACTCTTTCAATCCTGAGCTCGGAAAAGCAACCATGGACCAGCACTTCTCAACCCTGGTGGCTTTGAAAAACACTGATGCCTATGGATCAGGAACAGCAGTGTGGAGATCCTCCCTCTCGATTCCTTCATTTTATAGATGAAAACAGTGAAATCCAGAAAGCTTGAATGTCTCTCCGACAAGCATACGGCTAGGGGGTGGTAGAGCTGGGCCTATACCTAGTACCCAGGTGGAAATCGGATCCAGGGATTCTTTCATCAAGCCTGAGACCCAGGCAGGTGTGGGGCGGGGCCGGTGGAGCAGAAACAGACCAGGCTGCAACTGCAGGGCTGCATGGAGGACATGGGTGCAAGGTCCTCGGGAGACTCGTGGGGGATTCTCAGAACCCAGCCCCCAGGGCTTTTAGTATCTTCATTTTGATGAGAATTTAAAATAACAGTGGTTTGTGGGTTTTTTTGTTTTTCCCAACAAGGAGATGGTGTAGTCAGTGATCAGGCCTCGGCTGTGAAGTCAACTCGATTCAGCCTAGTCAAATGGCCGCCCGCTGCTGGAGGAGCTTCCACCACTGCAGGGGCCACGCACCTGGCTTCAGCATTCTTCCTGGGCACGGGCATCCTTCTGCCCCTGCAGACTGGCAGAGCAGCAGAGGCAAAGTGGACGACTGGGGTGAGAAAGTGCTACAGTGCGACCTGTGAGGAGGGGAGGTGGCCTCAGGGGTTACACCTATCTGTCTTCAAGCCTTGGTGTCGGGGACAAAGTCTGACTTAAAGTTCTCTCCAGCACCTAGGTCCCAGCAGGCACTCACCATATGCCGCATGAAGGCGTAGGCGATGAGTGTAGCTCCATGTGCTGGGTGCTAGGTTAGAGTCGAAGGGGTGGCAGTCAGTGCCTGGCATGTGTGGGCACTCAGTGGGGTTCTCTGCCTGGGCCACTCCCTTCTCTGGACCCTGGACAGGGATTTGAGTGGGGAGGGGCCTGCCTTCCTGGGAGGAAGTTACAGAATGGAGCAGGGTGGGGAGGGGAAGAGGTTTCAAACCATTTCCCACCGCCCCCGGGGGGACGTGGGCTCTCTCTGGAGGTATGCTGTGCATGGGTCAGTGTCGAAAGGCAAGGGCTACTCTGCCTCTAACACCCAGGTCCCAGGCTTTGTATTCTTGAATTGGCTGTCCAAAACCACAAAGTTGTTTCAAAAAACCCACGAAGTTGTTTAAAAGATACAATTTAGGCTGGGTGTGGTGGCTCATGCCTGTAATCACAGCATTTTGGGAGGATCACTTGAGCCCAGGGGTTGGAGACCAGCCTGAGCAACATAGTGAGATTTCCGTCTCTACAAAAAATGAACAAAATCAGCTGGATGTGGTGGTTTGAGCCTGTAGTACTTAGAAGGCTGAGCTGGGAGGATTGCTTGAGCCCAGGAAGTTGAGGCTGCAGTGAGCTGTGATTGCACCACTGAACTCCAACCTGGGTGACAGAGTGAGACCCTGTCTCAAAAAAGAAAAAGAAAAAATAGGCCGGGTGCGGTGGCTCACGCCTGTAATCCCAGCACTTTGGGAGGCTGAGGCGGGTGGATCATGAGGTCAGGAGATCAAGACCATCCTGGCTAACACGGTGAAACCCCGTCTCTACTAAAAATACAAAAAAAGAAATTAGCCGAGCGAGGTGCCAGGTGCCTGTAGTCCCAGCTACACGGGAGGCTGAGGCAGGAGAATGGCGTGAACCCCGGGGGCGGAGCCTGCAGTGAGCCGAGTTCGTGCCACTACACTCCAGCCTGGGTGAAAGAGCGAGACTCCGTCTCAAAAAAAAAAAAAAGAAAAAGAAAAAATACATATGCATACATATATACACACACATATATCATTTGATCCTCAAAGAACAGAGCTGTCGGCCGGACGCGGTGGCTCACGCTTGTAATCCCAGCACTTTGGGAAGCCGAGGCGGGCAGATCACCTGAGGTCAGGAGTTCAAGACAAGCCTGACCAATATGATGAAACCCTGTCTCTACTAAAAATACAAAAATTAGCCAGGCGTGATGGCATGTGCCTGTAATCCCAGCTACTCAGGAGGCTGAGACAGGAGAATCGCTTGAACCCGGGAGGCAGACGTTGCAGTGAGCCGAGATCACGCCACTGCAGTACAGTCTGGGCAACAAGAGTGAAACTCCATCTCCAAAAAAAAAAGGAGGGGGGGTAGGGGGAGAACAGAGCTGTCTTGCACCCTGACTACATTTACAGACTTCACTCAGAACCAGAGAACACTGTTTATATTTTTCCCCAGGTGGGTCTTGGATCCAGTGTTTAAGCAAAAAACTTTTCAAAATTCCCCAATACAATTGTTTTTCTGTTAAGAAAATTAAATATCTCATTAAATAACTTTAAAATCTCAAAAAGCTGTATTAAACATGATCCGTGGAAGTTAAATGTAATTTATTAGATATTGCACCATGGGCCGGGCCAACCAACATGGCGAAACCTCGTCTCTACTAAAAATACAAAAAAATTGGCAAGGCGTGGTGGTGCCGACCTGTAATCCCAGCTACTTGGGAGGCTGAGGCAGGAGGACCACTTGAATCTGGGAGGTGGAGGTTGCAGTGAGCTGAGATGGTGTCCCTGCACTCCAGCCTGGGCGACACAGAGTGAGACTCTGTCTCAAAAAAAAAAAAAAAAAAAAAAGATACTGCACCATGAATTGACCGAATACTCTCCCCTGCCATTACTTTGGTCACTTCAAAGGTTTCTTTCATGTGCGTCCCTGTGAAGAGACCACCAAACAGGCTTTGTGTGAGCAATAAAACTTTTAATCACCTGGGTGCAGGTGGGCTGAGTCCAAAAAGAGAGTCAGTGAAGGGAGATAGGGGTGGGGCTGTTTTATAGGATTTGGGTAGGTAAAGGAAAAAGGGGGCTTGTTCTCTGGTGGGCAGGAGCGGGGGTCACAAGGTACTCAGTGGGGGAGCTTTTGAGCCAGGATGAGCCAGGAGAAGGAATTTCACAAGACAATGTCATCAGTTAAGGCAGGAACAGGCCATTTTCACTTCTTTTGTGGTGGAATGTCATCAGTTAAGGCAGGAACCTGCCATCTGGATGTGTACGTGCAGGTCACAGGGGATATGATGGCTTAGCTTGGGCTCAGAGGCCTGACATTCCTGTCTTCTTATATTAATAAGAAAAATAAAATGAAATAGTGGTAAAGTGTTGGGACGGAGAAAATTTTGGAGGATGGTATGGAGAGATAATGGGCAATGTTTCTCAGGGCTGCTTCAAGCGGGATTAGGGGCGGCGTGGGAACCTAGAGTGGGAGAGATTAAGCTGAAGGAAGATTTTGTGGTAAGGGGTGATATTGTGGGGTTGTTAGAAGAAACATTTGTCATGTAGAATTATTGGTGATGGCCTGGATACGGTTTTGTATGAATTGAAAAACTAAACGGAATAAGAGAAGGAGAAAAACAGGTATTAAAGGACTAAGAATTGGGAGGACCCAGGACATCTGATTAGAGAGTGCCTAAGGAGGTTCAGCATAGTCTTGCCAGCAAAGATTATTGATTTACTTTAAGAGTTAAGAGTGGCAGTTTGGGGATAGCAACAGGAGGTATCAGCTGTGATGGCTTGGAGAGACAGTGTAAACCGGCAGCGTAAACAAGAGCAGGGCATGTGTGAGTAGTTGAGAATGGAGAATAGGAGTATGACTAGACAGAAAATAGTAGGGATGACAAGTTTTTTGGGGCACAGTCCAAGTTGGTCTAGTGTCTGGAATGAGACTGGGGCCTAATAAAAAGGAGCATCTATACAGGAGCTTAAATGAGCTGTACTGTGTAGCATTCTGAGGACAGGCCTGAATTCTGACAAGGGAAAGTGGTAAAAGTATTGTCTATTCCTTTTTAAGTTGGTGGCTGAGCTTGGTGAGGTGTGTTTTTAAAAGACCTTTAGTCTGTTCTACTTTTTCTGAAGACTGAGGACTGTAAGAGATATAAAGGTTTCACTGAATACTATGAGCTTGAAAAACTGCTTGGCTGATTTGACTAATAAAATAAAGGCTGGTCTGTTATCAGACTGTATACAGGGGGGAAGGCTAAACAGGAATTATGTCTGACAGAAGGGAAGAAATGACTGCGGTGGCCTTCTCAGACCCTGTAGGAAAGGCCTCTACCTATCTAGTGAAAGTGTCTACTTAGACTAAGAGGTATTTTAGTTTTTGTGACTCAGGGCATGTTGAGTAAAGCTAATTTGCCAGTCCTGGGCGGGGGCAAATCCTTGAGCTTGATGTGTAGGGAAGGGAGGGGGCCTGAATAATCCCTGAGGAGTGGTAGAATAGCAGATGGAACACTGAGAAGTTATTTCCTTGAGGATAGATTTCTTTTTTTTTTTTTTTTTTTTTGAGACGGAGTCTCGCTCTGTCCCCTAGGCTGGAGTGCAGTGGCACGATCTCGGCTCACTGCAACCTCTGCCTCCCGGGTTCACGCCATTCTCCTGCCTCAGCCTCTCCGAGTAGCTGGGACTACAGGCGCCTGCCACCACGCCCGGCTAATTTTTTGTATTTTTAGTAGAGACGGGGTTTCACCATGGTCTCGATCTCCTGACCTCGTGATCCACCCGCCTCGGCCTCCCAAAGTGCTGGGATTACAAGCGTGAGCCACCGCGCCTGGCCTCCTTGAGGATAGATTTCTACGATGGAAAGGAAATGAGAGGTTCTAAGAGGTGGGCTAGTGGCTTGTACTATAGCATAGCCTGCCTTTGCTGGTGTGTGGCGATTAGGCCTAGTGGAACTGCCATCAATAAACTAAGTGTGATCAGGGTGAGAAACAGGGAAGAAGGAAATGTGGGGAAATGGGGTGAACGTGAGGTGGATCAGAGAGATGCAGTCATGACGGTCAGGTGTGGTATCAGGAATAATGTGAGAGGCCGGATGGAAGTCCGGGCCAGGAACAATGGTAATTGTGGGACTTAACAAAGAGTGAATATAGCTGAAGGAGCGGGGGGAGCAGAAAGTATATAAGTCAGGTGTGAGGAAGAAAATAGATTTTGGAAATTATGAGAGCTGTAGAGAGTGAGTTGAGCATAGTTTGTGATTTTGAGGGCCTCTAAAAGTATTAGGGCAGCAGCAGCCACTGCACGGCGACATAATGGCCAGCTTAAAACAGTAAGGTCAAGTTGTTTGGACAAAAAGGCTACAGGACGCGATCCTGGTCCTTGTGTAAGAATTCCGACTGCACAGCCCTGCACTTCAGCTGTGTGTAATGAAAAGGGTTGGGATGAGTCAGGGAGAGCTAGAGTGGGGGCAGTCTCTAAAGCTGTCTTCAAGGAATGGAAAGAGGAGTGGGGAAAGGATTTAGGATCTATGGGGTCAGCTAGGTTTCCTTTTATGAGTTTATGTAATGGTTTTGTTAGGATGGCAAAACCAAGTCTCTAAAGGCAAAAGTATCTAACCATGCCTAGGAAGGAAAGGAGTTGTTGTTTTGTAGAAGGGGTTGGGGTTTGAGAGATTAGTTGGACACAATCAGTAGGGAGAGCACGTGTGTTTTTATGAGAATTATGCTGAGATAGGTAACAGATGAGGAAGAAATTTGGGCTTGACTGAAGTAATGGAGGCTGTCTGTGAAGCTTTGCAGCAGTACAGCCCAGCTAATTTGCTGAGCCTAATGGGTGTCAGGGTCAGTCCAAGTGAAAGCAAAGAGAGGCTGGGATGAAGGGTGCAAAGGAATAGTAAAGAAAGCATGTTCGAGATCCAGAACAGAATGATGGGTTGTGGAGGGAGGTATTGAGGATAGGAGAGTATATGGGTTTGGCACCACGGGGTGGATAGGCAAAACAATTTGGTTGATAAGGCATAGATCCTGAACTAACTTGTAAGGCTTGTCTGGTTTTAGGGCAGGTAAAATGGAGGAATTGTAAGGAGAGTTTATAGGCTTTAAAAGGCCATGCTGTAGCAGGTGAGTGATAACAGGCTTTAATCCTTTCAAAGCATGCTGTGGGATGGGATATGGGCATTGAGTGGGGTAAGGGTGATTAGGTTTCAATGAGATGGTAAGGGGTGCATGATCGGTCGCCAAGGAGGGAGTAGAGGTATCTTATACTTGTGGGTTAAGGTGGGGGGATACAAGAGGAGGACACAAAGGAGGCTTTGGATTGGGAAGAAGGGCGGCAATGAGATGCAGCTGTAAATCCAGGAATAGTCAGGGAAGCAGATAAATGAGTTAAAGTGTCTCAGCCTAATAAGGGAACTGGGCAGGTGGGGATAACTATAAAGGAGTGCTTAAAAGAGTATTGTCTAAGTTGGCACCAGAGTTGGGGAGTTTTAAGAGGTTTAGAAGCCTGGCTGTCAATACCCACAACAGTTACGGAGGCAAGGGAAACAGGCCCTTGAAAAGAAGTAATGTGGAGTGGGTAGCCTCCATATTGATTAAGAAGGGGATGGGCTTACCTTCCACTGTGAGAGTTACTTAAAGCTCAGCGTCTGTGATGGTCTACGGGGCTTCCGAGGCGATCGGGCAGCGTCAGTCTTCAGCCGCTAAGCTGAGAAGATCTGGGAAGGAGTCAGTCAGCCTTGGGCCAGAGTTCCAGGGGCTCTAGGAGTGGCTGCCAGGTGAGTTGAACAGTCCGATTTCCAGTGGGGTCCTGCACAGATGGGACACCGCTTAGGAGGAATCCTGGGCTGCGGGCATTCCTTGGACTGGTGGCCAGATTTCTGGCACTTGTAGCAAGCTCCTGGGGAAGGTGGTGCTGGAGGAATGCCTGGCCACTGCGGTTTAGGTATTTGGAAGTTCTTGTGTGCTGGAGATGTGGCTGGGGTTTGTCTCACAGTGGAGGCAAGGAATTGCAACTCAGAAATATGTTGCTACTTGGCTGCCTCTATTATTGTACACCTTGAAGGCGAGGTTAATTAAGTCCTGTTGTGGGGTTTGAGGGCCAGAATTTAATTTTTGGATTTTTATTTAATGTCAGGAGAAGATTGGGTAATAAAATGTATATTGAGAATAAGACGGCCTTTTGACTTTCTAGGGTCTAGGACTGTAAAACGTCTCAGGGTTGCTGCCAAACGAGCCATGAACTGGGCTGGATTTTTATATTTGATGAAAAAGAGCCTAAACGCTATCTGATTTGGGATAAAGAAAAAGGAGCATTAACCTTGACTATGCCTTTAGCTCCAGCCACCTTTTTAAGAGTAAATTGCTGGGCAGGTGGGGGAGGGAGAGTCAGGGAACAAAACTGTAAGCCGGACCGGGTGTGAGGAGGGCAGGTGATAAAAGGATTATAGGGTGGAGGAGCGGAGGCTGAGGAAGAATTGGGACCAAGCTCGGCCTGGCGAGGAGCAGCCTGGGGAGGAGGGGAGAGGTCAGATGGGTCTGTAGAAAAGGAAGATTAGAAAGACTCAGCAATGCTTGGGGTTAGGACTGAGGGGACAGGCGGGAGGGAAAGAAGGAAGATTTGGGACGAGTTACATTGGGCACAGAGACTAGGAAGGGACTGATGTGTAAAAGAATGCCTCGGACGTCAGGCACCTCAGACCGTTTGCCTATTTTACGACAAGAATTATTTAGATATTGCAGGATGGAAAAATTGAAAGTGCCATTTTCTGGCTATTTGGAACTACTGTCGAGTTTGTATTGGGGTCAAGCGGCATTGCAGAAGAAAATAAGGCATTTAGGTTTTAGGTCTGGTGTGAGTTGAAGAGGTTTTAAGTTCTTTTTTTAATTATTATTATTATACTTTAGGTTTTAGGGTACATGTGCACAATGTGCAGGTTTGTTAAATATGTATCCATGTGCCATGTTGGTTTGCTGCATCCATTAACTCGTCATTTAGCATTAGGTATATCTCCTAATGCTGTCCCTCCCCCCTCCCCCCACCCCACAACAGTCCCCAGAGTGTGATGTTCCCCTTCCTGTGTCCATGAGATCTCATTGTTCAATTCCCACGTATGAGTGAGCACATGTGGTGTTTGGTTTTTTGTCCTTGCGATAGTTTACTGAGAATGATGGTTTCCAGTTTCGTCCATGTCCCTACAAAGGACATGAACTCATCATTTTTATGGCTGCATAGTATTCCACGGTGTATATGTGCCACATTTTCTTAATCCAGTCTATCGTTGTTGGACATTTGGGTTGGTTCCAACTCTTTGCTATTGTGAATAGTGCAACAATAAACATACGTGTGCATGTGTCTTTATAACAGCATGATTTGTCGTCCTTTGGGTATACACCCAGTAATGGGATGGCTGGGTCAAATGGTATTTCTAGTTCTAGATCCCTGAGGAATCGCCACACTGACTTCCACAATGGTTGAACTAGTTTACAGTCCCACCAACAGTGTAAAAGTGTTCCTTTTTCTCCACATCCTCTCCAGCACCTGTTGTTTCCTGACTTTTTAATGATGGCCATTCTAACTGGTGTGAGTTGGTATCTCATTGTGGTTTTGATTTGCATTTCTCTGATGGCCAGTGATGATGAGCATTTTTGCATGTGTCTTTTTGCTGCATAAATGTCTTCTTTTGAGAAGTGTCTGTTCATGTCCTTTGCCCACTTTTTGATGGGGCTGTTTTTTTCTTGTAAATTTGTTTGAGTTCATTGTAGATTCTGGATATTAGCCCTTTGTCAGATAAGTAGGTTGCAAAAATTTTCTCCCATTTTGTAGGTTGCCTGTTCACTCTGATGGTAATTTCTTTTGCTGTGCAGAAGCTCTTTAGTTTAATTAGATCCCATTTGTCAATCCTAGCTTTTGTTGCCATTGCTTTTGGTGTTTTGGACATGAAGTCCTTGCCCATGCCTATGTCCTGAATGGTATTGCCTAGGTTTTCTTCTAGGGTTTTTATGGTTTTAGGTCTAACATGTAAGTCTTTAATGCATCTTGAATTAATTTTTGTATAAGGTGTAAGGAAGGGATCCAGTTTCAGCTTTCTACATATGGCTAGCCTGTTTTCCCAGCACCATTTATTAAATAGGGAATCCTTTCCCCATTTCTTGTTTTTGTCAGGTTTTCAAAGATCAGATAGTTGTAGATATGTGGCATTATTTCTGAGGGCTCTGTTCTGTTCCATTGGTCTATATCTCTGTTTTGATACCAGTACCATGCTGTTTTGGTTACTGTAGCCTTGTAGTATAGTTTGAAGTCAGGTAGTGTGATGCCTCCAGCTTTGTTCTTTTGGCTCTAGATTGACTTGGTGATGCGGGCTCTTTTTTGGCCCCATATGAATTTTAAGTAGTTTTTTCCAATTCTGTGAAGAAAGTCATTTGTAGCTTGATGGGGATGGCATTGAATCTATAAATTACCTTGGGCAGTATGGCCATTTTCACGATATTGATTCTTCCAACCCATGAGCATGGAATGTTCTTCCATTTGTTTGTATCCTCTTTTATTTCATTGAGCAGTGGTTTGTAGTTCTCCTTGAAGAGGTCCTTCACATCCCTTATAAGTTGGATTCCTAGGTATTTTATTCTCTTTGAAGCAATTGTGAATGGGATTTCACTCATGATTTGCCTCTCTGTTTGTCTGTGATTGGTGTACAAGAATGCTTGTGATTTTTGTACATTGATTTTGTATCCTGAGACTTTGCTGAAGTTGCTAATCAGCCTAAGGAGATTTTGGGCTGACACAATGGGGTTTTTTAGATATACAATCATGTCATCTGCAAACAGGGACAATTTGACTTCCTCTTTTCCTAATTGAATACCCTTTATTTCCTTCTCCTGCCTGATTGCCCTGGCCAGAACTTCCAGCACTATGTAGGATAGGAGTGGTGAGAGAGGGCATCCCTGTCTTGTGCCAGTTTTCAAAGGGAATGCTTCCAGTTTTTGCCCATTCAGTATGATATTGGCTGTGGGTTTGTTGTAGATAGCTCTTATTATTTTGAGATACGTCCCATCAATACCTAATTTATTGAGAGTTTTTAGCATGAAGCGTTGTTGAATTTTGTCAAAGGCCTTTTCTGCATCTATTGAGATAATCATGTGGTTTTTGTCTTTGTTCTGTTTTTATGCTGGATTACATTTATTGATTTGCATATGTTGAACCAGCCTTGCATCCCAGGGATGAAGCCCACTTGATCATGGTGGATAAGCTTTTTGATGTGCTGCTGGATTCGGTTTGCCAGTATTTTATTGAGGATTTTTGCATCAATGTCCATCAAGGATATTGGTCTGAAATTCTCTTTTTTGGTTGTGTCTCTGCCAGGCTTTGGTATCAGGATGATGCTGGCCTCATAAAATGTGTTAGGGAGGATTCCCTCTTTTTCTATTGATTGGAATAGTTTCAGAAGGGATGGTATCAGTTCCTCCTTGTACCTCTGGTAGAATTTGGCTGTGAATCCATCAGGTCTTGGACTCTTTTTGGTTGGTAAGCTATTGATTATTGCCACAATTTCAGAGCCTGTTATTGGTCTATTCAGAGATTCAACTTCTTCCTGGTTTAGTCTTGGGAGGGTGTATTTGTTGAGGAATTTATCCATTTCTTCTAGATTTTCTAGTTTATTTGCGTACAGGTGTTTGTAGTATTCTCTGATGGTAGATTGTATTTCTGTGGGATCGGTGGTGATAGCCCCTTTTTCATTTTTTATTGCATCTATTTGATTCTTCTCTCTTTTCTTCTTTATTAGTCTTGCTAGTAGTCTATCAATTTTGTTGATCTTTTCAAAAAACCAGCTCCTGGATTCATTAATTTTTTGAAAGGTTTTTTGTGTGTCTATTTCCTTCAGTTCTGCTCTGATTTTAGTTATTTCTAGCCTTCTGCTAGCTTTTGAATGTGTTTGCTCTTGCTTTTCTAGTTCTTTTAATTGTGATGTTAGGGTGTCAATTTCGGATCTTTCCTGCTTTCTCTTGTGGGCATTTAGTGCTATAAATTTCCCTCTACACACTGCTTTGAATGTGTCCCAGAGATTCTGGTATGTTGTGGCTTTGTTCTCTTTGGTTTCAAAGAACATCTTTATTTCTGCCTTCATTTCATTATGTACCCAGTAGTCATTCAGGAGCAGGTTGTTCAGTTTCCATGTAGTTGAGCGGTTTTGAGTGAGTTTCTTAATCCTGAGTTCTAGTTTGATTGCACTGTGGTCTGAGAGACAGTTTGTTATAATTTCTGTTCTTTTACATTTGCTGAGGAAAGCTTTACTTCCAACTATGTGGTCAATTTTGGAATAGGTGTGGTGTGGTGCTGAAAAATATGTATATTCTGTTGATTTGGGGTGGAGAGTTCTGTAGATGTCTATTAGGTCCACTTTGTGCAGAGCTGAGTTCAATTCCTGGATATCCTTGTTAACTTTCTGTCTCGTTGATCTGTCTAATGTTGACAGTGTGGTGTTAAAATCTCCCACTATTATTGTGTGGGAGTTTAAGTCCCTTTGTAGGTCACTCAGGACTTGCTTTATGAATCTGGGTGCTCCTGTGTTGGGTGCATATATATTTAGGATAGTTAGCTCTTCTTGTTGAATTGATCCCTTTACCATTATGTAATGGCCTTCTTTGTCTTTTTTGATCTTTGTTGGTTTAAAGTCTATTTTATCAGAGACTAGGATTGCAACCCCTGCCTTTTTTTGTTTTCCATTTGCTTTATAGATCTTCCTCCATCCCTTTATTTTGAGTCTATGTGTGTCTCTGCATGTGAGATGGGTTTCCTGAATACAGCACACTGATGGGTCTTGACTCCTTATCCAGTTTGCCAGTCTGTGTCTTTTAATTGGAGCATTTAGCCCATTTACATTCAAAGTTAATATTGTTATGTCTGAATTTGATCCTGTCATTATGATGGTTTTTTTTGTTTGTTTGTTTTTTTGTTTTTTTTTTTTTTGAGACGGAGTCTGGCTCTGTCACCCAGGCTGGAGTGCAGTGGCGCAATCTCGGCTCACTGCAAGCTCCACCTCCTGGGTTCACGCCATTCTCCTGCCTCAGCCTCCCGAGTAGCTGGGACTACAGGCACCCGCCAACATGCCCTGCTAATTTTTTTTTTTTTGTATTTTTAGTAGAGACGGGGTTTCACCGTGTTAGCCAGGATGGTCTCGATCTCCTGACCTCGTGATCCGCCCGCCTTGGCCTCCTAAAGTGCTGGGATTACAGGCTTGAGCCACCGTGCCCGGCCTCATTATGATGTTAGTTGGTTATTTTGCTCGTTAGTTGATGCAATTTCTTCCTAGCCTCAATGGTCTTTACAATTTGGCATGTTTTTGCAGTGGCTGGTACCGATTGTTCCTTTTCATGTTTAGTGCTTCCTTCAGGAGCTCTTTTAGGGCAGGCCTGGTGGTGACAAAATCACTCAGTATTTGCTTGTCTGTAAAGTATTTTATTTCTCCTTCACTTATGAAGCTTAGTTTGGCGGGATAGGAAATTCTGGGTTGAAAATTCTTTTCTTTAAGAATGTTGAATATCGTCCCCCACTCTCTTCTGGCTTGTAGAGTTTCTGCTGAGAGATCAGCTGTTAGTCTGATGGGCTTCCCTTTGTGGGTAACCCGACCTTTCTCTCTGGCTGCCTTTAACATTTTTTCCTTCATTTCAACTTTGGTGAATCTGACAATTATGTGTCTTGGAGTTGCTCTTCTCGAGGAGTATCTTTGTGGCATTCTCTGTATTTCCTGAATCTGAATGTTGGCCTGCCTTGCTAGATTGGGGAAGTTCTCCTGGATAATATCTTGCAGAGTGTTTTCCAACTTGGCTCCATTCTCCCCGTCACTTTCAGGTACACCAATCAGATGTAGGTTTGGTCTTTTCACATAGTCCCATATTTCTTGGAGGCTTTGTTCGTTTCTTTTTATTCTTTTTCTCTAAACTTCCCTTCTCCCTTCATTTCATTCATCTTCCATCACTGATACCCTTTCTTCCAGTTGATCGCATCAGCTACCGAGGCTTCTGCAATCTTTGCGTAGTTCTCAAAACTTGGCTTTCAGCTCCATCAGCTCCTTTAAGCCCTTCTCTGCATTGGTTATTCTAGTTATCCATTCATCTAATTTATTTTCAAAGTTTTTAACTTCTTTGCTATTGTTTTGAATTTCCTCCCGTAGGTCAGAGTAGTTTGATCGTCTGAAGCCTTCTTCTCTCAACTCGTCAAAGTCATTCTCCGTCCAGCTTCGTTCTGTTGCTGGTGAGGAACTGCATTCCTTTGGAGGAGGAGAGGTGCTCTGCTTTTTAGAGTTTCCAGTTTTTCTGCTCTGTTTTTTCCCCATCTTTGTGATTTTATCTACTTTTGGTCTTTGATGATGGTGATGTACACATGGATTTTTGGTGTGGATGTCCCTTCTGTTTGTTAGTTTTCCTTCTACCAGACAGGACCCTCAGCTGCAGGTCTGTTGGAGTTTGCTAGAAGTCCACTCCAGACCCTGTTTGGCTGGGTGTCAGCAGCAGTGGCTGCAGAACAGCGGATTTTCGTGAGACCGCAAGTTCAGCTTTCTGATAGTTCCTCTGGAAGTTTTGTCTCAGAGGAGTACCTGGCCGAGTGAGGTGTCAGTCTGTCCCTACTGCTGGGTGCCTCCCAGTTAGGCTGCTCGGGGGTCAGGGACCCACTTTAGGAGGCAGTCTGCCCGTTCTCAGATCTCCAGCTGTGTGCTGGGAGAACCACTACTCTCTTCAAAGCTGCAGACAGGGACATTTAAGTCTGCAGAGGTTCCTGTTGACTTTTTGTGTGTCTGTGCCCTGCCCCCAGAGGTGGAGCCTACAGAGGCAAGCAGACCTCCTTGAGCTGTGGTGGGCTCCACCCAGTTCGAGCTTCCTGGCTGCTTTGTTTACCTAAGCAAGCCTGGGCAATGGCGGGTGCCCCTGCCCTTGCCTTGCTGCCGCCTTGCAGTTTGATCTCAGACTGCTGTGCTAGCAATCAGCAAGACTCTGTGGGCATAGGACCCTCCCAGCCAGGTGCAGGACACAATCTCCTGGTGTGCCGTTTTCCAAGCCCGTCGGAAAAGTGCAGTATTAGGGTGGGACTGACCCAATTTTCCAGGTGCCGTCTGTTACCCCTTTCTTTGACTAGGAAAGGGAACTTCCTGACCCCTTGTGCTTCCCGAGTGAGGCAATGCCTTGCCCTGCTTCGGCTCGTGCACAGTGCGCTGCACCGACTGTCCTGAACCCACTGTTTGGCACTCCCTAGTGAGATGAACCCGGTACCTCAAATGGAAATGCAGAAATCACCCGTCTTCTGTGTGGCTCATGCTGGGAGCTGTAGACCGGAGCTGTTCCTATTGGGACATCTTGGCTCCACCTCCTGGTTTTAAGTTCTTGAGAGCACAGGCTAAGGGAGACAGAGGAATGGAGGGTGGAAGGTTGCCCATAGTGAAGGAGGCAAGCCTAGAGAAAATAGAGAGTAGAGACATGGAGGGAAGGGGTTCAGGGGTTCTTACCCTCCAGAAAAGCAGGAAAGGGGTTGGGGTGCAGAAATAAGGGGTTGGGGCGCAGAGATAAGAGGTTGGGGCACAGAAATAAGGGATCAGGGTGTAGAGATAAGAGGTTGGGGTGTGGAAATAAGGGATTGGGGCACGGAGATAAGGGGTCAGGGCACGGAAATAAGGGATTGGGGCACAGAGATAAGGGGTCAGGGCACGGAAATAAGGGATTGGGGCACGGAGATAAGGGGTCAGGGCACGGAAATAAGGGATTGGGGCACGGAGATAAGGGGTCAGGGCACGGAAATAAGGGATTGGGGCACGGAGATAAGAGGTTGGGGCTTGGAAATAAGGGATTGGGGGTTCTTGCCCCTTAGAAAAGCAGGACGTGCCGCTAAGGGTGAAGGAGAAGGGGTTGAGGGGTTCTTGCCTCTCCCCCAGAAAAGCAGAGGAGTAGAGACACGGAGAGAGAGGAGTTGGGTTGGGGTACTTGACCCTCCCCCAGAAAAGTGGGACTTGCTAAGGGTGAAGGACCAAGGCAGGCGTCCCTGCGTGGTCTGACACTTCTGAAACGTGGGTGAATAATCAGAGAGGCATCCCTGCGGTGATTAAACACCAAGGGAAGGCTGCCTTCCCAGTCCATGACCGGCGCCAGAGTTTGGTTCCACAGATAAAATGTGTCTCCTTTGTCTCTATCAGAAAATGAAAGGAATTGAAATTAAGAGAAGGGAGAGACTGAAGTGTGGCGCAAAGATTGAAAGGAGAAAGAGGTTGAGGGATAGTGAAGGAGATTGGAGAAGAGAGTAAAAAGAGGCTGCTTACTGGATTTGAAATTGGTGAGATGTTTCTTGGGCTGGTTGGTCTGAGGACCTGAGGTCATAGGTGGATCTTTCTCACGGAGCAAAGAGCAGGAGGACAGAGGATTGATCTCCCAAGGGAGGTTCCCCGATCTGAGTCATGGCACCAAATTTCATGTGCGTCCGTGTGAAGAGACCACCAAACAGGCTTTGTGTGAGCAATAAAGCTTTTAATCACCTGGGTGCAGGTGGGCTGAGTCGGAAAAGAGAGTCATCGAAGGGAGATAGGGGTGGGGCTGTTTTATAGGATTTGGGTAGGTAAAGGAAAAAGGGGGGTTGTTCTCTGGTGGGCAGGAGCGGGGGTCACAAGGTACTCAGTGGGGGAGCTTTTGAGCCAGGATGAGCCAGGAGAAGGAATTTCACAAGACAATGTCATCAGTTAAGGCAGGAACAGGCCATTTTCACTTCTTTTGTGGTGGAATGTCATCAGTTAAGGCAGGAACCTGCCATCTGGATGTGTACGTGCAGGTCACAGGGGATATGATGGCTTAGCTTGGGCTTAGAGGCCTGACAGTTTCTCAATAGTGGGTTGGGGATTTCAGACTCTCAAAACACAAGAACATTGTAAGAAAATTTGACATTTAAAACTTATTAAGCCTCACTTTGTTACTTTTATTTTTTAAAAGATGCTGATCGATTATAGAATTGGGGATGTCTAATCCAGTTGAGTTTTGGAGTCAGCCAGGCTCGAGTTAAATCCCATCCCTGCTACTTCACTATTTGAGCAAACAACTTAATCTCTCTTTCTCCAATGCACCCCTCTCCTCTTCCACCTACAAAATGGCATAATCATAGGGCTGTTTTTGGGGATTCAAGGAAATGTAGGTTACGGTGACTGGTACACCATAAGTGCTCGACAAATTATCCTTGTTAGTCTTTCCTTAAACACATACCCCTGCTCAAGTGAAATGTTTATTTTCTCCATCTTTGTAATTCCAAGTCATAGTCTGTGGTAGAGTTGTTGGAAGAGAATCTCAAATAATTAACTGGGTCTAAAATAATCC
This sequence comes from Symphalangus syndactylus, assembly GCF_028878055.3. NCBI lineage: Eukaryota > Metazoa > Chordata > Mammalia > Primates > Hylobatidae > Symphalangus > Symphalangus syndactylus. The sequence continues at coordinate 74,922,206 of NC_072430.2, forward strand.
TGGCTTTTTTCCAGAATCTTTTTTTTTTTTTTTTGGCTTAAAAATGTCAACCTAAAATATTCTGTTTTTCTTCAATATCTACACAATAAACCAATCAAAATGAACCACCAGGCAGAGGGCATGGCGTTGAGCTGGTTTGCTCCTATTCTTGGGTATGGTCCTCTAGGGCTTCCCATCTGAGCCTCAGGCATCTGTAACTACCTCAGTGGATTCCTACCGATGAGAGGTTTTCAGCTAAGCAGGTTCCTGCTCCACACAGCTCCCAAAATCTGGCAAAACTCATGAATCACAGACTAGCTATGTATGTACTTGAAGTGGAGATTCCCTTTAAAAGGTACAAGCAGGTTACATGTAACTCTGGATTGTCATGCAAATTCTTGATGGTGACAGAGATACTCCTGTGCAGCTGATTTGAGGCCACGACTCAATTCTAGCAAGGAAAGACAATACTTCTGGACCAAGGCATTTAAGAACTAGGATGCCCCCTCCTTTCCTTCCTTCCTCTCCTGTAACTACAGATTGATGTGAATAGAACCATAAGATGCAAGCAGCCTGGATGCCTCAGCCACCACCTGGAGAAGAGTTGTCTTGTAAAGTTGCCTAGGAGTTACCAAGCTCAGTGTGGATTTTCCATAATTGAGAAACAAACCTTTGGGGGGGTAAATTTGTTACTGTAGCTTATCCTGTTTTCATTTCACACTTAGATGTGGGGTGCGGGGGGGACCATGAAGATTTCATAGTTTTGGAAAAAACAATGAAACAAGAACACGTAACAACACGTTCACGATGCAGTCTAGGGAAGTAGCTGAGAAAGGTACATGGAGAGAAAGAGCCCATGTTTGGCTTTTTGTCAATTAAACAGTATTTACTAAAATTTATTAAACAACTTTTATATGGTACAATATTCGTCTATCAGAAAAGGGTAAACGGACACAGAATAGTCATTTCTTGTAGAGACAAGGTCTCCCTATATTGCCCAGGCTGGTGTTAAACTCCTGGGCTCAAGCGATCCTCCCACCAGCCTTCCAAAGTGCTGGGATTATAGGCACGTGAGCCACCTCGCCCAGGCCAGAAGAGTAATTGTAACCTACGTATATTTCTTGTAGAGACCAGGATCAGGCTTTAATTTTAAATTGTGTGGTAATGGCAAATTACTACAGCTGTCAATGTTTCAACATGATCTTATTGAACTCAGTGACCCAGTGAAGGAAACAGTTCTAGTGCCAAGATGGTTGATTTGTGAGAGGAGAGCTTTTTTTTTTTTTTTGAGATGGAGTCTGGCTCTGTCGCCCAGGCTGGAGTGCAGTGGCGCGATCTCGGCTCACTACAAGCTCCGCCTCCCGGGTTCAGGCCATTCTCCTACCTCAGCCTCCCAATAGCTGGGACTACAGGCGCCTGCCACCTCGCCCGGCTAATTTTTTTTTTTTTTTTTTTGTATTTTTAGTAGAGACGGGGTTTCACTGAGTTAGCCAGGATGGTCTCGATCTCCTGACCTCATGATCCACCCGCCTCGGCCTCCCAAAGTGCTGGGATTACAGGCGTGAGCAACTGCGCCCAGCCAAAAGGAAAGAGCTTTTTGAAGTGTTTATATTACAAGTTCAAAACAAGTCACTTTGTTGCCACTTTTATTTTGCAGTGCCAGGCCAATAAGTAAATGGGGGAATGCTGTTCCTTCTAACTAACGTGGCAGTGAGAACTCTGCTTTTCTAAATTTTATCTCTGAATATAGTTTTTTACAGAGATGTGGGGAGGAATAAACTTTATACAATGAATTTCTGCGGTGGAACAGTGGTCCCCAACCTTTGTGGCGCCAGGGACTGGTTTCATGGAAGACAATTTGTGGAAGACAATTTTTCCTCGGATGGGAGTTGAGGGCATGGTTTCAGGATGAAACTGTTCCACCTCAGATCATCAGGCATTAGATTCTTATAAGGAGCGCCCAGCCTTAGATCCCTTGAATGAGCAGTTCACGGTAGGGTTTGTGCTCCTGAGAACGTAACGCCTCTAGTCTGACAGGCGGTGGAGCTCAGGCAGTAATGCTCACTCAACAGCCCATCACCTCTTGCTGTGCAGCCAGTTTGCCAACAAGCCACAGACCAGTACCAGTCTGTGGCTTGGGGTCTGGGGACACTTGCTGCAGAACATGAAACTTGGCTTAAGCAATTTCTGTGGTCATTAGTGGAATGAATATCTTCCATATCTGCCACTGGAAAGTCTATCACTTTTTCTAAGTCTTGGTCACAAATATGCCAATTTACAATTAAAGGTTACCACCTTCCTTATTGTGTAATTTTTTAAAAATCAGCAAAGAAACATCTTAAACTGCACTTTAGCATAGCTTCAGTCCCCTAAAGGTTATTTTGCTCCCCCAAACTATAAAGCACATATTCTTTTAGTCAAATGTAAGGGTATGTTTGAATACTAAAATGCTATCGACATAAGACAAATAACCCTATTCATGTTGCTTAAGTGTACTTAAAGTTTCTCATCTTACAAAAACTTTGTTGCTATATGGCTAATTCTGCATCTAGAATAATGCATGATCTCATTCTTTCAAGCTTAATTTCTTTTAAAGCTTTTTCACTAAAAGCTATATACATACATAGTCTTTACTTCTGGGAAGGAAGCTCACAGAAATTAAACTTTAAAAATATCTCTACTATGGCCAGATGCAGTGGCTCACGCCTGTAATCCCAGCACTTTGGGAGGCTGAGGTGGGTGGATCACGAGGTCAGAAGTTCAAGACCAGCCTGGCCAAGATGGTGAAACCCCATCTCTACTAAAAATACAAAAATTAGCTGGGCTTGGTGGCGCATATCTGTAATCCCAGCTACTTGGGAGGCTGAGGCAGGAGAATCACTTGAACCCAGGAGGCGGAGGTTGCAGTGAGCTGAGATCATGCCATTTCACTCCAGCGAAATTCCATCTAAAAAAAAAAAAAAAAAAGCATATATATATTCATTCATTCCTACTAATGAAGTTAAAATTCATTGTCAAAGCGAAATATCAATAAATTTTGTTACATTAGTTCAGAAACCACAATAGTGTTAATTTTCATAGTGGTTTCAACATAAACACTCCTGAGATCTAAACAGCATCCCAAAAGTGATGAAAACACAGATCAGTTGGGACTCCAACCTGCAGCAGTCCTGTGTGTGTTGACGCACACACTTCCACAATAGCTGTGTGTACTGGAGTGGGAAAAGGAGGCATTAAAGAGCATGCCACAGTCAAGAAGGCATGCAGGGCTCAGACTAAGCAGTTATGCACAGATATGGGTTAAATACAGAAAACTTCCAAGCCAGTAGGTAGGAGACTGCTGCCAGGTCTCCTGAGCAACTCCTCCTCACATCTCCCAACCATTCTCAGGCCCACCCCCCAAAAAAATACAAAACACATAATGACCCTCTGATAGGGGCCTCTTGAATCTGTCTTCTGCATTTGTGGCATTTGTTCCATTTTGTCGCAGCCCATGCCATTATCAGTTGGGAAAACTTCTGAACCCCACTCTTGATGCTAGGTTCCCATGAGGCAGGTGCTATTAGAAAGTTTACAGACAAGGAAAATAAGACCCCAGAAAGGTTAGCGATTTCTGTAAGGTCATATGCTATCAAGTAACAAAGCTGGGAGGCAAAGACAGGTCAGACTTCCAAACCCATGCTTTCTTCCACTTTCATCCTTCTAAATATCTCCTTAAATGGAGGCTATGAATTTGGGAAGTAGCGGACATAAAGAGATGCTCTTAGGATGCAATATGACACAAGATCATTTGAAACACCAAAAACATGACTAATATTAGTAACAAATCAGCCATGCTCATTCTTTAGATCAGGTAATTTTAGTATCTGAGTTTGATGTCTGTCATATAATGGAAATAAGACCTTAGTACCCCTGTGACATACCACACACCCAATCAAGAACAGGTGGGATGCTGGTCATGCACATATACTGTTTGGCCCAAGGCATATAGTTTTGAGAACAATCTAAGGTCCTTCAGGTGAAAATGGATCACAGAGAGAATCTTAAACATAATTACATACAGCAATTTTAAACCCCAGTAAAGTCACTTGATGCAATCAGAAGTACCCATTTGTGATCTTGGTGGTAGAACACCACACATAGGTAATTTCATCAGATTTAGAAGACTTCGAGATACAATGTTCGGGGGCTATATATTGGTGAGTTGGTTAATTAGTGAAATCTCTCCAAAGTTTCAGGGCTTCCTTTAGAGGAGTTACTGACTTACTAGAGTCAGTTTTAAACTTTTTTTTTTGGGGGGGGGTGGGGGGGACGGAGTTTTGCTCTTATTGCCCAGGCTGGAGTGCAATGGCACAATCTCGGCTCACTGTAACCTCCGCCTCCCGGGTTTAAGCGTTTCTCCTGCCTCAGCCTCCTGAGTAGCTGGGACTATAGGCACGTGCCACCACACCCGACTAATTTTGTATTTTTGGTAGACACAGGGTTTCTCCATGTTGGTCAGGCTGGTCTCGAACTCCCGACCTCTGGTGATCCACCCGCCTCGGCCTTCCAAAGTGCTGGGATTACAGGCATGAGACACTGCGCCCAGCCTTTTTTTTTTTTTTTAAAGACCAACTGGTACCACTGCAGGGAGAGGAACCAGGTGTACTTTCTGTGCCTGTGACAGCGGGCAGAGGAAGACCTCTATGAGGTGCTTTCTGTAACACAGGTAGAATGGGGTAGCTCATCGATGGACCTGATCTTTGACTTAAAAAGGCAAGGGAAAAAGATGTAAGAACAGAAAAGGTGCAGCCCACTCTCCATCTTACCTAGAATGGGTCTGTGGCAGGGCTCTGCTCTCTAGTGACTCACAGCCAACAAGACTCAGCTCAGATGGCATTCTTCATCTAACACTTGAAAAATTCTTACATCAGGCATGGTGTGGGTTACATCTGTAAGTCTAGCACTTTGGGAGACTGAAGTGGGTGGATCACTTGGCCCAGGAGTTTGAGACCAGCCTGGACAACATGGTGAGCCCCTGCAAAAAATACAAAAAAAGGAGCCGGGTATGGTGGCATGCACCTGTAGCCCCAGCTACTTGGGAGGCTGAGGTGGGAGGATTGCTTGAGCCCAGGTCAAGGCTGCAGTGAGCTGAGGCTGCACCACTGCACTCCAGCCTGAGTGACAGAGAACCTTGCTCCAAGACTCCAAAATCTGTGTTTACCAGTTATGTGGCTTTACTGTTATTCCCCCCTCCAAATCTGTTTCCTCCTTTGTAAAACAGGGATACTGTGATGTGTCCTACCTCAATCAGTTGTTACTAGCAAGGAAACTCTGGAAAATATGACAGGTATCTGTGATGAAACAGCATCACGAGGGCATGATCTTTTTGGCAATTAGTTCACATACACAGCTACTACTTTTTGTTTCAAATTGCTACATTTCCTCACCTTCCATTTCTAGACCATCTAATCATCACTTGTTTGAAACCTGAGTCAAGCACTGTGAAAGTATTTCTTAAAATAATTAAAATTACTGCAGGAAGCAAAGCAGACAGAATTTTATAAATAGGGCTAATAGAATAATCTTTCTTTGAGTTTTAAAAAGCGATGATGACAATAGCAGCTTATATACAGTACCTACTTATGAGCTGGGCATATAAGTAAAGGTTGAGTGTGTTACATACGTGAATTCACTTATTCCTTCCTTGCAGCCACTCTGCACGATGGGTAGTTATTATCCTAATTTTCAGATGAGGAACCAGAAGCACAGGTAGTAAATGTTAGTCAACATTTTAATCCAAAGACTCTGGTTCAAAAAAATTGAGATCTTAACCTATTTTATTGACCTTCTTAAAACAGTCATATGGGCCAGGCACTGTGGCTCACACCTGTAATCCTAGCACTTTAGGAGGCCCAGGCAGGTAGGTCGCCTGAGCCCAGGAGTTTGAGATCAGCCTGGGCAACATGGTGAAACCCCATCTCTACAAAAAGTACAAAATTAGCTGGGCATGGTGGCACACGCCTGTAGTCCCAGCTTGAGCCTGGGAGGCAGAGGTTGCAGTGAGCCAAGATCATACCACTGCACTCCAGCCTGGGTGACAGAGTGAAACCCCGTCTCAAACAAAAACAAAACCAGTCATATGTGTGTAGATAATCCACATCCCTATTACTTTAGACAAATGAAGATTTCCAGGTGAAAGCCATGCATTTTTGTCCTAACTATAACTCTTCTACCACATTCTCTGGCTCTCTGCAAATAACTTTAAAAGTTGATTTAAACACATTTACTCAAATCTTTCCTTTTCAAAAATTATAGAATTCCGGGGGGAGGGGGGGTAATCCTCAAAAAAGAGAAATGAAGGGAAAGTAGGGGAAGGTAAATGGAGATGTTTATGTTGTAGGAAATACATCTCATTTAAATTGAAAAACAAGTTATATAAATTCTAAAACTGCCGAAGAATGAACTGAAACACAGGAACTAGAATTCCAATTTAATTCTAAAACTAGCTGCTAAAAGCACGCACTTATTTATTTATTTTTGAGATGGAGTCTCACCCTGTCGCCCAGGCTGGAGTGCAGTGGTGTGATCTCGGCTCACTGCAACCTGGGCCTCTGGCGTTCAAGTGACTATCCTGCCTCAGCCTCCTGAGTAGCTGAGATTACAGGTATGCACCACCATGCCCAGCTAATTTTTTTGTACTTTTAGTAGAGATGGGGTTTCACCATGTTGGTCAGGCTGGTGGTCTCCAACTCCTGACCTCAAATGATTTACCTGCCTTGGCCTCCCAAAGTGCTGGGATTACAGGTATGAGCCATCACTGCCAGCCTAAAAGCACTTTTTGAATTAGATTAAATCTTCAGAACATTGAAATTTAGTATATGTAGAAGAAAAATCATCAGTTAACAGGTCAAAACTTAAGGCAGAATTAAAGAAAGACCTGTCAATGGGCTTTTAAATGTGTAAGTAAGGTTAAAACATTCACACAAAAATCAAACAGTAATGTAATTAAATTTTAAGAGTAAATTAACAATCTAGGTGAACTGTACTGTACAACTAAAACACAGCTAATAGCATGAGGGCAATCAACATTACTGCATTTAATAAGTAATGATGAACAGCAAAACAACACACAATATACTCTTTAGATGTTTCACTGAAGCTCTTCATTTTGACTTCATGTAATGAGGTGTTTGTTCACATTTTATATGCCATTTAAACTGACAAGAGTTGTTTTAGAAGGAGATGGCAGTGAGTGTTTAAAAAAAAAAAAAAAAAAAAGATTGAGTCTTTATTTTTGAAAAACCACCAAGTATCTCCAACTCCCAACTTACAAATTAGGGTGGTTTCTACACTTACTTCCTCTCAACATGCACACACTAAAGCAAATTCAAATCAAAGAAAGATTTTAAATTCATATACAAAAACTGTAGATTTTACCCTACATCAGTGCTGACTCTTAAAAGAGAGGCCTTGGCTATCATCTTAGGGATGTAGGACATGCTTTAATTCTGAGGACAGACACCAGGAGACCAGAAAACGATAAAACCCTAAAAAAAAAAAATAGTGTCAAAGACTGTTAGCGTGACCTTGAAATCATTTAGCAATAGATACCAACTTTCCATGTAAGGGTAAAAAGTTATTCAATGTGGCTCAATTAGCCATCTTGGGCCTGCTGGGTCACTGGCATGTTATTCAAAATCTGTAACATTTCTTTGGGTAACTTTTAGAAGGAAAATACGGGTCTATAAGTTGATTCATCTCCTACACATCTTTGATTTTAAAATGATGACCTAAACCCAGGTCAAGAAAGCAACTTCATTTCATGGCTTGTTTTTCCCTTTTTCTGCGTTCTGCCACTAGCAGTCGCTCTCATTCATTTGAAAGTAAAATGGCAAAGCAGTGATCTCTAGGTCTGCACTACTTAACTTACTGAACTTCAAAGTTAGATTTACACACTCACTTCGTATCTCCCCAAAATTTTAAGGAAAATGGGCATTTTCTTTTAGTTCAGGAATTTAAATGTTACTTTATGAACATAGTACTTTATAATTCATAAAGACGGAAACTCCAAAAACAAAGCTGAAAACTTGCAGGCAGCACGTAAAGCACTCAATCAATGCTAAGATTTCACTACTGTGTAGCATTTTTTTTAATAGGATTTCTCTCTGCTCTACAGAGGAATGGGTATAGCCAGCCCCTTAAACCACTCTTGATAGTTCTAAGTGTTACTTACCCAGGAGTTGCCTTGATAATGGTTATTAGGTTTAACTTTACCAGCTTGAAACAATTTACACTTGTCTTGAAGTATACTTAAGGAATTTATTCAGCTGATTTTTAAGTAAAGGAGCTCAGTCAATATCCTACCATCTTGAAAGCTCCCTTCCAATGTAATTTTCATAGTCTTTACATTTTAACTGTCATTGTTTATTACTGTTTTGGCTATATTCTCTACAATTTCAGCAGCATTTTAAAGAGACAATGTGTCTATGTACAAGGAAAAAACAAAATGGCTTGCAACATCAGAAATACAGTTTAACTGTACAATATTAAAGAGAATCCGTGGTAAGTATAACCTTTTTCTGCAACATGAACAACTTACATGTAAGTATCAGCATTATGAATGTGACAATAAAGAAAAAGTCCTTACAGGAGTGAAATACAGCATCCTGAAAAATACTGGTTTCTACCCTACAAGGCAGTTAGAAAATGTTCACATTTTAACAAATCTGTACAAACCACAAGAAATTTGTTTATGGGACCATCTTGCTGATAAGAACTTTCTAGAAATGTAGAATAACCATGAACAAATTAAAAATCTAGTATCTATGTGTTCTATAGCCCTAGAACCCAATAAACTGATTTAAAAAACTCAATTATGTCCAACATGGATCACTTTTACATCTTGTTGATGACTGTCTGCTTTTTAGTATCTATGATGTAGTCAACTTGCACCTTCTAGGTCATTTAATTTTTTAGCAAAGAAGCAACATTTAGCAGCAATTAGAGCGCCTTCAAGAAGACTTAAAAAAAATACAGTATCCAATTAGAAAAGCCATATTTTAAACATTTGTACAAGAATAAGCTGCTGAAACTTAGTAATTGAAATATGACATCTGTACAACAATTTACAATAGCGCTAGAAGGGAATTTATCATTATCCTGCATAGAACTGGTCTGCATTTGGTTACATACTGTCACCTGTTTTGATGAACAAGGCCTGGTAACAAAAGAAAAATACCTGTTATCAATTCTAACGTGTTGAAAACATTGGCAATATTATAATTTAGTGAATTCAACTGATTTCAAACCAAGCAGCTCATTTTGTCAAAGGTGTAAAGTATTTAGAAATAATAGCTCTCCCTTTAATATAACCAGTGAAAGAAAACGGACATGTGATCTCGAGGTACAACTTGGTAAAAGTCTGAATAGGCAAATGACAAAGCCTAACTTTGTCCAAGGATTCTAACTCTCACATTCTATTACTATAAAACACAACTGTCACTGTCATTCAGTTCTTACTTTGGTTTCAGCAGATTAACTGCCAAATGCTGAAGAATGTACCCAGGCACTATAGTTCGTATGTTAGAAATATGTCTCATATTTTTCCATGTGTTTTTAAATAATGAAAAACTACCCTTCATATTAGAACTCTCTAGTAACAACCAAATGTATTTAAGTATTATAAACGTTATTTACAGTGTTCCCCCAAATAAACAAATTTTTTTCTTCTATCTTAACATGGTATTCCTGTTTCTGTGTAACAGGCAGTCATCCTTCACTGCTCAAAATTATAGTCAGAAGTGTGCATTTATTCATTGTCCATGATCCACTCTCATACAAATGACACTATGAGGAACTTCAGTTCACAAACAGTTCTTAACCATGTCTTGTGTAAAAAAAACAAAAACAAAAACAAAAAAACACTCAAATGCTCTCAAACTTAAGTGTGCATCTGGAAGCAATTCAAAGATATCATGCCAATCTTGGAGGAAAGTCAGTAAGTAATTATGCTTGAAGAAGGGGGCGTAGGGGATGCTGTCAGCCCAGCCATGTGTAGGTTTCCTGAAGAATTTGATCTTCTCATGTGTGGGAGAAGGTATGGGTCATTTGCCAGCTGGTGCACATCAAATCGATCTTCTTTTCGATATGCCAAACAGCGTCTTATAAAGGCCTCAAAAAGAGAAAGAAAATGTCAGCAATTAATGATCTTTTTCCCTTCTAAATATCAATCAACTGAATCAACAGAAGGATGGACACATTTAAGACATAAGTAAATCTCATTTTATTGGAAGTTCAAACCTTAAAAAAAAATTCTGTAGCTATAAAATTCTCACTCCAAATGCAACTCACCGCTTGAAGCCCCTGCAGCGGTTCACTTTACATTCTAAATTACTATTGCAACCATTTGAACTTTTACTGGAAAGTTGTTTCTGCTTATGAAATTCTGAAGACCTCTTTTTCTAGAATTTTTCTTCTGCTAAACAGTCCTCCCACCCTCATCCCATTTTGTTATCACTTCAGTTTAGCAAAGGGTAAGACGCCATTTTCAGCCATTATTTTTTTTCCTACTGGCATAAAGACTTTCTTTAGATGAAGAGATCACTGAAGTGACACTTCCATTAGGGACACTGTTTCCCAGGTTAACCCTATGCATCATTACACTCATGGAAAAGCTAAATAAATGGAACATAATCACTCTTTTTTTTTCTCAAACCAATTTTACTTAGTTTTTCTTTGAGAATAGCCTCTTACAAAAAAAAAAAAAAAACTTTTCCTGAAGTGTAACACATTTTTAGAAATGCACACAAATTGTAAGTGCATAGCACAAAGTAAATACATCTATGTAACTGGCAACCAGATCAAGAAAAAGAACCTCTGAATCTCCCTCATGCCCGGTTCCAGGCACTGGCTCTGTCCCCAGTCGAACCTGGGTAACCTTTATCTTGACTTCTAACACCATAGTTGAGTTCTGATTGTTTTGAATTTTATATAAATAGAATTGTAAGTTATGTTCTCCTTTGCCAGGCCTCTTTCACTCAATATTAAATTTTGAGGTTCATCCTTTTTTTGAGGGGAGGGAACAGATATTCTCAGGAGGTAACTGGTAATTGTTTCCCTTTCTTACTACTGACACTAGAAATTAATATATACCATTAAACAGAAGTATAATCACATTAAAAACTATTTTGCACTTTCTTTGCTTTGAAATTCATTAGAAGTATATTTTTCTCTAAAAATATACCTAGCTATTCTCATTTTACCATAGCTTACTGTTTATTGGAAGTCGATCGGATCCCTTAGAGGTCTTATTTTTTTTATCTTTAACAAAGTTTCAGAGATCACTTTGAAAAATGATTAAGAGGGAGAAAAAACATCAAGACTGATATGTTAGAGTTTGAGGGGTGGAAAGGCTATCAATAGCAAGGTTAAGGTTAAGAAGTCTGCAACAAATAATGTACTTAAAGATGCCCACACCAAGTCAGGGAAAGTACTTGGCAAAGGTATCTTCTGTAGTGATACAGAATATAGAGATATTATATATTACATTAAAATATTAATATTATATAATTGTATCATATTAATATTATATCCCCCCAACAACCCCTTAACCCTTCCTGGATTCCAGATCTCAAGAAGGTGACTGTGGCGCCTACAAGAGCCTAAGGAGAGAACCAAGAATGGCTAAATGAGACGTTGCCTTTGGCAACTCCACTCCTCCTCGTCTTTTCGGTCAGTATTTAAAAAACGATCTTGCGTCAACTAAATTCATTTAATTTCTGTTCTCAATGAGGCTATAGACAGAAAATAAGATTTAGATGCTAGCACAGTTAAAATATTTTTAAAGGAGTCATGTTTATCTTACAAAAATAATTCACTTTGCTTTAGAATAAGAATATTTATCTCTTTTTTTTTTTTTTGAGATGGAGTCTTGCTCTGTCACCCAGGCTGGAGTGCAGTGGCGCGATCTCGGCTCACTGCAACCTCCGCCTCCCGGGTTCACGCCATTCTCCTGCCTCAGCCTCTCCGAGTAGCTGGGACTACAGGCGCCCGCCACCACGCCCGGCTAATTTTTTGTATTTTTGGTAGAGACGGGGTTTCACCGTGGTCTCAATCTCCTGACCTCGTGATCCGCCCGCCTCGGCCTCCCAAAGTGCTGGGATTACAAGCATGAGCCACCGCGCCCGGCCCCTCTTTTGTTTTTTTGAGACAGGGTCTTTGCTCTGTCACCCACGCTGGAGTGCAGTGGTGCAATCTCACCTCACTGCAACCTCTGCCTCTTGGTCTCAAGCGATCCTCCCAGATCAGCATCCCGAGAAGCTGAAACTAAAGGCACGGGGCCCCTACACCGGGCTAATTTTTATATTTTTAGTAGAGATGGGGTTTCACCATGTTGCCCAGGCTGGTCCCAAACTCCTGGGCTCAGGCAATCTGCCTGTCTGGGCCTCCCAAATTGCTGGATTACAGGTGTGAGCCACCACGCCTGGCCTATTTGTTTTTTTTTGAGACAGGGTCTCACTCTGTCCCCCCAGGTTCGAGTGCAGCGGTATCATCATGGCTCACTGCAGCCTTGACCTCCATGAGCTCAGGTGATCCTCCCACCTCAGACTCCCAAGCAGCTGGGACTCTAGATGTGTGCCACAATGCCTGGCTAATTTTTGTATTTTTGGTAGAGACCAGGTTTTGCCATGTTGGTCAGGCTGGTCTTGAACCCCAAGGCTCAACCACCTCTGCTTCTCAAAGTGTTGAGATTATAGCCATATATGGCTACTAAGCCTAGCCTCTTTTTTTTTTTTTAAGAGATGGGGTCTCATTATGTTACAGCCCAGGCTGTTCCTGAACTTTTGGCCTCAAGTGATCGTCTTGCCTTGGCCTCCCAAAGTGCTGGGATTACAAATGTAAGCCACCATGCCTGGCCTATATTTATCTTTTTAATTGTCAAAATGTTTTAACCACCATTCACATAATTTACAAAAAACCAATAAAGATATAAGAGACAAAATGGAATGCTGGACAGTTCTAATAAACACAATCAGATTACACAAAACCCAGCATATTTTCAATTAGGTAGGTTACTATGACCCCAAACATCTCGCAGTATTTATCTGCACTATGTAAGAATAACAGAATATAGAAACTATATAGTGTCTGTTTATGAATTATTCTTATGGCCTGAACTATTCACACCAGAAAAAAATAGGAGCTTCATGTGTCTTATGAATTTGACGAGGTTTAAAAAAGAGAAGACTACAACAGCAAGCCACAGAGAAAAGAGCTTTGTGATGAGTGCGACAGAGGAGTAATAAAAACACAAACACAAAAGGCTGATAGGATGAAGGCAGGAAGATATTGAACACCAAAAAAGTTTTGCTATTAATTAGAAATAGCTATTTCCTGTAATTTTATTACACAGACATATGGAGTATACTGGATTAGCTCTCAAGAGCTAATACAGAGCAGCATAGAGGTCAAGGCTATGGACTTTGGAGTCTGGAGGAGTAGATACTTGTGAGCCGCAGCTCTGCTGCCTACTAGCTGGTATGATCCTGAACAAGGTCCTTTTGCCATGGCATGGCTGTTCTCCTCTTTTATAAAATGGGAATAACAAAAGTACCTATACCTCATAAGGTTGCTACAAGATAATGTATATAAAAGCACTAAAATAAATGGTATTTATTACTTTCTTTTTTTTTTTTTTGAGACCGAGTCTCGCTCTGTCACCCAGGCTGGAGTGCAATGGCATGATCTCGGCTCACTGCAACCTCCACTTCCCAGGTTCAAGTGATCCTCCTGCCTCAGCCTCCCAAGTAGCTGGGATTACAGGCATGTGCCACCATGCCTGGCTAATTATTTTTAGTAGAGGCGGGGTTTTACCATGTTGGTCAGGCTGGTCTCAAACTCCTGACCTCAGATGATCTGCCCGCCTTGGCCTCCCAAAGTGCTGGGATTACAGGTGTGAGCCCACCACGCCCAGCCTTATTATTACTTTTAATATTTCTTATATACTTATATATCTCAGTATTAACATAAGCAGATAAATAATACATAAAAGGTAATGATGTGCCCAGATCTTGTGATTTTTCCCTAATTTTCAAAGTAGCAGCTGATGAACATAAACAATCAGAGACCATATTTGGGTGCTTAAAAAATAAAAACTATAGCAACCAGAGGCTGATGCAACTCCTTTTCTGAAAGTAAATCACCAGCCCCTGCTGGACAGATCCCCTGCAGCAGCGAGTCTTGTGACTTTACTTACTGGAAAGTACTTACCTTGTTGTCAGCACAACTGATGAAAGAAAAGTTACTTCACAAAACTCATTTACAAAAATTTAATACCTTGGCTTCACTGCTTACAACTGGTTTTACAGGGAACTGGACTTCTGTGGCTTTTAATATTGTATTTTCTTGAAGAATGTCTTGTTGAGATTGATTGTGACCAAATGGCTTTAAAAAAAAAAAAATTAAACGTTGAGATACTTTTCTCACAAAATATTTAAACACAGATATCATTTCTGTTTAAGTGAATTCCCAAAGCCCAAAATCCAAATATTTTGTGTTCTAAAATCTTCCTCAGTTATTTGAAACCTGAGATGAATTCTCATACAAACAAGGTATAATTGATAGCAGGCCAAGAAAGCCTATCTAATAGATCTTCAACATAGATTAAACACTGTAAGAAGAAGAAAATAATGCTGTTGCAATATAAGATAAAAACATAAAAAGAAATTTAAAACTTTATTCTGAATAAACAATGAAGTTCAGTTAGAGAAGAGATGAAGTAGTAATGAAAATGTCTATGACAATTTCCAAAGAATAAAATACTTTGTGCATCACAGGCAAATTCAAACGAAAGAGCTCTGGATCCCACACAAATCCCTTAACCTCTCTTCCCCTATTGATGAAGGGATGGGGTGGGATGTGGGCTAGATAATATCTATGGTAACCTGCACTTCCAACTTCAATATAAAAAGAAGTTGGGAAATAAGACTAAGTTTGATGGTATTTCCCTGATGAGCAACAGGGGGAAACTGCCCACCCAGGCCAAACTGTGTGTGTGGGTGGGGTGGGGGGTGTAAGAGGAGGTCAGGTGAATGGTGGATAATGAAAAGTATTGATTCCAGTATTCCCAATAGTAGACAAATATTAGCATGTTAACAGATAGTTACTTTAAAAAAGGAAAGAAAGCAAAAAGTAGGTCAAGTAAACTGGTGTGACATTAAAATAATTCTGATCCATGGAAATTTTAGGAAGAAATAGAGGAGAAGCCTGGCTTTCTTTAGAAGGATCTAAATTGACCTTAAGTTAGTGAAATTTTGCTTTTAAGAAGGAAAAATTCAACTTAATTTATCTCTGTATAGCTGAAGGCTGGTAGAATTCAATTTACCTTTCTACCATAAAGACACTGAAAGAAGATGACTCCAACCGACCATACATCAACCTTGTTGGAAATCTTTGGTGGCTCTTTTCCAACTACAAAACACTCAGGAGGTAAATACCTGTAAGTTTTGTGGGAGAGAAAAAAGGTTACTACTGACAATCTGTAACTTAAAATCTTCTAAGTGTACAATCTTAGACCACTAATTTTATTCATACATAAACTCTAGGACTTCCATCAGTGAAAATCATCAACTGAACTTCTAGAGCATTTACATTCTTTTATCATTTAACTCTAGAACCAACACATACAACATTGTGATAAAGTTCATTATCTATCTATCTATCTATCTATCTATCTATCTATCTATCTATCTATCATCTATCTATCTATCTATCTCTATCTTATCTACCGAAACAAAAACTTAAAGAGGTTACAATGGTCTAATTTAGAGTATCTAATAATAGTAGAAGAAATCCTCTCCCATCCTCTTTAACCACTGTTCAAACTGTAGGCACTTCTCTCCCTAAAATATATACCTGATCACGTGGTTCTTTTGTTCAAACAACTTCGACAGTACTTACTGCCAACAAGACCTTGTATCTCTTGTTTGTAACACAAGACCCATGCTAATCCAGCAACAACATACATTTTCAAAATCTGCATACACCATTTTCCCCCACCCTAACCTGCCAAATTGCCTAGTCAAAACCAATTCACTTGCGTCCCCACTTGGCTCTCCTTTATCCTCTGAGCTTTTGAATATGACAATCACTACTGCCTTCCCTAATCACTCCAATTACTTAGCATCTTTTTTTCTTCAAGACCCACCCAACCCCCACAAGCCGCCTTTTGCTTCTCCCCAGGTGGCTCTGCTTTTCTCTGTTAC
This sequence comes from Symphalangus syndactylus, assembly GCF_028878055.3. Lineage (NCBI taxonomy): Eukaryota > Metazoa > Chordata > Mammalia > Primates > Hylobatidae > Symphalangus > Symphalangus syndactylus. The sequence continues at coordinate 74,938,429 of NC_072430.2, forward strand.
TGCACAATGGTGCAATGCCTCTATTATGGCATTAAACTACAATCACACCAGACTGTGAGCAGCTCAAGGAACTCTTATTCACTGTGCAGTTTCAAGCACTAGCAGTGTCGACACACAATGGGTATTCAAAATTACTATTTTAAAAATATCTAAGTCCTACTTATAAGTTCATAATTTTTTTTGATACAGGGTCCCACTCTGTCACCCAGGCTGGAGTACAGTGGTACGATCATAGCTCACTGCAGCATCACACTCCTGGGCTCATGTGACCCTCGCACCTTAGCCTCCCAAACGGATGGGACTACAGACGTGCACTAGCACACCCAGCTAATATTTTCTTCTTTGTAGTGATAGTCTTGGGCTGTTGACCAAGCTGGTCTCGAACTACTGGACTTATGTGATCCTCCTGCCTTGGCCTTGCAAAGTGCTAGGATTACAGGCATGAGCCACCACACTAAGCCAGTTCATAATTTTTAATAGATGAAGGGTAAAAGTCAAATTGTCATCTCCAGTTATAAGATCCATCACAGGGATGCAAGTATCTCACACCTCAAAAATTTAGATAAAATTATCAAAAGGAATAATGCTGCTAAATGGGAATTTACTTTTTTTTTTTTTTTTTTTTAAATGCAGTTTTGTATTCACTATGCTAAAATCATTAAGATTTCAGCAGGATGTTGACAGATCTCTTAAAAAACACATGAAACTTCCGTGAAGTAAAACCACCAAAGATAACCAATAACTCATTTGTAATGCAGTAAAAAGCTAGATTTATCAATAAAAGCGTGTATTTTATGCAGGTGTCTATGTGTGTAACTGAAACAGGAATGGCTTGTAAACATTAAGCTATACTCTCTCCAGGTACGAGGGGTATGTATGCAAGGAGAGCAACCACAGAAATTGACATCAAAGTAACTTGGGAAAAGATGTCCACCAGGATTTAGTGAATTTGAGACCAGAGAGACAAAACTAAATATTTCAAGTTTCTGAGGATGAAAGGTAATTTATAAGAGCAATATTATATGTGTATTCTAAAATACATGAGTATTTATGGTGCTATCCAAATATATCAAATACAGTTTACCCTTGAATGATACAGGGGTTGGAGGCACTGACCTATGCAGTTGAGAATCCATGTATGATTTTTATTTATTTTTTTTGAGACCAGTTCTCACTGTGTTGCCCAGGCTGGAATGCAGTGGTGCGATCACGGCTCACTGCAGCCTCGATCTCCAAGGCTCAAGCGATTCTCCCACTTTAGCCTCCCAATTAGCTGGGACCACAGGCACACACCACCGTGTGTGGCTAATTTTTTAAAACAATTTATACAGACAGGGTCTTGCTATGTTGCCCAGGTTGGTCTTCAACTCCTGGGCTCAAGTGGTCTTCCTGCTGGGATCAGAGGCATGAGTGAGCCACTGTGCCTGGCCACATGTCTAACTTTTGACTCTCCCTAAAAAGTTAAAAAGTTAACTACTAGGCTGAGCGTGGTGGCTCATGCCTGTAATCCCAGCACTTTGGGAGGCTGAGACGGGTAGAACACGAGGTCGGCAGTTCGAGACCAGCCTGGCCAACATGAAGAAACCCTGTCTCTACTAAAAATACAAAAAAATTAGCCAGGCATGGTGGCGGGCACCTGTAATCCCAACTACTTGGGAGGCTGAGGCAGGAGAATCGCTTGAACCTGGGAGGCAGAGGTTGCAGTGAGCCAAGACCGTGCCATTGCACTCCAGCCTGGGCGACAGAGCAAAACTCTGTCAAAAAAAAAAAAAAGTTAACTACTAATAGCCCACTGTTGACTGGAAGTTGACTTACTGATAACATGAACAGTTAATTAACACATATTTTATATGCTGTATCATATACTAAATGCTTATAGTAAGCTAGAGGAAAAAAATTGCCATTAAGAAAAATCGTAAGAGAAAATCACTATTCATTAAGTGAAAGTGGATTATGACAAAAGTTTTCATCCTTGTCATCTTTAGGTTGAGTAGACTGAGGAGGGGTTAGTTTTGCTGTCTCAGGGGTGATAGGGGAGAAGAGATGACAGGGGAGGCAGACACAGTGCAACTTTACAGACATCATAATTTGTTTTGCTTTTTCATATAGTATCAATCCTTCTTCCACCATTTGCTTTAGTTTCAGTGCCTGTATTATAGAAGGGTCCATATCATAAAAGTCAAAAGCAATGTCTTGACTAATAGAAACCCTTCTGCCAGGCTGTCTAATGTCAACTTGTTTTCTGGCAGTGCCTCTTCTACTACTAGTTTCTCATCATCTGGCACCAGTTTGGAAGCACTCATCTCCATCAGGTCACCTTAATTCCTCTGGAGGACTGTCTTTTAGCTCTTGAATTTCTCCAAGATCCGTATCTTGAAACCCTTCACCCCACCTTCTTTGCCATATCCACAGTCTCTTTCATGATTTCCTTGACTGCCTCTGTCATAAATCCTGTGAAGTCATATGCAACATGTGGACACGGTTTTCTCTTGCAGGAATGTACTCTTTCAGGTTTGATGGCTTTCATGGCTTTTTCATCTTCAGTGGTGTAATCCTTCCAGACTTTCATGATGTTCTGTCTACTGGGGTCCTCTTTAACAGCACTGACAATCCTTTCCATAGAGTATCATGTGTAATGGGCCTTAAAGTTCCTTATGACCTCTTGATCTAGAGGCTGAATTACAGATATTGTTGTGTTTGGGGACAAGTAGATGGCTTCAGTATCTTCAGTGTTAAACTCATGGGCTCCTAGGTGGCCAGGGGCATTGTCCAGTATCAAAACAACCTTAAAAGGTGGTTCCTTATTGGCAAGGTACTTCCTGACTTCAGGGATAAAGCACTGATGGAACCAATCCAAAAAAAGGGTTCTAATTGTCCAGGCCTCCTTGTTGTATAGGCAAAAGACTGGCAGCTGGTATTTATCTTCTCTGTTTGAGGCTCCAGAGTTAGCAGCTTTATAGATAAGGGCAGTCCTGATCATAAACCCAACTGCATTTGCATATAACAGTAGAGTTAGTCTGTCCCTTCCTGCATCAAATCCTGGTGCTCACTTCTCTTCCTTACAAATAAATGTCCTTCGTGGCATTTTTATTTTCCAGAATAGGGCACTTCTGTCTGCATTAAATTATCTGTTCAGGCAGCTATCCTTTCTCCTCAAGTATTTTTTCTTTTTCATTCATTCATTCATTCATGAGACCGAATCTTGCTCTGTTGCCCAGGCTGGAGTGCAGTGGTGTGATCTTGCTCACTGCAACCTCTGCCTACTGGGTTCAAGCAATTCTCCTGCCTCAGCCTCCCTAGTAGCTGAGACTACAGGCATGTACCACCACACCCAGCTAATTTTTGTATTTTTAGTAGAGATGGGGTTTCACCGTTGGCCAGGATGGTCTCAATCTCTTGACCTCGTGATCCGCCCGCCTTGGCCTCACAAAGTGCTGGGATTACAGGCGTGAGCCACCACGCCTGGCCTCAATTATTTTCTTAATAGCATCTGGGAACTCTTGGTTGGCGGGAGCTGTTTCTCCTGTTATCTTGACATTTTTAAAGCCAATCCTTTTTCTAAAATTATTAAACCATCCTTTACTGGCATGAAATTCTCCAGCTTTAGATCCTTCACCTTCCTTTTGCTTTAAAATGGTCATATAATCTCTTTTTCTTTTCTACTTTTGAGACAGTCTGGCTCTGTCACCCAGGCTGGAGTGCAGTGGCACAATCTCGGCTCACTGCAAGCTCCGCCTCCCGGGTTCATGCCATTCTCCTGCCTCAGCCTCCCGAGTAGCTAGGACTACGAGTAGCTGGGACTACAGGCGTGTAGTTCATGTAACAGACATGTTCTCACTCTGTTACCCAGGCTGGAGTGCTGTGGTGCAATCTGGGCTTACTGCAATCTCCACATCCCAGGCTCAAGCGATGATCCTCTTGTCTCAGCCTCCTGTGTAGCTGGGACTACAGGTGTGTGCCACCACATTTGGCTAATTTTTGTATTTTTATGTAGAGATGGTGTTTTTCCATGTTGCTCAGGCTGATCTTCATCTCTCAGGCTCAAGTGATCTGATCTGCCTGCCTCAGCTTCCCAAAAGTGCTAGGATTAGAGGCATGAGCCACTGTGCACGGCTTGCATTTTCAATTAGAGATAAAAGGGTATTTTGCAAAAAGTACAAGGTTTCGCCGGGCACGGTGGCTCACGCCTGTAATCCCAGCACTTTGGGGAGGCCGAGACGGGTGGATCATGAGGTCAGGAGATCAAGACCATCCTGGCTAACATGGTGAAACCCCGTCTCTACTAAAAATACAAAAAATTGGCCAGGCGTGGTGGTGGGTTCCTGTGGTCCCAGCTGCTCGGGAGGCTGAGGCAGGAGAATGGTGTGAACCCGGGAGGCAGAGCTTGCAGTGAGCCGGGATTGCGCCACTGCACTCCAGCCTGGGTGACAGAGCAAGACTCTGTCTCCAAAAAAAAAAAAAAAAAAAAGTACAAGGTTTCTGTGCCTGCTGACATAGCTGCAGTGACAGCTTTACAAATTTCTTTTTTTAACAATGATCTTTTTGTTGAATTCATTTATCTTGGAATGGTGGGCAACTGCACCTGCAGACCTCAATCTATGTGGTACATATCAAGCAATTCAACTTTTTCTTGTAATGTCATGATTTTTCTCTGATCCTTGAGAGCACTTCCATCATTATTGCTGTTATTCAAGGTTGACAATATTGCACTAAACATGATGAAAAATATTTGAGAATCACGAGAGATTACTTTTTACTGCAATAGGCCTTTTACTGGACAGATTAATTGCTCACGTGGAAGAGATTAGCATCACAGATACTCAAAACAGTTGAGCTCCTTACAATAGCAACAAGATGTAGCTACAAAATTATTACAGTACACAGTATGTGGTACAGTTAATTTTATGAAGTTATTATTTAATTCGGCATCTTTACGTTTGTTTACATTTCTCTCAACTGCAAATAGCACCAGGTACAGTCTGTGTTTGTATACGTGTTTTGATAAATTTTAACTTCTTATAATAGATTTGTGTACATTTTATGGCAGTAAACGGTAAAACAGACGAGTATCTACATATATTTCATGCCTTCGTGACATACCTTTTTCTTAATTTTTTCAGTATTTTTTTTTTTGAGACAGAGTCTTGCTCTGTCGCCCAGGCAGGAGTGCAGTGGCGTGATCTCAGCTCACTGCAACCTCTGCCTCCTGGGTTCAAACAATTCTCCTGCCTCAGCCTCCTGAGTAGCTGGGATTCCAGGCATGCACCACCACGCCCAGCTAGCTAACTGTTGTACTTTTAGTATTTTTAGTAGAGACGAGGTTTCACCATGTTGGCCAGGCTGGTCTCGAACTCCTGACCTCAAGTGATCCGCCTGCCTCAGCCTCCCAGAATGCTCGGATTACAGGCATGAGCCACCGTGTCCAACCAATTTTTTCAATATTTCTAGGCTACATGGTTCATCAGTGAGATTTTTCAAACTGTTGGAAATCTCCAAAAAATTTTCCAATCTATTTATCGAAAAAGAAAAAAGCCACATAAAAGTGGACCCATGCATTTCAAACCCATATTATTCAAGGTCAGCTGTACATAGCTAAACAACTAATATGACTGTAGACATAAACCAATTTTTGGACCACAGATTTCCATGAGAAATACATTCCATGTTCCTATATAACAATGCCATTATTGTATCTCCTTCCAGTACAGCCCCTGAAACATAAGCTCTTTGTCCCTCCACCATCTGTAAAAGGGAAATTTCCTTGTCCTTCCCTATACTAGTGAAGCCAGAGTGAGAGAGAAACAAATAATGAGAATGTCCTGCAGAGACATTCTCAAAAGAAAAATTTATTATTTAGAACATGGTTTTCAAGCTATCTTCCATGGAATCTAAGATTCTACCAAGATGCTTTGTTTTTGTTGGTTTTATTAGAATAAGATTTTGTTGTTAAAAAAAAAAATGAGCCTTGTTGCTAAAAGAAAAAAAATCCAAAGACTTTGAGAATATTGACTTTCAGGGGGTTACCAGTTTGAATAGTTTTCTTTCTTTTTTTTTTTCTTTTTTATTATACTTTAGGGTTTTAGAGTACACGTGCACAATGTGCAGGTTTGTTACATATGTATCCATGTGCCATGTTGATTTCCTGCACCCATTAACTCGTCATTTAGCATTAGGTGTATCTCCTAATGCTGTCCCTCCCCCTCCCCCCACCCCACAACAGTCCCCGGAGTGTGATGTTCCCCTTCCTGTGTCCATGAGTTCTCACTGTTCAATTCCCACCTATGAGTGAGAACATGCGGTGTTTGGTTTTTTGTCCTTGCGATAGTTTACTGAGAATGATGGTTTCCAGTTTCATCCATGTCCCTACAAAGGACATGAACTCATCATTTTTTATGGCTGCATAGTATTCCATGGTGTATATGTGCCACATTTTCTTAATCCAGTCTATCGTTGTTGGGCATTTGGGTTGGTTCCAACTCTTTGCTATTGTGAATAGTGCCGCAATAAACATACGTGTGCATGTGTCTTTATAGCAGCATGATTTATAGTCCTTTGGGTATATACCCAGTAATGGGATGGCTGGGTCAAATGGTATTTCTAGTTCGAGATCCCTGAGGAATCGCCACACTGACTTCCACAATGGTTGAACTAGTTTACAGTCCCACCAACAGTGTAAAAGTGTTCCTATTTCTCCACATCCTCTCCAGCACCTGTTGTTTCCTGATTTTTTAATGATGGCCATTCTAACTGGTGTGAGATGGTATCTCACTGTGGTTTTGATTTGCATTTCTCTGATGGCCAGTGATGATGAGCATTTCTTCATGTGTTTTTTGGCTGCATAAATGTCTTCTTTTGAGAAGTGTCTGTTCATGTCCTCTGCCCACTTTTTGATGGGGTTGTTTGTTTTTTTCTTGTAAATTTGTTTGAGTTCATTGTAGATTCTGGATATTAGCCCTTTGTCAGATGAGTAGGTTGCAAAAATTTTCTCCCATTCTGTAGGTTGCCTGTTCACTCTGATGATAGTTTCTTTTGCTGTGCAGAAGCTCTTTAGTTTAATGAGATCCCATTTGTCGATTTTGGCTTCTGTTGCCATTGCTTTTGGTGTTTTAGACAAGAAGTCCTTGCCCACGCCTATGTCCTGAATGGTATTGCCTAGGTTTTCTTGTAGGATTTTTGAATAGTTTTCTTAAAACATGAAGAAAAAATTCATGACATTATTATCTTATCCATGTTCCTAGGAAATGCCACAAGCCAAATTTAAAATTTTAAAGTGGCTTTAAAAGAATACACGAAGATGACTAATCCCTGTTCATTAAAAGTGAAATCTATACAAACAGTGGCATCGTGTGTAACTGGTTATGATGTGCTCAGGTTGTGTGAACACCGCTCTGGAAAACCTGAAGTCACATTTATGTTTGTAGTCACAATCCTGTTTCAGTGAAGTTGAACGCAGTTATCTTTCTTCCCATTAAAATGTCACTCTTTATGCTAAACTAATTTTCTCTGAGAACTAAGTTTGTCTTGAAATTTTATAGTTTATGTTCTCCACTTTGGTGAATTTAACAAGTTTGAAAATTCATACTGAAGTAGTTTTTGTTAACACGTAGGTATACTGAGGGGATGACAGTCATTTAGATTTGTATCTATGAATCCGTGATTATATCTAAATTTAAATCTATACATATCAAGTCTTTAAAAGGGATTTCTGAAAGTCAAGTCCAAAGAATATGCCAAATTTATCTTCCATTCATAACCAACAAAACATCCATCTTCCACAAAAACCACCAGCCAGGTTCAGTGGCTCATGCCTGTAATCCAAGCACTTTGGGAGAGGCAGATCACTTGATACCAGGAGTTCAAGACCAGCCTGGGAAACAAATTAAGACCTTGTCTCTACAAAAAATTTAGATTAGCTGGGCATAGTAGGTGCGTACCTGTGGTCTCAGTTACTCAAGAGTAAGTGGGCAGATCACTTGAGCCTAGGAGTTTGAGGCTGCAGTGAACTAAGATTACACCACTGCACAGGGCAAGACCCTGTCTCAAAATAAAACGAAGATCCCTGCTACCATATAACCTCCATAGAGAGGGCTTGATGCTTGCAGTTTTTGCTTGCAATAGTTAAAATATTATATTAACATAAGTATATTTATGATAAACATCACCCTAACAAACATTGTAGAAGAAAACCCATGAATGAATTCTTCCTGTTAGGAGTTTCTGACTCGCAGGTACTAAAGTCACTTGTTAATGCCAGGTCATTCTCTCTCCAGTATGCTGTTATTTGCAGTTAAGAACAGATGAGAAAAGAGGAATGACCACGGAAGTCTCCCTCTCAACTAAGAGCTTTAATATCAGTACCTTTACCACAGTAATCTTAATGGCTACATGGAAATAAAAACACTAAATTATCATAAAAGCACTGGGCACTCATCTAGACATTCTGATGTTTTTAGTAACACACTTACCAGTAAGTGCCTGCCCCCTGGGAAGTTAGATCCATTCCATCTACACCATAGCTATCATCATCCATAATCTTGGACAGACCAAAATCAGTGATTTTGATTTCACCACATGCTGTTCCATCTACCAGTAGGATGTTTCCTAAGAATAAAATATAAGATTCTTTTAATGATACATACATGAAAAACGTAACTTTAATAACTTCTAATTTTACTAGTATTCTACTGATGTCTTAAAAGCGAAACCAAAAAACATGTTTTCAGATAATGACTTTTAAAAACTATACTCGTTTAAAAAAAATTAGACAAATTTCATAATTACCTGGCTTAAGATCATAATGTATAATAGGGGGTTTGATCTCATTGAGATATCTTAGTGCGTTTACAATCTGCATTACAATAGACCTAGCTTCTTTCTCTGACATTAACTTGTGTTGCTTCAGATAGAAATCCAAGTCATTGCCTTCACAGTATTCTAACACTGTACAAAACCTACAACAAGGAAGAGAAAAAAATTAGACATAAGTAATATCCAAGAATTCAGAATCACAATGGGGAAATGGAGAGTATTTATATCATCAACACAGGATGAGGAAAGAGAAAGCAAGCATATCTTTCCTTAAAAATTAAACCTTAATATTCACTTACGTATCTGTATCCAAGGAGAAATAATCATAGAGTTTAACTATTCTGGGGTGATCCAGTTCTTTGTGTATTCTATACTCTCTGCAGGCATGTCTACGAGAAGACAGTGTATTAATTCTCCATGATCGTTCAAAAAATACTCAACTTTAAAAAACCATAAAGTATTAGTATTTACTTGTGGTAGTTTTCTTTCTTCTCATCTCTCCAGCTTTTATTAAGCTGATGTATCTTCACAGCAGCATATCTTTGTTCATAAAGGTCAAAAGCCTAGGATTTCAAGTCAAAAACAATTAAGATGAAAGAGAAATTGAATAGCTGAAGAGATGTTTTTTATTTTGGTGATAATTTTTGCAATAATATGGAATTAGGACAAACCCTACAATTATTAATGATCTTCTCCGCTAAGACTATATATAGTTCAATGACACTTTTATTATCAGAAGACAGAAATTCCATGGTAATAAATCAGAGAAAACCTTAATGTGAATTTTCACATTAAATTTTATAAATGCCAATATACTGAATAAAAATAAAACAATAAAGCTATTATTTGTTTTTTGTTTTTTGTTTTTTTTTTTTTTTTTTTTTTTTTGAGACGGAGTCTCGCTTTGTCATCCAGGCTGGAGTACAGTGGCTCAATCTCAGCTCACTGCAAGCTCCGCCTCCCGGGTTCACGCCATTCTCCTGCCTCAGCCTCTCCGAGTAGCTGGGACTACAGGCACCTGCCACCACGCCCGGCTAATTTTTTGTATTTTTAGTAGAGACGGGGTTTCACCATGGTCTCGATCTCCTGACCTCGTGATCCGCCCACCTCGGCCTCCCAAAGTGCTGGGATTACAAGCATGAGCCACCGCGCCCGGCCTATTATTTGTTTTTAATATGGACTTACTCCTGTATACTAGTAGTAAGCAGCCAGGAAAACAGATGACTGTGCCACTTTTTTTGTAGGTTGGATAAAACCTTTTAAATCTATCTTTTCCTAGCAATCCCCTACTTCTTTTTCACTTTTTAGAAAAATTAAAAAGTTCCTAACAGTTATTTTTCTGTTGAAAAAAATTCTACAGTTATTATAAAACTGTTCAAACATATACACAAGTAGACTACTATAATGTGCCCTTATGCCCCTACCATCCAGTTTCAAAAATTATCAATAATTTTGCCATTCTTGTTTCATTTATTCCCTAGTACCCTTGCATCCCACCCTCCCCAACCAGAGCATTATTAAAACAAATACATTATTTCTCCCAGTAAACACATCAGTATTTAAATAAAAATAACCACATACCATTATGACACCTAACTACATCAGTAATAATTCCTTAATCTCATCTAATACCTAACCTGTCTTCAATTTTCCCTGGTGGTCTCAAAAATAATTTATACTTGTTCAAATCACCAGCCTATTTCTTAAAAACACAGAATGATCAGTGTTTTAACAGCTTTACATGCCTTATGTTTTTTTAAAAAACAATGAATACCATTAAAGAGACATTTAATAATTTTGGTTCTATTGTGATTTATACACAAAGGTACCCCTTTCACTTAAAAGTTTACGTATTTATTAGAAAGAAGGTCCCCATTCCCTGCCATCAATTCAACCTAAAAATAAGCAGGAGGGGATAAGCAGTAAAGTGACTACTTTGGTACAAAACTATAAAATTATGAGATCAGATATAGTATAGCATTCTCTTTGCAATCAGATTAGCTTATTAGCTGAGTGACTCTGTGCTAATACCCTCTCTGAGCCCCAAAAGTCAGGGTTATTGAGAGGATTAAATGGGGGTAAAACATATGAGGTGTTTAGAATACTACATGGTACAGCCAAGAAACATTAGCTAATTACATATTATTATTAAGGGTTAAGTGTAAAGAAACTGAAAAGAATAAAAATAAGTTTATGTAAGGGACAAGGCAGAACAAATCTATAAAGAATTCAAAGGCAATCATAGTAAAGGATAATTGAAGAAAAAACTAAGCAAGCAATAAAAAGTTATTATCAGAGTATACTGATTATAATAAATTATATATAACACATCTTCCTCCCAAGATTTCAGGTGAGAAGAAGTATACCTTTCCATAAGGTTAATATGGCAATCACTCAGCAACTGACTCAACATCTCCCATCCTGGTATAAAATACAACTCTTTATTTTTTACTTACAATCTGCTTTTTGTCTGGTTGTTTCCCGACAGACCTGGCAATCATGAAAGGGCTTTAAAGGGCTTAGAGAATGATGTCACTAGTATTTAGGTCAGTATAGAAAGTTCAAGTCACTGGGCCCCAATCTGCACTTTCTAATCTCTATGTAAGCCTCTTCTAAAAAAGTCCTACCTATGAGGCTAAAATAGTTATTTAAAATACAACCAGGCAGTAGCAGAGGGTTGTTATGAAGGCTCATGGTAAGTTCATAAGCTCAACAATTTTTAGGCCATGCTAATGCTAACTGCACTTTTAGTGACTTTTAGCTCCCAGCTGAACTACCATGATAATCTTTTCTACCTTATGGTAAGCCTACTTCACCCATTAAGTGCTTAAGGATAAACTATTATTAGTATCAGAGAAACGGGAATTGGAAGAGAGCCCAAAGATCACTTTTGATGAATGAGGAAGGTGAGGACCCTGACGTGTAATGCTTATCTAAGTTAACAAAATAACAAAAAATAGTGCATGGTTTAACTGATACCAGAACTGAAGTTCTAATTCAAATCCCATAATTTTTCCAAGTCAGAAGCAGAAACGAGAAGGGCATAGTCTTTGTCCCGTGCAACAGTCAGGATTTTTCTCTTTTCTTTTTTTTTTTGGAGAGAAAGTGTCTCCCTCTGTCCCCCAGGGTGGAGTGCAGTAGCACAATTTTGGCTCACTGCAACCTCCCATCTCCAAGGTTCAAGTGATTATCATGCCTCAGCCTCCGAGTAGCTAGAACTACAGGCATGTGCCATCATGCCCAGCTATTTTTTTTGTATTTTTAGTAGAAACAGGTTCACCATGTTGCCCAGACTGGTCTTGAACTCCTGAGTTCAGGCAATCTGCCTGCCTTGGCCCCACCAAGTGCTAGGATTACAGGTGTGAGCCATGGCCAACAAGCAGGATTTCTAATAATCTTATCAGCTTATCTTAGCCACCTATGTTCTATATGATTTACATGTGAACTCAGTTAATCACTGCAACAACCCTATAATGTAGGTATTGTTATTATTCTCAGAAGGAGGCGATGAGTCAGACAGAGATTTAAATAAGAAGCCCAAATTAACAAAATTAGTAAATAGCAGTCAGGATTTAAACCTAGCTGTCTGGCTTCAGAACCAAAGCTTTTAACCAACTACGCCAGTACGTAATGAAGCACAAAGTATTACAAGGAGCTTATAAAAAGGCACACCAAATCTATCTGAGAAGATGCAGAGGGTCAGGGAAGCTGTTTAGAGGAACCAAAGATGAGCATATACCCTTCACTAGGACGTCATCCTAAGAGCAAATGGGAAGCTACTGGGGCTTTCAAGTAGGACAGATGATCAGGTTGCCTTTTATAAAAAGTTCACTCTAGTTGCAGTGTACAGAATGACTTGAGAAAAGCAATGCCCAAAAGAAGACAATCAGCTATGAGGTTCCGGAAGAAGCCTTGAGCTAAGAGACACAAGGGAAGGGTCATGGCTGAATTTAGGAGAACTTAATGACATTAATAATAGCAGGAACTAGGGACTTATGTGAGGGGAGGGGAACAAAGGGAAAGGAAGAGCATACCATGGTTTTTGTGTTTTTTCACTTGAGGGACCAGGCAGATGAATGGCAATATTATATACTGAAGTCAGGGAAGTCAGAAGCAGTGTTAAAAGGCATTTTAGAGGAGAGGAAGATAACTTCTATTTCAAATGTGAGTTTCCAGTACCTATGAAGCACCCACATGAGGTACGTAATGTATACAAACACACTTTGAGGTACTGAACTCAGAAAGAAAGTGTGAGCTAGGTATCACCTGGGGGTGACACCAAATAGATAACCCAGTGAATGAGAGAGGATAAAAACCTTCTTAAGGGAGAATACAGAATGATAAAAGAGACCTTAGGAATCCAGTGTTTAAAGGTTAGGCTAAAAGATACAACGTAAAGTACAAAAAAAAAAAAGAAAGGCATAAAATAGTGAACATGGGGAGTAAAAATGCTACATTTATACATACGCATTTGAGAAAGGGACTTGACGCAGGTAGAAATTTGGATAAATTCAGGACGTTAATACTTCAGACATTTTTAAATTAAGGGGTACAATCTTTCTATAAGTGTACTGTATTAGATGGCTACCTGCCTATTTTGATTTAAATAGCTGTTACTCTTTGTATTGGACTTGTTAATGGTGACTAGGTGTCAAATATCACAGGAACTGTGCAGGTGGCAAGGACAGTCTTTGGATTCTGGAAATAAGACAACAGAAGCCACAACAAACCCTTTTTTATAATGAGGACATATAATCAATAAACAAAAGACAAGTACTTCTGTTTTTTTTCTTTTTTTAGACAGGGTCTTGCTCTGTCACCCAGACTAGAGTGCAGTGGTGCAATCATAGCTTATTGCAACCATGAATTCCTGGACTCTGCAATACTCCCACCTCAGCCTCCTGAGTAGCTAAGGCTACATGTGTGCGCCACCACACCTGGCTGATTTTTTTTTTAAGTAGGGACGAGGTCTCACTATGTTGCCCAGGTTGGTCTCAAACTTCTGGCCTTAGGCACCCTCCCATCTCCCAAAGCCCTGGGGTTACATGTGTGAGCCACCATGCCCAGACAATGTAAGTACTTCTTAACCACATACTCCTATATCCTTGCTACATTAGTGTAAAAAAACAGAATAAAACATACATTACCTTATATACTTCACTAAAGCCACCTCTACCAAGCAGATGAAGTAATAAATATCTTTCATTTAATGTTGGGTGATCTTTGAACCTTAGAGGTGAGGGCAAAAAACAGACATATTAAAACACACACACAAAAATTCCTTCTACACTGAAGTTCTACTCTCTTACTCTCCTCCTAGCTATTTATTTCTCAGTTACTCCACTGCTAATTTCAAATTTCATTCAATATTTCTTGGCCGGGTGCGGTGGCTCACGCTTGTAATCCCAGCACTTTGGGAGGCCGAGGCGGGCAGATCACGAGGTCAGGAGATCGACACCACGGTGAAACCCCATCTCTACTAAAAAATACAAAAAATTAGCCGGGCGTGGTGGCGGGCGCCTGTAGTCCCAGCTACTCGGAGAGGCTGAGGCAGGAGAATGGCGTGAACCCGGGAGGTGGAGCTTGCAGTGAGCCGAGACTGCGCCACTGCACTCCAGCCTGGGCGACAGAGCGAGACTGTCTCAAAAAAAAAAAATATTTCTTTTCATTCTCTACCAGTCTACCTGCATGACTACCACCCATCTTAAGGCTTTGGTGCTCACAAAACTTTTATAGCTCAGTATTCAGGATCAATGACCAATTATAGCACTCTCACAAAGACCTAACAATTACTGCATTGCCAAGAGCTTCATAAAATCCTTTATGTACTCAGCAGGAATCACTTCTCTGGAAAAAAACGGACTTTTATATTGGGAGTTATAATCAAGCTTTTACAGTATTGACATATGATTAAACATAATTATAAACTGGACTTCATCATTAAATTTTACTGTCTCTGGACTTTCGTAAAATAAATCAACCACCGATTTTAAAAAGATTTTTTAAAATTAAAAAAAAAACACTCATAGGTAATACTACTACTATTACTACTTATAATTTACTGTATTTGCCATATATAGGCTGAGTATCCCTTACTGAAATACCTGGAACCAGAAGTGTTTCTGATTTTGGATTTTTTTTTTTTTTATTTTAGGATATTGCCAACTGAGCATCCCTAATCTGAAAATCCAAAACCTGAAATGCTCCAATGAGCATTTCCTTTGTGCATGACCTTTGAATGTCATGTCAGTGCTCAAAAATTTTCAGATTTTAGAGCAGTTTACATTTCAGATTTCCAACATTGGGATGTTCAACTTGTGCGTTTTATGCTCTCACCTGTATTAACTCATTTAGTTTTCAACCCACCCTATCAGGTAGGTCCTATAACTATGTCTATTTTATAAATGAAGGTACTGCTGCAGAGAAAAGTAAAGTAACTTGCTTAACAGCTAATAAAAGGCAGGACTTAGCAGAAAAATGTGGTTCCAAAATGTACACTTTCAAAAAAAAAAATGTTAGCTTTGCAATGCTAATACACTGTATTTTTTTATTTTTATTTTTTATTTTTTTTTTGGAGACAGAGTCTTGCTCTGGCTGGAGTGCAGTGGCACGATCTTGGCTCACTGCAGCCTCTGCCTCCCGGGTTAAAGCGATTCTTCTGCCTCAGTCTCCCGATTAGCTAAGACTACAGGCACGTGCCACTATGCCTAGCTCATTTTTGTATTTTTAATAAAGACGGGGTTTCACCATATTGGCCAGGCTGGTCTCGAACTCCTGGCCTTGTGATCCGCCTGCCTCGGCCTCCCAAAGTACTGCGATTACAAGTGTGAGCCACCATGCCTGGCCAAAATACATTGTATTTTATTATTTTTTTCAAGATCAATTGACTCTAGATTTGGTAATTTAAGCTTTTTCTTGAGAAACTTGTAGATATAAGAAATTTCTGCTTAGTTTCAAGCCACACTGTAAAGCTTTAACAGTTGATTTTATTTTCATCACTGTAAGTCAGATCCACAAAATTTGAAATGTAATTTTCGGAACAGTTAGTCTTAAATTAGTTTTGTACCATATGCTCTATTAGATTTTTTTTTTTTTTTGAGACAGAGTCTCACTTTTTTTTTTCTTTTTTTAAAGACAGTCTTGCTCTGTTGCCCAGGCTGGAGTGCAGTGGCGCAACCTCCGCTTCCCGGGTTCAAATGATTCTCCTGCCTCAGCCTCCCAAGTAGCTGGGATTACAGGTGCCCACCACATCGCCGGGCTAGTGTTTTTACTTTTAGTAGAGATGGGATTTCACCATGTTGGCTAGGTTGGTCTCGAACTCCTAACCTCAAGTGATCTGCCCACCTCAGCCTCCCAAAGTGCTGGAATTACAGGCATGAGCCACCACACCTGGCCCCTCACTTTTTTTTTTTTTTTTTTTTTTTGGAGACAAAATCTCACTTTGTCACTCAGGCTGGAGTGCGATCTAGGCTCACTGAAGGCTCAACATCCCAGGCTCAAGCGATCCTCCCTCCTCAGTCCCCAAGTTGCTGCGACTACAAGTGCATGCCACCATTCCCTGCTAAGTTTTGTATTTTTTGTAGAGACAGGGTTTTTCCACCTTGCTCAGGCTCGTTTTCGACTCCTGGGCTCAAGTGATTTGCTTGCACTGGCCTCCCAAAGTGCAAGGATTACAGGTGTAAGCCAGCACATCTGGCTTTCATTAGAATTTTAATCTGACATAATTTAGGTTATTCCATAACTATATTATTTCTTTCTCTTCACACAATGATCTGTGTATTTATGAATTATACATACATAGACATCACAAGAAGGCCTTTCTAAGCAAGATTTTCATATTTCACACAGAAATTGGCCACTTCCTATTCTGATACTTGTATTAACTCACGAAGCTTTAAACTACATGAACAGTCAAAGATGAAGTGTAAACAGAAACCTTTCCTCTCTTTTACATCAATTAAATCCAAGTAGTACCTTGCTTAATTTCTACTTCTACGTCTTGCTCAATTTCTTTTTCATGAAGCTCCCACAAGCCCACAGATATTTTCTTTTCTTTCAACTGCTTCAACATATACTATCTATGGCACTCATTCTGACAACCGATTAAGAACACAGACTGTAACCTGTACTTTTCCATTTCTCTCCCAGTTCTTGCATAATGTGGGACACATGGTTTACTGAAATACTTTTGGTTGAAATAATTGCTCCTTCACTACCATAACATTAACTTTGGTATTCAAATATTTATTAAGTGCCTGCCATATGTCAGGCACTGGTCTAGGCTTTACGGATACAGCAAGAACAAAACCAAGTCCTTGCACTCATGCAGCTTATATTCTAGAGGGAGGAGACAAATAATAACTAAAAAATAAATTTATAATTCCAGATAGTGATCAACATTCAGAAAATATTAAGCAAGGTAATGATATTAAAAGAGGAAATGAAGAAGCAGAGACTGCTTTTTTTTTTTTTTTTTAAAGAAATGGGGGTCTCACTATGTTGATGACGCTGGTTTTGAACTCCTGGCCAAAGCAATCCTCCTACCTTAGCCTCTTGAGTAGCTGGAACTACAGGTGAGCACCACTGGGCCTGGCTAGGGACTACTATTTTAAATAGGGTGATCTAAGAATGGCCTTTCTAAAGAACATCTGGAGTGAGATAAGTAATTAAGCCAATTAGGTGTTTAGAGAAGGAACATCTAGGCAGAGGAAATGGTAAGCACAAAAGCCCACTGAGATGGGAATGCTCTTGACATGTTTAAGAGAAGTGAGGACAGTGAGGTGGCCAGGGACCAGATCATAAAAGGCCTTCCAAGCCATGGGAAGGAATTTGGATCTTTTCTAAGTATGATGAGACAACCCAAGAAGGAAATATTGTGTTTATGTTCTATACGGGGGGGCCGGGGGGGTAGTTTTAATAATATAAAACTGTGAAATGCAAATAATGACTTACTGTGAATTATCTTCATTGTTTATTCTTTTCAGCTCACGTATGTGAAGATTTCTGACTCTTTCCAAACGTTCAAGTTCTGCCTGGATTTCTGCCTCTTCCTGAAAATGAAGAGAGGGGACTATAACAAGCTCAATTTATTTGCGATATAAAAAAGATATTTTTACCCATGCATCAGTTTTTTACAGTGATGGGAAGAATAGTATATTACAAAGTACCACTGAGTTAAAAGATCAAAGTGCTCTTTTCAATGCCCAAAAGATGGAAAGAGATAAGGCAAAAACCTATTTTAAGAAACCATCCTCCACATGAAAATCTATACCTAATGAGATGCTGGGTTTTATTCTGTACTACAAGAAATCTATTTTTATAATGTATATACTGAAAGGTAGTTGAAAACTGACATAACATAAAATGAGCTATTTCTAGTCCATGCAAATTTTAATTTAAGAAGGAATAATTTACTAGTAGAAAACAAATAAAATGAAAATATTTTATAATAGTTAAACATCATTCTCAGTAAACTATCGCAAGGACAAAAAACCAAACACCGCATGTTCTCACTCACAGGTGGGAATTGAACAATGAGAACTCATGGACACAGGAAGGGGAACATCACACTCCGGGGACTGTTGTGGGGTTGGGGGAGGGGGGAGGGACAGCATTAGGAGATATACCTAATGCTAAATGACGAGTTAATGGGTGCAGGAAATCAACGTGGCACATGGATACATATGTAACAAACCTGCACATTGTGCACATGTACCCTAAAACCTAAAGTATAATAAAAAAAAAAAAAAAAGGAAGAAAGAAAAAAGCAGAATGATTCTTCCTACACCTTACAGTGTTTGGAGTACAAATACAAACATACATACACACACACACACACACAATTGACCACTCACTTGCAATCCTAAAGATACATTACAACAAAAAATTTATAGATTGCTGTAGTAGACCCTAAGGTATCAAAGCAGATGTAAATAAATCTTAAAGAAATTTAATAATCGATATAAATATTTTGATAAATAGTTTTGTCTTAAAATATACAACTTTTAGACTAGCCACCAAAACAAGTACACATATCACTCATGTCATTCATTCATACACACACACACACACACACACACACACACGCACACACACACACCCACACCCCCATACCCCTTTGTCTATACAAATTTGAATACTACTTAAAAAATGGATAAGACTAGGGCTGGGTGCAGTGGCTCACACCTGTAATCCCAGCACTTTGGACTTTGGGAGGCTGTGGCGGGCGGATCACCTGAGGTTGGGAGTTCGAGACCAGCCTGACCAACATGGAGAAACCCCGTCTCTACTAAAAATACAAAATTAGCCAGGCGTGGTGGGGCATGCCTGTAATCCAGCTACTCGGGAGGCTGAGGCAGGAGAATTGCTTGAACCTGGGAAGTGGAAGTTGCAGTGAGCTGAGATCGTGCCACTGCACTTCCCTCTTCAACAAGAGGGAAACTCCATCCCCACTCTCCAGCCCACCGCCACTGCTAGCAAAAAAAAAAAAAAAAAAAGGATAAGCCTGTGCCAGGTTTCAGTGAAAATTTCTAGCCCAATTTCTTTTTTCACTCTGTCACTCAGGCTGGAGCACAGTGGCATGATCACAGTTCACTGCAGCCTCGACCTCCCAGGCTCAAGCAATCCTCCTGCCTCAGCCTTCCAAGTAGCTAGGACCACAGGCATGAGCCACCACACCTGGCTATTTTTTTGTAGAGATGGTGTCTCACTGTGTTGCCCAGGCTAGTCTTGAACTCCTGAGCTCAAGGGATCCTCCTGCTTCAGCCTCTCAAAGTGTTGGGATTATAGGTGTGAGCCACCATGCCTGGCTCAGAATATTTTTCGTATATAATTTTGAAGTAAAGAAATACAGATCACCTTGGCCTAATGTGTACCCACTAGAATTATAAATCTAGACCACATGGAACAGAAGTTTTTTCTGAATAATGCATTTAAATATTTCATCAGCTCCTTTGCTTCTTTTTAGTAATTTATCTTTCGATATAAAAAATTATTTACCTCAAAATATAACTCTGAAATTTACTTTGAAAATATAAATATATCATTTCATTCAAAGACAGATAACAGAGGTATAAAGCTTATTACACCGGTACCTAAGACAGAAATTCAGAGGAGTATTTTAAGCATTATGAGAAAAAATAAATTATATCTCTAAAGATTATGTTGTTTGTACTTCACATTACTCCTAAGGTTATTTTTATTATTTTAAAATGAAATTCAACCACGACTTGTTGCAGAGATATTTAATGCAGATTTGATATTACATGGCAAATAGAAAATTTCAAAATAAATTCAAATGAAGATAAATCTTTCTACAAGTACTGGGAGATTTTCTACAATAGGTACACTACATAGATTCTCTTAATTTAACTGAAATTTCCTCATTAACAGCTTCAGTCACATATATTTTTAATTTTAAAAAGTAAAGTGATATCCTAGGAGATTCAATAATCAAAGTTTCACTATAAAAACAGGAAGTAAATTTTAAAGCTTTGAGACAAAAAACTCAAAACATAGCTTAGTTATCATAGTTTAGCCATGTAAAACAGATAAGAAACCGGCCATACAGGTTTACCCAGGAGTATGAAAGAATTTAAATTAATTTACACTAGAAATCTAGAATCTAGATTCAATTTTAATCTAGACTAGAATCTAGAAAGCAATGACTCCCTTAGTGTTACTAACGTTTGCTGCTTAAAAACTGAATTTGACTGTCACACGTGTAGGAAGCTACTCAACATTTGGTAGGCTGGTGAAAGTTTAATCTGATAAAATTGTGAAAAGCCTATTAGAATAAATACTTGTTTTAACTTTTATTTGAAATTGTGGCATGGGGAGACTATTTCAACAGTGAATTTATAAAAGCTAATTTTTACTGAGTCATAAATATATAAGATTCAAATAGGTTGTTGAACATAATTACATTTGTTTTATAATCTTCAGATGTCTATACAATGGTAGTAATCAATATTACAAAATAAATACTTGTTAAAGTAAAATATGTCTGTATCAGCAAATTAAAGCAAACTTTTTTTTTTTGCCTCTAAAAACATGACAAATATGTCCCATAAAAATCTTACAATATAAAAGCACAAGCAAGTTTCGTTCCATTTGAATTGTTAAGTTTACTGGAAGAAAAACAAAATGTCAGTAGCACTAGAGAAAAAAAAGATGGATTCTGGGTATTTAGAAGGAAATGTCAAGGGAAGAAACTATGTCTTAAATAGATAGATATAAACCCACCATACGCAGTGAAATACTTTTGTCTTTCATCTTGTAACTTAGTATTTCACAGTATCTTGGACTTCAAGCAAATTGACACACTTCTGGGGGAAAGGTAACTCTGCTACTCTAAAAATTCCCCTAAGAAAAAGTACCTGTATTGTGATGGGCTGAATGTCTGTGTTCCCTCAAAATTCATATATTGAAGCCCTTATTCCCTAATATGGCAGCATTTGAAGATGAGGCCTTTGGGAGGTACTTAGGGTTGGATTAGGTTATGGGGCCTTCATGATGGGATTAGTGGCCTTATGAGAAGAAAGGTTCCCTCACCCCTCCCTCGAAGGAGCACAGAGAAAAGGCCATGTGAGGACAAAGTGAGAGGGTGGCTATCTGCAAACCAGCAAGAGAGCCCTTACCCAAAACTAAACTCTGCTTGATCTTGTCATGGACTTCTAGAATAAATTTCTGTTGTTTAGGTGCCCAGTCTGGTATTTTGTTATGGCCAACACACATACTTGTAGGTAAATGCTAGGGCAATACTGTCTAGCACCTTGTCCTCAGAGAATGGGGCAAAGCCCAGTTTTGGTTTGGCTCAGGGTACAACAGTTTGAATAATTTATCTTTGCTACAGATCATTTCCAAAGATCTATCCAGTAGGCTACATTCTCCTTGCCTGAGACTGACATTAACCTCTAGGCCATCCTCAGAATTAATCTTTTTCCAAGGGTTCAGGAGAAGACAGGACTAACTAGGCTCAAAATTGATCTGAATTCATCACAGAATAGAATCCTCAAACTCATAGCAAAACTAGGCCAGACGAGTAGACTGAAAGGAGACAATCCAATCAGCTAAGTTGTGCTTAGTAAGAACACCAAGTTTCAGTCCTGAATTCATACACTAGCTGAGCAGTTAATGAAAGCAGAGAAAATCTAGAAGAAACAAAGAGACAAATAGCATCTCTAGAAATGAACTGGTCTCTATAGGCTATTACAATGAAGAAGAAACATAAATAAGAACAGACTGTATTAAAGAGAGAGGTAAGTTTGGCAATTAAATACACAATAAAAGGACATGGCTCTTTTCTGTTCAAACAAAAACTACAATGGAAAATTTAACAGTACATACTATAGCTATTTTAACAGTATTTTAAAATAAAATCTAATACTCTCACTCATAAAAAAACAAGTCAGACAGGTATACAACAGATCTCAACACTGTCTCATTGTTTAAGTAACTTGCAAAAAACACTACCTTCTAACAGTTAAAATTTTTTAAAAATGTGTATGGATAATTCCCACAGCAACTTCACTAAAAGACTTTGTCCCTCACCAGATCTTCAGCATAGAAATGCTTTCTATTTGTAATCAAAGTATCTTATGGCAACTTAATATTCCTTTGGCTCAAGTCTATAAGCCAAATGTAGGCTGTAGCAATGCAGAATTTCTGTAAAATTCCAGGTTAAAAATGATAGGTGGTTCCTATGTGAAGGAGATATTTTTTAAAAAGAAAAGAAAATGGTAGGTGAATCTGGAGTATTTTGGAGCATTTCTCATAATGGCATTTTTTTCAAAAGGCAATTATTAAAAGGTGAAATATGGTAGGCATTAAAACTATAAGGCTTAAAAAGTTATAAAATACATTTTTATATGTAAAACCAATACATTTCCTGAAAAAATTAAACTTGCTAGTTTAAAGTTATTTAGCAAATCCCGCATATATGTTACATATTCTCTCTACCAAAAAACTCAATTTCTGAGAACTGCCTTCGCATAAAGCCAAGATAAAACAGGAAGTATTTTGATGTATTATTCTCAGCATGCCTATAACCTACGGGAGTTGGTAGAAGAATATAGCTTGGAACAGTCTATCCACCGTAACAACACTACTTGATTAAGAAAACCGGTTCAGAATGAGGTTTTAACACCAGCCAGGTGAGGTGGCTCACACTTATAATCCCAGCGCTTCGGGAAGCCAAGGCCAGTGGATCATCTGAGGTCAGTAGTTCGAGACCAGCCTGGCCAACATGGCAAAACCCTTTATCTACTAAAAATATCAAAGATAAGCCAGACGTGGTGGCGCTCACCTATAACCCCAGCTACTCAGGAGGATGAGGCACTAGAATCACTTGAACCCAGGAGACTGAGGTTGCAGTGAGCCAAGATCACACTACTGCACTCTAGCCAGCCTGGGTGACAGAGTGAGATTCCGTTTCAGGAAAAGAAAAAAAAAAAAAAAAAAAAAAAAAAAAATTTAACACCAAATTCACTTTAGTAATGTGAATACTATTAATCCCTTAAAAGTTAACATCTCTAAGTCCTAAAAAAATTAAATTTTAATTTCACAAACTATTCATAATGCCATTCTGAAAGTTTACCACCAAGAAAGGGAAAGGTGAAATTAACAAAAGGAACTATTAAAATCTAATTAAGGGCCAGGTGCGGTGGCTCATGTCTATAATCCCAGTGCTTCGGGAGGCCGAGGTGGGCGGATCACGAGGTCAGGAGTTTGAGACCAGCCTGGCCAACATAGTGAAACCCCGTCTCTACTAAAAACATATAAATTAGCCAGGCATGGTGGCAGGAGCCTGTAGTCCCAGCTACTTGAGAGGCTGAGGCAGGAGAATAGCTTGAACCCAGGAGTCGGAGGTTGCAGTGAGCCCAGATTGTGCCACTGCACTCCAGCCTTGGTGACACAGCGAGACCGTCTAAAAAAAAAAAAAAGCTAATTAAAAGGAAGAGCAGTGCAAAAAAACAAGGAGAAAATTTCCAATTTATTTCGAATTTATCCTTATTATGTCACCATGTTATATGCTTTCCCATATCCTAAATATGAATGTGTGAGATATGAACCAACGAAAATAAAAGCCAACCAACCAACCAACCAAAATAGCCACCTAGACAAAGCAGGTCTGAATTTTGAAACTACTGCACCATAATCATATTTTTGCTTGAGAATAATTGTGTAGATTGGGGAGAAGGGTAGGAGAAGGAAAAAAGATAAAAATCATTAAATATTGGGGGCTTTCTTTCCTAATTATATAAATGTTCCCTCCACCCCCATCCCCAATCAGTAAAGTGGCTTATTACTGATGAGAGCATGCTGTATCACCTCAGGTGTGTTCAACTAGCTTAGATAATTAACTTAGTACCTTTACTCAATGTTTTGCTCTCTACATACTTCATTTCCTGTTTTTCTGGGTGTGTGTGGAGGGGTAATGGTTTATTCTCCTTTCAAATGCATAAATACATACATTAATACCTGTAACTTGGAATGACTGTTAAAACAGGCAGGTTTTAATTCTGTCAGTTCCTCTATTATAACAAAACAAAACAAAAACTACCTCCCCAGCATCAAATAAATGTTTAAGAATTCAACTAATAGGCAAAATTTAAATATCTAGCACACTTGTCTTAAAAATATTTACAGCTGCTGTTGTTATAGAAGTGAAATTCTGTAACATTCAACACTAACCAAGGGGCTGACATCAAGCCTGAGCACACACAGCTGCGATGCCTTCGTATAGTATACTGCAGTCCTTCTCCCAGTTTTCTTTTCTGCTTTCCCGCCCCAACTTTTTTTTTTTTTTTTTGGTAGAGACAAGATTTCCAACTCCTGGGCTGAAGCGATCCTCTGGCCTCTGCCTCCCAAAGTGCTGGGATTACAGGCATGAGTCACCATGCCTGGCCTCTGCTTCCTTTTAAACCTAGTCTTCTACATGTTCATTATGCATATGGCATGGATTTACAGTTATGATTGGGAAGGGCTGGTAGCCAAGCAACTGTTTTCTCTTTTTTGTGAAAGTTATCTCTGAACTGAATTTACAAATCTGAATTAATTACAAACCCTGCTGATGGCTAACATGACTTCTAAGATTCTTTCCAAAATGTTTTAAATTCCATTGCCTGTATAACAACAAGATTAATATTAAACACTGTGGATCAGCCACGGTGGCTCATGCCCGTAATCCCAGCACTTTGGGAGGCTGAGGCGGGCGGATTACAAGGTCAGGAGTTCAACACCAGCCTGACCAACACGGTGAAACCCCGTTTCTACTAAAATATATATATATATATATAAAAATTAGCCAGGCATGGTGGCATGCGCCTGTAATCCCAGCTACTCAGGAGGCTGAGGCAGGAGAATTGATTGAACCTGAGAAATGGAGGCTGCAGTGAGCCGATCATGCCACCACACTCCAGCCTGGGTGAAAACACACACACACACACACACACACACACACACACACACTGGGGAAGTAAAACACCTTTTACCTCTACATTTTCATTTTGGTAGCTGAACATTATCTACTACCAAGTTAAGGTTGTGTGATTATAAATATGGAAACATAGAGCCAGGATAGTTTGCAGGTCCATATGTGAGTAAGAGTTAAGAACGTAAACACTTGAGTTTTCCCATCTACAGCTAATTCCATGTTCTCTCACCACAGTCATCTTTTTGGGACAACTACTCATTTTTAAAGGGAAAATAGTAGTAAGGACAAATTGTAAAGTTAGAATTCCAGCACTCTTCTTGGCACCTTTCTTGCACACACACACACCACCCCCTCCAAGAAATCAGGAATCTTTTAACATTCTTCATGGGCTTAATCACAACTTTTTCCAGCATAGTGTACTTTTCCCAGAATTCCACTGAAAACTACTGCCTACACAAGCAGCATCTTGTGTCAGGTTCTACAGAAACATCATGTACAATGTAGTTGGCTTTAACTGAGAGAATTCCTAGAAGATTTCTTCCAGTCATGGCTATAAATATAAAGATGAACAACAGGTTTAAAGATTAAGCCCTCTAGCATTAGACTGCTCATTATTTTCATTCAAACCTAAAGTGACAAAAAATGTCACATATGCAAACTTATTCTTTGTGGTCATACTAAGGGTTTGATAAGTCAGATGACAATGGTGTTCTAGAAAGAAAGACCAAAGGGGACATCAAACTTCAAGAATATTTGGGGGTCAATTCACCTAAAGCCAACGCCCTGTATTCTCCACTGTTCAAAAGGCTTGTAGACAATCCATTGTCTTCCATTTCAACTAGTTGCATGGTCCACTGTGAAGGAATGAGAAAAGAGCTGTGTACTTGTTCTTGACCTGTAAAGATTTCATCATGGAAGATTAATACTGATGCTGCTGCTGCCTGTTACTGGTTGTTTCTCTTTGCAGGTGCCAATATCGGTCAGAGAACAGGATTTCAGTGGCAGAGTTGCTGCTATACTGTTATCTCTTCAGAACGGAGGCACAAGGAGAGATGAATGCCACATCGCAAGGAGCAAAGGAGAGAGAGAGAAAGAAATGGTGTCAGGTGGCATGTTGGATGTGATTTTTGTTTTAGTAGAGATTGAGATGACTGTAAATTGTTTAGCTGATTCCTTTGGTCTGCAAAGATACATTTGTGTTGGTGCTGATGATTCTTGACTAATCCTGTTTCAATTACAAATTGGTTATGTTTTTCAAATAAAACTTCTGGCACTTATATTCAGGGCTCATAAGTCAAATGCACTCACACACACACACACACACACATACCAAAACACACACATTAAAGCCAATCCCTACTACACTATTTAATACTCCATACTGAGATGTCACACTTTCTAAACACATTCTCTCCAACTAATCAAATATTTAAAATCGAGAAGACAAAAAAACTTGAAGACAAGAAAATAAAGAGTAACATACCCACATGCTGTTCGTATCACAAACTTGAGTAACCGCAGTCTCAAGACATAGTTACTGGACCTAATAACTTTCAAAATTCTCATTTACTCATCAGTTTGGGGTATTATGACTAGTAACTTGTATCTTTTTAAAAATATGGACATTTCAAGGAAGTTGATTTTGCAGGGATTGTATTTTATTTTTAGTTTTATGTGTTAATTTAGTGACAATCCTTGAAAGCAAATCCACACCATTTTCTTCAACTCCAGAATAAAGATCTGACTATATCATCAACCTAGCAGAGCTTCTGAATCACAAAGATAAATTGTTTTCCCATAATTAGAACTTATCAGAGACAGGTATCAAAACCTGATCAACTATAAGAGCAAACTGGTTTTTGGTTGGTTTCCTTGAACCCACGATTCCACATGGGCACAGGTAGATAAAATAGGATCATTTAGAAGCTTTGCCTCAAATTAACAACTTTTTAAAGATAAGAAATTAATCTCTTTGCGACTACAAGCTTTTATTAAGTAATAACTGGGGAAGTTTGTATATAATTAATGATAACCAAAAAAGTTACTTGTTCCTTTTGAAATAGTTTCAGGAATAATTTCTATAGTCTCCATATATTTTATTACATAGTTCTAAGAATTCCTTAAGATATATTTTAAAATTATTTGAGTTTTTATTTAAAAATGTGCTTTTTAAAAAGGTCTTTGTTGACCTTTAAAAGTAAATCGAGTGAAAAATCAATATATTAGTTAATAATAAAGAAATATTGTAGTTGATTCAACAGTCAGTAACACAATGCCCAAGGAAGAAAATGTGTGAAGGAGAATGAAAAAGAATGTGTATGAAAATAATTAACTTGAAACTGTTCTCCTTTATCTGTAATGAAAATGAAATAGCACGTTCACCCCGCCACACATCAAAAGAAAACTTAAGGAAGAGCAAACAGTCCAGTACTTAATAGAGATGCAAGGAAAGCCACAAATGAATTAATTTTTCTGAATACAAAGAATCAACTTACTACTACAACAAAATAATTCTAGGAATTAACTACATGGGTACAGTCACTGAAATAGGAGTGGGAATGGTTCAAGTTTTGGCTTTGTCACTTACTGGTGGTATTACTCCAGAGGAAGTATATATAGATCTGGGCATTCAAAAAGGTGTAATTAATTTTCACTCAAAAATGGTGAAAGCTTCAAAGTCTATAAAAAGTAATATTATGTAATTCCGTTAAAATGGGAATTTGAATTATGCCTGTGTCAGGCAGAGTATGGCAATAAATCACCTAATAAATGGGTGAGCAATGACTGCATAAACTGGGAACAACTATAACAATAAATATTAGATAAAAGAATTCTTGATACAGTTGGGGGAAAAAAAGTGATGCTCCGCTGTGATTTTCCTAATCTCAGAAGAGAAAACTAATAAGCCCATAAGTAAGTTTACATTTACTTTTTGGTAGTAACTAGAAACACCTATTTATTTTAGCCATGTATTTACTTGTATCTTTTTAAAAATATGGACATTTCAAGGAAGTTGATTTTGCAGGGATTGTATTTTATTTTTAGTTTTATGTGTTAATTTAGTGACAATCCTTGAAAGCAAATCCACACCATTTTCTTCAACTCCAGAATAAAGATCTGACTATATCATCAACCTAGCAGAGCTTCTGAATCACAAAGATAAATTGTTTTCCCATAATTAGAACTTATCAGAGACATGTATCAAGACCTGATCAACTATAAGAGCAAACTGGTTTTTGGTTGGTTTCCTTGAACCCACGATTCCACATGGGCACAGGTAGATAAAATAGGATCATTTAGAAGCTTTGCCTCAAATTAACAACTTTTTAAAGATAAGAAATTAATCTCTTTGCGTGACTCTCTGCCTGACTCTCATTCCTTACTCTATCACGCTTTGGATAACAGAGTAAGGCTATCTTTGGATTTATTATTTTTCTAACCCTGAAGAACAGCATAAAATATGAACAAAACTTTATGATTGATTCAAAGGTAAATATACTTTTTCATATTTTAGTTTAGCTTTTCAATTATAGTGATTATCATTATGAAACACAAAGCATGTCATAAATTATCCACTTCAAGAAAAAGTAAACAGGCCTTTCTATTCTCCTATGTCCATATGCCATGGGCTTCCTCAATGAACTTTTGTCCTTCAGTGCTAAGAAAGTTAGTCTAATAATTAGTTCTGCTTAATGTTAAGAATTTACTGAAGGGAGAAAGGGGCAAGAGAGTTACCCATGTTAATGCAAGAGTATGCCAGGCTCCAAATCTAAACCGTAAACTGACTGGTTATATGTCCTGTGCAGGATACAAGGGGCATCAAACATTCAGATCCAGCCTATGGTAGAAGCTGTATACTTACAAGTTGGGGTTCATGTCTGCTTAATAAACCCAGGAGCATAGGGAGCTGATAAGACAGAAGTGATAACATCTTTTCTTTTGACTCAAGCCTGTCCTGCGTGTTTTAAAAGTCTGTTCAATCTTTTTTAGAAAACAGAATGACCTATTTTCCAACTGTGCTTCAGAATGCCAAATGACTTATTTTTATACATGTAACTTATTGCTTATTTTTTAACTGTATAACTCAAAAATTAATACTCAGTTCTAAGCAGGCAACTGCTATTTATGCTCTAAGGTGACATTACTTGCTTAATTTTGTTCCCTGTACGTACTACTGGCCACTTTCTTTAAAATACACTCATTCTTCTCACCCAAAATAGTCTCTCAGAAGAAAATATGGGTACTCATGACATGAGAATATGTTTCAGCATTATTGTTAATCCATTTCCCCAAAATATTCCATGATGAAGGTCAAAGAAAAGAAAAGTTATGTTATAAATTAGTTAAAAAGAAGATAAAGTTAGAAATCTAAGACTGCTCAGTAAATTTGGTAAAAGCTAGAAAAAAAAGCAGGAAAAAGATTATGGAAGGGATAATTATTGGAAAGAGTAAGTAAATATGAAAAATATAGAAGTCAAACCGGGAAAGAGGAAAATACGAAGGTTAGAAGGTTTAGTGTTCTACAACATTTTACAAATGTCTATATAATATTTGGACACTAAGTATACCTTACTTTAGAAAAGTGTTTTTCACAGAAACCAGTATTTTCAAAGTACCAGGAAAGCTTTAAAACCAACCAACCAAAAACAAAAACAAACCCTCCTTTGAAGCCTTTTCAAAGTGTACTTTTTGTAATACAAATAGCCAATTCCTAATTTAACTGCTCTAAAATTTCGGATTTTATAACAGATTTTCATAAACTAAGGTGCACATGTAAAATGTCATCATTTAGAAAGAGTAATCTGAAATTTGGTATTACACGTGAAAATAATAACCCTTCAGTAAAACTCTCAAGTACACCTTGGAATCACTATAACTAAGTAAATAAGTATTCCTTTATCACTATAGGCTGGTTAGAAAATAACTGGTAAATCTTTATATGAGACGTAAAGCATAGGCCCTTACGAATTCATTATCAAAACAGTTTAAGTGGGCACACAGATACTTATGACTCATCCTGTACTAAAAATTCCCTTTTCCCTTCCATAGTTCCTTTATACGGTACTATCATTATTACAGAACTATTATGATAGTTATATAGCTCCATCTATTATAGAGAATAGACTGAAGTTGTCAACTAAGTCTCAAAGCGCAGGAAAAGTAGTCAACAATTACAATAGAACAGAATAGAACTACTTAAATAACAAAAAGACCAAAATAAATAATTTTCTAATTCACTGTTCAAGTAGTTTAGGTTGAAGCTTTCTGGGCAGTTAGCATAGACAGATATAGCATATTAAAGGATACTAATGCAAATTATATACAATAATTTTCTATTCCCTATAAATGGTAGGAGTCCCCAGCATATTAATAACATTTCCAAAACAAATTAGTATGCAGTGTAATAGTAGCTGCTACCAGAATGGGTTTCTCCATCCTACCTCACCCTATCCCATGGAGACAACTTCACAGATACTATCTCCAATTAGTTCACTCATTCAATTTTACCTATAATTCAGCCTATTTAAAAAATTTAAAGAACCTGACAAGCAGAAAGCACAAAAAATTGGGTTAAAGAAAAAGAATTTTATGTCTGTCAGTAACTTAATTTTGAGGGAAAAAGCCTACTCTGTTATTACTACTTCTCTGAAATCATTTGAACTAAAATTAAGACCTGTAAAAACAATAAACTGATTACAATTTCAGAGTTTACAAACAAGTAGGAAGATACACATTATTTAAAAGTTTACGACAATAACACATAGCAACATTTTTTCTCAGTTTTATCCCTTTATACTAAGTGCTTTTTCCTATGTACATCTTCTAATTGAAACATCACACATGTAACAAATTAAAAGATAAGCCAAAGAAATAAGTTTTGTATTTACAATTGCTATTTCATTATGAAATGAACATAAACAATATGGAATTTTAGATTTCATCTTTAAAATGAAGTATTTTTTACCAAAAGGTAGTACTTAAATAGAGTAATCTAAAGACCTTGGAGATCTGTCCAAGA
Organism: Symphalangus syndactylus; assembly: GCF_028878055.3. Lineage (NCBI taxonomy): Eukaryota > Metazoa > Chordata > Mammalia > Primates > Hylobatidae > Symphalangus > Symphalangus syndactylus. The sequence goes on from NC_072430.2 coordinate 74,969,691, forward strand.
ATCATTCCTCCACTATAGGGACATGGTATATCACCATCTCAAGATTTTTAAGTTGACACAAGATAAAGGAATGTTACTTTAATATACTCAACATAAAAATGTAATTTTGGCCGGGCGCGACAGCTCATGCCTGTAATCCCAGCACTTTGGGAGGCCAAGGCGGGTGGATCACACGAAGCCAGGAGTTTGAGACCAGCCTGGCGAACACGGCGAAACTCTCACTCTACTAAAAATACAAAAATTAGCCAGGTGTGGTGGTGCATGCCTGTAATCCCAGCTACTCAGGAGGCTGAAGCACGAAAATCGCTTGAACCAGGGAGGTGGAGGTTGCACTGAGCTTAGATTGTGCTGATGCACTCCAGCCTGAGTGACATTGAGACTGTTTCAAAAAATAAAAATAATAATAAAATAAAGTAACTTTAATGCATCTCTTTTTAATCTAAAATTTTTAATTTGAAATCTTACTCTCTTAAATTTTGGCTTTTAAAATAAGTGACTTATAACACAACTTCCCACAAATTCTGGTAGCAAATTGAACTAAAAATGCAGCAAATGTTTCACATACCTTTTTGAGATGTCCTAGTCTAAGTTTGAAAATTTCTTCCTGTTCATGATATTCTGCCAAAGTCAACCTGTCAAAAATGAAATTTTAATTCTACATATTGAGATTAACACTTAGTTTATTAACAACTAGCAAAATATAAAAATCAAGTGGAAATACTAAAATGTGGGCAACTTTAAGCCCAAAATGTATGAGCCAAAAATCCTTTGAGATATTCTTCAGAATATATTTAACACTTTTAGATGAAACAGTTAACTAATTCCACAATGATTTAATGAGTACCATTTATCAAGTGATGTTCTAGAATTTATATCCTAAGGATACAGTGAAAAACAAGAGAATTTCTCCTTACATATTAGTTTGAGCTTACACTCTATAGTGGAAGTAAGCAAGCATAAAAAAACACATGTGATGAAATAAATAAGTTTAAGTAACAGTAAGTGTCATGAAGAAGGCAAAAAAGGATGGTATGGTAATGACTAATTGCATTATGTTAATTTGGACTGGGTGTTAGGGAGGTGACCTTCATCTAAATAACAAAAAGACAACCATGAGAGGACTCTGGGGAGTATATTCTAAACATGAGTTACAGAAAGTTCAAAACTCTAAGATGAAAATAGTCTTGGCATATAAATAGAAGAGAAAAAAATGGGAGTAAATCAGATGTAGTCAAAAGGGTTGTGAGTAGTAGGAGAAGCAAGCTGGGGAGACATACTATGTATAGATTTGCAGGCAAAGTAAAGAATTTCAGTTTTACTCTAAGAGTAATGGGAAATCACTGCAAAGGGAGTCAGTCCAGTTTGGGCAGTTTTTAAAAAGAGGAAAAAAACAAAGACATTTTTCCTTTCCCTGCTTCAGTGTGTTGGGAGTAAATAAGCAAGATTAAAAAATGCTAAAACTTTAGTCAAAGTACTAAATTCTGGCCAGGTACAGTGGCTCATGCCTATAATCCCAGCACTCTGGGAGGCTGAGGCAGGTGGATCACTGGAGCCCAGGAATTCCAGACCAGCCTGGGCAACATAGCAAAACCCCGTCTCAATCTCCCTCACCCCCAAAAAAGCACTAAATTCTTATACTCCAAATATAGACATAGGGTCTTGCTTTGGTGTCCAGGTTGAATTTGAACCCCTGGGCTCAGGTGACTCTCCTGCCTCAGTGTCCCAAGTAGCTGGGAGTACAGGTGTCCACCACCATGCCTAGCTACTTCAAAATCTTACTAAAAATAGATACAGGACTTTAAGTCTTGAAAGTGCTTCATGGTTATCTTATTATTTCAAATATTCTTACCTAACTTTGAAAAATAATCAGTTTAATATATGCAGAACCATAGCAAGACTTACTAGGGTCTCGCTCTGTTGCCCAGGCTGGAGTGCAGTGGCCACGATCTTGGCTCACTGCACCTCCACCTCCCAAATTCAAGTGATTCTCCTACCTCAGCCTCCAGAGTAGCTGAGACTACAGGCATATGCCACCATGCCTAGCTAAGTTTTGTATTTTTAGTAGAGACAGAATTTTGCCATGTTGGCCAAGCTGGTCTTGAATGCCTGGCTTCAAGTGATCCACTGACCTCAGCCTCCCAAAGTGCTGGGATTACAAGTGTGAGCCACCACAAACGGCCCATACCCCAGCTTTAAAAGAATAGCTCTTATCTATCATATTCAAGCCCTTGTTTGTTAATTTACTTATGTGTTCTGAGGTTATTTCATTAAGCTCCTAACTCAGGTGTGATCTGTTTGGTTTCAGTCCCTCAGCAACATTTAGTATAAATGCCATTTCCCTTTAGCTAGATGCTAATTGAATTTACTAATTCTAAAAAAGCAGTATTCAAAGGAAATAAACAAAAACAAGAAATTCAGTTAGTATTCCACCCGCAACATCTTAAGAGCCAAAAAAAAATTAACATTTTAAATTAAATCTCTCTACCCAGTCTTAGGGTGACACAACTACTGGATTTTATTACACTGAATATAACAATAGTTGATAGCTGTAGCAGTTGCTTATAGTAAATTTAGAGAATTAAATGTTGGAGTGTGAATGTAGATAAAGTGAGAGAGGGAAGAGGAGGAATGTGATACTAAAGAAAATGAGGTTCGAAAACTAAAATGTATAATATCTCAACTAATCTAGAAAAGATGTAGGAATGTTAGCAAAAAGCTTCTGGGTATGGGTACAGGTTTATGCCACTGGTGGAAGTTTGCCTGCATAACAGTATATCATAAATTCATATTCTTAAAGTATAGTTTTAGGTCCACTAGTAGGCCATAGGATGGGCTCATAACTAATTTTTAAAAGATATTTAAATTTGTTTTGTTTCTATATAGAAATTCTGTACTTTGATTTTTACTGAATTACAAAACAGCTAAAATTTGGCATATCTTAAACCAAAAATAGTACATGACTTGAGTTACTTGAAATTTTTGTCCTACCAAGAGGTTTGGCTATCATGTATAACTGCAAAGCTCCTACACATGCACATGGCTAGACTTTGTGCAATTTAGGAGAAATGGTATTTTGTTGTTGTGTGTTGTTAGGCTACTCACTTTCCAGGGCAGTGATTCTTACCATTTTACAATCATTAAAAAAAAAAACAACAAAAAAAAAAACTGAAGGAAGTTATAAATACTCTCTCCAGAAAATTTTACATATATATAATTTTGGGACTCACAAATCTCAGTAAGAGTTCCTCTACCAAGGTCTTGTCTTGCCAGTTAGAATGCAAACCCCCAAGTGACAAAAGAGTCATTTCTTACATTTTCTCTCCATCTTCCTACTAGGAAGTATTAGGGATTATTAATACCTGACACATTGTAGCTTCTTCGATAATCTCTGTTGTCCATTTGTATTAATCACAAACGCTTTTAAAGAAATCTACGTATTTAGATAAAAGAAACTGGGAACAACCTTCTTTAAAGAAACAGGATTTTAGACACAGAATGAAAAGAGCTAAGCTAGGATAATGTTCACATCAGTGGCTTTTAATTATCAATACTTTTATGTGTGTAAGATGCTTTTAAAAGAACCTGCTCTCTCAAACAATTCAGTCGGTTAAATTACTTAGCAAATCTTTTATTCATAGATAAGGCAAAGATATAGTCCATCTCTTCCCATAGACTCATATCTGATAGCTAAATTATTAATATTATTACACAAACATAAAAATATTTTATTATGCACACATAACAATGTATTATTTTTATTATGCACACATAATATTTAAAAAGTTAACAAATTTAAACCCCAAACATAAGACTTGACTCCTGATAATCTTCCATACTAAGTCTGAGTAAATGAAAATTTTAATTTTAAAAGTGTTCTAAAATAGTTTAACAGAAATATGGGGTGACAGTATTTTAAAAAGTTAGTACAAATAACAAAAACAGGGAATACTCATTTTAAACAAATTTGGTATTCAATGTCTTAAAGACATTCTGTTTAAGCAGAGAATTAACCTGAAGCCTCAAAGAACACGAGCTATGGTAAATAGACTGTTGGAGGCACTTAAACAAAAATTAGCCAGATGTGGTGGTGCACGCCTGTAGTCCCGGCTACTCAGGAGGCCGAGGCATGAGAATCACTTCAACCTGGGAGGCAGAGGTTGCAGTGAGCTGAGACTGTGTCACTGCACTCCAGCCTCGGCGACAGAGCAAGAAAAGAAAAGAACAACAACAACAACAACAAAAGGCAACAACAACCCAGGCAAACTAACATCACAGTTAATGGTGAAAATGGAAAGTTTTTCTCCTAATATCAGGAAAAAGACAAGGACATCTACTTTCATGACCACTAATCAATATTGCACTGGAAGTCCTACCAGAGCAATCAGGTAAGGAAAAGAAATGAAATGCATCTAAATTGTAAGCTAAGAAATAAAACTATATTTGCAGATGACATGCCTCTATATTTAGAAAATCCCCAAAAAATGCACAAGAAAAAAAATCACTGGAACAATAAATAAATTTGGCAAAGCTGCAGGGTATGAGAGCAATGCACAAAAATCAGTTACTTCTATACACCAGCAATGAACAACCTGAAAAGGATATTAAGGAAGCTATTACATTTACAATAGCATCCAAAAGAATATAATACCTAGGAATAAATTTAACCCAGGAGGTGAACGACTTGCCTACTAAAAACTACAAAATATTGCTAAGGAGTTCAAAAAGAGTTAATTAAATGAAAAGATATCCTATGTCCACAGACTGGAGACTTTCAAAAAGTATGGTACCACCAATAAGAATACACATATATACCTATGAAATAGATTTGAATTCAGAAATAAACCCAAAAATCTATGGCCAGTTGATTTTTGACAAGAGCACCAAGACCACTCAATGAGGAAAGAATAATCTCTTCAACAAATGATGCTGGGACAACTAGGGAACCACATGCAAAATAATGAAGCAGGACCCTACCTCACTCTATGTACAAAAATTAACTAAAAATGCATGAATGACCTAAATATAGGAACTAAAACTATTAGAAGACAATACAGGAGGCTGGGTACGGTGGCTCATGCTCACTTTTGGAAGCTGAGGCAGGTGGATCACTTGAGGCCAGGAGTTCAAAACCAGCCTGGCCAACATAGTGAAACTCTGTCTACTAAAAATACAAAAATTAGCCAGGCGTGGTGGTGGGCACCTGTAATCCCAGATACTTGGGAGGTTGAGACGGGAGAATCGCTTAAACACGGGAGGCAGAGGTTGCAGTGAGCTGAGATCGCGCCACTGCACTTCAGCCTGGGTGACAGCGCGAGACCCTGTGTCGAAACAAAACAAAACAAAGGGAAGACAATGCAGGGGTAAATCTTCATGACTATAAGTTTGGCAATAAATTCTTAGATTTGTCACCAAAAGCATAAACAACAACAGTAACAAAAATCAACAAAATACATTTCATAAAAATTAAAAACCTTAAAAATTAAAACAATTGAATTCATGGAGATAGAGAGTAGGATGATGGTTACTAGAGGCTGGGAAGGACTGTGGGGAAGGGGGCAAAAGGTCAGGTTGGTTAATGGGTGCAAAAACATTTGGTAACACAAGAGGATGACAACAGTCAACAAAAATATATTGTACATTTAAAATAACCAAAAGAGTATAACTGGGATGTTTATAACAAAGAAATGATAAATGCCTGAGGTCATGGATACCCCATTTACCCTGATGTGATTATTACACATTGTATGCCTGTATCATAATATATCATGTACCCCACACATTGGTTGGTGCAAAAGTAATTGCAGTTTTTGCCATTGAAAGTAGGCAAACACCACAATTATTTTTGCACCAACCTAATACTATGTACCCATAAAAATAAAAAACTTCTGTACATCAAAGGATATTATCAAAAAAGTAAAAGACAACTTACAGAATAGCAGAAAATACCTGCAAATCATATATCTGTTAAGGGTTTAGTATCCAGAATATATTTAAAAAAAAAAAAAAAACCTCCCACAACAACAAAACAACAAACAGTCTGGTGAAAAAATGAGCAAAAGACTTGAATAGACATTTCTCCAAACAAGATATACAAAGATGAGCAAACACATTAAAAGATGTTCAACAACATTAAGTCATTAGGGAAATGCAAATCAAAATTACGGTGAGATATCACTTTACACCCACTAGGATGGTTACGATTTTTAAAATGGGAAAGTAAAAAGTATTGTCAAGGATGTAGAAAAATAGGGATAATTGTCATGCTGGTGGGAATGTAAAACGGTGCAGACTGGAAAATAAGCAGTTCTTGAACAAGTTAAGACACAGAATTACCATAATACTCAGTACTAGACAGATAAAGAAAACAAAACAAGCCCGCACAGAAACCTGTAGACAGGTGTTTCTAGCAGAACTATTTATAATAACCAAAGGTGGAAACAACCTAAATGTCCATCAATGAATGAGTGAACAAATTGTGCATAATCACACAACGAAATATTGTTCAGCCATAAAAAGAATGAAGTCCTGATACATGCTACAACATGAATATACCTTGAAAACTTATACTAAGTAAAAGCCAGACACAAAAGGTCACATAAGGTATGAGTCATTTTATATAAAACATTCAGAAGCTGCAAATACACAGAGAAAGAAAACTGATTATTTGCTACTGGAGGTGAGAAGAGAAAGGGCTAGGGAGTGATTATTTAATGTGCACAGTGTTCCTCTGGGTTAAGGGAACAGTTTTGAAACGAGAGAAGTGATGGTACACAACACTGTGAATGTACTAAATGCCACTGAACTGTACCTTTTTAAATGGTTATTTGTATGTTACATGAATTTAACCTCAATTAAAAAATGTTATCACTAGGAAAAAAAAATAGGTGATTGTGGGAGGGATGAAACTAGTCTTCCTTTGAAGAGTCCAAACGTTTACAACGTAACAGAAATCGAAGTGCAATTACTTATACTTAGCATAAGTATAATAGCTGATATGGTTTGGCTGTGTCCGCACCCAAATCTCATCTTGAATTCCCATGTGATGTGGGAGGGACCTGGTGGGAGGTAACTGAATCATGGGGGCAGGTCTTTCCCATGCTGTTCTCATGATAGTGAGCAAGTCTCACAAGATCTGATGGCTTTAAAAAGGGGAGTTTCCGGCCGGGCTTGGTGGCTCATGCCTGTAATCCCAGCACTTTGGGAGGCCGAGGAAGGCGGATCACCTGAGATCAGGAGTTCCAGACCAACCTGCCCAACATGGTGAAACCTCGTCTCTACTAAAAATACAAAAAATTAGCCGGGCATAGTGGCAGGCACCTGTAATCCCAGCTACTCAGGAGGCTGAGGCAGGAGAATTGCTTGAACCTGGGAGGCGGAGGTTGCAGTGAGCCGAGATCTTGACACTGTACTCCAGCCTGGGCACAAGAGCAAAACTCCATCTCAAAAAAAAAAGGGGGGGTGGGGGGAGTTCCCCTACACAAGCACTCTTCTCTTGTCTGCCACCATGTGAGACGTGGCTTTCACCTTCTGCAATGATTGTGAGGCCTCCTCAACCACGCAGAACTGTTAAGTCCATTAAACCTCTTTCTTTTGTAACTTGCCCAGTCTCGGGTATGTCTTTATCAGCAGCGTGAAAGCGAACTAATACAATGACTTATATACCAAGTACTACTGTGATATGCAAAATAATGGCCAAAGACTTCCATATCCTAATCCTTGAAACATGTCAATATGTCAGGTTATAAAGAATAGGAAAATTAAGCGTAGCAGGTGAAATTAAGGTTGCTCATCAGCTGACAGTAAAACAGGGAGTTATTCTGCATTACCCATGTGTGCCCAGGGGGAAGGGGCGGCAGTGTCAGAATCAGAGTAATGTGACAGGTGAGACACTTGACTGGCCGCTGCTGGCTATGAAGATGGAAGGGGATCATAAACCAAAAAATGTGGGCAGCTTCTAGAAGCTGGAAAAGGCAAGGAAATGGATTCTCTTCTAGAGTCTCTAGAAGTAACATAGCCCTGTTAACAATTTGATTTTAGCCCAGATGAAGCCCATTTCAGATCTGTGATCGCTAAAATGGTAAGGTAATATTTGTGTTGGTTAAAGCTAAGTTTGTGTGATTTGTTACAGCAGCCATAAGAAATTACTGCAGATATTCTTACCTGGAAGTAGAATGCTCCTTTAATAAATACCTAAAAACATGGAAGTGGCTTTGGAACTGGGCAGGGGACAGAGGCTAGAATTTTAAGAAGCATAATTTCTAAAGGCTGGGCGCAGTGGCTCACGCCTGTAATCCCAGCACTTTGGGAGGCCAAGGTGAGTGAATTGCTTGAGGTCAGGAGTTCGAGACCAGCCTGACCAGCATGGTGAAACCTTGTTTCTATTAAAAATACAAAAATTAGCCTGGCATGGTGGTAGATTCCTGTAAATCCCAGCTATTTGGGAGGCTGAGGCAGGAGAATCACTTGAACCCAGAGCGAGACTCTGTCTGCTACCCGCCCCCACCAAAAGCATAATTTCTAAAAAGTTTAAACAGATTGTTTGCAGGCTAAACTTCATCAAAAAGAAAGGATAACCTAGAGGACAGAACCCTGTGCCCAAAAGGCAGAAGCACAGAAGATCATCATAAAAGATTATTCCCAGACCTTGAATCCAAAAGGAGTTTGAATGGATTTTGAAATTCTGCAGGAATTTCCTTCCACTGCTTTTTGTTTTGAACAGAAATGTCTCTAAACTGTCATCAGATACCCGTCCTTCCATCATACTGTGGGAGGAGGTAACTTGCTTCTTGAGTTTCAGTTTCACAGATGAAGAAAAATTGTGTTTCAGGGTGGATTATACCCCAAGTCTCATTCATATCTGATTTATTTGATGAGAATTGGAACTTTGAGCTTATGGGATTTAGATGTGATGTTAGACTTTGTGCTGACACTGTAATGGGGATGTTGAGATAGGGTGAACCTACTCTGCGTGTGGAAAGGATGTGAATCTTTGGGGGTCAGTAAACAGAATAATGGTTTTCCCAAAAATGCCATATCCTAGTCTTTGAAAAAAGCTAGATTTAAATGGGATCACGGTTGCTCATCAGCTGATTTTAAGATAATTACTTTGAATAATACAGCTACGAATACACAGAGCACAGAAAAATATACATTCTATCTGCAGGAAACTAGTAAAAGTCACAGAAAAGGTAATATCTGAACTAAATTAAAAAGAAGCAACATCAGGAGGCCAGGAAGAAGAAATGGGGTGTTAAGAGGCATGATGGGCCTGGCGTGTTGGCTCACGCTTGTAATCCAAGCACTTTGGGAGGCTGAGGTGGGCAGATCACCTGAGGTCGGGAGTTTAAGGCCAGCCTGACCAACATGGAGAAACCCCATCTCTACTAAAAATACAAAAATTAGCCAGGCATAGTGGCGCATGGCTGTAGTCCCAGCTACTCGGGAGGCTGAGGCAGGAGAATCACTTGAACCCAGGAGGCGGAGGTTGCAGTGAGCCAAGGTCGTGCCATTGTACTCCAGCCTGGGCAACAAGAGTGAAACTCCGTCTCAAAAAAAAAAAAAAAACAGAGGCATGACGACCCAGGAATACAGCATGACAGCATGTAGATACTCAAGCAAAAGTAAAAAGGAATGCAAACTGCAGATTAAGGAAGTATCTTCTGCTTGTTTGCTAAGAGTTTTAGTCACAGATCAATGTTTAATTTTATCTAATTTTTAAAAAATTTTGGTATCTATTAAGATAGTCATGTGATTTTTCTATTTATGTGAAAAATTATATATATTTTTCTCATCTATAACCAATCTTGCACATCCAACATAAACCCAACTTGGTCTTCATAAATTAGCATTTTTATATATTATATGTTGTGTTTGTGTTACTATTTTATTGAAGATTTGTGCATTTATTTTCACAAGTGAGATTTGCCTGTAACTGTCATTCTTGTACAATCTTTGTTGAGTTTTGGTATCAAGATTATGTTGGCCTCAGAAAATAAGCGGGAAGCATATCTACCTTTTCTGTTCTTCAGAAAAGTTTGTAAAAGACTGGCACTATTTCATCCTTAAATGGCTGACAGAATTCTTAGATGCAGTCATTTGGACCTGCAGTTTTTCTCTGAATAAATGTTTAAATTACAGATTCACTTTATTTAATAGTGACAGAACTATGTGGATTTTGTTTCTTCTACTGTCAGTTTTGGTTCCACCGTATTTTTCTTTAAATTTGTCAACTTCACAAAGATTTCAAATTTAAGCAATTTATAATGTGTTGTTTCCTTTAAATATCTAGACACAGTAGTAATATTCCTTTTTTCATTCCTGGGGATGGCTGTGGTTTTTTAAAAATCAGTCATATCAATCTTATCAGGTTTTTTCCCCTACAAAAATTTTAACGCTATTTTTAAAAAACTAGTTTATTCTCTGTATTGTATGTGTGTTTCCTATATTAATTTCTGCTATCTTTTCCCTCTTCCTTCTTTGGTTAATTCTCTTGCTCATTTTCTTTCTAACTTATTGAAATAGATGCTTAGTTTGTAAAGTTTTAGTTTTTCTTCTTTTCTTACACACATAACTAAAGCTATAATTTTCTCTCTAGATACTGTTTCAGATACATTTTACCAATTTTGTTATGTAGCACTTTCACTAACATTCATTTCAAAATATTTTGAAATCTTCCATTTCAAAATTTTCTCTCATTTCCATTGGCACTTTTCCACTACCTTTTAGTTCCAGATTTCTAGCTAATTGCATTGTGGTCAGGGAACATACATAATGATTTCAATCATTTTCATCCTGGAGTTCTACCAATGACTAAGGGAGAAAGAATACCACTCTTACATAAACTTTCAATCCTGTGAAATTTGCCGAGGCTTGCTTTATAATCAATTTTTTTTATAGTCAATATTTTTAAAAGAACATGTATTCTGCAGATGTTGGGAGGTATTCTATATATGTCCATTGGTTCAAGTTTGCCAATCCCATTAATTTTGCATGCACTGGTGTGTTTTGTTTTGTAATGCTTTATTTTTATCTACATGTTCTATTTCTAAGAAATGTGTTTAAATCTCACACTATGATTTGTGGATCTGCCTATTATTAGTTTTTTATTTATTTTGAGGCCATGTTATCATATTTATATAAATTTAGATTATAGCTTCCTAGTGATTTCAACCTTTTATAACAACCACTTCATTTCTAATAATGTTTTCTGCCTTAAATTTTACTGTGTCTGATTTAATATAGCTTTCTTTTGGGTGGTGTTTGCCTATCTTTTCTAAACAGTTGTTTCAGTATGTCTTTTTTCCCTCTGGCGGCTTAAGAATTTTTTTCTCTTTGTCTTAATTTTCTGAAATTTCACTATGAAGTGTATAGATGAGCTTTGTTTTGTTTTGTTGTTTTGTTTTTTGAGACAGAGATCTCGCCCTGTCACCCAGGCTGGAGTGCAATGACATGCACATGGCTCACTGCAGCCTTGGCCTCCCAGGCTCAAGCGATCCTCCCACCTCAGCCCCTCAAGTAGCCGGAAGTACAGGCCCATGCCTGGCTAATTTTTGCATTTTTAGTAGAGATGCGTTTTTGCCATGTTGTCAAGGCTGGTCTTCAACTCCTGAGCTCAAGCGATCCACCCACCTCGGCCTCCTAAAGTGGTAGGATTACAGGTGTGAGCCACTGCACCCAGCCTCGATGAGTATTTCTTTTTATTCACATCCCCTGGAATTTGCTGGCCTTAATGAACCTGTAGACTGATCTTGTTCATCTGTTTTTGAAATACTCTTAGTTATCTCATCTCCAAATACTGCTTATGCTGCATTCAGGATTGTTTCTCTAAAGACTATCAGCTACCTTGTCAATAGTAATAATGTAAATCAGAAGACAATAAAAATAATCTCTTCAAGTAACTACCAACCCCAAATTCTAAAACCAGTAAAGATATCCAAAGAATGAAGGCAAAATAATTTTCAGACAAACAAAAACTGGTCACTACCAACAGACCCCTTTGTAATTTTCCTTTACAAAGGAAAATTTGTAAAGGGTATTCTTGGCAGAAAAGTCTTGTGAGAGGTGTAGAAATAAGTAAAGAGCAAAAAATAAATAAATATGTGGATAAAGTCCATATGAACACTGACTATTCAAGACAATAATGATGTCCTATAGGTAGACGTGTGTATATATGTGTGTCTGAGTATAGAAACATGCTCATACTGTAATAGAGAAAAAGAATAAAATAAACAAAAACTGGTCAATGCAATAAAAGGTGAGAAAAAAAGAAAAAAGGGGGAGACTAAGTAGGATAAACAGAAGCATAAAGAAAGACCAAATTTAAGCCTCAATAAGTAATTACATGAATTGAAAAATAGATTAAATTCTCCAATGAAAGGAAGATTTTTCAGACAGGATTTTTAAAAAAATCAGTTATACATTTCTCAAAACCCACAGAAGCTACAACATCAACAGTGAACTCTAATGTAACTTTGGATGATAACGATGTGTCTATGCAGGTAACGTATGTGCCACTGTGGTGTGGGATGTCGCCAGTAGAAGAGAATGTACCTGTGTGGGGACAGGGGTTAGGTATATAGGAACTCTGTACTTTCTGCTCAATTCTGCTGTACTACTGCCCTCCTCCTCCTCTAAAAAATAAGTTCATTAATTTTAAAAAGAGGTAAGTAGTCTACTAATAACTTAATGTTATACAAAATATATATATATATATATATATATATATTTTTTTTTTTTTTTTGAGACAGGGTCTTCCTCTGTTGCTCAGGCTGGAGTGGAGTGCAGTGATGCAATCACAGCTCACTGCAGCCTTGACCTCCCCAGCTCAAGCAATTCTCCCGCCTCAGCCTCGTGAGAAGCTGGGACTATAGGTACATACCACCATGTCTGGCTAATTTTTTATTTTTTGGTAAAGATGGGGTCCTGCTATGTTGCCCAGGCTCGTCTCAAACTCCTAGGCTCAAGTGATCCTCCCGCCTCAGCTTCCCAAAGTGCTGGGATTACAGGCCTGAGCCACCACGCCCAGCCTGAAATACATTCTTAATTTAAAATTAAAGCTATAATGGAAAAGCAATGACCTCTCAAACTTCAATAATATATGAGGTAAAATATTACTTACTCTTAACTTTGCAGTCATCCTCTGTGAAACATGCAACATGTAAGTCTAACAGATACAACCAAAGCTTAATTTGAAATACATTTTAAGTAAAAATCTTGGTTAAAATGTATTAATAAAGGAAAATCAATGCAAGTGTCATCAGACTTTATCTAGAGATAGTATTAACTATCCAAACTATTTATTCTGAATAAAAAGTCTTTGTAACTAAAATTACAAGTTATTACCTAAAAAACTGACTCTTGCTAATAGTTAAAAATAAATTATGAACCAAAAACCATGCCAAGTACATGCATTACCTCCTACCATCTTTTCAACAGTATAATGTAGATACTTTCACAAGAAAATGGAGATTCAAAGTAGTAAAATAACTTACTAAAAATAATCCGGGAGAGTTAAGTTTGGAATCCACATCTGTTTGACTACAGAACCTAAAGTCCTACCCACCACATCTGGATTCCCCACCCCTGGGCCTCAGACCCGTACTGTCCATGGCCTGTTAGGCCGCATAACAGGTGGTGAGCGGCGGGCCAGCAGGCATTACCACCTGAACTCCATCCACCTCCTGTCAGACCAGCAGTGGCATTAGATTCTCATAGGAACACAAATCCTATTGTGAACTGCGCATGCAAGGGATCTAGGTTGTATGCTCCTTATGAAAATCCAATGCCTGATTATCTGAGGTGGAACAGTTTCATCCCAAAACCATCCCCCAGCCCCCACCTCGGTCCATGAAAACACTGTCTTCCACAAAGCTGGTCCCTGATGCCAAAAGGTTGGGGACTACTATACTACATAATGGTAACTTCATTTTCTATGTTAATTTCTTGATAGACAATTGATAACTAAAGATTCATAACTTGTCCCCTAATTATACTAGATATTATGCACACAAGCCAAAGCCATTTTTCTTAAACAATAATTCAAAAGAAGTTTTAAAAGATAGTTTGCCAAGTAGAGATGTGACATTTTGTGTTAAAAAAGCATTATTCACACTGCAGTATATATGAATCAAAGTGCTTCTGTGGCCTTTTGCCCTATTTAAACCTATAATTTGTTTAAGAATGCAATCAAATTGCTATGTAGTACCCATCACTTCATTTGCCACAGAGTTAGTTTTAGGTCAACATATGGAATAAAATGGGATAGAAACAAGAGAAGACTATGACTATTAGACTATAATTAAAGCTGTTAGCATCTTGGAAGACAACTAGTAAACAAAATACCTGTGACAAACCAGAAAGATGATCTATCAAAAAGAAAATGAAATTCGATCAAATGTGTTTTTTCTGTTTTTTTCCCTTTGAGGCCGGGTCTCACTGTCACCCAGGCTGGAGTGCAGTGGAGTGATCATAGCTCACTGTAAACTCAAACTCCTGGGCTCAAGAGATCCTCCTGCCTCAGCCTTCTGAGTAGGTGGGACTACAGGGACATGCCACCACATCTGGCTATTTTTTTTTTTTTATTTTTGTAGGGATAGGGTCTTGCTCTGTTGCCCAGGCTAGTCTCAAAATTCCTGACCTCAGTGATCTTTCCATCTTGGCCTTCCAAAGCAGTGGATTACAGGCATGAGTCACTGCACCCAGCCTAAATGCTTATGTATTGTAATTTATTATTGACCACTTTCCATCCACCAAACACTGTGCTAGGCATTGGGACTACAGAGATGAAACAGTGAAATAAATGCTACAATACATACAAGTATGCACAAAATATCATGGCACCTAACATGAGAGGCAATAGGAGAAACTGGCCAAAAAAAAAAAAAAAAGGGTGAGAGAGAACTTCCTTTTGAAGATAGCATTTAAGCCAAGTCTTAAAGGATAAACAGGAAATGAGACAAATGAAGAAGGGTAAGGAACAAGATAAAAGTCACAGAAGCAAGAAAGCACAGTCCATTTAGGGAACTGAAAAAGTTTAACTTAAGATATACATAGGGCAAATGCTGGAGAATGAGGCTAAAGTAAGAAATAAGGTTTACATAAAGGGTCTTCATGTGGGTGAATTTTATCTAGAAAGCCACTGACAGAGATTAAACATGGTGAGACATGAAAAATAGTAATCTAGGTTAAAAAAAAAAACCAAGGTCCTATACTAAGACAGTGACCGTGAAAATGAAGAATGGCGCAAACATGAAAATGTTATGGAAACAGACACAGAGAATGAGGGAAAGGGAAACATTAAGATGACAGGCAGATTCCTAGTGTCATTACCTGAGTGGACATTGATGCTGTGACTGAAGAGAGACAGGGTACTTACTATGGTGATACCTCAAAGTAATAAATAACTCCCATCTTTCATGTATTAAAGAAAAGCTTTCAGGAGGAAGCAATAACTACCATGTGACTTAAAAGATTAACAGAAATTAAGACAATGGGGAAGAGTCTGAATGTTGGCAGTGAAGTAGAAGTACTGAATGATGGCAACGATGAGGCTAGATAACGAAGAAGGAGCCAGATCAAAAGTGCTTTATAAGCCATATTAGGACTATTGGGTTATATCATTCAAGTACTGGAGAGCTTTGTTAGGGTTAAAGGGAAGAGAATGAAAGGCTCACGTTTTTATTTCAGAAAAATGACTCTACAACATGAAAATAGACTGCAGGAAGAGACCAAAATTGAAGCGAGAAGAGGGAGAGATTATAAACATAACCCAAGTAAAAGACAGCATTAACTTGAGTTAGAATGAATGGTGTTAGTGGGAACTTGCATAAAGGATGAGTGGACGTATCTGGTATCTAGCAGGACTGGGTATCTACAGGGTAGAGTTAAAGCTAACACATACTTCCCTTTTTTATTCTTTTAAAGAAATAGAGACAAGGTCTCACTATGTTGGCCAGGCTGGTCTCAAACTCCTGGACTCAAGCGATCCTCCTACCACAGCCTTCCAAAGCACTGGGATTACAGTGTGAGACATCCCACCCAGCCCACACTTTCTTTTAATACAATCACCCACCAAGTCAGTCATTCACCTAGGTTTTGGTTTTTTCTTAAACAAATTTACTAACTTGCAAAAAGTAAGTTCCTTTAAAAAATTAATGACAGTCAAAATGTTTTAACTGTAACTTACAACAGCTCAAGAAAATTAAGAAAGGCTTTAAGAAGAAAGTACATTTTGAGATGGACTTTGAAGGATTAATACTATCACCATCTAATCACTAATGGATTAAGAAAAAATCAACAAAATCTGGCCAGGTGCAATGGCTCATGCGTGTGATCCCAGCACTTTCGGAAGCCAAGGTAAAGAGGACAGCTTGAGCCCAGGAGTTCAAGACAAGCCTGGACAACATGGGGAGACTCCATCTCTTCAAAAAAATAAAAAATAAAAATAAATAAAATCTGTACTTAAAATGTTAAAGGTGACAACTAGAATTCTTACATGTGAGAGGATGGTAGTGGTAGTGCCACTCACTAACAGAACACAGAAAAGGGGCAAGGTATGTGTGTGTAAAGACAGACTGAATGGGAAATATAACAGTAAATACAAGGTTTTGTTTGTTTTTAGTAAATATAGTTTTGAACAGGCTGCATTAGAAGTTCCTGTGAGACATTTAAGTACTGATAGCAACTAAGCAGGATATGATATTCAAGATTGAGACAGAAGTATCTGATACTCAAGAGAGAAAAGTGGGCTGGAGATGGTAATTTTGATGTCAGCAGGATGTATATGGTAACCGAAACCCTAAGAGTAGATGCTACTTAAGGAGAATACACAGAGTGAGAAATGTGATGGCCTAGGACATATCCCTAAAAGTCATCTACATTTTACAGATTGGTAAGTAAATGAAAGAGACTGAGAAGATGCAGCCGGATGAGTTAAAATGGAAACTTGAGTATCTTCAAAACTAAGAGAGTCTTTTTGGAAAAAAATAAGTCAACAATATTCAGTGCTGCCACATAAGTTAAAGACCCAAATGTTACAGCATTTAGCATCAGGAAGATAACCTTAAGAACAATTTCAGTTAAGAAAGGGAGACTGGAAGACAAGGCAGAAGAGACTACAAGGACAGGCAACTCTTTCAAGAAGCCTAGTTATGAAGAGGACATACAGAATATAGAGACTAAAGGGATTTGTAATTGAGGCAGAGTTTTTTAATGGTTTTGCTTACATGTTTTCTGAAGGGAAGTAATAAGTAGAGCACAAAGGAGGTATCAACAGAAGAGGTTCCTGATACAGCTGCGGATGGGATTCAAAGCATGGATGACAGACAATCTTTCAATAGAGGAGAAAAGAATACATGACATACAAGACATTAGAGGGTATATGTATTTTCTCTTTTCTTTTTTTTGAGACAGTCTCACTCTTGTCCCCCAGGCAAGATCTTGGCTCACTGCAACCTCCGCCTCTCGAGTTCAAGCAATTCTCCTGCCTCAGCCTCCTGCGAAGCCAGAATTACAAGTGCCTGACACCATGCCCGGCTAATTGTTGTATTTTTAGTAGAGACGGGGTTTCACCATGTTGGCCAGGCTGGTCTCGAATTCCTGACCTCAGGTGATCCGCCCACCTTGGCCTCCCAAAGTGCTGGGATTACAGGCATAAGCCACCGTGCCCAGCCTATGTATTTTCTACTTGCGTGAGTTTACATAAGTTCTTCTAGAACAGAAAATTTATATAAGTTTGGATACATCTGTATACTGAAATTTTAACAATGGTGTTCTCTGTGAAATGGGATCACAGTCTATATTATTTTATTATTCTTGTCCTATTTTCCAAATTTTCTTCTAAAAAATGTCTTTGTCCTTTAAATTATAAAGAATAATTCATTAACAAAGAAAATCCAGAAAACAAAGAAACACAGAAAGGGAAAAACAATACCTATAACCCACTAATGAACTGCTTTCACAGGTTGAGAAAACATATAAATGGCAGTTACATTACTTCATTCTCTCAAAGGAATGTGAATGGAAACTTTGAATTAGAATAACCCAAAACTTTTAATTGATTCTTAACCGATTCAGACACAGAAGAAAGGGTGAATTCTGGTAACCTCTTAGCTACCTCAGTCTCTGTTTTAAAAGAGAATTGTTAAATCTCTGCTTAAAAAGGTAGAATGCAGATATTTGGGGCTATTAATTTAGAGCTAGATTTTCAATACTGCCTTCCTTCCTGGTCATAATCATTTTTGCTATCTAAGTATTAATTATAAATAACATCCATTAGTAACATTCATGCTCACTGGCAACAATTTTAAAAAAGAAAAATTTTAAATGGAGGCTTACAGTTGTGGTAAATTTGGTCTAACAAAGGGATCATTCTCTGCTCCATTGACTGCTTTGTTTTTCCTTTGTTTTGGTTCAGAATTGGTAGAGGGTGCCTGAGAATTATTAGCTGTGGGAGGTTTGCGTTTGGCTAGAAGTTTCCTTTGCCTTTCAATATCTTCCCTTTGCTGATTCACCCATTCTTGTTGCCTGTGTAAAAATAAACAAATAAAACCATATTAACCTTCCATTACTTTTCAAGGCTAAAATTGGAAAAAAAAACGCATAAGAAACATGAAAAACCATATAATATACATTCGTAACCTTTTGGTTCCGCTCTTGTGAACCAAATTGTACTTATCCTTCAGGTCTCATTTGAAAGAATTTTTTTAAGTGAGGTGTTCTCTAAACCCCTAGATTAGGGAAAGATGTGTTGCCATATATAATTTCATCGGAATTTCTATCTCCCCACCTCACTCTTTCTAATAAATATCATTCCTATAGATACTTCATCAGAAAGTATCCAGTTAGATGACATCACTCCCTAAGAACAGAGATGGTGTCGATTTATACAGTATCCTGTTGTATCCCTAGTACCTAGTGTAGTGATCATCACTTACCTGTTGCTCAATAAATGTTTCTTGAATGAAATAAATGAGATAAAACAAT
Source organism: Symphalangus syndactylus (assembly GCF_028878055.3). Taxonomy (NCBI): domain Eukaryota; kingdom Metazoa; phylum Chordata; class Mammalia; order Primates; family Hylobatidae; genus Symphalangus; species Symphalangus syndactylus. Next base: position 74,988,672 of record NC_072430.2, read on the forward strand.
CCCCCAAACTATTAAAGTATGGGGTACATGTTACACATGCATCTCACCACAGTATTTGCACACAAATTTACAAAAGGCAAACATGAATTTAATATGAAGAGAGTTATTTTCTAAATCTACTTTTGTTAAAAAAATAGGTAATGGGAAGTTGGTGTTTTGAAATGAAACAAATTAAACTTAATGTAAGAAATTTATGAGAAAAATTTTTTTGATAATTTAAGGGAAAAAAGACAAGAAAATAGCAAGAAAAATTAGCATGGCTCTGAAAAATGGGAAAGTAACAAAAATAAAATTAATGCTTCCCATTCAAGAAACTGAAACAATTTTGCAAATAGCTCCCTAATTCTAAAAACTAATAGATACCATGTCTATTATTAAAATGTAGATTAGATATTTTAGCAGTTTGAGCAGAGAGTGAAGCTTTTTAAAACCAACTTATCATATAATACCTTAAGCTTATTCTAACAGTAACCATGTTCTCTTTCAGGTCACCTCACTATGCCAATAAAAAATTTTCAAATCCTACATGGTTACAATACTTAGAGCAAGTCAAATATTTCATGCCCTCCTCTCCCCAACCACTGACATCAACTAAAGGGTTCCTACTTTGCTAATGCAGAATTGACCTTACACACATCCCCTTCCCTATGGTTTTAGTGATAAAGTAGCAGAATATGATAGGAGTGAAAAAAATAAAGAAGAACCTAGGTAGAAGATTAAAAGAGTAGAGAAAAATCTCAAGAATAGCAAAGTGAGAACAAGACTTTACTCCAGTTTTCATTTAGAAGCAGGAATAAATTTCAATTTTTAATAAGTAAATCTTAAGGCTATTTTAGGGCACAATCAAGATGGTATAAATGCAAATAAGCAGTAATAATCCTAATGATTAAAATATTAATGGAAAGTAAAGAATTACTGGAATAGATATTAATAGCTGATTAAACAGGGATGACTATACAGTTTAGAGATTAATATTATTACTTTATTTCTCTTCTCATCTTCTAACCAGTCTGGGTTATATCACTGATTATAAACGACTTGATATACACACAGTAGGTCCCCAATAAATGCTTATTAGTGAAAGTCAGGACAAACAAGTAATTATTTTCTTTTTTGACAGTTATTTTTTGAGACAGAGTCTCACTCTGTTGCCCAGGCTGGAGTGCAGTGGCATGACCTCGGCTCACTGCAGCCTCCACCTCCCAGGTTCAAGCAATTCTCGTGCCTCAGCCTCCCGAGTAGCTAGGATTACAGGTGCACACCACCATGCCTGGCTAATTTTTGTATTTTCAGTACAGACAAGGTTTCACCCTGCTGGCCAGGCTGGTATCAAACTCTCAACCTCAGGTGATCCTCCCAAAGTGCTGGGATTACAGGCGTGAGCCACTGCACCTGGCCTCTATTTTGACAGTTAAGTGGAGAAATTGGAACTACTGGTAGAATTTATATCTTAGAACATTCGTATTAATTATATCACCATCTCTTTTATTCATTGCAGGACAATTGCCAGTCTGGGTTTAGTAGCAGAGCCTCTTGCTCATAAAACACTAAAAAATTATCTTCTGCTTTCCACTTTACTGTTGATATGTTAGTTCATGCTTTAATCACCTTTCATCTGGATACCCCTCCATCTTAACTACCAATAACATTCATCCTCTTTCTAATAATATTTTCACATTACCATCAGTTATTATTCTACAACTATCACTGTAGATATCATTCCAATCACGTACACTATATATGTAAACCTTTAAGAAGTCCCATTATCTGCAGAATTGAAACCCAAACTCTCTAATATCACAAGGACATTATCCTTTGTTTCACTGTGGTATAACTAGAACAGCTATGTTGAAGAAAAATTGAATAAATCTGCTGAGAGAGAAGGCCATTCTGTGGCAAGTCCTAGGAGGCAGTGTTTGAACAGCAATGTTGGTGTGATACCATGTGAAAGAAAGTTTTGCCTCTATTTCAAATAACTGGATACTCTGGAAAAGCTGATGTTCATGCCGGCATTACTCCCCATTTTCAGGTTTAACAAAATTTTCCACCAAAAAAGGAGTAGCATATTTAGCACTCCTTAACACATAAACAGCCAATAAATCCTTATCTACCACCGTCTGAACTCAAGAAAATATGGTAACTATAATTTCTCTGTTTTAAAGTTTGATCTGAAAAGCAACAGAAAACCAAATACCGCATGTTCTCATGTATAAGTGGGATCTAAACATTGGAGACACATGGACATAAAGATGAGAATGATAGAAACTGGCGGCTACAAAGATGAAGGAGGCAGAGACAGGGGCAAGGATTGAAAAACTACTGGGTACTATGCTCACTACCTGAGTGATGGGTTCAACTGTACCCCGAACCTCAGTATCATGCAATATACCCCTATAACAACCTGCACATATATTCTCTGAATCTAAAATAAAAGTTGAAATTGAAATAAATAATAAATAGAGTTTACCTCAGAAACGCTAAAGCCACATGTTCAGTTTAACTGATAAATGAGTTATTATATCTGAGGCAAAAGAGAAGTTTTTTTTCCTTAGGAATAGAGAGCAGGCAAGTGCTGAATATTAACACGTAAGGATTGGGGAATGGGAAAAAACTAAGTAGGAAAATCCTAGGAGATAAACACATACACAAATCCTCCAGTGAAAATCAAATTTTCAACAATTTCCCTCTCAAAATATCATCTGTAAAGCTAAAGGTTCAATTAATATTTCGGAAGGTCAGAATTAGAATAACATATTACATTCTATAGATGACTGCTGATTAATCAAGAAATTAGTAAGCTAAAACTGTAATACTCTTGGTTTCATATCCCTTTCAAATGTACTAAATTCTATGATTTCACAGTAGTGAGGAACTGGAGAGCATAATTACAAATCTATAATCTTTTAAAGTAATGAAAACCCAAACGAATACTAAAAACTTATAAATGTTAAGAATGACTAACTTCACAAGATTCTGAAATGCAAAACCATCTGTCCATTGTTCAGTAAATGAAGCCCCATGTCTAACTGTTGTAAAGTGCCCGAGGCGTAATCGATCTTGCATACTCTTCTCTCTGCTTGACAGTTTTTCTTGTGTACTCTGAAAAGAGGAGAAAAAAAAAATCATCAATTTTATTCATTAATTTATAAGAGCATACAAAGCAAAAGGGGTCTAATGAAGGGAAAGCGAAAATTTACCCAACTTTTAGCCTACCTTTTCAATAAGAAGTTTCTTGCTCATTGATATGCACTTATTTAATCGTTCTTTGTATTTTTCAAGTAATTTTTGTTGTTCATCTATTTGCCGTCTGAGATCACAGTTAGCCTATGACATAAGTAGAAAATGCAAGAGGTCTAGACTGGGGAATATGAAAAGCTTAGAAATAGTTTTAATGTTCTAAATAAATTATATACAGATAGGACTAATAATATTAAATATCTGAGTATGATACAAGAAAAAAAAAGCCTACTTAACCATGAGATAATACTGTTAAATATTACTTAAGTGTGCAGTGGAAAGTACATACAGGGAAATTTGTATCCACATCCATACATTCAAATCCATACTCTAAGGTTAACTTTGGCTAAGTTATAACAACTTTAGTTCAGCTTATTTCTAAATAGAAGCAACACAATCTACCTCACTTTGTTAAAAATAACTAAAATATGGTATATAAAGTGTCTATCACTTAAAAATAAATGTGAGTTTTCCTCTATCTCTTATAATTAACAAATTAAATGTGGGTTTTCCTCTCTCTTACAACTAACAAAATATTTTCTCCACTGAACTTATAAATGACATACACAAGTTGCCTACCCAACAACTGTCCTCACCATTCTTCCTTAGCAATAGGATACTAATTCTGTTCACTTTGTAGGTGGCCATATGCTCAGAGAAGAGGCCTCCCTCTAACATCAAAAGATGAGTCTGATTAGTACAGTGCTAAGAGAATAACCTATAGGGCTTGTTACAAGAGATTACTGGGAACCATTCCCAGAGCTTCTGAATCAGGTCTCAGGAAGGACCTGAAGATTTCCATTTCTATTAAGTTCTCCAGTAATACTGATGCTCCTGGTCTGAAGATCACACTTTGAGAATCAGAAGTCTAGGCCAACCATGGTGGAATCCACAAGACAAGGGCACAATATCTTGAAAGTGCTGAGAGAAAACAATTGCCAACCTAAAATTAGATACCCAACACAATTGTTTTTCAGGGAAGAGGAAACAGAATTTAGCACCAATAGACCCTCAGCAATTCAAACAAAATCTCAACACTGTGTGTGTATGATGCATATGCAACTTGAAACCTGATTCTAAAATTTCTCTAAGACTGTGAAGGGCCAAAAATAGCGAAAATGAAGAAGAGGATATCTGTTTAACCATGTATCATGACTTAACATAAAGCTACATAATTATGATCACCCAAGACTCCTCCTTCCTTTATAATGGAAATTCAATGTTTTATCCTGGATTGCTATCTGCCTAGCCAAAAGACTACAGTTCCCAGCTTCCCTTGCAGCGAAGGATGGTTAATTAGATGCAAGCAGAAGTTGTTCAATGAGATATCCAAGAAGGCTGCATACAGAATTGTGCTTTTTGTTCTCTGCTCCCATCCTCCCTCCTGTTATCTGCTTAGAACGCAGATATAATTGCGACCCTAATAGATATATTGAACCTTGATGTGACCTTTGAGATACAAGCCATGAACTAATAATGACAAGGTCCCTTATGATACTGAGGAGTAATAATATCCGAGCTGCTCACTTCTGTTCTTCTCTTGAAAAATAAGCTTCTATCTCATTTGAAGTACTGTTATTTATGTTCACTGTTACTAACAGCCAAAAACAACTGATAAAAATTGTTTTATCAACAATGATAAAAAGATGCTGCAGTACTTGTGTAGAGACACAAACAGAACAAGGAAACATGATATAGAACACAGAAATAGATCCACTTGTATACTGGAAACAAGATTTTATGATGATAGAGCTGGCAGTATAAGAATGAGCTTTTAATTAAATGGGGATGAACAACTGGTTACCCACATAGAAAGAAATTGAAATGAAACCCTACATCATGCCATACCAAAAACCAATTTCAGTAAGACTAATAATTTATATTGAAAGATCAGCTGGGCATGGTGGCTCATGCCTGTAGTCCCAGCACTTTGGGAGGCCAAGGTGGGAGGATCACTTGAGGCCAGGAGTTCAATACCAGCCTGTAGACTCCCAGCTCTACAAAAAATAAAAAAAATCAGCCCGGAGTGATGGCACGAGCCTGTAGTCCTAGCTACTTGGGAGCCTGAGGTAGAAATATTGCTTAAACCCGGGAGTTTAAGGCTACAGTGAGCTATGATCCCTCACTGTGCTCTAGCCTGTGTGACGGAGTGAGACCCTGTCACTTAGGGGGGAAAAAAAAAGACCAGACCAAAAAACCTTGAGAAATAACTGGTATTATACAGTAAAATGGGAAATGTGTATGCCCTGTACTCTGGCTATGTCTTTCCTAAACATATACCATAGAAAAATTCTTTCATATTTGCCCTGAAGACATGTACAAAGAATGTTCTTAGAACTGTTTATATTAGAAAAAGTAAAAATAAAATGTCAACTAAAAGCAGAAAAGATACAGAAATTATGGTATACTCGTAACACCTTACAATATTGCAGTGAAATGAACAAACTACAGTTATACTCATCAAAGTGGATGACTCTGATATATAACATTCATTGAAAACAAGCTGGGCAAAAGGGTCCATACTGGAAAATTTCACTTAACGTTCAAAAACCAACTGAAATAATATGTTGTTAAGAATGTAAGCACATATTTAATACAACCATAAAGAAACACCAAGGCATGACAAATACAAAATTTAAAATAGTGGTTAAATGGTAAATCGGTGTGAGAAAGTAAGTATGACAGGATCAGGAAAAAGACACATGGATGTTTTAAAGACACTGTCAAGTACAGTAGGATCACAGGTGTTGGTTTTATCGAGTTTCTATGCCAGTAGCTCTCAATGCTGGCTTAAATTAGAATTATCTGGGAGAGCCTTTAAAACTACCAATGTCCAAGACCTACATTGTCATCAACTTGATCAGAACCCCTTAGGGTAGAGTTCAGGCATTAGTACTTTCACCCTTCCCAACTGGTGAGTCCAAGGAGCATCAAGGGGTAAGAACTGCTGCTTTAAACCCTTACATTGTTAAGTATACTTCTAGATGTATTTTTAAATAAAGCTTCCATTAAAAATCCTACAGAACTGCAGCAGTTACTTCACCCTATCGGTATCAGATGTCAGGCATATAATAAAATCAATAAACTTTTAACATGAAATGGTTATTTGTGTTATGGTAGTTGGTCATATAAATGTTATTAACTTCCAGTTCTCCAGCAGTTCCTCAATTCCCAATTTATTGAAGATCTAATAAAATATTTCACTTTAAAATTGGTATTTTCAACATGTACTTAAACTAACAGAAAAAGCTTATTGAGTTCTAGCTACAGAATTTTTTTTTTTCTGAGACAGAGTCTCACTCTGTCGCCAGGCTGGAGTGCAGTGGCGCGATCTCAGCTCACTGCAATCTCCGCCTCCCAGGTTCAAGCATTTCTGCTGCCTCAGCCCCCCAAAGTAGCTGGGACTACAGGCACGCACCACCATGCCCAGCCAATTTTTGTATTTTTAGTAGAGATGGGGTTTCACCATGTTGGCCAGGATGCTGTTGATCTCTTGACCTTGTGATCCACCCGCCTCGACCTCCCAAAGTGCTGGGATTACAGGCATGAGCCACCGTGCCTGGCCTAGCTACAGATTTTTTTACAATGCTAAGTATTTTCCGAACAGTTTGACTGTTGCCAAATAATTTATTCAATTTTTTCCCCTCTATGACTCATTACTTACCCTGAGCAAATCATCTATACGTCCCTCCTTCTTTTCCAGGTCCTGGATTTTATTACTTTCTAATGCTGCTAATTTCAGCATTGTGAGATCAGTCTAAATGAAAAAAAGTTATTTTGTTATCTCCATTATATATGTTGTTTCAAGCAAACATAAAACTAGATTTTACTCCAAATTCAAAAGGTAAAGAAAAATATATTTGTGTGTATATGTAAAGTGGATCTGAAAAAGTTTTAGTGCAGTTTTAATAACTTCAAGTGTATAAATGTTACAGACTTACCAAGAAACATCTAGAAAGGTCAATTACTTAATGTTCCTCATTATAATTCAATATATCCGCTGCTTTGTGCTATACATTCCTCTAGTTGATTTTTTTGAATTTTGCAAAACCTTTTTTAAATTGATAGCAAAAACCTATCTATTTATGGTACACAACACGATGTTTTGATATATGTATACATTGTAGAACGGCTAAATCAAGTTATTTAACACCTATCTTTTTTTGTGGTGTGAATAAAATCTACTCTCTTAGCCATTTTCATATACACAAAATACTGTTTTTAACTGTAGCCCCTATGATGTATAATAGTTCCCTTGAACTTATTCTTTCTAACTAAAATTTTATGTCCTTTGACCAACATCTCATGCAGCAAAACCTTTCATGATCTACTCAGTGGCTGAAAGGAACGTACTTGTAATCCTAGCCTCAGGATCATCCGAAGAAAGAGGTTTTGATACATGCACAACAGTTTGGATATGACCTCACAAATAAAGTCTAATGGAAATAAACTGGCAAGCTGAGGTTGAAGGATAAGATCTACTCTCCCAAACCCCAGTCTGAGAAAGTGCCATTCAGAAACTGTCACATGTAAAAAATTAAAATGAAAAACTTAGTGCTCAAAATTCATGAAACTAAGTGTAGAAAATATACAAATAATTCAAATAATGTTTATAATCTGTCACATATATGTATTTAATAAGTACAGTCAAATGAGCAACTTTAATGTCCACTTACAAAAAATACAGCAGTTTCACAAAATATCAATTACATATACTTGGAAATTCAGTTCAGAAAGAATCAGTAAACAGAACTGACATGTTACGGTTGTTTAAAAAGCTGTTAGTAAATTGTGTGTTTCAGTTTCTCAATCCTTCCTACAAATTCTGTTGTTTTTGTTTAGTAAGTTATCTTTCTTGATGTGTAATTCTGCTTTATGACTATGTATAAAACAAACAGACATCTCAGTTGTTAGTAAGTTAGTCAATGGTTTCTTAGAAGCCATAGAAAAATACATTTTAATTATCATTTACCTGAATAATTTTAAAGGATAACTGCTTTGGTTGTACAATAGGGTGGTCCCCAAATGCTAATGCAGTAGGAGAAGGGCTATTCGGTCGAACCTAAAGAAATTATTAAAATTTTTATATTAGCAAAACAAAAAAAAAAACAAAAAAAAACCAGGTTTCTAATTAGCAACAATTACTTAACATTTCTGAAGAAGTTTCTATCAGAATAATACCTAAATTGAAACATAATTGACTTTTAAAAACCTTTAATCACCATTTATTCAACAAGCATTCATTAAGTACCTTCCACATAAGACCCAGTGAGAAATACAATATATTCCCTGCCCTCACAGAGCTTACATTCTAGTGCCATAACTCTCAATGCTTTCATACTGTTAAATAAAAAGGCCAAATAAATTATTCTGAAAAATATTAAACAATGATTATGATAGTTGAAAAAATAAACTTACTAGGGACAATAATACATGCCCATATGTAGTTTAATATCCATTTATTAATGAATTTCATAGTTTATCTGGTCACTAGTTCAAAAATACACTCACTGAAAGCAGATGATAACATTGTATCAATGCTATCACTATAACTCTTAGTTACTGTTGAATCTTATGCCTTACTTTATACACAGCAATGTGATATCCTGAAAGGTACAAAATGAGTAAGACAAAACCAAGTATGTCTAAAGACAAGGACAAGAAGGGGACACAAGAAATAAAAACAAAGTGCTTGAATAAATAAGTGAAACTCTGATTTTTAAAAATCTTTAATTCCTCTTTAAATTACTGAAAACCAATATTGTTTTTCTAGTTATTGAACTTTCACACAATGAAAGTAAATTTAAAAATGAAATCCAATATGCAAAACAATGCATATAAAAGAACTATATCTAAAATGTTACGAAAAAAACAAAAAGTTTAAGATAATTTTAAGTCCATGATTCTTTTCCTATACTGAACTACATACCCTGCCTTTTTCTTAAGGATTCCCAGAAAGGAATTATGCTATCATTTTAGTGGTTAAGAAATTCAATTGTTAAGAAAGTTATAAATTAGGAATCAACAACTGAACACAGACTGATACATGAGTACTCATGCTAGTCCCACAGACTCAGCAGGCATTCTTTTAATATAAACAATGCTTCTTGGATATAATTAATTCAGAAAATCTTTAAGAGACTCACTTCCAGAAATAAAATTCCAATAGCACCAGATAATTTAAAAGGATTTAATTCATGTCACAGAAATAATGTATTAAAAGATAAATGCTAACTTATTTATATAGAAGTTCTCAATAAAAAACAACAAATTATAAAACTTATTCAATGTACATAACCTCCCAAAGACTACGCATGAAAAACTTGAAAGATGACTTACAGATGAGGAAGGAGTGGAATGTGAATGTGAATTTTGAGGAGAACGGATTGCAGGAGGTATGCCTCTTACTGGACTTGAGCCATTTCCACCCTGGTACTGAGTAAAAGAAAACGGAAGCATTATTATTTACTAAAGCAGGCTCAGACAGTTATTTCAGATATGACATTAAGAATTAATCTAAATATACCTAATTTTAAAATAAGTAGTCATTTAAATGGGTCCAGAACAAAAAAACACTAAGGTCAGCCACGTCCTAAAAGACTGAGAGACTACTGATCACAAGAACATGACAAGACTGTTTTATAAAGATCCTTATTACTCTATATTCTGACTATAATCTGTTATTTTGGTCAACTCAAAGACAAATTCCTCCAAAGCAATAAACATATTTTGTTTTCCCCTCAAATCTTAGCACAGGTCCCCTACAAATGTTTATTGAGCCATATAGTCCCTAATCCCAAGAAATTTCAAAATGTTTACACATAGACCTTAGTGAACATAATCAACTATTTTAAACAGAATATCATTCTCAAGATATCCAAGTGTTCATGGCACTATATAAAAATAATTATAATAGGTCCCTTTCCTCTAACAGCACAAAATCTTTAAAAAATCAATTCTTCTGTACAAAGTGCATGACTTAGCTGCATATGAAGGGAAGCCAACTGATCTGTTCCACAGCTATCTTTTCTCCTATTTCAAGTTTACATATGAAGGATGGGAAAGGAAAATAACTTGCTGCTGCAAAGTTCCTCTGGGGGTGTAGATTATTGTCCATTTCATCATTTCTTGTTTAATTACTTTACTTACATGAACAGCACAGATAGGGACTTCCTAGCATGTTCATTAAACAACTTCCTGCAACCTAGGGATTTTGACTTATTTATTTTATCAATAGAGCCTAGCATAAAATTTAGCACATAGTAGGCATTCAAGAGACATTTGTTTATTTGAATTGATCATACCTTTGGCAAAGGTTCTTAATTAATGCTATCAGTAAGTGACTGACCTCAACCAAACAGCATTAAGTATCTCAGGGTCAGCAACTGCTTTACGTCAGATGTTACGAACCCAAGAAAGAAAGCAGTGGTGGAAAAAAAAATCAGCCCTTCCCTTAATCAGCCAATTCTGCTCTCTCAAGTAAACATAAATATTTTTCAATTGAGTAGACCATGTTTGTTTTAATAATTACACTTAAAAATTTTCTAATTTAAAACGGTAGCCAAAAGTGTTTCTATATAGAAGTAAGGCAACATTCCAGATTGGGTAAGAATCTAAATTTACTGTTTTCACACACTCTTAGATTCAAGCCTCTATCAAATACTTAATCTCCATCCACAGGGCTCAAATGTTGCTGTAATGTGATGAAGTCTGTATTGATAGTAGAAAGAATTCTGAGTTCAGTGAACTTTAACTTCTATTCTTTACTCTTCAATTCAGACTTTGCCTTAAATGGGTTAACCCATTTATGCCTAGTGTTCTATTATTGCTCAAGGTCACTGCTGCCATGGTCTGACTGCAAAAATTCAAAAAATTACAATGTAGGCTACTTTACATTTCTGGTCTTCAGTTTCATCATCTGTAAACTGAAACACTAATACGTATTTTGCCTATCTTACAGGTTATTATAAACAACTATGTGAGAAAGTATTTAGAAAAAAATGATACGGCAACCCAATGTAAATGTAAATCTAATTTTCCTAGAAAGATACCACATAGTAATAAAGCTCTGCTCTAATCAAGTAAGTAATCAAAAGCTGACCTTGTGCTTCTAAGAAATTATTTTTAGCTCAGAGCAGAATAGTACTGAATTAGGAACTGGAGACAATCCTCAATGAACTTACTTCAAAATAGTCGCTAATTTTGTGGCCACGTCCCCCAATACTTTTTCCTAAAATATAAGAAGCGCATGATGTTAGTAGGGTAGTGATGGGCATCAAGAAAATATTAAGAGTCCGCAGGACATCAGCTATCAATTTCACAAATATGAAAATCAAATGACATTTCAATAGAGACATGCCAATTTTTAAAAGTTCCAGTTATTGGAGAATCACACAAATAAATGATGTAAGTGATGTCCTGTTTTAAAACTACATTATTAATACTGTTTAATAACTAATTTCAGAAAAGCAAATCAGTAAATTAAAAAGTAGCGACTACATCACTGACAAACTAACCTTTACCTGTAAATAATAATTAAACAGCTTTAATTATACAAACCATAACATAAATCCTGTCAAACTGACAGTAACACACTTCAATAGGAATGTTATTTTGTAAAATGTATTTTGATTTTCTAAAGAGCATTCCCAAATTAAATACAATGTCTTTTAAAAACTAGATTGTAAATATTGCTCATATATGACCATACTGACAAAGTGAACCAGCTCATTAGAGATCACGCTATTTTTTAAATATTTTGCTCTAAAATGGATTCTTCATCAGTCCTATAAGTTTTAAATTTTAAAAGAACTTGCTAGGAAATATAGTGTTTAGAGATGCTTTCTTGGGGGAGAAGTAGCCATCCTTGACTGGAACTATACAGAATACACAAGTTCTTCAAGTTACAACTAGTGATATGACAAAGTCAAAAGCTTTGCTTAATATAAACATACATATATTTATTAATTCAATGCAGACTTATTTCATGATTCATTTATTTTATTTAACAAATATTTCTTAAGTGGTTACTATGTGCCAGGCATTACTAAGATGAGAAACAGTATTCTTAAAAGTTCAACAACTTTAAATCCTTCTTGGAACAAGGTGGGGGGAGTTTTTAAAAACTAAACAAGTATTCAGGACTACCAATGCTACCTAGAAATTTTGGACATTAGTTCTGCATAGATTTATTTAGAGGTCAGAGATGACTGTAAAGGTCTTATACTAAAGGGACTTCCCTTCTGTCCGTAATAATTTCTCTGTAGATTGTAAAGAGGTACTATATTTTAATGAAGACAGATGGTTTTGGTTGCCTACTCCAGAAGCTATTTCCCCAATTCTCTTTCCTTAACTGAATGAAAATTTTGTTCTGTTAACATCCTTCACCCTACATGGCACATGTAACTTCAGAGGAAGCTGACTCCTACACAACTTCCACTTCCAGGTCCCCTTCTCACCTTCTTATTAGAAATCCAATTTTGTTCTAGTATCATCCCTTCTCCATACAGGCTGTATGTTTAAGAACTTAACTCCATTTCCACATTCAAAGATGGCCCCGATTTTTTTCTTTTTTTAAATTTCTGACACTATCCACCTAGAGATGGTCTGATTTTTTTTTAAGGCAATAGTACCTCTGTTGGTCATAACTAGTTTTGGAATGGACATATGACCACTCTAGTCCATAAGATCAGTAGCTGCCCACCTTTTTGGCACCAGGAACCAGTTTTGTGGAAGACAATTTATCCACAGACTGCAGGGAGTAGGGAAGATGGTTTTGGGATGAAACTGTTCCACCTCAGATCATCAGGCATTAGAGTCTCATAAAGGAGTGCATAACCTGGATCCCTTGCATGTGCAGTTCACAACAGGGTTCACACTCCTATGAGAATCTAACGCTGCCGCTGACCTGACAGGAGGCAGAGCTCAGGCGGTAATGCTCACTGGCCCGCTGCTCACCTCCTGCTGTACGACCCGGTTCCCAATAGGCCAAGAACTGGAAGACCAGGAGGTTGGGGAACCCTGCAGAAGATGAGAGGAGAGGTCTGCTTTGGACTTGAAGTCAAGTTTACCCCAAAGGAAGGGGGAAAAAACAATGAAAGCCAGACTAAAGCAAATATAAGTGAGGAAGGTGAAACGAGAAAAAACAATTTAGGCAACCATCCTAAAAACAAAGATAATCAGACAATTCTGTAGATGGCAGACCACAAAGGAAAAAAACATGGTTCAACCAATCCAGAAGCCTCATTTTCGAGTTTATATCTTTACAATAAATAAAGCTCCAAGTCCACTAACTACAACTTGGGGGAGCTACGCTAAGATCAAAAAGGAGCTCAGTGTAAACTGAGATACAAAATACAATACACCTCAGAAAAGGCACTAAAATGACTTACTCCTTCCTTCCATAAAGACGGTTGCTGCAAAGATATTCCTTGCTTCTAGTGCCCTATATACACCAGTAAGTCATGGGTTCACAGCCACAGATCTTATGGCTAAAGATTGGCTCCAACGCATGTAACATTATGTATAAAGTCATCATTATACATGACTTAAGAGCCCAATTTATTATATTTAATTTTGAGTGCTCAAATTAAATGACAGTACTATTTTTCTATTCATTATAAGATATTTAGTTAAATGAAAATAATTTTCTTAGTTCATATCACAAAAGGTAGGTATGCAAGAAAGAATGGAAAGAAAAACAGATAATACTTTAACTAGAGTCTCTCATAATTATTTTGATAGCCTTTTTTTTAAATAAATGGGAGAAATTTGAGTAGTTCTGTTAAAGTGAGATTGAAGTTTTTAATTCAAAAACAAGCCATTTCAATACGATACATATAAAGAATGAAAAATGAAAAGTCGTAAGTTAATGCTTGCCAGATTTGGACATGATACTTGTCTTTCTAGGACTCAAATGAAAACAATAAGGGCAATGTTGAAAAGCCTAAAAACAATCATTATACACTAACTACCTGTGCACACACCAAGATTTACAACTTCATATTATTTTACAATTAGAATATTAATTGGTTAAAAATTAAAACAATTAATTTTAAGTGTCCACTAGGCTCTGAAGGAAGATGTTATGTGCTTACCCTGACTACTTTCATTCTGGTTTTCTGCTTTTCTCTTTCTTCCCCTGGATGATTCCGATTGTTTCTTCTCTGGTGTCTACAGAAAACAAGATAACAGATTTTTAAATGACAGTTTTAATATACAAAATTATCACAGTCAATATAAAACCATGTTTCGAGACCAAAAAAATAGCATTCAGTAGTGCTCAACAGATGTTAATATACTGTTATTTACACACAATTTATTTAAAAGATAAAATTTCCTATAGTATAAATTTTAAAATTCCAAGTAGAGAAGACCTTGTACATATTATCTGATATTCAGTTACAGAATTTGACATGAAGTGGATGAAAAATCCTAGAGTAATTAGCCTTTAAAAGATGACCAAATGCTTAACTGGATGAGGGGAAAAAAAAAATCACCTTAGTGTTTCCTATGAGTTTTTTCCTATTAAGTTTTTCCTTAGTTTCCTACTACTCAAACATACTTAGTGTATAAAAGCAAACTTGGATGAGAAAAAAGGGGCAGAACACAAACCCTGATATACACAATCCCTACTAAAAAGAACCATTCACTTAAATGCCTGGCAATTATTATCCAAAAATTATAGCCAATTCACAGATTATGCCCTAGATAACGGATCAGTAAACTATGGCCTATGGGCCTAATCAGTTTGGTCACCTGTTTTGTATGATTGAACCATAGCTTTCACACTTTTAAATGTTTGAAATTTTAAAAATTCAAAACAAAAAGAATATTTTGTGGTGTGAGAATTACAATAAATTCAAGTTTCAGTATTCCTAATAAAATTTTACTGGAACACAGCCACACTCTTTCATTTAGGTATTGTCTATAGCTGCTTTTACATTACAACGGCAGAGCTGAGTAGCTGCAACAGAGTTGGAATGGCCCATAAAGTCACAAACATCTGGCCTTTTACAAAAAAAGTTAACAGATCCCTGCTCTAGATGGTGGCTCTGGTTCCAAATGACATGTGTGCTCCTATAACAGACAGGAAGTATTTTCATTAGACTAATACAAGTAATTTTTCTGGAGTTTGACAAACTTTCCTGCTTAGTTAAAAATTAAAACCAAGAGCAAAAGCACAGGCAATGGCACCAGGCCCTCAAATTCTAGAAACTTGGTAAGCACCTCTGGTGCTAGAAAAATTCCTGAACTTCACAAGAGCTCCATTAATATTTGACTGAATGAATGAATGAATCTTACTAAACAACTTAAAATAAATCTCTTAAAAGCATCATGGTCCCCCAACAAGGAAGGGACTTAATCCGTATTTTTATGTCTCTGAGTGGGCCTACAATTAAATATGAGTAACAATACACAGCCTAATTCTTATTGAATACATATTGTTCCTCTAAGTACCATCTTGAGTATTTAAAGTTCTCTCACCTCCATTTTGCCAACAAGATAACAGATTCAGAGAAACTGGACCGAATGTTCATAGCCTCTCAATTCTTTAAAAACAGATGTTACATCTTCTCCCTACCTCACCCTCTTGCCCCACTCCTAGCATACAGTTATTACTTGATAAATACATGAATGAATATTAAGTAACTTACTCAAGGTAACACTACCAGTGTGGCAGAGCCAGGATTCAAATTAAATTCGGTTCTGTATAATTCTAAGACCTAAATGTTCTTTATTTTTTCTATGATATCCTACATCAAGAACTAACTAAATGAATCTACTATACAAAAATATTTCAGAATTTTAGTGTTTATAAATAAAACTCAGTATGTCCAATGAAATGCCAGTATGTTTTCATTTCACAAACCACAAGTCTTAAAGAAATCCACCCTAATTGGCCATCTACTTGGGAGGTAAACTGATGTACCAGCAATTTTGGGCAGGTAGTTTACTACTTTTGTTTCATTGTCAAAATTACCAAACTCAAACAATAATCAATCTTCTGTTTTCCCAGAAATAAAAATATCACTACATTAAAAATTCTTTTAACATTTATTAAGAACCCTAAATCGGCCGGGTGCAGTGACTCACGCCTGCAATCTCAGCACTTTGGGAGGCCGAGGCGGGCAGATCACATGAGGTCAGGAGTTTGAGACCAGCCTGGCCAACACGGTGAAACCCTGTCTCTACTAAAAATATAAAAATTAGCTGGGCATGGTGGTGCGTGCCTGTAGTCCCAGCTACTTGGGAGGCTGAAGCGCAAGAATCACTTGAACACAGGAGGTAGGGGTTGCAGTGAGCCAAGATCACACCACCACACTCCAGTTTGGGTGACACAGCGAGACTCCATCTCAGAAACAAAAGAACCCCAAGTCTATGTTAAAATAAAAGATCCCCAAATAATAATTTATTCATAACCTTCCTAAATTTATATATAAAAAAAGTCAAGAAAACATAATTTTTCAGAATACTTTAATGCTATACTAATTTTTTAAGCATGGCAGGATCCTATTCGAATTCCATCTTAAATCTTGACTAGGTACTCTTGAACAGGCAAAAATAGGGGGGAAAAAACCCATACAAAAGGTTATAATTCTGAAACAGTTATATTGGAAACAGCATTTTCTAGCTAGAAAACAAAATAAAATGTAAAGTTCAAAATGGTTCTGTATCATTTTCTAAAGTATATCCTAAGGAATTAGTGTTCAATGGTAGGTTGAGACGGCTATATTCTAAATGAGGGTGAAAAGGGGTGAGTTCAAATGGGGTAAACAAAATTAGATTTCTTTACTGCAAGGCTTCTCAGAACCATCAAAATGCTAACGTGCACTGGCTATCTCCAAAAGAGGGATGAGGTGGGAAGATACAATAAATTTGCAAAACTTATTTGAGACAACATTCGTTAAATACTCACTGGATATGCACTTTAGGATATTTAAGGTTGTTTTGTTGTTTAACATATAGATTACTTAGTGAAGGTTTTTTCCTCTGAGGCAGAATTTCCTAGTGTGGAGGTATGGGACAGTCCATTGGCAAAAATGTCTTTTCATTAAACCAACCGAAATGCAAACGAATGCATTATAATCATAGTAAAGAAGGCAACAAGTTTACCTCCTTTAAACCAGAGAAGAATTTACAGATGGAGAAGAAAAAGGGTAACAGGACTAAAATTAATTTTAAGACTGTTGTGCCCCAGAAGTTATTAAAGGGAAAGGAGAAGGGAAGGAAGTGTGTGGCTGAGTTAAGGCTCTAGTCTACCAGAGACATATCCTATGTTACCTCTACTCTGAATCTGCAAACACAGCATCTCCTATTTCAATATTGAGATTCCAGATGAGATTTCCTTTGAAAAAATAGTTCGTCAGCTTTTAAAAAAAGCTACTGATCATGACCAATGATTTCCTTGAGGAAATCCAAAGGACATCAACCAGGCCACCTACGTCTTTGCTAAGGTATACAATGTGCACATATTAAACATTTTATATAGAACATTTTCAAGATTGCTCTTGCTAATAATGCTGTCATTTCTTTCTTTTATTCTCTATTTTTTCTTAACTATCCTACTATAAATAGACCACTAAAGAAAAGATTAATATGGAAGGCAAAATAATAGGATTTGGCTTTGAAGTAAAGATGAAAAGTATGCAGTAATTATAAAAGGCCAAAGAGCTCCAATATACAGTGAAATAGTCATTAGGAGAAAATGAAGAAAGGAGAGACTAGTACACTTTAAATCAAGTTAGCTGTGTAAATGTTAGATTTGCAATCATACCAAAACCTGAATGACTACTCTGGCATTTAGAGATTCCAAGATATTAGTGTGAATTTACACAGTATTTTCTACCAGTTGAAAGTTTGTTGAAAAAACACACAGACAAACATAAAGGACTCAAGAGGTGTAGTGATATAATTTAACTAATCCTCCAATTTTACTTGGAACTTAGGTCAGTGATTATTAATCAGGGTTTTTATATCTAATTACATAGCCTGCTGGTTTTATCTTATAATAAAATATAAATGAGTCGTTCTTTAATGTAAATAAGACCAAACATAAGAACACATGAATCTCAATGCTGTTACAGTATGAGGGACAGAAATCAATATGAATTATTCCATGAAAACAGATAACCACCTGTATAAGCCTCAAACTGGAGAGAGATTTAAAATTATGGAAATAAATGCATTACAGAAAATTTTAACAGTACACAAAAAAATATTTTAATGGCAACAAAAAAAGAGGGAGTGGATATTAAAGTTTGTTCTTCCTTGGGCCTGACTGAATAGACAACAAAAATCAGGTATCAACATCTCTAATAAAATCACTATAGTTAGTAGACACAGAATATTTCATTTTTTTGTTAAACAAGAAAATACTTTAAAACAGAAACAAAAGTTACTCTAATATTAAATAGTATCCTTACAAAATATCCGATCTTCAAACGTGACAGCATGAATTTTTTTCTGATAGATCCATTCAGCCAAAGACTGGTTTCAAAACTGCAACTCACTGGCTATTCTTTTTTTTTTTTTTTTTTTTTTTTTGAGACGGAGTCTCACTCTGTCACCCAGGAGGGAGTGCAGTGGTGCTATCTCCGCTCACTGCAAGCTCTGCCTCCCGGGTTCACACCATTTTCCTGCCTCAGCCTCCAGAGTAGCTGGGACTACAGGCACCCGCCACTACGCCCAGCTAATTTTTTTGTATTTTTAGTAGAGACGGGGTTTCACCATGTTAGCCAGGATGGTCTCGATCTCCTGATGTAGTGATCCGCCCATCTCGGCCTCCCAAAGTGCTGGGATTACAGGCGTGAGCCACCGCGCCCAGCCCTCACTGGATATTCTAATGATTCATACTTGGGTACCAAATTCAAGGGTACTATAATTTGAACAAATGGCATGACAAACCTTTTTGCTGGCAGCTGGTAAAACAATGTTCAATTTTTATCCACATTTCTAGGCAAAACTTGTTGAACTAGATGTGAGACAGGAAAATGTTTGCTGCTTTGTATCCTATTTACATTTAAACGTTACCATGAAATATGCACATCTGAATTCAAGGATGATTTTGAGCTGGTATGACCTGAAATTCACATAGTCTGTCTCTGCCCAAGAGGTAAAACTTTAATATTGATAACTATTATCTGTAAATATTTACTTGAACCTTTGACCTCTAAAAGAAGATATCTATTATAATGCTGATTTTAATATTTAGTATAAAAAAATTATGTATGTAAAATTCTGGAAGCCTATCATCAAATAAAAGCATTTCCTTGTAGTTCTAAGTAAATCAAAATCATATCAGCAATTTGGAGTGTAGTATATTTTCTGCTGTACTGCCTTTATTGTTTAATAACATGTAATATAAAAGATGGTAGAACACCAATAAGAAGAAATTGGGTAACCACCCAACTAAAATATGTGCTGTCTTACAGGTATACTTAAAGTATGTCACCTCATACATTTTTGTAAAGGCTGAAGGACTCTCTATTTACACATGTACTGCATTCACAACTGTATCAGTACTCTAAAGAAATGTA
Source organism: Symphalangus syndactylus (assembly GCF_028878055.3). Lineage (NCBI taxonomy): Eukaryota > Metazoa > Chordata > Mammalia > Primates > Hylobatidae > Symphalangus > Symphalangus syndactylus. The sequence goes on from NC_072430.2 coordinate 75,008,447, forward strand.
ATATTAAAACAATTACTTTTACGCTCAATTTTTAACAACTACCTAACTTGACATCCTCACATTGTGACTTCCTAAACTCCTATCACTTGGACCCACTGCATTCATACATGTTTAAAGGAATATACTAAGTTTTTAATATTGATGAAAATTATTTTGTCTGTTATTTTCTTATCACTTACGTAGTCTATTTCTTGGCATTTTCCCTTCTCTGGCTATCCCTTTAAGGCTTTATTTGTTAAACAGTACATACTATAAAATTAGAATAAAGTTGAACTTTCTCCCTACTCAAATTACCTTGCCAGTAGTTTTCAAATCATACAAGAATAAAACAGCCATTTAGAACAACTGCTGAAGGGTGGGGGTTGGGAAGTAACATTTTCAGATAATTTATTCTGGAAGTGTTGGCATTTTGAAAGTGCTTATAATAGTCAAATTCAGAGCTGTGGTCTCACAACTTTTGACCCATTGTGACACTCACAATGGAGTACATACTCCATACATACAGTAACATACTCCTGTATCATACCCCTACAAACATTCCTTTGAACATGAATCCCTAGGTCTGTACAATTATTTCTCTGGTATACATACTTTTAAATGTAAATGCTGTATCACAGAATATGCACACTTAGTTTTTTTTTTTTTGAGATGGAGTCTCACACTGTCACCCAGGCTGGAGTGCAGTGACACGATCTCGGCTCACTGCAAGCTCTGCCTCCTGGGCTCATGCCAATTTCCTGCCTCAGCCTCCCGAGTAGCTGGGACTACAGGCACCCGCCACCACACCCAGCTTGTTTTTTTTGTATTTTTAGTAGAGACGGAGTTTCTCCATGTTGGCCAGGATGGTCTCGATCTCTTGACCTTGTGATCCGCCCGCCTCGGCCTCCCAAAGTGCTGGGATTACAGGCATGAGCCACCATGCCCGGCCACACACTTAGATTTTTAAAGATAATGCCAAATTGCACATTCAAAGCCAATATCAATTGACATGTTTACATGAACACTGTATGAGACTACTCACCAATCCTTTAAGATCTGATGGGTAAAAAAGTGTTACTATTTTTCTCTATACCAATACAACATTTTTTTTAATTATTATACTGTAAGTTCTGAGGTACATGTGCAGAACGTACAGGTTTGTTACATAGGTATACACGTGCCATGGTGGTTTGCTGTAACCATCAACCTGTCATCTACATTAGGTATTTCTCCTAATGCTATCCCTCCCTCAGCCCCCACCTCAAAAAAGGCCCTGTTATGTGAAGCACCCCCCACCGTCCCACCCCGTGTCCATGTGTTCTCACTGTTCAACTCCCACTTAAGAGTAAGAACATAACGGTGTTTGGTTTTCTGTTCTTGTGTTAGTTTGCTGAGAATGATGGTTTCCAGCTTCATCCATGTCCCTGCAAAGGACATGAACTCATCCTTTTTTATGGCTGCATAGTATTCCATGGTGCCAATACAACACTTTTAATCAGAAAAAAAGTGATCTTTTTTTTCCAAGAGATGGGACCAGCCAGGCATGGTGGCTCAAGCCTGTAATTCCAGCATTTTGGGAGGCCAAGGTGGGTGGATCACCTGAGGTCAGGAGTTCGAGAACAGCCTGGCCAACATGGCAAAACCCCACCTCTACTAAAAATACAAAAAAATTAGCCAGATCTGGTGGTGAGCGACTGTAGTCCCAACTACTCGGGAGGTTGAGGCGGGAAAATCGCTTGTATCCGGGAGGCGGCGGTTGCAGTGAGCGAAGATCGCGCCACTGCACTCCAGCCTGGGCAACAAGAGCAAAACTCCGCCTCAAAAACAAAAACAAACAACAAAAAAAGAAAGATGGGGTCTCCCTTCATTGTCCAGGCTGGACTGTAACTCCTAGGTTCAAGTGATCCTCCTGCCTCAGGCTCCCAAATACCTGGGACTACAGACATGTGACCATACCCAGCTTCTTTGTTCTTTTTTTAAATTGCTCTATCATATCTTTATTAGCATTGATTCCCAATGCTGACTATACATCAATCATCTATAAAGCTTTTATTTAAAGCTTTTACTTAAAGCTTATGCTGGAATCTCCAGTCCAAATTTAACCATCTCTGGAAAAAGATCAAAGGAATTACTAATTTTAAAAAGGTCCAGAAGTGATGTTATGTATCATCAGGATTAGGAACAGTCTGTCTATCTAGGTTTATATATAAAATAATAAGTTGTATAGTTCCCACATACTCCACTTTACAGTATCTCTAAAATTAAGAATGTTATTCCTTACAGTCTTCCATATTAAAGACCAAAATTATTACATAGAGCAGAAAACTAATTAGGTTATAAAAAGCCAAATGGGTTGTCATGGTTACTCGGTTATTTTAGAAAAATGAGAATCTTAAAGAAAATTGGTAGAACATTCACGGTGTTCTACTGACATAAAAATACATCTTTCTAATATTTTTTAAACTAAAGAATAAAATTCTGAAATGAAATTTGTCAGTAATGTCAACTTGTGCTCAATGCTTTAAAAATCCGGTCTAAAAGCAACATTTATCAGATTAAACATTTGTGAAGTGCTGTTAGCTCAGGTATATCTTAGATTGGCAAATTTGGTAATTACTATAAGTTATCTGAAACCTAAATATTTCCAAAGAGTACCATTTTTGTCCAAGACTTATCAGGGTAATTTATATAACAAGTTATACACTATCTTAGTTATATGGAAAGATTATAATAGCACAGTAGTTGAGAGCATCACTTTGAAATAAGGCATACTTTGGGCTTCAAATTCTGACTCTGTTAACTTGTATCTGTGTGACTATGGACAAAGTATTTACTCTGAGCACCTGTTTCTAAATTTAGACATGTAAAACTTATGAAGTTGCAATCTAGCTCCATGGGTAACATGCTATAAAAACTTTCTTTTTTCTCCTTCCAGTAATGAGTTGGTTCTCAACCAGGAGAGATGGTATTTGGCACTACCTAGAGGCATTTTTGGTTGACGCACTGAGGATGGGGGTAACAAGGCTGTAGATATCTACTGTACAGAGGCAGAGATGCTGCTAAACATCCTACATTGCATAGGACAGGAACCCCACCCCTCAAAATTTATCCAGTGCAAAACGTCAATAATGTTAAGGGTGAGAAAACTTGCTTTGATGAATACATTAAGAATCATTTGTAGTTGGTACATAAAACTAACTGTATGGTGTGCTTTTTTACTTTCATTCTGAGTATACAGTGAAAATTACCAGAGGCTATATGACATGTGATGACATCTCACTGGATGATTTATGGATTACGTATTTGTGAATTCTAGGGTGACAACATTTTGTTTGAAATCCTAAAATGGTAAATACCAAATAGTTTTAACCAACATAAACAAAAGCTCTTTAGGGTCCTTCAATTTTTAAAGTTACAGAGCAGTCCCTGAGACCCAAAATTTGAAAACTGCTTTTGTAGATACACTCACCCTGATCGTATACTAGGAAATGCTAGCAAGTGAGATGAGTATGCTAGAGAATAAGTAGTAGCCTATTAACGAGGTGGGTAGACAGTGATGTTACCCTGTCATGTTACCAGTCAACAGCTATTTACTGAGCACCTATTATGGTAAAGAACTATACTGGGTTCCACTTTAAAAGAATGTCTTCACTCTTACAGTAATAGGCCATTTTTCTCTTCCAATCTCGTTTCCACCAATCAGCTTAGAAGGTTCCTTTTTAAATTTTTTTTTTTAAATCATTGTGGGTACGCAGTAGGTGTATATATTTATGGGGCACATATTTTGATACAGTTGTTACAAACAACTGTAACACAAAGGTGTTACAAACTATCCACTTATACTTTTAGGTTTTTTTAAATATACAATTAAATTATTTTTGACTATACACACTCTGTTGTGCTAGCAAATACTAGGTCTTATTAATTCTTTCTATTTTTGTACCCATTAACCATTCCCCCTCCCCACCACCACCACTCTTCCCAGACTCTAGTAACCATCTTTCTACCCTCTATCCCCGTAAGTTGCATTGTCTTAATTTTTAGCTCCCACAAATAAGTGAGAACATGTGAAGTTTGTCTTTCTGTGCCTGGCTTATTTCACTTAACAAAATGACCTCCAGTTCCATCCATGTTGTTGCAAATGACAGGATTGCATTATTTCTTATGGCTGAATAGTACTCCACTGTGTATATGTACCACATTTTCTTTATCCATTCATCTGTTGATGGATACTTGGGTTGCTTACAAATCTTGGCTATTGTGAATAGTGCTGCAACAGGTATCTCTTTGATACATCAATTTCTTTTATTTTGGGTATATATCTAGCAGCAGAATTGTTGGATCGCATGGTACCTCTATTTTTAGCCTTTTGAGGAACCTCTGAACTGTTCTCCATAGTGGTTGTACTAATCTACACTTCTACCAACAGTGTATGAGGTTTCCCTTTTCTCCACATCCTTGCCAGCATTTGTCATTGCCTGCCTTCTAGATAAAAGCCATTTTAACTGGGGTGAGATGATATCTCATTGTAGTTTCGATTTGCATGTCTCTGATAAACAATGATATTGGGCACCTTTTAATCAACTTGTTTGCCACTTGTATGTCTTCTTTTGAGAAATGTCTCTTCAAATCTTTTGCCCATTTTTAGATTGGATTATCATGTTTTCCTATAGAGTTGTTTGAGCTCCTCATATATTCTAGTTCTTTATTCCTTGTCAGATGGATAGTTTGCAAATATTTTCTCCCACTCTGTGGGTTATCTCCTCGCTTTGTTGATTGTTTTGCTGTGCAGATGCTTTTTAATTTGATGTGATCCCATTTGTCCTTTTTCTTTTGACATGGAGTCTCGCTCTGTCGCCCAGGCTGGAGTGCAGTGGCACAATCTCAGCTCACTGCAAGCTCTGCCTCCCGGGTTCACGCCATTCTCCTGCCTCAGCCTCCCGAGTAGCTGGGACTACAGACGCCCACCACCATGTCCAGTTAATTTTTTGTATTTTTAGTAGAAACGGGGTTTCACTGTGTTAGCCAGGATGGTCTCGATCTCCTGACATAGCGATCCGCCTGCCTCGGCCTCCCACAGTGCTGAGATTACAGGCGTGAGCCACTGTGCCCAGCCCCATTTGTCCACTTTTAGCTTTGGTTGTCTGTGCTTGTTGGGTATTACTTAAGAAATCTTTGCCCAGACCAATGTCCTGGAGAGTTTCCCCAGTGTTTTCTTGTAGTAGTTTCCTAGTTTGAGGTCTTTTTAGATTTCAGTCTTCAATCCATTTTGATTTGATTTTTGTATACGGTGAGAGACGGGGTCTAGTTTCATTCTTCTGCATGTGAATATCCAGTTTTCCCTGCACCGTTTATTGAACAGACTGTCCTTTCCCCAATGTTTGTTCCTGGCACCTTTGTCAAAAATAACTTCACTGCAGATATATGGATTTCTATCTGGGTTCTCTGTTCTGTTCCACTGGTCTATGTGTTTCACTGATCTATGTGTCTGTTTTTATGCCAGTACAATGCTGTTTTGATTACTATAGCTTTGTAGTATAATTTGAAGTCAGGTAATGTGATTCATCTGGTTTTGTTCTTTGCTCAGGATAGCTTTGGTTATTCTGGGTCTTTTGTGGTTCTATACAAATTTCAGAATTATTTTTTCTATTTCTGTGAAGAATGCCATTGGTATTTTGGCAGGGATTACATTAAACCTATAGATTGCTCTGGGTACAATGGACATTTTAACAGTATTGATGCTTCCATTCTGTGACCATGGAATATCCTTCCATTTTTTTGCATACTCTTCAATTTCTTGCATCAATGTTTTATAGTTTTTATTGTAGAGATATTTTACTACTTTGAGTAATGTCTAAAAGCCGGGTGCGGTGGCTCACGTCTGTAATCTCAGCACTTTGAGAGGCCAAGGGAGGCAGATCACTGGAGGTCAGAAGTTTGACCAGCCTGGCCAACATGGTGAAACCCCATCTCTACTAAAAGTACAAAAAAATTAGCGGGGTAGGCTGGGTGCGGTGGCTCACGCCTATAATTCTAGCACTTTGGAAGGCCAAGGCTGGTGGATCACATGAGGTCAAGAGTTTGAGGCCAGCCTGGCCAACATGGTGAAACCCCATTTCTACTAAAAATACATTAAAAAAACAACATTAGCCAAGCGTGGTGGTGGGCGCCTGTAATCCCAGCTACTGGGGAGGCTGAGGCAGGAGAATCACTTGAGCTCAGGAGACGGAGGGTACAGTGAGCTGAGATGACGCCATTACACTCCAGCCTGGGCAACAGAATAAAAACTCCATCTCAAAGAAAAAAAAAATGTTGGGTGCAGTGGTTCGCTCCTGTAATCCCAGCTACTCGGAAGGCTGAGTCAGGAGAATTGCTTGAACCGGGGAGGTGGTGGTTGCAGTGAGCTGAGATCATGCCACTGCACTCCAGCCTGGGCAACAGAGCAAGACTCTGTCTTGGGGGGAAAAAAAAAAAAAAAAGGTTAATGTCTACATATTTCATAGTATTTATAGCTATTGTAAATGGGATTACTTTCTTGGTTTCTTTTTCAGATTGTTCACTGTTAGCATATAGAAATGCTACTTTTTTTATATTGATTTTTGTATCCTGCAACTTACTGAATTTATCAGTTCTAATAATTTTTTGGTACAGTCTTTAGGTTTTTCCAAATGTTAAGATTATATCATCTGCAAACAAGGATAATTTGACTTCTTCCTTTCCAATTTGGATGCCCTTTACTTCTTTCTCTTGTCTGACTGCTCTAGCGAGGACTTCCCATTCTATACTGAATAAGTGGTGAAGGTGGGCACCCTTGTTGTGTTCCCTTAGAAATTTCTCACTGTAAAAAACAACCACTGAACCACATCAAATATACTTTTTTAAAGGGTAATATTTAACAGCTGTTTGTCTGCTTGCTAAATAGCTTACAGAACCATTTCAAGATTTCATGACCTACAAGAACTCAACTAGACAGAATATATCAGAATTTCCAAGCAGGGAGCCTGGCTACTTAAACATTAAAAAAAGCTTCCTGAAGAATTCTGACATACATATTCTTCTACCTTTATGGAAACAGATGTATAGAGCCAGGACGAGACTCACATTTGGTTTCCAGTTCACTTTTCCTTCCAAGAGACTAATAAGCATGAACATATTCAAGCAGGACTCACCGCCTTTGCTATGAACCTGGTTAACATATTTTAGTGTCAGATACTCTAATTTCTGCCTGAATATAGGTCTCTAAAAGACTGTGTCCTTCAGTATACAGTGGTGAATTAAATACTGTTTTCTTTTAAAAAAAAAAAAAGTTACAAAGTAACTTCAGGTGTTTCACAGGAACTTTTAAGTCTAATAATTCATGTTTATTTGTCTTAATAACAGAGAAGAGAATAAACTTAACATTCCCCCTCCCCCCTGCTTTTTTTTTCTTTCTTTTTTTTGAGACGGAGTCTTGCTGTGTCATCCAGGCTGGAGTGCAGTGGTGCAATCTCGGCCCACTGCAACCTCGGCCTCCTAGGTTCAAGCGATTCTCCTGTCTCAGCCTCCTGAGTAGCTGGGATTACAGGCATGTGCCACCACGACCAGCTAACTTTTGTATTTTAGTAGAGATGGGGTTTCACCGTGTTGGCCAGGCTGGTCTCGAACTCCTGACCTCAAGTGATCTGCTTGCCTCAGTCTTCCAAACTGCTGGGATTACAGGCATAAACCGCCCCTCCCGGCCACATTCCCCATTTTTTATGTTACAAAATAATACCATTTTCCATGCATACAAAGAGTACTTGCCTTCAAGACATCATTACTGTACATATTGTTCATTGTATATAGCAACATTGTTGCATATCATGCCTCAGTAAAAACAATGACATAGGCCAGAGGTGGAGGTGTAGTGGCTCACGCCTGTAATCCCAGCACTTTGGGAGGCCAACACAGGCAGATCATTTGAGGTCAGGAGTTTGAAATCAGCCTGGCCAACGTGGTGAAACCTTGTCTCTATTGAAAATACAAAAACTAGCCAGGCAGGCTGGTGGGTGCCTACAATCCCAGCTACTTGGGAGGCTGAGGCCAGAGAATTGCTGAGCCCAGCAGGCGGCGGTTGCAGGGAGCAGAGATCGTGCCATCGCACTCCAGCCTGAGTGACAGAGTGAGACTCTGCCTCAAAAAAAAAAAAAAAAAAAAAAAAGAAGAAAGAAGAAAAAACCAATGACATAAAAATAGTAAGATTTTTGGTAAGAACAAAGTGAGAACATACAAGCAGGAAGATAAATAAAAGACAGAGGAGGTCAACAAGTAGAACACCACAAACATCATCATTTATCACACTAAAATATTTTAGAAAATAGGCAGCAAGATAGAGTATTTCTTAAAATTGATGATAGATGTCTAACATCTTAAGAAGCAGAACAGATTTAAAGAGCGTAAGTCAAAAGCAAGGTAATTTATTCAGGGGTAAAAGGCCTAAAAATGTAACTTTCAGTGATACTTATCCCATCCAACAGTAAATCGATTTTTAAAGTCTCTCTTCTTTCTTACTAGGTACTCAGAGTAAGGCATTTAAAAAAAAAAAAAAAAAAGATTTCTCCAGGTCACAGCAAATAAATATAGATAAATTAAAATTTAATGAAAATGTTAACAAAACTTAAGGCCAGCACTACCTCTGTTTTCAAATAGAATCATAGCTAAGCACTAGTGCTTAGAATCACACTAAGAACTAGCTAAGCACTAAGCATTATTAAGAGGGCAAAAAAGAAGGTATGAGAGAGTGGAGGTGGGTATGTATATAAAACAAGGTTAAATCAGGAAATGCTCTAGATGCAACAACTGTCCCAGCTTCCACATATCCATATAATTTAAAATTCATAACTCAAAAATCCCAAAATATACTTTGATGAAAAATACACAGTAATTTAAGGTCAGTGGATAAAGGCTTAAGATTTGGCAGTTACCCAGGAAAAAGGGTGGAAAACTACTTTGGTTATAGAGATAGTATATATTTTAACTTGTTCAAATCTGATTTAGATTATACAAAAGTATTCTGAAAGATGAATATTAAGGATTAAATTGAGAAAAATAGAATAATTTGATATACGTCTGCTTTATAAACACGAATGTTATGGAGTATATTGTATATAAGCACACGTATAAACAGACATAACTGTGCTCCAACATTATTAAAAATGATGTAATTAAATGATATGTTCAGTCACAAGTATCCCAACTTCAGTAATAAATAAATAAAGCAGATAAATGTATCCTAGGGCATCCAAAACGAGAAGAGGAAAAATGGTTACGGTTTTAATAATCATTATGAATTCCAAATGAACTAGAAGATACATAATCTAACTTGGCATCTTGGGCTTAGGTAGAGACAGCAACTGTACAGAATCTGAAGGTGCTATGGTTTGACTATGTGCCCTGAAGTTCACGTAGAAACTTACTCCCTGTAGTAAGAATATTAAGAGGCTGGGGGGAGGCAGGCGTGGTGGCTCATGCCTGTAATCCCAGCACTTTGGGAGGATGAAGTGGGCAGGTCACTTGAGGTCAGGAGTTCAAGACCAGCCTGGCTAACATGGTGAAACCCTGTCTCTACTAAAAATATAAAACTTAGCCAGCCATGGTGGCAGGCGCCTGTAATCCCTCAGGACGCTGAAGCAGGAGACTCGCTTGAACCCAGGAGGCGGAAGTTGCAGTGAGCCAAGATTGTGCCACTGCACTCCAGCCTGAACAACAGAGCAAAACTCCACCTCGGGGGATGGGGGAGAGAAAAAGAGGTAGGGGCCTCATGAATGGATTAATGCCATTATCGTGGGGATGGGTTTGCTACTGACAGAGTGGTTTCCTGATTAAAAGGATGAGTTGAGTCCAATTCTCCCTCTCTGTCTCACACGCTCACTTCTGCCTTCCATCTTCTACCATGGGGTGATGATCCTCATCCGATGCTTGATACCATGCTCTTGGACTTCCTAGCCTCTGGACCCAAGGGCCAAACAAACTTCTGTTCATTATAAATTGCCCAGTCTGTGATATTCTGTTAGAGCAGCAGAAAATGAACTAAGACACAAGATCATTGTGTTTAGATAGTGAAAGTGCTACAAGAAGAACTGCAAATAGGTGGATCAAGGCAGGTTTTAAAACAGAAAACACTAAGCAGGGTGTGGTGGCTCACGCCTGTAACCTCAGTACTCTGGGAGGCTGAGGCGGGCAGATCACTAGGTCAGGAGATCAAGACCATCCTGACTAACATGGTGAAACTCCATCTCTACTTAAAAAAAAAAAAAAATCAGCCAGGCGTGGTGGTGGGCGCTTGTAGTCCCAGCTACTCAGGAGGTTGAGGCAGCAGAATGGCGTAAACCCGGGAGGCAGAGCTTGCAGTGAGCCGAGATCACGCCACTGCACTCCAGTCTGGGCCACGAACAAGACTCTGTCTCAAAAAAAAAAAAAAAAAAAAAAAAAAAAAAAGAACACTGGTACTCAAGAAACACAGGCTCTTCGCAAAATAATGTGGGCTGTTAGCCAGCAGGTTAGGTACATGACCATATTTCTAACTCCTTCAGGTATTCTAAAAAATTTAAACAAAGGATGAATCACCCTGGTAAACTCTCTTCTCTGGTCCTGCCATAAAATTTTTATCAGCCCTCAAATCCACAACCCACTCACGTTTCTTTCCTTTCAGCTGATAACCTATTTTCACTGTGAAGTAAGAGAAAAGGTTATCAGATATGCAAGTTCATCTACCCCAACTCAGGGGAAAGGTGTTCCTAGTCCTGTCTATGAATAACCCTGCCCACCCAGGGTCTGGATTTCACCCATTCATTCCTCCTCCAGGAAAAAATGTGTGGTTTTGTTTCTCTTTTCCTCTCTCTTCAGCACTTTGTCTCCATCACAGCTCTGCTATGACTCTTTCCTTAGCACACGATATGTCAAGCCTGTTTGACTCTAGATACTGTCTCCTTTCCTTCATAGTCAAGGTTCTGCCAAAAGCAGTCAATATTTGCTGTCGCTATTTCCTCACTTTCTAATTTCTCCTCAATTAATTACAATCTGACATTTTGTTCCCATTAATCTACTAAAATTAAGTCTAAGTGTCAAATTCTTAGTCACTTTTTACAGTCACTATCTTAACTGATTACTATGACTTTTAATTCTACTTACTATCACTTTCGGGTCTCAGGAGCCCTCTATAACTTCTAAAAAATTGTTAAGGACCCCAAAGAGCTTTTATTTACATGTGTATAATAGTATTTACTATTTTAGGATTTTAAACAAAAACATTATAACAATAGAATATACAAGTGTAAAAGAATAAAAATGAATAAATCAGAGTGATGACATCACATGTTATACAGCTTCTGGAAATTTTCATTGTGAATTCATGAGACAATGAAAGTTAAAAAGTCAAATAATGTGTTAGCACTTTTATAAAAAACACTTGACTTTGTGGACTCCTTGGAAGAATCGCAAGGGACCCCTAGGAATCCTCAAACCACACTCTGAGATCTGCTTATCTACAACCAAGCCTTTTTAATTAACACCTATGCCAAAGACCCCTAGCTCTTCTTATCTAGCCTGACCTCTTTCCTGAGTTCCAGATATCTTCTACTGTGCCATCTACACTTGTTATCTTCCTCTGTGATGCCTATCTCAATCAAAGGCACTCTAGCTAGATCCCTTTAAATCATCTTAGGCTCCTCCCTTTTCTTCTTTATGCTAATTCCAAGTCATCAAACCCTACTGATTCTACTTTTTAAAAATCAAATGAAATCTGCTGGGCTCGGTGGCTCACACCTGTAATCCCAGCACTTTGGAAGGCCAAGGCAGGCAGATCATGATGTCAGGAGTTTGAGACCAGCCTGGCCAACATAGTGAAACCCCGTCTCTACTAAAAATACAAAAACTAGCCGGGCATGGTGGCGCACACCTGTAGTCCCAGCTACTTGGGAGGTTGAGGCAGGAGAATCATTTGAACCTGGGAGGCAGAGGTTGTGGTGAGCTGAGATCACGCCACTGCACTCCAGCCTGGGCAACAGGCGAGACTCCGTCTCAAAAAGAAAAAAAAAAAAAAAACTAATGAAATCTAGAAGCTTGTTGGAAATGCAAAATTCTACCCGAGACCTCCCGTCATAAACATTAAGTGATTCATTCGTACAGAACAGTTTGAGAACCACAGCCTTGGGTGGTGATAGTCTCAGTAACCAAAGCTAGAGAATCCGAAGAAGGCAGAGCCCAAACAGCAAACTTGAAAATGCTAATTAGAAGTCCTCTTATCTCAAGTTTTTCCTCCTAATATTAAACCTTGAAGGTTTTAGAGTTTTATAAAGAAGGCTGTATTCCTTAACTAAGTGATCTTCCTAACTTGGGTTTCATGTCCCTCCAATGCAATCCTCTACATTCCATCTGTGGGAGCCTTTCACCTCTACTTTGTCTTTTGTTTCCCCTGTTTCAATGGCTCTCTACCTGAAGTCCAAATTCTTTACTATGAAATACAAGGGTCTTCAAAACCTGACCCCTGCCTACCTTTCACCATTCCTGCATATACTCCCTCTACCAGAAGTCTGAAAACCAGTGGAATCACCGAAGCAGCTGGGTATTTTTTAAAGCTTTTCTGGAGATCTGAAGAGCAGTAGTGGCTGAGAATTACTGTCCTCTCTTAAACCAAACTACTTGTCATACTCCCACATAAAAGCAAACACATATCCTAGTCCCTCTGTATACCTTCTTTTCATACTTCGCTCTGTCTTATGGGATGAATTCACAGCCTCTCTTAAAAACTCGACTATCATCTCTTCTTTGAAGGAAGACCTCTTTGCTTCCTTTCCCGTACAGGCAAATGGAATTGGTGGTTTCTTGCACTTTGCTTCCATAGTATCTTGTGCTTGTATTTGTTACAGCACAGCCTACACTGTCATGAAGCAGACTGTCTAAATGTTTGTTCTACTAAACACTGATTTCATTTGAAGGCAGGGATTGTATCCTACACATCTTTATATTCTCTGTGACTGGGCAGAGACTAGGAGTTAATAGATATGCAATACATGTTTACTGAAAATATCCTGAATTTTTTGGAGCCTGCTGAATAGACCAGGAGTAATGTAAAATAAAACAAAATCAAAACAATACCTTCCTATCTACCATCTTCTTTTATTTACACGAGGAAAAACTTTTTCATTCTATTTAATTCCACATTTAGAAAAAAAGTCAGATTAATATATAAAATAAACCGCATACAAACTGAAATAAAAATTTCATTTGAAGTAGATTAATCAACTTAAGAATGACAATTGGATGCTTTCCAGTTTTAATAGTAAGGGTAGGAGAAAACAAGAGGATTCTGGATGTCTGAAAAAGAGTACTGGTTAGGAGAAAACAAAGTACAGAAAAGGGATTGTAGTGAGTTAAAACCATCACAAATCCTAAGAGGGATTCAACAGAAAATGTCCAATTAGTGAACTATAATACGGTATGCATATTAATTATATTAAAATATGGATATAAATTTCAGGAATCCAGGGTGGAATAAGGGTGGTATGAGAAAGCAATTTTGTTTTTTAAAAAGTAATAAACTGGCTGGGCACAGTGGCCTGTAATCCCAGCTACTCAGGAGGTTGAGGCAGGAAAATCGCTTGAACCTGGGAGGCAGAGGTTGCAGTGAGATGAGATCGCACCACTACACTCCAGCCCAGGCAAAAGAGTGAGACTCCGTCTCAAAACAAACAAACAAACAAAAAAGTAATAAACCTTCCAGTACTATTTGCTCCCAAAACCAAAAACTACTATTTTAAAAACTGTAGTAAATCGGAGAATGGATTACCAAAAGAATAGTGACATCAGAAGACAATGAAATACTTCATAAACTTTACTACTAGGAGTACTAGGAAAAACAAAAGTACTTCTATCCTGCAACTGTTTCTTCTCATGTTTACTTAATGATCTATAAATATCTGTATTTTGATATATATAAAATTTCACCCCAAAGGAATTCTTTAATTAAGGTATCAACTATACAGATAAAACCTGGAAATCATTTTCCAGATAAGCAACTCCTTAAATGGAAAGATACACTAAAATAATAATATTAATAATAATGGTAATAGTAATTATTTCTTTGAATCTTAAGGACAATGTATAATCTGTAGTCATTTCTGTGCCACTAGACTTAACCATTAATTTGTAAAAATCCAAGACAGAGAATGCAGAACAGCAAAAGTCAAAAGATTTTTCTTTTCTTTTCCTTAAGACAGGGTCTCACTCTGTTGCTCAGGCTGGAGTGCAGTGGCACAATCATGGCTCATTGCAGCTTCGACTTCCTTGGTTCAGGTTATCGTCCCACCTCAGCCTCTCGAGTAGATGGGACTACAGCCACATGGCACCATACCTGGCTAATTTTTTGTGTTTTTTGTAGAAATGGGGTTTTGCCATGTTGCCCAGGCTGGTCTCGAACTCCTGGTCTCAAGCAATCCTACCTAGGCCTCCCAATATGCTGGGATTACAAGCGTGAGCCCCCGTACATGGCCCAAAAGATTTTTCAAGATTTTCTATTTCTGCCCCAAATGTCAAAACTTCAATACAGATAAAGCTAAGTATATCTAATGATTAACCAAATTGTGTTTCATTGCAAATGTCAGTATGGTCTTTTAAGAAACAAAAACATGTTTTAACTAAAAATATAGCCAAAAGTGATCCCTGGGATCTTTAAAGGGAAGTTGAATTCTCTTATAGACTAATTCCTCTGAAAAAACCCAAATACTAAATCTATAACTTATATTTGGAATATGGGTACCTATAAAGAACGTATAACTGTGATAAGTGATCTAACTTTCACCATGTTTTGCTTTTTAAAAAATATCTATCAAAAATATCATATTTAGTGAACAGAAAACAGAAATATCTAAAATTATTTTTGGTCTTCATAACACAAATGCCTATGAAACAGGAGGCAGGTGAAATTACTAAATATTCCCAATTCTGGGAAAATATCAAGAAATGTTCCAAAGTCCAGGAAATAGAAACTGAGAACATTCTTAATATAGTTTTTAAAAAACTTTGACTAAGCTAAACCTACAATTTTCAAAGGCTTAGTATAAGTATGTTAATTTTTTTAAAACTAAACTGATAATCTGATGCTACAGGGGCTACTAACGCTTACCTCAAGGGAACCTACTGCAGATAAAGTCCCGTCACTTGCACAGTCCTTTCAGCTGCCTGCCAGTTGTTTCTGTGGAAGGGAAAGCCTGATGAGTGAGAGCCCTATGCCATACTCCTTTGCAGTGTCAGGGTGCCTGCACAGAACTGCACGAAACTGTCTACCTAGAGATTTCTAGATGCTTTCAATAACACAGAGCTAAAAAGATGCCACCTTTGAAGTTCCCTTTCCTCTGAACAGTGAAACAAAATGCCTAAGAGTTTCTGAGTGCTAATGAACTACTGGTATTATCAAGGTGATAGGTCTATACTAACCAAGTAGAAAAAAGTCTATACTAACCAAGTAGAAAAAAGACAAAAATGGGTCAAGTAGAAATAAGACAGGGAAAATACACATACAAACACACAAACACACACACACACACACACACACACACCCGACAGACCTGTATCATCCAAGGAGAGAAAAGGCTATATCCACAAGAGTCAAGCTGTAACATCAACAAACGAATGCTAAAACCCACGGAACTTCCTGTCTACCCATTTTTAAAAGATGTCATCAAGTATATCATGCTCAGAGTAAATTATACCATGGATCCAAATGCCTGCTTGTAAAATCCGAGATATTTTCTTGGTGGGATCAGTAAGTGGGTAAAAAGGGGAGGGATTAAGAGGGGAGGGAATTCTTCAGATTTTTTAAAATACAAAAAATGAAAACCAGCAGCATGATTCCATAAGAAATTCTAAAAAGAGGGAAAAAATGTGTATCTGTATCTCAGAAAGTACACAAACTCTTACTAAGGATCAAACTAAAAGGAAAGAATAAAGAGAAATAACAGAAAACTGGGAAACCCAACACACTTAAGAACCACCTTCCTCTCACAGAACTATGAATGGCTAATAACTGTCTCCAGTAAGAATATATATATATCATTCATTTACAAGTTCAGCTACATAACCAAAGAAACTATATTTTCTTTCTAATGCCAAATGCAGTCTTCAATCTGAATGTTGTGCTTCATAAGGCAGAACAAAACATTCCTATAAGAAACTTTAAAAGCATTAACCTTTAGCAAAAGAACTGATGAAGAAACAAAATACTAATTAAAACAGTGATTCCAGCTTTTACTTTAATAGCACCATATTTAAAATGAAATTACTTACCTCTGATTCTTTGTCACTTAAGGATCCCAAGCTTCCAAAACTGTGATTAGAGCTTTCGTTATTTGTTGAGGCCTGTTAAAGATTTTTTAAAAGGTAAAAATTAAGAGTAATTTTTTTAAAACAGTGGGAATAATTTTAAACAAACATATTACAAAGTACATAATCTATCTTCATAAATAAATAAAGTATAATTCCTTTAAACAAGGAAGCCAAATGAGGTAAAAATAAGAAATACTAAATTCTTAACACTATACTTTGAAAAGTTTTATCAAGTCAATAAAGTTATGCTGTGTTTTAGGAACTGACTTCTATTAGCTGGTTTTTTAAATCCCAGTTCAAAAGCAAAGGAACTGGGCCATTGTTAGGATGACAAGATCCCTAAAATTATTACTCAATGTATTAAAAACTAATGCTACCTTTGGCTGAAAGTATTATTTGGGCTCTTCAGGTCGCTTCACAATTATCAAATTCCATCATGTCTGAAACACACCTCTTTGCCTTTCTCTGTATTAACAAACTGTCTTGTTTTTCTTTTTTTTTTTTTAATTTGTTTTAACTCGATCTCTTCAAAAAAATCTCTGACCATCTTGACCATTTTAATTAATTGCTTTGCTCAAGAATTTCTCCATTTCCTTGACAATATTTTTGAACTGTAACAAAGAAAAAAGAGCTAACATTCTGTAGGATGATGTCTGCTTTGTTTCCAATACGCTTCTATGATACTTACTATCTTGTGGACTTTTTTGTACCATGAGTACATCAGATCAAAGTCTTCCAGAAATGCTTAGACCAGGAGGCTGACGGATTATGGCATATATGTCAAAGATGATGCAAGAATTAACATTACATACAGGAAAGCCAATTGATATCCTCATGTTTCACCTCCACTTGTAACAGGAGTGGCTGCTAATCTTACTATTAACAGGTTGCAAGTTAGACTATAATTATATAACTGAAATTAGATTAATTTCCAAAGTAACAACTCTGAGCAATTGCATACATGCCTAGTACTATGCTGGATACTGTAAAAGCTGCTGTCAACAAAGGATAGCACTTGAACTAATTACAATTTAAGTAGTACCTGGAATAAGTTATAATCTAATTATGGCAAGACTATCAAATTTGAAACAGCAGCAATTAAGAACTAATACATTAGAAAGATTCTGGGACAATAAGGGCAGTGGCAAAGTGAGCATCTGTAAATACCCACCAAAAAAATGTATAAAACTAAATAGTAAACCAAAAACCCACGGACAATATTTATAACAAAACTAGGTGACAAGAATCTCCATGAATCCCCCTCAAAACATCAGATGGAAACAAGTCAACAACAACCATAGATAATGTATGGTATCATTATCAATATGGGAGGAAACAGAAACAGATGTCTGATAACCGAGAACAAGACACCTAAAACAGCCAACAAGTTAGGCAGAGAAGCTAGTTTAACTTAAGTACAGAAGGGTTTTGCACTTTCAATTAGTGACTAAGTGGGAGGAGTCCACGGTTACATCTAAGAAGTGAGAGCAGTCTAGCCTCTATGAATCCTTGAAAGGGATCTTTACATAACAGGGTGGTACAATGAGTACAAATTACTGGGTGTGGAATGAAAATTGAGTACTATATAGGTACAATTACAACAATGGAAAGAGAATATTTAGATAAAGCAGGGAGGGAACGCAGCCTAGCAATCTCAGAAAGCAAATGCCACAGTTTTGAAGCATGCCTAAAAACAGCAGTAGAGAAAGCCCTGTAAGAAAAGCCATCCTGAACCACACCAACTATTTAAGTGTTCAGGAAATCCAATTTCACATGAAAGTAGGCAAAAGAAAATTATGCAGGTCATAAAGGTATAAGAAAAAAGAAAGTAAGATACAGAATAACATCCAGATAATAAAAGCATACCAGGAACACACATCTACAAAATAGGTACAAATTGTAACCTACTATTTTAAAATGAACTAAAAGATATTACAAAAATGACTCAAGACATGAAACAACTATATAAATCAGATTTCAAAAAACTCAGAAATAAGGTAACAGAACTCAAGAAAGCATTAAAAATAAAAGAAAAAGTTTCAGAAATAAAAAGTAAATCTGAACGAACCCAAGAGCAAATATATACAGTAGACAATGCTTTAAGATAACTGGAAGGCAAAAAACAGGAACATTTTTGAAATCAAAAGAAATGAAGAGATAAAAAGGATTTGAGAGTAAGCAACAGCTGATGAAGCAACAAAGATCAATATACAGATAACAGAAGACCCAAAAAACTACTAAAGCCAGAAAATAGTAAAAACTGTAATTCAAGAAAATGTCTCTGACAGCTGGGCACAGTGGCTAATGCCTGTAATCCCGGCACTTTGGGAGGCCGAGGCGGGCAGATCACCTGAGGTCAGGAGTTCCAGACCAGCCTGACCAACATGGTGAAACCCTGTCTCTACTAAAAATACAAAATTAGCCAGGCATGATGGTGTACACCTGTAATTCCCAGCTACTTGGGAGGCTGAGGCAGGAGAATCACTTGAATCTGGGAGGCAGAGGTTGCAGCAAGCCAAGATCACACCATTGCACTCCAGCCTGGGCAACAAGAACAAAACTCCATCTCAAAAAAAAAAAAAAAAAAAGAGGAAAAAAATGTCTCTGACATTTTCAGTTGTCAGTCTCTTGTTGTCAGTTGTTCTTTTTTAAATGTTCAATTAAAAAAATTGAAATTACTGACACAGCACCATGCACACCTAAGAATAACAACCCAGAAAGCGAACATCAAAGGCAAACACTTTATGCCAGACAAAAATGGAGTGACATAAGCTATTCAAGGAACGAAAATAAAAGCAAAGTGTTTTATATTCAGTAAATTCCGTTTTAAACACATGGAAAGCATAGATAAACGGTTACCAAAAATGCAAGCAATTAGGGAACCCTGCTCCCATGAGCCCTTCCTAAAGAATCTACTACAGAACAAGCTTAAGACAACCAAAATGAATAGTTTACCAGTCTAAGAACTGAAGGCAAGCAATAATATGACTTATTGTTGATCAAGATTAAATGATAATGACAAGGGAGAGGATATAATATTTAATGACTAAATGCATGCAAAGTTAATAGTACAGTATTTTTAAAACTAGGGGATCGAAAGCATATACAAAATAATTGTTTTCAGTACCCACTTTGTTCACTGTGCTAATGTTGAGACAGCTATGTGTGTGAAATACAGAATAAAGTAAAATAATTAAGGGATATCCAATTCTATCCTCTGCTTTATATCAAGAATCATAATTCACAGTATAAGATGCATATAAAAAAAACCTTATAATCCTGAGTTTGAATTGGAAATAGCAATAAAAATTCATGAAATATTTTTATCTTTTAAAATAAACAATAAAAATATAAGTAGGTAGGTAGATGAATAAGATTCCACCACCAGTAAAAACAGAATACCTTATTTTCTACATATAACTATATATAAATTCTGGAAAAAAAAGATTTAAAAAAGCCACTACATGAACCAAAAGTAGGCAGAATGTAAGTACAAGACAACACTTAGAAGAAGGGAACAGAGGCTGGGTGCAGTGGCTCATGCCTGTAATCCCAGCACTTTGGGAGGCCAAGATGGGCAGACTTCTTGAGGTCATGAGTTCAAAACCAGCCTGGCCAACACAGTGAAACCTTGTCTCTACTAAAAATACAAAAAATAGCCAAGTGTCATGGCGCATGCCTGTAATCCCAGCTACTAGGGAGTCTGAGGCAGGAGAATTGCTTGAATCTGGGAGACAGAGGTTGCAGTGAGCAGAGATCGCACCACTGTATGCCAGCCTGGGCAACAGAGCAAGACTCCATCTCAAAAAAACAAAAAAAGAAGAGGAAGAGGAAGAAGGGAATAGATCTGGGTAGGTTTCCTGTTTTTACAGCTTTTGCTGAGGGGAAGGTCCCGGAGATCAGAGCTGCACAGACAGCAGTTGAAACCTAGATCAAAATCTTTAGTCTTACTGGCTTGAAAAACAAGAGTTTCAAGCTTCCAAAGAGGCTGCAAAGTAAGGAGGGATATGCTGGAAAATAAAGCTCCACAAAGGGAGAGTCCCAAATTCTACGTATTAACTGCCTATGCAAAAACGGAGCAGATGATAAGCAGCCTAGATAAGACTAAAACAACTAACAGGGATGTGAGTGCTGCCCTCTGCAGGGAGACATAGTTTAAATTTCAGTCTAGCCAAGTTAACTGCCTTCTAAAACAAAGAAAAACAAACAAAAAACAGTCTCCAAAGTCACTGTAATGTGTCATTCAGTGTGCAGGATACAACAAAAATTTGTAATCATATGAAGAAACAAGAAAAAGTGACCCATACTCAAGAGGAAAGACAATCAATAGATACTAATCATGAAGTAACACAGATTTAGAATCAGCAAATAAATAACATAAAGCAGCTAATGTAAGTAGCTCAAATGACAAGATTGGAAATTTCAGCAGAAAAATAAAAACCGTAAAAAGAGCTGAACGTAAATTCTACAACTGAAAACTTCACTCTCTAAAATAGAAAACTTACTGAATGGGCTTAACAGAAGAATGGAAAAAGACAGTACTGAAGACGGGTCAAGAGAAATTACTCAAACTAAAGAATAGAGAAAAATATATTGAAAAATAGTGTCTGTTGGACACCATGAAGCAGTCTAATATACATGTAACTGGAGTCATAAAATGAGAAAAATAAGCAGAAAAAAAATTTGGAGAAATGACAGCCAGAAAAATCCCAAAATTTGGCAAAGACATTAATTTACAGATTGAAGAGCTCACTCAACCTCCCAAGCAGGATAAGTACAAAGAAAACCACACCTATGCACATCACAGTCAAACTGCTGAAAAACCAAAGATAAAGAAAACAATCTTGAAAGCAGCTGGAGAAAGTACACATGAGAACAAAAAAGGGTAAAAGTAACTGCTGACTTGTCATCATAAATGCTGGAGGCCAACTTTACTCTCTGCAAATAGTGAGCTAGAAGAACTCTATACTAAGATGCATAAGGCACAGCTGAGAAAACAGAGAAGGTTAAGTAGAAAGTCTACACTAATGAGACCCTTAGGCCCCTTTTTTGTTCTCAATTCTAAAAAGTTAGCAGCCAAGCTTTTACTCCACAGGTATGAGATGATAAAATCTCTCCCTGGGAGATTTTATAAGTCCCTCAGAGAAATGACTTAACTAGATAATCCTACTGCAAAACTCATCCATGGCTGGGTATGGTGGCTCACACCTATAATCCCAGCACTTTGGGGGGCTGAAGTAGACGGATGGCTTGAGCCCAGGAGTTTGAGACCAGCCTGGGCAACATGGTGAAACCCTGTCCCTACAGAGGAAAAAAAAATTAGCCAGATGTGGTAGCATGTACCAGTAGTCCCTGCTACTCAGGAGGCTAAGGTAGGAGGATCACTTGAGCCCAGGAGATAGAGGCTGCAGTGAGCTGTGATAGTGTCACTGCGCTCCACCCTGGGCGAGTGAGACCCTGTATCAAAAACACCCCAAAAAACAAAGCCCATCCATCAGTCAGTAAACCTTGCCTAGTTACACAGTTTCCAGTAAGTGTTTAAGTGCCTAATGCATAGATACAAACAAAGTCCAATATCACTCAAAAAATTCTTCCAGAACTGGAAAGCATGTTTCTGGATTGGAAAGACACATTTTTAAAAAATCAAGCACAATGGCTTAAAGAAAAACAAACGAAGATACATCAGAATAAATAATTTTAAATTCTAGAGACAAACACAAGCTCCTAAATAAAAGCTTCCAGGGAAGAATAAATAGAGTATTTACAAAGAATCGAGAATCAGAATGGCATTGGAGCGTGCAACAGTAACACTGGAAGCTAGAAGACAATGGAACAATGCCTTCAAAATTCTAAGAAAATGATTTCCAACCTAGAATTCTACCCGTCACATACACTAAAAACAAAGTGGGAGGAGGAAAATATGCAAGATCTCAAAAATTTCACTCCCCATATATCTTTCCTCAAGAAGCAACCAGAAAATCTGCTCCACCAAAAACAAAGAAATAAACCAAGAAAGAGAAGATATGGGATACAGGAAATAGCTCAAACACAGGACAGACACAAAAGTCTCCCTGATCCTATGATGATCTTGGCTCACTGCACACTCCACTTCCCGGGCTCAAGTGATTCTGCCTCAGCCAGCCTTCTGAGCAGCTGGGATTACAGACATGTGCCACCACGCCCAGCTACTTTTTGTATTTTTGGTAGAGACAAGGTTTCACCATGTTGGCCAGGCTGATCTCGAACTCCTGGCCTCCCAAAGTGCTGGGATTACAGGAGTGAGATACCACATCTGGTCTGGCTTTTGAAATTATGAACATGAATTGTGTGTCTTTTCCTTCTTCACTTGTAGGAATTCTTTCCATATTTGGCACATGAATCTATGGTTTGCCTTTTCACACCTTACTGTGTCATTTCAACACAGTTACATTTATCAAATGTTTTTTCTTCTTGGCTACTGCCTTTTGGAACCTATTTATGAAATCTCTGCCAATCTAATGAAGACAGTCTATTCATTTTATTAAAGTTTTATTGCTTTACCTTTCCCATTTAAATCTACAATTTACCTGAAAGTGATTTTTCTATCATGGTAAGAGTTCAAAGTGAAGAGTTATTTATTTTCCCTTATAGATATCCAATTGATACAGCACATCTATTATAATGACCAACTCTCCCACTGCACTGCAATATCACCTTTGTCATAGATCAAGTTACTACTTACAGATGGGTCTACTGCTGGACTTTATTCTCTTTCATTGGTCTATTTTTCTATCCATGTCAATATCAGACTGACTTAATAACTAACTTTCTCTTTATTTTTTAAGAGACCAGGTCTTGCTCTGTCACTCAGGCTGGAGTGCAGTGCAGTGGCATGATCATAGCTCACTGCACCTTCAAACTCCTGGGCTCACGTGATCCTCTCGTTCAGCCTCTTAAGTAGCTGGGATTATGGGCACAAGCCACTGTGCCTGGTTTAATTTTATCAGTAATATCAAAAACATTCTTGATATCTAGTGGCATAATTCTCCCAGCTCTGTTATTGTCCTTTAAGGCTGCCGGGACCATTCTTGGTCTTTACATTTTTATATAATTTTGGAATCAGCTTGTTAATTTCCATGCTCCCCAAAATCCTGCTAGGATTTTAATTGGTATTGCACTGAAGCTATAAATCGAGTTAGTAAGAACTGATAGCTTTATAACATTGAGTCTTCCAATTTTTGAGTATTGCATCTCATTTATTAAGGCCTTCTTTGATTTCACTGTTTTACAGTTTTCAGTGAAGATGTCTTGAGTATCTTTTGTCAGATTTATTTCAACTTATATTTTTATTATAAATATTTAGTAACATTTATATTAACAATTTTTAATATTGTTGTATATGGTACCTTTCTAAAACTTCATTTTCTACTTTCTACTTATTTGTTGTTGATATGCAGAAAATATAACTGGTTTTAAAATATGATTTATAATTAATGACTTTAATTTACTTATTAGTTTTAATTATTTGTAGATTCCTTGTGATTTTTCTGTAGGCCATAATCATGTTATGGGGATAATCTTTATTTCTTGATATGGGTGCTGCTTACATCACTGTATTCAGTTTGTGAACATTCATTGAGTGTACTTATGATTTGTGTATTATTCTAAATATAGTGAGGAAGAGAACTACTTATCGCCTATGCTATTTATTTGAACGGTTTTTTGCTACAAAGTCATCAAATCCTTGGGATTTTCCTAGGTATTCATTTTCTAAAATCATGTATTTAAAAAGGTTAAATTTCAGTATTGATTCTTTGGAGACTAAAGCTGGTAATATTTCCCCATAGATGAGCACTCATTTATTCTTAACGCTTTTTATGCCAGAATTCATTCTCTATCAATAAAAATATCTTTCCTAGCTCCACTATAACTCCACTTTATAAGGCTTTTTATTGGTAATGTTGCCAAAAGTTTAGTAAAAAGAACAATATTTAAACTAGCAGACACAATAGTTTTTTACTAAGAAACTATTAAAATTAAATTGAAAATTAATTTCCTCAGTCGCACTAGCCATATTTTAAACCCTCAGTAGCCACATGTGGCCAGTGGCTACATATTAGGCCATACAGATACAAAAGATGGCCATCATATCAGAAACTTCTATTGGACAGAGTTGCTATAAGATAGGGGGTCAGCAAACTATGGCCTTCTGCCTGGTTTTTATATAAAGTTTTACTAGAACAAGGCCATACTCATTTGATTACATATGGTATATGTCTGCTTTAGTACTAAAATGGCACAGTTGAGTTCAGTAGTTTTCATAGAGATCACATGACCTACAGATATTTAGCTACCTGGCACTTTACAGAAAAAGTTTGCCGACCTCTGCTACAGACCATATGAAAATCACAAAAATCAGTGCTTGAGTTCAATGCTTGAGAGGAGCTAAATGGGTTAAGAGGGAATATTATATTTCAACAATACATGCCCCCAACTAACCAGACAATCTAGTATAAACATTCCTTGTATCCCTAAAAAGCATTGACTGTCTTAAATTTGGGGTTTGAAAGTCAAGTCTTATGATTCAGAACACAGTAAACATTTCCCATTTTAGGTATTCAACCTCCATTCCAATTTCATGACAGCAACATAGTTTCTTTTTAGAAAACCATCCTGTCCTTGTATTTTTGGTAGGACTGGAAATCAACCTGCCCAGCAACTATAGAAATTCTAAGGAGGGTCCTTCTCCCATACATAATCTTTACCCATACCTATAATCAAGAAACAAAGGGGAAAATTAATCAACTCTCTTCCCCAGAAGTTTGAATCTCAAAGGAATGATATAATAAGCATGGGATGGAGGGGCTGTGTTTTTCTTTCTTTTTTTTTTTTTTGAGATGGAGTCTCACTCTGTCGCCCAGGCTAGAGTGCAGTGGTGTGATCTCGGCTAACTGCAAGCTCCGCTTCCTGGGTTCACGCCATTCTCCTATCTCAGCCTCCCATGTGGCTGGGACTACAGGCGCCTGCCACCGCGCCCGGCTAATTTTTTGTATTTTTAGTAGAGATGGGATTTCACCGTGGTCTCAATCTCCTGACCTCGTGATCCACCCCCCTCGGCCTCCCAAAGTGCTGGGATTACAGGCATGAGCCACTGCGCCCGGCCGTCTTTTTTTTTTAATCCACTGGAGATCCCACAATCAAAAGGATGAGCAGTTTCTGTTACTTCATCACCCAAGGTTGCCCTGGTTCCTGTACAACTCTGGTTTTCCAGGCCTCCAAATCATTCTGTGAATTGACTGATATTCGATCAATAACCTCCCTTCTTTGCTCAAGGTAGCTAGAGAGCTGGGGTTTTTTTCTGCCAAAGAAAAAAAACGCAAATTGTTTTGGCAAAAAATCTGGAGTGGACAAAAGTAGAAAACGAAGTCAAATGTCTTAAAGAAGACTTGTCCATCAATGACATTCACTTTCACACTACATATTTTCACTATGACCAGCTGTAGGCAAAACTGTAAAACTGACTAAGTTTTGGTTACCATCCACATTCTTATCAGCACCACTACTACTGGCTCTCTGTAGTTGTCAATTAATTCTAAATATTAATCAAAGTGTTCAGATTTTAGCTTGTAGCTGCCATCTCCCCACATATCTCTTTAGTTCACTAATATCCCAAAATATCCATTTACTGTGCCAATAGATTTAATTAGAACGTTTCATATTTTAACATGTTTTTTGAAATGTGGGTTCAACCTGCAAACTGTTAAGACCACCCTCCTACCCCCATGGACAAAATGATGAATATGTCCACCTAGAAGTTACCAAACTATGCTTGCTGTGCTGTGGTTACTACTAGAACAGACTAAAAGCATCTGAGGGCAAGGATTTTGTCCTCTGTCTACAAACCAAGGACACTAAATGGAAGCTTACATGAGTACTTTAAAATATATGCTGAGGAAATGAAGCAACTAGATGGGTACTTTTTTTAATGTGATGTTAACAGGTTAGAAGTTAGGAAAATTAGTAAAATAAACAGATACTGGCCTTATTTTCAGTTCCAAAGAGCTTGCTGATATTGGGCAGTGCTAAGAACATAATATTAAAGCAAGTCCAGAAGGACCACATGACTCCATGTAAAAAATGTAAACTCTAAATGCAATTCAAAATTTTCCCCCAGTACTCTTAAAAATATATGCCAGTCTCAAAATTAGCCTCCTACTGCCTGAGTCTCCAAAGTTTCTGAATCAGGATACACTGTTTTGATTTCTTTTAATAAAAGTATTTCATTCCCCCAAAATTGAGGACACAACTAAAGAGTAGACACAGAGCTAAGTGCTGAGACCATTAAAATTATTAAAATATGCCACACAGTCCTTTGTCCTCAAGAGCTTAGTAGTCTAGTAAGAAACAAATAATTAAAATGTGATGGGAAAAATTTTGTCTAGGTACACATAGGTGTTGAAGAGGGACACAGGAGGTCCACCAGATTTGGATTTGGGCAATTAGATGGAATGAGGTAATCAGAGAAACATCCTTAAAGTGATACCTGATCTGACCTTGACATTCAAAGAGTGATGCATCTGATGAAAAGAAAGGGCATATGGGCATCTGAAACAAAGTGAACTGTATGTTCAAAGGAAAGATGTGAAAAACCATATCCATTTAGGGAACCACAAATAGGTTGTTATGAGCAAAGTACAATGTGAAGAAAAGATGGAAAGTGGGGCATGAAACTGGGCTACAGTGGTAAGGTAGGAATCCGAAAAATGTCAGGTAATTTGAACTTCAACTTAAAAACTATGTGAAACCATTTAAAAAAAAAAAATTCTAAGCACCACCTTCTTAACGCCACTGTTAAGAAGGCTAGGAGAATCAATAATTTAGAATAGGTAAGTAAGATCAGACCTGCTTTTCTGTTCAAATCTATGGCGAAGAATGTCCGTAGGGCTACATAAAGGTAGATCTGACAGAGACTTAAGTTGATCACTTCTGCATAATGAGAAGACTCCCCTTACCCACCTGTCCCATGCTGCTCTAGACGCCATCTGATTGTAGCCAACACCAGGAGTAAGAGAAGGGAACACCTGTAAACCTCACCACCAACCAATCTACCACTACTCAGAAGATCACCAGCCTAACCAGAATGGATGCTGTGGCAAGAAAATCTTACAGGTAATTTAAGGAGCCTAATTAGCTTGCAAGGGAGAGCCCTAGTCAAACACAGAATAGGTGGCTTAACTGGAGGAGAAATTAAGGTCAGAGCAGAAATAGATCTTTTATAAGTATATTATTTGAATTTTAAAGTAAATATAATTAGAAATAAAAGAGTTGACAGTGAAACGCAATTGCAAAAATTTAAATTCAGTAAAGAGTAGGGGCAGAAACACTGCTAGAAATGAAATTGGTAATCTAGAAAATGAAGTAGAATCATCCTGTAACATCAAAATATGAAGAAATTAAAATCATGAGTTAAAACAATAGATACAAAGGACATATCTAGGGATCTACTATGAAAATAACAGGTTTTCAGAAGGGAGGAAATAAATCAAGAAAATAAATCAAATATTAAAAAGAAAACTTCCCTGAGCTGAAGAAAAATTAAAAACTAGAAGACATCAAAAATAGTACCTATAAACTACTGAGATACTATGAGAAAGCAAAAGAAAGACATTTTCAGACACGCAAACTCAAAACATGGCAGCATGTATTCAAGAATGCTTAAGAGATTGACACTGTAAGGGCAAGCAATACCCTCAAACTAAATTTTCTTTTTTTCTTTTTTTCGAGACAGAGTTTTGCTCTTGTTGCCCAGGCTGGAGTGCAATGGCGCAATCTTGGCTCACTGCAACCTCCACCTCCCGGGTTCAAGCGATTCTCCTGCCTCAGCCTCCCGAGTGGCTGCGATTACAGGCATGCGCCACCATGCCCGGCTAATTTTGTATTTTTAGTAGAGACATGGTTTCACCATGTTGGTCAGGCTGGTCTCGAACTCCTGACCTCAGGTGATCTGCCTACCTCGGCCTCCCAAAATGCTGGGATTACAGATGTGAGCCACTGCGCCCGGCCTCAAACTAAATTTTCTAAAGGGGGAGAAGAGGGTAGCAGATACAGGTTTATGTATGACTGCCATAAAGATTTGTTATAAATCACAAACATGTAGAAATTAAACAACACACTCCTAAATAACCAATAGGTCAAAGGACAAATCTCAAAGGAAATTAGAAAAAAACTTTGAGATGAATGAAAACAAAAACACTGCATATCAAAACATATGAGATAAAGTTAAAGCAGTGCTTAGAAGGAAAACTGTAACTGTAAATGTTTACATTTAAAAAGAGATCTTGAATCATAACCCAGCCGTCCACCCAAAAAACACTAGAAAAAAGAAAAGCAAACTAAAACCAAAGCAAGCAGGGGGGAAAATACATATCACAGCAGAAACAAATGAAATAGAGAATAGAAAAACAATAGAACGAAACCAAAAGTTGGATCCTTGAAAACAAAATTGACAAATCTTTAGCAAGTCCTACCAAGACCAAAAGAAGGAAGACTCAAATTACTACAATCAGAAATGAAAGAGCTCATGTTATTACTGACTTACAGAAACAAGAATTACAAGAAAATATAATGAAAAGTTTTATGCCAACAAATCAGATAACCAAGATGATATGGACAAATTCCTAGAAAGACACAAGCTTCCGAAAATGATTCTAGAAGACAAAAATATCCTCAACAAAACACTAGCAAACCAAATTCAACAACATATTAACAGGATCATCATACACCAAGATCAACTGAAACTTATTCCTGAAATGCAAGGGTGGTTCAACATACATAGTCAATAAATATGATACACCACATTAACAGAATGTATAAAAATCATATGATCATCTCATTAGATACAGAAAATGCATCTGATAAAATTCAACATCCCTTCATGATTAAAAAAAAAAAACTTTCAACACCCTTTTGTGATTCAACTCTCAATAAACTAGGTATAGAAGAAATGTACCCAACATAATAAAGGCAATAAATGATAAGCCCACAGCCAATTTCATACTCTAGGATGAAAAGCTGACAGCTTTTCCTCTAAGATCAGGAACAAGACAAGTAAGCCCATTCTCACCACTTCTATTCAATATAGTACTGGAAATCCTACCCGGAGCAATCAGGCTAAAGAAAAAAAAAAAGAATACAAGCCATCCAAGTCAGAAAAGAATAAATAAAATTATCTCTTATTTGCAGATGACATAACTGTATATATGGATAACCCTAAAGATTCCACGAAGAAACTGTTAGAGTTAGCTAAACTAATTCAGTAAAGTTGCAAGATAACAAAATCAACATACAAAAATCAGTTGTGGAAGGGCATGGTGGCTCATGCCTGTAATTCCAGCATTTTGGGAGGCCAAGATGGGAGGACTGCTTCAGGCCAGGAGTTCAAGACCAGCCTGATAAACATAGTGAAACCCCATCTCTATAAAAAATAAAATAAACTTTTTAAAAAATCCCACACAAAAAATCAGTTGCATTTCTATATACTAATGATCTGAAAAAGAAATTAAGAAAACACTTCCATTTACAATACCATAAAAAAAATTTAAGAATAAATTTAATCAGCCCAGGCACGGTAGCTCATGCCTGTAATCCCAGCACATTGGGAGGCCAAGGCAGGTGGATCACTTGAGGCCAGGAGTTCGAGACCAGCCTGGCCAACACAGTGAAACTCCATCTCTACCAAAAAATACAAAAATTAGCCAGGCGTGGTGGCAGGTGCCTATAGTCCCAGCTACTCAGGAGGCTGAAGCAGGAGAATCACTTGAACTCAGGAGGCAGAGGATGCAGTGAACCAAGATGGCACCACTGCACTCCAGCCTGGGTGACAGAGCAAGACCCTGCCTCAAAAAAAAAAAAAAAAAAAATTAACCAAGGAGGTGAAAGATCTATAAAATAAAAACTATAAAATGTTGAAAGAAATTGAAGACAATACAAACGGAAAGATATCTTGTTTTCATGAATTGAAAGAATTAATATTGTTTAAATGTCCATGCCACCCAAAGTGATCGACAGATTCAGTGTAATCCTAATAAAATTCCAATGGCATTTTTCACAGCAATAGAAAAAAAAACCCTAAATTTACGTGTAACCTCAAAAGAACCCAAAGAGCCAAAGCAAAACTGAGTAAGAACAAAGCTGGAGGCATCACAGTACCTGATTTCAAAATATACTACAAAGTAATAATAATCAAAACAGTACAGTACTGGCATAAAAACAGACATATAAACCAATGGAACACAATAGAGAGCCCAGAAATGAATCCACACATGTAGGGTGAATTGATCTTTGGCAAAAGTGCCAAGAACACACAATGGGGAAAGGATAGTTTCTTCAATAAATGGCATTGGGAAAACTGGTAATCCACATCCAGAAGTTGGAAACTGGACCCTTATCTCATATCATATACAAAAATCAACTCAAAATGAATTAAAGACATAAGATATGAAATTTTTAAAATATTAGAAGAAAACACAGGAAAAAAAGCTTCTTGACATTGGTCTGGGCAATGATTTTTGAAAATGATCCCAAAAATATAGGCAACAAAAGTAAAAATATACAAATGATATTACATCAAACTAAAAAGCTTATGCACAGGAGAAGAACCAATCAACACAGTAAAGAGACAATCTACATAATGGGACAAAATATTTGCAAACCATGTACCTGATAAGAGCTTAATATCCAAAATATTATAACTCAAAAGCAAGAAAACAACCTAATTTAAAAATAGGCAGCCAGGTGCAGTGGCTCACATCTGTAATCCCAGTACTTTGGGAGGCTGAGGCAGGCAGATCACATGAGGTCAGGAATTTGAGACCAGCCTGGCCAACATGGTGAAACGCCATCGCTACTAAAAATAACAAAATTAGCTGGGTGTGATGGCGGGTGCCTGTAATCCCTGCTACTCAGGAGGCTCAGGCAGGAGAATCGCTTCAACCTGGGAGGCGGAGGCTGCAGTGAGCCAAGATCGCATTACTGCATTTCAGCTTGGGTGACAGAGCAAGACTCCACTAGGAAAGGACAGGACAGGACAGGACAGGACAGGAAAGGAAGAGAAAGGGGAAAGGGGTGGGGTGGGGAGAGAGAAAGAGAGAAAGAAAAATAAAAGAAGCCAGTTAAATACTGCCTGATCTCACATGTAGAATCTCATGAAGCAATGAAGCAGAGGGTATAACGGTGGTTGCCAGGAACTAGGGGGTAGGGGTAATGGGGAGATTTTGGTAAAAGGGTACAAAGATTCAGTTATACTGAATGAGTAAGTTCTGAAGCTCTAATGTACAGTACGGTGATTACAGTTAATAATATAGTACTGTACACTTGAAATTTGCTAAGAGAATAGATATCGAATGTTTTCCGCACCAAAAAAACTACATGAGGTGATCAACATGTTAATTATCTTAATAGTGTTAATCATGTCACAATGTATATGTATATCAAAACATCACATATACACCTCACATATATATAATTTCTGTTTGTCAATCATACCTCAATAAAGCTGGGGTAGAAAGGTAGAAATAAATAATCTGAATAGTCCTGTACAAGTAAAGAAATAGTAGCAGTATAATTAAAACAAGAAAATAAAAATCTACCCTTGAAGAAATGCCCAGGCCTAGATGGTGTCACTGGTAATTTCCACCAAATATGTAAAGCAGAACTAATACTAATTCTTCACAAACTCTTCCAAAGAACAGAAGGGAGGGAACACTTACCAACTCATTCTGGAAAAACAATATTACCTGATAGTGAAACCAGATAAAAACATCACAAGAAAATTATAGATCAATATCCCTTACAAATATGGATGCAAAAATCCTCAACAAAATACTAGCAAACCAAATCCAGCAACATATAAAAAGGATTATACACTTTGAGCAAACAGTATTCATTCCAGGAATGCAAGGTTAGTTCAACATACAACAGCTATATTAATAGAATAAAAAATAAAAACCACTGATCATCAACAGACATAGAAAAAATATCTGCCAAAACCCAGCACCCTGTTTGTGATTTAAAGGAAACAAAAAAGAGCCACTCAGCAATCTAGAAATAAAAGGAAACTTCCTCAACCTGAGAAAGGACACTTATGAAGCACTCACAGCTTTCCTCTCTAAGATGACAATATATGTGCTCTCACCACTTCAGTTCAACATTGTATTGAATGTTCTAGTCAATGAAAATTAGGCAAGAAAAAAATAAAAGGTAAATACTAAAGGTAAATACAGTAATAACAGCAAAACTATTAAAGCTAATAAGTTCAGAAAGGTTGCAAGACACAAGACTAACACACAAAAACCAAATGTATATCTATAAAACAGCAATGAGCAATGTGAAAAACAAATTACGAAAACTTCATTTACAATACTATCAAAAAAATAAAATACTTAGGAATAAATTTAACAAAACAAATGCAAGACTTATACAGTATAAACTAAAAAACATCATTGAAAGAAAATAAAGAAGACCTAAATGAATGTACTGACAGTTGTGTTCATATGCTAGAAGACTTAATGTTATTAGGATGGCAATACTTCCCAAATTAACCTAGACATTCACCAAAATTCCTAACAAAATCCCAGTTGGCCTTTTGCTGAAATTGACAAATTGATCCTAAACGTCATATTGAAATGCAAGGGACCCAGAATAGCCAAAATAATCTTGAAAAAAGAACAGAGTTGGAGGATACACACTGCCAGTTTCAAAACATACTACAAAGCTATATTAACCAACACAGTGTGGTATGGCAAAAAGATAGACATACAGATCATCAGAACAGAATTAAGAGTTCAGAAATAAACCCATATATTTACAATCAATTAGCTTTTGACAAAGGTTCCAGGACAATTCAATGGGAGAAAGAACAGTCTTTTCAACAAATGTTGCTGAGACAACTAAATGGTCCAATGCAAAAAAATTATTTTGGATTCCCTACCTCATACCATATATGCAATTTAACTCAAAATGGATCACAGACCTAAATGTAAGAATTACTTATAATTATAAACTCCTTAGAAGAAAGCATAGGTATATAAATATGTGATTCTGGATTAAGCAATGATTTCTTAGATATGACACCTACAGAATGAGACAAAAATCTGTAAATAGTGTACCTGATAAGAGTCTAGTACCCAGTAAGTATAAAGAATTCTTATAACTCAAGATTTAAGAAACAACCCAATTTTAAAATGGGAAAAAGATTTTAACAAACACTTCACCAAAGAAGAGATATGAAAGGAAAATAAGCACATGAAAAGATGCTCATCAGTCATTAGGGAAATACATACCAAAAACACAATGAGATCCCACTTCACATATCACCCAGAATGGCTATGCTATGGATTGAATATAGTCTGTTCATCTCCACCAAAACTCATGTTGAAATTTGGTCCAAAGTGTGGCAGTGTGGGAAGTAAGGTCTAGTGAAAGGTGCTTGTGTTATATCTCCCTCATGAATGGCCTGGTGTGACTCTTGCAGTAATGAGTGAGTTCTTACTCTGGCAAGACTGGATTTAGTTCCAGCAAGAGCATGTTGTTATAAAGCAAGGTTCCCCCTCCGCAGTCCCTCTTCACACATATCCACTTCCCCTTTGACCTTCTGTAACATGAGGCAGTATAAAACCCCTCGCCAGAAGCCAAGGCCATATCTTTGAACCTCTCAGCCTGCAGAGCCAAGAGTTAAATAAACCTCTTTCTTTATAAATCACCCAGTCTCTGGCATTCTGTTATGGCAACACAAGCAGATGCATACAGGCTATAATTTAAAAAGACAATAATAAGTGTTGACAGGGATGTGGAGAAAGTGGAACTCTTATGCATTGCTGGTAGGAATATAAAATGGTGTGGCTATTTTGAAAAGGAGTTTGGCAGTTCCTCAAAACATTAAACACAGAGTTAACATAAAATCAGCAATTTCACTCCTATCTATATACCTAAGAGAACTAAAACATATGTCTACAAAAAATTTCTAACAGTGTTCCTAACAGTTCATAACATTTGCATCAAAAAATGGAAACAACCACCCAATGTCCAACAACTTACAAAAGAACAAACAAAATGTGGCACATCCATATGATGGAACAGTCTGTCATATAATGGAATGAGTACAATACATATTATAACATCTGTGAACCATGAAAACATTATGCTAGGTTTTAAAAGCCAGGCACAGGCCAGGCGCGGTGGCTCACACCTGTAATCCCAGCACTTTGGGAGGCCGAGGAGGGTGGATCACGAGGTCAGGAGCTCGAGACCAGCCTGACCAACATGGTGAGACCTCATCTCTACTAAAAATACAAAAATTAGCCAGACATGGTGGTACATGCCTGTAATCCCAGCTACTGAGGAGGCTGAGGCAGGAGAATCACTTGAACCCAGGAGGCAGAGGTTGCAGTGAGCCAAGATAGCGCCATTGTACTCCAGCCTGGACAACAAGAGCGAAACTCCGTCTCAAAAAAAAAAAAAAAAAAGCCAGGCACAAAATAACTCATATTGTATCACTCCATTGATATAAAATGTCCAGAACAGGCAAATCCGGAGACACAGAAAGTAGACTGGTGGTTGCCAGGCAATGCAGTGTAGGCTAGGGAAGAAGGAAAGTTGCTGCTAATGTTTGTGTGTTTCAGTTTTGGGGTAATAAAAATGTTTTAGAGTTCGACAGTGGTGATGGTTGCATAAAAAAGTGAATACATTAAAAACCATTAAATACGTTAAATGAGTCATTTTGATGGTGTGTTAATTATATCTCAATAAAAGTGATTCTAAAAGTTCACATTAGTGGAGGGAAATCAGAAGGAAAAAAGCTCAACAAAATACAGTATATAATCACTCATACAAACACTCATATAGTATGTTCCACTGCAAGCACACATACACAGACTTGAAGCCCTCAAAAGAATAGATTGTTTTAAAAAACACCCATGAGACATTGTTTTAAAAAATATAAAAGCAACACAGGCACATAAGAAGAATTTCAATCATTACAGAAAGATAATTTCTCCTTCCCACATCAGTCCCACTATTGAGAGGCAATGACTTATTTAAAAAATGTTTTTAATTAATTTTTGAATAGGCAATGTAAACAGGCTACTTTGGTTTCTTTCTTACTGTCTTCCTAGAGTCTCTATTTCTATACAAGCAAATTAAATATATATTCTTTGGTTCCTCCCTTCTCATCCAAAGATAACATTACACAGACTGCATTGCATATTTTTCTCTTAATGTATCTTGGAGACATTTCCAAATCAAAACATAGATAGCTTCTTCATTCCTTTTTTTCTTTACTTCCTTTCTTTCAAACAGGTGAGTATGTACCAGATTGTAGTAAATCCTCAATTGACCCTGCCATGGAAGATGAAGAATTTATCTAGCATCACAGTTTCTCCTTCTTTCTGACACATTTGGTTATATTTTTATTTTTAATTCTTCAAATGGTTGCCTTACCTTAAATATAATTTTTAAGTTCAAACTGTGTGTAATGACTCCTCATTATGTAAAATAAGAAAATATATCCTTAACTTCTCCCAACATGACAACTACACAATAAGTTTACATAATTACAGTTTATAACATTTACCCTTCTTTCTATCTGAGAGTCACAAATTCATATGCTATCAGGGTCTGGCAAGTAAATAAACAGGTGAAACAGGCTTAGGGTAAAACAATAGTCAAAATCTAAAAGAATTATTTAAAATCCCTCATTCTAACTGGGTTTTAATAAATTCATTACGTTATTTCTAAAACGGTTTGATACATAAAAATTTTAACTGCCTTATCTTCTTTGTAGAGACTTAGTCCTTAAAAAACGTCTATCAGTACACCATTCAAGGTTTTTGCCTTTGAAGAATGCTTTGCTATTCATTCATGCATTCAAAAATATTCACTGAGGGCCTTGGTTCTGTTGTAGATGCTAGGGATACAGCAGTGAAAAAAACAGACTCAAGTCCAAGTGCTCATGGAGTTTCCATTACGAAAAGGGAAAGAGAATATAAACGAACACATAAATTTTAGTATTACCTACAGAATCAATAAGTTGTAGTATTAGAAAAAAGAAGTGGAAAAACTACGGGGCAGTGACAAAGGTATTACCTTACATACAGCGGTGAGATAAGGCCTCTTTGAAGAGGAGAAATTTGAATGAAGTCAGCGTGAAGTGTGTTTGAGGCAAGTGGCAAATAAGACAGTGTGGGTGCCGTGGTGGGGCAGTTGTTAGCCTAAGGCTAGATCAAAAGGCCTCCTGATTTAGAGGAAGGCCTTCTGATCTGTGCGGGGCACAGTGAACATAATGAATTTTACTTGAAATGCAATGGGAAACTTTGGGGAAGGTTCTGAGTTAAGAAAAAAATTGATCTCAAATTTATATTTTTATATATATATATATATATATATATATATATTTTTTTTTTTTTTTTTTTGAGACATAAGTCACACTCTGTCACCAAGGCTGGAGTGCAGTGGCGCAATCTTGGCTCACTGCAATCTCCGCCGCCTCCTGGATTCAAGCAATTCTCCTGCCTTGGCTTCCCGAGTAGATGGGATTACAGGCACGTCCCACCATGTCCGGCTAATTTTTTGAGATAGGGTTGAACTCCTGGCCTCAAGTGATCCGCCTGCCTCAGCCTCCCAAAGTGGTGGGATTACAGGTGTGAGCCACCGCACCTGGCCTCAAATTTATATTTAATTGTACTTTATTTTTCTTCACGATTATCTGAGATATTTTCTTTCCAGGTATTTCCAATGTTCATCATTTTTTAAGGGATGTTTCTTGTTAACAGCCTGTAGATGGAGTCTCATTTATTGTGTAATTACATGCCTGGCTTTATTGCTTCCATCTTATATAATAGCAGATAAAAATGAAATATTTTCTTTTTTTTTCTTTCTCCTTCTCTTCTGTTGAATTACATTTCTTTATATTCCTCCTTCTACATTCTATTCCAGTAATTTAAAAGTTCTATGTATAGCAGATGACACAAATTCATATATAGAAAACCCTAAAAGCTTCACCAAAAAGCTGTTAGAACTGATAAATTCAGTAAAGTTGCAGAATACAAAATCAACATACAAAAATTAGTAGCATTTCTATACACCAACAATGAACTAGCAGAAAAAGAAATCAAGAAAGCGATCCCTGGCTGGGAGCAGTGGCTCACACATGTAATCCCAACACTTTGGGAGGATCACTTGAGGCCAGGAGTTTGAGACCAGCCTGGCCAACATGGTGAAATGCCGTCTCTACTAAAAATACAAAAATTAGTTGGGCATGGTGGTGGGCG
The DNA here is from genome assembly GCF_028878055.3 of Symphalangus syndactylus. Lineage (NCBI taxonomy): Eukaryota > Metazoa > Chordata > Mammalia > Primates > Hylobatidae > Symphalangus > Symphalangus syndactylus. Next base: position 75,046,066 of record NC_072430.2, read on the forward strand.
CCTGTAATCCCAGCTATTTGGGAGGCTGAGGCACGAGAATTGCTTGAACCTGGGAGGCAGTGGTTGCAGTGAGCCGAGATTGCACCACTGCACTCCAGCCTGGGCAACAGAGTGAGATTCTGTCACAAAAAAAAAAAAAAAAAAAAATTCCATTTATAAGAACTAAGAACAAACAAACAAAAGTAGAAATAAACGTAACCAATGAGGTGAAGGATTTCTACAAGGAAAATTATAAAACACTGAAGAAAAAAATTAAAGAGGACATAAAAAATAGAAAGACACCCCATGTTCATGAATTGGAAGAATACTGTGAAAATGACATACTACCAAAAGTGATCTACAGATTCAACGCAATTCCTATCCAAATACCAATGACATTCCTCACAGAAAGAGAAAAAACATCCTAAAATTCATACAAAACTACAGAAGACTCTGAATAGCCAAAGCAATACTGAGCTAAAAGAATAAAACTGGAGGCATCACACTACTGGACTTCAAAATATACTACAATGTTCACCATGTTGGCCAGGCTGGTCTCAAACTCCTGGCCTCAAGTGATCCTCCCAAAGTGCTGGGATTACAGGCATGAGCCACTGCTCCCAGCCAGGGATTGCTTTCTTGATTTCTTTTTCTGCTAGTTCATTGTTGGTGTATAGAAATGCTACTAATTTTTGTATGTTGATTTTGTGTAACAGACACAGATCAATGGAACAGAATAGAACCCAGATATAAATCTATGCATTTATGGCCAACTAATCTTCGACAAACGCACTGGGAACATTAAAATCTGGATATCCATATGCAGAAAAATGAAACTAGCCCCTATCTCTCACTGTATACAAAAATCAACTCAAAATGGGTTAAAGATTTAAATGTAAGATCCAAAACTATGAAACTACTAGAAAAAACCTTAGATGAAACACTTCAGGGCATTGGTCTAGGTTAAGATTTTATGAAGAAGATCTCAAAAGCACAAGTAACAAAAGCAAAAATAGACAAATGGTATTTTCTCAAACTAAAAAGCTTCTTCACAGCAAAGGAAACAATCATAGAGTGAAGAGACAACCTGCAGAATGGAACAAAGTGATTTGTAAACTATTCATCTGAGAAGGGATTAATATCCAGAATTTACAAGGAACTTAAACAACTCAACAGCAAAACAATAAATAATCCAATCTAAAAATAGGCAAAGACATCTCTTGAAAGAAGTAACCACACAAAAACCACACAAATTTTAACAGGTATATTTAAAAAATGCTTGGCTGGGCACAGTGGCTCACGCCTGTAATCTCAGCACTTTGGGAGGCCGAGGTGGGCAGATCACTTGAGGTCAGGAGTTTGAGACCAGCCTGGCCAACATGGTGATATGCCATCTCTACTAAAAATGCAAAAATTAGATGAGTGTGGTGGAGTGCGCCTGTAGTCCCAGCTACTCAGGAGGCTAAGGCAGGAGAATCGCTTGAAACCGGGAGGCAGAGGTTGCAGTGAGCCCCGAGACTGCGCCACTGCACTCCAGCCTGGCAACAGAGCGAGACTCCGTCTCAAAAAAAAAAAAAAAAAAAGACAAAAAATAACAAATACTAGCAAGGATGCAGAGAAAGGGAGACCCTCCTACACTGTTGGTAGAAGTGCAAATTAGTATAGCCATTATGGAAAAAAATATGGAGGTTCCTTAAAAAAAAGATAGAACTACCATATGATCCAGCAATCCTACTACTGGGTATATACAAAGGAAAGGAAATCAGTATGCTGAAGAGATGTCTGCATTCCCATGTTTACTGTAACATGATTCATAATAGCTGAAGTATGGAATCAATCTAAGTGTCCATCAACAGACAAATGGATAAAGAAAATGTGGTATACATACACAATGGAATACTATTTCACCATTAAAAAAATTTCCCTCATTCACAGCAACACTGATGAGCTTGGAGGACATTGTTACGTGAAACTAGCCAGGCACAGAAAGATAAATACTGCATGTTCTCACTCATATGCAGAAACCAAAAAGGCTGATCTTATAAGTAGAGAGCAGAACAGACGTAGGGAAGAGTAGGCAGGAGGGGACAGCCAACAGTTGATTAATGAATATAGAAGTACAGCTGGATAGGAAGAGTGTTCTATAGCACTACAGGAAGACTATAATTAACAACAATTTATTGTATATCTTAAAATAGCTGGAAGAGCAGATTTCGAATGTTCCCATCACAAAGAAATGATAAATGTTTGAGGTGACAAATATGCTAGATACCCTGATCTGATGATCATTATACATTGTCTCTACATGTAATATCACACTGTACTCCATAAATATGTACAATTACTCTATCAATTAAAAACAATAAAAGCAGAAAAACAAAAAATGAAGGTTGTATGTACAGTATCTGTTGCTTGTGCTTACTTTCTTGCTTTTGGCAAATATACTGCTCTATTTTTCTCTAGAAATAAATCAATACTCCTAGATAATGTATTTACCTTTCTCCCCACCCCTCTCTGCTAGAGCACCATCGCTACCAGCAATTTGATCCTTGGAATGTTTTTACTTCCAAATTACAAACTCTTGATGCTACTATCATTAAAATTTGCCTACCTAATAATACTGCATCTCACAAACACATTATCATCATCACTCTCAACAACAGGAGTCATTGGTCACAACTGTCATACATTCTGTAGCTTCACCTATATTTGTTCTTAAATGAATTTTTAAAATTACAACTTACTCAAAAGACAAAAGAGTAAAACCAACATTAATTCAGTATCTTCATCCAACATATACCTATATTTGAATTTCCCCTATTGTCACAAAAATGTCCTTTATAACTGTTTTCCTCCAGTCCAGGTGCAAACCAGGATTCAGATTCACACACTACATCTGATTGCTATGTCTCTTTGGCCTCATCCAATCTATAACAATTCCATTTACCTCTCTTTGTTCTTCAAGACACTGAATACTTTGATGAGTCTAGGCCAGTTGTCTAGCAGTGTCCCAGGAGTATTGTCTTATGACTAAATTCAAATCAAATATTTCCAGCATTAAAAACAGAGGTGATTTGTGTAACTCCTACTGCACCACCTTAGGAGGCACATACAATGTCAGATTCTCTGACATAATATGCCAATGAAAAGTCTGATCTTGCATATTATGGTGGTGAGAAATGGTGTCCATTTTAAACACATTTCTCTTTTGTAATAACTGATCTATGGGGTAAAACATTAGGACTCTGTAAGTATACTGCTCTTGAAAACATTTTACTAAATGTAAATGTCCAATGGAAAACATAGGATCCTTGCCTTAATCAGTAATTATATTGGGGATGTCAAATGGTGAGTGTTCTGCTTCTACATTAGGTGGCATTCTTCTAAGAGACTATTATGTATTATAACAACAGGTATAACTAGCAACTAGATGTTGGTTCCTAAGTACCATTCTTCATTAAAATGAACCAGGAATCCTTGGAAAATGTCTGCTCATATTCAATGCAGAAAAGGACGAGGTAAGCCAGAAATGTCTTGTATCTGAAAACCAAAGACTGATAAAAGATCTCTAAAGTGACCATGTGAAGGAGTTTCCACTGGCCAAATCCGGGACAATTTGAATTTCAAAGACAGTAATGAATTATAACAACTGAATAAAAAAAGGAGCTGGCCAGGCGCAGTGGCTCAGGCCTGTAATTCCAGCATTCTGGAAGGCCGACGTAGGCGGACTGCTTGAGCCCAGGAGTTAAATGCCAGCCTGGGCAACATGGTGAGACTCATCTCAAAAAAAATACAAAAAACTTAGCCAGGCATGGTGGCACTTGCCTATAGTCCAAGCTACTCAGGAGGCTTAGGCATGAGGATCACTTGAGCCTGGGAGGCAGAGGCTGCAGTGAGCCGAGATTGTGTCACTGCACTCCAGCTTGGGTGACAGAGTGAGACCCCCTCTCTCAAAAAAAAAAAAAAAAAAAAAAAAACGACAACAGCAGCCAGGAGACCACAGCAATATCAGAGAGAGACGGTAAAGATGCACATGAACACAAATTAAGCAAAACTGTTTACATCTTTTAAATCTAGGTAAAGAATATGATGGCATTCTTTGTACTACATTTTCAACTTATCTATAGGTATAGATTATTTTCAAAGTAAAAAGTAATAAAAATTTTAAGGTGAAAAAACCCACTGGAATGCAGTTTGAGAGAGCATTTTTAGTGTTACAATGACACTCTATACTCATCTACTATACACTATACTGAGTATACTGCCATTATAACACTACGATAGAATATGTAACTTTAAAACATCAGGAAAAAAATTCATTTGTCCAATGGAAAACACGTAAAGTACAAGAAGAAGACATTAGGCAATAGATGGCAGAACCGAGTCAGAAAATAACAATAATTACAAAAAATGTAATAAACAAAACTCACCATTTAAGAGAGTCGAATGCTCCTATTGTATCAAAAAACATATGCTGTCTACAAGAAACATTTAAATTTTTTTTTTTTTTAATGAGACAGGGTCTCACTCTGTCGTCCAGGCTGGAGTGAAGTAGCATGATCTCAGCTCACTGCAGCCTCAACCTCCTGAGCTCACGTCATCCTCCCAACTCAGCCTCCCAAGAAGCTGGGACCACAGGTGGGCACCACCATGCCCGGCTAATGTTTTGTAGAGATAGGGTTTTGTCATGTTGCCCAGGCTGGTCTCGAACTCCTGGGCTCAAGTGATCCACCTGCCCCGGCCTCCCAAAGTGCTGGGATTACAGGCAAGAGCCACTACTCTCAGCCCCAAGAAACGCATTTAAAAAGAGCAAAAATAAAATAGAAAACCACATACCTAAAACAAATATAAACAAAAAGAAAGCTAAAATTAACAGTAAGTAGTATACAGTCATAAAAAGAATAGAACAAGAGATACACATGTAAAAATACTGCCTCAAAATATATCAAGCAAAAACAAATGAACAGCAAGTAGAAATACATAAATCATCAGTTAAATATTTTAATACATCTCTCTCAGAAAAAGATACACCAAGCTGATAATGTAAGGAGATATCTAAGATCTGAACAAATACAATTAAGAGCTATTAGATATGAAATGTTTCTAAAATAAGGCACATTCAGGGACTGATGTCATACAAACTACTTTCCAACTGTAATGCAACAGATTGAAAATCCACAACAAAAAGATAGCTCAAAATATCCTATATTAATAACCCTTGTGTTAAAAAGGAAACAAAGGTAATTATGAAATATACAGATCTGAACATTAATTAAAATAGTACCCATCAAAACTTATGGAAAAGTTACAGCAGTTCTTGGAGGGACAGCGTTAATCAGGAAACAAGAAAAGTTAAAATAAACGAGCTGGTATTACTTCACACCCACTACACTAAAATGAAAAAGAATCACAACAAAATGTCAGGGAGGATGCAGAACAATCAAAGTTCTTATACAGGTACAAACACTTTGGAAATCTGGCAGTTTCTTATCAAGCAAAATATACATCTATCCAGCTAAGTACCTTCCCAAGAGAAATGAAAACATGTTACCATTTGTACCAAAATGTTTATTGTAACCTTACTCATAACAGGCAAGATGAAAACATCCAAATACCACTCTACTAAATGCATAACTGTGGTATATCCATACAGTGGAATTCTATTCAGCAACAAAAAGAATTAACTACTAAAACAGCAACAACCTGGATAAATCTCAAAAATACTATGTTAAATAAAGGATGCCAGATACAAAAGAATACTGCATACTTTCATTTATTGTATATGGAATCCAAGTACAGGCAGAACTAATCTGTAGTGACAGAAATTAGATAAGGGTTGGGGGAAAGGGTTTGACAAGAGGGAATTGACTGGAAAGGGGCAGAAGAAAACTCTCTGGAGGGATGGAAGTGTTCTATATTTTGTTTTGTGTGGTATTTACACGAAACAATTTCCAAATCTAAGAGGGGGGAATACGCAAATGGTTATAATACCTTTATTCCTAATTATCAAAACACTGGAAACAACACAAATGTTCCTCATCTAGAAAATGGACTAAAAAGGCCAGGCGTGGTGGCTCATGCCTGTAATGCCAGCACTTTGGGAAGCCAAGGCAGGCGGATTACTTGAGGTCAGGAGTTGAGACCAGCCTGACCAACAGGGTGAAACCCCTTCTCTACTAAAAATACAAAAATTAGCTGGGTATGGTGGCACATGCCTGTAATCCCAGCTACTCGGGAGGCTGAGGCAGAAGAATCGCTTGAACCTGGGAAGTGGAGGTTGCAGTGAGCCAAGATTGTGCCACTGCACTCCTGTTGGGTGACAGAGCAAGACTCTGTCTCAAAAAATAAATAAACAGAAAATGGACTAAAAACAAGTGGTTATCTTCATATAGCAGAATACTATTTAGCATTCAAAAGGGTCAAACATCCAACAACATGGATCAATCTCAAATGAATGTATTATGCTAAGTTAAAAGAAGCCGGACTCAAAAAGGTACATATTGCAATATGTATCCATTTATATAGCATTTCTTAAAAACCTAAACCAAAAGAACAGAAAACATATCAGTGGTTGCCAGAGGCAACCTAGAGGAGTTGACTACAAAGGGGTATGGGGAAAATCTTTTGGCAAAATAAACTATTTAATACCTTAATTGTGATGGTGGTTACACAATTATATACATCTATCAAATCTTACAACAGAACTATATAGTAAAAAAGGGTAATTTTACTAACTGATAATTATACCTTAATAAAAACCATGGGGAGAAAGTCCCATAACCGAACACATAAGAGCTACAAATTTTACTGTATGTTAATTATTTCTATATACAAGTAAATAAACTAAACATTCAACTCAATAGCTGGAAGAAGAGCCACAGAAGCAAATCCAAAATAACAAGTAAATTATGAAGGCTGAAATCACTGGGGAAAAGGGAGAAGAAAATAACAGTGAAAAAAATTAAAACAAAAATTTGTTTATTTGAAATATTCATTAAACAAAGCTTTGGCAAGATGAACAGAAAAAGGGAATATGAAGAAAGAAAATAACAAATGAGGTTTTTAAAGTATTGTAACTATATACTAATAAGTTTAAAAGTTTACACGAAATGAATTAATGAACTAAATATTAAAGAAATTAAAATCACAGTAAAAGATCTCTCCGGCTGAGCACAGTGGCTCACACCTGTAATTCCAGCACTTTGGGAGGCCAAGACAGGTGGATCACTTGAGTCAAGAGTTTGAGACCAGTCTGGGTACATGGTAAAACCTGGTCTCCACAAAAAAAGTCCAGCAACAACAAAAAACTAGCTGAATGTCGTGGTGCAAGCACCTACAGTCCCAGCTACTTGGGAGGCTGAGATAGAGGGACTGCTTGAGCCTGGGAGGCACAGGCTGCAGTGAGCTGAGATCACACCCCTGCACTCCAGCCTGGGCGACAAAGTGAGACCCTGCATTCCATAAAAAAAAAAAAAAAAAAAAAAGGCACCATTCTAAACAAGCTCCAGGCCAAGACAGTTTTACATGTCTACTCATATACTCATGAACATTTCCTATCATATACAGGATGCTGAAAAAACTACAAATAGTGAAAGGGGCCCAGTTCATTTTGTGAGGCTAATGTGATAGTGAATTATAAAAGATATGGTAGGGTAATGAAAATGTTCTGTATCTTAAGAGGAATGTAGATAACATGAGTGTATATACATTTGTCAAAACTCACTGAACTACATTCTTCCAGTTGGCACATTCATTTCTCTTAAAGCATATATGTAAAAATCCTAAATAATTTATCATGTATTAAATCCAATAAATGGTAGGGTTTTTTTGTTTGTTTGTTTTTGGTTTTCTTTGAGACAGAGTCTTGCTCTGTGGCCCAGGCTGGAGTACAGTGGCGTGATCTTGGCTCACTGCAATCTCCGCCTGCCAAGTTCAAGCAATTCTCCTGCCTCAGCCTCCCAAGTAGCTGGGACTACAGGCAAACACCACCATGCCCAGGTAATTTTTGTATTTTTACTAGAGACAGGGTTTCACCATATTGGCCAGGCTGGTCTCAAACTCCTTACCTCGTGATCCACCCACTTCGGCCTCCCAAAGTGCTGGGATTACAGGTGTGAGCCACCACGCCTGGCCTGATAAATGTTTTTTAAATAGTATATCATATCAAGTAAGGTTTATCCCAGAAATACAAACAAGGTTCAACATTTTAAGAATCTATCAAATTATCGTATTAATAATCCAAAGGAGAAAAATCTGAGTCTTTTAATCAACATTGAAAAAAGACTTTCACAAGTTCAAAACTATTTATAATTTTTAAAACAAACAAAATCTCCTTAACTAACCAGGAATAGAAAGGCTCTTCTTTAATTTGGGCACAGTTATATACTCGAAACCCAGAGCAAACCTTACACTTAATGAAGAAACCTTAGACAATTTCTCTTTTAGAGCAAGAAAAAGACATAGCATTCAAGGGTCATGACCAAGATAAGGAAAAAATATGTATTTAAGATATAAGAGATTAAACTATCATTTTTGGAAGATAATTATTTCCCTTAAATCTACAGAACCAACCATGACAACCAATAAAAGAGAACAACAGCAAGACTGCCAGATACAAGACCAAACTATAAAAATTAAAAGCATCCTAAGCCAGCAAAAATCAACTAGAAAATATAATTTAAAAAGATTAACAACAAACTTTAAAGGATCTAACAGCAGAAAATTCCTAAGAAGTCCATGGGGAGAAGAACTGAATAAACAGGGAGACATTTCATGTACTTAAATAGGATAACCTAATCTTACAAAGATGCTAGTAGTACCTAATCTACAAATTCAATGCATTCAAAATTAAAATTACATTTGAATATTTTAAGGAAAAAGACACAAAAAAAGCTATAATAGAAGAATTCCCAAATGCTATCAAGAATATAGAGATGCTTAAATTTTATGAAGGACTAAAGATCCATAAAGAACAAAGTCAACCCTAGAAAAAGAGTAAACGAGAGATTTTACTCTACCATATAAAAAATACATACCAAAATATGATAGTATTTTTAATGTGATATTGGAGCACAAGAACACAGATCACTGGAACATCAGAGACATTTCAGAGACAAACCTACATACTATATATACATGGCAACCACATACATATACTTGTTTTTTTTGTTTTTTTTTTTTGAGACAGAGTCTCACTCTTGTCACCCAGGCTGGAGTGCAATGGCACAATCTCGGCTCACTGCAACCTCCACCTCCTGGGTTCAAACAATTCTCCTGCCTCAGCCTCCCGAGTAGCTGGGATTACAGGCACCTGCCACCATGCCCAGCTAATTTTTTGTATTTTTTAGTAGAGATGGGGTTCCACCATGTTCACCAGGCTAGTCTTGAACTCCTGATCTCAAGTGATCCACCAGCCTCGGCCTCCCAAAGTGCTGGGATTACAAGCGTGAGCCACCACACCCGGCCCACATATACTTATCATATATATGTAGATCATATATGTGTTAATTATGTAAGTCATATGTATGATAAAGATGGCATCACAAATCAATTTTAAAAAAAGATGATTTAAGAAGCACTGTGGAGAAAACTTGTTCACTAGACGGAGAAAAATAAAACTGGATCACTACCAATATTATATAAAAGGTGAACCCTAGATGGATTAAAGAGCAAGTATGACAGTAAACCTATAATATTAATAACAGAAACTGCAGAATATCTTTATGGCCCAGGGATGGAGAAGCAGTATTTAACAATTAGAATACCATCAAGGTCTATGAGATCAAACTCTAGTTTTTGAATTTCTTTTTTGAGCCATTCTAACTATTTGTAAAGACTGATATTTGAGGACTTTTATTCTTTCTTAGGGATCACCCAAAAAAACAAAAATTATATTTATTGTTAATAGAATAAAACTCATTCCATCTTGCAATTACCAGATGTCAAATGGACCCTTTCATAAATCTAAAATATATTATGGAATCTTACAGATCTTATTTTTCCTATATTTTGAATTTATCACATACTAGGAATTACTTCATCATTACTTATTATTTTCATCAATTATTCCTAACTATACTAAAAAACAAAATACAAAATCAAAGAAAAAAATGAAGAATGATGGTGTATGGTAGGCAGAATAATTTCCCCAATGATACACATGCCCTAAACTCCAGAGCCTGTGACTATGTTACCTTACATGGCCAAAAAAAGGACTTTGCAGAATTGATTAGGGGTAAGGCTTTTGAATTGGGGAGATTATCCCAGATTATTTAGGTTGGTCTAATCTAATCACATGAGTACATAAAAGTAGAGGCCCAACCTTTCCAGACTGTTGTCAGAGGGAGATGTAACTTTGGAAGAATGGTCAAGGAGATGGGCTGTTGCTGGCTTTGAAACTGGAGGAATAGCCAAGCCAAAGGATACAGCAGCCTCTAGAAATTAAAAAAGTGGCCAGGTGCAGTGGCTCACACCTGTATTCCGACACTTTGGGAGGCCGAGGTGGGCAAATCACCTGAGCCCAGGTGTTCAAGACCAGCCTGGGCAACAAGGTGAAACCTCTTCACTACTAGAAATACAAGAATTAGCCAGGCACGGTGGCATGCACCTGTACTGCCAGCTACTGGGGAGGCTAAGGTGGGAGGATCACCTGACCCCAGGAGGCAGAAGGTGCAGTGAGCCGAGATCATGCCACTGCACTCCAGCCTGAGTGACAGAGTGAGACCCTGTCTCAGAGGGGAAAAAAAAGAAGAAGAAGAAAGAAACTAAGAAAGGCAAGGAAACTGATCCTCCCCTTGAGCCTCCAAAAAGGATTACAGTCTTATAAACACCTTGATTTTAGCCCATAAAACTAGTAACAGACTTCTAACCTACAAAACTGTAATAAATTTGTGTTGTTTCAAACTCCTAAGTTTACTTAGTTTGTTACGGAAACAACAGAAAAATACAGATTTAATAACCTAAAAGGATGGTGCAATAGTAAAATCACCTTTCAGTTTTCTTCTTGCCTTCCATTATCCTTCAAGTACTGCATCATCTTTCATCTTGCTTCATCTTTTAAGACTTTTTTTTTTTGAACCTGAGTTTCACTCTTGTTGCCCAGGCTGGAGTGCAATGGTGCAATCTCGGCTCACCGCAACCTCTGTCTCCCAGGTTCAAGCAATTCTCCTGCCTCAGCCTCCCGAGTAGCTAGGATTACAGGCATGCACCACCACGCCTGGCTAATTTTTTTTTGTATTTTTAGTAGAGACAGGGTTTCTCCATGTTGAGGCCGGTCTTCAACTCCTGACCTCAGGTGACCCGCCCACCTCGGCCTCCCAAAGTGCTGGGATTACAGGCGTGAGCCACTGCGCCCGGCCTTTTAAGAATCTTTTTGAAAGACTAGAATACCATCTTTGTAGTCTAATGTTAGCTTTCACTGACTCCACCTAAGAATTCAAAAATTTTCATTTTCCACCCACGATGGCCAAGAGAAGAAAATGACAGAGGAATACATCTTACAATTATTAGATGAATCAGAAAATATAAACACCAACAGTAGCATGTCTAGACTCTGAAGCTGATGGTGGTGATAACTATTTGTAAAATCTCACATAATCAGGTAACATAATGCTAGACGAATTTTCTCAAATTCAACAATCAATGAATTGAACAATATATTTCTAAGGAAAAAAGAAAACACAGTAAGGACTGCATTATATAATATTCTGCAACCATATTCTGGACCTCATTATGCTCAAAGGACACATCACAGTATTCTTTCATCTTTTATGTTTGTGAGCCAAAATTTACTTGATACAAAGAGATGTACAATGTAATTCTTATTAAAATATCTAATAAAGTTGTTTTTCATAATACTTTCATTCCTGTGTCTATAAATTAGTAGTAAAATAACTTATAAATATAAAAATACAAGAAGGTCTATTTGACCCAAATGGTTAATGGTGATGCTTATTTTTGTTAAATACCAAGAGTTAGTCAAAACTTTGGAGATACAAACCGTAAGGCAAAAAATTGGTGAGACTGATTACAACAAATTTAGAGAGTTCAATGTGCTATGAATTCACACAACTCCAGTTCAACAGAGACCATGAACAAAGTAAGAGACATATGACAAAGTGGGAGAAATTACTTACGATGTATGAAGTCAACAAGAAATCAACATGTAGAATATACATGGAACATGGGAAAATCGGTTCAAAAAAGAAAGTAATACTAATATAAAAACAGACAAAGAATTAAAATAATTTCTAAGACTCCCAATAAGCTAACAGGCATACAAAGAAATGCCCAAAATAGGCCAAGCGTGGTGGCTCACGCCTGTAATCTCAGCACTTTGGGAGGCCGAGGTGGGTGGATCACCTGCAGTCAGGAGTTCAAGACCAGCCTGGCCAGCATGGTGAAACTCCCGTCTCTACTAAAAATACAAAAATTAGCCAGGCGTGGTGGTACGCACCTGTAATCCCAGCTACTTGGGAGGCTGAGGCAGGAGAATCGCTTGAACCTGGGAGGCGGAGGTTGCAGTGAGCCAAGATTGTGCCACTGCACTCCAGCCTGGGTGACAAAGTGAGACTCCCTCAAAAAAAAAAAAAAAGAAGAAATGCTCAAAATAATTGATGGTACAAGTAAAACAAGAAGATATTTTATACTTAAATGAGGAATGTGGATGGTGTCAAGTGTTTCTGCGACATGGAAATACAGAAATACTCATGCACTCTGCTGAAAATGCAGATTAGTACAACTGTTCTGAATAGCAACCTTGTATTTATCCAATTTCAGTCTATACATACTCTATGATCTAGCAACTGTGCTCTTGGGAATACATCCTAAATAAACGGTCACAAAGGTCTATAAGAGCCCAGGTACATGAAAACTCATCACAGTTTGAGGTAGACAATCTGGGTCTATCACTGAAAGGCTGAACACAGCAATACCTAACCTTTTTGGCACCCAGGATCAGTTTCATGGAAGACAATTTTTCCATGAAAAAAGAGGGAAGGTGGAGGTGGGGTGGGGAATGGTTTAGAGATGAAACTGTTCCACCTCATATCAGGCATTAGATTCTCATAAGGAGTGCACAACCTGGATCCCTCACAAGTGCACAGTTCACAATAGAGTTCATGCTCCTATGAGAATCTAACGCTGCCGAATCTAACAGGTGGAGCTCAGGCAGTAATGCTCACTCTCCTGCCGCTCACCTCCTGCTGTGCGGCCAGGTTACTAACAGGACTGGTACTGGTCCTTGGCCCAGGGGTTGAGGACTCCTGGCCTAAAAGATATACACTATTAAAGTTTTATGCAGCAGTTAGAAACAGTGGATTAGATGTACAGATAGGACCACGGATAATAAGGGCAGGCAGGATAAGAAAGTACATAGTGGGAGACAGGCAGTACAATCTACCAAACTCCTTTTTATCCCTGAAACATATTATGCTGTATTATAACGCCCCTGAAATATGGTATACTACATTAAAAACGCATTTATGAACACTGATCTTATTCTACACATTATAAAAGTTACATTTGCTGTTAAGCACATATTTAGGAATCCTTTACATACTATTTTAGATCATTTAATAGAAAGAAAGACTGTCAAATAAAGACGAGAATTTTGCTCACTTTAGCTCCAACACTGCAACTGCCCGTACTTCCAGTGCTCCCACTTGCAACTCCAGTAAATCTAGCTTCCAATAACTCTTGCCTTCTTGGATCCAGACTATGAAGCTCATCCATTGCACCTATTAAGAAAAAAAAATATATATGTACACATATATATGTATGTGTGTATACTTTATACTTACACAAATATATATGTGATTAGTTAAGATGTTAAAAATTTAGGAATGAATGCTACAAGCAGACAAAATTGAGAGACTTTATTTTTAAATGTACACATCAACTTATCAAAACATTCTACAATGGATTTCCAACACTTTTGGCTGCAACTCACAGAAAGAAATATATTTTCCATCTAATTTAGTACACAGTTACAAACATTCATATATTTAAAAATTTCACAGAATACCAAATCTTACTGCAATGCAGTAGTAAGAGTCCTGTACAACATCTATTTTCTAGCCTATTCTAGTCCACTTATAAAAGGGTGAGGTGACACGAGTAAATAGCAATTAAATTGATTTCATAAACCAACAATGGACCATGGGTCCATAGTTTAAAAAATACTACTCTCCTAATGTAATCTCCCTATTCTAAGCATACCCAGAATTGTAACTATGCGACATTACCACTTAATTATTTTATGTATATCTTATATAACTAACTACATTTTAAATATAAAGAACTGTTTTATTATTGTCACAATCCTTAAGATTTTTTGTACGGTTGATAGTTTCCAACAGGTAAATGAAACACAGACACGTTTACCATACACACAGATGACTGAAGTAACACTATTATTAAACCACCTTGAAAATTAAGGGGAAAAATTTAACACCCTGATGTTATTGTTATTATGTAGACTAAAGCACTCCAAAGTCTAGATGAAGTTCAAACAAATTCTTAAAAATTACTTTATCTATGTCTGCTAATTCTCTTCTAACAAAAACCCCAGAAGTGACATAAATGAATGGCTCTCAAAGGGAGCAGGTAAGGATATTACGAGAATCCAGAATGACTTGGGGAACATTTTTGAACTATACTAGCTCCTTCCACACATCCTGACATTCCTCTCCTAAAGGTTAACAACTACTCCTATAGATCTTATCTTTTGAAATTCCTTGTCTTACTTTTTATCCTCACCTGGACAGAGGACTAGATGGATGCTGGCCACTCTTTCATGCTTATTTGGATCCCTGTACCTGAAAATACACCTTCCTCTGTCTACTTCTTCTAGCTCAAAAAAAGAGGTAAATCCCTCTAAAAAGCTAAAGCCTTTTAACACTTGCTTTTGACCTCATTCCTTCTTGACATCCAAGAAATCTTGTATTCACAAGTACCCTACCTCTCTGGCATCTACTCACTCCTTGTCTCCTTCTGCCCTCACTTATGTCTTTTTAGAAGTCTACCTTAGCTTCAATTTTACTGTACTATCATTTAATTCTTCCCTTAAACTGGTTTATAACCATATCGTCCTTAGTATCATCAATGCTTCATTTTTTCTCTTCCTGCTATTACATCAGAAACTGTGTATTATTCCTTTATTGAGAGGAAAAACCAAAGCAAAAACATCAACAGTTCTAGTTTTCATAATTCAGCTACACCTGTTCCCCCCACCACCTTCTTGTTCTCTCTTAACTGCAAATATTCCCCACGGCCTTCTGTTTTCTTTTCAGATCTCCTTTGGCTTCAAACATGATTCTCAAATCAAACACCTATTATATGCCAGGTCTGCAAAGTCTTAAGCTTGGCACTGAAACTTACAATCTATTGAAGTTTTGCTTTATAAAAAACTATCAATCCGCCGGGCGCGGTGGCTCACGCCTGTAATCCCAGCACTTTGGGAGGCCAAGGCGGGCAGATCACGAGGTCAGGAGATCGAGACCATCCTGGCTAACACGGTGAAACCCCGTCTCTACTAAAAATACAAAAAATTAGCCGGGCATGGTGGCGGGCGTCCGTAGTCCCAGCTACTCCGGGCTGAGGCAGGAGAATGGCGTGAACCCGGGAGGCGGAGCTTGCAGTGAGCCAAGATCACGCCACTGCACTCCAGCCTGGGTGACAGAGCAAGACTCCGTCTCAAAAAAAAAAAAAAAAAAAAAAAAAAACTATCAATCCTTCCCTGGCACAGGACTATTTTGAAAACATTAAATCACATTTTAAAAATAAGAATATGATACTGGCATAAAGACAGACATATATATAGAGCAATGGGATAAAACAGGGAGACCAGAAAATAAACCCTCACGTGAAATGATTTTCAGTAAGAACACCAACACCATTCAGTGAAGAAAGATCAGTCTTTTCAACAAATGGTGCAGGGAAAACTGGATATCCACATGCAAATAAATTGAGCTGGATTCTTACTTTAACCATATAAAAAAAATTAACTCAAAATGGATCAAATGCATGAATATAAGACCTAAAACTTTCTAACTCTTAGAAGAAAACATATGGATAAAGCTTCGTGGCACTGAATTTAGCAATGGTTTCTTTGATCTAACACCAAAAGCACAGGCAACTAAAGAAAAAATAGGGCCAGGTACAGTGGCTCATGCCTGAAATCCCAGCACTTTGGGAGGCCAAGGCCAGCAGATCACTTGAGGTCAGCAGTTCGAGACTAGCCTGGCCAACATCTCTACTAAACGTCTCTACAAAAAATACAAAAAAATTAGCCAAGCATGGTGGTGTGTGCCTGTAATCTCAGCTACTCAGGAGGCTGAGGCAAGAGAATCACTTGAACCCAGGAGGCAAAGGCTGCAGTGAACCAAGGTCGTACCACTGCACTCCAGCC
Organism: Symphalangus syndactylus; assembly: GCF_028878055.3. Taxonomy (NCBI): domain Eukaryota; kingdom Metazoa; phylum Chordata; class Mammalia; order Primates; family Hylobatidae; genus Symphalangus; species Symphalangus syndactylus. Next base: position 75,062,453 of record NC_072430.2, read on the forward strand.
TGGATGACGGAGTGGGACTCCGTCAGAAAAAAAAAAGGAAGGAAGGAAAATAGGTAAGTTGGACTTCATCAAAATTAAAAACTTTTGTGCCTAAAAGGACACAATCAACAGAGTGAGATGGCAACCCACAGAATGGAAAAAATATCTGAAAATTATATATCTGATAAAGGACTGATATCCAGAATATATAAAGAACTTCTACAACTCAATAACAAAAACAAAACAATTAAAAAATGGGCAAAAGACTGGAATAGAAATTTTTCCAAAGAAGATATGCAAATGACCAATAAGCACATGAAAATATGCTCAACATTAATCATGAGGGAAATGCAAATCAAAATCACAGTGAGATACCACTTCATACCCACTAGGATGGCTGTTATCAAAAACTAAAACCCCAAATATACAAGTGCTAGTGAGGATGTGGAGAAATTGGAACCCTTGTGCATTGCTGGTGGGAACATAAAATGGTGCGGCCGCTGTGCAAAACAGTATAGCGGTTCCTCAAAAAATTAAACACTGAATTACCATATGATCCAGTAATTTCACTTCTGAGTATATAACCAATACAAGCGAAAGCAATGGCTCAAACAGGTATTTGTACAAACACATTTACAGCAGCATTATTCACATTAGCCTAAAGGTAGAAGCAATCCAAGTGGCTATCAACAGATGAATGGATAAACAAAATGTGGTATCTACATACAATGGAATATTATTCAGCCTGAAAAATGAAGAAAATATGGGTGCACGCTACAACACGGAGAACTCTGAAGACACTAAGCTAAGTAAAATAAGCCAGTCACAAAAGGTGGTTGCCAGGGGTTGGGGGTGTGGTAGAATGGGAAGTTAGTATTTAATGGGTACAGAGTTTCAGCTGAGGAAGACGGAAAATTTCTACAGATGAATAGCGGTGATGGTAGCACAATATGAATGTACTTAATACCACTGAACTTTACACTTAAAAATAGTTAACATGGTAAATTTTATATTTTGCCACAATTAAAAAAAAAAATTAGGTGTGGTGGCGCCTGCCTATAATCCCAGCACTTTGGGAGGCCAAGGCAAAGAGAATCACTTGAGTCCAGGAGTTCAAGATCAGCCTGAGCAACATGGCAAAACCCTGTCTCTACAAAAAATACAAAAATTAGCTGGGTGTGGCAGTGAGCATCTGTAGTTCCAGCTACTAAGGAGCTGAGGTGGGAGGACTGCTTGAGTCCAGGACGTCGAGGCTGCAGTGAGCCAAGATTGCACCACTGCACTCCAGGCTGGGTGACACAGCGAAAACCTGTCTCAAATAATACTCACAAGTTCTTAATTCAATAAATTGGACTTCATCAAAAATTTAAAATGGTGCTAGTTCAAAAGAACATGGTTACAAAATGAAAAGGCAAACAACAGATTGGAAGAAAACATTTATAAAGCATATATGTGCTATATACTAAGCCTACTCTTTGACTTGGTAACTGGTTGATGGCACACTGAAATTTACCATGGAAGATGAGGGCATGGGGCCCTGCTTTGACCTAGATCGGTAAATAATAATATATTTTGTTTCCTATTTTCTCAGATATATAGCTTCCTCTAGGACCTCAACCCTCTTCATGAGGTCTTACAGGAAATTATGCACCCAAGAACAAATGGGTTTCTAACCAAAAACTCTTAAAAGCACAATCTCTCCTTAATTCTTAACACCTTCTAATTACTTTTTGTTTGTTTGTTTTTTGAGACACAGTCTTGCTCTGTCGCCAGGCTGGAGTGCAATGGTGCAATCTCGGCTCACTGCAACCTCCACCTCCTGGGTTCAAGTGATTCTCCTGCCTCAGACTCCTGAGTGGCTGGGACTACAGGTGCTCACCACCACGCCCAGCTAATTTTTGTGTTTTTAGTAAAGACGGGGTTTCACCATGTTGGCCAGGATGCACCACGTTGGCCAGGATGGTCTCGATCTCTTGACCTCGTGAATTGCCCACCTCAGCCTCCCAAAGTGCTGGGATTACAGGCGTGAGCCACCGCGCCCGGCCCTAATAAGGTATTTTAAAGGGCAATATACTCAAGAGCCCCTGGTGTAATTCCTGGCACATAACAGGTGCTTAGCAAATGTTAATCCTAAACAGTAGAGCCTTGCCACTCAAACTACAGTGCATGAGCCCAGCAGCAACTGTATCACCAAGATGCTTATAAGAAATGCAAAATCATGGGTTCCTCCACAAACCAACCAAACCAGAATCTGCATCTTAACAAGATCCCCAGTAATTACTATATACATTCATGTTTCAGAAGTACTTCTGTAGAACATGGATCTGTAACTTTTTCTGTAAAGGGCCCAGTCACAAATATTTTAGTCTTTGCTGGCCAATAGGCAAAATCATATAGATACTTACATAACAAGACAGAAACAATTTTTTTTTTTTTTTGGAGACACTCTGTCACCCAGGCTGGATACAGAAACAATTTCTAAAAACTTTTTATTGACAAAATTCAAGATACAATAATGAGTAGAATATTTTATAATAGGCCAAGTGCAGTGGCTCACGTCTATAATCCCAGCATGTTGGGAGGCTGAGGAGGGCGGATCACTTGAGGTCAGGAGTTCAAGACCAGCCTGGCCAACATGGTGAAACCCCATCTCTACTAAAAATACAAAAATTAGCCAGGCGTGGTGGTGGGTGCCTGTAATCCCAGCTACTTAGGAGGCTGAGGCACAAGAATCACTTGAACCCAGGGGGTAGAGGTTGCAGTGAGCCAAGATCACACCACTTCACTCCAGCCTGGGTGACAAGAGAAGACCCTATATGACAAAATAAATAAATAAATAAATAAATACACACACACACACACACACACACACACACTTTTTTTTAAACAAAAATTTGCTAATGAAAAAAATGAAATTCTTTTTGAGAAGAAGCACCTCACTTAATTGGGGTTTCCTATCATCAAAATCTATTACAAATACTCATCTGTTAAATTTTGTTTTGAGACAGAGTCTTGCTCTGTTGCCCAGCCTGGAGTGCAGCGGCACAATCTCAGCTCACTACAACCTCCGCCTCCCAGGTTCAAGAGATTCTCCCACCTCAGCCTCCCAAGTAGCTGGGATTACAGGCACATGCCACTATGCCTGGCTAATTTTTGTATCTTTTTTTTAGTAGAAACAGGGTTTCACCATGTTGGCCAGGCTGTTTTTGAACTCCCAATCTCAAGTGATCAGCCCACCTGTGCCTCCTAAAGTGCTGGGATTACAGGCACGAGCCACCACGCCTGGCCTCATCTGTTAATATTGATCTGTAGGTTAAACGCAGGGGCTCACGTCTGTAATCACAACACTTTGGGAGGCCAAGACAGGTGGATTGTTTGAGCCCAAGAGTTCAAGACCAGCCTGGGCAACATGGGCAGACCCCGTCTCTACAAAAATTAAAAAAATAAAACCTAAGGTGTGGTGGTATGCACCTATGGTCCCAGCTCTCAGGAGGCTGAGGTAGGAGGAGCGCTTGGGCCCAGGAGGTATAGGCTTGCAGTGAGTCATGACTGTGCCACTGTACTCCAGCCTGGGCACAGAATGAGAGCACTTTTGCTTCAAAACAAACAAACAAAAAAACATTGATCTGTAATGAGACTGTATGTATTTGTCTATGAAAATGTCTTTTAACAGAAACAGATATTGCCAAATATTGATATTAACCCACAAGCATGATTTTAATTGAGCATATTCATTACTGGGAAGGCAGTTATCCATTGGTTCTTCATTTGATATTTGCCTTTCAGTATGTCATCACAGTGCGGATTAATTACTTCCAATTCAAGGTTAGGTAGAAAGTTTCTCCAATGCAAAATTAAACAAATTTTTGAAATATGGAACTTTCTGTGCATTTGTGTCAACTTCTGAAAAATGCTGTGGGAACTACAGTTTGAGACTAGAAAATACGTCCACCCATATTTATGTGGGAATGACGATCTAACTTCTTTGACAGCTTGAGAAATATATAAAGCAGCCTGAAATTATTTGGGATTTGAATATCAGTTGCCATTGAAATGACTTTACCACAGTCTTTCATATATAGGCACTATTTTGCCTTGAAATCTTAGGTTAAATTCATTTTAAAAACATCACCCAATCTTCACAAAAAGCTAATTTCCAAAGCTAATTAGTATTTAATAGCAGTTGAGGGCAGGTCTCTTTGTTAAAAAAAATTTCAATCTCAGCCTTTAGCTCAAACAATTGCGAAAAAATACTTTACCACTTCTAAGCCAGTCAGGATATTCGTCCTCTGTTTCTAACAAAAATTAATGCAGCTGATGCTAGTTAAGTCCAAAAGAGCAAACTGACTTCACAGTTGACAGTACTGATTCAGTAACACACATGTATAGATGGAAATGTTTTCTGCAAAGTATCTGCCGATGAATAACAATGAATAACCATAAACTATGAACTCCTCAGTTTTACAAGCTTTGTAAATTAGTCCAACTGAGCCTTTTTCTGCTCCGTATGTATTCTATCACCACTGCTTGCAGCACATCCTAGCAGATTCCACTTCAGATTGTACTTAGTGTTTTCTCAGCTTTGAAAATATTCTTGCCTGTAGTTCTTCTGCACAGACTATTCAGAGGCCAACTTTTCTGCCACTTCAAACTTGGCACTGACTCCTTGAATAAAGAACAACTGAATTGTATCAATAACATCTGCCGGCTCATCAAGAGCCAAGAAAAACCACTCCAAATCATTTGCCTTGTTTTTTAATTGACTAGTGATGTTGCTTCAAATGTCCCCAACTCTTAAATCAACTGTGCTTGCCAAAAAGCTAATAGCCTAAAACAAGTTTATTTTCTCTGGACATAATTTTTTTGACTGCTTCAATAAAATACAATTTAACTCAACATCAGTAAATGGCTTTCCTTGCTTGGCAAATAAGCCACTTGGAAACTTATTTTGGTGGCAGCCTCATTTTCATTTTTATGAAGAAATCATGCTGTGATGAGATATTCCATTTTTAAGTTTTGTAAGTTTTCTATTGCTTTCCTGAGAGTTAGACATAGTGTAGTATATTAGGCTAGTTACTTTCATGTATATCGTACTCTTCTATTGCAGCTCTAGTGTCACTTCATAATAAGAGCAATGTTTGCTATTAAATTCAATAACAAAATAACCCACATTCCAATGCGCCTTAAAAGCATGTCTTTATTTTTCTCTTCTTTCCTTTTTTTGACATGATGGATATATAGTGGTAATAAATAAATAAATAAAATAAAAAATTGCAATCTGGTCACAGATGTGGCACTCAAAACACTGTCAAGCAATAACGGCAGCACTGAAATTTGTGGTACACCAAACAGTAGCTTGAAGTAATGAGAATGCCATATACCGTTTCTGTCAAAACTCCTCAGCTCTGCCATTATAAAGCAAAAGCAGCTGTGTTCCAATAACTTTATTTATGAATAGAAAATGAAATTCAAATTTCACATGTCACAAAGAATTATTTATTTTTTATTTCAACAGGTTTTGGGGGAACAAGTAGTGATTGGTTACATGAATAAGTTCTTTAACGGTGATTTCTGAGATTTTGGGGCACCCATCACCGAAAGAATTATTCTTTTTTGATGTTTTTAGCCATGTAAAAATAAGTAAGTTTGCTTACTCCTGTTCTAGAAAGCACATTTCAAAGATTTCAATCTTTTATGGACTCAAACTGTCATTTTTGACCCTTAACAAAAAATTCTGTCCTCAAGAGGGAAATTTTCTGGAAAAAAAGTAATTTCACTATAATCCATCAAATTCTTTATTACAATAAATGTTTATAATTTTGAAAAAGAAATGACAAAAGCCACTATAAAGATTGTACCATTCTTAAAGAATAGCCCATTTCAAAACACAACGACCTGTCTTTTAATTATGCTACTCTTCTTACTATCCTGTTTCCCAAAATTTACAAATGTAAATCCAAAACCACATAAAACATATAACAAGGGATGTCACTACCCAAATTAGAGATCAATCACATTCAATACGATGAAGAAAAATTTTAGGGAACATAAAGAACACAATCTGACCCATTAGTTTGTCATGTTTCATTTTAATAAACATGTTTTCTCTCTCTCCCTGTGTCTTTAAACACACACACTCATAAACTCAATACATGTTGGTTACTGTAGAAGTATGGGCTCCCAAGGATCCAAGGGTGATATATTAGAACATATTAATAGTTCCGGTTAGTCAACATAACTTTATATGATAGTTACATCACCTGTATTTATGACAAGGAATCATTTTTTCATTATATAATTTTTTAGTTGCCTTAAGTCTTCATCTTCCTTGACGACAGTCATAATAAAATCAAATGCCTAGAATGTAGGTTTTTAAAAGGTTAATACTGGTTACCAAAAAGACGAAAAAGAGTTTTTTCACTAAGAGCTTTCTAATAGTAGATTCAATTGCTGCTGAGCCATGACCTTAGTTTTAAATTTAAAACTTCCTGAAGTCTAAAAATATTTTAATTCACTCCAGATTTTAACTGCTACTTTTCATATTACACTTGATAAGCTGATTTATACATAAGTTAAAGCTTTTCTTCTATTAATACTTTCCATATTATACTAGATAAGGCAGAGGTTCCTTTTATTAAAAATAAACACTATGACGAAGAAATTATTTCTCCAAGATAAAATATTCCACTTAAATAATTCCTTTTCATTAGTTTTTTAATGCACCCGAAAGTATCGTAAGCAAAAGAATTCAAAAGTCTGGGCTGGGCATGGTGGCTCACGCCTGTAATCCCAGCACTTTGGGAGGCTGAGGTGAGTGGATCACCTGAGGTCAGGAGATCAAGACCAGCCTGCAACATGGTGAAACCCCAATTCTACCAAAAAATACAAAAATTAGCCAGGCGTGGTGGTGCGCACCTGTGATCCCAGCTACTTGGGAGGCTGAGGCATGAGAATCACTTGAAGCCAGGAGGCAGAGGTTGCAGTGAGCTGAGATCATGTCACTGCACTCCAGCATGGGCAACAGAGTGAGACTCCGTCTCAAAAAAAAAAAAAAAGAAAAAGAATTCAAGAAGTCTATATTGTATAACACTGGAATTACTTCTGAATCTTGTCTTGAAACATCCATTTTAACATGGTTAATAAATAGAACATATCTATTTTCATTGACAATTATTTTGTATCATATTTAGCCATAACTTTTGTTGGCTATACTACGTTACATTATTTATTCCACAGTTTGATTCCCTACTTTAAAACCAAATATTCTAATTTTTTGGCAGTTAAATGAACATGTTAGTTAAATGAGCTATCACAAAACCAGCCCAATTTCTTTTTCTAACCCTTCTCTCACATGAATTCAATAAACACATTTCCTACATTTTTTTCTAATGATTTAAGATATTAACATTTAGAACATCAATCCATTTAGAATTATATATAGATATATAATATATCTAATTTTTTCCAAAGGAAAATGTCCCAATTTCTCACTAATTCAACCTTTTCCCACTGATTTAAAATACCTCTCTGGTTATCACATTCCATAAACATCAGTCTGTTTTGTACTTTATTCACTAAATAGTTTCACTAAACTATATGTTTCTGAGTCATATTATCTATCCATCTATCTACATATATAGATATGTATGTATTGCACATACACACATAAACACAGACACACACTTCCCAAAGATTTCACCCAAATGTCTGCCAACAGTAAGTATAGAGTGTCAGCTCCCTGAATCTAGGTCTACATGTTCAATTATATAAGCCTGTGGTAGAGAAGACAGGTCTAATCTAGAATCATTCCAAGTCAGAGTAATGCTTCACCTAATCTTTTTAACATAATTGGTCTTTTTAAACACTTTTGTTGCAACTCTTACAGCAAAGAATTCAAATACTCTGAAACCAAATAATTCATATAAGGAGATATGGCTTGCATCAGAGGTAAAGCATAGGGTTTCTGCTTCTCTCTACTGCCATGACCTTAAAAAATGAAAATAATTTAAATTTCAATTTTATTCTTACTAATAAAAAAATCTCTGACAACTAATTTTTCTTTCATCAAAAACATACGTAGGTCGATAAGTTGTGTAAAGTTTGGTCAAGTTCTTTAATCTCTCTCTATTTTAGCTTCCTTATGTAGAAAATGGAGATAATAAAAGTACATACCTTATAGAGTTGTTAAAGTAATATAAGTTTATATGAATAGTTCTGAACTAAATCTGTCACTTAGAAAGCATTCAATAAATGTGAACATATATGTATGCTAAAATATAAGTGCTCAATAAATATTAGCATATATAATGTAATAAGCCCCCTTCTAGCTTTCTTCCTGGGGTTAGAAGTTCCTGCTAAGTGTAATAGGATGACATATACTTCCATGCCTAATTTCTTTATGCTAATATAGTAGTAACACAACTAACCAAGTTCCTCTTCCTCTAGTCTCAAACTTTTAACAATCTGCTATTTTTAAAATCAATCTCTCATACTGTGTATATACATGTACATGTATATATATATACACACACATACATACAAATGTATATACACATACTCACATATAGATGTATTTTATACTAGACTGCATTTCTATATTAACATATAGTCCTGATTTTAAAAATAGAGAAATTGAGACACTGAAAGGTTAAGTTATACTCCCTTTTGTTACAGTTTATATCCACTCAACTAAGCATCTCTGTCCCAAAAGAAGGGTCCAGAGGAAGAGTATGTGTGTGTATGTGTATGTGTGTGTGCACGTGTCCATGTCAGAGACAGACAAAGACACAGAGAAAAACAGAGCATGTACTTGATCCTGCAGTAAGAAGGAATGTTCTCTAAGAAAACTCCAAAACAGGAATCTGGTAAAACTTGAGCTGGTAACTACCCTCTCCTCACTACCAGAAAGTAAACTGGTATCTTGTCTCTAACCTAAGTACTAAAGACTCTTTTGTGGTTTCATCCCTTCCCCCATTACTAAGTAATAAGTGCTTCTTGAAATAAATACAAAAATATAAAAGTAAAAAGTCCCAATACTTCCTTGTCTCCTAAAATCCCACTCCTGAGAGGTAACCAATTGTTATGAACCTTAAAAAGGACAGTGATGATTTACTGCTCCACAGTACTCCTTCTTGGCCTGTTCTTCTATCCCAATAATACAGGGTGAAAGAAGGGCCACAGAACAGTGTTTCTCAAAGTCCCTTTACAGCAGGTAAGTAAATCCCTGACCAAAAAGGAGGCTGCAAGTACTTTTTGTAAGAAGTCCAAGTTCAATACAATCTACATATTAAAGCACAACTGAAAGCAATGAATGAAAATCAACAAGGGGCCAGGAGTGGTGTCTCACATCTGTAATCCTAGCACTTTGAAGGCCAAGGCAGGCAGGTCCTTTGTGCCCAGGAGTTCGAGACCAGCCTGGGCAACCTGAAGAGACCTCATCTCTACAAAAAAATCTAAAAAATTATCCAGGCATGGTAGTCCACACCTATAGTCCCAGGCTGAGGTGGGAAAATCACTTGAGCCCAGGAGGTAGAGGCCATGGTGGGCTGTGAGATGCCGCCACCGCACTCCAGCCTGGGCTATAGATAGGTTACTAAAAATAACATAACATAACATAACATAACATAACATAACATAACATAACATGGGTAAAATTCTAAATATTCTAAATATTCATACAGTGATTTCAACCTATTATTTCATCAACATCATCTTTACCATATCGTCGTAAGATTCCTAAAATGGATTTCTGTGGACATTTATTGTAATATAGCCAGCTGTAAGGTTAAGAACATGGGCTCTGTGGCCAGACTGCCTGAGTTCAAATCCCAGCTTTGCCATGTAGTGACCTGGTTATTATAAAATCTTGGTAATAACGGCTGGGTACAGTGGATCATGCTTGTAATCCCAGCACTCTGGGAGGCTGAGGCGGGCAGATCACAAGGTCAGGGGTTCAAGACCAGCCTGGCCAACATGGTGAAACCCCATCTCTACTAGAAACACAAAAATTAGCTGGAAATGGTGGGCACATGCCTGTAGTCTCAGCTACTCAGGAGGCTGAGGCAGGAGAATTGCTTGAACCCAGGAGGCAGAGGTTGCAGTGAGCCGAGATCGCACCACTGCACTCTAGTCTGGGCAAGAGAGCAAGACTCCGTCTCGGGGAAAAAAAAAATCTTGGTAATGACTATGTCCATCACAGGGTTGTTCACAGGCAGGACACAGTGTTAATCCATAAGGTGAGTTAAATGAGATAATACATGTAAGGTTTTGGCAGGTTCCTGGACCATACAGCCTAAATGATTTTTACTAAGTCCCAGAAAAATAAGCAACTTGCCCAAAAATGCATGCAAAGTAAATCACGTGAGAAGAGAAAGCAACAGAAGGAACATATTAGCATTCCAATCTACTCACTTACTTTCTGCTCACCTAGCCTAAACCTTCAAATAAGGAACAAAAATAAATAAATTTTATCCACCAGATTTCCAATAAAACAGGCTAGCCTATGTAGGATAGGGCTCCTACCTGCTCTACAAGTCCACGTAGACATGTTGAGTTATCCTGCTTGATGAAAACTAAAACAATCTTTAACCATCACTCCCAACTCTCATGTGCTTATCAAGACTCCAGGGAATGCCAGCTTTGGGATCCAGATACATAAATTAGCACATAATCCACATTAAGGTCATAATGGTCCTCTAGAAAGACGTATTTCCAATGACCAAATCACCTCAAAATCAAAATTTTAAGATTCTAATTTCTTTTATCTGCAACCTTAATGGACATATCAACCTGTAAACTTAGATAGATAACTATATATCTTTGTATCTATATATATAGACACAGAGATCTATATATCTATATATATAGAGAGAGATACAGAGATATATAGATAGAAACAGAGATACATATATAATACAAGCTAAGTAAATCAAATTTGAATGAAGGATGAAAAACTATTTTTAACAGGTTAAATCACAGGAAGTTACAGACACTCGACCATTTTTAATCTATAAAATAGGTTCATATGGTTCAACCTAATACTCAATGACCAAAATGGCCTATGATATAATCAGATCCCCTAGTGTCCTCACAAATTACTGTAACTGCCATTGTGGGACAGTATTTAGTGATTCAAATAAATTGTGGGTCACATCATTCTCGTACCTTTTTTGTATTACTCTAAAAGCTGCCAAAACAGAGTGGCAGATGCAAAGTCCTATAGTCAAATGCCTGGTTGGCCTCAGATTAACACCATAGTTTTCCAGCAAACAGTCACTTAAAAATACTGACTTATACCAAGACTTCTTTCAATTATAATATTTCTGACTTCATATTTCTTCCCCAAGACAATTTATTTGCCTTATGAACAAAAGGATATTTTCCTAAAAAACTGTCAAGAAAGAAGCAATTTCACTTCTTTCCCTTCTTACCCTTAGTCATGAACGCATGGTAAAGAAAAATGGAAAAATGCAAAAAATTAGAGCCAAAAAAATCCCACTCATAGTCCTACCACCCAAAGATAACCAATGTCAACATTGGCTTATTTTCTTCCAGTCTTTTTTCCCCACACACTTTTTTTTTTTTTCCCAACAATTGAGATTACATTTTATACAGTGGTAGCCCCTGGCATTCAAAGATGCTTTTACATTTACAATTATGAAAATGTGTACAAAATCCTGAAAGTTCATCACATGATATGTTTATCATTAGCTGACGTATTGCTAAATGAAAGATCTTACCATCCAAATCTCCAACCATCCAATTCTCAGTTTGGGTTTGTTTTTCTTTACCATTGTATTAGTCTGTTCTCACACTGCTATGAAGAAATACCTGAGACTGGGTAATTATAAAGAAAAGAGGTTTAATTGATTCACAGTTCTTCATGGCTGAGGAAGCCTCAGGAAACTTACAATCATGGCCAAAGACATCTCTTCACAGGGCAGCAGGAGAGAGAATGAGTGCAAGCAGGAGAAATGCCAGACACTTATAAAACCATTACATCTTGTGAGAACTCACCATCGGGAGGAGACCCAGCATGCGGGAAAGTGCCCCCATGATCCAGTCACTTCCCACCGAGTCCCTTCCACGACACATGGAGATTATGGGAACTACAATTCAAGATGAGATTTGGATGGGGACACAGCTAAACCATATCAACAGTAGTCATATATCCAGAAACTCATAAAGTTACACTTACCCCCCCCAACACAAGTTTCAGATAAATTATAAACTTACGTATTTGTATAAGTTCACTGCATATTAGTTAGTACTCTAATAATACAGCGTAGTGGTATTTTAGTAAAAGTTTTTAAAATTTCTTTACAAATAGCTGTTTTCTAAGATAATTAAAAGCCTAAAAGGGACACTTAAACTTTTGTGTTTAATACTGATGGCTGTTAGCCAGGTGCTACGGCTTCCGAGTTCAAGATCAGCTTGGGCCACACAGTAAGACCTCATCTCAACAAAACATCAAAAAATTAGCTGGGTGTGGTGATCCTAACTACTCAAGAGATTGCGGTGGGAGAATCCCTTGACCCCAGAGATCAAGGCTGCAGTGAGCTATGAACACGCCACTGCATTCCAGCCTAGGGAACAAAGTGAGATACTGTCTCAAAAAAACAAAACAAAACACTAAATCTAAATCTCAACTCCACCACACAGTTAACTCAGCAACAATTTCTTTATTTGTAAAATGAGAATAAATGTCTAACTTACTGGCTTGAAGATTAACACAACACTAAATATGGATTAAACTCCTCTTACAGATCTTATTTAAAAACCAAGGAACTATGATTTCTTGGAGCTCAATATGTAAAACTATATAATAATAAAAATAAAAGGGACACAAGCTGAGCTACTTTAGTCAAGTTGAAAATTAAACATTGTTACTTGTCAAGTACTGTAGTTTCTGCCTTTTTGCCTAACAGTAGATTCCAGAGGGGAAACATGGAGACATGTTAGGCAGCCATCCAGGTTAAGAGAAAATAGGAGCCTAAACTAGACCAGTGACGGATCAGAAAAATATCTAAGAGACAAAAAACAAGATTTGGTGACAGACTGAATTCAGGCGCAGGCTCATGTCTGTAATCCCAGCACTTTGGGAGGCTGAGGCGGGCGGATCACTTGAAGTCAGGAGTTCCAGACCAGCCTGGCCAACATGGGGAAACCCTGTCTCTACTAAAAATACAAAAAAATTAGCCGGGAGTGGTGGCAGGTGCCTGTAATCCCAGCTATTCGGAAGGCTGAGGCACAAGAACCACCTGAATGAATCCAGGAGGCAGAGGTTGCAGTGAGCTGAGACTGTACCACGGCACTTCAGCCTGGGAGACAGAGTGAGACCCTGTCTAAAATAATATAAAATAAGCTTTTTTTAAAAAAGAAAAGGGAATGGTTTCTTTCTGGCTTTAGACACTAATAGTTCACAGTGTCTAACTATGAACAATGATGAATACAGGTTGAGTATCCCTTATCCAAAATGCCCAGGAGCAACATGTTTCAGACTTCCAATTTTTTTTTTAATATTTGCATGTACATAATGAGGTATCTAGGGGATGGGACCCAAGTCTAAGCATAAAATTTATTTATGTTTCATATACATTGTGATGGTGTCAGGCTGTCGCCCAGGCTGGAGTGCAGTGGCATGATCGCAGCTTACTGCAGCCTCAATCTCCGGCTCAAGCAATCCTCCCACCTTCTCTCAAGTAGCTGGGGACTACAGAGATGCGCCACCATACCTGGATGATTTTTTTTATCCATAAAATTCATTGTTATGTGCCCAGCCAAAATCATTTCAAGTTTTTTTCTTCCTCACCATGTAAACCTAAATGCCATGCAGTCTAACGGTTCTCTAAATTTATCCGCTTAACAGACAATTTGATTATAATATACAGGCAAGGTGTGATTAATTCTATATGACACATAAAAATCAATCCCATATCCTTTTTAGTCACATTATATATATATATTTCATCCTCTCAGATTGCTGTTAATGTACTTTAAAAACAATTATGGAATGGTCAGCTTCTCTATTAGGCATTTAGCAAATCAGAAATTCCCCTTACTGTTCCCCTCATTCTTGCAATATATTACCTTTGTGAGTAATGATTAAATTATGTTAATTTCTTATTTAATTGTACTTGTGACACACTGCAAGAGAGAAAAGAAAGTATTATTAAAATATAGTTGGCTAACAACTTGACTAATGATTGGGCAAAGAATCTGAACAGACATTTCTCCAGAGATGATATATAAATGGCCAACAAATGAAAAGATGCTCACATCCAGCAATCCCATTTCTATATATCCAAAGAAACTGAAATCATAATGTCAACGAGATATCTGCACTTCCATGTTCACTGCAGCACTAGTCACAATAGCCAAGATACAGAATCAACCTAAATGTCCATCAACAGATGAATAGGAAAAAAAAAAGGTGGTATATATACAACGTAATACTATTTGGCTTTTTTTTTTGAGACAGGTTCTTGCTCTATCGCCCAGGCTAGCGAGCAGTAGTGCCATCACGGCTCACACCTCAAGGGGTGCTTGAGGTGGAGCTCAAGCAATCCTTTCACCTGAGCCTCCCAAAGTGCTAGGATTACAGGCATGTGCCACTGAGCCGGGCCTATTCAGCCTTAAAAAAGAAGAAAATCCTGTCATTTGAAACAACATGGATGAACTTAGAGGACAACGTAAAATAAGCCAGGCACAGAAAGACAACTATCACATAATCTCACTTATATGTGGAATCTAAAAAATTTGAACTCACAAAAGCAGAAAGAATAGTGGTTACCAGGGGCTGGGAGAAATGAGGAAATGTTGGTCAAAGGATACAAAGTTTGAGTTAGACAGAAAAAATAAGTTTTCGAGATCCATCACACAGCAGGGTGACTATAGTTAATAATGATATATGACATGTATTTCAAAATAGCTAAAAGAATAAATTTCAAATGTCTTGCTGGAAAAATTAAAGGAGGTGACCATATGTTAATTAGCTTGGTTTAATCATTCCACATTATGTGTGTGTGTATACATATATATCAAAAATGACACTGTACCCCATAAATGTATACAATTATGATTTGCCAATTAAAAATATTAATTGAGCTAGGCATAGTGTCTGGAGGCTGAGATGGGAGGATCATTTGAGCTCAGGAGTTTGGGGCCAGCCTGGGCAATGTAACAAGATCCCATCTCTTAAAAAAGAAAAAGATGGCCAGGCACGGTGGTTCATGCTTGTAATCCCAGCACTTTGGGAGGCCAAGGAGGGTGGATCACCTGAGGTCAGGAGTTCGAGACCAGCCTGGCCAACATGGTGAAACCCCATCTCTACTAAAAATGTAAAAAACTAGCCAGGCGTGGTGGTGGGCACCTGTAATCCCAGCTACTCCAGAGGCTGAGGCAGGAGAATCGCTTGAACCCAGGAGGCAGACGCTGCAGTGAGCCGAGGTCGCGCCACTGCACTCCAGTGTGGGCGACAAGAAAAAAAGAAAAAGATGCTCAACATCACTAATTATTAGGAAAATGTAAATAAAAAAACACAATGAGATATCACCTCACACCTATTAGAATGGCTACCATTAAAAACACTGAAAAAAAGTGTTGTCAAGGATTATGGAAAAATGGGAACCCTTGTGTACTGTCGGTAGGAATGTAAAATGGTACAGCTAGATAGAAAGCAGGATCTCAAAGACATAGCTGCACACCCATGTTCATAGCAGCACTACTCACAATACCCAAGAAGTGGAAGCAACCCGTGTCCAATCAAAAGATGAATGGATAAACAAAATGTGGTACACACATACTGTGGAATATTATTCAGCCTTAAAAAGGAGGGAAACACTGAAACATGACACTATATGGATGAACCTTGAAGACATTATGTTGAAGGAAGTCAGACACAAAATGGCAAATACTGTATGATTCCAGTTCTGTGAGGTATCTAGAGTAGTGAAACTTACAGAGACAGAAAGTAGAATAGTGGTTGCAAGGCCTAGGGGCAGAGGGGAATTAGAAAGTTGTTTAATGGGTGTAAAGTTACAGTTTGACAAAATGAAAACATTCTGGAGATTAGTTGCACAACAACAGGAATACACTTAACACTACTGACTTAGAAATGGCTAAGATGTAGCCAGGAATGGTGGCACATGCCTGTAATTCAAACTTCTCCAGAGGCTGAGCCAAGTGAACCTGGGAGGCGGAGGTTGCACCACTCACTGCACTCCAGCCTGGGTGACAGAGGGAGACCCTGTCTCAAAAAAGGACAGGACAGGACAGGACACAAAAGGAAAAGAAAAGGCTAAGATGGTACATTTTATGTTGTGTGTTTTTTAACCACAATTACAATTTTGAAAAAAAATGGCTAAAATGTTTGCGTATGTACACAGCTAACAATTTTGGTCCCTGACTTTTCTTGATCTATGAAAAGTCAGAGAAACATCTGCTCTTTAACTTAAAACTTTCAAAAACTACCTCGATAGTTGGGTAACTAGAAGGGTTGAACTTCCTCAAGGAAAGTTACTCTATACAAGGATGGGCAGCAGTGACTACCCTGTTAAATATTATAAGGTAAAAAATCAAAAGACCACTTTGTGATTCGTAAAATCAATATGAAATTCAAATATCAGTGTCCATAGGAAGGTTTTAATGAACACAGTCATCCCACTTGTTAGCATATTGTCTATGGCTGCACTTTACCACACAAACACAAGCAGCTGTCATAGTTGTGACAACTCTTTTAAAACAGTTTAGGCCAGGTGTGGTGGCTCACACTTGTAATCCCAGCACTTTGGGAAGCCAAGACTGGTGGATTGCTTGAGCTCAGGAATTCAAAAACAATCTGAGTAACATGGTGAAACCCATCTCTACAAAAATTATAAAAATTAGCCAGGCAAGGTGAGAGGATTGCTTGAGGCTTGGAGGTCAAGGCTGCAATGAGCTGAGATCATGCCACTGTACTCCAGGCTGGGTGACAGAGTGAGACTCTGTCTCAAAAAAAAAAAAGTTTGCTGACTCATGCTCTATATCTTATCCCAAAATAAGGAATTAGATGCAGAGCAGAAATAAAATGAAGTAAATTCAAAAAAGAATACCAACAAATTAAAATGTTGATTCAATGATTTTTTTAAAATAAAAAGCCATAGACTTTTCTGTGCCTTTTTATTTTATTTCTACCCCCAAGCCATCTACATATACACCCAGGCACATGCACACATGCCTTGTTTAATACCTTTAGTATCTGGAGTAAGCCTCAGTTTTAAGATAAACTTTCAGCCAGGCGCAGTGGCTCACGTCTGTAATCCTAACACTTTGGGAGGCTAACGCAGGCGGACTGCCAGAGCTCAGGAGTTCGCGACCAACCTAGGCAACATGGCGAAATGCCGTCTCTACTAAAACACAAAAAATTAGCCAGGTGTGGCAGCGTGTGCTTGTAGTCCCAGCTACTTGGGAGGCTGAGGCAGGAGAAATGCTTGAACCCAGGAGGTGAAGGTTGCAGTGAGCCGAGATCGCGCCACTGCACTACAGCCTGGGTGAGAGTGAGACTCTGTCTCAAAAAAAAAAAAAAAAAAGATAAACTTTCATTAGTTATTAAGCTCTTTGAGCACTCTTAATAAACATAGGATTTATACAACTATTCAGTTATACAGCTTTGTCTTCTCAAATAACTGGACTGAAAGTTATTTTTACTTCATACAATTTAGAAAAGGCATCCTATAAAAGTTAAATTATACAATAAAATTATTGAGAACTAATGATAAAAAGTTTGCATCACTTTTATCACTTTCTTAAAAGCAAGCTCAAGGGGGTAGAGATAGGGGTTGTAATCTATCATGTGAGCTTTCAAAGATAACTAAAATGCTTGCTTAAATCAAGAAGTTTTAGACAGTGTTCTAACTGGCCATGTACGTTTGTTTTAGCCAGTTAACTTATTAACATAAAATTTAAGGAAGAACAGAATTTGCTAAATACTAATATACTTAAAACGACATATTTAATATATTTATTTTGGCTTTATAATAGCAAACAGAGAGTAGATAACTACTATAAGTTGATCCTAGCAAAGAGGCTACCATACCAAGGTATACTTATCTAAAAAATATTGCAAACCTTCAAATTTCAGATGGCAGCATTTGGAGGACAGTATGAAATAACGTAATCCCTCTTAAAAATCCCAATCATTTTTTTCTCAAGCTAGAGAAGAAAATTAGTCCAAAGAAATTTCAGTAATCTTAACATAAAAACTATCACACTCCTTGTGGTTTGTAAATACTATAGTAAGCATTGGCAGTAATGAGCAGGAGTAACAAGTCCAAGATGAGATTTAAGATTGTTTTAATTTTTAAAACAAGTCACAAATAGAAACAGTAACAAACACGTGGAAAACTGCTTAATCTCTTGGTAATCAAATATATGTAGTAAGTAAAATAACATGTAATACCACCCCTACTTAACAAGCCAAACACTTCCTAAAAATACTATGAGAGCAGTAATGTTTCCATTAAACTGATTCGTATGTATGTTGCTAGTGGCACTCTAAAGTTACAACTCGTACAATACAGTAACATCTATAAAGACATTCATATTTTTTGACTAAATAACTCAATCAATAAATTGAAACAGTAACTACAATACATAAGATGAAATTTTCCAAAGGCATAAAGGGTGTTATACTGTATGAGCAACTCTAAAAGTCTGTTTCGAAAGCTAAAACATTTTTTATATTAAACTACTGCTCAAAGGGTTATAATTTAAAAGAAGCAAAGTGACTAAAGACGTGTATCACATTTTTACTTACAGGACAAAGAATTGAGTACAGAGCTGAGAAAATACCCAGCATTAAAGAAATAGGATATATATATATACACACACACACACACACACACACACACATTATATATAATGTTATTTCATGAAAAGCTGTCTTTTAAAAATATATTGTAATGCTCTGAAGATTTTATTTGAATCCAAACTTAACTTACATTGGTACTAGCCAGTTGCCAAAAAAACTTTTAAAATAACAGTAATCTGGCTGGGCATGGTGGCTCACGCCTGTAATCCCAGCACTTTGGGAGGCAGGGGCGGGCAGATCTCCCGAGGTCAGGGGTTTGAGACCAGCCTGGACAACAAGGCAAAACCCTGTCTTTACTAAAAATTCAAAAATTAGCTGGGCGTGGTGGCACACAAGTCCCAGCTAACTCGGGAGGCTGAGGCAGGAGAATCGCTTGAATCTGGGAGGCAGAGGTTGCAGTGAACCGAGATCCCACCACTGCACTCCAGCCTGGGCAACACAGTGAGACTCTGTCTCAAAAACAAACAAACAACAACAACAACAAAAAAACCGGTTATCTTCAAGGCATCAAAGGCAAAAATAGTTCTGCTTTCAATTAAACCTACAATTCCAGATGGTTAACTGCTTCACAAGTTGGTCCTATTCAAACTCTGTATATGACCCAGTGGTCCCCAACCTTTTTGGCACCAGTGGCCAGTTTCATGGAAGACAATTTTTTCATGGACCAGGGGTAGGGTGGGGTGGGGTGGGGTGGAGTGGAGATGGTTTCAGATGAAACTGTTACACTTCAAATCATCAGGCATTAGTTAGATTCTCACAAGGAGCGAGCGACCTAGATCCCTCGCATGTGCAGTTCACAATAGGGTCCACGCTCCTCTGAGAATCTAATGCCACGGATGATCTGACAAGAGGTGGAGCTCAGGCGGGAATGCTCACTGGCCTCCCGCTGTGTGGCTCGTTCCTCACAGGCCAGCAACCAGTACGGGTATACGGCCCTGGTGTTGCGGACCCCTGATATAACCAACTGATAACTTAAACAAAAGGAAGATAAAGAGAGTGAGAGAAGAAGAGCATGGTTAAGAGGAGAAAAAGATTCAAATTCACCCAAAATTTCAAAGCCAATTAAAGTATTAAAAATAAAAGCAAACAAGGACTTTCTCCTTCCAGTAATGGTGATCAGGTCATCAAACCAATCTTCTGGCTGAAGAAACGTGAAAAGTTGAACTAAGCTTAAAAAAAGACAACTCTACTTCTAGAGATCAGGCAGTAAAGAAATGGGGCCAGAATTCACTAAGTCCCCAGAAGTGAGTCTGGTATACCAGGTTTCTTCTCCCCTACAGGCATCTGCTGATTTAAGCAGTGACTGTGAGGCTGGGAAGCTAAGCAAAACATCTGACAGCCTCACTGGGTTAGCCAGACAAAAATGAGACCCTGAGCCTCCCCCAAACTCTAGGTTGGGATCTCAACCTCAGAGCAAAAGAAATACAATTAAAGCCCAGCTTCAAATAATCTCAATCCTTAAAAGTGAATTAAGAAAAGCAGATTTATAGGGCCCCTATATTTCTGTCAAAATTAAATGTAAATTTTATGTCATGGAAGACTACCATTATTCTAGGCCTCAAATTATTTCTATAGTTTTTCACATCAAATGTCTCATACACAATAAAAAGAAACCCCAGAAATCCAAGAAAATAACACAAATAAAATGCAAATGAAACATGGAACAAGACCCAAAGGGATCTAGATAATTAAGTTATCAGACACAGACTCTCAAATAAGTATGCTGAGTAGTAAGACTGAGAACTTTAGCAGAAAACCTGAAACTAAAGAGAATAAAATTGAAATTCTAGAACCAAAAAGTAAAATAAACTAAAGAACTCAGTGTATGAGTCTGATGGCATATTAGACACAGCCTAAGGGAATTAATGAACTGGAAGATTGGTCAGAAAAATTATCTTTAAAAATGCACACAGCAATAAAAAGATAAAAAATACAAAAAAGGATGTAAGAAACATATGGCAAATTTAAGAATGTTTAATACATGTATAACCGGAGTACCAGGAGGAAAGAAGATGACAGAAGCACTATCTGAAGTGATATAGTCTGAGAATTTTCCAAAACTCACGAACGCGCTCATCAGTCCTGTGCAACAGAACTTTCTATTCTATTGATAGAATGATGGAAATGTTCTCCATCTGCCAATACAGTAACTAATAGAAACATTTGGCTACTGAGAACTTAAAATGTGAGGAATTGAATTTTTAACTTTTTAAATGTTAATTGGTATCAATAGTTACATGCAGCTAGTGGCTGGCACTGGGCAGTGCAGTCCTACGTCACAGATATAAGAAGTCCTACAAACACCAAGCTGAACAAATAAAAGATTGCACCTAGACATATCACAGTAAAACTGCTGAAAACCAAATATAAACACCCCCACTCCGACAAAAACAAAAAGTGACCAGAGATCTACAAGCTAGATTACAGTCAAAGGAGCAACAATAAGACTGATAGTTGACTTCTCAACAGAAACTCTGGAAATCAGGTCTCAAGGGCACTGTGCACAGCTGCAACATGACAAATGAAAAAACTGCCAACCAAGATTTCTGTATCCAGCTCCTTCTCCCCAAAAAAACCCCTTCAAGAATAAAAATGAAAAAAAAGGCATTATCAGATAAGCAAAAAAGAATTCCTCAACAGATAGGCCCAAATAGAGAAAAAAAAAAAAAAGAGAAAGTATTTTCAGAGAGAGACAATCAACCCAGCTAGAAGCCTGGAAATGCACTAAAGATTGAAGAAAAAACTGAGTATATAAACAAATTTAAATGTATAATTACTGAATAAAGCAATAATGATAATATCTTGTGGGGAGTTAAAATAGAGAACTAAACTATCTGACAATAGTATATAATTCTGGAGAGGGAAATGTACAATTAATGTTTTCTAACATTGCTGCACTGACCAGAAAGAGAAAAAAGTGCTAACTTATATCACACTTTAACACAGAAAGGAAGCATATTGTAATCTCTAGGATAAATATTAAAAACAAATTTAAAAAAAGATGGTCTAACTATTAAGCCAAGTTGGGGGGTGGGGGGTATTTGGAACAAAAAATAATAATAATCCCAAAAGCAGCAGAAAAGGAGAATAAGAGAAAGTTCAAACAGGATAAACAGAAATCATTTATTAGGAATATCAATTTAAACCTAAATATATCAGCAAGTATATTAAATGTAAATGTACTAAATGTTCCAATTAAAGAACAAACATGGTCAAACTAGTTTCTTTAAACTAATATATGCAACTTACAAGATATGGCTAAAACTTGAAAGCTGAAAGAATGGAAAAAGCTGTAGCATGCAAACACCAAATGAAAGTTAGTGTATCTGTCTTAACACTAGATTAAGAACACTACAAGGTAAAATGTAATACTGAGATAAAGAGGGACACGTCACAATAATAAAAAGTTTGATTCACCAGGTAGATTTAAAAAAACCTTGACTTGTCGGCACTTTAACATAATCAAAATATATAAAACAAAAACTGACAAATTAAACAGAGAAACAGACAAATGTTATAATCATTTGGGGATATTTTAACAAACCTTTGAATAGGAGCAAACAAATGCAAAAGCACTAACAATTTAAAACAGAAACAAACTTGATAGAACATATTATACCACATCTAACAACTGTAGCCTATAAATATTTCGTTGTTGTACACAAGGAATGTTTACCCAAAAAGACCATATGTTGAACTATAAAGCAAGTCTCGAATTTCCAAGAACTTAAGTCTTAGGGATTTAAATCTTACTAGAGCGGAGTCAAATCAGAAATCAGGGCTGAGCATGGTGGCTCACACCTGTAATCCCAGCTACTCGGGAAGGATTTGCTTGAACCCAGAATCACTTGAAACCAGAGGCAGAGGTTGCAGTGAGCCAAGATCATGCCACTACTCCAGCCTGGGCAACAAATCGAGACTCTGTCTCTGAATGAATGAATGAATGAATGAAGGCACGAATGGACAAAGGGGTCAGTAGTGACAAACTTTACTGAAAGTAAGGAAATGATATCAAATGGTAAATGGACAAGTAAGGTTAGTACAAAAACTATAAGATGTATGTATTTTCCTTATCTCAGTTTCATCAAAAGATATATTTGGGAGGCCAAGGTGGGAGGATCACTTGAGGTCGGGAATTCAAGACCAGCCCAGTCAACACAGTGAAACTCCATCTCTACTAAAATACAAAAAATTAGCTGGGTGTGGTGGCACATGCCTGTAATCCCTACTCGTGAGGCTGAGGCATGAGAATTGTTTGAACCCAGGAGGCAGAGGTTGCATTGAGCCAAGATCACACCACTGCACTCCAGACTGGGCAGAAGAATGGGAGTCTACCTCCAAAAAAAAAAAGAGGGGGGGAAGGGGTGGAGATGGAATAGTAGAGCTATACAGGACTAAAGTTTCTATATATTGCAGGAACTAATGTAGCTATGAAGTAGACTCTGACAAGCTAAGATATATAAATGTAAACCCTACAGTAATCACTAGAAATTCAAATATAGTTTTAAAATGATTAAGGAAATTAAAATGTTACACTGGGAAATACTCATGTAATGCAAAAGACAGCAGTAGAGGAGGGAAAGAGGACAAAAGAAAAATGAGACCTATAGAAAACAAAACAGAAAGTGGCAGACAAATTTAACCCTGTCAGTAACACTAAATGTGAATGGATTAAATAATACACTCAAGAGGCAGAGATTACCAGATTGGGTTTTAAAAGAATAAGATCCAATTAAATGCTGTCTACTTAAGACATATTTTAGATTCAAAAATACAAATGGGACAGGATAAGAGTAAATGGATGGAAAAAAACATACCATGCAAAAGAGCTGGCATGAATATACTAGTATCAGACAAACTTTTAAAAACTGATGTTTTGAGAGGTCAAGAGAAACATTTTAAAACAAGGGTCAATTTATTAGGAAGATATAACAATTATAATCATTTGCACTTTATGACAGAGCCCCAAATTACATGAAGCAAAACTGACAAAATTAAAGGGAGAAATAGACAAGCCAAGAACAACAGTTGGAAGAACTAAATGGCCCACTTTCAGTAACGAATAGAACAACTAGGCAGAAGATCAACAAGGAAACAGAAAAAACAATATAATCAACTAGATGGATTATAGAGAACATTCTGCCCAACAACACAAGGAACACATTTTTCTAAAAAAGCACACATGGTACATTCTCCAGGATAGATGATCTATGCTACACCATAAAACAAGCATCAACAAACTGAAAAGGACAAAAAGGATATAAAGTATGTTCTCTCACCACAATAGAATTAAATTAGAACTCAGTAACAGAAAAAAAATCGGGAAATTCACAAATATGTAGAAATTAACATATTCCTAAACAAATAATGGGTCAAATGAAATAAAAAGAAAAATTAGAAAATACTCGAGATGAATAAAAACAAAAAGGCAACATATCACAACTTATAGAATGAACTAAATCAGTGCTTAGAGGGAAATTTACAGCTATAATGCCTATATTAAAAACAGAAAATATAGGAAAACATTTTCATGAACTTGAGATAAGAAAAGGCTTCTTAAATACCATAAAGAGACAAATGCAGGCCACAGAATAGGGGGAAAAAGTTTTTAATAAAAAATAAGACTTCTCATCCAAAATACAAAAAGAATGCCTTCAAATATGGTTTTTAAAAGACAAACACAAAAGACAAATGAACAAAAGAGTTGAACAAGCACTTCACAAAGGATAACGAAAAGGCCAATAAACTTTATGAAAAAGTGGTAAACATCCTTAGTCATCAGGGAAATAAAAAATTAAAACCACAGATACCATCTTACAGCCAGGCACGGTGGCTCACACCTATAATCCCAGCACTTTGGGTGGCCAAGATGGGCAGATCACTTGAGGCCAGGAGTTCGAGACCAGCCTGGCCAACATGGTGAAACCCGTCTCTAACAAAAATACAAAAATTAACCAGGTGTGGAGATGCACGCATGTAGTCCTAGCTACTGGGGAGGCTGAGGCAGGAGAATCGTTAGAATCCAGGAGGCAGAGGTTCCAGTGAGCCGAAATCGCACCACTGCCACAGAGCAAGACACTGACTATTTAAAAAAAAAAAAGGCCAGGCACAGTGGTTCACACCTGTAATCCCAGCACTTTGGGAGGCCAAGGCGGGTGGATCACGAGGTCAGGAGTTCGAGGCCAGCCTGGTCAACATGGTGAAACCCTGTCTCTACTAAAAATACAAAAATTAGCTGGGCATGGTGGCGGGCACCTGTAATCCCAGCTACTCGGGAGGCTGACGCAGGAGAATCATTTGAACCCGGGAAGCGAAGGTTGCAGTGACCCGAGATTGTGCCATAGCACTCCAGCCTGGGCAACAGGGTGAGACTCTGTCTCAAAAAAAAAACAAAAAAAAACAAATATAATGTATGAAGAGACAGGTATATACGTGTTCATAATACCATTATTAATATTTTGTCAAGTGGAAACAATCCAAATGCCAATCAACAAAGTATAAAATGTAGTACATTCACACAAAGTAATATAGTGCAATGAAAATTACAGTTTCAGAAAATAATGTGGATGAATCTTACAAACAATATGTGGGGCAAAAGTATCTAGATACAAAATATATACTGCATGGATCCATTCATATAAAACTCAAAAACAGGCATAACTAAATCAGAATAATGGTTACTTTGGGGAGCATGGAGAAGGTAGTGACTGATGGAGAAGGAGAGTGTTTGAAGTGCTGGCAATATTCTATTTCTTGTCTCAGTGGTCGTTACACAGGTCAGAGTTTATAATAACTTACTGAGCACTACTTTGTGCGCCTTTTCTGTATGTGTTATGCTTCAATATGAAAGATAAAATATCATATAAAATTTAGAAATAAAATCAGTTGAATCACACTAAAATTAGAGTACTTGAACTTCAGAAAGCAGTAACTTTTAAAGACATACTCATTAAAGTATCATAAAGAGCCAGGCATGCTGAAGTGTGCCTGTAGTCCTAGCTATTTAGGAGGCAGAGGTGGGAAGATCACTTGAGCCCAGGTGTTCAAGCCTGCAGTGAGCTATGATTGCGCCACTATACTCCAGCCGGGACAACAGAGTGAGACTCTGGAAGAATGTGATCCTTTTGTAGTTCGTAAGTGTGATGACTGGGTGCTCACACACCAGAGGTGCCTCTCTCAAACCTTGTTATGACATAGGCATATGACCCATCTGACAAGAAAATAAATAAATAAAATATAAAGAAAAACTGGTATTGAATTCAATAAAAGCATAAAACTTTATACAATGGAAAACATTCAAATATATAAAATAAAAAATATGATGGTGGAAATAGTTTCACCAAATGTAACAAGAATTAACATCACTACCATATATTCTCATGTCTAAGATACAAACGTCAAGAAAAATTGACTTTGGGCTCTTGATAAAAATATTAAGTTCAATCTCACTACCAATCAAGACATACCAACTGAAACAAGATACCATTTAACAGCAGTTAAACTGGAGGAAAACTGTGTAACTCCCTTCTCTAGGGAGTACTTTATTCATAACCTCTGTGGCAGAAATACAATTTCCTTCCTTCCCACTTCTCCTTTTTAGAAAACTTTATTTCACAGCACTGGAAACAGTTGCTCAATGATCCACAAGAGAACGATACTGTGATTCCTGAAATTTCCAGTTTCTACTTCAGTAGGCCTCCTTAATTCCTAACTGGGGTCTAAGGGATACCCAGCTCTATAACCTTCTACTACTAATAAATCTGTTTTGCTTAAGTTAATTTCTAGCAACCAAATGGCCAACGAATATAACACCTTGATATAGCTTATCTCAGAAGCTGAAAACTGGCAACTTGGGTTGTTTTATCTAACCCACAAGGTGTTCTTCAAAAGTATAAATTAAATGTTAGAAATTATCCTTCTTCACTAGACTGTGACCAAGCTCCTAGAAAGCAAGGACTAACTTCATCATATTTATCTTTGTTTCCTCATTACTAGGCTTCAGGTCCAAAAATACTTGCTGAATGAACAAACTATGCCAATAAGGTTTCTATAAAACTCTACAGCTCTGACAACTGATTCATCTCAGAGAACAATACACTAAAATCCCAGTTATCCCACTAAGAAAACAACAGTGACAATAGAGATTAAACGACATAAAAATACTGGCCCCCTTTGCCCAGTAAGCCAAATCTTTAAAATGTAAAAAACAAAAAGTAATTCACAGTTGTGATCATAGCACAGTACAGCCTTTCAACTTCTGGGCTCAAATGATCCTCCTGCCTCAGCCTCCCAAGTAGCTGGGACTACACGCATGCTCCACTGCACCTGGCTTATGTTTTAACTATCACTATTATGTGTGGATATAATGATACTTTAGAATTTAAATGTTTTCCTCTCTGATTATGTGGCAAAGAATAGGGACTAAATACTATCGGAATAAATGTTCCTTAGAGCCACAGCATGCTTGACTTAGATGATCTGTTTCTCCAGCCTGTTGAAGAACTGTAGCTCACAGATGTAGATTTCGAATGATATCCTAAATTGCTGCTTTCATCATCTTAGTGCCTGTAATTTTCTGTGGCTTTAGAATTGATCACATGTATGAGACATGGTTATACCATTTAAGCGTCAAGCACTAGATTTGGATTAGCAGTGTTTATACTTTATATTGGTATGCAGTCATTCCTTTTTTTTTGAGACGGAGTCTCACTCTGTCGCCCAGGCTGGAGTGCAGTGGTGCAATCTCAGCTCACTGCAACATCCACCTCCCAGGTTTAAGCGATTCTCCTGCCTCAGCCTCCCAAGTAGCTGGGATTTCAGGCACATGCCACCACGCCTGGCTAATTTTTTGTATTTTTACTTGAGATGGGGTTTCACCGTGTTAGCCTGGATGGTCTTGATCTCCTGACCTCATGATCCGCCCACCTCGGCCTCCCAAAGTGCTGAGATTACAGGAATGAGCCACTGCACCCAGCAGCAGTTGCATACTTTAAAGCACTATATTGCAAATTTTGAAAGGTGCCTATATTGTGTTATTTTGTGTATTCTTATTAGTACCAAGGAGAAAGAGTGCTTTATGTGCACTAGGTGCCTAATAATGTGTGTTTACCAGTGGGAACATAGGCAGTGTGGTATAGGGATTAGAAGTGTGGACTTGGGTTCGCATGCTTTTTTCAATCACTTCTCATCTGTGTGACTTTGGGCATGTTGTTTGTCATTGTTGCTCTTGGTGGTGTATTTTTTCTTTTGAGAGAAAGGCGAAACAAAAAACAAGCTAATATTATGGAGTCATTGAAAAGTAACTTTTAGGCAACGTTCTGTCATTTGTACAGGTTTCCATATTGCACAGTTTTCCTAATTTTTTTTTTTTTTTTTTGAGACGGAGTCTCGCTCTGTCTCCCAGGCTGGAGTGCAGTGGTGCAATCTCGGCTCACTGCAAGCTCCGCCTCCCGGGTTCACGCCATTCTCCTGCCTCAGCCTCTCCGAGTAGCTGGGACTACAGGCGCCCGCCACCACGCCCGGCTAATTTTTTGTATTTTTTTAGTAGAGATGGGGTTTCACTGTGGTCTCGATCTCCTGACCTCGTGATCCGCCCACCTCGGCCTCCCAAAGTGCTGGGATTACAAGCGTGAGCCACCGTGCCCAGCCCCTAATTATTTTTTAAGTGAATGTATACAAGGCTGGGCGCAGTGGTTCACACCTGGAATCCCAGCACTTTAGGAGGCCCAGAAGGGCAGATCACCTGAGGTCAGGCGTTCGAGACCAGCCTGGCCAACATGGTGACACCCTCTCTCTACCAAAAATACAAAAATTAGCCGGGCGTGGTGATGCATAGTAGTCCCAGCTACTCAGGAGGCTGAGATGTGAGAATCGTTTGAACCCTGGAAGCAGAGGATGCAGTGAGCCGAGATCGTGCCACTATACTCCAGCCTGGGTAACAGGGTGAGACTGTCTTAAAAAAGAAAATACATATATATATGTGCGTGTGTGTGTGTATGTGTGATATATATATCATGATACATATATCACGTTAATTTAGTTGATTTAGTTGATATGTATACCAAAACTTAATCATAGTTGTTGGTCTCATTTCTTCTCACTATATAGTACTGTGGTAAATATTATGCAAATAGTCATTTTTCATCCTTATATATAATACTGTGGTAAATATTATGCAAATAGTCATTTTTCATCCCTAGAATTACTTTTTTTTTTTACATTTCTAAGATTTTCCTTACTGGGAGTAAATAAATTATATTTCTCTCTAGCCTGGACAACATAGCAAGACCCTGTCTCTAAAAAAAGGGTAGGGGTGGGCAGGGAGAAGCAGCAGCAGGAGACGAAGAAAAGAAATGAAAAAATCCATAGTGACTTGTTAAAGTGCCATGTATTTCTCATTCAATTTCACAACCTTGTGAAAACTTGTAGTTACTATTACTATCCCACCCTATCAAAAACAAAATCTACAGATAAGGCATTGAGAGGTTAAGTAACTTAGTATAATTAAGTGGCAAAACCCTTGAAACTATTATATTAACTTGTTATGTAATAATGTACTTTATACATGCTACCAACATCCAGAAAAGTATAATGCTGTCAACTAGGTCAGAGAAGTAGGAGACACTGGGAGGAAAAAGAAAGGAGGGGGAAGAGCTTGCAAAGGGGTGCCATTTATTAGCCTTTTGGTTTTGTTGTTTAAAACTATACAATAGACTGGGCACAATGGCTCATGTCTGTAATCCCAACACTTTGGGAGGCAGAGGCAGGAGAACTGGTTGAGCCCAGGGGGTCTTGAACCTGGGCAACATCGGGAGGCCATGTCTCTACAAAAAGTTAAAAAATCAGCAGGATATGGTGGCACGCACCTGTAGCCCCAGCTACTTGGGAGGCTACGATGAAGAAGTGTGCTTGAGCCCAGGAGTTGGAGGCCGCAGTGAGCCGTGATCATGTCACTGTGCTCCAGCCTGGGTGACAGAGTGAGACCTTGTCTCAGAAAAAAGAAAAAGAAAAAAGGAAGGAAGGAAGGAAGGAAGGAAGGAAGGAAGGAAGGAAGGAAAGAAGGAAAGAAAACTGTATAATAAAAATTTTTTAATGAAAATAAAAAATAGCCAGATAAAATACAATGAAACATTTGATAAACTGCATTAGATATTTGCTCAGTGTCAAGTTTGCAACCCTTTGATTAAGTGCAAGGCATGTGTTAATATTTAAGCCCAGTACAGTATTTCTAAGATGAGTTGAACCCTACCTGGTTCAAAAGTACATGCTCATCTCATGCATGCTGTTGGTATGTGAGCTAAGTACACGTATCCTTCAAAAAAATAATCTGGCAACATTTATCAAAAGCCCTAAAATTGTTTTATACTCTGCTCTGGTAATTCCATCACTGAAAATCTAGTATTTAAAAAAAAAAAAAGGCTTTTACTCAGTTACTGTATCATTATCTATGATAGTCATAAAGTTAAAAAGACATAACCTAAATGATTCGCTATAGTTGTTTTTTGCTCATCATCATCCCTTCCTCAGGAAAACTACACCTCATCCAATTCATGTCTGTCATCTCAAAGGGACTGTCAATCATGGCTTTCTGTGGGTTCCCCAACTCACCCTAACCACAGCCACCACAGTGGCTGCCCTTGCTGTAGCTCATCTCCCAGGTTCCAATGATTGGTTAAGGAACTGACAATCAGAATTGATTACCAACAACACAGAACTGACATGTGGACATCAGGAAAGAGAAGCTGTCTTTCAAGTGTGGTTGCTAAGCTAAAGGCGTATGTCTCGGGCTCCAGAAGCAAGAGGCTAGAAAAACCCAGAAAGGAGACAAAGAAACCCAATGACATTACTTGCAACCTTGGATCTAGCTGTTTCCAAAGCTATTCCATCATCCTCCCCATACAATACCCAGTATGTGAACCAATACACTCATTTTTTAACTTAATGAAGTTGTGTTATCACGTGTAACCAAAAGTATGACCAACATCCTACCTAAAGAGTAGTTAACCAATTATAGTGCATCCATTCAAGGAAATAACATTGACAGAATAGTGTAACTGTTAAGAGCATGTACTCAGCCCAGTCTGAATCCTGGCTCTGCTAAATATTCTCTATGTGTGCCTGGGTACATTACCTTTTTTTTTTTTTTTTTGACAAGGCCTCGCTCTGTTGCCCTGGCTGGAGTGTAGTGGCGTAATCATGGCTCACTGCAGCCTCAACCTCCTGGGCTCAGGCAGTCCACCTCAGCCTCCCAACTAGCTGCAACTACAGGCGTGCCCCACAACGCCCGGCTAATTTTTGTATATTTTTGTAGAGTCAGGGTTTCACCATGTTGTCCAAGCTGGTCTCGAACTCCTGAGCTCAAGCCATCTGCCCACCTCAGCCTCCCTAAATGCTGGGATTACAGGCATGAGCCACTGTGCCTGGCCCTTGGATACACTACTTAACTTCTTTATGCCTCAATTTCCTCATCTATAAAGTAAGGATAATAACAGGATTTCATGTGATTGTTAGGAGAAGCAAATGAGTTACTATTTACACATGCCAGGAATAGTGTCCAGCATTAATAAATATGTGTATCTTTAAGTAAATAAGTAACAGAGTAGTATACAAAGTTGAGCTAAACTATATATTTACACAGATGTTTAAAAGAAATCTGCAAGGAAAAGGGAAATTTTATATTTTTTATGAGGCAAATATACAGTATCAAAAAAGGAAAAAACTAAAGCATGTCTCTGGTCTCAGGAGACAAGATGAATATGATTAGCCTCACACAAACCCCTCTGACCTTCCCCAGAGGAACTACATTCATCCTCAGATAGGAAGCACTTACCTAAGTGTCCAGTGGGGAATCATGAAGTCACACAACGTATCATATTAACAGTAGAATTTAAACCTAGTAGTTTATTTCCTCCAGCTAATTAGTTTTCAAGGAAAGGCACAAATTTATGAGTATAACCAATTCTTCACAATCCATATAGATGAAGAGGAAAAAATATTTTAAGTCATCCCCCAAAAACATTTATATTTGGTTAATGAATCTACGTAGAATATAATCACTTTTATTTAAATACAGGTTAAACTGCCTTCTTGAAATTCATTAAATTTCAGACCTAATGATGAAGCCACATTGGAAAAATTTAATTCAAGTTTGACAACCTACCACCTGGATCTGCTCTGCTCTGCATATCTTTCCACTCCATGACTGATGAATCCCTATCAATCCATTCAAATCCTGCCTCTCAATTAGGTTTGCTATATAATACATGCTACCAAAGGTTTTGTTATCGTTGTTGTTAGCAATAAAAGAATTAAAACTAAGTATTTTTTTAAATACTTTTTTACAGATTAGCTAGACTGCACATCCTCTTCCCCTTGCCCATACTGAATACTATTAACAGAGTCAAAGATCTGCCACTAAAGTATTATAATTTAGTTTAAAGCCTTGTCCATCAGGTTAAAAAGCCTCCACAATAAATAGACTGCTCCGATACTGACAGTGGGAAGTTTTTTGTTCATATTCTAGTATTTACTTGTTATGGCTCCAATGGGTTTATGAGGCCAAAATATCAAGATAAATGGATTTACAAATTAGATTATCTAACATGCAAATAAAATTTTTCATTGATGTATCTCCAACATTTTCCATGAGTGGACAAAACTTATCTTAAAAAAATGAAATGTAAGATTTGCACACCTGGTACAGCTTTCTAAATTGGGTTGTTTGGTTGGGGTTTCTGTATTTTTTTTAATCTTATCTTCACACGTGTATAAAAACTCATGCAAAAAAAAATTAACAAAAGTTTAGAGGTAAACTGAATAAGCCTGGAAGACTGATTAGTAAGTTAAAATTTGCTTAGGAAAAACTACTAAAATACTAAAAACCAAATTTTCATATTTTAGGCAATATATCCTAGTGATTAAAATACACCAACTTGGTTCAAATCCCCATCATGTACTACTCTAGGTCACACTGGTAAGTCACTTTACTTCTCTGTGCTTCAGTTTTCTCATCTGAAGATGGGAATAACAACTATATGTAACTCAGAGTTATGAGATACAAGAATTAACGTGCGAACACAATAAACTTTAGCTATTACTGTTACTGTTATCCATATCACCCTCTAAAATATAGTTCACTTAAGAATTACTAAAATAAGCATCTTCCTGGATCTGAAATATGTGCATACCACGACATATAGAGAGATGATGTATGTGAAACAGTCCTTCGACAAAACTTTTAGTTGAGTGCCAACTCTGTAGAGGATGTCCTCCTGTGCACTGAAAATACGGAAATGAACAAAATATAGTCTCTGAATTCAAGACCTTTCTGTCTAGTAGACAATATAAATAAAACTGTAATAAAAGTAGCATGATGCAGATGCTATGGAAACAGACAATCCTATGAGACACTAAACAACACAGGCACTTAACTAGGGGCAAACACAGGGGTCCCAGATAAAATAAACTCCAGCAATATTTTCTAAGAAACAATCACCTACTTATTTCACTTCCGGGTATCACATTGTTATTTATGCAATTTATACTGTTAATATATTAATAAGTGTTTTACAAAAAACAAGACTACCTATCACACTACTTACCATGCTCATAAACTTAAATACCCTTTGGTATTAACGAAGATATTTTCTTTTCTCTTTTTTTTTTTTTTTTGAGACAGGGTGTCACTGTGTTGCCCAGGCTGGAGTGCAGTGGCATGATCATAGCTCACTGCATCACTGTAGTCTTGAACTCCTGGAATCAAGGAATCCTCCCACCTCAGACTTCCCAGTAGCTAGGACTACAGACATATGCCACCATACCCAGCTAACTTTTTTTTTTTTTTTTTTTTTTTTTTTTTTGAGACAGGGTCAGGCTAGTCTCAAACTCCTGGACTCAAGCAATCCTCTTGCCTTGGTCTCCCAAAGCTGGGATTACAGGCCTGAGACACAGCACCTGGCCTGATATTCTCTTAAAAAAAACCAAAATATAAGCTTGCAAAGGTTATACTGCCTCTTCAAGAAACATTTCTTTCACCAATAAATAAAAGCTACAAACTTTCCCCTACTAAATTATATTAGGATTAATGTCACAGGAATGACAATATTTTTGAGTTGGAAGAGACCTTTGAGAGCCTCTAATCCAATGCTCTCATTTTACAGATGAAAAGAGGCTGTAAAGTATAATGGGGAAAAAAAACCAACCTGAGAGTCAGAAAACTGAATTTTGGGCCCAACTGTCTTACAGTGAAAGCCTGTGCAAATTATCTGCTTCCTCATCTGTAAAATGAGAGGTTTGTACTAGATTGCTTCCAAGATCCGGTTCAGCTCTGTAATTCTTAGTTTATGGAACTGAAGCAGAGATAAGCAATTTGCCCAAGGTCACACAGCTAGTTAATAGCAAAGTAAAGACTATCCTCAGATCCCAACTACAATCACTTTCTCCCCTATACCATACTGTTTCTACTATCTCATAACAATATTCCTGTAATTTATTCTAAGATTCTTGAAAATTATTAACAAGCATGAAGGAGTTTATGAAACTAAATGACTGATTTCTACAGCTCTTCTATAGGAAATGAGCTTTAAATCCAAATGCAACAAGTACATGAGGTCTCAAGCTGGGTATTATTATTTACTACACTTATTAATATTAAATTGACCCCAAGAAAGTTATGAGAATTTATGCTTAAATTTCCACCACCTAAAAATCCAACTCACAGAGGAGATTATGTGCCATGCAAAATTAAAATATGAATTGTTATAAGTAATGATACATATTATAGGTATAATTCTAGGAATAAGATGAGAATTTAAATTCTTCATTTTATGTTCTAGTTATATTTAATATGCATTTTAAATTCAAAAGAGATCAATTTAAACACTTTTCTTTCTTCTTCCCTCTTTTCAGACTCTCTAGCTTTAAAAACATTAGAATAGCTTAAGCATATTACTTCTGAAATCACGTAAACAATTACAAATAAAAGACTATATAAACTATGCTCATAGTTTCTCTTACAAAATTGAAAATCAGCCCCCATCGTATTCTAAAATTCTGTGCTGAAATATATTACAACTCTACTAAACTGTATCATAAACAGCATTTGGTTCTCTAAAATGTCTTAAGCTTATTATATTTCACAGGGAATTTAGCAAGATTTCATGAAGACCGATCTTGCTGACACGAGAAAAGACAGAAAAATCCTCAGAGGAAAAGCACAATAAAAATGCAAAATAGTAATAAAGTCAACAACAACAGTAGTTTCATACTACTGACTTGAAAGAACATTCAAAAACGTTAATGAATATATAAGTATAGTTTAACTATATTTAGGGATTTTTAAAAAATCACAGAATGTTTACATTTTTAAATTGGATGAAGCCTTAAGTCACTAATCCAATAGCACTCATCGTAAGAATCTACAGAATTTATCTCCACCTCCCCAAAAAATATGTCCCTGTAGTCCACTTTAAATTCTCAAAACTAACTACTTCTTTCCATTGTTGTTAGTTGTTGCGAGTTCCATTGTTGCTCCACTGTTCCACTGTTCCAAGTCTAGTTGTCATACAGTTACATTCTGGTAAAAAAATTAGACTGACCTCAATGTCTTCCTAATTTTCACCTGTTGGTCTGCCTTCTAAAGCAGGAGAATGGATCTATTCTCCCTCCTATTTATTAAAATTAACAGGTTTTTAAATCCTATTTACTGAAATGCAGGTTTCTTAAATACCTGGAGACAGCTATCATGTCTCCCACCCGTTAGTCTCTTCTTTAAATGTATGTTCCACAGACTTCCTGTAGGTCCTAGAGGCATTTTTGGAATACAGTATACTTTCACACTATCAGTCACTTAAAAAACAAAAAACAAAAAACTGCCACTTGTTGAATTTTGATATAATACCGAAGAAGAATACTCACTCTTTCCTTTTCCAACCATATATCTACATGAAGCTGGATTCTCTTCACATATCTCAACCCAAACATCACAACAGACTGAAGGCAGACAAAAAAATCCAGCTGTCTTCTCCAAGTAAGCCAGAAATCAAGGTGATTTGCAAAAATATAAAACAATGCCACTGGTCTAGTTTCTTTGGTTTTAGAACATTTATTCTTCATAAAAAATTATATTTACAACACAGTTTAATAAATATATTTGAAATTGTCGTTTAATTTCTGAAAGAGCAAATATTAGTAGATATAATCTACATAAACCTAAATCTCTTTGGGGTCCTCAATAATTGTTAAGAGAGTAAAGAGGCCCTGAGGCCAAAAGGCTAAAGCATAGTCTATTTCTCATAAGATTTTCAAACCTCCATTCTGGTTTCTCTCTTTTCTCTCTCTCCTCTAATATGTAAATGTGCCATTGTAAAGGAGACATCTGTCACATATCTATTCATGAGCTAGAATCCTTAAACATATAACCCTGTCCTCCTCCAGCTAGTGATTTCAAAAAATTAAAGGCCTACAGGGCCATCTGGTACACCTTCGTTTTTAACATCTCATTACTAAATCATCTGAAGTCAAATACTTTAATTCTTCTAAGGAATGCAGTCTTTAAATATGGAAACAGAGGAAGTTTACAGTTTAATCGTACTATCATGCCATCTTTTTTTTGAGAAAGTGTCTCACTCTGTCACCCAGGCTGGAATGCAATGACGCTATCTAGGCTCACCGCAGCCTCCACCTCCCAGGCTCAAGCAATCCTCCCAACTCAGCCTCCTGAACCATGCCCAGCTAATTTTCCTATTTTTTGTAGAGACAGGGTTTCACCATATTGTCTAGGCTGGTCTTGAACTCCTGAGCTCAAGTAATCCACCCGCCTGGGCCACCCAAAGTGCTGGGATTACAGGCTTAAGCCACCACTCCTGGCCCATACAATCTTACAATCTTTCTGACCAAGCTTTCACTATTTACAAAAAAGTAAAGCAAATTATTTATAATTGGCAAGATGGAGCAGGAAAGAAAATGCAAGTGTTCTGTATAATCAATCATTTGATTCTCAGCAATAACCCATTCAAAAGTACCCATGTACTGATATACAAAAAAACCCAACTACTTATCTAGCCAATATGACACTAGGTTCCCAGACTTCAACAAAGCAAAACTGGCCTTTACTTGAAAACCTTTTTAACTCCTCACTCCCTTAATCACAGGATTATAGAAGACAAAATGGGATGGAGATTATAGGTTTAAAAGATTCAACAGAAAATCTAGAGCTACATCGCTGAACACCTCAAACAGAACCACAAGGGAAAAGCTTTGGGACCCAGGGGAAAGAAATCTATACCATATTTATCACAGAATTTCCTAAATTCTAATAGATTCCCAAATCTTATAGAGCTGTACTTTATTTGTAATAAAACTATGTGAATATGATAATGGTAATAAGGTAAAAAGAAACAAAACCACAACATACAGCATCAAAAATAATCAGATTATAATCTTAGGTTTTTGGTTTCAAATGTCAAAACTTCAAAATAAGTAACTTTTACAGATGCTTATGGCATATCTTTAAAAATAACCCATTTTCAAAGTTAAGTTTGCCTAAAAGGAGTTCATCACATAGAATATTTATGTAAGTTCACATACATGTATATCTCTTTTGTTTCAATTATTCTATTACTATATGTTAAACTGGCCCAATTTTTCAAGAAACAAAGTTAGTTTTCACCGTGATACATACATTCAAGTTCCATTAATATTAATGGTTCTTACTAGCAGTAACTAGCAGTTAAAAAGCTTTCTAAAACTTCATCAATTTATATAATGTACTAACATGTACACCTGGAAAAGGTGCTAAACACTTATTAAAATAAAAACTGAGATTTCGCTCAACAGAAAACATCTCCATTTTGATACTCAGGCCTTCATATTCCTGTTAGCGTTAGTGAAATCTGAGAACACATCGCCAACCTTCAAAATGAATATAACCCTAGAGAGGATTAATAGTTTTAACTTGCATGCTGGTTGGTCAAAAAGAAATATCCCCCTGTAGCTATACAGGTACTCGGTGTGAAGTGTAACTTTCACAAAAGCCTGTCCTATGATTTCATGAATTAACAGAAACCCACTACTTTAGGCTACATAAAAACCCACTGTAATCTAAACTGCCGGAAAAAATTATGGTTATTTGGAAGTTCAAGCTAAATGATTCCAAGCCCTCCAAATTTTCAAACATCACGAAAAGTGCAAAATGTTTTTAAGTTGAAGTAACCTCAGAAACTCACAATCTAGATGTTTTGTCTCCCAAATTCCCAATACTGATAACAGATGTCAACAGATAATTCAATACTATGTCCTCAGTATCTAGTTCACGGCCTGGCTCACAGTAATGGCTCAATAAATATTCGAGAAACGAATGAATGAATGAATGAATGATGATATAGCCTTAAATAAGAAACAATAAAATGGTCTTTTTAAACTCATAACACTAACATTAAACATCGTAATGAAACTACAAACAAAAGTAAAAGCATGCCAAAAGCATCAACTTCTCTATTTATGAAATACATTTTAAACCGTTCATTTAGAAATTTTCAAGTGCAAAAGAATCACCAGATATACTGAATTTCTAGTCATTTAATAAATAAACTTTTACATTCTAATAATGAAAGCTCAGCGTTGGGATAAGATGAAAGGGGGAAACGTCTGTCAATGTATTCCGCATGTTTAATGGATCCCATAAATCAAAGCTTTCTGTGAATTTTCTTGAGCATATTCATGCCAATCTTTAAGCCTATTGTCACTTTCACACATGCTCACAGGAACAAAATGACAAAGAATGCTATGCCTGAACCACTGGATTCAGAGCACAAAACACTTGATTAACAATTGTCAAGGCTCTGAATAGTAAATATCGACAGATATTTTCGAAATAAAGTACTCCCACCGATTCCTACATAAATCGAAGCTCTTGATTTCTTTAAAACATTCACTAGACTGTTGAACTTCCAGACATTTGAAAATGTGCCTACAATCTCCTCGTGTGCGACAACTAGGAGTGAACAGCCCGTTTACCAATTGCGGATGAATACCGCTAAGCGTTTTCCAGACAAAAGAGCGTTAAAAGACATTCCATGCACATTTATTCATTCCCCATAAATGTGTTTTCTCCCAAATTTCATTTTATGTCGTATACTTAAATACAGCAAGTTGAAATTTTAGTCAAAAGCACGCCGCTGCCTTACAAGCTGTGTAACTGCTACATCTGGTGGCAGCACACTTGCTTGCAAGAAGCCAGAAAACTTAGAAAACAATTGTAACCAATTTGGTGCGTGTCTGCAATAACCTTTACGCAGATATTTCCCACAAAACCCACGACCCTGTCACAGAAGAACAGTAGCCTACTTGCAGCAGAGAATATAACGCACAAA
Organism: Symphalangus syndactylus; assembly: GCF_028878055.3. NCBI lineage: Eukaryota > Metazoa > Chordata > Mammalia > Primates > Hylobatidae > Symphalangus > Symphalangus syndactylus. The sequence goes on from NC_072430.2 coordinate 75,101,648, forward strand.
CACGCAGGAGGCAACGGCGAAGGAGAGAAAGTTGCAACCATCTGGAGGAGCGGTTTTAAAAGCCTGCCCACGAGTCAGTCTGTCGTTTAAATTGCTCTAGGGGGCCACACAAGGGATCAAAGTCTGCCTAGATAATTTCAGCGTCTCTCCCCAAAGGAGAGACTCTGCAAGCGAGGGGCATCCTCCAGGTCCCGGGCAGCAAAGCTCGCAGAGTGGGGACCGCCTCTATGGGAGGAGTGCGCGGGAGAAGGGGAGGGGGCTCGAGGACGAAGGCTCCAGCGGGAGGGAAAACCCACCAGAGACCGGAGGCCAGGAGGTTAAGAGTACTGAGTGTACTGGCAATGGAGCAGAAAGGGGCTTGCGTCCGGGGGGAGGCTTCCCACCCACCCTCGCAGGACTGGCTCCCAGGAACCCCAGGCGAGTCTGTGCGCCTCGCCCCGTCCCCACCAGCGCTCACCCCCTCGTCCGTCTCCTCCGCCACCCGCAAACCACCACCCACAGCCAGGGCACTACCTCCCCAGAGCCGGGGAGCCGGGCAGCCTCGCGTCCACCTCGCCACCATCCCCCACCCCAGGGTCTGGCGGAGGAGTCCCGGGGTGGGGGCGCGGGGGTCCGTGGCGCGGAAGAGGAGGCCCGCGAGCGGGCGCGGGCGCGGCGGTGCTTACCTTCCCTGGGCCTCCCGGATGGCGGCGTGTGATTCAGCAGGGACCTGGCCGCCGCCGCCGAGCCCGGGGTTGGAGACGTGGAGAGCTGGGACCAAGATGGCGGCCCCTCCAAACTTCCACTGCTACTTTGGACACTCATCAAGCTACTTTCTGGGAACCCGACTCCCCCCCTGCGACGGCAGCGGCGGCAACTGCACCGGCACCCGCCTCCGTCATGGCGGGGGCCGCGCTGAGGGCGAGCGAGAGAGCGAGGGCTGGGAGGGGAGAGTCAAGGGGATGGGGGAGGAAACCGAGAAGAGGGGAGGTGGGGAGGAAAGAGGTGAGGGAAGGAGAGGGGACAGGGAGGAGGGAAAGGGGGAGAAGCGAGGGAGCGGGCGGGCGCGCCAGAGAAGAGGCGGAGGGAAGGAGCGCGGCGGCGGAGGCGTCGAGGGGGTGCCCGCTGGACCCGGGTAGGAGCGCGGGCGGAGCGCGGGCTGCGCCGGCCGAGGACACTTCCGCGGGCGGAACCTGCCGGCACCTCTGCAGTGCGTCGGCCCCCGGCGTCGCCCGGGAGGCGGCGGCGGCGGGCTGTGGGTGGCGGCTGAGGCGGTGGGGTAACCTCTGCATCAGTTACAGGCGGCGGCGGCGTCACGCGCCGCCTGTGCAAACACTATCGCGAGGCTCCTGCGCCTCCGGTAGCGGCGGCGGCAGCGGCGGCCGCGGGAGCAGGCTTGGGGGAGGGACCTGCCAGGGGCTGGGGGGTGGGGGCATGGGGAAGGAGCGAGCGCGCGAGGGAAGAGACGAGAGCGCCGGGGCGCCCCTGCCGCACCCGCGGATCGCCGTGCGGCGCGGGAGCCCGGGATTGCCGGACTCGCGTGCGCGGGGGCAGCGTCCCCGCGCCGGTCGGAGGGAGGCGCGCCCCCGCCGCGCCGCTTGGGCTCCAGCGCCGCTGCCACCTGACTCCCGCTGTCTCCCGCGGAAGCGCGCCTGGCTCCTGACCCACACCCAACCCGGGGAGAAATGCTGCTGCTTTCGCTCAGCTGCCGCTTCTCGGGAGTTCAATGTGATCGTTTCTCAAAATGGAACTGAAAAGTTGAGTTCCTTCTTTCTTGCCCCTCTGTACTGTGCAGAAAAACGTATGTGCGCCTCCCCGTCTGCAGAATGGAAATAATGACCGAATAAAAGAGATATGAAAATAAACATGGGTAGTGGGAGAGTTGGGAAATAAAACTTTCTCGTGTTTTCTAAAAAAGAGTGAAGGAATCTTTAATGAGGAAATTGAAAATTACCAGTTTTGTAGACTGTATGGTTTAGCAATTCTTTGTTTTAAAACAGTAAGTGGAAAATCTAAATGAAAAATGTGATTACTGAATCACACATTTAGGAAAACTATACAGCGTTCATCTTGTAGAAGGTATGGTTTCTAGAAACTTCTAATTTGTTTCTAGTGTCTCCGCTGAGTCCCGACTACAAAAATCCCAAAATAAATGACAGCATTTGCCAAAATTTATAGATACAGTGTAGCTTTCTACAGACCCACACAAGTACACTCACACCAGGGATTGGGCTTCTTGTACATAAAAGAGCAGTCTAGTTCAGGAAAAGTACAAGGTTATTTCTCTTTAGAAAACCAAATTGAATAGAGCACTAAAAAGATTATGATATAGCGCTACTGCACAGACATGAGGAAATGGCATGATTACCAGGGGGACAAAAATGTCGTTTCTATTTTTTATTTTTATGACTTTGCATTTCTCACAGTAATGTTTTGTTCAGATAAACTATCGTACTAGAAAAAAACCTTGATTGTCAATTATCTCCAGAAGTAATTGTAGTTGCCTTGTGCTTTAGATACTTCAGTGAGTTTTTAGTCTTGTCTGCTTTTCAAACTTAAGAGGGACATCTCACAAACAACTTTATTGAGGTATAATTGACAAAATAAACTGCACATATTTAAAGTGTACAATTTATGGCCAGGTGCGGTGGCTCACGCCTGTAACCCCAGCACTTTGGGAGGCCGAGGCGGGCGGATCACGAGGTCAGGAGTTTGAGACCAGCCTGGCCAACATGGTGAAAACCCGTCTCTACTTAAAATACAAAAATTAGCCGGGTGTAGTGGCACGCGCTTGAAATCCCAGCTACTCGGGGGGCTGAGGCAGGAGAATCGCTTGAACCCGGGAGGCGGAAGTTGCGGTAAGCCGAGATCGCACCATTGCACTCCAGCCTGGGCGACAGAGCGAGACTCCTAGACTCTGTCCCAAAAAAATAAAAATAAAGTGTATAATTTGATAAGTTTTGATGTGTATACATCCCTGAAACCACTTCTACAAGGAAGATGGTGAGTGTATCTATCACCCTCCAAAGTTTCCTCTATCCCTTTGTGGTTCCTCCTGCACTCTACTTCCATTCTCTTCAACGACAGATCTGCTTTCTGTCATATGGGTAGCTTTCCATTTCATAGAATTTTAGATAAATGCAGGCAATCCAATCAATTTGTACTCTTGTCTGGCTTTTTTTTGAGACAGAGTCTCGCTCTGTTTTGCCCAGGCTGGAGTGCCGTCTCAGCTCACTGCAGCCTCCGCCTCCCGGGTTCAAATGATTCTCCTGCCTCAACCTCCTGAGTAGCTGGAATTACAGGCACGTGCCACTACATCCAGCCAATTTTGTATTTTTAGTAGAGATGGGGTTTCACCGTGTTGGCCAGGCTGGTCTCGATCTCCTGACCTCAGGTGATCCACCCACCTTGGCCTCCCAAAGTGCTGGGGTTACAGGCCTGAGCTACCGTGCCGGGCCTTGTCTGGCTTCTTTCACTCAACATCATCATTTTGAGAGATTCGTCCACATTGTTGCATTATCAATAGTTTGTTTTTATTTTTAAGTAGTATTACACTGAATGAGTGTACCACACTTGTTTATCCATTAAACTATTGATGGACATTAGCATTGTTTTCACTTTTTGGCTGTTACGAATAACGCTGCTGAGAACATTCATGTACAAGTCTTTCTGTGGACATAGGCTTTTCTTTCCCTTGGATACATACCCAGGATCTTGCCATTCGATTTTTATACCTAAATACATGCACTATAAGAGGAACAGAGTTTCTGTAATGACATGTTGATAAATGTATGCTGTTTCTGTATTTTTAAGAGTAAGCTTAGTCAGCAGATTGCGGTGAAAAGAACATGGGACAGGAAGGAAGTTAAGAGACCTGAGTATTAGTCTCAGCAGGTAACTTGATTCAATTTCCTCATCTATGAGAAAGAGGTTAGAGTCACTGATTTTTAAAGCTCCTACCAATTCTGAGACTATACAGAGCTCAGTTCCTCTCAAAAATGGTAAACAAAGCCCAACCAAAAAGGTTTGATGATGGTAGGTTATTTTTCTCCCAACCTTCTCCAGAGCTTCAAGTTTTTAAGTTACGCTTATACCAATTCATATTACTTTTTTTTTTTTAATTGTCACCCAGGCTGGAGTGCAGTGGTGCAATCTTGGCTCCCTGCAACCTCTGCTTCCCAGATTCAAGCAAGTCTCATGCCTCAGCCTCCTGAGTACCTGGGACTGCAGATGCCCATCACAATGCCCGGCTAATTTTTTGTATTTTAGTAGAGATGGGGTTTCACCATGTTGCCCGGGGTGGTCTCAAACTCCTGAGCTCAGGCAGTACACCCCCCTTGGCCTCTTAAAGTGCTAGGGTTACAGGCATGAGCCACCACGTCCAGCCTAACTCATGTTATATTTAATGCAGATTGGCTATGTTTATTTTTAATGATAACTAGAGGATTATAGCATATACATGATCAAGTTACTTTAGTTATATTTTTGTTGTGGATACTTCCTTAGAAGGACAATTAAATGTTTGATTCCTGTCTTCATGTAGTTTTTGATAAGACAGCACTCACCAACCTTAAAAAAAAGGCTTCTACTGGCAATGGGGAGTTATTTAAACAAACTGCGGCTTAGCCTGAAAATGGAATGTCATGCCATTATTTAAAATCATGTCTTCAAAGAATACCAAAGAAGATAACATTTTCACACTATAGTAAGTGAAAAAATGGATATGATCTGGATTTATTCCTAAGTATGCATCAAAAACACTGGAAGTACTCAGGAGGCCAAGGTGGGAGGATCACTTGAACACAAAAGTTCAAGACTAGCCTGGGCAACATGATAAGACCCCATCTCTTAAAAAAAAAAAAAACTGGAAGGATGTGCCCCAAAAAGTTAATAATAACTAGCATTGGGCTGTGAGATTACACAGTTATTATTTCTTTATGTATGCTTTTCCAAATTTTGTAAAACAAATCATGTATTTCTTTTTATATTCAGAAAAAGTTCAATAAATATGTTTTAAGTAATTGAAGTAATTGAAGCATAAAGAAGGCCTCTGGACGTAAGTTGTGCAAATACATAATTTTATAAAATGATTACGTCAAATAAATGAAAACTTTTAAATGGCAAGGAGAAGCTCCTCCACACCTTGAATTTGCTAGTATATGGGCATTCAAAAAATGTCCGATAAAAAAATAGATCAAGGCTGGGCATAGTGCCTCACGCCTGTAATCCCAGCACTTTGGGAGGCTAAGGCAGGAGGATCACTTGAGCCTAGGAGTTCTAGACTAGCCTGGGCAACAGAGTGAGACCCCATCTCTATTTAAAAAAAAGAAAAAGATTAGATGGCTAGAGTGATAGATTACACAATAGGAAAAAATGTAGAAAAGTCAGAAGAGTTCAGATTCAGACAGAAGGAGACACCTGTCACTCTGTAAGGAAGAAGAAATCTCAAGAGCAAGAAGAGATCGTTGGAAGCTTTCCGGCAATCTTCCATGGAGGAATATTCCCAGTGGGAAAGCCAGCTTGAGAACACAGAAATGAACTGAGCAAGTAAAAGGTAGTAAACCTGCCTAGAAAGAATCAGGAAGAGACTAGAGAGAACGTTCTGAGTGCTCCATGGGGACAGGGCCTTAAACCTCTAGTACAGACCAAGGGCTCTGTCAATGTTGTGGAATTAATGAATGACGACGATCAATGAGCTGGGATTCAGGTGAAAGGGCAATGCAGGAGAAGTCTTCAAGGGTCTCCTGATGGAAGGTCAGATGCAAAAAGTGAAGGTCTGAGCCCCCATCTATAGGATGATCATAATTTATAACTATGTTTAATAGACTCTTTTCTATTTCTATACCATAGTAAAAATATTTACAAAGCATCCAATATTATAGACATACTAAAATGCATTTTATACTCTTAACATTTGATTACTTCTAAATTCAAGGAAAAAATTAGTGTCTGAGCCACCTAAGCCCCTTTCCCCCAAACCAACAAGAAATTAGCCCAGAGGCCAGGCACTGTGGCTCACACCTGTAATCCCAGCATTTTGGGAGGCTGAGGCAGGTGGATCACAAGGTCAGGAGTTCGAGACCAGCCTGACCAACATGGTGAAGCCCCGTCTCTACTAAAAATACAAAAATTAGCCGGGCATGGTGGCACATGCCTGTAATCCCAGCTACTCAGGAGGCTGAGGCAGGAGAATTGCTTGAACCCAGGAGGCAGAGGTTGCAGTGAGCCGAGATTGCACCACTGCACTGCAGCCTGGGCAACAGAGGGAGACCCCACCTCAAAAAAAAGAAATGAGTCCAGAGACTGGATGAGGTATACTTTCTGAGTACTCCCATACAGTGGGATACTGGAGCCTGTTCATAATGTCCTGGGAGAAGATTATGTACATGGCTTCCCAACTCCACATTCAGTAATGTTACAATTGTAGCTTGAAGTCAGCCATGGTGAGAATACTTATAACTCCTAGGTCAGCAAAAGCTGCAAGTTAGAGCTGCTTCTCCCCATCAGAGCCAGTTATTAAGCATTTACCAGCACACCACTGCTCCCATCGTACATTTGTCATTGCTGTACTGTTCTCTGTTCTCTATTTCCCCCTCTTGGCTGAAAGCCTAGGGAGGGCAAGGACCCTTCTCTGTAATGGTTACAGTTGTATTAATACCCAACATCTAGCACCTGCCTGGCATACAGTTGTGGAGGCAACCAACTACCTACACAGCTGGTTAATAAGCACTGGAGTCCCCTGAGCTAACCTGCTCATAAACATCTGGGCTGGCCATCTAGCAGGGGAAGAATAGGCCAAATGCCCCACCACCCCTTCACACTCATCCTCCATTGCCCAATGTTTGTGGTTTGATAAAGTTCACTGACCTTGTTAGGGTTTTCAGATTAAACTGTGAATATTGTGTAGGCTATATTTATCCTAAAATGTCTTTTATTTATTTGAAATTCAAATTATCTGAGCATCCTGCATTTTAATTTGCTAAATCTGGCAACCCAAGCCCTTTTGAAGTAAGCAAAAAGATATTTTGTAAGGTAGTATCTATGAAAGACGAAGATTCTGTGACCTGGCAGTCCCGTTCCAAAGAATGTATCCTAGAGGAATTCTTGCTGCTATGCACCAGGAGATAAGAACAAGAATGTCCGCGGCACTACTGTTTGTAGTAGTCAAAACCTGGAAACTACCCAAATGTCCATCAACAAGAGAATGGATAAATTAGAGATATGTATATTTGCGCAGTGGGATACTACACAACAATTAAAATGCTCACAAATATAATGCTCATTAAAAAGAGCAAGTTACAGAAGAACAAAGTCAGTTTGATTCCTTCTACAATACTCAAAATCATTCAAAACTAAATAATATATTGTTCAGGAATATATTAAACTACAAGGAAAAAAATGGAAATGAGAAGCCAAGATCAGAGTAGTTACCTCCTTCAAGGAAAACGGCACATGTGATCATGGGAACTCAGAGGGACTTCAAAAACACTGCTAAAAGCACCACTTGTTAAGCTGGGTGGGAGTACGGAGGTATGTTTGTCTTATTCTTTCTCTTTAAACTACATGTATATATTAGATCTACTCTTACATGTATGAATTATTACATTACAAATGTTGAAATGAGGAGTATTGGGCCTTCTTCCTTTTTATAAGAGTGAATTGAAATGTCAACAAGGCCTGCTCTGCCGGGACTCACCTCCAAATTTTTGTTTCCTTCTTTGTCCAAAGGTATGAATACAGATCAGAGCTCTTAAATGCCTACCCTGCAATCTCAACACGCCCCCTCAATAGTTTTTTTGATTAGTTGCTTAGACAAACGGCTCCATTACATTAGATTATGAAGAATTCTCATTTCATTAAGTTGGTTCTATCTTCATTGTACAATTCACAAAACCACTACTTGAAGGTTTTGGTTTCCAAATCCTGAAGAGATAGTTCCAAGCTTTTGTATATAATAGGCTAGATTACACTTCCTCTGCTCCCTCCAGTGATAGAAATGTTTTCTCTCAGATTTGTCAATCCATTTGAAGAAAAAGAAAAGCCTTGGTCTATACATAACAAAAACTGGAATTACTAGATTCTCAAACAAAAACTGGAATTACTAGATTTATTTCACCTGAGGTTAAAAAATTGTAACCAACTTCAGAACAATAATATCCCCTCCCCCAAAAGTGCACTAGAAGCTATCCTCCAAGGACATGGTATTATGAAATGTTTACGAAAACAAAGTACAACAAGCAAACAGTGCTCATATTACAAATTTTGAATCAACAATGTACCTCTAAACAAGGCAGGAAACTTTGAAAAGTAATTTAAAAATATATAAATTATAATTTATAATTATAGTCTAGTGTTACACTTTACTCATCCTAAATTTTACTGATTAAACCAAAATATAAATTTATCACATTAGAGGGAAAAACAAAAATGCCGAAAATCTTACCCTGGACATTGTTTCTGCAGCATAAATTTTTTTGTAGGCAAAAGAAATGGAAGTTTCTTTTCGTAAAAAATATCAAACTTCTTTGATCTTTGACAATATCTTTCCCACACCATAGTTTAAAGATTTTCATAATTACTTAATGCTTTCCTAGAAAATAAAAACTAAATGCCAAATCTTTCTTAATTCGATACATGGCAAAGGAGACATATATAACCTCATATGTATTTAGAAACTTTGAAACAATATGGGAATGTAAAATATTGATGAGAATTTCTTCCTCCTCTTCCTAAAAAAAAAAAAAAAAATTCAAAATGCCACCATGAAGTTAAGAGCGGAGATTCTGAGCTGCAAGTGATTTTTTTGTTCCATGATCCAGGTGCTGATTAGAAGTGTGTATTCAGGGCGTGGTGGCTCATGCCTGTAATCCCTGGACTTTGGGGGCAAATCAGGAACATTCTCCCATGGATTTGACATAATTCAATGAACCATGAATCATTGAATCATAAAAAGAATTCATAGTTTGGAAGATAGGGGTTGGAAAGAGCTGGTGTCTAAAACAGACTTTAGCTATAGATACAAGATAATATAAACACCAATAACGGGGGATAAGTTGATGCTAAGTCTAAAATGTTAATAGAACTATCACAACAATATAGTTACATTGAGATTTTATTTATAATGATGAGAGTTATTCTGGAAGTGTGTGCTCAGGGCGCAGTGGCTCATGCCTGTAATCCTAGCACTTTGGGAAGCAGAGGCGGGTGGATCACTTGAGGTAAGGAGTTTGAGACCAGCCTGGCCAACATGGTGAAACCTCGTCTCTACAACAAATACAAAAAGCCGGGCGTGGTGGCGTGTGCCTGTAATTCCAGCTACTTGGGAGGCTGAGGCAGGAGAATCGCTTGAACCTGGGAGGCAGAGGTTGCAGTGAGCCAAGATCTCACCACTGCACTCCAGCCTGGGCAACAGAGTGAGACCCTTTCTCAAAAAAAAAAAAAAAATTAGGCCGGGAGCGGTGGTTCACGCTTGTAATCCCAGCACTTTGGGAGGCCGAGGCGGGCAGATCACGAGGTCAGGAGATCGAGACCACGGTGAAACCCTGTCTCTACTAAAAATACAAAAAAATTAGCCGGGCATGGTGGCGGGCGCCTGTAGTCCCAGCTACTCGGAGAGGCTGAGGCAGGAGAATGGCGTGAACCTGGGAGGCGGAGCTTGCAGTGAGCCGAGATCGCGCCACTGCACTCCAGCCTGGGCAACAGAGCGAGATTCCGTCTCAAAAAAAAAAAAAAAAAAAAAATTTTTTTTGATCCACTAATTTCATTCTGGGAATCTATCTGGAAGAAACAATCTTAAATTAGAAAAAATGTGTCTGTGCTTTTTCTCTTTGTACACGAAGATAACTCTATTCAACATTATTTATAGTAACAATAAAATTTAAAATAACCTAAATATACAATATTAAGGATATGGTAATAAATTATGGCTCATCTATCTTGTAGAATGTGATAAGGACATTAAAATGTTTGTGAAGATTTTATAATAACCAAAAGCAATAGTTTGCTTATAAGAGCATCTCAGTGAATAAAGCAACAAAAAATATATATATACAATATAGTCTCAATCATATAAAATGTGTATAACAAAAAGAATGAAAGGAAATATATCAAAATATTTTTATTACCAGTTCTCACTATCTTGCCCAGGCTGGCCTTGAACTCCTGGGTCAAGGATTATTCCACGTAATTGGAATTACAGGCATGCACCACCAGGCCCAGTTGAAAATATACCAAAGTATTAAGAATAGTTGTCTTTTTGTGGTAAAATAATGGCAGATTTTTGTTGTTGGCCTTTGTACTTTTCAATATTTTCCAAACGTTTTATAGGAATAGCAAGTACTTTATGGTGAAAAAAAAACGCTGTATTTTTTCAAATGACTGAGTTTATTACCCCAGATTAAATTAATGAAGACCAAGAAAAAGAAGGATTAACAGGGGCTAGAAGAAAAACAAAATGTTTGGTGCCTTCTTTTCCACAGATAGTTAAAAGCTATTGTTTGGCTTTTTATTGATTCAATTAAGCAAAGGTAGATTTTAAAAGTACTTGTGGAAAGCTTTCAGGAACCCACCAGCAGAATCAGAGGAATGGCCATCTTTGAAAATCACAGTAGAAAATAAGAGCAAACAACAGAGCAAATGACAAAACTGAAAAGAAACAGCATGCACACATGAAAAGAAAGGCACAAAAACATGGCAGCAGTGGGACTAACCATGGTAAGTTTAGTTATTAAATGTAGATTCCCTATTAATAGAAAAATTCTCCCAGATTGTGTTAAAAATTAAAATCTAATACTTTGCTGCTTATAAAAAAATACTTCTAAATAAAATAAGACAAAAAGACTACAAAGGATAGGTAAATATGTAGTAAGCAAGCCTGCAATAAATTAGAAAAAGCATTATTAGATTAAAATAGAATTCAAAGCTTAAAGATTATTTTGATTTAATATAAACATGAGATACACAAAAAGATAAATGTCAATAGACACAACAATTCACAAAATTGAAAACAAATTAGGTAACTATGGGAGTGTTGTAGAACCACTACCTCACTGTATCAGTTTTCCTCTTCTTCCTGGGCACATGGGAAAACTGTACCTTCAAGTCCCCTTTCAGTGAGATGGGGCCACATTATTGGGTATAGACAATGGAATGTAAGCAGACATCTGGTGTGTCTCTTCCAGACAAAAGACTTAAGAGTCATTGCGCCACCATCACACTCTCTCTTCTCCTCTGGTAGGGACTATAGAGACCAGATAACGATGCGAAGTCACAAGGCGAAAGTGCCCTGGATCTTCCAATCACTGCAGGGAGCATAGCTGCCCCATAAGTTGGCACCAGACTTTGCACATAGAGAAAGAAACCTACATTGTTTGGTGCTTTATTTGCTATTACAGCATAGCCTATCCTGTCTTGATTAATGCAATGGACAAACCACCCAAATAGTCAAGAAATTTAAATTAAAAAATGAAGTACTACTTTTCATCAATTAAACTAAAAAGAAAAACTTAGAATAGGCCGGGCGCGGTGGCTCACGCCTGTAATCCTAGCACTTTGGGAGGCCGAGGCAGGCAGATCACGAGGTCAGGAGATCGAGACCATCCTGGCTAACACAGTGAAACCCCATCTCTACTAAAAATACAAAAAATTAGCCGGGCGAGGTGGCAGGCGCTTGTAATCCCAGCTACGCGGGAGGCTGGGGCAGGAGAATGGCGTGAACCCCAGGGGGCAGAGCCTGCAGTGAGCCGAGATCGCGCCGCTGCACTCCAGCCTGGGCGACATTGAGACTCCGTCTCAAAAAAAAAAAAAAAAACTTAGAATATTAATACTCAGTGAAGTGGGGTAAAGAATAATCTTTTCAATAAATGAGGCTGGGTCAAATGGATATCCAGAGGGGAAAATATGTACTTTGACCCTTAGTCACACCAAACACAAAAATACATTCCAAATGAATTGTAGCTCTAAATATGAAAATTAAAACAAATAAAGCTCTTAAAAAATAGAAAAATACTTTTATGATCTTAAGTTAGGCAAAGGTTTCTTATACAGGACATGAAATGTGCTAACCGTATGGGATATATTTGATAGATTAAACAATATTAAGATAAAGAACTTCTGATCATCAAAAAACTTGCTTTAAGACAGTGAAGGGGACGGGTGCAGTGGCTCCTGCCTATAATCCGAGCACTTTGGGAGGCCAAGGCAGGTGGAGGGAGGTCAAAGCTACAGTGAACTGAGATCACACCACTGCACTTCAGCCTGGATGACACAGTCGTCCTGTCTGGAAGAAAAAAAAAAAGGCAGTGAAAGGATGCTGGGTGCAGTGGTATGCACCTGTAGGTAGTCCTAGCTACTGAGGAGGCTGAGGCAGGAGGATTGAAAGTTCAAGATCAGTCTGCACTGCCCCCATCTCCAAAAAAAAAAAAAAAAAAAAAAGACAGTGAAGGCAAACACAGAGTAGAAAAAGATAGTTGCAATACATATATTTGACAAAGGACTTGTATTCAGAATATGTAAAAAGCAAATAAAACCTTTAAGGAAAAGATAGATAATATAAAAGAAACAAACAAAAACTTGAACAGTTGCCTCACAAAAGAGAATAACCAAATGCAAAAAAAAATTGCTAAATATCTTTAGTCAACAACAGCAAAGCAAATAAGGCAAATGAGATACCACTCAACAGATAGGCTAAAATGAAAAATATGAAAAGTCAGTAAATATGTGCAACACTGGGAACTCCCACACACTGGTGGAAGTGGATGTTGGTACCTGGTAGCAGTAACCACTAAAGCTGAAATGTCCATATCTGTGATCCATCAATTTCATTCCTAGGTATATACCCAATAAAAATGTGTTACATATGTTCATCAAAAGCACATGTACAAGAATGTTCATAAAGCAGCACTGTTTGTAATAGCCCCAAACTAGAAACTAAGTACTCACCAGAATAAATAAATTGTGGAATATTCACATAATACAATACTATGCAGAAATGAGAATTAACAAATCACAACTAAACACAATGATGTAGATGAACCATACAAAAATAATGTTGGGCAAAGGAAGATAGACATGAAAGATTACATACTATGTGATTCCATTTATATAAAGTTTAAAAACAGGCAAATCATTCTATAGGTTAAAAATCAGGACAGTGGTTACCCTTGAGAGGATAGGAGGGAGGCTTCTGAGTGACTGGTAATGTTCTGTTTCTTAGTTTAGGTTCAGGTTACACAGTACGTTTACTTTGTGGAAATTCATCAAGCTATATACATTTAGATTTGTACACTTTGGTACATGTATGTTATACTTCAATAAAATGTTTAACATATACAATAAAAATATAGACACACCACACACACAATACAAAATTATGGGAAGTATCTAGTTAAACTAGTTGATATGGTTTGAATCTATGTCCCCACCCAAATCTCATGTAGGATTGTAATCCTCAGTATTGGAGGTGGGGCCTGGTGGGAGGTGATTGGATCATGGGGGTGAATTTCCTCCTCCCTGCTGTTCTTGTGATAGTGAGTGAGTTCTCATGAGACCTGGTTGTTTAAAAGTGTCACCTTCCCCCATTTCTCTCTCTTGCTGTTATTCTGGCCATGTAAGATGTGCCTACTTCCCCTTCGCCTTCCACCGTGACTAAAAGTTACCTGAGGCCTCCCCAGAAGCTACGCAGATGTCAGCATCATGCTTCCTGTACAGCCTGCAGAACTGTGAGCCAATTAAACCTCTTTTCTGTATAAATTACCCAGTCTCAGGTATTTCTTTATAGCAGTGAGAAAACAGACTAATATGCTAGTATTCTCATACCTTGTTGATAAACTGGTACAAACATTTTGGAAAGTGATTTGGATATATGTATAGTCCACTTTAACTGTATAACATACATATATTCCTATTTCTGAGAATCTTTCCTAAGAAAAAAATCCAAAATATGGGGAAATACTATGAATAAAAATGTTTATCACAGAGTCAAAGTCAATTATAACCATAGCATATCCTGTTAGTATAGTTTTATTCAGCCAGTTGTGACTACTTTGAAAACTCTGGTGCAACACGACAAAAGCTTTTGGTATGATGTAGGATGAAAAAGGAAACAGAAAATTGTATGCTCACTATTATTATAACTAAGGAAATATACCAGTTAGAATAACATAACTAAAAAGGAAAACACACAAATGATATATATGCAACTTTCTTGCCCAATCTCATCTACTCTTGCGACTCATCTGGATCACATATGTACACAGCTAGACAGGATCTCACTCTGTTGCCCAGGCTGCAGTGCAGAGGTGTCATCACATCTCAGTGCAGCCCCAAACTCTTGTTGCCCAAGCTGTAGTGCAATGGTTTCATCACATCTCACTGCAGCCCCAAACTCCTGGGCTCCAGGGATCCTCCCACCTCAGCTTCCAGAGTAGCTAGGACTACAGGTGTGCACCAGCATGCCCAGCTAATTTTTTTTGCTTTTTTTGGCAGAGGCAGGGTCTCACTATGTTGCCCTGGCTGTTCTCAAACTCCTGGGCTCAAGGCATCCTTCCCGCTCGGCTTCCCAAAGCCTGGTATTATAGGTGTGAGCCATCACATCTGGCCTAATGATGACTCTTTAATTTGTATCTTCAGCTCACATCTTTCTCCTGAGCTCCAGGATGTTCAGAATCCACCCTATGCATCTCCCCTGTTCCACAGTTTTCTCAAATGTCTTCATCCTATATTCACTATCTTGGGTAGAAACAGGACCAGGAATAAGAACCAAGACAAGAACCCAGTTAGTTATCCAAACAAGAGAACTGAGAGTCATTCTTGTTTCCCCCCAGCTCCCCATTTCCCATACCTCCATCCCTTGCCACTCCCTAAGACTACAGTGTCTCTTAAACAGTGTGTTGAATCCATCTCCTCCCATTCATTCATCTATCCATCCATCCATCCTTCTTCCATTGCCTTAGTACAAACTTTTATTATTTTTCCTCCTGGATTATTCCAAAAACTTTCCAACTAGTCTTTCTAGCACTATGTGATTCTTTTTCATCTTTTTAATCTTGTTATCACCTGCCTGTCTTCCCAGTTTTATATCTGGTTACTCTCTCATGGGAATCCCACACTGCAGCCACACCAAAGTTATTACAGTGACCAAACAGGTTATACACTCTGTTTCACTTCCTTTGCCTTCTTCCAGCTTGGAATTTCCTTCTCCTACCTATTCTTTCCCCCACCCTTTTCCTAATTTTATTTGCTTGACTCACCATTCAAGATGCAGCTCAAGCCTCTCCTTGGCTAGATAACCTTTGGGGAATCGCATTGTTATATGATTGTCATCATGGGGTACACTATTTCTCCTTCTTGTTTTTATCACTAACATTAAAACGGAGCAATTTTTTAATTTGCCAAGGTACTCTTCATAATTATTATTTAACATGCAATATTAAGCTCTCTATCTCCTTGCTCCCATGGCATACTAGTATAATCTTTATTGTATCACTTATCACTTTGCTTTATAATTATTTTTTGCATGTCCACCTCCTCCACTAGGCCCTGAGTTCCTTGAGGGCAAATACTTTTGTCATATTCATTTCTATATCCTTAGCACAGAGCCTGCTGCAAAGTAGGAATTCACTAAATGAAAGTGAGTCAATGACTAAGAATGGTGATCGTGTTCACACAATAGTCTTTTGGGTAACATTTTTTTTCCTTTTCTCAATTCCCCAAATTTTCTGTAGCTACTTATTCTTTAGATCCACCATCTTTTTTTTTTTTTTTCAAATGAGAAGATTTAGAATATAACTTTTAGTAATATTACCCTTAACATTTTAAATGATTTTTATTTATAAAATGCCTTATGACTCCCAACTTCACTTAATAAGTATAATCAAGCCTGGGTGAAGTAGCTCATGCCTATAATCCCAACATGTTGGGAGGATTGCTTGAGGCTGGGAGTTTGAGACCAGCCTGGGCAACATGGCAAGGCCCCGTCTCTATACAAAATGGATAAAATCAGCCCCAGGTGCAGTGGTGCAAGCCTGTAGTCCCAGCTACTTGGGAGGCTGATGTGAGAGGATTGCTTGAGCCCAGGAGGTCAAGGCTGCAGTGAGCTATGATTGTGCCACTGCACTCCAGCCTGAACTACAGAGTGAGGTTGTTTCAAAAAAAGTACACTCAGCCCTCCGTATTCGTGGTATCTATATCCATGGGATTTAATCAACTAAAGATTAAAAATATTTGAAAAAAAAAGAAATAGTAGTGGTTGCATTCTATACTGAATATGTACAGACTTTTCTTTTTTGTCATTATTCCCTAAAGAATGTTGTATAGCAACTATTTACAGAGCATTTGCATTGTTCTAGGTATCATAAGTAATCTAGAGATGATTTAAAGTTTTTGAGTATGTAAATATGACACTATTTTATATAAGGGACTTGAGTATCCATGAATTTTGGTATGGGAAGGCGGTTGTTAAACCAATCCCCTATGGATACCAAGGGACAACTGTACATACACAATGAAGAAAAACTGGAGGACCATTTGTTATCTCCCATTCTATCTGTAACACACTTCATCATTCCTAATTAACAGTTACCTCTCAGTCTTTATCTAACTAGCCCTTCTAGCAGTATTTGATTCAGCTGATTGCTTCCTCCTTCTTAAACCTCTGTCTTTATTTGACCTCTGGGACACTATCCTCCCACATTGATGGCCGCAACTACCTCCCATGGACCCTGGTTCTCAACCTTGACTGCACATTAGAATCACCTGATAAGCTTTTTAAAAAGAAATACCAAATCCAGGCCCCTTTTGTATCAGAATCTTTGGGGCTGGAGTCAGGATATCCAAGGTTTTTTTTTTTTTTTTTTAGATGGAGTTTCACTCTTGTTGCCCAGGCTGGAGTGCAATGGCGCGATCTCTGCTCACTGCAACCTCTGCCTCCCAGGTTCAAGTGATTCTCCCGCCTCAGCCTCCTGAGTAGCTGGGATTACAAGCATGGGCCACCATGCCTGGCTAATTATTTTTGTATTTTTAATAGACACGGGGTTTCTCCATGTTGGTCAGGCTGGTCTTGAACTCCCAACCTCAGGTGATCCGGCTGCCTCAGCCTCCCAAAGTGTTGGGATCACAGGTGTGAGCCACTGTGCCCAGTCAGGATATCAAGGGTTTTAAAGCAGTCCAGGTGATTCTAATTGGGACCAGTGTTGAGCAGCACACTGCATGGGTTTAAAAACCATCTCTGTGCAGATTAGTTCAGAATACATGTCTCCAGCCCTGACCACTCTCTGAGCTCCAACCTCGGCTAGCACGGCTTCTCTTGGGCTGTCTAATAACTCACGTATCCAAAATGGAACTCTTGATTTTTGCTCCCAAACGTGTTCTTTCCCCAGTTTTCCCATCTCTGTAAACGGCCCCATTAGTTAGTAGTTGCTGAGGCTGAAATCCTAGGAATTGTCTGATTCCACACTTTCCACATCCACATAATTAAGTTCTGATCTGCTATGCATTAGAGGCATATTCTAGTATTACCATTTCTCCTTTTCTCCATGGCTACCACTCTAGTCTAGGCTACCATCATCTCTTACTGAGCTAAAACAATAACTTCGTAGTCTCCCTACTTCCACTCCTGCATTCCTGCCCTACATTGCCCTCAGCGTCCACAATGACTTGGCCTCTGTTCTAGATCTTCAGGCTCCTCTCTGAGCATTCTCTGCCTTGCTCACTCTCTGCTTCACCTCATCGGCCTATTTTTTTTAATTTGTTTTTTTTTTTTTTGAAACATAGTCTCCCTCTGTCACCCAGGATGGAGTGCAGTGGCGCAATCTCGGCTCAGTGCAACCTCCACCTCCCAGGTTCAAGCGATTTTCCTGCCTCACCCTATTGAGTGGCTGGGATTACAGGTGCCCGCCACCATGCCCAGTTAATTTTTGTATTTTTAGTAGAGATGGGGTTTCGCCATGTTGGCCAGGCTGGTCTTCAACTCCTGACCTTGAGTGATGTGTCTGCCTCTGCCTCCCAAAGTGCTGGGATTACAGGCATGAGCCAGTATGCCTGACCCCTCTTTTCTTTTTTCTTTTCTTTTTTGAGACAGGGTCTCACTCTGTCACCCAGGCTGGAGTGCCGTGGTCCGATCACAGCTCACTGCAGCCTTGACCTCCTAGGCTCAAGGGATCCTCCCATATCAGTCTCCAGAGTAGCTGGTACTACAGGCACACACCACCATGCCTGGATAATTTTTTAATTTTTTGTAGAGATGGTTTTTTTTTTTTCCACATTGGCCAGGCTGGTCTCAAACTCCTAGGCTCAAAGGATCCACCTGCTTCAGCCTCCCAAAGTGCTGGGATTACAGGCGTTAGCCACCTCATTGGTCTTCTTAAAGCTATTCCTCAAACAGAACAAGTACTGCTACCTCAAGACAGAAAGCCCTTGTGAGAGACCTTGGCATACAGAATCCTAAGTGTCTTGAGGGGCGAGAAGGGCGTGGTTATTGGAAAGAGAAACCAAATTAGGAACAGAACTGGTCATCAAAGATATACTTTACCATTTTGTTTAGAACCTGTCTTTTTTCAACTAACAAAGTGATAGAAGTACAGCAATTTTTAGACTCAAGGTCCTTACTGAATAAGGCCCCCAAAAGGATATGGGAGCATCTCCTACCAAGACTATAGTGCATATTTTAACAAAAAGCTTTTATATTAATAGCATCCATATTTTACTATCTAGCATTCTTTTTTTCTTTTGAGATGGAGTTTCGCTCTTGTTGCCCAGGCTGGAGTGAAATGGCGTGATCTTGGCTCACCGCAACCTCTGCCTCCCAGGTTTAAGCGATTCTCCTACCTCAGCCTCCCAAGTAGCTGGGATTACAGGCATGCACCACCACACCTGGCTAATTTTGTATCTTTTAGTAGAGACTGGGTTTCTCCATGTTGGCCAGGCTGGTCTCAAACTCCTGACCTCAGGTGATCCGCCCACCTTGGCCTCCCAAAGTGCTGGGATTACAGGCGTGAGCCACTGCACCCGGCCTTGCATTTTTGAATGCTTAATATATGCTAGGTTCTGTACAGAATGTTTAAATGCATTATTTAATCTGCTCCTATCAATAAACTCTATAAGATAGATAATATTGTCCTCATTTTTTTAAGCAGTAAAACTCAGGTTTAGAGGGATTAGGGAACTTGTCCAAGGTCATGCAGATATTAAGGGAAGAAACCAGGATTGGAACCTAGGTCTGCTTGAGGCCAAGTCTGTGCTCTCAACTGTTCTGCATAGGCCTTTATTTCAGTTTCCACAGATATGCTTCTTGATTTCTGGATGGAATGTCATGGAACTTTCAGTTACAGACAGGAGCCTAAGGGAAGCTCTTTGGCTTCTCACCCTTTCTTCTCCTCCATCTTCTCTCTTCATTGACTCAGTATAAGACAGATAGGCTTGGGTGAAGACACCTCATAACAACAATAGTAACCTCGGCTAGAGAGCAGGCAAAAACAGCAGTGGAAAAGTAACTCCAAGCCTGACAACCAAAGCAATGAAGACATATCAAGCAAAACATTAGCTGAAATGAACTGAGAATCAGTCAGCTTTATAAGGAAAACTACAGGGAAGCTTAAGATTTTACTTGTCTAAATAGAGTCAAACAAAGCTGCTGTAATATATATTGCTCTTATTCTTTTTGTTAAGCAGTTATAGACTTATTAAACAGAAATTTAAATGTTAGTTTAGGCATTCTACCATTTTCCTGGTTTGGGGTATCAATTTAACTTAACATTATCAAAACAGTCTTAATTTTCAAGTATATGGCCTCTTACACTGATGACTATTAAATTTTATATATACTTTTTATTACTATGGATAATTCAGTGCATTTTCGGTGCTGTAATTTTGAATGACTCTTTCCCGGGTTCTGAGGTAGCTTGCACCTGCTCTAGTTAGTGCTTTTTATAGCCTCATCGAATGATGGGTTTGAAGACTATTCTAATATTTCTTGTTACACCAGAATGGGCCTTATATTCCATGTAAGAAGATATGGAATAACAATTACCAACTGTATAGGGAAATTGGCAATGCTACTGTGATGACAAGTACAGTTGGAGTGGTGTGATTGATTTATTCATTTCCTTAATAATCCTCATAGTTGTAATGAGTCATCTCTGTCTCTTATTCTAAATTACAGGGCACCCTTTTATTCCCAAATGAAATAAATATACATGATGACATTTTTTTCTTTCTCATTCTCATTTCAAAGACCTAATTTTTCATAATCTAGCAGTTAAGAGAATCAGACAGACATGAATTGGAATCTTGGCTAAGAGAAGAAAAAAGTTAGAGAAGGTGTGGATTCCCCAATGCCCCCTATTTGTCCTCTAGAGATCGTTCAGAGGTTTTGAAACATGATAGGCTCTTTATTGCTATGAGTCTGACATTTAAGCAGTTAGCTCCTTCTATTCCTTTTATGAGAAGAGAAGGAGTAAGCGAAGAAGAGAAAAAGGAAGAAGTTTTTGGTCTGACAATCAAGCAGACGGTATTTGTTCTATTTATCAATTTCATTATTCACAAATAAGGAATAAGTAAAGGAGACATTAAGGAGCAGGAGCAGCCAGGTGCAGTGGCTCATACCTG
This sequence comes from Symphalangus syndactylus, assembly GCF_028878055.3. Classification (NCBI taxonomy): domain Eukaryota; kingdom Metazoa; phylum Chordata; class Mammalia; order Primates; family Hylobatidae; genus Symphalangus; species Symphalangus syndactylus. Next base: position 75,122,228 of record NC_072430.2, read on the forward strand.
TAATCCTAGCACTTTGGGAGGCCAAGGCCGGGCGATCACTTGAGGTCAGGGGTTCAAGACCAGCCTGGCCAACATGATAAAACCTGGTCTCTACTAAAAATACAAAAATTAGGCCGGGCATGGTGGCTCACACCTGCAGTCCCAACACTTTGAGAGGCCGAGGCTGGTGGATCACCTGAGGTCAGGAGTTCAAGACCAGCCTGGCCAACATGGTGAAACCCCATTTCTACTAAAAATAAAAAAAACTAGCTGGGTGCGGTGGCATGTGGCTGTAATCCCAGCTACTCGGGAGGCTGAAGCAGGAGAATCACTGGAACCTGGGAGCCAGAGGTTGCAGTGAGCTGAGATCTCACGACTGCGCTCTAGCCTGGGTGATAGAGTGAGACTCTGTCTCAAAAAAAAAAAAAAAATTAGCCAGGCACAGGGGTGGACGTCTGTAATCCCAGCTACTCGGGGCCACTGCACTTTGGCTCTGGCCTGGATGACAGAGCGAGAGCAAGAGCGAGACTTCGTCTAAAAAAAAAAAAAAAAAAAACTGCCCCCCGGGTCCCTGTGTCTCAATAGGCAGTATTTGTCATCAAAATTCAGATCCTAAGCTGATAGGAAGGGAAGACTTAGCATATTATCAGTTGTTTTACCCACATTGATATCGCTCTTCTTGAGTATGGATAATTGAAATCACAGATTAGCAATATGGGAGTGCTACAAAGTAAGGAGACCAATTGTTTTCTCCTTATGATTCCCGGAAATGAAAGAGGAACTGTCAGAACGGAGAAGACTACAGCATGTTTTAACTACTTCAAGTATTATGGCCTTTTACACTGATGACTATTAAATTTTATATATACTTTTTACTGCATTGGATAATTCAGTGCATCTTCAGTGCCCTGGGTTAGAGTGACTCTTTCCAGAGTACTGACGTAGTTTGTATTTGCTGTGTTTGAAGCTTTGTGCTGATGTTATAAAGTTTCAGTAGTCCAGGAGGTTTGTCTGCATTCGCTTTAAAATGAGTGACTATTACTGAGACACTGATTTGAGACTACGTTTTCAGTCATGTAAATTCTGCAAATGAGTCACTTGACATGTTAGGACTATATGGGCATACAAGTAATGTTAAGAGGATGCTTTTTTTTTGTTTTTTTTTACTTTAGCATAATGTTCAAAGCTGGAGAAGGTGACTCTTCATGAGAAGTAAAACTATAGGTCTAATGCAAATGTTAAAAAGTTCAGAGACTTGGGGCTTTAAAATATGATTAACTCTGATAATGATGGTTGAGGAGTTAAAGTTAGAACAGATTCATTCTGTAAAAAGCTTTGAGCACAAGAAAGTTTCTGTTTGTATAATGAACAAAAACAATAAAGGTTTGCCATTTGTTCTGATCTTTCAACAGAAGCTGGAAGAATTAATGTCTCATTAAGAGAAACAGTAGCTGAAACAAAATTCAATGTTTCTTTAATGATCTTGAAACAAAACTTCAAAGCTGGTAGTTGTAAAACACCATCACCAAGACCCCAAAATTGTCAGACTCACAAGTGAAACAGTGAAACTTGTTTCTTAACTTCAATTGGTGTGAATCATTCCATGTGCTTCATCAATGAGGTGTCCATATAAAGACTCTGAAGCATCTGAGAAATCCAAAGTAAAAAACCAAGCCAGGACCCAAGTGCTCTAATTTTTTTGTACATCCTAAAGCTTCCCTTCTAACATATTAGCATCAAAGAGTTTCTACGTCCTCATCTCAGTTCATTTTGTGTTGCTCTAAAGGAATGCCTGAGGGGGGTAATTTATAAAGAAAAGAGGTTTATTTGGCTCCTGGTTCTGCAGACCATACAAGAAGCATGGTGCCAGCATCTGCCTCTGGTGAGAGCCTCAGGCTGCTTCCACTCATAGTGGAAAGTGAAGGGGAACTGTTGTGTGCAGAGATCACATGGCAAGAAAGGAAGAAAGGAGAGGGAAAGGCACCTGGCTCTTTTTAATAGCCAGCTCTTAAGGGACCTAATAGAGCAATAACCTATTCCTCTCTAAACACAGAGAGAGCATTAATCTCTTCATGAGGGATCCACTCTCATGACCCAAACACCTCCCATTAGGCCCCACCTCCAACATTAGGGATCAAATTTCAATGTGAGATTCGAAGAGGTAGAGCATTCAAACTATGGCAGTCCTTGTCTCTCTCCATCTCCTCCTAATCTGTCAGCTGCCTCTGGCTTTACTTCCTTCCTTATCCAGCTATGCCCCACAATCCATCTCTTCAACCCTACTCTTGCCAAGACAATTAACTTGTTTACTCCTTCGAAAGATCACTCACTGAACCTACTCTGGGTCAATCCAACCACTGGCTTTTCACTCCTGTACCTGAGCGTGTAGAGAAAAATCCACATCAGACTATCAAAAAGGAATGCTAGTGATGACTATCTCTGGGAATAGGGCCATATGGAAATCACACTGTCTGTACTAACAAATGTAGATGGAATTAGAAAATCACTTTTTGGCAATCAGCATAATAAAAATTCAGAAAAAGCCTCAATGGATGCTAATTTAGTGGGTGAAAGTAGAATGAGGAAGAGAATTTTACACAGTCTCAAAGTACTTTCCCCCAAATTCTTATTAATTACAAAGGAATAGAAGAATAATTTCTCAGAAACCTGGCATATACCATCTTAATCAACTGATCAAATTAATACCACCAGAAATGGGACATATTGACATTGTGTGCTACTTATTAGAATGCAGTAAGAACTTAGCTTCACGTCTATGATGTTCCAGCAGGATCTAAGTCAAATCAAAAGGACACTTCAGATAAGTCTAAACTGAGAGACATTCTACAAGGCCATGGAAGACAAGGAAATACTGAAGAACTATTTCAGGGTGGGAGACTACAGAGACATGTTAACTGGGTACAACACATGGAATGGATCCTTTTGCTTTACAGCAAAAAGAATATACTGAGGCCAGGCACAGTAGCTCACACCAGTAATCCCAACACTTTGAGGGGCTGAGGCGGGAAGATTGCTTGAGCCCAGGAGTATGAGACCAGCCTGGACAACACAGTGAGACCCTATCGCAACAAAAAATTAAAAAATTAGCCAGGTATGGTGGGGACATCCCTGTAGTCCTAGCTCATCCAGAGGTTGAGGCAGGAAGGTTTGCTCGAGCCCAGGAGGTCAAGGCTGCAGAGAGCTATGATTATACCACCGTACTCCAGCCTGGGTGACAGATCAAAACCCTGTCTCAAAAAAAGAAAGAAAGAAAGAAAAGAAAGAAAGAAAGAAAGAAAGAAAGAAAGAAAGAAAGAAAGAAAGAAAGAAAGAACATTTGTGACGCTGGACAAACTTGAATAGGGTCTCAGGACAAAGAGTTTATGGGGGTTATTTGTACAATTCTTGCAATTTTTCTGTAAGTTTCAAGTTGTTTCAAATAAGTTGTCTGAAAATAAAGTTTAAAACCTGTTTTTCCATATTAAAAATCATGATACATTACATACACAAAAAAGAATAAGTGTAATATATGTACATTAATGACATTTAAAAATAGAAATGAACATCTATGAATTTACTACTAAGTTTGAGAAATAGAGAATTTGTCAATAATGTTAAAGCTCCCAGTGTGTTCCTCTCCACCCACAGATAACTCTAAACTGGATAAGATATATCCTGAATATATCTTATCATTTCCTTGCTTTTCTTTAAAGATTTACCACATATGTAGAAATTCCTAATACTCCCTGATAGTGAAAGAGGTTTAGCTTTCTTACTCTCTGTTTATTAGTTACTTTTATTTTTTCTTTTCTAAATCATCTGTTTTATCCTTTGTCTACTTTCCTATCTGGTTGGTTTTATTCTTCATTGATTTTTTGATACTCTTTATATACTATGGATATTATCTTTGTCTATTATATATATATTATTATATATAATTATATAATAATATATATTATATATAATAATATATATAATATATAATTATATATAATAATATATATAATAATATATATTATATATAATAATATATATAATATATAATTATATATAATAATATATATAATATATATATATAACATATATATATATATGTTGCAAATATTGTCTTCTAGTCTGGTGCTTGCCTGTTAACTTTGTAACTTTTTGTTTGTCTTTCATTGTATGGATGCTTTAAATAATTTAAATATTGGGCCAAGTTTGTCAATAGTTTAATTGATGACCATTGGGTTTCTTATCCTATCCAGGAAAGTCTTCCTTATTTAAAGATATCCTCCTACATTTTTTTCATACTTTGTTAGTTTTGATGTTTAGATCTTTAATCCATCAGTAATTTATTCTTCATTTATGTCATGAGGTAGGACTCTAAATTAACATTTTTTTCATCTGTAGTAGGCAGAATAATGGCTCCACAGAGTTGTCCATGCCATAAACCCAAGACCTGTGGATATGTTACCTTACATGGCATAAGAGATTTTCCAGATATGGTTAGGATTGTAGAGATGAGAAGATTATCCCAGATTGTCTAGGTGGGTCCAATCTAATCACACGGGTCCTTCAAAGTGGAGAAACTTTCCTAGCTGTGGTCAGAGGGCGATGTGACTACAGAAGAATGGTCAGGGACATGCGATGTTACAGGCTTTGGAGACTGAGGAAAGGACCAAAAGCCAAGGAACGAGGGTGGCTTCTAGAAGCTAGAAAAGGCAGGGAACTAGGTTCTCACCTAGAGAATCCAAAAAGCAGAAAGCCCTGCTGACATCTTGATTTTAGCCCAATAAGACCTATGTCAGGTTTTTGACCTACTGAACAATAAGAAATTTATATTGTTTAAGCCATCAGGTTTTTGATAATTTGATAATTAGAAAACTAGTGCCAGGCACAGTGGCTCACGCCTGTGATCCCAGCACTTTGGGAGGCCGAGGCAGGCAGATCACCTGAGGTCAGGAGTTCAAGACCAGCGTGACCAACATGGAGAAACCCCATCTCTACTAAAAATACAAAATTAGCTGGGTGTGGTGGCTCATGCCTGTAGTCCCAGCTATTCGGGAGGCTGAGGCAGGAGAATCACTTGAACTTGGGAGACAGAGGTTGCAGTGAGCGGAGATCACGCCATTGCACTCCAGCCTGGGCAACAAGAGCAAAACTCCATCTCAAAAAAAAAAAAAAGAAAACTAGTATATCTTTCTAACCAACATCTCTAAAAAAAAATTCCATTTATTTCCTACTAAATTAAAATGTCATCCTTACTGTATGTATAATGCCTTTTCAATGTTGGTTTCTGAACTCTATCCTGATCCATTTATCAGAAAGGATCTCTTTTCACCATTTATTATTATTATTATTATTATTATTATTATTATTATTTTGAGATGGAGTCTTGCTCTGTCACCCAGGCTGGAGTGCAGTGGCACGATCTCAGCTCACTGCAAGCTCTGCCTCCTGGGATCAGGTCATTCTCCTGCCTCAGCCTCCCAAGAAGCTGGGACTACAGGTGCCTGCCACCATGCCCAGCTAATTTTTTGCATTTTTTAGTAGAGACGGGATTTCACCATGTTAGCCAGGATGGTCTCGATCTCCTGACCTCGTGATCTGCCTGCCTCAGCCTCCCAAAGTGCTGGGATTACAGGCGTGAGCCACCGCGCCTGGCCTATAACTATGTTTTAATCACTGTTACTTTATGTTTTTAAATGTCTTGAATCATCCCTCTCCATTTAATCCCCATCCTTACCTCTTTATTTGGGACCTCATCATTTCTCCCGTGTATCCTAGCATCTTAACTGCTGTCTCTGATTTTATCCTCCTCCAGTTCATTTTCCACTCTGTTCCTAGGATGATGTAAAAATGCAAGTATCATCAGATTTCTACCCTTTGAGTCCTTCATAGCCACCCTTCATCTTCAATACAGAGTCCAAATTCCTTGGTATGGCAAATAAAAAGGGTATTGATATATGACACTGCCTATCTCACCAGTGTCATCTCCTAATAGATACCATCTGCTTCAGACACAAAAGAACTTGAAGCTTGCAGAGTGCACCACACTTTCAATCCTTTGTATCTTTGGATATGCTGCTGCTTCTGCCTAGAATATCTTCCATTCCTCCTTCAAGCCAATTAGCACTGTACATTCAAACCTCAGATAAAGCACCAACTTCCTGCGGCAAACTGTTCACATTCTTTGCTGTTAGATTGGGCTAGTGCCCTTCCTTTGTATTCCCATAGCAGCACAAATATACCCCTTCTAGCATACACTTTTACATTTTTATTGCAATTATTGGTTTACTTATCTTTCTGTCTTGCTCTCTCCCTAGATAGTGAATTCCTTAATGGCAGAAATTGTTTTTCATTTCTGTATCTGCAGTACCTAACAGAGTGCTAACAATCTTGTGATAATAAGAGTTTGAAAAATAATGAACTAAGTGGTATATCTTATTAAAACCTGAACTAAGTGCTTTTCATAATTCACTAACTACTAAGTGCTGGCTCATAATTTTATGTTCTGTGAAACTGTTTTTAACTAAAAATAATATTGTCCAGCTTGTTCACTCATCTTACTCACAAGGCTTGGCTACAAGTGACTTTGGGATGCTTCCAAAGGAAGAAACTTTCCTCCGTTGAGCAAATTCAAAAGAATATGACTCAGGCTCTAAAAGTAAACCCAGAGGGGAGGCTTTAAAATATTTTGAGTAGGAATGGCATTGTTGGATTATTTTGATAGGAATAATCCTATCGAAATGCCTATAGGAAACACCAGATTCAGTGAGATACCTCTCCCTCTGTGCTCCTATAGCAATGAACACAAACATCTAGCCAGCCTCACACATACCATGTCACATGGAAGCGATGCATTTAAGAATCTCTTCCTGATTACCAGTGATTCTCAGTCAGGGAGATGAGACAGTCCCCTCCCTTGGAGGGATGTTTGGGGAAATTTTCGTCATAATGATGGGAGGAAGTGCCCTTGTCATTTAGTGTCTAGGAGCCAGAGATGCTAAATATCCTACAATGTGTGGGACAGTCCTATCTGACCAAGAATTATCCTGCCCATAATGCCCACAGTGACTCAATTAAGAAGCAGACTTTATTTCTCAACCATTTCCCATTGGCTAGGAGAAGCCCAGCACTAAAAGTCACTCTGAACTGAAACTGCAAAGGAATGTGGGCAGAACACCTCATCATACTTTGTAAGTTGTGTGGGCTTAAATAATCACTTTGTAATCACTTTTCATAGTAACTTCCATATTAGTCTCTTATATAATTGATGAAAGATGAATGATAAAAGAATAGTCTTTAGGCTGGGCGCGGTGGCTCATCCCTGTAATCTCAGTACTTTGGGAGGCCGAGACGAGTGGATCACAAGGTCAGGAGTTTGAGGCCAGCCTGGCCAACATGGTGAAACCCCGTCTCTACTAAAAATACAAAACTTGGCTGGGCGTGGTGGCGGGCGCCTGTAATCCCAGCTACTCGGGAGGCTGAGGCAGAAGAATCGTTTGAACCTGGGAGACGGAGGCTGCAGTGAGCCAAGATCACGCCATTGCACTCCAGCCTGGGCGACAGGGTGAGACTCTGTCTCAAAAAAAAAAGAAAAGAAAAGAATAAAGTCTTTAAATCCAGGCACTTCTTTTTATTTTTTTTGGTTGGTCCAGGTAAGAGTAATTCTAATAGAAACAGCAAAGTTCATCTTCATTACTTTCTTCCATCAATCCACCCATCTCTAGGAGTCTTCTTTGCATTTTGGCATCCACTCCTAGGAGTCTCCTCAATTTAGCATTATCCTAGGAAATAGACATCCTCGCTGGAATATGTAAACCGGATGCTTCATTCCTTCAGGGTCCAAGGTCTTAATTGTTTGGCCTGATAACTCAGGTGACTCCCAAAGAATATTTCTAAACTATCTGCCTTGCAGTTTTAACATTCTATGACTCAATGCCATTAAAAGTCTATGACAGTTTCACAAGTCCTTCCTAAACTTACTTCTAACTCTAGCTATTAATGAGCACTTCGTCTTTAAGGGAACAATGTCAGATGCCGTGAGCTGAAGTGTTAGAGAGAATTTTAAGAAGGGGGCACAAAATCACTTCAGTCAAGTGTGAGATAGTTTTTGAGCTACTGGCTTTTGAGTTCCTCCAAACATGATTTTTTAGGAAGCCAGCTCTCCACCATTCCCTAGATCTATTACTAGTTTAAAAATATTGTTTATTGTCTGCCTGCGTCTGCTAGAATGTCAGCTTCATGAGAACAAGAACCTTGTTACCCTTATTTATACTACATCTCCACTGCCTAGAACTCTATTTGTTATATAGAGGCATTCATTAAATATTTGTTGAATGAATGAATGGATGAATAAGTAACTTACTATAAGTAGAGATTTAATTATATACCAATAAAAGAACAGAGTGGTATATTCTACAATAAAAAGAAACTTCATGTTGAGGGAAGGGAGATTGTATGACAGATTATGAACTCTGGACTGAATTACAAAGTCATGGGAGGGGCAAGGAGCAGGAATCCACATGCAAAACATGAAATATAAAAATAGATATAACTAAATTATAAGGAACACATGAACATGGTTCAAGCGTCAAGTGAAATTCACTCATCCCTTATGTCAGATCTAGGAGAAGAATACCTGGTAAGCTTTTAGCAAAAATATGATCAATTCTAAAGTAGTACCCTGAAAACAATCCAAAGTCTCTTAGTTTAAGCAATAATCCTGTAAACACTTAAAATCCTATTTTACAGGATCCTAATATGGGCATTGAGACCTAAGCAGGCTGGGCACAGTGGCTCATGTCTGTAATTCCAGCACTTTGGGAGGCCAAGGTGCGTGGATGACCTGAGGTCAGGAGTTCAAGACCAGCCTGGCCAACGTGGTGAAACCCCATCTCTACTAAAAATACAAAAATTAGGCCAAGCACGATGGTTCACGCCTGTAATCCCAGCACTTTGGGAGGCCAAGGCAGGCGGATCATGAGGTCAGGAGTTCGAGACAAGTCTGGCCAACATAGCGAAACCCTGTCTCTATTAAAAATACAAAAAAATTAGCCAGGTGTGGTGGTGTGCACCTGTATTCCCAGCTACTCGGAAGGCTGAGGCAGGAGAATCACGTGAACCTGGGGAGGCGGAGGTTGCAGTGAGCCAAGATTGTGCCATTGCACTCCAGCCTAGCAACAGTGCAAGACTCCGTCTCAAAAAAAAAAAAAAAAAATTAGTAGGACGTGGTGGCACGTGGTCCCAACTACTTGGGAGGCTGAGGCAGGAGAATCACTTGAACCCAGGGAGGTGGAGTTTGCAGTGAGCCGAGATCAGGCCACTGCACTCCAGCCTAGATGACAAAGCAAGATTCTGTCTCAAAAAAAAAAAAAAAAAGATTCAAGCAAAATACCTCATAGGAGAATCGTTTGATACATTATCCATGGCATACAAAGACATTACAACAGACTCATTTACATCCTTTGTGCTTAATAAGAACCAATAATTATTTTCATTTTACAAAAGGACAAAGTAAACATATAAGAATTATAAGTCAACCACGAAAATCATCTTAAATCAATATCACATCTGAAGTGAAATATCCATGTAACCAGACTATAGAGAGGGAATTTAAATAACATTGAAAGATCAACTCAAATATTGATGGTACAATTTCTTTTTTTTTTTTTGAGATGGAGTCTTGCTCTGTCGCCCAGACTAGAGTGCAATGGGGCGATCTCTGCTCACTGCAGCCTCCACCTCCTGGATTCAAGCGATTCTCCTGCCTCAGCCTCCTGAATAGCTGGGATTACAGGCGCCCGCGACCATGCCCTGTTAAATTTTTATACTTTTAGTAGAGACGGGTTTCACTGTGTTGGCCAGGCTGTTCTCGAATTCCTGACCATGTGATCTGCCCTCCTTGGCCTCCCAAAGTGCTGGGATTATGATAACACGATTTTAATATTTCAAATATTTCCTGATTTTAAAATGTTCATAAGAAGTATGAGAAAGACGAGAAAACAACATGCATTTTTTATTGCATAGGCCAACCAATTTTTAAAATGTTCAAAGTCCCACAGGGTGGCAAAAGAAATTCTGTTACCTATATCATTAATTCAAAATCACTGTCATGGGAAGCATTTCAATTTGTGATTGCATTCATTAGCAAATAACAGGAAATATGACAGATATTTTTCATGTACCAAGAAGTCTGAAGATAGGCTGTGACATCAGCTGGGAGCCTTCCATCTTTCTGTGTCTTTCCCTTTGTATATGGTTTTTGCCCTCATGTTGTCATTTTGTGGTCACAAGATGGCTGCTCCACCTCCAGCATTGTATTTGAATTCCAAGCAGGAAGAAAATCAAAAGGTCAGAAAGCAGTGAGCCAAGATCATGCCACTGCACTCCAGCCTGGGCCACAGAGCGAGACCCTGTCTCAAAAGAAAAGAAAAAAAAAAAAAAAAACGGCAGAAGGCATGTGCCAGCTAAAACATGGAAAGAGATCTATCAGACATCTCCACTCAGTGAGGAAGAGACCCTGGCAACATGTTCACAAGGTCATATATTTTTGTCAAATTTGCACAATTAAGATATTTTAGCTGCAATCATTAATATGACTTTTCTTTTCCATTCGAACTTCTCCACCCTCACAACATAAAGTGAGTGTTGCTGGAGTGGCATGGGTTTTTGGGAGATGAAGCTAAGGGGAAATTCAGTAGGATCTATTTAGGAGGTACACAGTCACTTTTGTGTATAGCTGAGTTAGTGCCAACCATGGCGGTATAAGAATCATTTTCAGGAAAACTCCTGCTGCCCATGGTGCTAACTCACCTGGCACCATGATGTGAGGGTACAGGGCTCAACATAAAGCTTACTGTCAAGCCACTACACTAGGACATTGATGACAAACTGTTAAATGAGTGTCTTCAATTCAAGGAGGAGTTGCATTAGTCACTCACAAGAAAATCTGAAATGCTCTCAAATCAGATACATGAGAGAATCTAGGTAAAAGTTTTCCAAAGTTTGACAATAATCCTAAAATTTTACATTACATCATAAGTTGGAAAACTTATGATGCTGAAAGAAAGTTTTCTAAATTACCAATTAAAAAAAAAAAAACAAATTTCAAACAAACTTGCTAGAGGAAAGCCTGGATTATCTTTCTATTCTATGTAAAATGTTCTTTCAAAATGTGAAAGCTTCATATAAAGAGGCAAACAAAAAGCATGCAGCAAAAAATAGTTTCAAAAATTTAGGAACATGTCAGGCAGTTTATAAAATTTATACTGTTTTTCTTTGTGATTTTTTAATGGTATTTATCAGTTTTTAAAATCTAATTTGTTGTGATTTCTTTCCTTATTTTAAATAGTCACTTTTGCCCTTAATTTTGTGTTCTTCTGGCTGGGCGTGGTGGCTCACATCTGTAATCCCAGTACTTTGTTGGGTAGAGGCAAGTGGATCACTTGAGGTCAGGAGTTCAAGACTAGCCTGGCCAATATGGTGAAACCCCGTCTCTACTAAAATACAAAAATTAGCTGGGCGTGGTGGTGCGGGCCTATAATTCCAGCTACTAGGGAGGCTGAGGCAGGAGAATCGCTTGAACCCAGGAGGTGGAGGTTGCAATGAGTCGAGATCTCACCACTGCACTCCAGCCTGGGTGACACACTGAGACTCCGTCTCAAAAAAAAAAAAATTCATGTTCTTCTTTTCAGCAAGTTCCCCCTAACTCCAAATTGGGTAACTTTCAAGTCCCATAAAATCAGGATCTGCCCTCATGCCTCAAGAACCCTACCAAGAAGCCATCTTAGCCAGGAGTGGTGGCTCATGCCTTTAATCCCAACACTTTGAGAGGCCAAGGTGGAAGGTTCACTTGAGGCCAAGAGTTCGAGACCAACCTGGGCAACATGGTGAGACCCGCCCCCCCCCCGCCCACATCTCTAAAAAAATAAAAATAAAATTAGCTGGGCATGGTAGTGTGTGCTACAGTCCCAGCTACTGCAGGGACTGGGGCAGTAGGATTGGTTGCCCCCAGGAGTCTCAAGTCAGAATCAGAACTGGCCAGATATACCCACCCCTTTCTCCTGAGCCACACCCTGAATTCATTTTCTTCCTCAGTGAAGGTCATCTTTAGGCATCTCACATCAGCCAGGAGAGGGCCTTGGGAGGAAGCAAAGGGAAACTGAGTTTTAAATCATCTTACTTCTGCCACTGAAAACTAAAATCCCTGGTCCCACTGCCTTCCTAAGAACTCCTCTTTTTGTCATTGACCTATATTAGCAGTCTTTCTACCAAGACATAAGAAAGGGTTTACCCAGCAAGGCCAATACACTTTCCTAAATGTGTCCTGTAAACTGTGATCAGTTTAAAAAGTCTGATCCTTTGATGTAATAAATTGAGGAGATGCTGAATACTGGAATCTTCTCTGAAGATTCCCAGTGCATAATAGCATCTTCAAGGCTTTGAGAGGTCCAGATTTAATTCAGCATTTCCCAATCTAATTTGACCACAGAATCCTTTTTACCTCAGAATACATTTTGAAAATTTTTGCTCTAAATAGATGAACACACATTTATTATTATTATTATTTTGGAGAAAGAGCCTCACTCTGTTGCCTAGGCTAGAGTACAGTAGTGCAATCTTGGCTCACTGCAGCTTTGACCTCCCGGGCCTAGGTGATCCTCGTACCTCAGCCACTGGGGTAACTGAAACTACAGGTGCACACCACCATGTTGGCTAATTTTTTTGTATTTTTTGTCAGATGGGGTTTTGCCATGTTGCCCAAGCTGGTCTTGAACTCCTGGGCTCAAGTGATCCACAGGCCTCGGCCTCCTAAAGAGCTGGAATTACTGGCGTGAGCCACCGGGACTGACGATTATTATTTTCATAATACAAGTGGCAACCTTCCAAAGGGCATTTGGATTTAGAAGTTATCGGTAACAGAGCCAGGCGCAGTGGCTCATGCCTGTAATCCCAGCACTTTGGGAGGCCGAGGCGGCTGGATCACGAGGTCAGGAGATCAAGATCATCCTGGCTAACACAGTGAAACCCCATCTCTACTAAAAATAAAAAAAAATTAGCCGGGCATGGTGGCACGTGCCTGTAGTCCCAGCTACTCGGGAGGCTGAGGCAGGAGAATGGCTTGAACCTGGAAGGCAGAGGTTGCAGTGAGCCGAGATCGCACCACTGGATTCCAGCCTGGGTGACAGAGTGAGACTCTGTCAAAAAAAAAAAAGAAGAAGAAGAAGAAGAAGGAGAAGGAGAAGGAGAAGAAGGAAGAAGAAGAAGAAGAAGAAGGAGAAGGAGAAGGAGAAGGAGAAGGAGAAGGAGAAGGAGAAGGAGAAGGAGAAGGAGAAGAAGAAGAAGAAGAAGAATTGGTAACAAAAGAAATCAGTCTGAACCACTGGACTTTAAGGTGTCATGGCCAAAAGGTTAGAGATAGTTTAAGAGTTGGGGCCATCTGTACATGCTTCAAATTCCAACATCTTGATGATTGTTCTAGTCATTCATAAGAAGGGTCTTGAACCTGTTCACAAGAGAGTATTATTCTGGAAAATGTTGTTACTTGATCATGTTTCCATGCTATTATTCTCAGATTTGGAATTAGCTGCCTAATAGATCAATATACTTTAACATATGTACATTTTAGTTTTTAGTTACAGAATCTATTAAACGAGTATGGTGTAAAACCTGCTAATTTTCCTTGGTTAACAATAAAGCTGGTGTAAATCACTACAAGAAATCTTGTTGAAATTAGCTCTTTAAAACCTTCTGCTCAGGTACAGACTTATATAGTATTGGTAACCACACATTTGGTAAAAGAAAGCAATCTGTGAGCTCAACCATATGCTGACATAAATCAAATACATGAGGCCAGCAGCCACACTTAGAAATATCAATACTGGGAGAGAATGAAAAGTCTACTTTAGGAGGAGAGAAAATCACTTCCCCCAGGACTTCATAAACCTCACCAAAGCCGTTGTTTCTTAGATGACATAAATATGTCTCCATAGTGACTGTTAATCTTGTTTGTTTTTTTTTTGTTTTCTTTTATCACTTAGTTTTTTGTTTGTTTTTTTTTTTTGAGACGGAGTCTTGCTCTGTCGCCCAGGCTGGAGTGCAGTGGCACGAACTCGGCTCACTGCAACCCCCGCCTCCCAGGTTCACGCCATTCTCCTGCCTCAGCCTCCCGCGTAGCTGGGACTACAGGCGGCTGCCACCACGCCCGGCTAAATTTTATTTTTTCCTTAGTAGAGATGGGGTCTCACTGTGTTAGCCAGGATGGCCTCGATCTCCTAACCTCATGATCCACTGGCCTCGGCCTCCCAAAGTGCTGGGATTATAGGCGTGAGCCACAGCACCTGGCATTTTTGTTGTTGTTGTTGTTGTTGTTCTTGAGACAGGGTTTCGCTCTTGTTGCCCAGGCTGGAATGCAGTGGCAAAATCAAGGCTCACTGCACCCTCCACCTCCTGAGTTCAAGCGATTCTCATGCCTTAGCCTCCCAGGTAGCTGGGATTACAGGCACCCGCCACCTCATGCCCAGCTAATTTTTGTATTTATAGTAAAGACAGGGTTTCACCATGTTGGCCAGGCTGATCTCAAACTCCTGACCTCAGGTGATCACCTGCCTTGGCCTCCCAAAGTGCTGGGATTACAGGTGTGAGCCACCACACCCGGCTGTTTTTGTTTTAATAATGGGATTGCCCTTGTCTTAGCACGTCTAGTTCAAAAAATTTTTCCCTCTTAGGCTAAAAGCAAATGGCTTACACACCAGTACACGGAGGGCATCGCTGGGGCTCGCCATTGAAGAAATGTATTTCTTTAATCCTCGTTCACATTAATCTGTGAACACAACACTTAGGAAGTGTAGAAAAATGAGCCTCAGCAATCAGGGTTGCTACATATAATTGTGCCGTTTGTGGACTGCACAACCCAAACAACTATAAACAGTCTTCAATGCGGACTGTAATTCCATCTTCCATACCTTCAGAGATAAATTGACTGAAGAAGAGAGGAATGCAAAGAAATCTTATGAAATCCTGTGATGTTTTTTCTCATACATGAGCAAGGTTGATCATTTATTATGTATCTTTAACTTCCCCACCATTTCTTATGAAACAAAGTAAAGTTTTGGGGTTGAGAAAAAGTTCCGTGAAATAAAATTTGAATAAAAATTAAAAGTAAAAGCCACTGTGGGCCGGGCGCAGTGGCTCACGCCTGTAATCCCAGCACTTTGGGAGGCCGAGGTGCGCGGATGACGAGGTCAGGAGATCGAGACCTCCTGGCTAACACGGTGAAACCCCGTCTCTACTAAAAATGCAAAAAACTAGCCGGGCGTGGTGGCGGGTGCCTGTAGTCCCAGCTACTCGGGAAGCTGAGGCAGGAGAATGGCGTGAACCCGGGAGGCGGAGCTTGCAGTGAGCTGAGATCGCGCCACCGCACTCCAGCCTGGGCGACAGAGCGAGACTCTGTCTCAAAAAAAAAAAAAAAGTAAAAGCCATTGTAATTATTTTTCATTAAGAGAAAAATTCATTTGGTTACATTAGAAAAAAGAGGGAGGATTGAAATACAAGGTTCTTGGCAATCACTGCACGTATCATTACTCTGCTCATTCACTGCTCCTTTTCTAACACAGCCCTTTCCTCAGTCAGTTCAAAATGCAGAATGTCTGTGGCTGGCAAGTTGAAGTCAGCAGCAAAATTTCTCTGATATGCATTTTCATATACTTGCTGTCAGTAAAGATTCAACTAGTGAAATCCTTCAAGCCCTCAACCTTAAAGATGTGAAACACTCTTCACAACTGAAAACACCCTTTTCCTAACAAGATGTCAGACACTAAGAAGAATACAGTACTTGTATAAAACATAATCTGGCCGGGCGCGGTGGCTCACGCCTGTAATCCCAGCACTTTGGAAGGCCGAGGCGGGCGGATCACGAGGTCAGGAGATTGAGACCATCCTGGCTAACACGGTGAAACCCCGTCTCTACTAAAAATACAAAACATTAGCCGGGCATGGTGGTGGGTGCCTGTAGTCCCAGCTACTCGGGAGGCTGAGGCAGGAGAATGGCGTGAACCCGGGAGGCGGAGCTTGCCATGAGCCCAGATCGCGCCACCGCACTCCAGCCTGGGCGACAGAGAAAGACTCTGTCTCAAAAAAAATAAAAAAAACAAAAACATAATCCACCATGGATAAGCTCTATATTTGAATATATATTATTTTCTACTGGGAAATAATGAAATATGTCCTTGTCTTTTGTTCCTGAAATTAAGTATATTGTTCCTAAATAATCAACGCTGTTCATTTTGTAAAATATTGTCTTCTTACATCTCATTTTGGTGGAGCATGTGGATAAACACCTAAAATGATTACATTTATAAGATTTGCTGTTGAGATCCCAATGAGCTAAAAGGCATTGTAGGACAGAAGCAGTGGCTCACGCCTGTAATCCCAACACTTTGGGAGGTGGAGGCTGGCAGATCACCTGAGGTCAGGAGTTCGAGACCAGCCTGGCCAACATGGCAAAACCCCATCTTGCCATGTTCGTGTGCACCTGTAGTCCCAGCTACTTGGGAGGCTGAGGTGGGAGACTCACTTGAACCTGGAAGGTGGAGGCTGCAGTGGGCTGAGACTGCACCAGTGCACTCCAGCCTGGGTAACAGAGTGAGACTCTGTATCAAAAAAAAAAAGAAAGAAAGAAAAAGGAAGGAAAGAAGGAAGGAAGGAAGGAAGGAAGGAAGGAAGGAAGTAAAGGAGGGACATTGTAGCTGGTTTTTTTTTTTTTTTTGAGATGGAGTCTCACTCTGCCTACCAGGCTGGAGTGCAGTGGTATGATCTCGGCTCACTGCAACCTCTACCTCCTGGGTTCAAGTGATTCTCCTGCCTCAGCCTCCCGAGTAGCTGAGACTATAGGTGCCCACCACCATGCCCGGCATATTTTTGTATTTTTAATAGAGATGGAGTTTCACCATGTTGGCCAGGCTGGTCTCAAACTCCTGACCTCAGGTGATCCGCCCACCTCAGCCTCCCAAAGTGTTGGGATTACAGGCATGAGCCACCACACCAGGCCTTGTAGCCAGAAGTGGTGTGACCTTTTCATTTTATTTAAGTGTAATGTGGATAATTGTCTCCTGGTAATTAGAAAACATCAAACTCATGGGGATTTTTTAAAAATGTTCTCAAAAAATTGACATGGTTACTTGGCTTGCTGTGTATCTATGTTTTTTCTTTGTCCGCTCTCGCAACCCTTTCCCGGCTGCATGGACAGAGGTTACAGAGAAGTCAATGCAGAAGGATGGTGAGCTTGGGCATCCCTTCAATGGGCTCTAAAAACTAAGCAGTTTGCAAGGGAAATACAAAAAATGGTACGGTATCTGAAGGCAGCAGTCTGGAGGTCAATGTCAGCCTGGTTCTATGAGAGACTTCACAGTGAGTTAGCAAAGAAAGTTGACAGATTGGGAGAACTATTCCATCAAACTTAAGCATTAGTTAGAAAAGTAACTATGCCTATATGAATATAGCTCTAAAAACTTAGGTTATTTTATGTTTTGCTTTGCTTAAACTTACTTTCATAGTCTTTTTCATGGTCATATAGCTAGAAGCTACATTTCACGTAAGTCATAATTTGGGCCTTTAGTTGGACCAGAAAAACGAAATGTTTCTTTCCTCCTGGAAGCAGGAGAACCCTAAGTGTGGAGAAAGTACAAAGAAAAAAAATACTCAGTAGCAAACTTTGAAATCTAAACTTTTGTAAAGTAATAATATTATTGCAACAGTGTTAACGTTTTGTGTTATGGTCTAATGGTGGTGAAAAAAATAAGGAAAATATATGATAAACTTCTAGGTTTTTAGAAAAGCACTCATACATTCAATCTTCTTATACTTGACTGATAATCTCTCTGAATATGAAAAGATTTCTTATTTAAAAATGAAAGAGAAAAAAGCATTTTAGGAAAAGGAAACTGGTTAAATAACATTTTCTTTTATATAGCTTTTTACAAAAAAACCCGAAAATACCCCCCAAAAGATAAAATACAGAACTATAGGCACAAATATAAAACATTCAATAGTATTCAAGGTGATGTTTTGAAAGTCTTATCAAGGGACTACCTGCATCAGAATCACTTGGAGCATCAGGTCGGGCACAGTGGCTCACGCCTGCAATCCCAGCACTATGAGAGGCGGAGGTGGGCAGATCACTTGAGGTCAGGAGTTTGAGACCAGCCTGGCCAACATGGTGAAACCCTGTATCTACTAAAAGTACAAAAATTAGCTGGGCGTGGTGGTGCACGTTTGTAATCCCAGCTACTCAGGAGGCCGAGGCAAGAGAATGGCTTGAACCCGGGAGGCAGAAGTTGTAGGGAGCCAAGATCACACCACTGCACCCCAGCCGGGGTGACAGAGTGAGACTCTGTCTCAAAAACAAAAACAAAAACAAACAAAAAACAATAAAGAATCACTTGGAGGACTTGCTAAAATGCAGATGCTTGGGCTCTACTCCAAACTTCTAAAATTAAAATGTGGGGTAACTAGGGGTTCCAGAATCTGCATTTTTGGCTAGTACCCTTATATGACTCTCATAAGAACACTAAATTATGAAACAACTGCACCAGACAACGTCTCTTGTGGATAGACATGATGTGTCCATTTTTGTATCCTCAGTACCTACCCTGGTTTCTGGCCTAGAGTAGATGGTCAATAAATGTTTACATGAACAACTTGCATAGGGGAGATGGTCTTTCTCCTCTTAATCACAGTTTAAATCCAAGTATTTACTAAGGAAAGTATTCATCTACATTCTGTAGTTACCAGAGGTAAGCAAGAACAGAGAAAAAAATGATAAAGGCAAAGAAATGTGGGCTGGCCAGCTGGAAATACATTATAAATGTATTTGACGTGCATATTTAATGTGTGATATAAATGTGTAAGCGCATTTAATATTCTATAAATGTGTCAGCTCGATTAATTAGAGCATGAAGCTTTTCTGCTTAGAGGCATCATTTAAGCAATAGCAATGGTTCAACATGGCCATTATATCTCAATTGGAAAAATAATGTAAAATATTTGCGTCTTATGGATGAGTAGAACAATTTTCAATAGAAATATTAGCCCATTCAAAACTGCAACGAAAAAAATCCAGGAATGAATGTGACAAAGTAGAGGATTGGAGTGGATTTGGACAGATATATAAAAGAGCCATTAAAACTATTCAATTAGCAGGTTGTAAGAGCAGCTGGGACTAGATAGAGTTGGTGGTTGGGTTGGCAGTGATGAGAGTGGGAAGTTAGACAAGCATCCAAAGACGTGTTAGAAAAGAGGCCTGATTGACTAAAGGATGGAGATGAGGAATAATTATAAACGGCCTTTAAACTCTGCATGGTGAGGAAAATCTGACTCTGATAAATTTATCCTCCAATCTAGAAAAGCAAATGTTTGCTTGTTTTAGTTCTTTACTGATGATTATTTAAGACCTTTCCTATCTATTTACCTGTTGATCAATTTTAAAGTAAGTTTTATTTCCCATATAAGTACTTTATTTAATAGATTCAAATGAACAAAGCATGACTTTGACATCACCAGAATCACATTTTTGGTAATATATAACATGAATTATTAAAAGTAAAATTCAAGTCCTGTCCATCCAATAAGTTTCTAATGAAAGAACCATGTACCCAAAATTTGTTTTTCAAAAAAGTGAAAGGATTGTTTTCCAAAGAGCCATCTGTAACTAAGTTGTTTGCGGCTTGGAAGTAATTTATTTTAAAAGTAGTATTATATTAGGAATGTGTATGTGTATCTGCCAGATCAGTTTTCTAGGCTAGCCCATAAAATCATGCCAAGGTCATTCTGAACTCAAAACTCCCCAAAAGTATCAGGTGCAGTGGCTCACACCTATAATCCCAGCACTTTGCAAGGCTAAGGTGAAAGGATTGCTTGAGCCCAGGAATTACAGACCAGCCTGGGAAACATATGGAGACCCTATCTCTACAAATAATTTAAAAATTAGCTGGGTATGGTGGCATGCACCTGTAATCCCAGCACTTTTAGAGAAGCTGAGGCAAGAGGATCACCTAAGCCTGGGAGATGGAGGCTGCGGTGAGCCATGATCACATCACTGCACTCTGTCCTGGGTGACAGAGTGAGAACTGGTTAAAAAAAAAAATCAGAAACAAGCCACAAAGCGCGGAGTCTGTCTGAGCCTCTGAGCCTTGAGTCCTAAAGCCCAGAATCAGACTGAAGTTCGAGGGATCCCTCAGCCAGTGGATCTTCCTGTAAGTGTGTGTTTGGGATGGGGCACAGTCAAAGTAGTAAATCCAGTGGTCCCTTTTGCTGGGGAAAAACTTTTCAATTATGGAGGAGGGTCATATTACAAATTCAAATAGAATCTGAAAATTTCAGAGCCTAATTTACTGAAAAGTTTCTGCAAGGTAGAAATCAAGGAATATGATGTTTGATGTTTTCATGTCTTTGTCATACGGAATACTGGTGAGCAAATAAACTCAGATTTTGTTGATATTTTCAACAGAGCAAGTGTAAGGTAAAAAAACAAGCTATCCCACAATAGATCATTAGTAACTGCTGAGCAGAGCGCACACCTTTGACATGGCTTACAATAATGGCCAATGACTCAAGAGTTCCCTTTTCTGGAGAACAGGGAACCACTAGCATAAATGTGAGAGACTGGAAGGTGAGGCCAAGCAAGAGTTTTTTCCCCTGATTAAATCATAACCCATACTATTAGAAAATAAAGCCCTGTTTACATATAAACATAAGCAAATTGTGTCTTTGGAAAACACGGTAGAAATAGAAATCGTGGGGTTTCCACTTTCCCCTCCCATCAAGATACTATTTGTCAGCACTCCACAGTTATATTACATTATTTAAAGTGTGCCTTGCTTGTTTTTGCTACCCCCCCATCCTGTGTTGTTAAATTTCAGTTGCGTGATATCATTACTTAAAGGAGTTTAAAATTTTGGTCTGTGCAACAACAATAGTTTGGAATTATTTTTATCATATAACTATCTGGAAGCCATGGTTCCTTTCTTTGAACTGTTAGAATGACTTGCACAGCCCACATTTTACAGTCTTGCCGAAATGTATTGGGATCCATTAAGGTAGGCCTAAGCTTAGGAATTTAAAATTCAGGCAAGCTAAATAAAATTGGATCAAAATCAAAATTGTTTGGAATCTGGGGATGGTGGTGCATGCCTGTAATCCCATTTGCTCATGAGGAGGAGGCGGGAGGATCAAGCCCAGGAGTTCAAGGCTACAGTGTGCCACGATAGTACTTGTGAATAGCACTGCACTGGGCAATATAGTGAGACCCCATCTGTATTTTTACAAATTATTTAGGAGATTCATATCAGGTCCTTTTAAGTCTTAATTAACATCAGAAATATATTAGGATCAATCAGATTTTAGTTTGTATTATTTTTATTAATCTAAATCATTTTAAAATTGCTCCTGACAAGTCAAATTAGGCACTTGGCTCAAATCCCTTCTTCTTTTTTTTTTTCTGGGACAGAGTCTCTCTCTGTAGCCCAGGCTGGAGTGCAGTGGTGCAATCTTGGCTCACTGCAACCTCCGTCTCCCGGGTTCAAACCATTCTCCTGCCTCAGCCTCCCGAGTAGCTGGGACTTCAGGTGCATGCCAACATGCCCGGCTAATTTTTTTGTATTTTTAGTAGAGAGGGGGTTTCACCATGTTAGCCAGGATGGTCTCGATCTCCTGACCTCGTGATCCACCCACCTCGGCCTCCCAAAGTGCTGGGATTACAGGTGTGAGCCACTGCACCCGGAATCAAATCCCATTTTTTATATTATCTGTCTTCCTTACCCTAAGTTCATCACAAAAGTTTTTACACTCACAGACTATGTTTGAGATTAATTTTAAATTCATTTTATCAATGCTTGTTAATTAATTACTATTGAAATGCTATCTCATTATTTACAGATTTACACTTAATATTTTGTCATCAATCATTATGAAGCATCTTTGAAATTACTGGCTAGAGAGCTGCCATTTAGTAAGAGCCACACTATCAACTTGAACACTGCCCGACCTCACTTCAGAGCATTTTTGAGGACAGCTGGGCCATGTATCCAGCCACTCAGCTAGGAAATCCCATTCATGACACATTTGATAGGTGATCATCCAGCCTCAATTGGCAAGAAGCTCACTACTATTTAGGTTTTCATTTACTGGCTCTATAGACTGCTCTAACCATTGAGAATTTTCCTCATATTGTGCTGAAAGCTGCTTCTAAGGAATGGTTCCACCTGGTTCCCATCTAATGCTCTGGTACAACTCTGAAGAAATCTCAGTGATTCTTTCACTTAAAGTTTTCTGTTCTTTAAAGGGAGCTGTTCCATCACCCTGAAGTCATATCTCTTCACGCACGGTCTCTGTAGGTCTTTACTACAGCTCGTGGTGACCAACTGGAGAGGGCAGTGAGAACCTCAGCTCTGTGGGTCTAGACACCACTATGACTATGAACTTAGCCTAAGACCACTTTATCAGCTATTATCTATCTATCTATCTATCTATCTATCTATCTATCTATCTATCATCAATCATATCTATTATCTATCTATCTAGGCAATTTGCCTTGCACAGGGAAGAGGGGCTCATGTAGAAACTGGAGTTGGGGACTGTTACTGGATTTTGTTAATGTTTATTGAGTTCTTACTATGCCTAAAACACACAGTTGACAGATGAAATACAGGATGCCCAGTTAAATTTGAATTTCAGACAAACAATAAATAATTTTTGGCTATAAGAATTTCCTGGCTCAGGCCGGGCGCGGTGGCTCACACCTCTAATCCCAGCACTTTGGGAGGCCGAGGAGGACGGATCACCCGAGGTCAGGAGTTCGAGACCAGCCTCAACATGGAGAAACTCCATCTCTACTAAATATACAAAATTAGCCAGGTGTGGTGGTGCATGCCTGTAATCCCAGCTACTTGGGAGGCTGAGGCAGAAGAATTGCTTGAACCTGGGAGGCAGAGGTTGCAGTGAGCTGAGATCGCGCCATTGCACTCCGGCCTGGGCAACAAGAGCAAAATTCCGAATCAAAAAAAAAAAAAAAAAAAAAAGAATTTCCCAGCCAGGCACAGCAGTGGCTCATGCCTGTAATCCCAGCACTTTGGGAGGCTGAGGCGGGCAGATCACGAGGTCAGGAGTTCAAGACCAGCCTGCCCAATACAGCGAAACCCTGTCTCTACTAAAAATACAAAAATTAGCTGTGCATGGTGGCATGTGCCGGTAGTCCCAGCTACTTGGGAGGCTGAGGCAGGATAATGGCTTGAACCAGGGAGGCAGAAGTTGCAGTGAGCTGAGATTGCACCACTGCACTCCAGCCTGAGTGACAGAGCAAGACTCCATCTTAAACAAAACAAAACAAAACAAAAAAACAGAACTTTATATTTATCTGTTAAATTGTTAGATCTGGACTACTTAACAATATTTTAAGTTATTTCAAATCTTAATTCTGGCACATAAAAATATCATTCTCATAGTTTTATTGGACAAAATATTGATCTAATTTCCAAAGTCCTTCTTGAAAATTTCCATTTCTGTAGAAGAATGGTTTTTTAGCATCTCTTAGGGTCAGATATGTTTTTGAAAATTTGATGTAAACGATGGATTCTCTCTCAGTGGTGGGGGAACATACACTATATTAATATATTGTTAAGTATTGTTAATTCTTCCAATTAATTTCTTTCAAATTTTAAAAATAAAGCTAGTTGTTTTTTCTACTGCAAATATAATTTTAGGAGAAATAAGTATCCCCATGCCCTCTTGGTGAGAGCATAATTTTTAAAAAAGGTTTAATTGTGTTTTAAAAAAAACCCACAATATAAAATTTACCGTCTTTTTTTTTTTTTTTGAGAGGGAGTCTCGCTCTGTCGCCCAGGCTGGAGTGCAGTGGCGCAATCTCAGCTCACTGCAAGCTCTGCCTCCCGGGTTCACGCCATTCTTCTGCCTCAGCGTCTCCGAGTAGCTGGGACTACAGGCGCCCGCCAACACGCCCGGCTAATTTTTTTGTATTTTTAGTAGAGACGGGGTTTCACCGTGGTCTCAATCTCCTGACCTCGTGATCTTCCCGCCTCGGCCTCCCGAAGTGCTGGGATTACAAGCGTGAGCCACTGCGCCCAGCCTAAAATTTACCATCTTAGCCATTTTTATGGTATACAGAATGTATACTTCAGTAGTGTTAAGTATATTCATATTTTGTGTAAATAGTCTTCAGAATTCATCTCGTAAAACTAAAACTTTATACTCATTAAACAACAACTCTCCATACCCTTTATCCCCAGCCCCTAGCAACCACCATCTACTTTTTGTCTGTATGAATTTGACTACTCTAGGCACTCTATATAAGTGGAATAACATTGTATTTGTCTTTTTGTAACTGGCTTATGTAATGTGTCATGTCCTTCAGATTCATCCACATTGTAGAATATGTCAAAATTTCCTTCCTTTTTAAGGCTGGATAATATTCCATTACATGTATAAACCACATTTTGTTTATCCATTCATTCATTGATGGGCACTTGGGTGGCTAACACATTTCGGCTACTGTAAATAATGCTGCTAGGAGCATGAGCATTGAGAATGTTAATTTATACAAAATACATCGGAGGAAATTTGACAGTGTTAATACAGTTACTACAGGTTGGTGATCAATGAGACATATAAGAATTATAAAAGAAAAGATGGGCCGTGTGCAGTGGCTCATGACTGTAATCTCAGCACTTTGGGAGGCTGTAGCTGGTGGATCACCTGAGGTCAGAATTTCAAGACCAGCCTGGCCAACATGGCGAAACCCTGTCTCTACTAAAAAAATGCAAAAATTTGCTGGGCGTGGTGGTGCACGCCTGTAGTCCTACCTACTTGGGAGGCTGAGGCAGGAGAATCGCTTGAACCCGGGAGGCAGAGGTTGCAGTGAGCTGAGATCACGCCACTGTACTCCAGCCTGGGTAACAGAGCAAGACTCCATCTCAGAAAAAAAAAAGAAAAGATGATAAACTTATGGATATGTGAAAGGTTAAACATTTAAGTAAGCATTTTGTATAGAAAACAAATTTAAAACTTGTGATTAGATCAGAATTTAAAGGGATTTACAGTTCAATTAGAATATTTCTCCATTACACATGAAGAAATTGACATGAACTCAAGATTTTCAAGAGAAATGCCTTTTCCAGCTCTGCCATTAAATTGGCACCTAGCAGTGCTATCGCCCTGGCTACACTGATACTAAAATGGAACCATCTAAGTTGGAACCCCAGTGTGTGCCCAGATTTGGTCTTAAATTCTAGTAACCATTAAAAGTAGCTAATGCCATGTCCTATGATAGGGAGAAAAATAAAGATAGACTTAGAATATCTTAATGTTTTCAGGAAGCAAAGATGTTTTTAAAATATCAGAGTAATGTTGAAAGGACAAAAGAGCCAGCTTAAAGGCAGGCCTGGTCAACTTGTGTCATTTTGTGTCATTTGAGCATCCAAAAAAACAAAACAAAACAAAAGATAG
This sequence comes from Symphalangus syndactylus, assembly GCF_028878055.3. Lineage (NCBI taxonomy): Eukaryota > Metazoa > Chordata > Mammalia > Primates > Hylobatidae > Symphalangus > Symphalangus syndactylus. The sequence goes on from NC_072430.2 coordinate 75,147,707, forward strand.
TTATGGCTAATTGAAATTATTTACATATCTGAAAATCTTGAGTCTGTAAGCCACTCCAAAAAGGAAAAATCTACGTATTTTATATAAAAAGGAAATTGTGGGCTGGGCATGGTGATTCACGCCTGTAATCCCAACACTTTGGGAGGCTGAGGTGGGTAGATCAGTTGAGGTCAGGAGTTTGAGACCAGCCTGGCCAACATGGTGAAACCTCATTTCTACTAAAATACAAAAATTAGCTGGGCGTGGTGGCTGGTGCCTGTAATCCCAGCTACTTGGGAGGCTGAGGCAGGAGAATCACTTGAACCCGGGATTCGGAGGTTGCAGTCAGAGCGTGCCACTGCACCCCAGCCTGGGTGATAGAGTGAGACTCCATCTCAAAAAAAAAAAAAAGATTTTAAGTAAATAAAAAACAAAAGGAAATTATGATGTCAAATAAGGGTGAATGCAATGGAATATGCTATATTCTTTAAATGTATTTTTAATAGGTAGGTGTGGTGGCTCATGCCTGTAATACCAGCACTTTGGGAGGCTGAGGTGAGAGGATTGCTTGAGCCCAGGAGTTAGAGGTTACGGTGGGCCATGATCATATAACTGCACACCAGCCTGGGAGACAGAGCAAGACCCTGTCTCTAAAAATAGGAGAATGTTGACATTCATAGGTGTTCCATCTATCATCTATTAAATATATGACAGTTAAATTATAGAAATTATAAGATACACACTTATTGATTCTAAGACAGCTTTTTTTTTTTTATTTTTTTATTTTTCCCAACAGGGTCTTGCTCTGTTATCAGGACTGGAGTGCGGTGGCACAATCTGAGCTTACTGAAGCCTTGACCACCCAGGCTCAAGCGATCCTCTCACTTCAACCTTCTGAATAGCCGGGACTACAGGCACATGCCACTACACCCGGCTAATTTTTGTATTTTTTCGTACAAATGAGGTTTTGCCATGTTGCCCAGGCTGGTCTCTACCTCCTGGGCTCAAGCGATCCTCCCACCTTGGCCTCCCAAAATGTTGGGATTACAGGCGTGAGCCATGGCACCAGGCCAAGACAGCTGTTTTTCATATTTTAACACCTCTGAAATTCAGGTGGTTCTACAGTAGATGGCCTTTTAATTGCTGTTGGGTGGAGAGCAGCATGTTCACATTTGGTAACAGCTGTCCATTCTCTTCACTTAAGCTGAGTAATCTGCTTTGTTGTTTGTTATTTTACAGATGAGTTAAACCACTGTTTAAAATGTCTAAAAATAAAGGTTTCCTCTATAACTTTGGGATTGAAATGAAATATTATGTACACAGAAAGGCAATAAAACAGAGCAGCGGAATGTACATTTGCTATTAGTGAGGCAAATCTTCATCTTTAGAGGAATGTCAACATATCTCCCATATTTTTTTCCAATGCAACAACTAAGTGCTTTATGGGACTTAGAAAGAAAGCTACCTGCAGTAAATGAAACTATGTTATATTTTGTTACAGAGATACATGCAAAAAGATTCTTATTACATGTGAAGAAATACAACTGAAGATGGGAAAAACGTCCAAGTCCCTCATAGAAAGAAATTTCAGAGCAATGAGAGGCTATTTTAACTGATTCCTCAACTATGTAAGATTATCAGTAAGACATTGTGGCATAGTTTAATTAGTTTTTGTTCTTTCCTAGAGGCACATACAATAATGAAGCAGCTGACAATCAATAGCATCTTACATTTAATAAAATACGGCATGCATTTGTCTCTATTTGATTAAGAAAGAAAAGAGAAAGTTGTGAAATGGTAAGATAGCCAAATTATAATGAAAAACGGTAAGAACCCTACCAACTTTAGGATGGATGAGAGAGGAGAGGTAGAAAGGTGATGTATTAGCCAAATGTTCTAAAGAGGGAGGCTGGGCAATACAATCTCTACTCCTTGTCTGCATGGAGTTGAAACCTTTAAGGGGCCTATCACTTCTAGGGCCTAGAAAGGCATATACGGGTTCCAATAGTGCTAGATCAGGTCAATATTTAATGGGGACATGATACTGGTTTATGTAATGCTGACCAAGCAAATAAAAAGAATGCATTATTTTAGGAAAAGAGACCAGCTTGCTAGAAACTAAAATCTATGTAAAAGTGTGGACTGGACATGAAAAGTCCCCTTGACATGAGGAAAACCTAACTATAAAAAGGGAACTATCTCACCAAAGAAGATCTACAGATGGCAAATAAGCATATGAAAAGACGTTCAACATCATATGTCATTCGGGAACTGCAAACTACAACAACAATGAGATACCACTACGCACCTATTAGAATGGGCAAAATTCAAAACACTGACAACACCAAGTGCTGACAAGGATGAGGAGCAACAGGAATGTTCATTCATTGCTGGTGGGAAGGCAAAACAGTACAACTACTTTGAAACAGTTTGGCAGTTTCTTATAAAATTAAACATACTCTTACCATACAGTCTAGCAATCATGCTCTTTGGTATTTATCTAAATGAATTGAAATCTATGTCTACAAAAAACCTGCACATGGATGTTTATAGAAACTTTATTCATAATTGCCCAAATTTGGAAGCAACCAAGATGTCCTTCAGTAGATGAATGGATAAATAGTGGGACATCCTACAAGGGAATATTCTTCAGAACTAAAAATAAAATGAGTTATCAAGCCATGAAAAGACATGGAGGAAACTAAAATACATATCACTAAGCCAAAGAAGGCAAATTGAAAAGGTTACACACCGTATGATTCCAACTATATGACATTCTGGAAAAGTCAAAACGAGGGAGACATTTAAAAGATCAGTAAGTGCATTAGTGGGAAGGAGGGATGATTAATCAGATCATGGAGAATTTTTAGGGCAGTAAAACCACTCTGTATGATTCTATAACAGTGGATATATGTCACCATAAATTTGTTCAAACCCATAGAATGTACAACACCAAGCGTGAACCCGAATACAAACTATGGACTTTGGGTGATCATGATACATCCATGTTGGCTCATCCATTGTAACAAATGTACCACTGTGGTGTGGGATGTTGACAGTAGGGGAGGTTGGGCATGTTTGGGGATGGGGGGATTAGGAACTCTTTGTACTTTCTGTTTGATTTTGCTGTGATCCTAAAACGGCTCTAACAATAAAATCTATTTTTAAAAGGGAGGGGGGTCTAGACTAGTCCATGATACAGGATTGAATCACTTTTTTTTGTCACCCAGCCTGGAGTGCAGTGGCATGATCTCGGCTCACTGCAACCTCCACCTCCCAGATCCAAGAGATTCTCTTCTCGGACCTCAGCCTCCCAAGTAGCTGGGATTACAGGCGTCTGCCACCACAGCCAACTAATTTTTTGTATTTTTAGTAGAGATGGAGTTTCACCATGCTGGTCAGGCTGGTCTCGAACTCCTGACTTCAAGTGATCTGCCTGCCTCAGCCTCCCAAAGTGCTGGGATTACAGGCGTGAGCCACTGCGCCTGGCCAGGTTTGAATCTCTTTCAAAGATACAAGCCTATCTCAACTAAATTAACAACTCAGGCTCTTTAACCTAAATTAGTCTGATTTAGTCGTCTTTTTTCTTTTTCTTTTTTTACTTTTGGCTTTAGTAAAATTAATGTAATCCTGGGAAAGTATAGAAATTAGTATTATTGCAACCTTAGGAAGGTATAAGAATAGGCTTTTTATAAAATAAATTGAATTCATGGTGTTGCTATTTTTAAATTGTAAGTATAAGTTTTATTCTCACTGTTGTTTAAGGCATTTGAAGAGTTCTAAATAATCCTTCAAATTAAATTTGTAATTAAATTTTAAATCATTGAAGGGATTTTAATTAATTATGTTTAGAATCAATGTTTAAATGCTCAAGGAAACTGATTTTCTGAGTTTTGTTTATTAGCTATACAAACTTAGAGCATTAATTACATTATAAGAGTGGAGAGTTCTCCTCTCCATGCTTAAAAACCCCTGAGACTTCAAGAATCCTCAAAATAGTACAGATCAAAAGCCCTAAAAATGCATGTACTCCCAGAACAACATAATCAACTTTAAGAAATTTATTTTAAGGCTACAATTAAAATGAGCAAAGGTGTAGCTCTAAGGATATTAACCCTAGTGCTGCTAAGTGTAACAAAAGTACAAACAATTTAAACATTCAAAAATGAGGCATTTGATATTGACAACTATCCCAAAGTTTACAACTCATTCTCTCTTGGGGAAGCTGTGAAAAATTAGTTACTGTTCCCTGCAGGTGGGACTGCAAAATGATGCAAGCCCAGTGCAGAGTATTTTAGCAGTGTCTATCAAAATAATAAATGCACTTTGACTCAACAATCCCACTCCTAGGAATTTATCTTAGCAATACATCTGTACTTGTAGGAAATGACATGTATGAGTTTATTCTTTGCCCCTCTGTTTGTAACAGAAGAAAAATTAGAGACAACCTTGTATAGAAGACATTGGTTAAGTAAACCATGGTTCAGCTACACAACTGTATATTTTCTGGCTATAGGAGAGAATGGGGAAGCTCTTTACGTACCGATAATGGAGAAGATTCAGAAATATGTTGCTTTTTAGAAAAAGTAAGGTGCAGCACAGTGTAAATAGTGTGTTCCCTTTGTGTAAGAAAGCAGGGGAAATAAGGGCATGTATTTGCATTTGCTTTTATTTGCATAAGGAAACATTGGAAGAATACACGAGAAACTAATAAAAGGAGTTACTTATATGGAACAGGGGCAGGATGGAAGTATTTACCTTTCTATATTTTTTTGATTTTGAACCATATGAATGTTTTTCTTATTCAAAAAATTAAGTTTAAGTTAGGACTGCTAAATAAATTATTAGGTGTCTATGTGATAGAATGCTAGATAGTGATGAAAATTTATATTGTAAGTGTTTAAATATACACAGAAATGTTCAAATATATATTGGGTAAGAAAAGCAGGTTATAAGAAAGTAATATATATTCCTATAACCTAAGAAATTATATTTATTTCTTTAGTATAGTTTACAAAATCTGACTCAGTAATGTGTCCTTTTGTAAATCTATTTGTTGAAGTCCTACTTCCCATATCTCATAATGTGACTGTATTTGAAGATATGATCTTTAAGGAGGTAATTATAATGAGTTACAGTGAGGTCATTAGGTGAGCCCTAATCCAATATGACTGGAGTCCTTATAAGAAGAGGAAATTTGGACACAGATATGTACAAAGTGAAGACCATATGAAGACAGAGAGAAAATGGTCATCTACAAGCCAGGAAGAGAGATCTTGAAAGAAACTAACCTTGCCTACACCTTGGTCTTGGACTTCTAGCCTCCAGAATTGCGAGAAAATAAACTTTTGTCATTTCAGCTACCCAATCCATGGAACTTTGTTATCACAGCCCTAGCAAACTAATGACAGTACTGATACACGTTCTCAAAATTTCTAGGAGCTTGTAGAAACAGGCAGTGTATGGGAATGCCTGTTTTTTACCTCCTACTAGCTAACTAGGTAAATCAAAATACGGTGTCATGTCTTCATTTATGTTTATTTACATTTTCCTTATGTTAAAAAGTTGTATTACTGTTCTGAATTTGAACATCATTATAGTATCATGATCAGCGAAGTAACTGATTATTTTTAGATGAATGGAGCTGAACTGGAATGTGGCAACCAAGGTGTGTATTATAGCGGCGCCTCTGAAAGAGAAATAAGGTTATAATGCCACTCACACCTTCACGGTCTTTTTTATTATTATTATTATTATTTTATAGGAGACAAGAGTTTCCCTATGTTGCTTAGGCTAGAATGCGGCTATAGGAGAGAATGAACTCCTGGGCTCAAGCAATCCTCCTGAGTAGCTGGGACTACAGGCACATACCACCATACCCAGCCATGGTCAGTATCTTCCGTTTAAGTGTAATAGCCCTGGCTGGGGCTGCTCCCCACCAAGACCACATCTAGGCAAGTATTTGCGATAGAAAAGAATTTCAGTTTCAGACATAATCAGAAAAATCTCTGACTAGTATATCCAATTAATACATCCAGTGGGCTAAGCACCACAGTAAACAAAAACAATGCCCTGTGCAAAAATAAAACAAGCAAACAAAACAAACAAACACCCAGTCTTAATGTTCACGGACACTTCAGACTCTGACTTTTTTGCATTGTATCGCAACATCCTTATATCTGAACCATCTAGAGACTAAACTAAACTAGGACAATTTACAAGGGAGAATTTGCTGGCTAATTAAATTAGGGCAAGGTTAATTCATTGAGAGAATGCCGTGAAATGTTGAGAAGAAATCTAGGAACTGCTAACAGGATCTAGGCTTCTCTGACTGTTACCAGGAGGGAGAAAGGAAGCTGCATTTGAAGCTGAATATATCCAGGAGGCTGAGAGTAACTTCAGCCAGCAGGTATATACAGCTGGCTGTGCCAGGGACAGCAGTCATAAGCAGCCAGCCCAGAAGGCACTTCTTCAGATATGTCTACATTATCTCTTATGATCTTTGTGGTGACATCCTTTGGGCACATGAAAACCTTACTTCTGGTTGATTTCTCTGCTTCCTGCCCCATGTTACATTCTTAGAAACTAAAAAGTGCTCTGAAGACAGATGCTCAACAATTCAGAGACCTTGAATCCTGCAAGATTGTTAGTGCCTGTAACACAGTTTACATTGATGTAGAGCCTTTCATGCGACAAAAATTTAAACAAGCATTGTTTTATTACTTACTTTTACTGGCTCCCTTTCTATAACCGGTTTGGGTTGTAGGAAGCCTTTTGGTTTTCACCACGAATTATATCAAACCGTTTGTCATGGTAAGTTCACTTCCTCTTTCTTTTCTTGTGTAGTTGAACTCACCTAAGATGCATAGGTTACCCTATACTTATTTAATACACCAGAAATATAATATACAAAGATACTTCATTGAGGTGCACACAAAAGTTTAATTGTTCAATGCTATTGTGCACTGACTACACTTAGTCATAAATGTATCTAGTGATATCTGAGTTAAATGGATGCTTTTTTTTTTTTTTTTTTTTTGAGATAGAGTCTTGCTCTGTCGCCCAGGCTGGAGTGCAATGGCACGATGTCGGTTCACTGCAACCTCCGCCTCCTGGGTTCAAGTGATTCTCCTGCCTCAGCCCCCTGAATAGCTGGGATTACAGGTGTGCCCCACCACGCCAGGCTAATTTTTGTATTTTTAGTAGAGATGGAGTTTCACCGTGTTGGTCAATCTGGTCTCGAACTCCTGACCTTGTGATCTGCCCGCCTCGGCCTCCCAAAGTGCTGGGATTACAGGCGTGAGCCACCGTGCCCGGCCTCTTTTATTCTTTCGAGACAGGGTCTCACTCTGTCGCCCAGGCTGGAGTGCAGTGGCACAATCTCAGCTCACTGCAACCTCTGCCTCCCAGGTTCAAGCGATTCTCCTGCCTCAGCCACCCCGGTAGCTGGAATTACAGGCATGCGCCACTACGCCCAGCTAATTTTTTGTATTTTTGGTAGAGACAGGGTTTCATCATTTTGGCTAGGCTGGTCTCGAAATCCTGACCTCAGGTGATCCACCTACCTCCCAAAGTGCTGGGATTACAGGTGTGAGCCACCATGCCTGGCCTCCTCTCATTTTAAAGCTTGTCTAACAAGCCTTTCTGGACCTACAGAAATCAATTAGCATCTGCATAAGCTCAGCCTGGCCACTCCAGCAGTTGTTTTTTCATAGAGAAACATTCTTGGCTCCCCTGTCCCCACCATCACCCCTCGCCGCCCCCTCCTTCACCTCCCCCTCACCCCCAAGCTTCACTCCCTGTTTTGCCACTTTAACCTGACACCCCCAATTTTCCCAACATCTCTTCAGTTGATGTTATCTTTATATCTGGTAATAGGTCCTTGATATTTGATTTCATTATACCTTTGCCTGGGTAAATAAACATGTTCCCCCTAAGGAAATAAGAGACATCCTTTTAGACTTCCTTTATCAATGTCAGTGTAGTCTAAGGGAAAAGGATTTGGAACCAGGAGATAGAAGACTTCAGTTCCAGCACCGGCTCCTTTTAAAACTGGTTGTGCGACTTTGGAAAAGCAATTTAAGTCCTTTCTACCTCTAGCATGTAATTTCTTAACTGTAAAAAAAATTATAAACCCACTCTGTCCTCATAATTTTTATCATCAAAGGACATTTATTAAATGCCTACTTGGTGATGAGAGCTTGCATTTGGGGTAAGGCAGGCAGTCAGAGCCCCTGTTAATCAGGGGTCTTTAGCAGGACATTTGAGCTTCCTATGATTGTACACAGCGTTTTAGTTTTAGTGCTCTGTGCACGTGAAGAAATAAGAGGAAAACAGCAAAAAGCATTTTGGGTTTTTTTTTTTTTTAAACAAGCAAAATGTATTTAACATAAAAAAACTTGTCTGTTGTCCTAATTTCATATCTGATCTACATCTTTGCTGTAAAAAAAAGTCATCTCTTTTATGAAATTATGGCCAGAGTAGACGTTACTTTGTAAAATTGTCCTTCTTACCAAAATGAAAAGTTATAAAGCCTTTTCTAAAAAAATTTTTTTTTAGAAAAAATATTTTTATCTCCAAAAGGTTTTGCTAATGAGTGAATTCCACGTCCGGCTCCACTAGACTACAGGGCTCTATATCAGGTCATGTCTTTCTTTTTCTTTTCTTTTTTTTTTTTGAGACAGGGTCTTTTGCCCAGGGTGGAGTACAGTGGCATGACGATCATGGCTCACTGCAGCCTCAACCTCCTGGGCTCAGGCGATCCACCCAACCTCAGCCTGCCAGGTAGCTGGGACTACAGGCATGCACCACCGTGCCCAGCTAATTTATGTATTTTTTGTAGAGACAGTGTTTCATCGTATTGCCCAGGTGGATCTTGAATTCCTGGGCTCAAGCAATCCTCTCACCTCGACCTCCCAAAGTGCTAGGATTACAGTTATGATCCACCACGCCAGGCCTATATCTTTTTTAAAAAAAAAAAATGTTATTTTAGGTTGGGCCCAGTGGCTCATTCCTAAATCTCAACACTTTGGGAGGCTGAGGCGGGAGGGCAATATAGTAACAATTACTTTCTACAAAAACATGTAAAAAACATTAGCTGGGCATGATGGCATGTACCTGTAGTCCCAGTTAGTTGAGAGGCTGAGGTGGGAGGATCACTTGAGCCCTGGAGTTTGAGGCTTATATTTTTTTAGAGACAAGGTCTAGTTCTGTCACCCACGCTAGAATGCTATGGCATGATCACGGCTCACTGTAGCCTCAAACTCCTGGGCTCAAATGATCCTCGCACCTCAGCCTCCCAAGTAGCTGGGACTACAGGCACATGCCACCATGCCCAGCAATTAAAAAAAATTTTTTTTTAGAGAAGGGGTCTTGTTATGTTGCCCAGGCTGGTCTCAAACCATAGCCATACCTTTCTTGAGGAGTTAGGAGCCCACCTCTAGCAGCCATCATCTTCTTTCAGAGTCTGGTGAATAGTTGTAGAAAATTTTTAATGAAAAAAAAAAAAAAAGAAAGAAAATTTTTAATGAAAAAAAAATTAGCCGGGCATGGTGGCACATGCCTGTAGTTGCAGCTACTCAGGAGGCTGAGGAAGGAAGACTGCTTGAGCCCAGGAGCTCAAGGCTGCAGTGAGCTTTATCAAGCCACTGCACTCCAGCCTGGGCAACACAGTGAGATCCTGTCTCAAGAAAAAAGACAAAAGAAAGTTCTGAGCTGGTGGTCTCTGGGCAAGGTGGGACCTAGTGTCTTCTCTGCCTCTTAGTATCCACGTGGCTTGGGTAAGTCGCATAACCCTTCTGCACCTCAGCTTCTTAATCTGTACAATGGGGTCTAGATAAGGTCACTGTCTATCTTTATCCTAATGGGACATCTGAGAATGACATGTGCACATGCATGGCTCTCTGTGCCCCAGTCCCCAGGCACTAGTTGTATACAACTTCACCCATTCATACTCCCTTGATAAAGCACACCTGAATGCCAGGTGTGTTAAATTGATACAATTTTAACAGTGGTTCTCAAACTGGAGTGGGCATCAGAGTTGCCTTGAGGGCTTGTTAATCATTGATTGCCAGGCCCCACCCTACAATTTCTGATTCAGTTAAGTCTGCAGTGAGGCTGAAAAATTTGCATTTCTATTAAGTTCCCAGGTGATGCGAAGTTGCTGGTCTTGGAAGAACCATACTCTGAGGACCAATGTATGATAAGCACTTAGAATCCCCTGGAATTTAGTAATTAATCAATCAGTCATAAGCTGCACTTTTATTATTTCTAACAGATTACTTTCTACACTTTGGTTCAACTCCTGAATTATTAACCCCTCAAGGTCTTCCAGCTAAAGAATTCTGTGATGTTTAAGTGAGTCAAGACAATGGGCCTTGATTCAGCAACTGAAGCCTGACTCCGCCTGCAATCATGTTCTCTTTCAACTCTTTCCTTTTTTTTTGAGACAGGGCCTTGCTCTGTCTCCCAGGCTGGTGTGCAGTCATATGATCATGGCCCATTGTAACCTCTAACTCCCGGCTTCAAGCAATCCTCCCACCTTAGTCTCCCGCGTAGCTGGGACTACAGGTTGGCAACACCACGCCTAGCTAATTTTTGTATTTTTTTTAGAGAGGGGCACTTGCTATGTTGCCCAGGCTAGTCTCAAACGCCTGGGCTCAAGTGATCTGCCCACCTCAGCCTCCCAAAATGCTGGGATTACAGGTGTGAGCCGCCGCGCCCACTCTCTCTGTCAACTCTTTCAGTATCCCCTCCACCTCACCTTCTACTCCACCTACATAAAGACGTTAACGTTCAGTTTCATAGGAAACGAGGATGGCTTATTGTGTTTAGTTTTCAACACAAATACAGAACAGAGTGCTCTTCTCCAAGTCTTGTCAGTTGTGATGAGAATTTTCTCTTTTTCCTCAGGGATCTGAGGGAATCAAGTCTGCATTCAGGCTCTGCTGTGGCTGGAGTTAGGTCACACTAGGCAGAGCAAATCTGCTTTAAGAATGTCCAAGACAGGCACGGTGATAGATAGAGCCTTACAGGTCTTACTCTGATAGAGCCTACAGGTCATTTTAAGTTGAAATCCAAAAGGAACCAAAGGAAATTTAAATTATATATATAGGCTTCCCTAATAGTGATATATTTTCCTTGAAAACATTTCAATCAATTGTTTTTCAGAGGTTGGTTGTCCAAAAGAAGAAATATTTCTCTGGGGGCTTTGGAAGTCTCTTGACTTTATAGTCTGTCAGAGGCCAAGAAAGGCAATTTAGTAGCATAGGCAGTGAGCAGCTGCCCACTCCTTGGAAGTCCGGCTCCTCTTAGAAGGAGGCCCCAGTGGGTACATGCACACAGTGCAACACTTTATTCCCTTTAACAATATGTGCACCACCACCCCTTTTTAGTGGGAATTGATTACAAGAATAATCAACTCATGGTTACTCATTTTTAATAAAATTAGCTAACACATATCAAGATTCTCTTTGTGCCAGGCATTGTTCTAAGGACTTTCCTGGCATTAATTCACTTAATCCTTATAACAATTCCGTAAGTTCTGTTATTATCTCCATTTTACAGACAGCAAACTGAGGCACTAGGAATTAGTTAACTTGCCCAAGGTCATACCAGTTAGTAAGAGGTAAAGATACTATTCAAACTAATTCTGGCTCCAGAGTTGCACACTCACCACTATGCTGCCTTAAAAAACAAAACAAGGGCCGGGCACGGTGGCTCACGCCTGTAATCCCAACGCTTTGGGAAGCCGAGGTGGGCAGATCACGAGGTCAGGAGATTGAGACCATCCTGGCTAACACAGTGAAACCCCGTCTCTACTAAAAATACAAAAAATTAGCTGGGTGTGGTGGCGGGCGCCTGTAGTCCCAGCTACTCGGGAGGCTGAGGCAGGAGAATGGCGTGAACCTGGGAGGTGGAGCTTGCAGTGAGCCAAGATCATGCCACTGCACTCCAGCCTGGGTGACAGAGCAAGACTCCATCTCAAAAAAAAAAAAAAACAACAAAAAACAGAAACAAAACAAAAATGAAACAAAAAAACAGAGAACAACAACTTACTAGATTAATGAAATCCAGAATTCCAAGGTCTTATTTGACTTGTCTATTTGACAAGTAGAAACTATTATGGGTTGAATTGTGTCCCTCCTAACCCCCTAAAACATATGTTGAAGTCCTAACCCCTAGTACCTCAAAATATGACCTTATTTAGAAGAAGGGTCATTACAGATGTAATTAGTTAAGATGAGCTCATACCGGAGTACTGTGGGCCCCCAATCCAATGTAACTGATGTTCTTAAAAGACAGCCATGTAAAGACAAAGATACACAGGGAAAACCTCATGTAACAACAAAGGCAGAGATTGGAGTTATGCAGTTGCAAGACAAGGCATGCCAAAGACGGCCGGCAAACCACCAGAAGCTGGAAGAGCCAAGGAAGAATTTTCCTATAAGATTCACAGGGAATGCGGCCCTGCCTTGATTTCAGACTTCTAACCCACAGAAGTATAAGGCGACACATTTCTGTTATTTTAAGCCACTCAGTGTGTAACAGTTTTTTATGGCAGGCTTAGGAAACTGATACCGAACTGATGCATTTATCCTCCCTACTTTTTCACTGTTACCTCCTACCTTCCAACAGCAGTGCTACAGAACAGGAGTCCCACTTGTTAGGGAAAGAAACAAAAACCTGAGTTGGTCATTCATTCAGAGCCTGGCATAATTGCTGCCACATTATAGATGCTTAATAAGTGTTTGTTGATTGAATGAATTCTTCCAACATTTATGAAGGGATTGCTTTTTGCCATGATTATATAAAAATGGGACAAACAAACTTACAAATCAAGAGTAGATAGTAGATACCATTCTCCCTCTCAAATCCACAGATAACTTGGTAGGTATTATTACTGAAGTTTCTTCCAGCATCCCTAACATAAGGAAAAATGACCATTTTAAGAACTGGTTTCTGGACCCTCCTGTTCCATTGATCTCTTTGTCAGTTTTGGAGTTGTATTTCACCTCTTTTCCATTTCCTTGCCCCCCTCTGGTGGAGGCACTAATGAATGGAGAAGGGTATGAAAAGCAGACAGCAGGAGGGAGGAACACAACTCCCAAAGCTGATCATGAGGGCTTGGATAATTGAGAGGACACCACTGTCAGATGGCAGAGAAAGCACTCTGAACATGCTTCAGACATTAACATCTAATGAAAGCTTATAAAGGTCCTTTGAAACAGGTTTGCCCAAAGTCAAAGAGTGAAATGATTATTCTGAACACAAATTCAATAAACATGTTGAGTGAAAAGAGAGAACAAAGAAGAGTACATGTAATATGGTCTTATTTTTATAAAGCAATAATAAAAATTCCTGCATAGATATGCATGAGTAAAATTGTTTGTGTATATTTATGAATATTTAAAGTTGTATGAACATGGACAAAGATGGGGAAGAATACTGTATTAGTTTCCTATGGCTGCTATAACAAATTGCTACAAACTTGGTGTATTAATATACCAAGTTTAATACACCGAGTTTGTAGCAATACAAACTCGGTGTATTAAAACAACAGAGTAAGGCCGGGCATGGTGGTTCATGCCTGTAATCCCAGCACTTTGGGAGGCGGAGGCGGGCAGATCACAAGGTCAGGAGATCAAGACCATCCTGGCCAACATGGTGAAACCCTGTCTATACTAAAAATACAAAAAAGTTAGCCAGGTGTGGTGGCACACACCTGTAGTTCCAGCTACTTGGGAGGCTGAGGCAGGAGAATTGCTTAAACCCAGAGGCAGAGGTTGCAGTGAGCCAAGATTGCATCACTGCACTCCAGCCTGGTGACAGAGGGAGACTCCATCTCATAACAAACAAACAAACAAACAAACAACAACAACAACAAAAAAACAGAGTAGTCAAATTCATAGAGACAGAAAGTAGAATGGTGGTTGCCCATGGGCTAGAGATGCAGGGGAATAGAATTGTCGTTTAATGGGTATAAAGTTTCAGTTTTGCCAGATGACAAGAGTTCTGGAAGAGACTGGTTGTACAACAATGAAAATGTACTTAACATTACTGTACTATACACTTAAAAAGGTGGCGTCTTAGTTCATTTATGCTGCTATAACACAATACCTGAGACTGGGTAATTTATAAACAATGGAAATGTATTTCTTGCAGTTGTGGGGTCTGGGAAGTCCAAGATCAAGGTGCCAGCAGGTTTGATGTCTGGCAAGGGCTGCTCTCTGCTTCCAAGATGGCACCTTGTTGCTGCATCCTTAGGGGGGGACTAACCCTCATGTTAGTGTCCTCATGTGGAGAGGCAAAAGTGCAAAAAGAGGGCAAATACTGTGTGAAGTTCTTTTGAAGGAGCCTTAATCCCATTCATGACAGAGGAGTCCTCATTAACTACTCACCTCCTAAAGGCCCTACCTCTTAATACCCTTGCATTAGACATTAAATTTCAAGCTAAATTTTGGAGGGAACACAAACATTCAAACCGTAGCACATAGTAAATTTTATATTTTGTGTATTTTGCCAAAAAACCCACAATTTTTTAAAGCTTTACCTTTAAGGTAGGTACTGTCTTCTAGCCCCATTTAGGAGAAAAATAAGGTGCAAGAATATGCCCAAGATCACAATGATAGATTCAAATCCAGGACAATTTGACTCTAAAGGCCTTGCTCCTAACCATATCAAAAGTAAAATAAACAGTCTCCAATTATTAAAATAAAACAAAACCCCATAAAATTGTTTTCTTTCAGTTCTGGAGACCAAAAGTTTGAAATCAGCTTCACTAGGCCAAAAACAAGATATTGGCAGGGCTGCACTCCCTCTGTAGTCTCCAGGAGAGTTCATTCCTTGCCTCTTTCAAATTATGGAGGCTGCTGGCATTCCTTGGCTTGTATTTGCATCACTCTAATCTCTGCCTCTGTGGTCACATTGCCTTCTCTTCTGTGTGAATCAAGTCTCTCTCTGTCTCTCTCTGTCTTAGTTCAGGCTGCTATAACAAAATACCATAGGCTGGGTGGCTTATAAGCAACAGAAATGTATTTCTCATAGTTGTGGAGGCTGGGAGTCCAGCATTAGGGTGACAGCATGGTCACATTCTGGTGAGGGCCCTCTTTTGGGTTGCAGACTGCCAATGTCTTGTATTTTCACATGGCATAAAGAGTCAAGAGAGCTTTCTGGGGTCCCTCCCCCTACCTTTTTTTTTTTTTTTTTTTTTTTGAGACAGGGTCTTGCTTTATCACCCAGGCTGGAGTGCAGTGGTGCCATCTTGGCTTCCTGCAACCTCCATCTCCTGGGTTCAAGCAATTCTCGTGCCTCAGCCTCCTGAGTAGCTGGAATTACAGGCACGTGCCACCACATCTGGCTAATTCTTGTATTTTTTAGTAGAAATAGGGTTTTGCCATGTTGGCCAGGCTAGTCTCAAACTCCTGACCTCAAGTGATCTGTCCACCTCGGCTTCCCAAAGTGCTGGGATTACAGGTGTGAGCCACCACTCCCAGCCTCTGGGGTCCTTTTTTAAGGGCACTAATTTAATTCATGAGTGTTCTAACCTCATGACCTAATTACTCCCCAAGGTCTCTAGCTCCCAACATTATCACTTTGGGGGTTAGGGTTTCAACACGGGAATTTTGGGAGGACACAAGCATTCTGTCCATTGTACTGTTTTTGAAAGACTCTGATTGCATTTAAGGCATACCTGGACAACTCAGAATAATATTTCCATTTCAATACCCTTAATTTAGTTAAATCTGCAAAGACCCTTTTTCCATATAAGATAACATTTCCATGTAAGATAACATTTACAGGTTCTGGGAATTAGGTCCTGCTATCTTTTGGGGACCATTCTTCAGCCTCCCAAATATGTGTACTACATCATCAATATGAAGAGAGCAGCATGGCAGCCAGCCTTCAAGATGAGCCCTGGTGATTTGCCTCTTGATATTCATGCCTTTTTGAAGTCAGCTCCCACAATGAATGAGAGCTGTCTGTGTGACCAACATAATATGGCAGAAGTGACAGTGTATGATTTCCAGACAAAGTCATAAAGGATGTTATGGCTTCTGCCTTGCTGTCTTTGGTAGCTTGCTCTGAGAGTAAGCCATCCTGTGGGGACACTCAAGCAGCCTCATAGAGAGACCCACATGGGGAGGACTATCGCCACCCACCAACAACCAGCACCAACTTGCCAATTATGTGAGTGTGACACCTTGGAAGTAGATCCTTGATCGTCAAGCAAGCCTTTAGAGGACTGCAGACTTAGAACTGCTCAACTAGCCAGCCAAGCTTCCCCTCACCCATACAACTATGAAGATAGCGTTTGTTTTTGTTTTGAGTCATTAAGTTGGGAAGGTGATTTGTAATACAGGTAGTGATGTGGGAGAAGGAGAAACCAAGCCTCCTTCATTGCCCCTCTCACCCCCTAAAAACCCTATCCTAAACAAATAAACAAAACCTCCTCATCCTACCCACATATTTAAGTAAAATTATATATTTCTAAAATTTCCACAGAGAGGCCAGGCTCACGTCTGTAATCCCAGCACTTTGGGAAGCCGAGGTGGGAGGATGGCTTGAGCCCAGGAGTTTGAGACCAGGTTGGGCAAGATGGTGAGTCCCTGTCTCTACAAAAAATTTAAGAAACAAATTTCCACAGAGAAAAATTGGGGCTTATATGTTAATAATCTCTGGGAATAAGTAATGGACTTGAGTGGCACACAGCATTCCACATTTCTGGGAGCAGAGAGCACATTTCTGGTTTTGTCATAGTTACCCTTTATTTTCTTTTACCAGGAAGTGTAATGAATGTCTGTTATCATTACTTAGACACTGTCCATTTGCTTTTCTTCTGGTAACAGTGGCCCACTTTTCATGTGGGGAACTATCCTGAAAGGACAGCGTAAGGAACAAAAAAATGAAAAAGAACGAGATTTGGGGTCAGAGCTGGATGCTCGGCGTATGACTTCAATAATCCTTATGAATCAAACATTTACAGGAGTGCCTATTGTGGTACCGCCCTGTGCCTCACCGAAACTTCATGAACACCTTGGAGGAAAGAAGATGATGCATTGCTTTATAAGCTGTGTTTTAAAAATCCAAAGCTTTCCATTGCCTAAAAATTAAACATAGATTAATTTAAAGCATTCTACAATATGGTCCAATCTATTTTTCTAGTCTTCCCTTCCTCTTCGTGGCTGACACGTATTACTCAGCTCGGGCTGCCTTAACGAGATACCTCAGACTGAGTGACTTAAACAACAGCCATTTATTTTCTCACAGTTCTAGGGGCTGGAAACCAAGATCAAAGTGCCAGTCGGGTTGGTTTTCGTTAGGACCTTTCCTCCTGATTTGGAAACAGCCACCTTCTCACTGTGTCCTCACATGACCTTTCCTCTGTACACATGCAAAAAACACATTTCTGGGGTCTCTGTCTCTTTTTATAAGAGCACTAGTCCTGTCCGGTTAGGGGCCTACCCTTATTGGGCTTTATTTAACCATTATTACCTCCTTAAAGTCACCATATCCAAATACAGTCACATGGGGGGTTAGGGCGTCAGCATATGAATTTTTTGGAGGACACATTTACTGCTCACCAAATACCCATGCGTTCCTCAACATTTCCCAAGCCTCTTATAGTCAGTCAGGATTATGTGACTGGTTCTGGCCAATTAGCTGTTGACAAAAAATACATATGTCCCTTTGAGGGAAGCTTTTAAATGCTGATGCATGATCCTTCAGTTCTCCCTTCTTTTCTCATGGCAACCTACAAGCCAGCTATAAAATGCTGTAGACTCCCTTATCCTGAGTCTGTGAATGGCTATGTGGGAACACAACCCCAGTCCACTTGCATTGGACATGCATCACAAATTAGAAAGAAACCTTTGTGGTGTTAAGTCTTTGGGATTTCAGGGTAAATTTGTAATTAAGCAAAACCTACTATTTCCTAATTCTTATTATTTATTTATTTATTTATTTATTTATTTATTTATTTATTTTTGAGACAGGATCTTGCTCTGTTGCCTAGGCTGGAGTGTAGTGGCACGATCACAGCTCCCTGCAGCCTTGACATCCCCAGGCTCAAGCCATCCTCCCATCTCAGCCTGCCCAGTAGCTGGAACCAAAGGCGCACATCACCATGCCTGCCTAATTTTTTTTTGTATTTTGTAGAGACAGGGTTTTGCCATGTTGCTCAGGCTAGTCTTGAACTCCTGGGCTCAAGTGATCCACCCGCCTCTGCCTCCCAAAGTGGTCTTTTTAAATTTTTATGTCTACATAATAGTTTACATATGTATGGGGGACATATGAAATTTTGATACAACCATATAATGTGTAATGATCAAATGAAGATAATTGGATATCCATCACCTCAAGCATTTATCATTTCTTTGTGTTAGAAACATTCCAATTCCACTCTTCTAGTTATTTTGAGATATACAATATAAATTATTAACTATAGTCTATTTATTTATTTATTTGAGATGGAGTCTCGCTGTGTCGCCCAGGCTGGAGTACAGTGGTGCAATCTCGGCTCACTGCAACCTCTGCTTCCCAGGTTCAAGTGATTCTCTTGCCTCAGCCTCCTGAGTAACTGGGATTACAGGCATGCACCACCACGCCCAACTAATTTTTGTATTTTTAGTAGAGACGGGGTTTCACCATATTAGCCAGGCTCATTTCGAACTCCTGACCTCAAATGATCTGCCCGCCTCGGCCTCCCAAAGTGCTGAAATTACAGGCATGAGCCACTGTGTCTGGCCTAAGATATCTCTTTGATATTCTGATTTCCTTTCTTTTGGCTATATACCCAGGAGTGGGATTGCTGGATCATATGGTAGTTCTATTTTTAGTTTTTAGAGGAACCTCCATACTGTTTGCCATAGTGATTGTACTAATTTACATTCCCACCAACAGTGTACAAGGATTCCTCTTTCTCTTCATCCTCACCAGCATCCATTATTTTTTGTCTTTTTGCTAAAAGCCATTTTAACTGGGGTGAGATGATATCTTATTGTAATTTTGATTTGCATTTATCTGATGATTAGTGATGTTGAGCATTTTTCTTTCACATACCTGTTGGCCATTTTATGTCTTCTTTTGATAAATATCTATTCAGATATTTTGCAGTTTTTTTTTTTTTTTTTGGAAGAACTCTCACTCTGTTGCCCAGGCTGGAGTGCAGTGGCGTGATCTCGGCTCGCTGCAACCTCCACTTCCCAAGTTCAAGTGATTCTCCTGCCTCAGACTCCTGAGTAGCTGGGATTATAGGCGCTCACCACCATACCCAGCTAATTTTTGTATTTTTAGTGGAGACGGAGTTTTGCCATGTTGGCCAGGGTGGTCTTGAACTTCTGACCTCAGGTGATCCGCTTGCCTTAGCCTCCCAAAGTGCTGGGATTATAGGCATGAGCCACCGCTCCCAGCAGTGCACATTTTAAAATCATTTTTTTTTTTTTTTTTTGCTGTTGAGTTGTTTGAGCTCCTTGTATATTCTGGTTATTCATCGCTTGTTAGATGGGTAGTTATATCTTTTCCCACTCTGTGTTGTCTCTTCACTTTGTTGATTTTTTTCTTTGCCATGCAAAAGCTTTTTAGTTTGATGTGATCTTATCTGTCTATTTTTGCTTTTGTTGCTTGTGCTTTTGAGGTCTTACTCAAGAAGTCTTTGCCCAGACCAACGCTATGGAGCATTTCCCCATTTTTTTCTAGTAGTTTTATACTTTGAGGTCTTAGATTTAAGTCTTTACTCCATTTTGATTTGATTTTTTTATATATGAGAGATAAGGGCTTGGTTTCATTCTTCCACATATGGCTATCCAGTTTTTCTAGCAATATTTTTTGAACAGACTGTCTTTTCCTCAATATATGATCTTGGCACTGTTGTAAAAAATCAATTGGCTATACATGTGTAGACTTATTTCTGGGTTATCTATTCTGTTCCATTGGTTGTTGTTTTTATGTCAGCCCTGTGCTGTTTGTGTTACTATAGCTTTGTAGTATAATTTAAGTCAGGTAATGTGATGCCTAAAGTTTTGTTCTTTTTGCTCAGGGTTGCTTTGATAATTCTGGGTCTTTAAATTTTAGAATTTTTTTTTTCTCCAAGCAAAATGCCACTGGTATTTTGATAGGGATTGCATTGAAACTTTAGACTGCTTTGTATAGTCCTAATTCTTAAACCTTATCCTTCTATTATAGTAAACTACTAAATAAATGGACAGATATCCCATGTTCATGGATCTGAAGTCTTAATATCATTGAGGTGGCAATATTCCCCAAGTTGATCTACAGATTCAACAAAATCCCTATAAAAATCCCAGCTACTTTTTAAATTTTTGCAAAATTTGACAAACTCATCCTAAAATTTATATGGAAATGCAAGAGACCCAGAAGAGTCAAAACAATCTTAAAGAACAAAACTGTGGAAGAGTCACATTTCTCAATTTCAAAACTCACTACAAAGCTATAGCAAACAAGACAGTGATACTGGCTTAGTGATAGACATATGTGTATATCAATGAAATATAATTGATAATTCAGAAATAAATCCTCACATTTACAGTTAATTGATTTTTCAACAAGGGTTTCATGACAATTCAATGAGGAAAGAATAGTCTTTAAAAAATGTTTCTGGAACAACTGGATATTCATATACAAAGGAATTAATTTATTATAGACCCCCACCTCACATCATATATAAAAATTAACTCAAAATGAATCAAGTATCTAAGGCAGGCACTAAATATGACCCTAAAAGCACAGGTAATGAGAAAAAATACATTGGATATCATCACAATCAAAAACTTTTCTGCTTCAAAGGACATCAGTAAGAAAGTGAGAAGCAACCCACAAATTGGGAGAAAATACTTGCAAATCATATGTCTAATAAGGGTCTTGTATGCAGAATATATAATAACTCTTACAATTCAACAATGTAAAGAAAACCCAATTTAAAAACAGGCCAAGGATCTGCACAAACATTTCCCCAAAGAAGACACACAAATGGCCAATAAGCATACTAAAGATGCCTAACATCATTAGTCATTAGGGACTCAAAACCACAGTGAGATAGCCACCCATCAGGATGACTATAAGGGGAAAAAAAAGGAAAAAGGCAAGTGTCAGCAAGGATGTGGAGAAGTTGGAACCTTTGTACACTGCTGGTAGGAAGGTACAATGGCATGACTGCTTTGGAAAACAGTCTTGTAGTTCTTTAAAAACTTAAACACAGAGTTACTGCGACCCAGATTTTCCACTCCATACATAAAAGAGAACTGAAAAGTATGTCCACAAAAAAGACCCCTAATGTTTATACATTATTATTTATGAATGGATGTTCATACATTATTACTTATAACAGCAAAAAAAGTGAAAACAATCCAAATGTCCATCAATTGTTGAGTGCATACACAAAGCATTTTCAGTTCCTTAATGTGTCTTTATTTTCTGAAACAATCTTTCCCTGACCTAAACTGAGAATCAGCCATTTTTCCAAGGAGCCCTGATTTCTTTCATCGTTGCTGAATGGAATTTAGAAACCAACATCTAGGTGTGCTTATTGTCATGGGCTGTAGTTGCTTCTAGGAACTATCAGTAGACAGAGCTAGATTTTCTGGTATTAGGTTTGTTTTTTTTAAGCATCCTAAATTATAAATTGATATAATACTCTCTCACCACCCCCCTAATATTCTCCTGTGAGTATTAATGGATTTCCCTTGGTGGAGTCCCATGTACTAGAGCCCCAAGGAAATAAATTGCATGTTAATCTATGGAAAATGGTGAAACATGTAGTGAGAATGAGAAATAAGGCTTTATTGTAAACCACTGACATTCAGGGGCCTTTGTTACAACCACATAATCTAACCTATTCTGACTGTTATAGCATAAAGCACTGGGGTAGGTACAAAGGGACATTTTAATATAAATAGCAAGTAGTATTAGGAAATTAAAATCTTGTTTGCCTTCACATAAATCAGTAAAGCATCAAAAGAGCAGAAGACCTATTGGAAATTTCAAACTGGCCAAATTTCCTAAAAGGCATCTGGTACTCAATCCTGACATAATAAGGGCCAGTCTCCACAAAACAGAGGCTGAAAACCCCATAAGAAACAGGGTAATGAGGGCCATGTTTTCCATCTAAAAATCACTTCATGAGAATATGAGGACTCCATGTCACTGTACAGATTTATGAAGAAAACAGAATTCTTAATAGAGCCTTGGGCATCTGCTCCTATCATGGAGGGAAAGCACTTCCAGAAGCAAGTAGACAACATTTGCCTAGAACCTGCTATTATTACACTCTGTGCATATGGTAGCTAAAAACTCATTAGTTTTATAATTCTGGCTGAAGTTGGCAAGCCACCTCCAGAAATATTTCATACAAGCAAAGTGACAGATGGCAATTTCCTTTGTTATAATAGGATGGTTAGGGTAGTGGTCATGCATACAAAAATCATCCAGCTAGAATGAAACTACTCTTATGTAAAATAATCAATTTATTTGCAGCTTCTGATAAGTTAATTTTCATGTAGTTGGCCTCATTTTTGTCATCCTAGAATACATTCTCAAACAGATTTACATAATTTTTTTAAATGGAATTAGAAAATAAATTTCAGCAGCTACCATGAGGTAGAAACAAAATCATTTTGTAGCAGCAAAACAATCAGAGAATAGTCATTTTGTTTTAACTTTTCCCCTACAGCTGCAGTTCCTTCTGCAGGGACTGTTTGTTTAATGCCTCTCTGGCATACCATCCCCACCCTCTTTCTATTGGTAAAAGTGTCCCAATCAAGCTTTGAGACTCCCTACTACCCCTCCATGTAGTTCAGGTGGAGCTGACCCTTACCCTAGCCCCAAGCTCTAATGATAAATAGATGACCCAGCCCTGGCTAATCAGAATAGCATATCTCCTGACCTCATGATTGGTTCAGAGATGGGCATGTGACTCAACTTGGACCAATGAGAAACTTCCTCCAGTTTTTTGCTGAAACTATTAAGAAAGAGATGATCTCTTTTCACTGAATAGAATGAGAGCCTGGAGTTCCTTCTGGAATATTTGCTACAACTGCAGGAGAGCTTGTCTAACAATGCATCCATGCAGAAGAAAGCATGACCAAAAGCTTTCTGGTTTTGACTTATGTGTACCCGAATCCAAATAATCTGGAAGTCACCATAACCCTGGGCTTTTTCATTTACATCAGTTAGTAAATCTCTATTTTTTTTTTTTTTTTTTTTTTTGTTTAAGCCAGTTGGAGTTCTTTCACTTGCAACTGTAAAATTCTGACTAATTCACTCCCCATTTTAGAACAGTCAAACAGCCAGAAAAATATTACAGCCCTCCCTGGTCTTACCTCTACAACTTAGTAAACCAGAAACACAACACAAATAAAATTTCTTTCCAGTATAGTACATTTTCCCAAAGAATCTGAAAGCACTTACAAATTTCAGAGAACAATACCCTGGAGTATATTAGACACCTTGGAAGAACACTGCTAACTCTTGTTAGTATAGTTAAAAATAGCATTGAAGTCCAGGCGCGGTGGCTCACACCTGTAATCCCAGCACTTTGGGAAGCTGAGGCAGGTGGATCACTTGAGGTCAGGAGTTCAAGACCAACCTGGCCAACATGGAGAAACCCCATCTCTACTAAAAATACAAAAATTAGCGAGGTGTGGTGGCACACACCTGTTATCCCCACTACTTGGGAGGCTGAGACAGGAGAATCACTTGAACCCAGGAGGCGGAGGTTGCAGTGAGCTGAGATTGTGCCACTGCACTCTAGCCTGGGTGACAGAGCAAGACTCCATCTCAAAAAATAGACAAATAAATAAAAGAACGTTGACCTTTTCCTGAGAATAGGCTATAGGCCAGGGACAAGGCATTTTGTAGATGTTACTGTATTTAATATTCACAACCTGTTAGGCATGCCTGTAATCCCAGCTACTCTGGAGTTTGAGGCGGGAGGATCACCTAAGGCTAGGAATTAGAGACCAGCCTGAGCAACATTGAAAGACCTCATCTCTGAAATAATTTTTTAAATTAGCTAAGCATGGTGCACACCTATAGCCCCAGTTACTTGGGAGGCTGAGGTGGGAGGACAGCTTGAGCCCAGGAGTTCGAGGCTGCAGTGAGCTATGGTTGTGCTACTGCACTCCAGCTTGGACGACAGAGTAAGACCTTGTCTCTAAAAAAACCCAAAAATAAATAATATTTAGAACTCTTTTATTAAGTAGGTATTATTATGGTCACTTTACAGATGGGAGAGTTGAGGTTCAGACTGATTAATTTTTCCCAAGTGATTCAGTTCAGTTGACAGCATTTAAACTCATGTCTTTCTGGAGTTGTCTGTGTTGTTCTGAGCAACACTGACTGTCTCTTTTTTAGCCTATGTTATTAGATAATGGTTGTTTGAATCTGTGAAGGTAGCATTTTGTACTCTGGAGATATATTTTACTAAGCTAGTGGTTGAACTGTAATTAAAAAAAAATTCTGTGTTGCATGCAGGATAACCTTTCTGTCAATGCCTGCCTACTCTTCTCTGCCAATTGGCCTCCCTGCTCAGGAGGTCCCAGCTGCATGGACCAGAATTGGACATCTGACCTGGTCAAGCTAATTAGATTCATGCACTTGGGAATTTCCACTCAGTGGTAGATTCTTAAACTGAAAGGGCATATGCGTGTCCTATAAGACACCTCCACCTTAGGGAACAATATGGTCTTACATCTTTTGTTTTCCAATATTTTACTCAAGTCATCACATGTTCTTTTCCAGGACCTGCCCAGTGAGGCCTTCCCACTTAATCGTCCAAAACTCTCAGGGGCTTTCTTGGTGCAAAAGAGTTGACCCTATCAAACCTCAAAAAAGAAGGAACTGGAAATCTCATGAGCTCACAGCAGTATGAGTCTGATCCCTGCCACACAGCCTCAACATTCAGTACCAGTCTTGTGCAGGCTAATGGATATTTGCCTGTCTTCCTCAGCCCAGAGTCTAATGCTTGGCCTCCAAGATCAGAACTTTTTTGACTTGCACTCACATATTCAACTCAATGCCAGGAGAGCTGGGCCTCAGAGAATCCAACTGTTGGCATTTTGTGTTTAGTCCAAGCTGCCAGCTTAAACTCACTCTTCCCTCTGGGTGCCATCCCTTTTGGAAGCTGTGGTATCCTGTTCTGCCAGAGGACGGAACCACTTTGGTTGACCCTGATGAGCTACTGGACTTCAATTCTAAGGAAAAATGGGTAGAATCTCTGTTCTTCAGTCCTAGGCAGTCCTTTCCTCAAGAGAAAGGGTGAAAACTTTGCATTTGCACAACAAAGTAGGAGCATTCAAGAGAGCCCTCTCATAAAAACAAATCCTTCCTCCTGGCTTAGGTATTGTCTCCACCTAAGAACACAGACACCTCTCAATCAATTTTTAAAAATCATACCTCACCAAGCATGCTGTGCCATCTTGGGCCATTGGCATGGCGAGTTGGCAGATGAAGGTGATTGAAAGAGAGAAAGACTTTCTGATTTTGCACAAAGCTCCAGGTTCTACCATGCACAAGGCCTTGCTGTTCTTACCCTTCCTTAGGTTCCACCCATGTTAGTAAGGTACTAGCTCTGTTTAGTAGGAGTTCCCATTGCAAGTCAAATTTATATTCCAGGAAAATGCAAATTACAGTAAAAAAAAAAACTAATAAAAAGTGATTACTTCCAAAATTATTCATTTGAAAAGCTAATACTTATTTCCAGAAGCCCACCATCTAACTCTTTTTATCCATTAACTGCTACAAAATACATTAAATGACACTTCGTTGCTTTGCACAAATAACAAAGAAATAATAAAAAACTTTGCAACTGAAGCCATCCTCACAGAGTTAACAAGAATCTTGGGCAGAAATATAGTTACAATTAAGCATTAGTCAGACCATACTTTGACCCACTTCCTTGCAACCGAAAGCTATGTAGCTCCAGATACTGCCCATTTGCATCCCCACTGTCCCCCAAGATAAGATCTGTGACATTCGAGTCATAAGACTTTTAAGACTTGCTTAAGATGTTTTCCAAATTCCGAATTCCAGTGAAATAGCTGACACCACCCAGTCTGAAGGCCCCTATAGAGGAATGGAATCCGCAAGAGAATACAGTTTCTTCATCCCCCTGTCCCGACACCACCCTGCACTCTTCCACCAATCAACGATCTCCACACTTTGGACCACTCTAAAACCCTTAAACACCCTAGCCCCAGACTCATCAGGGAGATAGATTTGAGATTTCCTCCCATCTCCTTGTTCAGCAGCTGTACAATTAAACTGCTTTCTTTTCTGCAACCTGGTGTCTTGGCATATTGACCTGCCCTATTCAACGGGCAACAGATCTACTACAGTAACATAATCATTCTGGAAAATGTTGATTCTGGGCTTGATGTCAGAACTTTTGAACATGCTATAGAGAACACCAAAAGCCAAGACTAGCAACTCTTTGGTAAATGGCCAGAGTTAGGCAAAGGAGAAAATGGAACAGAGAACTGACTTCACTTTCCACTATCAAGTGTACCTGTGTATCTGGAGCCAAAAGCAGCTGAGAGACATTAAAGGGCATTTTACTGCAGGTTTACACCTGCAAACCTCCTCCTCGGGTATTTCAAATATGGAGAGAAATACAGAAAACAACACACATAAACCTCCCAGGTTTGACGTATATTAACTTTTGTTACAGCAGCTCTAGGAAAGAAATACAATATTGCAAATTACCCCAAATTTGATGGCTTAAAAATAACAGAAATTTATTCTCTCACAGTTCTGATTCCAGAAGTCCAAAATCAAGATGTCACCGGGGTTGGTTCTTCCTGGAGGCTCGGAGGGAGAGTCTGTCTGTTCTGTGCCTCTCTCCTAGCTTCTGGTGGCTGCTGGCAGTCCTTGGCATTCCTAAGTGTGCCTTCTCCCTCTCTTCTCTTCTAGGACACTGATCATTGCATTGAGAGCCCGCCCTAACCCAGTATGATCTCATCTCAAAACCCTTAACTTGATTATATCTGCAAAGACCCTTTTTCCAAATAGGGTCATATTCACAGGCTTTTGGTGGACATAGCTTTTGGAGGACCACCATTCCACCCACTACAAGTATTTACTTTAACCCTCACAAATAAACAGTGACAGATATTGAAATTCCCTCCTCAAGCCCCTCCCATCTACTTCCCTTCATCCCCAGATATAGTAACTATCCTCAGTGTCACTGTCATGTATGTTTCATACTTTTACTACCTCTATATCCACAAGGAACTTGTAGTTATTTTTATACAAATACCACCTTTATAAGATGAAAATATTTTTATAAATGATATCACCTTGTACATTTTCTTTTGCAACTTGTTTTTTAACTGATCTTTAATAGTTAAAGATTTTTCAGGCCGGGTGCAGTGGCTCACGCCTTTAATCCCAGCACTTTAGGAGGCCAAGTCGGGTGGATCACCTGAGGTCAGGAGTTTGAAACCAGCCTGACAACAGGGAGAAACCCTGTCTCTAGTGAAAATACAAAATTAGCTGGGCATGGTGGTACATACCTGTAATCCCAGCTACTTGGGAGGCTGAGGCAGGAGAATCGCTTGAACCCGGGGGGTGGAGGTTGCAGTGAGCCGAGATGGTGCCATTGCCCTCCAGCCTGGGCAACAAGAGCAAGACTCCAAAAAAAAAGAAAAAAGAAAAGAAAAAAGATTTTTCTATGCTGATACATATACCTCTGATTTATTTATTTTGACTATGATATGAATATCCCATAATGTACTTATATGTTTCTTTATTGAAAGACAGTTAGTTATTTATGATTTTGGATATTATAAACTTTCTGTTTATGAACATCCTCGGATATTATCTTCCTATCCTTATATACATGTGTGAGAATTTCTCTAAGATTGATACTTTGAAATGAACCAATAATTTCTTTTCTCTGTCTTTCTATTCTTTGGAAGACAATAATGTAGGTATAAACTGTTATTTCTTGAAGGTTTGCTAACACTGGGTTGTAAACTGAGTGATACTGTTTGGGGAAACTTTTTTTTACCATAATTCAATTTCTTTAATGATTATAAGTATATTAAAGTTTTAAAATTTCCTCTTTGGTAAATTTTTGTCATTTATCTGAAAAATTATTCACTTTATGTTTTCAAATGTTAGGACTTATGATTGTTCATATTAACATCAAATTGCAGTTTTGTAAAGTCAAAAGGTTGACTATCAGCAATTTAGTGTTATTCAACATAACAATTTCTGTGGTTTAAATTTTCCTTCTTTATCTGTAATTATGAGCCTCTTTCATTCCTAATATGATTAATTGTGCCTCCTGTATATTTTGGTTTGTCACCAGACACTTCTCTATTTTATTAGTCTTTCAAAACATAAGATTTATCTTTATTGTTTATTTTTTATTTTATTAATTTCTGCTTTTGTTTTTCTTTCTTCTTCCTGCTACCATTTTTGAATGCACTCTGTTGCTCCTTTTCTAACTTCCTTAGCTGAGTATTGATCTTATAGATTTTTAATACTTTTAAATTCTGATGTACCTACATTTAAGGCTTTAACTCTCCTAGCTGTATCCAAATTTTATTAAGTAGTCATTTTACTGTCATTTAGTTCAACATGTTTTTATTTCCATCTGATTTTATTTGAAAAGTAAATTATTTAAAAATGTACTTTTTAGTTTTTATAAACAGGGTTTTATTTAGCATCTTTTTAATAATTCATTTTTAATTATATTACATTTTGTTCAGAGATAATATACCAATTTTTGGTATTTCTCTTCTTTTATGGCCTAGCATGTAATTCATTTTTAAAAAAATTCATGCATGCTTAAAAAGTGAACATACTATTGCATATTATATTATTGGTGGTAGGGTACTATTTATATATGAAATTGATAATTGTGTGGTTCGAATTTTCTAGAAGCTTACTGATTTTTTAACCCTTTAATCTATCAGTTTTGGATAGAGGCACTAAAATCTTCTACTATGACTCTGGATTTGTAAAATTTTCTCATGTTCCCATTTGCTTTTGCTTTCTATATTTTAATGTTTGCTTATTAGGCATATAGAAGGATGACAGTGATTTTTTCCTAGTACTTTTAAGATGTTCATTGCTTTTGTGCTTCACCTCTATTTTGTTGCCTGTTGATCCAGTATAGACAATCTGCCTTTCCCTTGTTTGTTTTAAGATTTTTTCCCCTTATCTTTAATGTTATGTTATTCATTATGATGTTCTAGGTAGATCTATATTTATTGACCCTGGACTTGAGATTCTTGCAGAGTCCCATGGCTGTGTGGAGGCTGCCACTCAGCACCCATCTCATAGGGCCGACATCTGGGTTTGGTCTTCCCCTGAGCTATTGGTAACTCCTGAATCTTACTACTTTGGCTGTGAGTTTTTGCTTCATTTCTAGAATGGATTGCTTTATTTCTCTTACCTTTTTCTTTCTTCATTTCTTCCACTTAAAAAATGATGTAGTAATATTTTATCTAGCATTTGTATGTGTTTATATTGGGAAGAGGTTCTGTGTCAGCTCTGTCCTCCATAGTGACGAATCAGAAGGTCCTGAATCCTCTTTACTCTTCTGTGAGATCATGAAGAAGAAATGAAGAGCCAACTGCTTTCCACCGAGAACCTAGCACTAAGAATCAAGGAATAACATTCTCTTCCAGTCAAAATCCCTGTGTGACTTAAGATCAGTGTGATTTTAAAATGTGACAACTTATAGAATAAAATGTTATATAAAAGTGAGTGATGCCAGTGTGAGAAGACACGTTAGTATTCACATTTTATAGACGAGAAACTGAGGCTCAGAAGCAAAGGAACTTGCCCAAAGTTGCAAAGCATTAAGTGGCAGAACCAAGATTTTAGGCTGATTCTGAGGTCTCAAAGCACATATTTTCTCTACTATGTGACCTCGTCAGAAATTGTAACGAGACATTTTAAAAAGGTAAAATGAAAGAATCAGAGTATATTTAAGGACCAAAATGAAAAAACTATAAAAGGAAGCTATCAATGTGGAGTGTGTGTGTGTGCGTGTGTGTGTGTGTGTATCTTCATTCCCACAGAGGGAAACCAAATAGCTGCTTGTCAGTTGAATGCGTTCCTCACAGATAGAATTACCTGTCGAGCACAGTTTTGGAAGAGCTCAGCAGATGGCATTCCAAATAAGAGATGCCCACATGGACTGTGAAGGCTATAATGCATTTCAAATGCCTATGTCTGTCTCTGGCAAGTGACATTGCTTTGAAAAGGTAGAAATGTATTTTCAAGGCTATATCCATGTATAAAGAGATGCACATCTGCCTTGTTTGTATTTGATCTAAATCTATGTCGATATCAGATTATGGGTGGCAGCTGACCTAACAATATTGGGTGATTCTGAGGTTAGAGGTGCTCTAGCTGGGTTTAGAATTCCTAATATTCCCATTCTTCATTTCTTCCTCAGATAAAGAAATCTGATTTTCCAAAAGATATGCTATTTCCTGATGCAAATCTGATGATAAGTGAGGTCCCAGATTTCAATTCTAACTCTTTTCGTTGTTTATAACAGTAAACTCGGCTAAAAATGGGTTAAACAGTAAGGAATCTATTTTTCCACTTAGGAATTCTGGAGACAGAGTGATTTCCAGATCAGTTAATTTAAGAAATTGTAGGGGCAGGAAGGTGAGCTATTTTTCCTCACCCACCATGATGGTCACAGCTGACACTCTGATAGCAAAAGATTGGTTAACAAAAAAGCATAGCCCATTTATTTAACCAAAGATTTATGTGGCATAGGAACCTTCAGAAATGAAGACCCAAAGACTCAGAGGAAACTGTCTGTTTCTACATTTAGGTTCCATGAAGAATAGACAGCATGTAGAAATGTGGCTGGACAATCTAATGGTAACAGACTGATAGGGGAAGCCCAGCAAAGCCTGTCTGTTCAGATTCTTCTCGGCCTGTCTGTGTAGTATTCTTTCCTCCCGGGCATGGGGCAGAACCCTCTGGAATGAGGGTTTCAAGGGAAAATGGAGAGAGTGACCTTTCTAGGCTTCATAGCTTGCTTTGAGGCAGAAGGGTTCTAGTTTCTATGACTCACCTTAGGAAAGAGGAATTTGGCTTCTATGCAGGAGATAGGAGGACAGGAGACAGTCAGCGACACCTTGCTTCTGGGGTCTTTACAATGTCCCTCAGTTGAAAGTACTCAGCATGCCAAGGTGCCATACTTTGGGCTATCGTGCTCTGAGCCCCAGCAAGCTCGACAGCGCCATCAGGGATTCTGTCTCTCGCCATGTTTTCTTGCTCCTATCCCCAGTGTGCTGGGTTTTGTCCCCGGGTTATCTCATCATGGTTGCAGGCTGGCTGCCCCATCTCCAGGCAACTTCTTCTCATACGGCAGTGTTGAAACATCCCAACAGGGCAGTTTGCCCTCCCAATTGGAGGAAAACTTTTTCCAGAAGCTACTACTTATCCCAGAAAAATTTCTTTCAAGTCTCATTCTCTAGAATTACCTCACATGCTCATTCTAAAGAATCAATGGCAGCTGGGCGTGGTGGCTCATGCCTGTAATCCCAGCATTTTGGGAGGCTGAGGCAAGTGGATCACTTCAGGTCAGGAGTTCGAGACCAGCCTGGCCAACATGGTGAAACCCCATCTCTATTGAAAATACAAAAATTAGCTAGGTGTGGTGTCAAGCACCTGTAGTCCCAGCTACTTGAGAGGCTGAGGTGGGAGGGTGGCTTGAGCTTAATAGGCGGAGGTTGCAGTGAGCTGAGATCATGCCACTGTACTCCAGCCTGGGTGACAGAGCAAGACCCTATCTCAAAAAAAAAAAAAAAAAATCAATGGCAATAAAAATGGAATTGCCACTATAGGCTTTGCCAACAGAGACTCACCCTTTGATGCTGAGGAGGGGCTCCTTCACTGGGCACGTGGCCATGGTGAGGTCACACCAAATCGGGATTCTGTTGACAAGCAACATGGGAAGAACTGGCTGCTGACAGGCGGTCAACAATATCCACCACACTTAAGTCCTGTTGGACTGAGGAAATATGCTAACAATTATTACCTTGATCAATTGGTTAAAGAACGGGGACCTACTATCATTATTTAACCATCAAACTGCTATGAATGACCGTTGTTTTTACCAGAAAAACTTTATCTTTTTCAGTACTTGTAGCTTGAGCCTATATCTCTAAAGACTATAGCTTTGTTTGCCTAGAACAGCATCCCTCATGTTTTTGGAAAATCAGAAGTTTCACCATTCTACACAAGTGAATCTTTTGGGCACTGCTAATCACTGTACCCACTCCTCTGGCAATAAAGGTGAGCATGTAGCCCAGGATGGGCCAATTTTTCCTACCTCTTTGGCCACACTGATTATTCTATAGATAAGCACATGACTCAAGTCAAGTCTTTCTCAAGACTTTTCTAACTGGAGATGAAAGGAAATGAAACTTTTTTTTTTTTTTTTTTTTGGAGAAATGGATGTGGTTTTCCTCCCAAGCATAGAATTATAAAGGCTGGACACAAATGTGGCCATGATTCTAGCTACAGTTATAGAAGACATGAGACAATGAAGCCACACACAGAAAAAAAACAAAAAACAAACAAAAAAAACAGATGCAAACCACAGAGGCAGTAACAGAGGAAGCAGAGAGAAAAGAAAGACAGAGACATAGATATGATAGTGTTTGATTCTCTGAACCCACCATTCCTGTCCTTTCGTGCTCTTAACCAATAAAGTACTTTTTGTTTAAGCTAATATGTACTGGATTACTCTTAATTGCAGCAAGAAGAGTCCTCACTAAACAGAGTATTTCAATAATCTAAACTACATAGTTGAGGAGGGCCAACATTTAAATTGTATGATACAGGTACTATTTAAGTCAAGGGTCAATCTTGAGGCAGAAACCACACAGTAATTCAAACAGGTGAAGTTTATTTATTTATTTATTTAATTATTTTTTGAGACACTCTGTCACCCAGGCTGGAGTGCAGTGGTATAATCTCGGCTCACTGCAACCTCTGCCTCCCGGGTTCAGAGGCAGTTCTCCTGCCTCAGCCTCCCGAGTAGCTGGGATTACAGGTGCCTGGCACCACGCCCAGCTAATTTTTATATTTTTAGTAGAGGCAGGGTTTCACTATGTTGGCCATGGTTGGCCAGGCTGGTCTCGAACTCCTGACCTCAGGTGATCCGCCTGCCTTGGCCTCCTAAAGTGCTGGGATTACAGGCGTGAGCCATTGCACCTGGCCTCAGACAGGTGAAGTTTAATATAAAGAATTAGTAACCGTAACTGAAGATTGGAGTAATTAGAGAAGTCTAGTAAGAAGTAAAAAAAAGTTCTAAATAATATAGGAATATTAGATAGAAGTAGCAGCCATTACCTCTAGGGCTGAAATAAAGTCACTGAGGAAGAGTCCCCCTGCCCTTCTAGTCTGAGAGTCAGACCTTGTTAGGGAGGGCATGGGCATGTGACTCCCTGAATGGAGAAGTCAGTGTGGTGCCAGGTTAGTGTAACTTGCTGGAAATTCACCCTGCCAAGGAAAGCTGTTAAGGAGGAGGTGTCTTGCTGGAGATGTTCTACTACAAAACCATACAAGAGGGGTGCCGGGGAAGTTGCTGGCTTCTGGTACTGCTGACCACCCCTGTGCACAGCAGGAGCCTAGTGATGGAGAAACCACATGCATTATCAGTTGTCAGAGAAGCCACTTACGCTGCAGGAGACGGCTACAAGACACAGACAAACAGGAACCAGGAAGGAAACCCCGTTCATCTTGCAATATCTAACCAAAGACTCAGTGACAAAACTTACCATTTACCAGTTGGAAAAGGAAAAATATTTAAAGGGCCCAGTTCTGTTTTTGCAGAGCAGGCAATGAAGAGTGAATTTGGAGCTGTGAGGCAATAAATGGAGAACTTGCAAAGGCACCTTATTGGAGTGTCTTGAGAACCTCATAATGTGTTGAGTCTGGGGTAAAATAAAATCTGCTTTACTTGACCTCAAAGAAACATACAACGTTAGAAATGTTATTTCAGGATAACTGTTCCTCAAGCAATTTCTTTCAGCAAACAAAAATACTCGACCAGGGTCATGGTTGTTTCATAAACAAACTGAACTCCAGTAGAAGATTCTGTCATAGCAAAGCTCAGGTTGGATATCCTGGATATCTTATCCCTTGCCATGAAATGTTGTACAATTTATCGTAGTCATTTGGTAACTTTGTAAGGTTAGGGCTTAGAAAACAATTCTCCTTTACAGCAGGGGTCCCCAACCTGCAGGCCACAGACTGGTACCAGTTAGGAACTGGGCCACATGGCAGGAGGTGAGCTGCAGATGAGCGAGCATTACCACCTGAGCTCTGCCTCCTCTCAGATCAACGGTGGCATTTGATTTCGCATTGGAGCACAAACCCTATTGTGAACTACACGTGTGAGGGTTGCACACTCCTTATGAGAATCTAATGTCTGATGATCTGAGGTGGAAGAATTTCATCCTGAAACCATCGTCCCCACTGTCCATGGAAAAATTGTCTTTCATGAAACTAATCCCTGGGGTCAAAATGTTGGGGATGGCCGCTTCACAGGGAAGAGAATATTGATGGGCAATGTGCAGCTACTGGAGTTGTATAATCTGAGTCTGAGGTTTCATTTGGCCACTTGCCATCTACCATTTCCTTCCCTATTTTTTTCATTTATGAACAGAATAATAATAGCCTGTTCCCCAATGATAGCTCTTTCTCTCTCTCTTTTTCTCTCTCTGCCTGCCCGCCTTCTTTCCTTCCTTCCTTCCTTTGCTTTCAACATGTTTTCACTCTTGTCACCCAGGCTGGCGTGCAGTGGGACAATCATGGCTCACTGCAGCCTTGACCTCCTGGGCTCAAGTGATCCTTCCACCTTAGCTTCCTAAATAGCTGGGACTAAAGGAGCATGCCACCATACCCAGTTAATTTTTTTAATTTTATTTTTTGTAGATACAAGATCTATCTTGCCCAGAGTGGTCTTGAACTCCTTGGCTACAGTGATTTTCCTGCCTCAGCCTCCCAAAGTGCTGGGATTACAGGCGTGAGCCACCGGGCCCAGCCATTCATGTGCTCTAATTCTCGATATCTTTCTCTACCAAAAGATCTCTTCTGAGTAAAATGAAGAGAGAAAGAGAGAGAAAGGAAGAGAAGAAAAGAGAAGAGAGGAGGCCAGGCGCAGTGGCTCACACCTGTAATCCCAGCACTTTGGGAGGCTGAGGTGGGCGGATCCCAAGGTCAGGAGTTTGAGAGCAGCCTGGCCTACATGGTGAAACCCCATCTCTACTAAAAATACAAAAATTAACCAGGCATGGTGGCATGTGCCTGTAGTCCCAGCTACTCGGGAGGCTGAGGCAGGAGAATTGCTTGAACCTGGGAGGTGGAGGTTGCAGTGAGCCAAGATTGCACCACTGCACTCCAGCCTGGGTGACAGAGCAAGACTCCATTCCAAAAAAAAAAGAGAGAGGTGAGAGAAAGAAGAGAGACAGACTATGAGCCCCATTCAAGTGTTTTCTCAGTCCCTCGGTGAACAAGTGGCCCGTTTCTGCTCTATTTTCCCAAGCTCCAGATTAGGCTCTACTTGACTAAAGAACCTAACGTTATTTGATTTCCATAGTGAAGGGCTAGGTCAATGGCAAGAGGAGTCTGTATCCTCTTCAGCTGGCACTTTCTCGGAGGAGGGAGAAGCTCTGTTTTGATTGTATTATGTAACAGATGATTGATAAAGTGAAGAGTCACTGTGCCAGTTTAAATTATGCCCTCTGTCCTGACCCTAGACAAAAATTTGCAAAAGGTCCTCTGTTCAAATCACTATGCTCAGAGGAGAGGTAGCCTCCCCAGGAGGCTTTTCCTCATGTTGCATTTTGGACAAAACCCAACAGTGGGACTGGAGAGAAAAGAGCCTGGGTAAAGAAAGGCCCATGGCAGTGCAGATGGAGCCCATTTGCTGATTGAAATAAGGAAGCAGGTCGGGAGCAGTGGCTCATGCCTGTAATCCCAGCACTTTGGGAGGCTGAGGTGGGTGAATCGCCTGAGGTCAGGAGTTCAAAACCAGATTGGCCAACGTGGTGAAAACCCGTCTCTATTAAAAATACAAAAAAAGAAAAACAAATAGCCGGGCATGGTGGCATGCGCCTATAATCCCCGCTACTCGGGAGGCTGAGGCAGGAGAATCACTTGAATCCAGGAGGTGGAGGTTGCAGTGAGCCGAGATCTCTCCACTGCACCCAAGCCTGGGCAACAAGAGCAAAACTCTGTCCCCCGTCCCCCACAAAAAAAAAAAAAAAAAAGAAAAGAGAAAAAGAAATAAGGACACAACGGATTGTGTGAACTCCAGAACACAGAACAAAGCAGAACAAAGACCCAGGAGTAGAAGTGAGAGGCAGATTTGTGTATGTTGGTTCAATATAAGGTAAAGTTTCCTAATAGAGTTATTCTACAACAAGATAGGCTGCCATACTAAGAAGTAATTTCTCCAAAGTAGACATGTTCAGGCACAAGTAACAATATTGTAGAGTGAATTCCTGCCTCGGTGGGGAAAAAGGACTAGGTGACCTCTAGAATTTCCACAATCCCATGGCATTCGATGGGACTAAGGGAGAGCTGTGCTCTGACAATCAGTGCTCTAGACAAAATGTGCTCTAAATGTGCTCTAAAATCAGTGCTCTAGACAATCAGTGCTCTAAATGGCAAAACTGTCCAAAGACTCAGGAGGAAATCAGTTCTTCCTGGGGTATCCGGGCCCACCAGACATTGTCAAGGCTTTCTTTCCATTATTGAATCCTCTCGGCAGGCTATTATCAATTATTGCTCTGCCTTTACTAATGAAGAACTGAGGCTCAGAGAATTTACGTTACCAGTCTTAATTATAATACAATCCAGTCTTGTCTGTCTTGAAGACTGTGTTCTTAATCATTTTATTACACAGAAACACTGATTACAAATGTATCAACATATTTAGGCACTATATAAAATCAAACTTTTAAAATAGTCAAACAGGTCTTGACATACATTTTCGTTACTATGTCATTTAGTTGCCACTTCATAACAAAATCTTGATTTTTCTCTTCTAGTTTTCAAAAAAAACCCTTCTTTTTCCCTCCGTTTTAAAGCTTCCAGGCCTGTGACATGCTAGGAAGAAATCACTCTTTAAAAGTCCTAATAGACATTACAGGGTTTCTCCCATTGTATGTTAATTCAGAATCTTGTGGAGTATGACTTCCATGTCCTTAAAGGCAGTAGTCTTTCTCCAATATCTCTTTTCCTTGCTCTTTCTTCTTTCTGTTCAGGAAAAATTATTCTCCCCTCACCCTCCTTTTTTCCCTTCTACTACTATCTGAAGTCTCTGTCTAACCACTTTGTTTCCTTTCTTTTTTATGTATTTTAATATATTTTTTAAAAAACTTGTTTTCTTCTTTTCCTTTTATTTGGAGACAGTGTCTTGCTCTGTCAACCAGGTTGGAGTGCAGTGGCATGATCATAGCTCACTGCAGCCCTGTGCTCCTGGGCTTAAGTGATTCTCCCACCTCAGCCTGCTGAGTAGCTAGGACTACAGGCATGCCCCACCATGCCCAACTAATGTTTTAAGTTGTTTTTGCAGAGGCAGGGATCTCACTATGTTGCCCAGCCTGGTCTGGAACTCTTGGCCTCAAGCAATCCTCCCGCCTCAGCCTCCCAAAGTGCTGGGATTACAGGCATGGGCCACTGTGTCTGGCACTGTTTCCTTTCAATGAGAAAAAATTTACTCTAGTAACTAAGTTACTAATTCATTCAATTAACCTTCTCCTTAATCACTTCTCAATTGGCTTAAGTGATTTCTTTGCTAAACCCTGCAGTTTTACAATCTGCTCTGGCCAACCTGCATCTTCAGAGAAACTTACAAAAAATCAGGGGGGTCTCTCTGGATCTATTCTGGTTCTGGGGCTGCCCAATTAAAAAAACAAAAATAATCAAAACACTTTAAATACTTTTTTTTTTTTTTTTGGAGATGGAGTCTCACTCTGTTGCCCAAGCTAGAGTGCAGTGGTGCAATCTCAGCTCACTGCAACCTCCGCCTCCTGGGTTCAAGCAATTCTAGTGGGTCGGCCTCCTGAGTAGCTGGGACTACAGGTGCCCGCCACCATGCCCAGCTAATTTTTTTTATTTTTAGTAGAGACAGGGTTTTACCATGTTGGCCAGGCTGGTCTTGAACTCCTGACCTCTGGTGATCTGCCTGCCTCCGCCTCCCAAAGTGCTGGGATTACAGGTGTGAGCCACCGTGCCTGGCCAAGGATTTTTAAAGGAAAAGAAGAGACACTTCCTGAGTTGGTTACCAAGAATTTCCATTCTTTTTGTTGTTGTTTTTAATCTACTCATCAAAAAGGAAAATAATTTCTATTCAAATAACATAAGGAGGTTAGGCATGGTGGCTTATGCCTGTAATCCTACACTTGGGAGGCTAAGGTGGGAAGATTGCTTTAGCTCAGGAGTTCAAGACCAGCCTGGGCAACATAGTGAGACCCTGTCTCTTAAAAAAAAAAAGAAAAAAAAAGATAAATAAAATAAGCTATTGATTGGCTGTATACTGTCCTTGGCATCATGAATTCCAGGAACATGAAGATGGTAGGTGAGGCAGCTAGTTAGGAACAAAACGACTTTAAACAATACCCCCAGGCATGAGTAGGGGATGACTGCAACCCCTGCACTGTGTCTCTCTGGGCCTGCAAACCTCACAGAGCTGAGAGCTCTTTGAGCTGTTTTTCTTTTCTTTGAAGCATTTAAACATAAGTTATACCATGATAAAGACATAGCCATAGGAAGTCCATACAACTAAATTGATTTATATTCTCAAAAATGGTGTAATCAATTAAAATGATGTAAATGGATCTGATTTTCCCTTTTGAACCTGTAAGAAGGAGATGAAGTGTCTAAGGCCCTGAAGCCCAAGATTTAATGAATGCTGGGTGTTTATTAAAATGAAAGAAGCAAAAAACTGGAAAGAACTTAAAGATCATCCAGAGACTCCAATTCTTCTATTTGACAAATATGGAATAGCAACCGCATACTCTATAGTCAATAAATTATATATCTAATGCTGAATAGTGTAATCTAAATAGTAATTAATCACACACAACTTCAAATTTCATGATAACAACTTATGCATACACTATAGGAAAGTCTCTTTTAATATTCTTCATAAGTTTTTCCTTGTTTTGATTGTAGCAAAGCAAAAATGAAAGGATTGCTGCAAGGAATCTTGGGCCAAAGAACTGAAAATAACTTTTTTTTTCTTTGAGATGGAGTCTTGCTCTGTTGCCCAGACTGGAGCATGATGGCGCAATCTCAGCTCACTGCAACCTCTGCCTCCCAGGTTCAAGCGATTCTCCTGTCTCAGCCTCCTGAGTAGCTGGGATTACAGGCATGCGCCACCACGCCCAGCTAATTTTTGTATTTTTAGTAGAGACAAGGTTTCACCATGTTGGTCACGCTGGTCTTGAAGTCCTGACCTCATGATCTGCCTGCTTCGGCCTTCCAAAGTGCTGGGATTACAGGCATGAGCCACTGCACCTGGCCAAAAATAACTTCTAATGGAAATTTTGACAAAGCTTCTTGGGGAAGTAACTTTGGGGGAAATTTTGGGGGTGGTCTTTGGGAACATGATTCAGGAAAGTTTGTCTCACTGTCTAACTTCATAGCTTTATAAATCAAATTAATGCTGTTGAGTTGTGGTATAACATAGTTGGTCTTTATTTGCCTCCAGTTCCTGGCACAGAGCTCCTAAATTCTTGGAATTTCTTGAGGGATAGGTGTATCTTTTGTTATTCATAATGAGCCCCTTTTGACCATACTAGAGTTTATGTTAATGAGGTGACTTAGGGTGGCCTTAGATAGATTCAGGCTGGGGACTGGTCCCCAGAAAGACCAAACATGGGATCAGAGGGTTGAACATTTAGCCCCACCCTCCAACCTCTGGGGAGGGGAGAAAGGCTGGAGATTGAGCTCAATCACCAATGGCCAATGATTTGATCAATCACACCTATGTAACAAAGCTTTGATAAAAACTCTCGAACAATGAAATTTAGAGAGCTTCTGGGTTGGTAACATTGATGTGGTGGGAGAGTGGCACCGTGGAAGAGGACATGGAAGTGTGACTGTAACAAGTTCCTTACCTAAAGCATGGCAAGTCAACACACTGACTTCAAGGATTGCAGCAGAGAAAGAGTTTAATAATCATAGGGCATCTGAACAAGGAGATGGAAGGAAACCTCAAATTTGCCTCCCTGAGGAGTTTGTAAGGAGTTTGGAGTGGGCTGAGGTGTGGGGATTGCAGGGTGAAGTCATGGACTGGAGAGATGAAGAAACTGCATTCTCATGTTGATTCAGCTCTTCTGTGGGGATCCTCAAACTGGTTGTGGGTCAGCTATTCTGCTGGAATTCAAGATCTGAAGAACATCTTAAGCAACTCTTAAACAAAAGCCTCATGATTCCAACATCTATAGATACAATGTGGATGCAAATGGTCAGTATCCAGTGCTATGTGACTTCAGTTACAAGTAAGTAGGCCAAAATGCAGCCTATAATTAAGCCTCATGCTTAATTATAACTATACTTCTGTCTGGAACCTGGCATGTAATTCTTGTCAACTCTGTGATTGAAACCTCCTTTGCAAGGATTATGACAGTGAGAGAAATCTAACATGGCTGACTCCATCTTGCTTCTAGTCTCACAGGCTGGCTGTCTTTGCTCATTCCTGGGGATAGGCCAAGGTAACTGTGGGAGGAATATAGTTCATAGTTTAAAGCAAGAATGAGAAGAGTCCCTCCCTAAAACAGATCCCTTGTTTGTTCAGGGACTGAAACTGCCTTTGTAATGGGAGGGGCCTGACTTCTGCTAAAATGTAGGCATAATTTCTGTAATCTCTTACTGCTCAGGAGTCATGTGTCCAGAGGTCACAAATCTTGTGACTTCCCCAATTGCTCTTGTAGGAAACATCCCTGTTGTGGACCTAAGATTGGCCTTTTGAGATGTTTTTCAGACTTTTGCATTCAGGCAACTTATTAATTCCAACTGGACTGGTGACTTATGACTCAACCAATCCTGTAGCCCCACCCAGAGGCAGACTCAGCACATAGGGACTGTTTTCCACACTCTTATGCTTTTATTCCCCAACCAATCAGCAGCACCCATTCCTTAGCCCCTGCCTCCCAAACTATCCATAAAAACCCTAGCCCCTGAGTTCTTGGAGAGATTGATTTGAGTGATAACATCAGTCCTTCTGCTTGGCTGTCTTGGGTTAATTAAGCTCTTTCTTTACTGCAATACCATGGTCTCCGTGAATTGTTTTGTCTGTGTGGCAAGCTGGAAGCACCCATTGGGTGATTGTACAAGGACAGTTTCAGAAGTTCTCCACTTCCCTTCTCCCGCAGCCTTGCCCTGTGCATCTCTTACATGTGGCTGTTCCTGACTTGCATCCTTTATAATAAACCAGTAATCATAAGCAAGGTGCTTCCCTCAGTTCTGCAATTAGTTCTAACAAATTATCAAACATGAGGGAGGGTCGTGGGAACCCCCAAATTTGCAGCCAAATAGGATGGAAGTGTGAGTAGCCTAGAAACCCAGGACTTCTACTTAGCATCTGAAGTGGGGGCAGTCTTGTGGGACCGTGACTTTAACCTGTGGGGTTTGCACTAACTCTAGGTAGTTAGCGTCAGAGTTGAATGGAATTGAAGAACACCCAGTTGGTGGGAGATAACTGGTGAATGGGTGTTGGAACAATGTGTTGGAAAAGACACTGTAACCACCCAATGGTTTCACTTTGCCCACTGCCTAGACAGAGCCAATTTCTAAAGACAGGGGCATTGTAATAGAGAAAGTGTAATTCACACTGAGCCAGCTGTGTGGGAGACCAGAGTTTTATTATTACTCAAATCAGTCTTCCTGAGCATTTGGGTATTCAGGGATCAGAGTTTTTAAGGACAACTTAGTGGATGGGGGGAAGCCAGTGAGCTGGGAGTGCTGTTTGGTGAAGTCAGAGATGAAATCATAGGGAGTTGAAGCTGTCTTCTTGTGCTGAGTCAGTTCCTGGTGGGGAGAGGGCACAAGATCAAATGAGCCAGTTTATCGAACTGGGTGGTGCCAGCTGATCCATCAAGTGTAGGGTCTGCAAAATATCTCAGGCACTGATCTTAGGAGCAGTTTAGGGAAGGTCAGAATCTTGAGGCCTCCAGATGCATGACTCCTAAACTATAATTTCTAATCTTGTGGCTAATTTCTTAGTCCTACAAAGGCGGTCTAGTCCCCAGGCAAGAAGGAGGTTTGTTTTGGGAAAGGGCTGTTATCATCTTTGTTTTAAACTATAAATTAAGTTCCTCCCAAAGTTAGTTCAGCCCATGTCCAGGAGTGGACAAGGACAGCTTGGAGGTTAGAAGGAAGATGGAGTCAATTAGGTTAGATCTCTTTTGCTATCCCAGTCATAATTTTGCAAAGGCGGTTTCAACACCACACATTTGGTGTCAGAAAAAACCCACACATGGATATACGCAAGGTTAGGATCAATTTTTCCCCAGTTGGTTAGATGATGCCACGTTGTAGCACTTGTCACACTATGTTGAACTGCTTGTTTCCTTGTCTGTCTGTTCTATTAGACTGTGAGCATGTGGAAGACTAACATGGGCCTTAATGCAACTTCATTCACATACCAGGGGGAAATCCAGGTTCTGCGGGCCTGAAGCTTACATAGTTTGGGGAAGGAAGGATTTTTCAAAAGAATACAAAATTAGGTATAAAGAAATCACAACAAATTACAAGTATAAAAAGCTAATAAACACCACAACATCTATGAAAATGAAATGTTTTTCTTTATTAACTACCTGACATATCTCTACATTTTTCTTACTTTTTTAGCTTGTACTCTTCGATTACCTCTTTCTTTTTCTTTTCTTCCTTTTTTTTTTTTTTTGAGACAGAGTTTCACTCTTGTTGCCCAGGCTGGAGTGCAATGGCTTGGTCTCAGCTCACTGCAACCTCTGCTTCCTGAGTTCAAGTGATTCTCCTGTCTCAGCCTTCCAGGTAGCTGAGATTACAGGTGTGCACCACCACACCCAGCTAATTTTGTATTTTAAATGCAGACGGGTTTCACCATGTTGGT
Source organism: Symphalangus syndactylus (assembly GCF_028878055.3). NCBI lineage: Eukaryota > Metazoa > Chordata > Mammalia > Primates > Hylobatidae > Symphalangus > Symphalangus syndactylus. The sequence goes on from NC_072430.2 coordinate 75,190,797, forward strand.
CATGCTGGTCTCGAACTCTTGACCTCAGGTGATCCACCCGCTTCAGCCTCCCAAAGTCCTGGGATTACAGGCATGGGCCACTGGGCCCAGCCTTCAATTACCTCTTTCATATGACAATAATTTATAAGATCATTTCTTATATTGAATAGAAAAGCTGTTCATGCTTTTCTCTAGCATGGTTGATCAACATGTTTTCTAATATTTCCTAGAAAAGCTTATTTCAGTTCCCCAATTCATTATTGCTAAGTCACGTAAATTTTTACAAATGCTATCAAATTTTGGAAACCTCTACCAAGTGTCTTACATATATGGGTTATAACATTTCAGGGCATTTCAAATTATGATACAGTGACTAAACTTAACTGTTCTTTGTATTGACCATACATACTCCTATTAACCAGAGTATCATCAATGCCCTGCACCATCAGGTCACAACATCAGATGACTTGTCATGTTGAAGAGTAGAAATATTCCTACCAGCCATTCCTAAGCTGGGATGGCCAGCATATTTTAACTACTTACAGAAATGGCTGCCAAACACATAAACGTATCCCACTAAAGCCCAACTAAATGTATTCCTAGCCCAAATTACCTTAGAAGAATCTCAAAATGACTGTGAATCTCCAATGCCACTAGACTCAAGGGAGAACTGTAGTAAAGGGGAAGTCAAAGTGGAAGGAGATAGTAATCTTAATCAATTGTGGTTAGAGTATCTTACCTCTGCAAATTTTGCAAAAACATATGACCACATAAATATATTGCTAGGTGCCTTCTTGGAAGAGGTGCATGACACTGAGGGTCTTTGAAGCTGAAGCTTTACTGGCTTCATGTCTGATTCCTGCCTGCCTCGCACAGTACTAGTCACAAAATAGGTACTTTACAAGTATTTGCAGAGTGCAAGAATGAGAGTTCATCTGTGTGCAGCCTGTCGAAGGGCAGTAATGATAGCATGGGCAGGGAAGGAGTGAGTAAGTGCTTTGGGTCCATTACTCTAAGTCAGGGACTGCCTGTGTGCTTTCCTTTTAAAATTTGTTCCAATGTAGTAGAAGAAATAAAAGTTTCCTCTGGTTAAAAACAGTGAAATGATTAAATCTTTACAGCTCTGAAAATAACTTTTGCAGCACATACCTCATAGTCTGTCCTTGCTGCCTAAAAGCAAAGGGAGGGCTGGCAGATCCACTGGGCAATAGGGAGGTCTCCAACCTCCCTGCTGCCTTCATTTTGAATATCCGCCCCCCAACTCCGCCACCCCGCAAGTCACTTTGCCTCAATACCCTGATGAGCATCTTGATCATTTGGGGACATTCTTTAGAAACTTTGGTATGAAAAGGCCTTTCTCATCTTCAGATCAGTGCTTAAGTTCTACATTTATCAAATACAAAAGTGAAAAGAAGCTTTTAAAAATGTCATTGGCACTCACAGGCACCATCAGGAGAATGCTTGCACAAACTGTTTAGAGAACATTTCTGATAATAAGAAGCAACATTTCCAAAATTTGAAAGAATAACTTTAAGAGTACATAGAAAAACACATTCCATTCTAATAATTTGGGCTACTGATGTCCTTCCTAAAGAAAAAAAGCTATTTGCTAATTTCACGGAGTATGGTAGAAGTCAACATTGCTGTGTGGCTTATTTTTCTCTTATAGTTTCAATTCCGAGTTGTGCCCCAAGTTGGGAATTATGGGAAAAGTGTTGTGACTTAGCTGGGAGTCAGAAGTGAGCCTCAGAGTTGGCTAGCAGAAACAAATTTCGCAAAGTTTGAGAAAACTAAGTTCATAGAAATAGGTTATAGAATGGATAAGGGATCACAGATAGGAGTGCCAGAAATACACCCAGGGTAGGGGCCAATTGTGTTGGATGTATATTTGCAGTTTCTCCAATATTAGGTAGTCCCCCATCCAACTAAAAATTCCACATAAGAGATATTTATTATTCTTGGGGTACTACTCAGCATCTGAAACTTCTTCCTATGTTTGGGGAATCCTACTTTATGAGTCTTAGTGGGAAAAAGTGCCTACTTCCCACTTCAGAAGCAGAAAATGCCAGATCTTCATTCCCCAGCTCCCTTACTGGAAGGTGGTGTTATACAATGTGGGCAAAGCCAATTAGAAATATCTGCCTTTGACTTTGAATCAATGACACAGGACATAGATACTGCAGAGAATCCTTTTTTTTTTTCCTTCTTAAATCAGCCAGAATTAGTTTCTGTCACGTGAAACTTGTGACCAAATTATAGCTTCTGACACCTTGGTCACAAGTAACATGCTATTTTAGAGGGCTTGAAGGGCACTTTGAAATCCTGAGTAGTTCCCTTTAAGTATTCAAATATGACTTTGGGCTGCATTTTAAATTTTAGGCTGGGTGCGGTACCTCACGCCTATAATCCTAGCACTTTGGGAATGAGGTGGGAGGATGGCTTGAGCCCAGAAGTTCAAGACCAGCCTGGGCAACAAAACAAACTCTGTCTCAACTTAAAAAAAAAGCCATGTGTGTTGGTGTGGGCCTGTGGTCCCAGCTACTCAGGAGGCTGAAGCAGGAGGATAGATTGAGCCCAGGAGTTGGAGGCTTCAGTGAGCTATGATTGCACCACCACACTCCAGTCTGAGTGACAGAGCAAGATCTTATTGATATCTGTTGGGATCATTGATCTTCTTAGTAACAGTGAAACTAGAGCAAGCATTAGGAATCTAATTTTACAGCTTAGGAAAATGAGGCACAGAGAGCCAAAATGCCCTGTCCAGGTGACAAAACTCATTTAATGGCAAAGCTGGGGATGTTGATGTCCAGTCCTGTGATCTTTCTCTTTTTGCCTTCATAAATCTTTTTTTTTGGAGATGGAGTCTCACTCTTGTCACCCAGGCTGGAGTCAGTGGCACGATCTTGGCTCACTGCAAACTCTGCCTCCCGGGTTCAATAGATTCTCCTGGCTCAGCCTCCCGAGTAACTGGGATTACAGCTGCCCACCACCACACCTAGCTAATTTTTGTATTTTTAGTAGAGATGGGGTTTCACCATGTTGGCCAGGCTGTTCTCAAACTCTTGATCTCAGGTGATCTACCTGCCTTGGGCTCACAAAGTGCCGGGATTACAGGTGGTGAGCCACTGCGCCCAGCTTCCATTGTAAATCTTTATCATGCAGGCAAAAGAAAAGCAGAGAGAAAGGTGCATGATCAGAACTCAATTTATATAAAGATCAGAAAGGTCGGCCGGGCGCAGTGGCTCACGCCTGTAATCCCAGCACTTTGGGAGGCCGAGGAGGGCGGATCACGAGGTCAGGAAATCGAGACCATCCTGGCTAATATGGTGAAACCCCGTTTCTACTAAAAATACAAAAAAATTAGCCAGGCGTGGTGGCGGGTGCCTGTAGTCCCGGCTACTTGGAAGGCTGAGGCAGGAGAATGGTGTGAACCCGGGAGGCAAAGCTTGCAGTGAGCCGAGATCGTACCACTGCACTCCAGCCTAGGCGACAGAGAGAGACTCCGTCTCAAAAAAAAAAAAGAAAAAAAGATCAGAAAGGTCATCAAAATGACCTGATGCAGCTCCCAAATCTCAAAAACAGGACCTGGAAGCAGCAGAAAAAGGCTTTTTGAGTCCCGTGCTTTTTTACTGCTAAAGAGACAAACCAAGAGATTCCTCCTTCTTCTATTGGCCAGCTTAGAGTGTGACCAATGGTGAGGGGCAGTGACAAACTAATCGCTCATCAATTTTTCTCTGTTTAAGAATGACCTGTGTGAGGTTAAGAGGAGAAATTACTGCTAAAATCACAGAAAGTCGTAATCAGTCGTAATTTTACTTTCTCTGGTAAAATTCCCAAAGGAGATATTTGTACTGAATAACACACTTAAAACAAACCTGTTCTGCAGAATCCATTTCAGATTCCTCATAATGCTTCTGCTTCATATAAGAATTCAACTCTGTACAGAGTAACTTGAACAATCATCACTCCCAGGATATCAAACCCCGAACAGTAATGTGCATTTAATGAGAACTTCAAGGAACATTCCTTAATTTGGAAGAGGTTCTGTCTATAGGCAATGATGGTAGTTATTACAGGCAACCACTGAGAGTTCAGCTGTTGTGTTAAAAATAAAAGGTCGAATTCAGTCTTGCAGTTTCTCACAGATTATGTCCTATTCTCATTGACAAATAACAAAATGCTTTGGAAAGTTATTCTTTTGTGTACACTATTTTAATTCCAATCTTTGTCTAGATTTGGTTAAAAAATGTTTGGTTAATCATTTATGTCCTTTATTACCCAGACACAGACAATGGATCGCAGACTGAGCTCAGTGCAGAGTGAATCTCTGGTTGTTTGTGGAAGGCTAGGGAGTAAGTCTAGCCAGAAGGAAAGGTCTACTTTTTTTCTTTCTAATAAGCTTATTATTTTAAATCAGTTTTTGATTTACAGAATTTTTGTAAAGATAGTACAGAGAGTTCTTGTATGCCCCAATTGCTAACATCTTACATTAGAATAGTACATTTGCTACAGTTAATGAACCAGTATTGATGCTATTATCAACAGAAGTCCACAGTTCATTCAGATTTCCTCAGTTTTTTCCTAATGTCCTTTTTCTATTCCAGAATCCCATCCAAGACAGCACATTACGTTTAGCTGCCGTGTCTCTTTGGCTGTAACAGTTCCTCAGTCTTTCCTTGTTTGTGAGGACCATTTGAGGAGTACTGGCCAGGCATTTTGTGGGATATTCTTCAACTGAGATTTGTGTAAAGCTTTTCTCATGATTAGTATAAGATTATGGGTTTTGGGGAGGAGGACCACAGAGGCAAAATGCTGCTTTCTTCATATCATATCAATGGTACATACTATTAACATGACTTATTACTGTTTATGTTTGGGAGCCCCTTTTTTCCTCTCAATCTCAGGGACCTTCTTCCAGGTCCCCAAATAAAACTGACTTCTCTCTCTTTGTGTGTATGTATTTTTTGTTTTGTTTTGTTTTGTTTTGAGACAGAGTCTCACCGCCTCCCGGGCCCAAGCGATCCACCTACCTCAGCCTCTTGAGTGGCTGGGACTACAGGTGCCTGTGCCACCACGCTTGACTAATTTTTTTTTTTTTTTTTTTTTGAGATGAAGTCTTGCTCTTGTTGTTGAGGCTGGAGTGCGATGGCACGATCTCAGCTCACTGCAACCTCTGCCTCCTGCCTTCAAGCAATTCTCCTGCCTCAGCCTCCCAGATAGCTGGGACTACAGGTGTGTGCCACTATGCCTGGCCAATTTTTTTGTATTTTTAGTGGAGACAGGGTTTCACCATGTTGGCCAGGCTGGTCTCAAACTCCTGACTTCAGGTGATCTGCCCATCTCGGCCTCCCAAAGTGCTGGGATTACAGGTGTGAGCCACCATGCCCAGCCACTTGACTAATTTTTGTACTTTTTGTAGAGATGGAGTTTTGCCAAGTTGCTCAGGCTTGTCTTGAACTCCTGGGATCAAGCAATCCACATACCTTAGCCTCCCGAAAAGCTGGGATTATAGGCGTGAACCACCATGCCCAGCCTTTCTTTCTCTTTTGATTAATTATTGTAATTTTGAAAGTGAAATTGGAGCTCAAATATTCAAAGGTGGAGAGAATTCTACAAATTATAAACATAACCAAATAGAAGCCTCCTTGTCTACCTCAGCCTCTGCCTTCTCATTGCTGCCCTGAAAAATCAAATCATCTCGGACTGATGAGACTCTTCTCACATCAGAATATAAACCAGGTGATACTGTCAGTAAAGGACAGGAGGAATTGCCAATTGTGTCAATCAGATTGTCCAGTACATTTCTAGACAGCTTTGGTTTGGCTAAATATAGTTGTAATGCATTTCTGTTGCTAAGCACCATATTTTTATTAGCCAAGGTACTCTATTTGAAAATGCAAACAGAGCCTGGGTCTTGTAGTGAAGTGCCTGGGTAAAAAGGAACAGAGTCTAAATGTCATTGACTTTGGTCAGTGTGAACTTCCAGAATGGTGTGGTACAGTTTCCTAAATCCACCTTACAAAAGAGTCCAGGGAATGACCTGCTTTCATCTTGCAGCCTACTTCATTTTATTTCCATGTCTGTGTGTCTTATTTCACATATCTTTCCTGTCAGTTACAGAAAGGCTGAGCTACAGCTATGGCCGCTGAGCTGTATCTATCCACAGTCATGTGGTTCAGGTGACAACGAAACAAATAGCTCACTCAGATGAGCATAGGCTCTCCAGGGCAAGGTAATCTATAGGAGAGGAACAAAAACTATATATTTCAAATCTTTCCTTGTGAGGAGATTCTGGGGTTATATCAGACAGTTCAAGGAGCCTATGAGTTGCTAAAAATTGCAGCAGGTGACCCATGGAGGTTTATGTAAAAAATTCTTCTCTGGCAGTTGAAGAAAAGCAGAATGAGTGTTTGTCTTTCTCAGTGGCTTAAGAATAACCTTCTCCCAAAACAGGCATAGACTAAATGTATTAGTCAGGTTCTTAGTTGCAAATCAGAAGCCAACAGTAGGTCATTTAAGCAGAAAAGGCATGTTTTTGCAGAAGTCAGCAAATGTGACCTGGCATTTATTTTTGTATGGCCCACAAGCTAACAATGATTTTTACATAATTAAATAGTTGGACAAAGAACATTTTAAAAGATGGATATTCATGACCCATGAAAAGTATATGAAATTCACATTTCAGTATCCATAAATAAAACGTTATTGGAGCACAGTCACACTCGCTTGCTTAAGTACTGTCTCTTGTTGCTTTCATGCTACAGTGGCAGGATTGAGTAACCGCAGTGAAGATTCTCATATATGGCCTACGAAGCCTAAAATATTTATTAATGTCTTAGTTGGCTAAGACTGCTATACTAAAATAACATAGACTAGGTGGCTTAAACAACAGAAATATATATTTTTCACAGTTCTGGAGACTGGAAGTATAAGATCAAGACGTCAGCATGGTTGGTTTCTGGTGAGGGCTCTTTCCTTGGGTTGCAGATGACCGCCTTTCTGCTGTGCCCTGCACAGCAATGACAGAGAGAGAGAGCAAACTCTGTTATTTCTTCTTATAAGGGCACTAATTCCATCATAAGGGCCCCACCTTCATAACCTCATCTAAACCAAATTGCCTAACAAAGGCCCCATCCTCAAATACCATCACATTAGAGTTAGAGTGTCAACATATGAATCTGGGGCAGACTCAGCTCAGTCCATAGCAACTAGCTAACCCTTTACAGAAAAAGTTTGCCAATTCTTGTATTAAAGAATATTAGGACACATGCAGACTCTCCAAGGGGACCGGAAAACTAGTCTCAGAGGAAACAGAGCCAGGAAACTCATAAAATTACACTTCACACTGCTGATTCAGGAAGACTTCACTTGTACCACCCAAGGTCCTGCTAATACTCCCAACATCAGGCACTGGACAGGACTGTAGGATCATTGGCATTGCCGCCTCTATAAACTGGAATGTCGCTTTTCCACCTTACCAGAATGGATTCAGCCAGCACCTGCTACTTGTATACAAGCTTTGGATTCTGGTACTGGTGGATCTGATAGATGAATCCCAGATCACGTGTGTGTGTGTTACAGCTACACAAGGAGGCTGGAACAATGAGTGTCTGGCTTTTGCAGTGATGGGGTGGGAACCCATAATGTGAAGAATTCCCTATATATGTAGAGATACTCTCTAATAGCAAGTCACAGTGTTAAAATAACTTGTTCCTACATTGTTTCCCTTCCACTATTTTCCCTGAGAATTGTTATCATAACTGCCCTGAATGAACACCTGCTCTCTTTGGGAAGTATAGCCATGTGGCATCCCAATATTGAACAAGCCTTCCTGGGTGAAGAGACTGTTCTTCATAAGATGGGCAAAGGCCGGACTTAATGATTAGGAACCTCCCTGCAGTGGCATGACATGATTGGGGCATGAAGAATGATGCCCCAAAGTATAAAGCTTCAGCTTGCTGAGCACTTTTGAGTTAAAAGAAATTGGAAAGCCTTAGAAGCTGCCTCAGAACCAAGGACTTTCTAACCTTCTCTTGTCTCCTCCCCTCAAGTGCAGGGAGAGGCTCTCTCTGGGCATTCCCTTATCCGAGGAAAACTTCTTCCAAAAGAAATGTAATTGCCAGGCCTGGCGTGGTGGCTCACACCTGTAATCCCCGCACTTTGGGAGGCTGAGGTGGGCAGATCATGAGGTCAGGAGTTCAAGACCAGCCTGGCCAACGTGGTGAAACTCCATCTCTACTAAAAATACAAAAATTAGCTGGGCGTAGTGCTGTGTACCTGTAATCCTGCTACTCAGGAGGCTGAGGCAGGAGAATCACTTGAACCCAGGAGGTGGAGGTTGCAGTGAGCCAAGATCGCACAATTGCACTCCAGCCTGGGTGACAGAGCAAGATGCTGTCTCAAAAAAAAAAAAAAAAAAAATGCAATTGTCTTAAGACCAGAAAAGATGAACCACTAGAGAAGAGAAAAGACTAAAAGTCATCATGCCTATGCAGACTCTTCATCCATTCTTCTGAGGGCACTCTGAGAGAATACTTGGGAGACTTTATCTACATAATAAGATAACCTTTGTTCACAGTGAAGTTCCACCTCTCATCTTCCTGCCACCTCCCTCAGAGCTCAGAGGAACTTTGTCCCAAGCCATTGTCTGTTTTTTGGACTCATTCGTTTCCCTTGAAAATAACTTCTGCCCTTCATAATTGCCTACATTTCCCATTTCTCTCTTCCCTATGAAATTGCTGCTATCTAAGCTTCAGCTACTGGGCCTTTGAATCTCACATTTATGGGACTCCCATGTCCACGTGCATGTTAATGAACTTGTATGCTTTTCTCCTGTCAATCTGTCTATTGTCTGTTTATTTTTGGCAGGATGACTCAATTATTGAACCTTCAGAGAGAAAGTTTAAATTTTCCTACAATATATTTGTTGTGTCTCCCTCTTTCTCTTGCTAAATTCTCTTCTCCAGAGATGTGCTCTTATCAGTCTTTCCCACTTTGAATTTTGAATTTGCCTCCTCTCTCTGGATTTGAACATACTTTCATTTTTTTTAAATACTATCTTGGCTGGGCGCAGTGGCTCACGCCTGTAATCCCAGCACTTTGGGAGTCTGAGGCGGGAGGATCACAAGGTCAAGAGATCGAGACCATCCTGGCTAACATGGTGAAACCCCATCTCTACTAAAAATACAAAAAATTAGCTGGGCATGGTGGCGGGCACCTATAGTCCCAGATACTTGGGAGGCTGAGGCAAGAGAATCACTTGAATAAGGGAGGCAGAAGTTGCAGTGAGCCAAGATCGCACCACTGCATTCCAGCCTGGGGCAACAGAGCGAGACTCTGTATCAAAAAAAAAAAAAAAAAAATTATCTTAGTGTGTGTGTGTGTGTGAGAGAGAGAGAGAGAGAGAGAGAGAGAGGGACGATCTCATCTCACTTTATCGCCCAGGCTGGAGTGCAGTGGTGTGATCTTGGCTCACTGCAACCTCTGCCTCCCAGGCTCAAGTGATCCTCCTACCCAAGTCTCCTGAGTAGCTGGGATTACAGGCGTGAACCACCATGCCTAGCTAATTGTTGTTGTTGTTGTTATTGTTTTGTTTTTGAGAAGGAGTTTCGCTCTTGTTGCCCAGGCTGGAGTGCAATGGCGCAATCTCGGCTCACTACAACTTCTGCCTCCCAGGTTCAAGCGATTCTCCTGCCTCAGCCTTCTGAGTAGCTGGGATTACAGGCATGCACCACCAAGCCCAGCTAATTCTGTGTTTTTAGTAGAGACGGTGTTTCTCTATGTTGGCCAGGCTAGTCGTGAACTCCCAACCTCAGGTGATCCACCTGCCTCGGCCTCCCAAAGTGCTGGGATTAGAGGGGTGAGCCACTGCGCCCAGCCAATGCCCTGCTAATTTTTGTATTTTTTGTAGAGACAGGGTCTCATCATGTTGCCCAGGCTGGTCTCGAACTCCTGAGCTCAAGTGATCTGCCTGCCTCAGCTTCCCAAAGTCATCCTATTTGCTGTCAAATACTAGATCTTATTCATTCTTTCAATTTTTTAATATATATTAATCATCCCCACTTGCCCCCTACTCCTCCCAACTACCCTTCCCAGCCTCTGGGAACCATCATTCTATTCTCTATTTCCATGAGTTCAATTGTTTTAATTTTTAGCTCCAAAAACAACCATCTCATGAAACTTAAAAGCAAGATGCAAAATGTTCAATGTTTCCAAATAATTTAATTGCATCCCAGAATAAAGATCAGGAATATTTATAAGAACACAAAAATATCCTGCACCTAATAGATTAAAATTCACAATATTATGCATTGAAAAAACTCGCCAGGCATGCAAAGAAGCAGGAAAATACAACCAATAAGGAAGAGGAAAATAAACTAGTTGAAACTGATAAAAAAACTAACACAGATATAGGAATTAGTAACAAGGATATTAAAATAGTAGTTATTATTATATTCCAGATATTTGAAAAGTTAAGGAGAGACATGAACTATTTTAAAAACATAAATCAGATTTCTAGAGATAAAAACTATAATATCTGAGATTAAAATTACACTGGTGAGATTAATGGCAAAAGAAAAGATTAGTGAATCTGAAGGCATAGCATTAGAACTGATCCAAAAATAAAACACAAAGAGAAAAAAGAATTAAAAACAAGAATGAAAAGAGCATCAGTGAGCTGTGGGAAAACTTTAAGCAGTTTGATTTGTATGTAATTGTTGTCCCTAAAGCAGGGGGAGGGACAGAAAAGCTATTCAAAGGAATAATAGCGGAAAATTTTCTAATTTTGATGAAAACTAAAAACCTACAGGTCCAAGAAAGTCAATAAATCCTGAGCACAAAAATATGAAGAAAATGAGTACACTAAGGCACATCAGAATCAAACTGCTCAAAATTAGTGATGAAGAGATAATACTAAAAGTAGCCAGAGAAGAAAAGACACATTAGGTACAGAAGACCAAAGATAAGGATGACAGAAGACTCCTCATAGGAAACAATGATACAGGTGATAAGACAGTGGAGCAACATCTTTAAGCTACTGAAAGAAAAATAAACTGTTACCTAGAAATTTAAACCCAGCAAAAATATTTTTTAAAGATGAAGGTGGAACAAATACTTTTTCAGATATACCAAAGCCGGAATAATTTATCACTAACAGATCTGCAATATAAGAAATGTTAAAGGAAATCTTTCAGGCAGAAGGAAAGTAACACCTGATGGAAATATGATTATACAGAAAATTCACAGCAACAAAAATGATAACTACATGGGCAAATATGTAAGAATTTTTCTTTTATAATTTGAATATCTTTAAAATATAATTGATTGTTTAAACAAAAATAGTAACAATGTGTTGTGGGGATTACAACATATGCATAAAGAAAACAGTAGCCTAAATGCTGAGAGGGAAAAGTGGAGTTATGTAATTATAAAATTCTGTGGCCTGGCGCCGTGGCTCACGCCTGTAATCTAACACTTTGGGAGGCTGAGACAGGCGAATCACTTGAGGTCATCAGTTCAAGACCAGCCTGGCCAACATGGTGAAACCCCGTCTCTTCTAAAAATACAAAAATGAGCTGGGTGTGGTGGTGGGCGCCTGTAGTCCCAGTTACTTGGGAGGCTGGGGCAGAAGAATCATCTCTACCAAAAATGCAAAAATTAGTTGGGCATGGTGGCATGTGCCTGAAATCTCAGCTACTCGGGAGGCTGAGGCATGAGAATTGCTTGAACCCAGGACTTAGAGGTTGCAGTGAGCTGAGATGGTGCCACTGCACTCCAGCCTAGGCAATAGAGTGAGACTCCATCTCAAAAAGAAAAAGAAAAAAAGGCCTGGTGCGGTGGCTCACACCTGTAATCCCAGCCCTTTGGGAGGCCAAGACAGGAGGATCACGAGGTCAGGAGTTCAAGACCAGCCTGGCCAACATAGTGAAACCCCATCTCTACTAAAAATACAAAAAATCAGCCGGGTGTGGTAGCAGGCGCCTGTAATCCCAGCTACTTTGGAGACTGAGGCAGGAGAATCGCTTGAACCCGGGAGGTGGAGGTTGCAGTGAGTGGAGATTGCGCCACTGCATTCCAGCCTGGGCAACAGTGCAAGACTCTATCTCAAAAAAAAAAAAAAGAAAAAAAAAAGAACAAAAGGCTCAATAATAAGAAAACAACACAATTAAAAAATAAGCAAAAGAATCAAACAAACATGGGTGACAAATAAGCATATGAAGCACATAAAAAGATGCTCAGCATCATTAGTCATTAGGAAAATGCAAATTAAAACCATAACTACTGAATGGCTAAAATTAAAAAGACTGACCATACCAGGTGTTGGTGAGGAGGTAGAGGAACTTGAACTCTTATACCTTGCTGGGGAAAGTATAAAATAGTACAACCACTCTGGAAAACAGTTTGTCAATTTCTTAGAAAGTTAAACATAAACCTACCATTTTATCCAGCCGTTCACTCTTAGGTATAAGAGAAAAAAATGCATCTATATAGAATTATGCATAAATGTTCATAGAATCTTCATTGGTAATAGCCCCAAACTGGAAACAACCCAGATGTCCATGTACAGGTGAAACAAACTGGTATAGCCACCTGATAGGATACTACCCAGCAATAAAAAGAAATGAACTATTGATACATTCAACAACACGGATGAATCCCCAAATAATTAATGCTGAGCAAAAGAAGCCAGACCAGAAAAAGAGTATGCACTGTATGAGTTCATTTATATAACATTCTAGGAAACGCAAACTAATGTATGGTGACAGAAAGCAGATTAGTGGTTTCCTGGTGGATGAGGAGATGTGGAAGAACAGGAAGAAAGTGTTACAAAAGCAAAGAAACTTTTTGAGGTATTTTCACTATATTAATTGTGGCAAAGGTTTCATAGTTGCATATGTGAAAGGAAGATAAAATCTTGGAACCCCAAATTCACGATGCCAAAAGGGAAAAGTTAAGCTTGGAAGCTGAGTCATGAAAAAAACCCCCAAAACTGCCTTTATGTTTGTTCCTAAACTGATAGCTACAGATAGAAGGCCACAGGGGGCCTCCCTTACCTTGACAATGTAAATGAACAGCTTATCTTCATGGACTTGGGGGTGGACGGGTGAGGGGAAAGAGGAGATTCAAAATCCCCTTCCATCCTGAGCTGAATGCATGTTTGACTGCTTCTCTACTCTATGTTTACTTTACCTTACGTAAAAGGGTAAAAGGGCAGATTTACTGAATGTGAGTCAAATACATAATGATTTTTCCCCTACCCCTTCCTTTTCATGCACAACATGTGACTTCACAAGAATGTGACCATACCATTCCTCTTTTTTTTCTTTCCCCTTTCCCCTCCTGCCCACTTTTCCGCTTTAATATTGAAGCCCCCAAAATTCTCTGCAGAAAAATAAAGGCCACAGATCCTACTGTGGCTTGTGTTTCTTTTTTCTGGGTGTGTATTCAACCTCAGCAAAATAAACCTCTAAATTGATTGAGACCTGTCTCAGATACTTTTTGGTTTACATATACGTATGTCAAAACCTGTCAAATTGTACATTTCAACTATATGTTATTTATTGTAAGTCAGTTATACCCCAATAAAGCTGTAGAAACATAAATATTAGTTATTTTTAAAAATCAGTGCTAGGGTCCAGGCATGGTGGCTCACGCCTGTAATCCTAGCACTTTGGGAGTCCGAGGCCAGCGAATCACCTGAGGTCAGGAGTTCGAGACAATCCTGGGCAACATGGTAAAACCCCGTCTCTAGTAAAAGCACAAAAATTAGCCAAGCTTGGTGGCATGTGCCTGTAATCCCAGCTACTCAGGAGTCTGAGGCAGGAGAATCGCTTGAACCTAGGAGGCAGAGGTTGCAGTGAGCAGAGATTGTGCCACTGCACTCCAGCCCGGGAAACGAGAGCGAAACTCCATCTTAAAAAATAATCAGTGTTAGACTTTACCACACTCTGGCCTTATGACTCTTTGAAGCTGAGATTCTTTTAGTCATCAACATGGTTCAGGCCTAGGAACTCGTAGTTCTTCTGTGGAGTTAGGGAGTAGATAAAGGCCTGTTCTTCTACAGACAAGTTCTTTGCAAGCCATCCAAGGTGATGGAAAGGAGGTGGGGGCCACAGAGTTGAGCTTTTTTCTTTCTTCCAGGAAGAAATTAAAGACCCTTGGGGTTTTTCAATCACAATTCTCTTGACCTACTTGAGTCACTATGGGGCAGGATGCTTTGTTTTATTTCATAGAAACAAAGAGTGAGCATAAGTTCTAAACAAAGTAATGTATTTGTAGATGGTCTTGTCTCTTGACGCAGATATAAAGCCTATCTTCTGAGAGAGGACAAAGGGATTAGTATGTGCCTTGCTTAAGAACAATAGACAAATGTTACAGCCTGTTAACTCCATCTGCTTCCCAAAAGAAGAAAGAATTTTTACAATGAAGTGTCAGAGGGTCTTCAGGCCCCATAAGGGAGATTTTCCCAAGGGAAGCCCATAACAACCTTCCTGTGTATTTAAGCCAATATGTTCCAGCTCCTAGAGTGGGGCTCCTTGTCCCTAATTTTGGAATAAAAGGTTTTGTCTTATTGAAATAATTTGAGGCATGGGGAGAAGGGGAAGTATTTTGCTTGGTGGGGAGGGAAGTCACAATGTTGCATACTTTCCTGGCTACGATGGAATCATTTGTGTACTGAAGAAACTGAATCATCCAAAGGAAAGTATCGTCAGCTACCATATTCCAGAATTTGCTTTCCTGAGGCACTGGGTGACTGAAGCAGATACATTGCAGGCACATGCCTATAAGAGCCAAGGAATTCAACTTTTTTTTTTTTTTTGAGACGGAGTCTCGCACTTTCACCCAGGCTGGAGTGCAGTGGCGCGATCTCGGCTCACTCCAAGCTCCGCCTCCCGGGTTCACGCCATTCTCCTGCCTCAGCCTCCTGAGTAGCTGGGACTACAGGCGCCCGCCACCACGCCCGGCTAATTTTTTGTATTTATAGTAGAGATGGGGTTTCACCGTGTTAGCCAGCATGGTCTCGATCTCCTGACCTCATGATCCACCCACCTCGGCCTCCCAAAATGCTGGGATTACAGGCGTGAGCCACTGCACCCGGCAGGAATTCAACATTTTTTTTTTTTTTTGGAGTCAGAGTCTCGCTCTGTCCCTCAAGTTGGAGTGCAGTGGTGTGATCTCAGCTCACTGCAGCCTCCACCTCTCAGGTTCCAAGCGATTCTCATGTCTCAGCCTCCTGAGTAGCTGGGATTACAGGCACCCGCCACCACACCCAGCTAAATTTTGTATTTTTAGTAGAGATGGGGTTTCACCATGCCAGGAATTCAACTTTGTTTTTGTTTTTGTTTTTTCGAGATGGAGTTTCACTCTCGTTGCCCAGGCTGGAGGGCAATGGCGCAATCTCAGCTCACCACAACCTCTGCCGCCTGGGTTGAAGTGATTCTCCTGCCTCAGCCTCCCGAGTAGCTGAGATTACAGGCATGCACCCCTATGCCCGGCTAATTTTTTTTTTTTTTTTAGTAGAGACGAGGTTTCTCAATGTTGGTCAGGCTGGGCTTGAACTCCTGACCTCAGGTGATCTGCCTGCCTCGGCCTCCCAAAGTGCTGGGATTACAGACATGAGCTACCATGCCCGGCCAGGAATTCAACTTTGAAGGCCCTATTTCTCCATTCTTTCTTTTCTGGGTTTGTGGGGCTGTATTTCCCTTTCCTCTCTTCCTAATGTAACTTTCCATACCTCAGCTGCCTCCCTGGCACCAGGGCTGCCATCCCAGCAGGCCAAGAGGCAGGCCACTCTGCAGCGTGATGTGTTTTTTATGATGTTTCTGGCTATCTTTCTAGTCTTCTGCACAAGTGCAGTGTGTGAGGGGAACCCCTGCAGGGGAGTTACTCAGGACTGCAGACTCTACTCCTGGCAGGTTGCCCTGCTGGGGAATCAGGCATTGGTCTCAATCAGCCGGATGGGGCTGGGATCTATTTTCTATTTCCAGGTTCCCAGGGTGCATATTCTTGTTTCCTGATGGTGCAACACTGAGGCTCAGCTATATGGCTGGGGAGATCTGTGAAATAAATGTGGGCATTGCATGTCATGCCTGGAAATTCCTATGGAACTCTGGACAGTGCCCCCAAAGTGAATAAAAATCAACATAGTCCTCTAGTAATGTATTCTGTCCTCATAGGAAACAGCTCAGAGAATATTTTCAAACAAAGGTAAGATCTGAATAAAGTGAAAAGTGCTACTTTTATGCCCATTACCTGATGGGCAACATGAGGCTATCCTATTCTTTAGAGACTACTCACCAGTTCCAGAAGTCCTCCAACTATGGGAACACTGTCATGAGAACATGAAAATAAACCATACTGATTAATCTTGAATGAAACCTAACTCTTAAGTTTTGACCCCTCCCCCTCAAAAAGTACCTAGTGAATTTGTTTGAGCAAAAATAAAATCAAAATTTAATTTAATTGAGAAACAAATATATAAATATGAAAAAGGTTAGGCAAGAAAGGGGAATACAGGCCAGGCACAGTGGCTCATGTCTGTAATCCCAACAATTTGGGAGGCTGAGGCAGGAGGATCACTTGAGCCCAGGAGTTTGAGACCAGCCTGGGCAACATAACAAGACCTCCATCTCTACACAAATTAAAAATTTAAAAAAATTAAAAAAAAAAGAAAGAGGAATACAACGAAATAATTCCTCATTTAATCTCTGTCCCCTATTCCCTTGTTTCTCTCCAGGAAGTATTGCTAACAATTACTTAAGTATCTATACATGGCACTGGCATACACTATATATATATATACACACACACAGGTGGTATGTGTATATATATGTATGTATATATGTATATGTCACATATCCTTTTTATTATTGTGAATGTCTTTATACGTAAAAGAGACTCTATTGTGTAAGTGATGAACAAAGATTATGACTAACATGAACATTGTTGAATGTCATGGTCCTAGAAACAGAGGGCATGGGCAAACTGAGAAGAGTTTAATAAAATGACTATTTACAAAATTGCAGGCAGGTTTACAGAAATCAATAAAGGATAGTGTGGTAGTCAGACACTTATCCAGATTTTGTGGGACCTAATGAATATTCAGTTTTTAGAAACTTCTTTAAGAAAAAGCATGTACTTCTTTAAGAAAAAAATGCAAAATTATGACACAAAAGTAGGTGCAAGAATAAAATTAAATAGCTGGAGGCCGGGTGCCGTGGCTCACGCTTGTAATCCCAGCACTTTGGGAGGCCAAGGCAGGTGGATCACGAGATCAGGAAATCGAGACCATCCTGGCTAACACGGTGAAACCCCGTCTCTACTAAAAATACAAAAAATTAGCCAGACATAGTGGCGGGCGTCTGTGGTCCCAGCTACTCTGGAGGCTGAGGCAGAAGAATGGCGTGAACCCAGGGGGCGGAGCTTGCAGTGAGCCGAGATGGCGCCACTACACTCCAGCCTGGGCGACAGAGCGAGACTCCGTCTCAAAAAAAAAAAAAAAAAATTAAATAGCTGGGCACAGTGGCACATGCCTATAGGCCCAGCTACTCTGGAGGTTAAGGCAGGAGGATCACTTGAATCCACGAGTTTGAGACTGTAGTGTGCTATGATCACACCTGTGAATAGCCACTGTTTTCCAGCCTGGACAACACAGCAAGACCCCATCTCTTAAAAAAAACAAAGAAAAAGAATGAATTAGAATGAGAAAGCACATCAAACCAAATTTCTAAGACTATAAATATCAAAATTGTTATAAAATATCATAAAGTATCAAATACGATAAAATCTAGATAGTATCATATCACGATTAATCACCTCTCTTTAATACTTTTTTCCATACATATATATATTTTTTTTGTTGTTGTTGTTGTTGTTTTTGCTATGTACTTTTTTTTTTCTTTTTCGAGACAGAGTGGAGTTCAGTGGTGTGATTATAGCTCACTGCCACCTCAATCTCCTGGGCTCAAGCAAGCCTTCCACCTCAGCCTCTTGAGTAATTAGGACTACAGGTGCATGTCACCACTCCCGGCTAATTTTTTATTTTTTGTAGAGACAGGGTCTTACTATGTTGCCCAGGCTGGATATGTACTCTTTGATCATTGCTTTACATGACATCGATATCATTCTCTATAGAAAGAATGGCAAGCTAATTTAGTCTTTCCTCTAGATGGTCTTTTTCTGGATTCTCTATTCTGTTCAATTGGTCTGCAAATATCTCCCTACAAGAGAATGAGAATAGTTCAGAGGAACAATTGGAAAAACAAATCATAGCACATATACTGCTGAGCACTGGTCAGAGGCACCATTTTTTAAGTGCAAAGATTAGGGCATTTTACAAAGCTAAGCAAACTCTCAGTACACCTTCCACGCATCAGAATGATTTTGTTGTCAGGGTCACAGCTCCTGCCTGTAATCCCAGCTACTTGGGAGGCTGAGGCTAGAGGACCCCTTGAACCCAAGAGGTCGAGGCTGCATTGAGCCGTGATCGCATTACTGCCCTCCAGTCTGGGTGGCGGACTGAGACCTCATTTCTAAAAAACAACAAAAAGAATGTTTTTTTCACTTCCTTATTACCAAGTACTTCAGTAGCTCCTGATCCCTTCAGATAAAATCTAAACTCCTCTTCATGACAAATGAGACTCTCCACCCTCTGATTTCTTTTTACCTGTCTGGCCTCATCCCTCACTATTTTCCTACCACCACACCGCCACCTGTTCCACACAAGTTTTGCTCCAGTAACACTCAGCTATCTGGTTCCAGAACGTGCTATGCTCAGTCCCATTCCTGAAGCGTTGTATACAATGTTCTCTCTACTTGGAACACCCTCCCCAGCTTGTCCACCTGGCAAACCCCCCCCCGTGTCTTCAAGTTGCAGATAAAATACTGCTTCTTCTGTGAAGCCTTTCTTGATCCCCTCAGACTCATTCAGGTTTTCTTCTCCTTTGTCACAATCCTACTGAAGCAATAATCTTACTGTAATGCAACTGTTTGCAGGTCTGTCTCCTCACTAGTCTATAAGTTTCTGCAGATCATGAACTGAGACTTCATCCTCGTATGCCAGGCACTCAGCACAGGGCCTGGTACACAGTAGGCACTAATAAGTATGTTTTAAATGAATGAGCTTAAGCAACTTACATATGCTTACTACTATGCTAAAATGTTCTCTCATGTTATGCTTACAACAACCCTATGAAAAAGTATTATTCTTATTTTGGGGGCGGTGATTAGAATATGCCACCCCAAAATATGCACTTTTGCATAAGGATTATTTTGAGCTGAAAACAGTTGAGAAGCGGCACATGCCAAGAAGTATCTCTGCCCTCCTCCCTACTTGCCTAAAAGTAGGACGTAAATTTCCATTTGTGCCAGGTTTGGTGGCTCACACCTGTAATCCCAACATTTTGGGAGGCCGAAGCAGAAGGATCACTTGAGGCCAGGAGTTTGAGACCAGTCTGGGCAATATAGCGAGACACCCATCTCTGCAATTAACAATTTTTTTAATTAAAAAAATACATTTGCAAAGGCGTCTCTCTCTCTCTCTCTCTCTCGCATACCAGGAAGAGGAAACTCTTAGACTCATAATCACTAGAGACAAGGAGATAACTCTAGCCCAGAGATAGCACCAAAAGGTACCTACATAGTAAACCCTAATAAAGTAACTCCTATTTTCCATTAGTTTCTCTCCACATATTTACCTCCCCACAATTTGTCACTCCAAAAGCTTAAACCCCTTTTCCTTTGTTTTGCCACATCTCTACAAATACACCATTCTTTGTTACAATGCTACATAAGCCCCAAGTTCCAACTACTCCTGCAATTTACTCATCACTGAGCTTCTCCCACATGCATGTGCATTGCACACATTCATAAGCTCTGTTTTTCTCTTGTTAGCCTGTCTTTTGTCAGTTCAATTTCTAGGTTCCTAACTGCAGAACCTAGGAGAATAGAAGAAAAGTGCTTTTTTCCTCTGCAGTTTACAGATAAACAAACTGAACCTTAATGAGTTTAAGTAATTTGTCTGTAGAATTTCAACCCAGTTCTGTCTGGTGCTAAAAATTTATGCTGTTTGCTACATTATGCTGTTTTTCTAAGCAGGTAAATTGTGTCGTTTCAGTATCACTTAAACTAGCTGCATATAGCATGGCTGATCCAACTTTTTCTGAAATAATAGACTGCTCTTCTTTCCCTGAGAGATCAAAACCCCCATTATGTGTCTGCCCCATCCACTCCCACTGAAATTGTTCTTTTCAAGGTCTCAAGTGATCTCTTTGCTGCCAAATCTAATGACCATTTTTCTCTTATCTTTTTTGACTCTCAATAGTTTCCCACAAAGTTGACCGCTCTCTTTGTTCTGGAAATAATGTTCTCTCTCAGCTTTTGTGACAAACCATTCTCTTGGGTTTTTTTTTTTTTTTTCTTGCCTCCCTGGGCACCCTGTCTCAATTCCCTTTTCTGGCTCTTCCTTCTCTTCCCTACCTCTAAATACTGGGCTTCCTCAGAATGAGGTCTTGAACTAGCTCCTCTTCTCTGTCCACCTCCTGCTGTAGGTGATCTCACCCAGGCCTGGGAAATTAAATGACATCCATATGCTGTTTGCCATTGGTATATCTCCAGCCAAGAAGTCTGCTTACACTCACATGTCCAACTAACTACTTGATATCTCTACTTGATTGTTTCATTAGTACATCTTTAAAATCTCATTGGGAACTTAATTTCTCTTAAAGATGTCCCTCTCCAAGTGTTTCAGTTACTATTGCTATGTGACAAACCACTTCCAATCTTCATGTGTCAGGACCCCAGACAGGGTACAGTGGGAATTACTTATCTTGACTCCATAGTAGCTGAATCCTCTGCTGGGAAGACTCGGAGACTGGGGTTGCCTTAACAATAGGGGCTGCAATCATCTGAAGGCCTATTCATTCACACTTCTGGTGGTCAATGCTGGCTGCTGACCGGGACCTTAGCTGGGACTGTTGAATGGAACATTTACACTTCATGTGACTTGGATTCCTTCATAGCAGGGCAGCCTCAGGATAGGTGGGCTTCCTTATTTTTATTTATATGAGGTCTCACTCTGTTGCCCAGGCTAGAATGGGAATGCAGAGGTGTGATTATGGCTCCTGCAGCTTTGAACTCCTGGGCTCAAGTGATCCTCTCTCCTCCGACTTCCTAGTAGCTGGGACTACAGGTGTGAGCCACCGTCCCCAGCTGAAGTGGACTTATTTTTTTCTTTTTTTAAGATGGAGTCTCGCTCTGTTGCCTCAGGCTGAGTGCAGTGGCAAGATCTCAGCTCACTGCAACCTCTGCTTTGAGGGTTCAAGCAATTCTTCTGCCTTAGCCACCTGAGTAGCTGGGATTACAGGCACGTTCCATCATGTCCAGCTGATTTTTATATTTGTAGTTGAGACAGGGTTTCGCCATGTTGGCCAGGCTGGTCTAGAACTCCTGACCTCAGGCTGGAAGCAGTTGCTCATGCCTGTAATCCCAGCACTTGGGAGGCTGAGGTGGGTGGATCACCTGAGGTCAGGAGTTCAAGACCAGCCTGGCCAACATGGTGAAACCCCATCTCTACTAAAAATACAAATTAGCCCGGTGTGGTGGTGCGTGCCTGTAATCCCAGCTACTCAGGAAGCTGACGCAAGATAATCACTTGAACTTGGGAGGCAGAGTTTGCAGTGAGCTGAGACCGCACCATTGCATTCCAGCCTGGGCAACAAGAGTGAAACTCTCTCTCAAAAAAAAACCCAAAAACTCCTGGCTTCAAGTGATCTGCCCACTTCAGCCTCGCAAAGTGCTGGGATTATAGGTGTAAGCCACAGCGCCTGGCCTGAGGTGGACTTCTTATGTGATAGACCATGCAATGTTCTAGCAGACAGGGCAGAGGCTTCCCATGGCCTTTTATGGTCTAAATGTGGATGTCCCGGGGTTGGTTCCACTGCTACTCTATTGGTAGAAGCAGCCACACGCATGCCCAGAGTCAAGAGAACAAAGTGTAGAGATTCCCTCTTGGTGGGTGTATTAGTCTGTTCTCACACTACTATAAAGAAATACCTGTACCTGAGACTGGGTAATTTATAAAGAAAACAGGTTTAATTGGCTTATGGTTCCACAGGCTATACAGGAAGCATGGCAACATTTGCTTCCAGGGAGGGCTCAGAAAGCTTCCAGTCATGGCAGAAGGCAAAAGGCGAGTGAAGAGCTTCACATGGCCAGAGCAGGATGAAGGGCCGGGGGTGGGGTGGGAGGGGCGGGCAAGGTGCCACACAGTTTTAAACAAGTAGAACTTATGAGAACTCACTCACTGTCAGGAGAGCAGCGCCAGGATATGGTGCTAAACCATTCATGAAGGACCACCCCCATGATCTAATCACCTCCCACAAGGCCCCACCTCCAACACTGGGGATTACAATTCAACACAAGATTTCGGTAGGAACACAGACCCAAACCGTATTAATGGGGTAAACAGCACAAGTCACTATCACCTGGTAACAACTAACTGGTCTTACTGCTTCTGTATTTGTCCTCCTCCAATACATTTTTCATGTAACAGCCAAAGTGATCTTACTAAAATATGGATTATTTTAGTAAGTGGCTTAAAAGCCACTAATGATTTCCCAATACACTCAGAATAAAATCTTAATTTCTTGTCCCTGCAACCTCATCTACTATCACTCTTCCCTTGACTCAACCACATTAGAGCATGCCTCTTCTTTTCCACTTCATAGGTTTGTACTTGCTATTCCCTTTAACTGAAATACTCTTTCCATCCTTGTCACTGCTTTCCATCCATAGGCCTAGCTTTTTCTCACTCAAGGCTTGCCTCTCATGGCCTGACCACTCTGACTAAAGGGACCTTTATTCAATTTAGTCACCTTTTCATTCACTCTTCATCACCCTCTTTTTTTTCTTCAGAATTCCTCAGAATCTGTAAGTATAATATTTATCTGTGTACTTGTTTATTTGGGACTCTCTCATTAGAATGTAAACTCCGTGAGGGTCTTATTAACTAATTTTATCCCCAGCACCTACCATAATCCCTGGCATATAGTAGATGCTGAGAAAATATTTTTTGAATATAACAGATAGATAGATAGATAGATAGATAGATAGATAGATAGATAGATAATCTAGTCATTCAATGGCAGCAAAAGAAAAGACATTTCCTCCTTAGTGTCTCTGTAGCCAAGAAAAAAAATTTCCCTTAAGAAGTCCTCCCCCTTGAGAACCCAGTTCTAATTCCCAGTCTTTTTGGGATTCCGGACATCTGATTCAGGCCCTGAAATGGACCTGGCATCTTGCATCACACTGTCCCTGGAGGAGGCATGTTCATCAAATTATCAAAACAATGTTACCTGCATTCACTTAGAGGCAATGACATAATTAACCATGCTGGTTTTTGAAGCTCATAGAGGGCTGTGATGGGTTTCCTAGGATCCCCGTTTTCTTTCAGATATCCATTTGCAGCCAGGCCTGACCATCCACTTGTAGGTCATCCTTTCTGCAATCATCCTGCAATTCCAAACATTCAAAGACACAGACAATGGTTTACAAACACTTTGGATTTGTTACAACACCACATTCATGCTTTTTCGTACCCCCTCATGTATGAGCTATAGGCATCTATGAGCTATAGGCATCTATTTGATTTTGCTCATCTAAAGAGAATCACAATGAAGTGATTTTGAAAGCATTTTGAGACTTTTGCCAATTTCTTTAAGCTTAGTAAACAGCCTCAGGTGTCAAAATGCCAGCACTCCAAATCACCCATCTAAAATCTCTTGACAATCTCATTAATACTAAAGGTTGGTTTACCATTTCATATGGTCTTATCAAGATGTTATTTTTCCCCTTTTTATTCACACTGGATCTTCAGCCAAGGAAATGTCCTCCCAGTTTCCCTTCAAGGAAGATTTTTCTTTTGTTGTTTTTCACTGCACTTCTTTTCCGTCGTTTATTTTATTTTTTCTTTTCTTGCTATAGCTTGCCATGTTGCCTCTATGTTTTATTCTTAAGATGGTATTTAAGCCCTTTATATCCTGCTACCTTTATGGATGGCAAAATGGAAGTTTATGTGTCTTTTCCCCTTGAAACTCAGGAAGGATTTGTCAAGTGTGACTTTTTAAGAAAAAAAAAAAAAAAACAAATCAACTGTATCTGTTTGGCAAAGATTCGCCACCACACTTGCAATTCTCCTCTCCAGTACTTTCCTGGGACTGACAGTTTTTTGGTCTATTTCACTGGCTGCTGTAACATGTTCCCTTATACTGGCTCATTCCCAATGGTTTGGTAGCAAGTCAGATGAATGAGTCATGGTGAACTGGCAAGTAGTGTCAACACTCAGAGCCCTTCTCGCTCTCCCTCCAGCCTGGCATAGGCCACCTCACATTCTTTACATGTTACAAACAGCCAGGTGACTGATTCTAATACCTGTTCACCCATCTACAAGTGGAAATTGTGCAACCTCTGTGAGCACACAACAGGGCTGCCACATCTGGAGTTTTTCTGCTATTCCTTTCCCCTTGGAGAGTTTACACTGTATTAAATTTAACTTTTCCGATAGCTAAAGAATAGTTTTAGAGTGAGGAAAAAGAGAGAATGAATGTTAATGAGCAACATTTTTACCAATTCTCTCCAACATTACCCAAATCATTCAACTATCTTATTGCTAAAAAGAATTCTACCAACTTTTCAGGTGGAAATCCTTTGGACTGGTGCCTAATACGCCAACTTTGAGAACAATTTAATGTGACTGGGTTTTATTTTTCAGTTCCTTCAAAGAAAGGCAAATGTTTTTGTTTGTTTGTTTTTTTTGAGACAGAGTCTCGCTCTGTCGCCCAGGCTGGAGTGCTATGGCACAATCTCTGCTCACTGCAAGCTCCGCCTCCCAGGTTCACACCATTCTCCTGCCTCAGCCTCCCAAGTAGCTGCAACTACAGGTGCCCGCCACCATGCCTGGCTAATTTTTTGTACTTTTTTTAGTAGAGATGGGGTTTCACCATGTTAGCCAGGATGGTCTCCATCTCCTGACCTTGTGATCCACCTGCCTCAGCCTCCCAAAGTGCTGGGATTACAGGCGTGAGCCACCGCGCCCAGCTGGGGCAAATGTTTACTACATCAGATACTTTGTCTTTAGTCAACCGATTTTTTTTTTTTTTTTTTGAAGACAAGGTCTTTTTGAACATTTTATTTTCTTCTAAGTACTCTCTGAAAGTATTCTGTTTTGCAGTGTTCTTCATAATGCTCCATCTGTCCTGGATTTTTAGAAGATTTTTTTTTAAATCCCCTCAGAAAATTCAATGAAAAAAGGTAAAGGCTTTACTGCCAGTAGATTTTTGTTTCTCTTCTTTCTGGGAAAGAGCCAGTTTGAGCTTAAAAATAGACCTGAGAAATATCTACAGCTTGAGAATCATTCAACCCTCTAATATTTGCTCTAGAATAAAAAAGAGAGTTGATACATCTGATCTCAAATGATCCCCATCATTATCACCTTTTTATTTCAGATCAAAAAATTCACCATAGCAGCCTCCTGGTGAAGCAAATTCCATTATGTTAACCACCTGTTCTCTCTTATTTTTAATTTATACTGACAAAAGAGAGAAGGTGGGAATTTAGGTCATTCTAAGTGTCTTATGTTCAACATTCATCAATTGATGCTGTTTATTATTTATTACCAATGGCAGTTACTGCGATCCTAACACCAGATATCCACTGGGATAAAAATAGTGTGGCAATAAAAAGGAATGACTTATTTTTAAAGTTTCCTTTTTTAAAAAAATTATTGATTATAATTGACAATAAAATTCACAATATTTAAGTGTACAATGAAAGGGTTTATCATCAGCTGATAAATCTGGAAGTGGTGCTGCTTGAATTTTTAATGACAAATTAGAGTTGTTGATATGAATACATTGGTATTTGGAGGTACTTTCAGGGTCAATGTCAAAAGACATTTTAATATGATTTGGATGTTTTGCCTTGGAAGCAGTTCATCTATGCATACAAAATCAATCCTTTTTTGTTTGTTTTTAGAGACGGATCTCCCTATGTTGCCCAGGCTGGCCTGCAGTGGGGTTATTCACAGTTATGACCATAGTACACTACAGCCTCAAACTCCTGGGCTCAAATGATCCTCCTGCCTCAGCCTCCAGAGTAGCTGAGACTATAGACACACACTACTATGCTGGGCCAAAATCAACTCTAAAGAAACTGCAGGTAAATTTCTTTTTTTTTTTTTTTTTTTTTTTTTTTGAGACAGGGTCTCATTCTGTCACCCAGGCTGGAGTGCAGTTGCACAATTACCACTCACTGCAGCCTCGAACTCCTGGGCTCAAGCCATCCTCCTGCCTCAGCTCCTGAGTAACTGGGACTATAGGTGTGTGGCACCATGCCCAGCTAAATTTTTTTTTTTTTTTTTTTTTTTTTTAGTAGAGGCAAGGTCTCACTACATTGCCCAGGCTGGTCTTTAACTCCTGGGCTCAAGTGAGCCTCCTGCCTAGGCCTCTCAAAATGTTGGGATGATAGGTGTGAGCCACTGCACCTGGCCTCACTCTCCTTCTTAATAAGTTTTTCCTCTTTTCCTTGGTAACTTAAAGTTTTGATGTAATTTTATCTTTAAATTTTCATGTTTATTTTAGATTCAGGGGGGTCTATGTGTAGATTTGTTACAAGAGTATGTCATATGGGGCTGGGGTTTGGGCTTCTTTCTATTGGTCCCATTACCCAGATAGTGAACATAGTCCCCAATAGGAAGGTTTTCAGCCTTGCCCGCCTCTCTCCCTTCCTCCTTTTGGAGTCTCCAGTGTCTGTTGTTCCCGTCTTTATGTCCACATGAATCCAATTATGTAATTTTAAACTTACAGAAAAGTTGCAAGAATAGTGCAAAGAACTCCCATATACTCTTACTCAAATTCACCAATTTTTATTTTTACTCCAACTTAAATAAATTTAACATTTAGGTTTTTTATTTGAGAAAAAAAAATTAAGTTCTAGCTCTTTCCAAAGTTTGTATTTCCATTTATCTCTAGCCTAACTGGTAGAAAAATAGCAATTAATAGCACTGTTTTACAGCAAGGGAGACTGAGACACAGAGAAGTCTAACAGAACTCTGGGGTCCAGCATCGCCTATGGCCAACATAAGGAAGCCAGTCACCACTCAGCTCTGCAGTCTAGCTTGGCAACCTCTAGCCTGACCTCTTCCTGGGATCCCTGGCTCCTATACAAAGCCCTTGCTCCTGACCCTTAGTTTTGATGACTGACATTACCCTTATTGTCCCAATCTTCGATGCACCTTTTGCCTTTGGCCATTCTGGAGATCACCACACACTCAGTTCAGCCCACTAGGGACCTTACCCTGTCTCAGCCCTTAACAGCAGGCAACTTAAAAAGCAGTAGTATTGTCAAATATGCACAACTAGGGATACCAGGTGTCCTAGCACCTAGAATCATAGAACCGAGAAACACTGGCACTGACGTGACCATGAAATCATTCAGCACAACTCTTATATCAGATGAGGACACTGAGGCCCCAAGAGATTTAATATTTTGTCAGGGTCACATAGTGAAGTGAGCTGGTAGCAATGGCATGGCTAAAATTCTAGTTTCATGATTTTTTAAACAACATACTGCTGCCTTCTTTTTATTATTATTAACAATTAATCACATGTAAAACAGTATGGCAGTTACTCCAAAAATTAAACATAGAACTACTAGCAATTCTACTTCTGGTATATACCCCAAAGAATTGAAAGCATGGCTTGAACAGATATAGTTCTACACTGTATTTATTTATTTATTTTGAGACAGGGTCTTGCTGTCACCCAGCTAGAGTGCAGTGGCATGATCACAGCTCACAGCAGCCTCAACCTCCTGAGCTCAAGCAATCCTCCCACCTCAGCCTCCTGAGTAGTTGGGACCACAGGCATGTGCCATCATGCCTGGCTAATTTATTTTTGCTTTTTGTAGAGATGGAATCTCCCTGTTTCCCAGGCTGGTCTCGAACTCCTGGCCTCAAGTGATCCTCCCACCTCAGCCTCTCCAAGTGCTAGGATTACAGGTGTGAGCCACTGTGCCCAGCCTGTGCACTGCATTAATCAACTCAGACTGCCCATAAAAGCCACCACAGTCTGGGTGGCTTTAACAACAGAAATTTATTTTCTTTAAGTTCTGGAGGCAAGAAGTCCAAGATCAAGGAGTTATCAGGGCTGGTTTCTGTTGAGGACTCTCCTCCTGGCTTGTAGGCAGTTAACCTCTTGCTGCGTCATCACATGGCCTCTTCTCTACACTTGTAGAGAGGGAGAATGACAGAGGGGTGTCTTTTCTCTCTTTTAAAATAAGGACATCAGTCTTATTGGATTAGGGTCTCACCCTTCTGACCTCATTTAACCTAAGTACCTTCCCTAAAAGTCCTGTCTCCAAATACAGTCACTTTGGAAGCTAGGGCCTCAACATATAAATTTTGAGAGGACATGAGTCAGTTCACAACAACTACCTCCTCAGTTTTTTTTGTTTTTTTTGTTTTTTTTTTGAGATGGAGTTTCGCTCTTGTTGACCAGGCTGGAGTGCAATGGCGTGATCTCAGCTCACCGCAATCTCCGCCTCCCGAGTTCAAGCAATTCTCCTGCCTCAGCCTCCTGAGTAGCTGGGATTACAGGCCTGCACCACCACATCTGGATAATTTTGTATTTTTAGTAGAGACAGGGTTTCTCCATGTTGGTCAGGCTGGCCTCAAACTTCCGACCTCAGTTGATCCTCCTGCCTCGGCCTCCCAAAGTGCTGGGATTACAGGCTGGGCCACCGTGCCCGGCCTCTTCTCAGTTTTTTGTAAATCTAGAACTATTCTAAAAAATAAAATATATTAATAAAAAATTTAGATTCCCTAAGCAACCTAAGTGTCCATTAACAGACAAATGGACAATGAAAATGTGGTACATATACACAATGAAGTATTATACAGCCATGAATAAAGAATAAGATCCTGTCATTTGCAAAAACATGGATGGAACTGGAGATCATTATGTTAAGTGAAATAATCCAGGTACAGAAAGACAAACTTCACACAGTCTCACTGATTTGTGGAAACTAAAAATTAAAACAACGGAACTCACTGAGATAGAGGGTAGAAGGTTGGTTAACAGAGGCTGGAATGGTAGTCAGAGGCGGGGTGGAGTGTGGGCATGGTTAATGGGTACAAAAATATAGTTAGAATGAATAAGGTCTAGTATTTGATAGCACAACAGTGTGATTACAGTCAACAATAATTTATTGTACATTTAAAAATAACTAAAAGAATATAATTGAATTGTTTGTAACACAAAGGATAAATGCTTTAGGTCATAAATACCCCATTTACCCTGATGTGAGTATTATGCATTGCCTGTCTGTACTAAAATATCTCATGTATCCCATAAATATATATATATATACCTACTATGTATCCACAAAAATTTAAAAAAAACTTTAGATACCCAAACCAAACTTTTAGAGATAAAAATACATCTGAGATGAAAATACGTTGGATGTATTGTGCCATTGGATGGGAATGTAAGTGCCATTGCATGGGAATAATGGCAGATTAAACAATGCAGAAGAAAAAATTATGGATTTTGAAGACACAGCAATAGAAAGTTCACAAGGAGCCGCCTCCACCATAGGCCTGTGAGAATCGAGGCCCTCGCCAGTGTACCCATGTATCAAAACCAGTTCACAGCCTGGTACCGGTGGATGCTGGTGGTCTATGGGATTGGTTGGTGATCTATGAGATTGGCACCTGGTCTCTGGTGGGCTCAATGCTTTACTTTGGCCAGAAAATGGCGAAGTTGTCAGGTGATGAAGTATAGCAAAAGGATGGCTCAACAAGTGAAGTACCCAGTGAACTATCTGAACCCCCAAGAGTTTTATGTGGAAACAATTGTCGCATATAAAGAAGATTTTGTTCCAATTACTGAAAAGATCCTCAACAACTGGAAATCATGGACTGGTGGCCCTGGTGCAGAACCATGACTGGCTACTGAATTCTGAAAACTAAGACTTGGTTTAACATTTAAATTTGATAGATGCCTTGATTCCCATTTTGTGTTCGTGAAAAGCACCTATATTTAATTTTGCTGTAAAACATAATCGCTAATAATATGCAATAAATCTTTTCTTGAAGGAAACTAAAAAAAAAGAAAGTTCTCAATGAAACAGAGGGAGAAAAAAAGTCTAAAAAAAAAAAAAACAGTTTCAATAAGCAGTGGATAACTTCAAGTAGCCTAATATATATGTAATTGAAGTCCCAAGACAGAGTATACTAATTTGCTAGGGCTACCATAACAAAATACCACAGACTGGGTAGCTTAAATTAAAATGTATTTTCTCATGTTTCTGGAGGCTGGAAGACTAAGATCAAAATGCTGACAGGTTCTGTTTTTCCTGAGGCCTCTCTCTTTGGCTGGTGGACAGCCACCTTCTTGCTGTCTCCTTTCATGGCCTTTTCTTTGTGTGTGCCTCCCTGTTGTCTCTACCTCTTCTTATACGGACACCAGTCATATTGGGTTAGGGCCCCACCCTTATAACTTTAACTTTAATTACCCCTTTAAAGGCCCCATCTTCAAATGCAGGTTGAAGGGGGTTAGTTTCAATGTATGAATTCAATCCATAACAGACAGGAAAGAGATAGGAGAACCAAATTTTTTTGAAGAAATAATGGCTGAAAATTGTCCAATTTTGATGAAAACTCTAAACCTAGAGATCCAAGAAGCTCAACAAACCTAAGCACAAGACACAAGAAGAAAACTATACCATGGCACATGATAAACTGTCCAAAGCCAGAGATAAAGAGAAAAACCTTAAAAGCAGCCAGAAAAAAAAAGGGTTTATTATGTATGGAATAAACAAGGTAAGAATGAAAGTAGAAAGGTAGACTTCTTGTCAGAAACAATGCAAACCAGAAGAAAGTGAAGCAACATCTTTAAAGTACTGACGGAAAAAAAATTGTCAATGTAGAATTTTATACCCAGTGAAAACCTCTTAACGACTTCTTCAGACATATAAAAGCTAAAAGCTTTTCACTAGCAAATCTGTACTATAAGAAATGTTAAAGGAAGTCCTTGAGGCAGAAGGAAAATGATATCAGACGGAAATCTAGATTTACACAAAGGAAAGAAGAGAATCAGAAGTGGTACCTATTTGAGTAGTAATAAAAGACTCTTTTGTTATTTAGAAAAATCTCTTTAAAGTATAATTGACCATTTAAAGCAAAAATAATAAGATATTGTAGGACTATAATAAGTACAGTTGACCCTTGAAAAACACTAGTGTAGACTGTGTGACTCCACATACACAGATTTCTAAAAATAAATGTATTGAAAACATTTTTGGAGATTTGAGACAATTTGAAAAAACAGATGAACTGCATGCATATCTAGAAATATTGAAACAATTTAAAAAGGTATATCATGAATGCATAAAATATATGAAGATACTAAGCCTTTATCATTTACTACCATAAAATATACACAAATCTATTATAAAAGGTTAAAATTTATCAAAACTTATGCACAAAAACACAGACCATATGTGGCGCCATTTGAAGTCAAGAAAAATGTAAACAAATATAAGAATGCAGTATTAAATCATAGCTGCATAAAATTAACAGCAGTACATACTGTACTACTGTAATATTTCATTGCCACCTCCTGTTGCTATTGTGAGCTCAAGTATTGGGAGTATCTGCTTAAAACGCCAAGCGACCCTAATCTCCTTATGAGCAGTTGTCTCTTCAGTAAATTGCATATTGCAGTAAAAAGTGATCTCCCCCGGTTCTTGCGTATTTTTCATCATGTTTAGTACAATACCATGAACCTTGAGTAACATCATGGGACCCACACAAAGTGCCACTAGTGATGCTGGAAGTGCTCCCAAGAAGCAGAGAACAGTCATGACATTAAAAGAAAAGTTGAATGGCTTGATATGTACCACAATTTGCAGTCAGACACTGCAGTTGCCACCATTTCAGACAGATGATACATCTTGTAAATGGATGGCGTGAACTTCCGGTATGGATAAATACAGTACAGAACTGACAATGTATGTTCTCTTCTTTATGATTTTCTTAACATTGTCTTTTCTCTTACTTACTGTATTGTAGGAATATAGTGTATAATACATATATAAAATACGTGTTAATCAATTGTTTAGATTATCAGTAAGGCTTCTGGTCAATAGAGGCCATTAGTAGTTAAGTTAGTTAAGCTTGGGAGAAGTCAAAAGCTATAGGAGAATTTGCTACTGTACAAGACGAAGGGGGAGGGCAGTGCCCCTAACCCTTGCATTGTTCAAGGGTCAACTGTAATTATAATAAAAATGAGTTCTGAGTGTTGCTACGGGATTAAGCTGAAGCTGTGGGATAGGGATTGCGACAGCAGTGTTAACTGAAACTGCTTATTTCCTCAGAGAGCTTACAAAGTCAAACCATTTCTTACTTTTTCTGCATTAATTTGATCACAAAGTAAGATGATTACTGCTTTATCTGATTTTTACCACTTGTGGTCTTAGTATAGTAATATCTAAGCTCACAATTCCTCCAGTTATAAGATCCCTTTATAGTATAAAGATCCCTTTAGTCTGTCTGGGTTGAGTGTGGTGGCTCACGCCTGTAATGTTAGCACTTTGGGAGGCCAAGGCAGGCTGATGGCTTGAGCCCAGGAGTTCGAGACCAGACTGGGAAACATGGTGAAACCCCGTCTGTACAAAAAATACAAACAATCAGCCAGGTGTGCTGGCACGTGCCCGTTGTCCCAGCTACTCAAGAGGCTGAGGTGGAAGGACACCTGAGCCCAGGGAGGTCAAGGCTGCAGTGAGCCGTGATGGCGCCACTGCACTCCAGCCTGGACAACACGGTGAGACTCCATCTCAAAAACAAAAACAAAAAAAGCCTGTCTGGGCAGCCTGGCGGGGCTCAGAGTCCTGTCTTTACTAATTTCAAACATAGTCATTTAAAATAAGTTAAGACTTAGCTTCTGCCACAACTTGGATAGGACTCTCCTTTTTGGGAAAATTAGGAAGAAGATGAGGTAAAAGTGTCTCCTTAAAAGTCAGAGGCAGAAATTTAACCGGAGGATCATAGATGGGCATAGCTAACTCAATAGGCCCTTTTTCTACCAGCTCGAGGTAGAGAAACAGAAGAAAAACTCAACACCATAGGTTGTGTCATAAATAGGATAAAGGGTTTGGGTTTGTAAAATGGTCTGGATATTTCCTTATTCCCACATTTCCTTATTCCCCCTTATTAAAAACACCACTTTGGGTCACTTTTTAATAGATTTATTTTTTTTTTTCAATAATATACTTCTCCAGTAGAAGGCCAACACCTTGATGGCAGGGCAGCTGCTTTGGGTCGGGAAAGTACAAGAACTAGTCTCTGATAGGTGTGGCACAATGGAGAAGGAGGAATGTGCTTTATATTCATGCAAACATAAATCAGTGAAAAGCAATTGCCTGTAGGGATCAGGCCTGAGGGTGGGAGAGCAGTTGGGCAGAGATCAGCTACCATCTGGTATGATGACCTACATTTATTAATAGGAAAATGCACGTATTATGTCGTTGAGTAAAACAACAGGTAACAAGATAGTGTGTAGTGTGCAAAGATAAATACTTGACAAGCTGTGCTGTGGTGTGATTTTAGATTAATTTTATTTTTCTTGTATGTTCATTTTCATGTTTACTTTTTTTTTTTTTTTACACAAGATACATGTTTTACTTACTAAACTAGGGGGAAATAATACGAGTTTTTAAAAAATTGAATAAGATTCTGGACCCTCACTGAGAATTCAGATACTCAAGAGACTTTTCAAAATTCTCACCTGTCTTCAGTGGCTTAGGGTGTTCTTACTTGGGGGACAGGGATTCGGGCACAGTCCCTTCAGTAGAAAATTAGACACTCTTCAAACAGCCTGGACAGCTCTTTAAAGTACCAGGCTAAGGCATCCTCTGGAAACCAACACAGCCCAAGTACAACCAACGTTTCTCAAGAACATTGGAAACAACCTAATGGCCCAATATTATGTGATTTTTAAAGTAAATTATGGGACTGCCAGATAATTGGAATATTTGCAGCCATTAAAATCTATGGTTTATAAAAATATTTAATAACATGGGAAAATGCTCAAATTGTAACATTAAATTTAAAAAGTCATATGTGGTGTTATGCTATTTCAAAAGAGAATTATATATGCAATTTAATTTCCAAAAGGAAATAGACCCAAATGTTAATAAATGTTATCCCTTGGTAATAAAAATATAAATAATTTCAGTTTCTTTACCCCTTTCTCTATTTTCAAAAATTCCTACCATGACTTAGTTTTATAATTAGAACACAAAATGTTATTATTATAATTATTTTAAAAGAAGTTGGCTTATAGAACTGGAGAGAGGTTCATGACACAGGCTCTAAAGCAGACAGCATAGGTAAAAATCCTGGCTCCAACAAGTCAGCAAGCCACTGTCCCTCTCTGTGGCTCAATTTCCTTTTCTTTTTCTTTCTTTTTTTTTTTTTTTTGAGACAGAGTCTTGCTCTGTTGCCTAGGCTAGAGTGCAGTGGCATTATCATGGCTCACTGTAAGCCTTGACCTCCCAGGCTCAAGCAGTCCTTCTGCCTCAGCCTCCCAAGCAGCTGGGACTATAGGCACAGGCCACCACGCCTAGCTAATTTTTTAAATTTTTTGTAGAGACAGGGTCTCACTTTTTTGCCCAGGCTGGTCTCAATCTCCTGGCCTCAAGCGATCCTTCCACTTTGGCTTCCCAAAGTGTTGGGAATACAGACATGAGCCATTGTGCCTGGCCTAATTTCCTTATCTTAAAATAGAGATAATGATAGTACCTATTTCATAGGATGACTATAAGATTAAATGAATCAATTCATAATAAAGTGCT
The DNA here is from genome assembly GCF_028878055.3 of Symphalangus syndactylus. Classification (NCBI taxonomy): domain Eukaryota; kingdom Metazoa; phylum Chordata; class Mammalia; order Primates; family Hylobatidae; genus Symphalangus; species Symphalangus syndactylus. The sequence continues at coordinate 75,225,687 of NC_072430.2, forward strand.
TAAAATAGTGCCTGGAATATAGTAAACGCCTCCCAAAGTTATTATGATTGCTATTATTATTATTGTAGGTTGAAAGTTCTAGCCTCCTACCTATTCATAAGTTTAGCTTTTCAATAAAAGCTGTTTTCTAAACATAATCACAGACCTCCATGATAAAGTGGAGCCTGTATACAATATTTATTGCAAAAAACTCTTATAATTTCCTTTGGGATCAGGTATTTAGCTTGCTGAATTAGGCAATGAAGAGCAAACCAGTTAGAGAGCTGGCCTGTGGTTGCTTTTTTCTTTCTCTATGGCCTTGATGCTGTAGATGTGATCACTGAGTTATATCTGTTTATTCAAATAACAGAGGAGTAAAGAAGAGTTCTCTAAATTTTTCCTTGGTGCACTCCAAATTTATAGTTGTATCTCACCGCTCAGAATTTAGGTCCAAATTTATAGTTGTATCTCACCTCTCGGAATTTGGGTCCAAATTTGAGTGAAAAGTCAATGCTCAAGATCACCCAACTAATAAGAAGTAGATCTGGGATTTGAACTTATGTCTATCTGGTGCCACATTTTTTTTTTCTTTTTGAGATGGAGTCTCACTCTGTCGCCCAGGTTGGAGTGCAGTGGCACAATCTTGGCTCACTGCAACCTCTGCCTCCCATGGTTAAGCAATTCTCCTGCCTCAGCCTCCTGGGTAGCTGGGACTACCACCAGGCGACACCATGCCCTGCTAATTTTTGTATTTTTAGTATAGATGGGGTTTCACCATGTTGGCCAGGATGGTCTCAAACTCCTGACCTCAGGTGATCCACCCCGCCTTGGCTTCACAAAGTGCTGGGATTACAAGCGTGAGCCACCACTCCCAGCCTGGCACTGCACGTTAGTGCTTAACCTATATCTTTTTTTTTTTCTTTTTGAGATGGAGTCTCGCTCTGTCACCGGGCTGGAGTGCAGGGGAGCGATCTCAGCTCTCTGCAACCTCCACCTCCCAGGTTCCAGCGATTCTCCTGCCTCAGCCTCCTGAGTAGCTGGGATTACAGGCGCCCACCACCACACCCAGCTGATTTTTGTATTTTTAGTAGAGACGGGGTTTCACCAAGTTGGCCAGGATGGTCTGGATCTCTTGACCTCGTGATCCGCCCACCTCCGCCTCCCAAAGTGCTGGGATTACAGGTGTGAGCCACAGCACCCAGCTTAACTTATATCTTATGACACTTTCCAAATGAAAGAAGAAAAACTTCAAGAGGACCACTTTATCTATCAAAACCCAGTAGTGGGAGATAGAGAGGATCAGTTTGTTTTCCACTTCTCACTCCTAAATCTCATCAGCACAAAACAAATAAAGATCTAGCATGGCATCGGTGCAAAGATCAGCTCCCGACTCTAAAACAGAGCACAGAGCAGAAGGAAACTGTTTGCTTCATAAAACCAAGAATGGGTTATAAGTGAGGCCCCAAGTGCAGCATGAATTGGGCTAGAAATCTGAATCCCAGTGTCATTATTTCAGGGAAACAGAGCTTCTCAGACGAGCAACTACTCTGGGTGAATGCTTGGGAAGCAACTGGTAACCTGGTGCTCTGAGAGCCTTGGGGTTTGGCCAGCATCTATAGCAGGAATGGTCTGTGCTGTCAATCCCTATCTCTCTGTCATCTGTATCCCTGCCTACCTAGTAGTGATCTCTTTCACCTGTGTTGCTCCTGCTTAAAAACTAGAATGCCACAACCTCTTCAAAGCCTGCCCCTACCGTCTGGGGACAGTGAACCATTCTCTCCTCTACTGAGCTCACTGGCTCTGGGTCTTTTCCTCCATGGCATTCCTTCTTGCTGTGGATTGATGCTTTCTGTCCTGTCACGCCCCAGTGAACGCCTTGAGGTCAAAGCATACAACCTTTTTTAAAAAAAAATTCTTTTAGGATTGATGGAAATGCATTGAGATGATGGAGGTAAAATGATGGACAGTGCCTGGTGCACAATAGGTGCTCAATAACTGTTCTTCCACTTTATTGGTTCTCCCACTTAGTGTTCCCAGCACTCAGTGTGATTCCTGAAAGGCCATGGTTACTAAACAGATTTTTCGTGACTAAATAAATAAATAAATAAATGAACACATTCTACCTCCTGCCTCAAGGGCAGGTGTCATGTCTCCTGCTGAGCTCCAGGAATATCTCCTCATTTTCATGTATATCTCTGAAATCTGTGTAACAACACTGGTCATATGGCTGGGTATAGTAAATAACTTAATTGATTTTCTTTTGTTGCAAAAGATGTTGGTAGATTTAAATTTTACCTCTAAGGCAGCTATAGGAAAGATGTGTTCTCCTATCTGTTTCATTTTGAGTAGAGTGAGATTGCCAGGGGTCTTATATACAGAGATTTAGGTCTCTCTAGTAAAACTTTAGCTTAACCCACTTGCCAAGTAGAAGGTTGTTTTCCTTTCTTGATTTCTTTCTAAACAGTCAATAACTAATATAAACTCTAGAAGAATAAGCTCTCCAAAAGTGGGGACCCTGATGAAATCCAAACATTTACTGCTATGATCCTAAGTAAGGGCAGGGAAGTCTCATTTATTTCCATATCCCTAGTGCCAGCCTAGTATTTAATGCATAGTAGAGACTCAAAAAATATTTCTTTGATAAATGAAGTTGCTTTTAAGGCAGTAAAGAGAAGGAAATTTATTAAATCTGCAGTGTAATTTTGTGATTGTCTATGGCTTTAGAGTCACACAGTACAGAGATGAAAAAATAATGATTTGCATATCTGGATAGAATCGTACAATTGAAAAAAGAGTTTTATCATATATTGTATAGTATTATTTACATACCATTCATTGAGCCTCTACTGTATAATAGGTGCTTTAAGTATCATTGTATCTAATCCTGACAACACATCTTGAAATGTTATTATAATATCCATTTTACAGGTGGAAAAAACAAGCTTAGAGGGGCTAAATGATTTGCCCAAGGCCACAAACTAGTATTGGTCCCCACATTAAAATGTGAGCTTCAGGTAGGCAGCATCTGGCACCAAGAATAGCACCTGGCATATAGTAGATGCTAAATAAAGATTTGTTGAAGAATGAACCGGATCTGGCTGACTCCAAAGCCGTCATTCTTTTCATGACATCATTTGCTACTCTGTAAACTGACTTTTGAAGTATCAGAGCAAGTAGCACAGTTCTTTACATCCCTGAGGACCTGAGGTCCAGGGAAATAAAGTTAATTTTTCTACATTGCACAAGAGTGGCTGGGCCAGGAGTGGAACTCAAGTTTTCTGATAGTATTATTTTCTTTTTTCTAGTCTGCATGGAGACCATGAGGCAGAGATAGGTTGTGGGCCACTTCCTTTCCTCAGGAAAGTTCAGGGGTCTGTTCTGTAGAGGAACATTTCAGAAGGAGTTATATCCAAAACTTTCCACCTAGAAAACCGATTCAATGCTGGAGGAAAGTTATGTCCCCCGATAGAAGGATGGACTACTGGGGGATACTTTCTTATTCACAACACGGGAATCTGATGTTTTGAGACAGGGCTAGTCCTGTGGTGAAATCTAACCAGGCAGCTGAAACCTGATAGTGGCTACTTCATCACACAATTGTATTTCTCCTAATCATATCACTTAAAATGATCACAGGCCTTTAACTTTTTAAGGAAGAAATTGGTGTTAAATCTTAAAGTCATCATGATTTTTTTGGCCAAATAAACCATTTCTTCTCTTTTTTCATTGCATTTTTAATATCAAAAAAATCGGGGCCGGGCGTGGTGGCTCATGCCTGTAATCCCAACACTTTGGGAGGCTGAGGCGGGTGGATCACCTGAGGTCAGGAGTTCAAGACCAGCCTGGCCAACATGGTGAAACCCCATCTCTACTAAAAATACAAAAATTAGCTGGGCTTGGTGGCAGGCGCCTGTAATCTCAGCTCTTCAGGAGGCTGAGGCAGGAGAATCGCCTAGGAAGCGGAGGTTGCAGTGAGCCAAGATCGCACCATTGCACTCCAGCCTGGGCAACACGAACAAAACTCCATCTCAAAAAAAAAAAGAAAAGAAAATGGCTATGAACATCCTACTGTTAGTAGTAGTTTGTAGCTATGGCAACTCATATATCTATTTGTTAAGTACCCAACTAGTTGTGTCTCTATGCTAGGTGTACAGTTAAATAAGTAAATATATACATAAATAAATAACTACAAATTTACAATACTCCACACAGCATTAAAGAGACCACATAAAATTGAACAAACATATACCAGGCCCAGAACCAAATTAACCTACTATCTGAGATCATGTGCAATGAAGTCGTTATAGCTACACAGGTCAAGAGACTAGACCATCTAAAAGTCATTTCTTCCTTGCTTTCAAGTTCTCCATCCTTCTTTTCTTTTTCCATTTGTTTGTTTTTAATCTTTGAGTATTTTGCCTGTTAATCTTTTCAAATCATCAAAGTCTGAGTGAAGATAAACCAGAGCCTGTTCTAGTTACACCCACCTCAGGAATCCCCAAACCTAAACTCCCAGCAATAGCTTGCAGAAAAGCCATACAAACCATTCCTGGTTGGGAAAGAAGTCATCCTCATCAGCAGCTCATATGCTGACAAAGCCCAACAAAGATTACATGTGGCCATAATAACTGCATGGATATGCTTATCACAGCTGACATGTCTCTCCCTTCCTGGATTCTCACACTGTGTCTGGTACATGCTCTGGCAAAACTCACTCCAAAGACACCACAGAGTACTGGAGCTAGGTTTTCCTTGTCTCTTGTTCCTCCCCTCATCTCCACACTTAATAACTCCACATTGCACAGTGGAACACTTGGCAAGGCAAGAAAGAAGTCAAGCCTGGATGCTAGGGACAGCTCCTCTCATGAGAAGGATCCATGATTGTCTCTTGCCCTTTTCTCTCTTCCTCAGCGCACTTCTGCTTTCCCCTAATTTTTCCATCTTATACGTCTTTTATTGTTTTCTAAATATAGACATGCTAAAATCTCCGTGGAAAGACATCTATTGAAACCAGAGTGATAGCAAGTAATGTGCCCAGCAGGCAAATCGCAAAACAAATAGAGGGTGCACTCAGCACTTTTTCTTCTGCTGCACAAAAGAACCCAAATAAGGCTCCTGGAACCATGGGTTGAGTAATCAAGTCCTTTTCCTGGATGTACAACAGCACAGCTTTGGGAGATAACTAATTCAGCTCGTGTAATTGTACACCCGTCTAGAAGAGGAAAAGGAAGCACAAAAAGAGAGAAAAGGAGAACAGGCCAAACTTTTGATGGCTTGCCCTCCTTCTGCACCTGCCATGACTTGCAAGCAGAATATTGTGTCCCAGCTGGCCACTTGTCCTGGATCTGAGACCCCAAGATACCCATTGCCCTTGGAATTAAAGAATTATAAATGGCATTTTTGCACCTGCAAATTTAAAAAAGAAAAAAGATAGTGAGAAAACTTGGAAAGGTCCCTTGAAACATTTTTATCACCCTTGTCAGGCTGTGTTTACTGCCCCTGGTGAATGCTAACCAGACACATGAGTAAGGACTCTTGAGGACCATTTAGCTGTTTTACTGAAATTAATTTTTGTTCCTACAGATTACCATAAAGACATGCACTGGCTGCAGGTGTGCCAAAGTCAGCATTCGGAGAAAACCCAGCAAATTTTGTGGAGATGGTTAATGACTCCTGCAAAATTAATTTAAATTGAAATAGGATAAGAACACATGGAAAGAATCAATCATTCCTCATTTTGAATGAATGTTATTTTAGCATGCATAGATTTCTGGTATAATTTTCTTCCTTTCCCTTAAGGGTCAAGAAGTACTCAAACACTAAGTCTTCTCGCAAAAGAGATTTTTTTTTTCTCCAAGAAAGAGGAGAAACGTGTTTCATAAATCTTTTTACTTGTCTAATGCGGAAATTTACATCTGGGGCTCCATAAACACTGCTCAAAGCCCTCTCAGAAAACACAGCTCTGCTCTTGGGGTAATTATTCTTTCCTAACGTCTGGACACTGGCTCTGGCTTCCATTTAGAATAAGATCTGGGCCCACTTGTTATGCATGTCCACATTAACTGGACAAGTCATAGAATTTAAATGTGATACGAGGCGAGAACACAGAGGCAACAGCAATAGAATAGGACTAGAAAAGTCTTTTTCGACTGTTTGGAAGGAAATTACTACGTTAACAAAATCCCACAGCCACATGTTCACACTCTTGTACCCCCATTCCATGTGCAAAGCCATCCCCAGAGTTCTCTCTCCAGGGGAGTGAAACAGTGGCAGGCGCACCTATCTTAAGCGGGGGCTCCCCCGGCGTTAGTGCCACCCATGATGTTTCTTCTCTAAGACCTTCTTCTAATCCCATTTATAGTTTATTTACCCAAGTTATTTACACTTTGTTCCAGAAAATAGTTAAGACAACATTAACAGTATAAATCCTCATCCACATCAATCACAGATATCAGCTGTCTAGTCTTTACTTATTCTTCATTCAACAAATATAGATTATGGTTTTGTGCCGTATCAGGTATTATTTTAGGCACAGGGCAGGAGAGAATATAAAGAAGAAGAAAATCTAGTCCCCTTATTCTTGAGGACCATATAGTTTAGGGGTCAAAAGGATGCATAAACTTCTAAATAAAAACATAGCAACATTGTTCATGCAAAAATCATCTACTAATATTTTTCTCTCTTTTCACTTTGCATTTATTTTCACATATATTTATTGAAAACCTATTATGTGTCAGGCAGTATGCTAAGAATTGGGGATATAACTCTGGATACAAAAATCCAAAGAAGAATTTCAAAACAACATTCCACAATTCCAGGGACAGCAGGAAAGAAGTCACAAGACATCTATTTGTGATGTTTGTGCCAATGGAGATGGAGCAGAGAACTGAGAAAATTTTTTTAAAAAGCCATTTCTATGTGGGTTGGGAAGAAATCCTGAATTTTGTGGAAAGCAAGGAAATAGGGCGTGGTAAAGAACTAATGACTGCCTAGTTCAGCTTTCCTTAGGCTAATGTTACAATTAATCCCTGTTCCCTGAGCATTCATCATTCTCGGGAGTCGGGGGCTGATGGTGGAGGATTAAATCCAGATTCCAGCAGTTGGGGGGCCAAGCATTAATTGTATAAAATTCACAAAAGAGGTCACCTGGAATTGGTTGTATAAATAATTAAAAAGTAGGAAAAAAAGGGAACATGAGATAGCCAGAAAAGAAAGTCTTTGAGAGAAAAGGAAAGCTGGAGGAGGATACAATAAAAGACAAAATGAGACTGTAACAGGCCAAAAGGGTAATATCTTTCCTCTGGTCCTGCTGACTAGAATCCTGGTTCAAATCCTTGGCCAATTAATTGGTGTAATCATTAGTTTATGTGCTCCATCTGCCTAGCATCCCTAGAGGACTGTGACCGTGTTCTGGTCATCCGTGTCTCCAAACCTCAGCACAGTGTCTGGCCCAGAGTTGGCCTTCAGTAAGTGTTGCTTAAATACATTTTTAAAAAAAGTGAATCATGTGAAAGAGAGGATAGAAATAAGTTAAACACACACGTATGAGGAGCTCTTCAAAAAAATTCATGGAAAATGTGTATTATCAAAAAACTATGCAGAGAATTCAAAATGTTTGCACTAAAATAAACTCATACTAATTTGTTATAGCATGTCTGAACAGGATCCAGTTTGGGGCACTAAGAAGGATAAGACATCAGTTTGAGAAGAGCCCCCATCAGAGCAACATGAATTCTGCTATTAATAAAATTGAAGCAAGAACTAATGTCAAGGCTGGGCACGGTGGCTCACACATGTAATCCCAGCACTTTGGGAGGCTGAGATGGGCGAATCACCTGAGGTCAGGAGATCCAGACCAGCCTGGCCAACATGGCGAAAACCCGTCTCTACTAAAAATACAAAAATTAGTAGGGCATGGTGGCACGCACCTGTAATCCCAGGTACTCGGGAGGCTGAGGCAGGAGAATTGCTTGAACCCGGGAGGTGGAGGTTGGAGTGAGCTGAGACCACGCTACTGCACTCCAGCCTGGGTGACAGAGTGAGACTCCATTTCAAAAGAAAAAAAAAAAAAGACTGCCTTGAAGTGGTTACATTCCCAGGACCCTACGTTCTTTAGGAAAAGACTAAATGGCTGGTATCATTGTTTACAAAAGAGTCTTGGACTTGATGGAGCTTATGTTGAAAAATAAAGCTTATATTTTTCATTTTTATCTTAATTTAATAATCTTCCATGAACTTTTTGAAATCCCCTCTATTCTGTACGCAGGAGGCTTCAGTTACATCCCCCAAGTTTTGGTATGTTGTGTCTTCATTTTTCCTCCTTTCAAAGTACTTTTTGCCTCTCAAATTATTTTCTGATTTCTCTTTTGATTTCTTCTTTGTTCTTTGACCCATGGGTTATTTAGGAGTATGTTGTTTAATTTCCACATATTGTGTTTCCCAGCATTTCCACAGGGAAATGACAATGTTAAACTGGGAGGCCCAAGAAGAACACCATTTGGAGAGAACAGGACATAGATTAGAATGAGCAAAAGGTTTCCTGGAGACCTCTGCTAAGAATGAACTCATCTACATACACCCGCCCTCCAGCTCTCCACCCAGAGAACACAGACGTGCTCAGCAAATACTTTTTTTTTTTGAGATGGAGTCTTGCTCTGTTGGCTGGAGTGCAATGGCATGATCTCAGCTCGCTGCAACCTCCCCCTCCCAAGCAATTCTCCTGCCTCAGCCACCCGAGTAGCTGGGGCTACAGGTGTGCACCACCATGCCCAACTAATTTTTTTGTATTTTTAGTAGAGAGGGGTTTTCACCATGTTGGCCAGGCTGGTCTTGAACTCCTGACCTCAGGTGATCCATCCGCCTTGGCCTCCCAAAGTGCTAGGATTACAGGCATGAGCCACTGCATCTGGCCCAGCAAATATATATTCTTCCAACTCATGGATGAGAAATCGATGTCCACGCATGGTCTGAGACAAGGTACCATGTAGCACGTAGGAGAATCGGAATTCCAGGCAGGTGATAGGGCAAGATGGTTAGGAGGATAGGTTCAAATCTTCATTCTGCCATTTTTGGGCTGGGTGATCTTTGGAAAGGTACTTAATTTCTCTAGGTCTCAACTCATTTGTAAATTGGGATAATAGTACCTACCTCATAAGGTTATTGTAATAGTAAAAATAATTCACATAACCCAGCACTGTGGGAAGCTTTCAAAAAATGTTAGCCTGGTCAGGCACAGTGGCTCACACCTGTAATCCCAGCACTTTGAGAGGCCAAGGTGGGCAGATCGCAAGGTCAGGAGTTCAAGACCAGCCTGGCCAACATAATGAAACCCCATCTCTACTAAAAATACAAAAAATTAGCCAGGTGTGGTGGTGGGTGCCTGTAATCCCAGCTACTCAGGAGGCTGAGGCAGAAGAATGGCGTAAACCTGGGAGGCAGAGGTTGCAGTGAGTGGAGATCACGCCACTGCACTCCAGCCTGGGCGACAGAGCAAGACTCCGTCTCAAAAAAAAAAAAAAAGAAAAGAAAAGAAAAAAAAATCCAGTGTTTTTGTTAGCACTTCGGGACCTGGAGCTGGAAACCTTTAATATTAACATGCTGCTGTACTCTTGGGCCCCCACTGATTCCTGGGTTTGAATCCTGGCTCTCTCATATAATAGCTTAGGAGACCTTGACCAGGCCACTTACCCTCTCTGCATCTCAGTGTCCTTGTCTTTCAAAGGGGCCCTCACAAGGTGATTGTGAGTAGATGAATGAATATGGGTAAAGCTCAAATAGTCCCTGACCCATGCTAAGTAGAGACCCCATCCCTACACTGATGAAATTTAAATTCTTGCTAGGGAAACAGGCAAAAACCAATAAAGAGGTAATTACGCAAAACAGTTACCAATTGTGGTAAGTGCTATGAAGGCTGAAATAAGGCTTAAAGAGAGAATGGGGAGGGGAACCTACTTAAGTGATTAGGTGGTCAGGGAAGCCTTTCCCAAGGAGGAAACGTTTCAGCTAAAAGCTAAAGGATAAAAAGGATAAATAGAACTAAGGAACATCTTAGTCTCAGCCTTACCAAGAGCTGAAGGAAATATCTTCAAGGCATAGGGAACATCAAATGCAAATGGCCAGAAATGCATTTCAGATTGAATTCCTACAATATCTGCTATTGTAGAATTCCTTAACATGAATGTATCATTTTTACATAAACATGATAGCAAGTGAGATACATGATGAGACATGAACACGTGTCAAATACACATTCCTGAACATTGCTCAGCATTTAACTGACCTGTGCCCATGTGTTACAATGGTATACTAATGTGTGCAATTTTATATAAATGGACACGTCGACCTGAATTTTTCTAAAAGACTAATGCAGACCTAAACGTTAATTAGTGACACATTTAAGATATTCAATTAATGGATAAGCAGAGACTGACTAGAAAAATTAAAAGAATAAAAAATGATATTCAAATAAAAGCACAAAAGGGACAGGAGGAACTCTTGTTTTTAGGCTTGCACAAAAATTCACCTGGCAGCACAAGTTGACATGTGACCTGTTTCCCATGTGTTAAAAATTTTGATATATAACACGTTTGGATGTGCATGTTCCTGTCCTTTAGGCAAGTTTATTTATTTATTTATTTATTTTGAGATGGAGTCTCGTTCTGTTGCCCAAGCTGGAACGCAGTGCTGCAATCTCAGCTCAATGCAACCTCTGCCTCCCAGGTTCAAGCAATTCTCCTGCCTCAGCCTCCCGAATAACTGGGACTACAGGCATGTGCCACCATGCCCGGCTAATTTTTATATTTTAAGTAGAGATGGGGTTTCACCATGTTGGCCAGGTTTGTCTCAAACTCCTGACCTCAAGTGATCCACCTGCCTTGGCCTCCTAAAGTGCTGGGATTACAGATGTGAGCCACCGCACCCATCATCGAGGACAGTATTTTAATAGTTAGAAATATACATATTTAGAACAAGAAAGAAATGTCTGTGGAACCCCTAACATAATTTCACTGAACTCTTCAGTGTCACAGAACAGTTTGAAAAGCACTACTGCAAAATAATTCCAGATGGGAAAAAGTTAATTTTCCACCGTCCTCCATTCTCTCCTTAGTGACTAGTTTCATTTCACTCATTCACTGAACAAATGTACTGAGCTCTGTGCTCATTACTCTTTATCCCATGCTCTCCTCCTGCCCTCACCTATTCTCCATTCTTCTCTGCCCAGGGTGGTGGGAGTGGTCCCCTAAGGGCTGCATCATCCAGGATCTCTGCCCTCCAGCTTCTGATTCCCTACAGCCAGTGGGAGCAAGGCATGGTTCCAGCAGTGACGGGAACTAGAGCTCCTGCTGGGTGCTCCTCTTAGGCACCTCCAGTGCTCACCAGCTCTAGTAACGGCTTTTCCTCTCCTTTGTAGGCTAACTGCTCCCCTCTTTTGCTAGTCTCTTGGTGCTTCAGCATCCTTTGTGGGTTTCCTTAACCTTGCCCACACTTCTGTAAACTGCCCCTTCATTAACATCTCTTCAGAATCTAAAATGAATGTATTTTCTTTTGCCTGCTAAGACCCTGACTCAAGCCTCTACTATGTTCTAGACCATCCCTGTCCAATAAAAGGATAACAGGAGCCATATATATACTTTAAAATTTTCTAGTAGCCATGTAAGACAGTAAAAAGATGCAGATAAAATTAATTTTAATAATATATCCTATTTAACACAATACATCCCAAACATTATCATTTTAACATGTAATCATTATAAAAATTTATTAGTGAGATAGTTTACATTCTCTTTTTTTTTTTTTTTTTTTTTTGAGACAGTCTCTGTCTGTCACCCAGGCTGGAGTGCAGTGGTGAGATCTCGGCTCACTGCAACCTCCGTCTCCTGAGTTCAAGTGGTTCTCCTGCCTCAGACTCCTGAGTAGCTGTGTACAGGTACCCACCATCACACCTGGCTAATTTTTGTATTTTCAGTAGAGATGGGGTTTCCCCATGTTGGCTAGCATGGTCTCGAACTCCTGACCTCAGGTGATCCACCCACCTCGGCCTCCCAAAGTGCTGGGATTACAGGCCTGAGGCAGCACGCCTGGCTCTCTCTCTTTTGTTTTTCGTTGAGACAGAGTCTCACTCTGTTGCCCAGGCTGGAGTGCAGTGGTGTTATCTCGGCCCACTGCAACCTCTGCATCTCAGGTTCAAGTGACTCTTGAGCCTCAGCCTCCCAAGTAGCTGGGATTACAGGCATGCACCAGTACGCCTGGCCAATTTTTTGTAGTTTTAGTAGACAAGGTTTTGCCATGTTGGCCAGGCTGGTCTCGAACTCCTGGCCTCAAGTGATCTGCCTGCCTCAGCCTCCCAAAATGCTGGGATTACAGGTATAAGCCACTGTACCCAGCCTACATTCTCGTATTCATACTAGGTTTACAAAACATGATGTGTATTTTACACTCACAACAATCTCAGTTGGAATTTATCACATTTCAAGTGCTCAATACCCACATATAGCTGGCAGCTACCATACGGCACAATGTAGTTCTGGGTACTGATTTAGGGCTGGAGATAGATGCAAAATACAGTCCCTAACATTTTAGAGTTGATGGTCCAGTAAGAAAGATGGACACACAAACCATTAGAAAACAATGCAGCAAATGCATAATTAATGCTGTGTACAAGATGCTGTGGGAATACAGCTCTTTCCATCAATGGGGTTTACAGAGAGATAATAGATATTAACATTTGAGCAGATCCTGAATGATCAAGGATTCTGCCAAGAAAACAAGAGGGTGGTGAGGACAATGCAGGCAGACAGACAGAATCTTCACCTTTCCATCTACCCTCGCTGTATCAGCTCTTCTCTGACTATGCTCCTGAGACAGGCACCCTGCACACAAAGGGTGCACTTGGATCTCGCTAGTTACTGTGGTCCAGGTTTGGATGGACCTCTGCAGTCTTAGCACAGTCTTGAGAAGTATAAGTTTTCAAAGGAAACACAACTAGGAAATAAGGGTGAGATATGAATGTGGGGAGAATGCCTATAAACAGACATGCTGGGAGAGCCTGGAGCCATTTTCCTAAGGTAAGGAACTCTGGTCACTGATAGATTTCATTGGCTCAGGTTCCTGGGCACAAAGCCTAACCTTATTTTCCTCATCTAATCTGTTTCCTTTGCTATTCAGAAAGCATTGTCACTGGCCAGGTATTAAAGCTCATTGTTTCTAACCTTTGGCAACATTTTGGTTGTTATTGTTTTTCATCTTTTCCCCTTATATGAGCCCATTCCTCTAGTAGTCCCAAGGACTTGAGGACCAGCACTGACCTCCCTCTAGATTGTCTCTCTCACATGAAAATCCTACTATTTTTAGTCAAATATATCTCTCTTTTCCCATTTCAAAACTCAGACGCCCTATAGAATAGCTAAAAAATTTCTTATTTTGGCCAGGCATGGTGACTTACGCCTATAATGCCAGCACTTGGGGAGGACAAGGTGGGAGGAATGGCTTGAGGACAGGAGTTTGAGAGCAGCCTGGGCCACATAAGGAGACCCTGGCTCTACAAAAAATTTAAAAAGTAGCCAGATGTGGTGGCATGCACCTGTAGTCCCAGCTATTTGGGAGGTTAAAGTGGAAGGATTGCCTGAGCCCAGGAGGTTGAGGCTGCAGTGAGCCATGATCATGCCACTGCACTTTAGCCTGGGTGACAGAGCGAGACCCTCTCTCAGAACAAACAAACAAACAAACAAAAAAGAAGTTATTTTTGTCTCAGAGGGAATGTTTGTTCTCTACTCCCTGACAGGAGGTTATAACTTAAGTGACCCAAGGCCAAGGAATGGTCACGTATTTTCCGCTCTAACTTACCTTCCCAGCATACTTTGTTAGATATTTTTGGAAGATTCACCTCACTCTCCTAAATCCTCCAAACCTCAGTTTTCTAACATAAAAGTACATCACATACATGAGAGCAACAAAATAGAGCTGCTCACCTTTCAAGTCTAGGGCCTCCTGTGAGGTTCTCTGATCCACTTTGGGAAGCCATAAAGTTCCCTGCAGACCTCTTTGCGTAACTCCATGATACTTAATAGCTGGTGAGGATTTTTAAGGATACCCGAGCAGTAATGGGAGAGGAAAGGAGGATAACTATTCTTAGATACTAAAAAAGAAGTATGCACTTAACTCAGACAAACATTCTGGCGCCTTTCTGTATGAGCAGAATCCTGATTTCCAGGAGGTTGGAGAGCCATGGCTAACTGTTTACATCTTTGGTCTGCAGCAGTCAGATGGTATATACTGTAGCCTTATTTTCCTTGTCTCCTTCTTAAATCAACCATAAATCATGTTCAATGCCAAGCTTTCTGCAAAAATTCCCTGTGGCTTCTTTTAGTCTCTCACTCAAACTTTCACATTGTGATTCCCATTGGCAATAATGTCGGCATCTGTTCTCCATACCAGCACTATTTGCAAATACTTTGAGACCGTGCCCTTGATTACTACTCAAAAGTTCAACTTCTGTTTTCTCAGAGCCAAAACACATACTGTATTATCCAGTTTAAATAGTTTCCAATCCTCATCTGGGTAGCAGGCTTCATCAGTTCCTCCCATTACTCATATTGTTTTTTTTAATGCTTTTAATTCTTTTCTTTCAATTGACTCATGTAGAGATTATTAACTTTGGTCTTGAACATTGCTAACCTTCCCACTCTGAGCTGTGCTTCATTCCCTCCTTAAGGATCTCTTCCATCCATGATGTCGTGGATTCTAAGAGGTTCTTTTACTCCCCAAAGCAGTTTATTAATACCACCTTTTTGTTTTTCCTCTCCATGGTCTAAATTAGATCTCAGAAAATAAATAAATAAATAGGATCTCAGTATGCTAGGAATTAGGCAACAATTGTATATAAAGAATCAGTTACGGCCAGGGGCGGTGGCTCATGCCTGTAATCCTGGCACTTTGGGAGGCCAAGGCGAATGGATCACGAGGTCAGAAAATCGAGACCATCCTGGCCAACAAGGTGAAACCCCGTCTCTACTAAAATACAAAAAATTAGCTGGGCGTGGTGGTGCATGCCTGTAGTCCCAGCTACTCAGGAGGCTGAGGCAGTGGAATCGCTTGAACCCGGGAGGAAGAGGTTGCAGTGAGCCGAGATCGCGCCACTGTACTCCAGCCTGGCGACAAAGCAAGACTTAGTCTCAAAAAAAAAAAAAAAATCAATCAATCAATTATTCTTAAAGAGAAATAATTTATATGGTTTACAATTTCTTTTATCTCTCTGGCTTAAAACATTTTGTTTGTAATGTGCATGTGTGTATGTGCATGGTTTGGGTTTGGTTTTGGTTTTGTAAGTGTGTGTATGTATGTGGTTTGATTTTGCTTGTTTGTTATTTTTCTAAATGATTTGGTTGAACAGTTATTCAACAGAGATGACTGCACCATTCTGAGCACTGTCAGGCAGTCAACATTTTTATGAGCTGCCCCTTTGGCATAGACTCTGTGTTTCTGGACTTGTGAGAAAATACTACTCGTACACTCATATGTGCATGTCTAAACATACACGCAAAACCAATACAGAAATTAAAACAACAGAGAAAGACACTTAGCCAAACCCGGCAGACCAAATGATTACATCTATGTCATATAAAGACTTGTCTTATAAGTTAATCAAAGGTATTTATGCATTTATATGAAGACCAGAGGAAATCATAAAT
This sequence comes from Symphalangus syndactylus, assembly GCF_028878055.3. Taxonomy (NCBI): domain Eukaryota; kingdom Metazoa; phylum Chordata; class Mammalia; order Primates; family Hylobatidae; genus Symphalangus; species Symphalangus syndactylus. The sequence goes on from NC_072430.2 coordinate 75,241,352, forward strand.
TGTAATGAAAATCAGGAATGTTCTAATACAACTAGTACTAACATTTTTTAAAAGGTTCTCCATATACCAAATACTATTGTATACACTTTACATTGAGAAATCCATACAACATCTCTGAGACAGAAATTATTATTATCCTGCTTATAGATGAGAAAACCAAGCCCCAAAGAGGTTAAGTGACTCACCTATGGTTTCACAGATAAATGGAAAAGGGCACAACCAGACAATTCACATAAGATAAAATGCAATCTCAAATAAAAAATTTTCAAGATTGCCAGTAATCAAATAAATGTAAATTAAAACATTAAGTAATTTCTTTTTTTTTTTTTTTTTAAGACGGAGTCTTGCTCTGTTGCCCAGGCTGGAGTGCAGTGGCACGATCTCGGCTCACTGCAAGCTCCGCCTCCCGGGTTCATGCCATTCTCCTGTCTCAGCCTCCCGAGTAGCTGGGACCACAGGCGCCCACCACTGCGCCCGGCTAATTTTTTTTTTTTGTATTTTTAGTAGAGATGGGGTTTCACCATGGTCTCAATCTCCTGACCTCGTGATCCACCCGCCTCAGCCTCCCATAGTGCTGGGATTATAGGCGTGAGCCACCGCGCCCGGCCAACATTAAGTAATTTCATACCGCACCTTTGGGGAGGCTTAAACTATCACTCTCAGATATGGTGGCAACAATGTAAATCAGTGTAAGTTTTCAGGAAAGCCATTTGCTGATACTTATAAACAATGGTAAAGAGGCTCCCTTTAATTCAGTAATTACACTCCTAGAAATTTATTCTTAGAAAGTTATTCAAAAGAAAGAGCCATATGAATAAAAAATTTGCTGTAGCTTCTTTATGGTATCAAACATTGAAAGCAGTCTAAAGTTCCAAATACAGGGACTTTTAAAGTAAACTATGATACATCAATGAAATGGAATACCATGTAGCCATTTAAACTATAATTATCAGTGATAATGATATTAAAGTTACATAATGTTAAGTGAAGTAGGCCAAACATAACATTTTACCTATTTTATGATTGCAACTGTGTAAAATTATGTATACATATGTTCAAGGACCAGAATGGAACATAAAATGAAAACGCCTGAGATGTCAGATGGCATAATTTTAAGTCCATTTCTTTCCTATTTTTAATTACCTTTATTTTTGTTGTTTTCCATATGATGGCAAAATCGGGAGTTAGGAAAAAATAGAAGATACCGTTTCTACCTTTTGGTGATACAGAATGTAGCTGAGCATTCATAGAATCATTGACTTTTAGAGCTGGAAGGGGCTTTATCAGACTCTTGGTGCAACTTCTTAATTTTACAGATAAATACTCTGAGGCAGAAAAAGATTGACTTGCTCAATCACACATATTTAATTAGGAGTCAGAATTTTCAACTCCAAAAGTGACCCACAATCATTTAGGGTACATTTCTTGCAGAGAAATTAAGTTGTTAGGACCCTATCTTGAAGCAGATTATGTTAATAAAAATAACTATTTTAGCCTAATTCTACTTTTTAAAATCTGCATTATCAACTGCCTCCTTTCCCCACCTGAAATTTGCTTTATGCCAAAGCAAAAGCGCTAATTCTTGACTACACAGCACACAGCATGCATATTCTCGGCATTTCAAAAAATGTCAAAATATTTGTAAAGAAGATGAGTATTTCACATAACAATGGAAAACATGGTAGTCATTTTCCGGTGATGGAAACAGCAGGAATTCAATTAAGATTTAATACATTAATTACATTGAATTTCACTTTCATACATTAAAAAATGTTTTCTAACATTGACTCAAAAATCTGCTCTAAATCTGCTAAAAATTAGTTTCTGGGATGAAAATGTAGAATATGAGTGAATATGTAAATGTTTACATAGCCTTACAGGGAGACCCTCATCTACTCACCTGTGATCACAAAAGGCAAAGCATGTCCTCAGGAGACGTGAGACCCAGCTGGCAGGGGAGACTCACTCGTCTTAAACCCACTTTTGATGATAATAGTTTCTGCCTGGGCTCTCTGAAAGAACAGAGAAAATGGAGGCCAGGTGCAGTGGCTCACGCCTGTAATCCCAGCACTTTGGGAGGCCAAGGCCGGCAGATCACTTGAGGCCAGGAGTTCGAGGCCAGCTGGACCAACATCACGAAACCCTGTCTCTACTAAAAATACCAAAAAAAAAAAAAAAATTTAGCCAGTCGTGGTGGCCTATGCGTCTAATCCCAGCTACTCAGTAGGCTGAGGCAGGAGAATCGCTTGAACCTGGGAGGTGGAGGTTGCAGTGAGCTGAGATTGCACCACTGCACTGCAGCCTGGGCGACAGAGCAAGACTCTGTCTCAAAAAAAAAAAAAAAAAAAAAAAAAAAAAGGAAAAACATGGGAAGATGCTAAAGAAAATTTAGAAGTCACAGATTGATGGGGCTACCAAAGTTGTTTTGGTTGTTGGGGCTGGTATGTCACGGCCACAAGGTTGATTTGCAGGGAGTATGTAAAAGCATCATGTGCTCACTTCAGGGCACTGTGAGTCTCTAGGGGCATCAACCGAACATCGCACCAGCAACAAAGGTGGTGGTGATGGCCGATCCTATCAGTGCTCTGCAGCTGGGGCTTCAGCAGCAGCAGGAAGCAGCACCAGCTCTGGGCACTGGGACAGGAGCACGACCCTCTCACGAGACTTGGACACCATTAACAGAGGTTAGAAGCCCTGGACACTATTTAATAGAGGTTAAGAGCTGTTGAGTCACATACCGTAGGGACTAAGGAAATAGAAAACAAGAGAAATATAAAGAATCAGGGAGGAAGACTTTTAGCGGAGAAATTGCTTCTACATACAATCTGTAATTTCACATTAATAGTCATATATTAAGGTTAAGACCTACTCAGATTTAATAATCTGACTCTGTTTTTTACAACTGTAAACGAGCTCACTATCCATGGTATTCTCCATGATATTTTTCTCTTAGTCACAGCTCAGTGGTTCTCAAGCCTGGCTAACCATCAAAATCTCCTAGAGAATAAAAAACATCATCTGTACAGAGGAAACAAACAAACAAAAACAGACACAAAAAAATGAAAAAACATAACACACACCAATGCCTAGGCCTCCCATAGATAGATGAAATCAGAATCTGGTGGTGGATCACAGGAATCAGTAGGTTTGCTTGTTGTTTTTAGAGAGAGACAGGGTCTCACTCTGTTGCCTAGGATGCAGTGCAGCAGAGCAATCATGGCTCACTGCAGCCTTGAACTCCTGGGCTCTACAATCTTCCCAACTCAGCCTCCCAAATAGCTGGGACTACAGGTGCATGCCACCATGCTGGACTAATTTTTTTGCCTGGGGATGGTGGGGGATTGGGGGTGTGTGTAGAGACGGAATCTCGCTATGTTGCCCAGGCTGGTCTCAAACTCCTGGTCTTAAGCAATTCTCCTCCTCCCAAAGTGCTGGGATCATAGGCATGAGCCATTGTGCCAGGCCAAATCAGTATGTTTTAAAAGCTTCTCAGATTCTTCCAATGAACAATGAGGGTAGCGACCCATTGTTCCAACAAGAGCAGTTAGAATCTTTCTGGAACAGTTCTAATTTTAATGTAATACAGATCACCTGGGGATCTTATTAAGCTGCAGATCTTGATTTGCTAGGCCTGAGTTGGAGACTGCGCTGTTGAATTGCTAACAGTCTCTCCTGGTGATGCTAACGCTAATAGTCTGCAAACCACCTTTAAGTATAAAAAGGATCTAGGAAAATTAAGACAGGTGGTTAATTCCAGAGTAGAGGGGCCAGAGACAAGTAACTAACAACAACAACAAAAAAAAACTTTTTTTTAACCTTAACAAAAGGGTAAAAACAAAAGTACATAGGACCTCTTTTATTTTATTTTATTTTATTTTAGAGACTGAGTCTTGTTCTGTCACCCAGGCTGGAGTGCAGTGATGCGATCGCGGCTCACTGCCTCCCAGGTTTAAGCAATTCTCCTGCCTCATCCTCCCAAGTAGCTGGGATTACAGGCACCTGCCACCACACCCAGCTAATTTTTTATGTTTTTAGTAGAGAGGGGGGTTTCACCATGGTGGCTAGGCTGGTCTTGAACTCCTGACCTCATGATCTGTCCACCTCCGTCTCTCAAAGTGCTGGGATTACAGGCATGAGGCACCATACCCGGCCAGGACCTCTTTTAATACAACCCAATTTTTTTTTTTTTTTTGAGACAGAGTTCTGCTCTTGTTGCCCAAGCTGGAGTACAATGGCGCAATCTCAGCTCACTGCAACCTCCTCCTCCCAGGTTCAAGTGATTCTCCTGCCTCAGCCTCCCGAGCAGCTGGGATTACAGGGATGCACCACCATGCCTGGCTAGTTTTTGTATTTTTAGTAGAGATGGGGTTTCTCTCCATGTTGGTCAGGCTAGTCTCAAACTCCCGCCCTCAAGTGACCTGCCCACCTCAGCCTCCCAAAGTTCTGGGATTACAGGCTTGAGCCACTGCGCCCAGCCTATGACCCAAATTTTTAACTTGGTCACTGCTATGGCTGGAATGTTTGTATCCCCCTAATATTCATATGTCGAAATCCTAACCCCTAAAGTGTTTAGGGGTGGGCTGTTGGGAGGTGATTAGGTCATGAGAACTAAAAGGATTAGTGTCATCATAAAAGAGTACTGAAGGAGCTCAGTTGTCCCTCAGCCTCCCAAAGTTCTGGGATTATAGGTGTGAGCCACTATATCTGGCCAAATCCTCCAGTGCCTTGATCTTGGATTTCCCAGCCTCCATAACTGTGAGAAATACATTTCTGTTGTTATAGCAACCCAAATGGGCTAAGACAGTTGCCTCATCTAAATATGAATTACAGTCAAGGAAGTGCTAAATTGATAGCACGGACATACCTATATTGCCTCCTACCTCCCAGGTTTGCTGTATGTGACCGTAGTCATGTCATAATAGTCCAGAAGGGCCTGCTGTGAGTGACACTCCCTAGCACCAAGCTTTAGGCTATGCAGTTGGAGGTGACATTTGGATTGAAATAACAGAGAAGCTGAAGTAATAGGTAAGAAGATGAGCATCAACTCTGAAGGGAAATTTAAGACCAGAAAATGGGAAATGAGCACTTTGGTCAGAGGTCAAGAGGCAGCTAGGTGCACTGGCTCATGCCTGTAATGCCAGGACTTGAGGAGGCTGAGGCGGGAGGACTGCTTGAGCCTAGGAGTTTGAGATCAGCCTGGGCAACAAAATGAGATTCTGTCTCTACCAAAAAATTTTAAAAATTAGCCAGGTGTGGTGGTATGTGCCTGTAGTCCTTGCTACTCAGGAGGCTGAGGCAGGAGGATTGCTTCTGCCCAGGGATTTGAGGTGGCAGTGAGCTATGATCACACAACTGCACTCCAGCCTGAGAAAAAGAATGAGACTCTGTCTCAAAAAAAAAAAAAAAAAAAAAAAAAAAAAAAAAAAAAAAAAGAGGCTGGAGAGACAGAAAAAAATATAATTCTTAAAACGTCAAACTTGGCCCTCAAAGAATGTTGAGGTTTTTCTCCTATGGTGTGCCAGGCAAACTGAGTGGAGAGGTCATGTGTAACTCCTTTGCTTCAGGCTCTCTCCACTTGTCCATCACCAACCACAAGAAGCAATGGAAGGGCTGAACTTTCTCAGGTTTGCTTGGCAAAGAGTTGTGATGATCCCAGAGCACACTGTGGGGTGGAGTGTTATGAGAAGGTTCTATGGTGGTGGGAGTCCAGGATGTCTTATAATTAAGTCCTTCCTCTGGGACTGGATGACAAGAGTATATGCACAGTGCCAGGCAGAGTCTGCATGGGCTGGCCATAGTGAGAAACGGTGGAAAACAGCGTGGTGTATATAAAAAGTGGATGGCGGCCGGGCACGGTGGCTCACGCCTGTAATCCCAGCACTTTGAGAGGCTAAGGCGGGCTGATCACGAGGTCAAGAGATCGAGACCATCCTGGCCAACATGGTGAAACCCTGTCTCTACTAAAAATACAAAAATTAGCTGGGCGTAGTGGTGTGTACCTGTAGTCCCAGCCACTCGGGAGGCTGAGGCAGGAGAATCCCTTGAACCCAGGAGGTGGAGGTTGCAGTGAGCCGAGGTCGCGCCACTGCACTGCAGCCTGGCAACAGGGTGAGACTCTGTCTCAAAAAAAAAGAAAGAAAAGAAAGAAAGAAAGAAAGAAAGAAAGAAAGAAAGAAAGAAAGAAAGAAGAAAGAAAGAGAAGAAAGAAAGAAAGAGAAAGAAAAAGAAAGAAAGAAGAAAGAAAGAAAGAAAGAAAGAAAGAAAGAAAGAAAGAAAGAAAGAAAGAAAGAAAGAAAAAAGAAAGAAAGAAAGAAAGAAAGAAAGAAAGAAAGAAAGAAAGAAAGAAAGAAAGAGGATGGCAAGGCCAGGGAGCTAGAAGTAGAGGGCAGAAGTTCATAGTTTTGGAAGGCCAGACTGAACACTGGGCTAGCTGCTTTTTTTTTTTTTTTTTTTTTGAGACACAGTCTCGTTCTGTCACCCAGGCTGGAGTGCAGTGGTGTGATCTCGGCTCACTGCAACCTCCGCCTCCCAGGTTCAAGCAATTCTTCTGCCTCAGCCTCCTGAGTAGCTGGGATTACAAGCATGCACCATCATGCCCGGCTAATTTTTGTATTTTTAGAAGAGACGGGGTTTCACCATATTGGCCAGGCTGGTCTTGAACTCCTGACCTCGTGATCCGCCTGCCTCGACCTCCCAAAGTGCTGGGATTACAGGCATGAGCCACTGCACCTGGCCGCTAGCTGCTTTTTTAAAAATTGTGGTAAAATGCACATATAATAAAATTTACCATCTTAACTATTTTTAAGTGCACAATTCAGTGACATTAGTACTTTCACATTGTTGTGCTACCATCAGTATCGGGCCCATCAATATCATCCATAGAACTCTTTTCATCTAGCAAAACTAAAACTCTGTACCCATTAAGTGGCAATTCCTCATCCCCTTGTCACCCAGCCCTGGCGACCACCATTCTACTTTCCATCTCTATGAATATGACTATTCCAGGTACCCCATGTAAGTGGAATCATACTATATTTTTCCTTTTGTGATTGGCTTATTTCACTTGGCATGATGTCCTCAAGATTCATTCATACTGTAGCATGTGTCAGAATTTCCTTCCTTTTTAAGGCTGAATAATATTCCATTTTATGTATATACCACATTTTGCTTATACATTCATCTGTTGATAGACACTTGGTGCTATTCTTTGAATGTATTCCCCAAGCTCATGGGTTGGAAACTTAATTCCCAACTCAACAGTGTTGAGACCATTAAGAGGTGAGTAGGTCATGAGGGCTCTCCCCTCATGAATGGATTATCACACGAGTGGGCTCCTGATAAAAGGATTCGTTTGACCTCCTTTTCTCCGTCTCATGCTCTCTTGCCATTCCACCTTCCACCATGGAATGGCACAGCAAGAAGACTCTCACCAGATGTCAAGCATTTGCCAGTACCATGCCCTTGGACTTCCCAGTTTCCAGAACCATGAGCCAAACAAATACATTTCTTTTCTTTATAAATTACCCAGTCTCAGGTATTCTGTTACAGCAACACAAAATGGACTAAGACACTTGGGTTACTTTCACCTTTTGGCTATTGTGAAAAATGCTACTATGAACATGCATGTACAAATGTCTCCTCAGGTCCATGCTTTCAATTATTTTGGGTATATGCTGAGAATTGCTGAATCACATGATAATTCTATTTTTAATTTTTTGGGGGCCCACCATACTGTTTTCTATAGCTATTGCACCATTTTACATTCCCATCAACAGTGCACAAGAGTTCCAATTTCTCCATACCTTTGCCAACATTTATTATTTTCTGGTTTTTGGTAGTAGCCATCCTAACGGGTTTGAGGTGGTATCCCATTGTGGTTTTGATTTGCATTTCCCTAATGATTAATGACATTGAGCATTTTTTTCGTACACTATTGCCATTTGTATAAATAGACATTTTGAGAAATGTCTATTCAAGTCCTTTGCCCATTTTAAAATTGAGGGTTTTATTGTTGAGTTGTGAGAGTTTTTTTTGTTTTGTTTTGTTTTTTGTTTTGAGACAGGATCTCACTCTGTCACCCTGGCTAGAGTGCAGTGGTGCGATCACAGCTCACTGCAGTATTGACCTCCAAGGCCCAAGCGATCCTCCCACACCAGCCTCCTAAGTAGCTGGGACTATAGATGCACACTGCCATGCTCAGCTAACTTTTTTCTTTTTTTTTTTTTTGTAGAGACAGGGGTCTCACTATGTTGCCCAAGCTGGTCTTGAACTCCTGGCCTCAAGCAACCCTCCCACCTCAGCTTCCCAAAGTGCTAAGATTACAGGCATGAGCCACCATGCCCGGTGTAAGAGTTCTTCATATATTCTGGATACTAAACCTTTATCAGATGTATGATTTGCAAACATTTTCTCCTATTGTGTGGGATGCCTTTTACTCTGCTGATGTGTCCTTTAATGCACAGAACTTTTTAATGTTGATGTAGTCCAACTTTTCTTTTTCTTTTGTTGTCTGTACTTTTGTTGTCGTATCCAAGAAATTATTGCCAAACCCAATGTCATGAAGTTTTTCTTCTGTTTTCTTCCAAGAGTTTTATAGTTTTAGGTCCTACATCTAGGTTTTTAATCCATTTTGATTTAATTTTTGTATCTGGCATAAATTTGGGGTCCAATTTCTCTTGCAAGTTGATACCCAGTTTTCCCAATGTTATTTGTTGAAAAAACTGTCCTTTCCCCATTGAATGGTTTTGGCACCCTTATGGAAAATCATTTGACCATATGTGCAGGTATTTATTTCTGGACTGCAAAAGAGCTATTTGTTGAGTTTATGTGAGGATCAGGTGATAACTGTGGTAAAGGTGAGTCAGATCAGGTTCTATGCTTGGATGACCACTTCAAGTAAATGATGCATAGTGTGAGGCTTTATAGCCGTCTTTGGCCTATTTTGGAGAATCTTACAGATCTCTGGAAAGCAGCTCAGATCTTATCTTAATTGTGACCAGTTGGATGGACTGTGGTAATGCTTAGAGGTGCTGCTAGGTATTGTGAGTAGAAGTCCTACATGATGTGGCAGGAGGCATTCTGCACAGTTATGGGCAGCATTGTTAAAAGTGACCTTGGATGCCAAAGGGTAGATGGTACAAAAGCTATACCTTAAGGACCCATTTCACATGCTTTGTTTGGCTTTTGCCGGATAGCACATGGCTAGATTTGTTCTCTGAGGTTCTTGAAAAGGGTCTAAAAAATGCAGATATCAATTGATATGCTGAGGTTGGCGAAACTATGGTGACCAAATGGTGATGGTCTGTTGGAGCCAAAGATTTAAGTAGGAGGTGCTTACCACATTTCAGACAAATGGGCATCTATCCTGAACTGCAGGCATCTAAAGAGCAGGGGTTCATTTCATCAGCCACGTGCATTTCAGTATTCTCAGTATGCAGCACAGTTTCTGGCACACAGTAGATGCTTAATAAGCATTTGATTATCTGAATTAAACATAAGCCAAAGAAACAGCAATGACTTTCTTAAATAAGGAAACTCAACTTTTCGGTTAGCAAGTTTCTTAAGGCTAATTTAATTATTTTTAAATAATTATTTAAAATTTATTTATTTTAATTTATTTAATATTTATTTATTTAAATAATTATTTAAAAATAAATTTTATATTAAATATATTTATATTATATATAAATAATTAAATAATATTTAAATTATTTATCCTGTAATTATCTATCCTCCTCAAAAGAGACAAAGACTTGTTCACCATCTGTATTAGTTAGTCAAGATTCTCTAGAGAGATAGAACCAATAGGGGAGAGAGAGACAGTGAGAGAGAGAACGAGAGAAAGATAAAGAGAAGAGAGGATTTATTAGGGGAATTGGCTCACAGAATTATGGAGGCTGAGAAGTCCCATGATAGGCCATCTGCAAACAGGAGACCCACAGAAGCCAGTGGCATGGCTCAGTCCAAGTACAAACGTTTCCACATCAGGGAAGCCAACAGTGTAACTCTCAGTCTGAGGCTGAAGGCCTAAAAACCAAAGAAGCTGCTGGTGCAAGTTCCAGAGTCCAAAGGCCAGATAACCTGGAGTCCAAAGACAGGAGAAGAAGGGGGTGTCCCAGTTCCAGGAGAGAGAGAAAATTCACCTTCCCTCTACCTTATTCTATTCAGGTCGCCCACATTGAGGGCAGATCTTCCTCACTCAGTTCACTGACTCACATACCAATCTCCAGAAATAATGCTTTACCAGCTATTTAGGTATCTCTTAATCCAGCCAAGTTGACACCTAAAGTTAACCGTCAGGTCATCCTTTGTAAAAAAAAAAAAAAATATATATATATATATATATAAAACAATATATATATTCTATAAATATACAATATATTATATTATATATTAATAATGATATTAATTACCACTTATTAAGTGCCGGTTATCACCAGGTATCATACCTAGCATTTGATGTGCATTATATTTAGTCCTTGCAACAATCTGCAGGTAAGCATTATTTCCATTTGTAGTTCAGTGCATTGAAGCTTGGAGATTTCAAGTGTCTTGCTTAAGGTTACAAAACCAGCAATAGTGAAGTTAGGACTTATATCCAAAATGGGTCCCATGTTTCTGCTCTGAGAACCCTTTTTGCCAGGTTCTACCTGGGCACTATCATTTTCATCTTCTAGTATGCATTTATCTTAGGGCAAACCCATTTCTTCCCTATAAACAAACCATTAACAATCTTTTCTCCATCTCTGGACTTTTCCCAAGTTCTCCATGTTCCTTAAATTTGGCATCAGCCCAGCATTGACAATATCATTCAGTGTGACACACACACACATGCGTGTATGCATTGTAATGTCACCAAAAATACAACCACCTCCCTTTCCATGTTGTCCGCGTAGAAACTATTTTGTATCTATTCAAATATTCACAAAAAGTCAAATTTTTTTTTTTAGAAAGTGAACAAATAAAAGGAACCATAACTACCCGGACCCCTGGTGAGAGCTAGGTGGTGAGATGCTGAAGAGCCATTGACAAGTGCATCTCTGAGCAGACTACTAAGCAAATAGCAAAGGGACAAAGCAGAGTCCACCCCACACTGCTCTAGATTTGGTCTATGTAGCATATGCTTTACCCAGCACTTATAAAAGGTTTAGATAATTCCCACTCCTGTTCTTTCCTGCCATGTGGAGGGACAGCAACTGATTTAAGACTGCCAGCCTCTTTAATCCCACCCTCCTCATTCCTGGGAGAGGTGGAGTGCTTTATGTAATCAGTGAATATGGGCGGTTACTTAGGCTTGTTTAATCCACCTCTTCTTTGCTCTTTCTATTGGAGGAAAGTGTGCTGCAATAGGCCTAAAAGGGGCAGGGCCCCCTGTGTAGAGTCCTTGGCTGTCTAGCTGTGAGTCCTGATTCTGGGGTTCAGTATTAGGAAGACACTAATTACTTGTACCCAAAGCCAATTTTTTCCAGTACAGATTCATCAGTAATTGAGCTTTTTTTTTTTTTTTTTGAGACACAGTTTTGCTCTGTTGCCTAGGCTGGAGTCCAATGGCACGATCTCGGCTCACAGCAACCTCCACCTCCCGGATTCAAGTGATTCTCCTGCCTCAGCCTTCCGAGTAGCTGGGATTACAGATGCCCCCCACCATGCCCAGCTAATTTTTGTACTTTTAGTAGAGACGAGGTTTCGCCATGTTACCCAGGCTGCTTTCAAACTCCTGATCTCAGGTGATCCACCCGCCTCAGCCTCCCAAGTGCTGGGATTACAGGCGTGAGCCACTGTGCCCAGGCTGAGCTGACATTTTAATCTTCATTTATTGACACCTTAATCTCTCTGATTGGTTTAAAACTTGGGCAGAGAACATAGGGATATTATTTATTGGGTTTCTCTCAAACCTCACTGGATGGCTGTGATTCCACATTGTGGTCTTGTCTAGTAGACTATTCTGGCCTGTATTCTTTGCTTGCCCTCTGTTTATTTCCTCAGACGGGGACAGTAAATCTTGAATCACTTGGTGACCCCGTTATACTGATACCTAGCCAGTTCCCTTAGTTCCCTTATACAAAGTAGGAGTCAGGCCTTTCTCCTTCACTGAGGAATGAGGGTGATCTTCTGGTTGGCCAATGTCTCCTTTCCCTTTACATCTCTGGGTATATTTCTCCTAAATCTGTGCTGCATCTTTCCACATTTATGAAGCATCAACAAACTCGTGGTTTGTGATGTCATGGTAGAAAACAAACATAAAAGTCCAAGGGCTCTGGAATCAAACAAAGAATCAGGTAAAGGTGAGTCACTGCTCTTCAAAACAGTGTCAAGAAAAAGTGTTTTATGTAGGGAAGTTTAAACTTTCCCTCTGAAGGTTCAATAAGTGAGTCATCCCGCTGAAATAAACTGACATTACACAAATAGGAGAAAAGCAAACAAATTTATTAACTTGCATAAGCATGGAGCCATGTAAAATATGAGACTCAAGGAAGGGCCAGATGGAGCTTACATAGTTCCCTCTTCACAGAAGAGAGGGAGATGGGGGAATACAGGCTATTTTGAGGGATAATAATACGGTTTGGCTGTGTCCCCACCCAAATCTCACCTTGAATTGTAATAATCTACATGTGTCAAGGGCTGGGCCAGGTGGAGATAATTGAATCACGGGGGCGGTTTCCCCTATACTGTTCTCGTGGTAGTGATTAAGTCTCATGAGATCTGATGGTTTTATAAATAGGAGATCCCCTGCACAAGCTCTCTTGCCTGCCGCCATGTAAGACATGACTTTGCTCCTCACTTGCCTTCAGTCATGACTGTGAAGCCTCCCCAGCCATGTGGAACTGTGAGTCAATCAAACCTCTTTCTTTTATAAATTACCCAGTCTCAAGTATGTCTTTATTAGTAGCATGAGAACAGACTAATACAGTAAATTGGTACCAGGAGTGGGGTGCTGCTGAAAAGATACCCGAAAATGTGGAAGCAACTTTGGAAATGGGTAACAGGCAGAGGCTGGAACAGTTTGGAGGGCTCAGAAGAAGACAGGAAAATGTGGGAAAGTTTGGAACCTCCTAGAGACTTGTCGAATGGCTTTGACCAAAATGCTGATAGTGACATGGACAATAAAGTCCAGGCTAAGGTGGTCTCCGATGGAGATAAGGAACATATTGGGAACTGGAGTAAAGATCACTGTTGCTATGCCAAGAGTCCGGTGGCATTTTGTCCCTGCCCTAGAGGTCTGTGGAACTTTGAACTTGAGAGAGAGGATTTACAGTATCAGGTGGAAGAAATTTCTAAGCGGCAAAGCGTCAAGAGGAAGCAGAGCATAAAAGTTTGGAAAATTTATAGCCTGACAATGTGATAGAAAAGAAAACCCCATTTTCTGGGGAGAAATTCATGCCAGCTGCAGAAATTTGCATAAGTAATAAGGAACCAAATGTTAATCACCAAGACAATGGGGAAAATGTCCCCAGGGCATGTTAGAGACCTTTGCGGCAGCCCCTCCCATCATACGCCCAGCAGCCTAGGAGGGAGAAATGGTTTCCTGGGCTGGGTCCAGGGACCCCCTGCTGTGTGCAGCCTTGGGATTTGGTGCCCTGCATCCCAGCTGGTCCAGCCATGGCTAGTAGGGGCCAAGGTACAGCTGGGGCCATGGCTTCAGAAGGTGCAAGCCCCAAGCCTATGCAGCATCCACATGGTGTTGAGCCTGCAGGTGCACAGAAGCCAAGAACTGAGGTCTGGGAACGTCTGCCTAGATTTCAGAGATGTATGGACACACCTGGATGTCCAGGCAGAGGTGTGCTGCAGGGGCAGAGCCCTCATGGAGAACCTCTGCTGGGGCAGTGCAGAAGGGAAATGTGGAGTGGGAGCCCCCCCACAGTGTCCCTACTGGGACACTGCCTAGTGGAGCTGGGAGAAGAGGACCACCATCCTCCAGACCCCAGAATGATAGATCCACCAACAGCTTGCACTGTGTGCCTGGAAAAGCCACAGACACTCAATACCAGCTCGTGAAAACAGCTGGGAGAGAGGCTGTACCCTGCAAAGCCACAGGGGTGGAGCTGCTCAAGACCATGGGAACCTACCCCTTCCATCAGGATGACTTGAATGTGAGATATGGAGTTAAAGGAGATCATTTTGCAGCTTTAAGATTTGACTGCTGCATTGGATTTTGGACTTGCATGGGGCCTGTAGCCCCTATGTTTTGGCCAATTTCTCCCATTTGGAATGGGTATATTTACTCAATGCCTGTACCCCCCATTGTATCTAGAAAATAACTAACTAGCCAGGCGCGGTGGCTCACGCCTGTAATCCCAGCACTTTGGGAGGCAGAGGCAGGTAGATCACCTGAGATCAGGACATCGAGACCAGCCTGATCAACATGGAGAAACCCTGTCTCTACGAAAAAAATACAAAATTAGCCGGGTGTGGTGGCACATGCCTGTAATTTCAGCTACTCAGGAGGCTGAGACAGGAGAATTGCTTGAACCCAGGAGGTGGAGGTTGTGGTGAGCCAAGATCACGCCATTGCACTCCAGCCTGGGCAACAGAGCAAGACGCTGTCTCAAAAGAAAAAAAAGAAAATAACTAACTTGCAGGCCGGGCGCAGTGGCTCACGCCTGTAATCCCAACACTTTGGGAGACTGAGGTGGGCGGATCACCTGAGGTCAGGAGTTTTGAGACCAGGCTGGCCAACATGGTGAAACCCTGTCTCTACTAAAAATATAAAAATTAGCCGGGCATGGTGGCAGGTGCCTGTAATCCCAGCTACTCGGGAGGCTGAGGCTGGAGAATTGCTTGAACCCAGGAGGTGGAGGTTCAAATTCCTGACCTCAGGTGATCCGCCCGCCTCCGCCTTGCAAAGTGCTGGGATTGCAGGTGTGAGAGACCATGTCTGGCCGGGTATGTCTTTATTAGCAGTGTGAGAACAAACTAACACAGGCAGTGAATGATTTTTAGGAGAACTGAGTGGACCCAAAGAGCAGAGAGTAGTTTGTAAATGATTCTCTTTGAAAACTGAATGGGACCAGAGAACAGATAATGGCCAGGACAAAGTTTTTGTGTGCTCTCTGAGAGGCGGCAACAAATTTTAGGAAGGCAAGAGGCAGAACTTCATTGTGAACAAAGGTTGTCTTATTATGTGGATAAGGTCTCCCAGGTAACCTCTTGGAACTGCCCTCAGAAAAACAGATGAAAAGTTGGTCTGGGCAAGGTGACTTTTAATCTCTTACGGTAGTTAATCTTCCCTGGTTATTTAATGAGATTTCCTAGGGAGGTGGTTTTAGGCCAACAGCATTTCTTTTGGAAGAAGTCTACTCAGTCAGATAAGGAAACTTCCACAGAGAACCCCTCCCTGTGCTTGATGTGGGGTGGAGAAACCAAGAGTCCTTGTTTTTTTTTTTTTTTTTTTTTGTGAGACGGAGTTTCACTCTTGTTGCCCAGGCTGGAGTGCAATGGCACGATCTCGACTCACTGCAACCTCCGCCTCCTGGGTTCAAGCGATTCTCCTGCCTCAGCCTCCCGAGTAGCTGGCATCACAGGCATGTGCCACCACACCTGGCTAATTTTGCATTTTTAGTAAAGATGGGATTTCTACATGTTGGTCAGGCTGGTCTCGAAGTCCTGACCTCAAGTGATCTGCCCACCTCGGCCTCCCAAAGTGCTGGGATTACAGGCATGAGCCACCGTGCCCGGCCGACTCCTTGGTCCTGAGGCAGCTTTGATGGCTTTTTAATTCCCTTTAGTTCAGTGTGCTCAGCATGCTGAAGCACCATCCTTTGGACCATTGTTTTCTGCACCTTAATACTTTTGGTAGCCATTTCTGTGCTACAAAAACACCTGAAATGGTGTTTCAGGTAAGCAGAAAAAAGCTCCCAGCCTCTAGCTTTCCTATTTCCAAAGCTCAGCTAGGGCTCTTTCTTGGGTTCTTTCTCTGAGCTCAGGCAGGGGACAGTTAAGCCTACAGTTCAGTTCTCTGAGATTCAGTCTTAAGTCACTCTTGCTACAATCTTCTGTGATTTTGCATTTTTCTTTGGATCACTGAAGCAGTATTTAGCTAATGTGCCTGTGAACACTGTCCACTTTCCATAAGGTCAGAGTGCTGCTGGCTTCTGCTGGTAGCCTTCCCTGCAGGTGACTGCTCCTGACTGAGCTTTAGAGGAATGACCAATTCTGGATTCCTCATCACCAGTGACACAGTGTGCTTCCTCAATTGGACCTTGTCTATGCCAATAGCTTAGTCTTTGTCTATACCACCATGAATATGGTTATTTGTTGTTCTGTGTTTTTTTTTTTTTTGTTTTTTTTTTTGAGATGGAGTTTCGTTCTTGTTGCCCAGGCTGGAGTGTGGTGGCATGACCTCGGCTCACTGCAACCTCCACCTCCTGGGTTCAAGCGATTCTCTTGCCTCAGCCTCCTGAGTAGCTGGGATTACAGGTGCATGCCACCATGCGCAGCTAATTTCCTTGCACTGAGACGGGTTTCACCATGTTGTCCAGGCTGGGCTCAAACTCCTGACCTCAGGTGATCCACCTGCCTCGGCCTCCCAAAGTGTTGGGATTACAGGCGTGAGCCACTGCGCCTGGCCAAATATGGTATTTGATTTGACATTTTATATTACAGATTAAGTCCTTAAGAAAGACAACACTCATCCCTGATGTACTGAAGATCTTTGTTTTGTCAGTCAGTGCTTTCTACTTTCATTCTACTTATCATTCAACTTTCTTAGGTTAACTATCTTCTAATGTAAAAAAAAAATGCATTAATATATAAAAGTATAGTCTTCAAGTTTAGAAAGCCTGTCTCTTTGGAAAGTTACTGACCTCATAGCAAACTATGAATAAATTCCCCAAAGTAGGATGAACAGAGCAATTTATATCCATATATAAACATAATTATACTATACAGTTACATAACTAGAATAAAATTTAATGTAAATGTGCCAAAGAGGAGAAGAAATCACAGAAAATTTACAAAACTTACATGAAATAAGAAAATGTTCAACTATGTAACAACCAAAGCTTCCTTAACTTGGGAATCTTGGGAACCTAGAAAGTGAGGTAACCCAAGCCAAATTCCTTTGGTGTCACAGTTCCTCCTATACCAGGCCAGGCACTTGCCAATGACACTGGAGTAGGGGTAAGCCCTGGGTGTGTTGTGTAGTGTGTGAGGTAGTAGGTGAAAAACAGCAAAGAGGTAATTCTTTATTCTCGAGAGCTTCTTCGTGCACATGATCAGCTTTTGCACACGCTTGGAGGAAAAACAACACTATTAAAATGTCTTTTTAAAAGTCAAAGCTAAATGAGTATGCAATAAAGCTTTGAGAAATGGAAAAGAAAATCTATGAGGAAAACGTCAGCTTACTTATCCAGGGAATGAGCAGGACTTAATTCTCATGCCGGCATGGGGCTGCTGGGCACCCAGCTCCTTTCCTGTGGGTAGAAAACAAGTCCCCAAGTTGCTACTGAGCCAAACTTTAAAGGCCAGTCAGGAAATGAGCAGCAGTGCCGAATGGGAAAGCCTGGATCCATGTTTTTTTCCTAAAGTAAACAAAAGATCTGCAAAAGTATTTCCTTGCACTATTTGGCAAGAGAAAGAAGCACCTGGAGACTGAGTTAGGCAGAGAAAGCATGGAAGAAATGTGAGTAAAACAAGGAAGGTTATAATGAAGCTTTGTCTCACTAATCTCCAGAGCCCAGGTGTTCTATTAAGAAACAAAGCTGCAAATGAAGAGACATCTGAGAGAGTGGTGGATTAAGAATATATTCATGGAAAGGACAGATTTTTCATGCTTTTTGGGATCCTGAATTTCATCTTTCATTTGGATTAAAAAGACACTTAAAAAATATCTTGTAGAAAGTCAAAGTAAAAATATAAATATTAAAATAAATGAGGGCTGCGAAAGAAAAAGTATGAGCAATGAGAAAAGCAATTATCCTTGGAGGCAGAAATTTCTTTCTTGTTTCAATGCAGGATGTGATGCTGGCAATTTCAGCCATTCTCTTTCAGGCAATTTTCAGCGCGAGTGCCCAACGCTGCTTAGGGGGATATGTCTTTGCTCACCCGAGGGAGCAGGGCACAACTAAAGATGTAAGGAGAGAGATCGCATTCTTTACGCCAAGCATTCTGTTCAGCAGGACCGCCTCAGGAGGAACACAAGTTGCTCTCAGGAGGCAAGAGGTGAGAGAAATGAGGCAGCAATTACATAGTGTTGCTTGTGCTAAGTACAGAGTATTAAAAACAAAAAACAAAAAAAACCCACTAATGCAATGGACTCAGCAGCGGGCTCATTGCTAATTTTAGGAAGTCACACAGGTTTAGTGCTTGCTTCCAGCAGAAAAGCCTTAAAAGCCCAAAGGGTGACTGTCCTCCAGTGTTTTTTGAAACAACCAATACTTGATATATAAAGGTTAACTGAGGAAAAAATTAATTTCTGCGTTTTCTGCAATGAACTAGGAGCAATGGATAGAAAACATTTGGCCAAATAATTTTTATAAGCATAACAAAATTCCATTTTCCTGGACCAAACCTCATCAGCCCAACTAGGAAGGATGATGCTGGGGCTTTAGGAGGCAATCAAAGGCTCATTTGATTTGATAGGTAACATCTGACAGAGAAGCATTTCCCACTCTGGGGCCTGGATCTACTTAGTGCCTACCTGCTGGAGAAAATCAAAGATACAGACCCAGATCACTGGGATGCCAAGGACACAGCTAGCTGGACACTATTTGAAGTCCACGCGCTCAAGTATTGCTTTTTTTCCCTCTTTATGTAACGTTAACGTGTATTTATTCATTCAGCTGCCTCTAGCTGTTCCTTACTTAACGTTAAGTGGTTGTGAAACCACAGACACTGTAGAATCAGAAGCTGTTGTTTTAAACTCTTGGCCAAGTAGCAGTGCCTTGTAGCTTGCCTCTGCCGAGCTCCAGGGGCAGCTGAGGGTGGGCTGTCTGACCATCTGGAGGTTTCAGTGTGCTCCATCCATCTCATGCCAACCTGACTTGCCAGAATTAGGGTCACTGTGCTCTGAGACACTTTGAGATGATGCTCAAGGGAGCTGTGCTCTGCAGCCTCCTGGGTCCCTCCTGCAGGTGCACTTGCTTTTTCAATCTGATGCTATTTTTCTTACCCTCTGTAGGCACTCACACGCAGAACTATTATTACTTGCTTGTTACTGCATGTTGCTGATTCATACTCATAGGAAAAAGTAATTTTATCTTCAACACCTCTTCCTTGTCATTTAAGACATATGTTAATGAAAGACAGATTTTGGCATCCACTTTTCTCTGTAGCTTTGAGGCCACAATATAGATTCATTATAAATGAAGATGCAACTGTTATTTTACTTCTATTTATAACTACACCAAAGCCATCTTGCGGGTACCTTTGTGCCTCTCAAATCCCCAACCATATTCCAAGAAACTGTATTCCAAGAAATGCTCAACATTTCATGCCTGAATTGGTATTAATGTGGCATTAATGTACATACAATGTTTTAAATAACGATGTTTTCACTCATATTTTATTATGGACACCTCCTGATTTCACATATTTTACATTACCCTAGAGCTGAATCCTTTTGAAGACATTTTAAGGGTGTTTTTTTTCCCCACTGCAGTACAGAATGCTTTTTTTCTTTAAGTGAGGAGTATGCAAGTGAGAGTGCTCTGCGAGGAGGGATGCCAAGTGGAAGGCTGAAGCCTGAGGGGGTGGGGCGAGTGCAGAACTAGGCAGAAGCAGAATGCTGAAAAGAACTGATTGAAAGCTTTTTGCTTTGTCATTCCTCTCAGTTCCTTTCCTTCTCTTCTTTTCCAATTTGTAATTGTGGACAAGTGTAACCTACTTATTTCCTAGAATGATTGGATCTAGAATGAGCCATAACCTTGAAGGTCATCCAAAACAAACTCCTCTCCACCGCTATCGTTTTCTGCTTGACTCAGAAGCTCTTTCTTCCCTCGTGCCTTTCCCAGCAGCATTTGGGCCCATCATTACAAGTGCAGCGAGTAGAGGTTTTGGAATCAGAGAGTTCTGGGTCCGAGTTGTGACTCTGCTACTTACTAGATGTGGTATCCTGAGCAAGTTACCCAACATCTCTTCTGTAAATGGTTATCATCAAAATGAATTTGTAGGAGTTTGAGGATTAAATAATTTGTATAGTATACACAAAATCTAGCATTCAGAGCTAAATTAAGAGTAGCTAAGCAGTTCAATAGGAACTAGGACCCATGCTTCCTGTTTGACTCTGAGGCAACACTTTTTTCCATGGAAAGATACTGTCTTTCTTGAAATGTCTCATAAAACCTTTGAAAAAGTCTGTTGCTGGAATACTGTGTGTACTGCCTTGTAGATTAATAACAATACCTCACATATATTTAATGTTCTAGAATTGACAATGCACTTTCACAAGCGGGGAAAATACCCACGCCAACACTAAGTCTCCTGATGACTAATAGAGGCAGGAAGCAGGAGGAGCAGAGGCTTTGAAAGAGGTCGATTAGCGATGCAAATGTGAAGTTATCTGCACTTGTGAGGAGCATAACAAACATCAAAACCAATTAGAAGTAACAATGTGTGATCTATTCAGGCTTCAGGACTTTGATGAGTTGGAAGTTTTGGGGTTTAACAATCCAGATGGTTCTGATAGCTTTAAGTTTTGCCTCCAAGAGGGCAGCTATCTGCATATGGGTGAATTTTCACGTACAAGCTAGAGTACAGCAACGACATAGAATCACACACAGGTAGAAACCGGGACATGTTCACAATTTGTAGACAAAGCATATGGAACTGAGAGAGGCAAAGCAAATAAGTTCTCAGAAGTCAATGTTAAATGGGTGTTTCAATACAGGCAAATATGTCATACCGAATGCAAAACTTTTAATAATAGAAACTGTTATCTTGACTTTCTCACAACCTTCGGAAACAGTTCCTCATGTGTGAGAATTTTTACATTTGGACGATGCTCAAAAGTGAACGTTTAGAAATGGAGAAAAAAAATGAAGAGTGCATTTAAACAATATATTCCATTGTTTCTGTATTGTAAGAAGATGAAAGAATATACCTTTTACTGCTGGAAAGAAAATGGTCCTTTTGAAATTCAGCTCTCTCAGAAGATGAATTTTTAAATATCAAACTCTGCCTAACCAACTGGTCCTAGCTTTATGGACGTGAGGGCTAAATTAGAATTTCATGCAGTTATCAAATATTTTAAACTAATACCCAAGCAGTTACATTTGCAACACCTCATGATTTCTTAACATCTATAGACAAAATTCCAAATAGGTCTTTCCCTTTTCTTTCTGTGCCAAAATCTACATTTCTGTATAGCAGCAAACCCTGAGACGGAAGTTGTTGTAGGTAGGTTAAGAGACAGAAAGACTGACCAGGCAAGCAGAAGACACTGGTGGAAACGGCCCTGCTGTGCAGCCATGTGGAATAGGAAGGCTATGCTGGACAGAGCCCAAAAGAGACCAGTTTGTGTCTCACAGTCCAAATTTGGTTGATGTATTTTTGAAGCTTCTAAAGGTTAACTCACATGCTGTAATACATTATAGAAAGACACGAAGCTGAATTTTACTGTGCCAGTCAAGAGGCTGGCTTGAATCCGCTATTTAGAACTGAGAGAGACAGTACAATTTACATGTGTGAGAATGTGAGAATAATTTTACCTTCTGTTGTTTTTAAAACCACCTTGGGCCATGATTTTTAAATGGAGACACAAGGAGATCTGCTGGGGTTCCCATAGCAACATTAACTTATCTAAACTGCCCTTGTTGTATGTAATACTTTCATGACTAGTTTGGCTAATGTACACTTTAATTATGAAATACAACGGAGTTAAGAGTCTTGGGCAAATTTTAATGTTTATATTTACTGACTTATGCATGTTTAAACAGAAAGCTTGATAATTGTACCTTTGAGGACTTGCCATCAAGGCAAGTTTGTGCAAAAACCTTTATGTGGTCTTCCTTGCCACTGATCTCTGACCTCACTCCATTCCATTCTATAGACAACTCCTCAACCTCTCTCAATACATTTGTAAGACACCATGTCTCAAACTGATCTCAGATGGCTCCAGTTCAGAGACTAGAAGTCAATACATCTGCTATTCTAGGTTATCTACAAGCTGACCCCCTTCCCATCTTTTCTACCTATCCCTCATCATTAATGTCCCACGCCACACTTGTCTTCTCACCATCTGCTGAGAATGTACATTCAAGAACTAGCCTGAGACCTACCTCCCCCAAGAAACCTGATTCTTTTCCATTCTTTTTCAGAGCTGATCTCTCTCTCTCTCTCTGGAAATACTATTACTACTGCTACCACTGCTATATGATGTGTTGGGTGTGACTGGACAGCATCCCTCCCCTGGTGTTTTTTGACAGCAGTGTCTTGATTTTCCTTTGAAGAACTTTCTTCCATTCCAGGAAGTGAAATCTCCTTCCACTCCAGGTTGGAGTGCAGTGGTGCAATCTCAGTTCACTGCAACCTCTGCCTCCCAGGCTCAAAAGATCCTCCCACCTCAACCTCCTGAGTAGCTGGGACCACAGGTGCGTGCCACCATCCCTGGCTAATTTTTGTATTTTTGGTAGAGACAGGGTTTTTCCCATGTTGCCCATTCTGGTGGCATCATCAGTTAAGCTGCCCTGCCCCAGCCTGTTAAGAGATGAACCAATGACTAAAGCTGGACCAATGATATTCTTCTAGAAATTGGATTTTAAGTGAATTCAGAAAGAAAAAACAGTTGGAACTTAATTATTCCAGTGATGGTTCTTTCAAGAGTATTTATTTCTTCTAGGTTCTGTGGTTCATAATCAAAGTCTGCTAGCTGGTAAGTTCCCTATTTGAGTGTTTGTATATTGTCTTAGATCATGATTTACAGGTTTGGGATATGCATATTTTGTTTTGCCAGCTGGACTCTATTTATGCTCCCTGAAGAGCATAAACAAAGCTGGGTCTTTATTGTTCGTATTATTCCATTGAATTCAGCACTCAATATGTAAGTAGTCAATAAATATTATGTAATGAGTATGAGACTAATCTTAAAAACTTCATTTTACAAAATGTGATTTGCAAGCCAACTTATGTCCTTTTTGAAGCAAGGGAGTAAATAAATTTTTTTTTTTTTTTTTTTGAGATGGAGTCTCGCACTATCACCCAGGCTGGAGTGCAGTGGTGTGATCTTGGCTCACTGCAACCTCTGCCTCCCGGGTTCAAGTGATTCTCCTGCCTGAGCCTCCTCAGTAGCTGGGATTACAGGTGCCTACCACCACACCTGGCTAATTTTTTTTTGTATTTTTAGTAGAGGCGGGGTTTCACAGTGTTAGTCAGGCTGGTCTCGAACTCCTGACCTCGTGACCCGCCTCCTTGGCCTCCCAAAGTGCTGGGATTACAGGCTTGAGTGACTGCGCCTGGCCCTCGAGCAGATAAATACATTTTTAACTGCCACAATTTAAGAATTTTCTTGGGTATGACAGTTGTCTTAAACAGGGCTTACTACTGATACCAGAAAGGGTCTGGATCCAGACGCCAAGAGAGGATTCTTGGATCTTGTGCAAGAAAGAATTGAGTCCATACAGTAAAGTGAAAACAAGTTTAAGTAAACAATAGGCTGGGTGTGGTGGCTCACACCTGTAATCCCAGCACTTTGGGAGGCCGAGGCGGGCGGATCACGAGGTCAGGAGATTGAGACCATCCTGGCTAACATGGTGAAACCCCATCTCTACTAAAAATACAAATAATAATAATAATAATAATAATAAGCCGGGCGTGGTGGTGGGCGTTTATAGTCCCAGCTACTCAGGAGGCTGAAGCAAGAGAATGGTATGAACCCAGGAGGTGGAGCTGGCAGTGAGCTGAGATCACAGCACTGCACTCCAGCCTGGGTGCCAGAGCAAGACCCCATCTCAAAAAAAAAAAAAAAAAAAAAGTAAAGCATAAAGAATGGCTACTCCATAGGCAGAGCAGCCCCAAGGGCTGCTGGTTGCCCATTTTTATGGTTATTTCTTGATTATATGCTACACAAGGGGTGGATTATTCAGGCCTCCCCTTTGTAGACCATATAGGTAACTTCCCGATGTTGCCATGGCATTTGTAAACTATCATGGCACTGGTGGGAGTGTAGCAGTGAGGATAGCCAGAGAACACTCTCATTGCCATCTTGGTTTTGGTGGCATTTGGCCGGCTTCTTCACTGCAAACTGTTTTATCAGCAAGGTCTGTATGACCTGTATCTTGTACTGACTTCCTATCTCATCCTGTGACTAAGAATGCCTTAACCTCCTGGGATTGCAGCCTAGTAGGTCTCAGCCTCATTTTACACAGTTCCTATTCAAGATGAAGTTGTTCTCGTTCGAAAGCCCTTGATACAAGAGCTTGTCAGCTTACATATCTTTTTTTTTTTTTTTTTTTTGGAAACAAGGTCTCACCCTGTCACCCAGTTTGGAGTGCAGTGGTACAATCTCAGCTCACTGCAACCTCCGCCTCCCAGGCTCAAGTGATCCTCCCACCTCAGTCTCCTGAGTAGCTGGGACCACAGGTGTGTGCCACCATGCCTGGCTAATTTTTGTATTCTTGGGAGAGATAGGGTTTTGCCATGTTGTCCAGGCCGGTCTCAAACTCCTGAGCTGAAGCGATCTGCCTGCCTCAGCCTCCCAAAGTGCTGGGATTACAGGTGTGAGCCACTGCACCTGGCCTAACAACTTGTATATCTAAGAATAGCCTGAAAATAATGTCAGCATGGGCTATACTTCCCCAATTTTAGGAAAGGAAAGAGGAACTAAAATTCTATTTCAGATATCAGCCTCTGAATTTAAAAAAAAAATTGGGAGAAAAAAGACAACAACAAGACAAAAAATAATACACTTTGACCTTGGGCTTGTTGTAGCTTTCCCTGGAAATAAGGTGTGCTTTCTCTCTGCGATCAGATGACAATGGGAAGAGTCTGACTGTGTTTGGGAACGGGTTTACTAAGCCTAAACAAATAAACAATTTTTTTTACTTGCAAAAAATGTCAAGTTACATTTTCTCAAAATTACTTGACATAATACTAATTTAATTGAATGCTTATAAAAATCAAGGAACAAGCAAAATGGTTAGATGTAATAAATTCAAACAAGCTTGGGCATATCAAGTTTTCAAAGCACAGAAAAAGGCACTGTGCCAAACCACTTACATGTGCTTAAAACGCACAAAGGAGCTCACCTATGACAAAACAGCAGGAAATACAAATTCTCTTCTTTTTTCCTCATTGTCTTTTGAGAAACGATAGACTTACAGTAGTCCTTGGATAGCACAGTCCTCTGGCTTTGTACCTTAACATGTTACAAAGTTCAGTCTTGTGAAAGGAGTGTAGATACCATATTGGAGCTATTCTGAGTCTGGTGCAATGGTTTCTGGAATTTGCCTTGAATCCATACTCGGTGCATTTTCACTTGTTTTTTCCTATTAACTTGTAAGCGGCGATCAACCAGATTTTGCTTTTCATCTAAACTGGCTTTGCAGAACATACTGTGGAGTTCCCCTGTGAGACAAAAATGGCAATAAAATATATGACATGTGACTAGAGATGGGGGAGGTCAGGAATAGAGCACTGATGGAATAACTGACCATCTAAATTTTATTTATACAAGAAACACTCTCTAGAACAATTTGGTGAAGGAAACCTGTGAAACCAAGCGAGTTTCTTCTATTTCACAAAAATACACCATGCGTATAAAAATATACCTGTTTACAGACTAACACGGCAGACATCAACAGATATATAAAACTATTGGTTGCAGCTTTCAATATTTTGAAAGGTGCTCCCTTTCTGAGTTTTTGTTGGTTTACAGAAACCCAAAACGGCAGATTATAAAAGTACTCACATAAATTTGGGGAAATCCTTGAATGCGACATTCACTTGGTACTGTTAGAAATGCATTTTTAAAAATGAGAAATTGGTCGGGCATGCATGGTGGCTCATGCTTGTAATCCCAGCACTTTCGGAGGCTGATGCAGGCAAATCACCTGAGGTCAGGAGTTCAAGACCAGCCTGGCCAGGGTGAATAACTTGAGGTCAGGAGTTTGAGACCAGCCTGGTCAATATAGTAAAACCCCCTCTCTAATAAAAATACAAAAATTACCTAGGCGTGGAGGTAGGTAATCTCAGCTACTTGGGAGGCTGTAATCCCAGCTACTCGGGAGGCTGAGGTGGGAGAATCGTTTGAACTGGAGAGGTGGAGATGGCAGTGAGCTGAGATTGTGCCACTGCACTCCAGCCTAGGCAATAGAGTGAGACTTTCTCTCAAAAAAAAAAAAAGAAATCAGCTAGAGATAAGTAATTTTCCTTCTTCTTTCTAGTTTGAAAATGTATTTTTTTTTAGACATAAGGTTCACTCTGCTGCCCAGGCTGGAGCACAGTGGTCCAATCATAGCTCACCATAGCCTCATCTGCCCCAGCTCAAGTGATCCTTCCACCTTAGCCTTCCAAGTAGCTGGGACTACAGGTATGCACCACCAGACCAGCTAATTAAAAAAAAAATTGTTTTGTAGAGACAGAGTCTCATTTTGTTGTCTAGGCTGGTCTCAAATTCCTGGCTTCAAGCAATCTTCTCACCTTCATCTCCCAAAGTGATGGTATTACAGGTGAGCACCCCTGTGACAGGCCAAGATAAGTAATTTTCTATAAACTTATCAAATGTCCTCCTTTGGCTGTGGCTATCATCAATTTTTTTCATATCTAGGCTAACAATATCTCCAAAATGGAACAGCCTTCACCTTCATCTGGGTATGAGGGTAAAACAAGAGACTTTAAAGCAGTTTTAACTGGAAAAAGATTAAACAGTAAACGGCCATTTTCAAACTTTTATGTAGACCAGTAATAAGCATCAAAGTATGAAGACATCTAATGCTTAATCAATGACTGAAGCCTCAGTTTTATAGCTTCTGAGCTATAATCAATGATATAATAATTAACAAGAACAATTACGACCAATTATTTCCTTTTGTAGATTAGCATACCTTTTGTAAAGAAATATGCTCTGGTACCATCTCCTCGAACATAAAAATTTTCAGATAAACAATGTCCTGAAAAAAATTGTGAAAAGAGAAACTTTTAAGGGTATTCCTTTAAAAAAAAAAAAAACTAAATACTTTGATGTGAAATATAAACAAGGCATTCTTTAGAACACTTAAAAATAACCTCAAACTGAATATACTATTACCCTTTTTAAAACGAAGCTGAGTCTTATCATATCTTCCATAGTCTCGAAATAACAGCATTCCCCCAGGTTTCAGTAACTTGGACAGTCGGTTTACAACACCTTGCATCCTTTGGAAACAAAGTATTAAAAAGATACCCAGTTTGTAGAAATCTTGTTTTATATGCTGGATTTAACTTTGTTGAAGACAAAATAAGAAAAGCTTGATAAGGCCAAAGAAATCTAAACCATAAATGTAAGGGTAACAAAAATAAAAATATTTTGTAAAGAAGGAAAAAAGAAAACCAACTTGCTAAATGACTAGATTCAAAAGTCCTAGAGTATCAAGAAATCACCCAAATGACCAGAGTGGTAACTTCACAGAGCTTGATGTATGATGTCAAAGCTAAACTTCAAAACCACAGATGTTTCCTGGTACTTACAGAAAATTAAGGTAGTTCTGAGATAGACAAAAACAGAGTGTGCTTCATTTTCCTTGCAAGATAAAAAATATGCCAAAGCCATCCCAAGTTGTACATATCTAAAGAGGGAATATCTTTCCTCCAAAACGAGCTCATTCTCCTTTTCACTTCTTTATTTAGTTCAGAGGTACCACCATTTACCTCATGAAAGAGAAATTATTTTTCTTCCACTATCCTCTCCATGTGGCCATAAAATTCTATATCCTCTTTAATTTTTATTTTTAATGACATCTTTGGTATTTCCTGTCTTTTTTGTTTCCCATTTGTACTCCCTTAGTACCAACCCCTATCTCCTTAGGCCTGGAAACAAATCCGCTTCCTAACACGCTGTATTATTCTCCCTGTCAATCCTTCCTGCATGTTATCGATGAATAATTCTGCTTAAAATGATAATTTTGTCAAATCATCTCCTTGCTCAAAAACTTTCATTATTTTAATCCATAGGATAAAATTTTAATTTCTTAGTTGAGCTCTTAAGATCTCCTACTACTGACCCCAATTAATCTTACCAACAGCTTTCCAATCTGAAGCAGCTCCCCTAGCCAAACTGTCACACTTGGCCCTGAGCAGCCTCTGCCTTTGCTCACATGATTTTTCCTCAAAGAATTCTCTCCTCCTGTCTGCCTATTTAAATTTTATTCACATTCCAAGCCCTAGTTCAACAGCAGGGAGCCTTTGCTTTTCTCTTTTACAGTTTATTCTACTTAGTTGGCTTCCAGTCAAATACAATCCCTTATAGCTGCTCTTGATTTAGTGTTTTTGGCTAAGTGTTCATGGCTTTATGTGTGATTATGGGCCAGGGATGGCATAGATTTCAGATCTCGTATTAATTCTGAGTGACGGCATCAGCTGCCTACAGAGCTCTGAGAAGGACTCATGAAGCTCATTGCGAGTTACAGAGTACAAAATCGATTATCAATGTCTGCCATGGGCAGAGAATGGTAAATGGCAGCTTGTGTGCTAAGTCCTTGTCTCTGCCTTATCTAAGCTATTTAAAGCTTTTGAGGTTTTCTTATTTGAAAAAAATGAAAAGTTTGAATCAGATAATCTGTAAATTCCTTTCAATTAAAACACTGTTCAGTGGAATAGTGAGGTAAAACTCAGATTATGTCATGTTATGAAGGAAGCAGATACTGAGAAAATGAAAGCAACTATAAAACAAGAAAGAAGTAGGACAGAAGGAGGTGTCATGATTAGGTGAAAAGTCCTTTTAAAAAAACTAGAATATAAGGACATAAAAGAAAAAAAGAAACGTATTTTTTGTTTATTTTATTACAGGTTATTTTCACACTGTGCTTATATCATAGGCTTTGCCAATGAAAGAAAATCATATCTAAACCTTAAAATATTCACTTTCAGGATAAATATTTTATGTACATAGCAAAATCTTTCTGTAATTAGTAAAACAAGCATGAAACTAAAATGCAGAAAAATAAACAATCAAACACTTTAAAATGTAGCCACCTCCTCCTGCAAATCCTTTCCTCTCAGCTATCCTTTAATGTCTGGGGTTGAGGATAAAGGCAAGGAACGGGAGCTACTTTTCTTGATCATCTCATCTCAGTTCACAGTGCAGTTCCCGAGCCAATTTCTGAGAACTGCAGGTGGGAGTGGGCTGGGGGTGAGATGGACAAGACAGGAATGGTATGAAGCCCCTTTTCTTTCTTCATCCTACTTGGGCCAACTCTGCTGTCTTCACTTATCTCTGGATAGAGGGAGAGGAGAAGGAAAAGAAGAGATAAAAAATGTATTGACTGCCTGCTTTATGCTTGGCTCTGTAATATTTTGTACTTTCATTTCAGTGACAAGAAGGACAATTCGCTCTTCTTTTGTAGCCACCTACAATTTATTCCCATTTAAGCTGGGTCCTCCAGACTCAGTGTCTAGCCAAATTGCTTGCCATTTACTTATGCCTGAATTTTCCAAGCTACCAAGATGCTACTTTTCTAGAACTTTTCTGGGGTTGAATCTACTACTATAGCCCTAAGTGACACTATAGACATTGCCTTGGCTTTAGTTTTTTCTTTTTTTGAGACAGGGTCTTACTGTCACCCAGGCTAGAGTTTAGAGTGAGTACAGTGGCGTGATCTTGGCTCACTGCAACCTCCATCTCCTGCGTTCCAGTGATTCTCCTGCCTCAGCCTCCAGAGTAGCTGGGATTACAGGCATGTGGTACCACGCTCAGCTAATTTTTGTATTTTTATTTATTTATTTATTTTTTTGAGACAGAGTCTTGCTCTGTCTTGCCCAGGCTGGAGTGCAGTGGCACGATCTCCGCACACTGCAGCCTCTGCCTTCCAGTTTTAAGCAGTTCTCCTGTCTCAGCCTCCCAAGTAGCTGGGACTACAGGTGTGTGCCACCACAGCCAGCTAATTTTGTATTTTTGGTAGAAATGGGGTTTCACCATGTTGGCCAGGCTGGTCTTGAACTCCTGACCTCAGGTGATCCACCCACCTTGGCCTCCCAAAGTGCTGGGATTACAGGTGTGAGCCACAGCGCCCAGCCTTTTATTTTTTTTTTGAGACAAGGTCTTGCTTTGTTGCCCAGGCTGGAGTGCAGTGGTGCAATCTCGGCACACTGCAACCTCTGCCTCCCAAGTTCAAACGACTCTCCTACTCAGCCTCCCCAGTAGCTAGAATCACAGGCCTGTGCCACCACAACCAGCTAATTTTTGTATTTTTAGTAGAGATGGGGGTTTCACCATGTTGGCCAGGCTGGTCTTGAACTCCTGGCCTCAAGCAATCCTCCTGTCTCGGCCTCCCAAAATGTTGGGATTACAGGTGTGAGCCACTGTGCCCAGCCTGCCTTGCCTTTAAAAAAATGTACTATTGCCCCCTTTCTATTCATTCACCTTATTTTTAGATCATTTCTATGTAGGTAAGACAGTGTCCACTGTCATGATACATCTAAATTCATTTTATTTTTATTTTATTTTATTTATTTATTTTTGAGATGGAGTCTCGCTCTGTTGCCCAGGCTGGAGTGCAGTGGTGTGATCTCCGCTCACTGCAAGCTCCGCCTCCTGGGTTCACGCCATTCTCCTGCCTCAGCTTCCCAAGTAGCTGGGACTACAGGCGCCTGCCACCAGGCCCGGCTAATTTTTTGTATTTTTAGTAGAGACGGGGTTTCACTGTGTTAGCCAGGATGGTCTCGATCTCCTGACCTCGTGATCCACCTGCTTAGGCCTCCCAAAGTGCTGGGTTTACAGGCGTGAGCCACTGCACCCAGCATCTAAATTTATTTTATAATAAATAGAATGAAATGCTATATTATAGACACGATCTTCCCAAGGCATCTGCTTTCTCTTCTTTTTTCGAGACGGAGTTTCGCTCTTGTTGCCTAGACTGGAGTGCAATGGCACGGTCTCGGCTCACTGCAACCTCTGCCTCCGGGTTCAAGCGATTCTCCTGCCTCAGCCTCCCAAGTAGCTGGGATTACAGGCAGCCACCACCATGCCTGGCTAATTTTTATATTTTTCGGTAGAAACGAGGTTTCACCATGTTGACCAGGCTGGTCTTGAACTCCCGACCTCAAGTGATCCACCCACCTCGGCCTCCCAAAGTGCTGGGATTACAGGTGTGAACCACTGCACCTGGCCTTTCTCTTCTCTATAACATTCAATTCAAATCATGAGAAAATACATTATCTGAACTAATTTCAAATAGTCTTTTTGTGGTCATATGTAGAATTTAGATGTTTCTTGTTATGGGTGTCAAATGGGGAATCTTGTTCTCTATCCACCTCTCCATCCTTTTAACTGTTCATATAAGGAAACCAAACACATAGATGACATCTTTCTATTAGTACCTGAACAATGCCTACAGTCTAAACAGATTAGCAGAAAGAAATAGGTTATAGAAACTGGGAGGAAACAGTAGCTTCATAAAACCTGACAAACCTCACTAGGTGCTAATGTATCTTATTTCAGATTTATTTGGAAATGGAATTTGTTCTTCTACAAGTAATCAAAGTGCTCATTTCTGAATGGGAAGTAAAAGAATTGTAAAGGGTCCTAGTGGCCTTTTAATTGCAAAGAAATAAGCACGTGGTAACTCAGTTTCTATGGAAAAGGGTCACACTCATCAAACAAAAAGTGGTTGACGCCAAGTCTGTATCTTCTACCAGGGAACTGTGAGAACCCAATTTTA
Source organism: Symphalangus syndactylus (assembly GCF_028878055.3). Classification (NCBI taxonomy): domain Eukaryota; kingdom Metazoa; phylum Chordata; class Mammalia; order Primates; family Hylobatidae; genus Symphalangus; species Symphalangus syndactylus. Next base: position 75,273,136 of record NC_072430.2, read on the forward strand.
AGAAACCTTACGAAAGCACAGACCTGATACTTACCATACGTACCCTTTAATACATAGAAGGTGGCAAGATTTAAGAAAGGTAATCATTTTAATTGCTGGTAATATCTCTTTATGTTTTCTCTCTGGAGAAAAGCTATGTTTATAGTTTTAAAACACTGTATGAAACTAAGTCATAAACATTTAAATAATGGCATCAGGCTAACCTCATATCATAAAGGTGCAAGGATAATCTGGCAAATCTTAATAACTCCTAATTCCCTAGTGTGCTTCTTTAGAACAAAATTTTTAAAGCCCATCAACAGGCCTGTGTGAAGCCAAACAGATCCCAAGCCCACCTCTTCATGAACATTCAGGAAGACACTACACTAAAGTTGTTTGTTTCTGATCACCAAGTACAGTTTCCCTCTTGGGAGTCTATTAGGTTGTTCTGAATTTGTAATTTCCTTGAAGCACTGTCACTTTTAATAGGTATGTGTCTTGCCAGAATATGCTCACTTCATTCTGACAGTGACAGAAATCTCATTAATGAAGTAGTCTGACCAGTTTCTGTCTAAAAGCACGAAGAAAGGAAAAACTGCCGTTAAAAAGCTGCATATTATACATAATGTTGCTCACTAAATAATAAATTCAAAAATTGTCATTTTTGCTTTGATAGTTCTGAAAACCACTACTGATAAAGGAGCTTTACACATCCGCTTTGCCCTTTCGTCTTCATTTACCTGTCAGGATGAATAGAAGAGAGCACAAAGACAAGGAGAATGACATCCAGGATCCCATCTGGAAAAGGGTAAGGTAAGCCATCATCACATACATCATGAACAAAGGCAAAACACTGGGCTGCTCTGTAGGACGAGTGTGACTGTCATGATAAAGGAACAGAAAGCAAAAAGAGGACTTAGTAGACTTCCGGGATTTTTTTTTTTTTTTTTTTTAATAAAGAGGTCAAATTTTTAACCTTTTCTTCCAAAAGCCTTTCCTCTGTCAATCTGAACACTTTTTTCCAATTCAGTGTTGTTAGCTTATTTCAAGCTGCCCTTAAAAAATTAAGGCTAGCTCTTGGCCTTGATAACAAATATCTTTCACAATCCCTCTTTAACTTTAACAGTAGAGGAGGGTAGGCTTTCTGAGTTAGTAGATAGTGTTGTTAGAGGCCTGCTCTGGGTTGCTGTTTCTGAACTTAAAGAGGTTCTGTTTGGATTACGATTATTCATGGGCAGGCATACATTCTAAATTTTGTAGGTCAGTACCCTTTCTGGTCATTTCTTGTGTGTTGTTGGCCTTTCTCTCTCTTTTTTTTTTTTTGAGACACAGTCTTGCTCTGTCACCAGGATGGAGTGCAGTGGCACAATCTTGGCTCACTGCAACCTCCGCCTCCTGGGTTCAAGCCATTCTCCTGCCTCAGCCTCCCAAGTAGCTGGGATTACAGGCACCCACCACCACGCCCAGCTAATTTTTGTATTTTTAGTAGAGACGGGGTTTCACCATGTTGGCCAGGATGGTCTCGATCTCCTGACCTCGTGATCCACCTGCCTTGGCCTCCTAAAGTGCTGGGATTACAGGTGTGAGCCACCACGCCTGGCGCTGTTGGCCTTTCTAGTGGTCTTTTTTTTTTGAGACAGTCTTGCTCTGTCACCCAGGCTGGAGTGCTGTGGCACGATCTTGGCACACTGCAACCTCCACCTTCCAGGTACAAGCGATTCTCCTGCCTCAGCCTCCTGAATAGCTGGAACTACAGGCACGTGCCATCACACCCAGCTAATTTTTTTATTTTTAGTAGAGACAGGGTTTCACCATGTTGGCCAGGCTGGTCTCGAACTCTTGACCCCAGGTGATCCACCCACCTTGGCCTCCGGAAGTGCTGGGATTACAGGTGTGAGCCACCACGCCCCGCCTCTAGTGATCTTAAAATCAAAACAACTTTTATTGTTCTGGGGTAATACCTTAGGCATCAGTTGGTATGAGTCCCGGGATTAGCATACCTTTACGAGCTCTACAGCTCCAGAAGCAAAATCACAACAATACAGAAAGGACTCTGGAGAGTTCCTATGAAGATGGAAGAAATATTTATTTATTTTTTTGGAGACAGGGTCTTGCTCTGTTGCCCAGGTTGGAGTGTAGTAACGTGACCATAGCTCACTATAACCTTGAGCTCCTGGACTCTAGCCATCTTGCTTCCTCAGCCTCCTGAGTAGCTAGGACTACAGATGTGCCTCACCATGCCCAGCTAATTTTAGATTTTTTTGTAGAGATGGGGTCTCACTATGTTGCCCGGGCTGGTCTTGAACTATTGTTCTCAAATGATCCTCCTGCCTCAGCCTCTCAAACTGTCAGGATTATAGGTGTGAGCCACTGTGCTCGGCCAGAAGAAATATTTATATCTGGAGTCCAGAAATGCTCAAACTAGAAAAGAAAGGAAACTGTAGGTCTGACTTGTTAATAAGTTATTTCCACCCCCGCCCCTCAGCTTTTTTTTTTTGAGACAGGGTCTCACTCTGTCACCCAGGCTGGAGTATAGTGACACAATCACCGGTCACTGCAGCTTCGACCTCTGGGGCTCAAGTGATTCTCCTGCCTCAATCTCCCAAGTAGCTGGAACTACAGATGTATGCCACTGTGCCTGGCCAATAGTTGGTATGAATTTTAATTGGACTCTTCTTAACTTAAATATGTTCTGTTTGGCCTTTATCTGAAATTCAGTAATGATGGCTGGACCATGGTTACTTAAGGCAGCCATATACTCTGAAATCTGTAGACCAGTACTCCTCTTGATTATACTGTGTATGCTGGTATCAAATAATCCTTGCATCATGTTGCTTAGTACCATGTCTGAACTACAGAAAGAGGTCAACATGTCATTAAACAGTAAGGATGATCCTGGCTCTCATGGGTTTTATAGTCTAGCTAGGGACATAATTGGTTTTATACAACTTCTACAGGGGTGTCAAGAGGGCCAGCACCCTGAGGTATAAGTCTTAAAATTTCTGAAGAAGGAGGATGTGTTGTTAAGTGAGGGGAAGGGGAAATGGTTGAAGAGTTTAGAAGTGGGAGTCACATGCCAGGGATGAGAAGTAGCACTAATCCTGAGAGCCCAAACTGGTATACGGCAGGATAAAAAGGTGGGCCTTGAAGCATATCATTAAGACTTCTAATCTGACTCAAGAAGCATTCCAAGCAAGGTGAACTTCTAAATAAATATGGAATACAAGCCCAAATATGCATTTAGCAAAATCGGACCCAGGCTCAGGTTATACTCTTTTTTTTTTTCTTTTTTTGAGATGGAGTTTCGCTCTTGTTGCCCAGGCTGGAGTGCAATGGTGCAATCTCGGCTCACTGCAGTCTCCACCTACTGGGTTCAAGCAATTCTCCTGCCTCAGCCTCCCAAGTAGCTGGGATTACAGGCATGTGCTACCACAGCCGGCTAATTTTGTATTTTTAGTAGAGACAGGGTTTCACCACGTTGGTAAGGCTGGTCTTGAACTCCTGACCTCAGGCGATCCATCCACCTTAGACTACCAAAGTGCTGGGATTACAGGAGTGAGCCACCGCACCTGGCCTCAGATTATATTCTTAAAGGCAACTCATTGATGAATAACTATGATAACATATAATTCACTCATTCTATGGCACTAGGGATTTGCATTCAATTTAAGATCTATCCAAATAAGTTAAAATATGATGAATAGGATTTGGTTATGAAAAGCTAACCAGTACTGAATCAAAGTTAAAACTTGTACTGCTTGGTCTTTTCTTATCTGTCAAACATAAAAATAGCACTTTACTTCAGCATGTTCCCCTGTTTTTTCCGATTAAATCCATATAATTGTGACTTGTAATTTGCTGGGTGTTTGAAATGTATTTGAAATGTTCTTAGTAAACACTCAGATACATACAGCACTATGTGGCTAATGATTAAGGGCAAGGGCTTTGGAACAAGACTGCCTAAGATTTGATTCTCAGCTTTACTACTTAGTTGCGTGACCTTGGGCTAGTTGCTTAATCTATTCTTTAATTCAGTTCCCTCATCTTTAAAAAAGAGATAAACATGGCATCTAAGATGGTTGTTTGAAGTGAATGGATTCTTATAGCTAAAGTTTCCAGAAAGGTGCCTGACTCAGAGTAAGCACTCAATAAATGTTAGTCATTATTATAATTGTTGTTGCTATTATCATCATCACTATTATTATTAAAGGAGATTGTTTTTGCCTTCCAGGAGCTTAAAAACTAACATAGTCCTCTAAAAAAACAAAACAAAACAAAACAAAAACCAAAAAACTTCCATATAGCTCAAAATGCTTTTCTGGACACTGGTATGTCTAGCTCATTATAAACGGTCTGCATTCTACCTTTGGGCAGTAGTTACCACATACCCATAAGATATAGAACAGTCTACGAGCTAAAGGAAAGCATGTGCCATTTGCCATGTGTCCTGCCAGGGTGGCAGCATGACCTCTGAGATGGAATTCCCACTGTATCAGCAGCCCAAGTTGATGTCTTGTGACCACCCAATGACTTTCCAGAACCTTTCTGTAAAATCAGCTGACTACCTTGGCTCTTCTCCCAGCAAACAGGTGTAAATATCACTACTACCACCACACCACCAAGCACTCTCTTGGCATGGGTTTATGAATTAAATGATCCTTGGAGAATGATATGACCTCTCCATTTCAGAGGTCTAATTATGGTAAAATATTCTGAAAATGTAAAACATTAATCCTACACTCTCTAAAAGTAGTAAAACATAATTTCTTAAGCAGAAAAAAAAAAGTCTAATCATTCCTTTGGAAGGCTAATCACTGGTTGCCTTTAAAAGATGAATTAATTATCTCAGGTTATTGAGCTACAGTAATTTCTAAAACATGGGTATGAGGCAAAGAAAGACACAGCTAAGAAGAAAGAGTTAGGGAGTGAGGAACCAAGAGCTTGCAATTATAAGCTGAAGGGAGAAGCAGAGAGGTGAAAAATACAACTAGCAAGTGGGGGAATCAGAGATATTAATCAGGCAATATGTATTGAGCTCTAACTATGCTGTACTGTTAGGCAACCTGGGAAATCAGATTAGGATAAAATATGCCCTCTACCTTAAGGAACATAAAAAGTGGTTGGAGAGACAAGGCATAAAGAAATGACATGCTGAATAATACCTTGAGATCAGTCATAAAGTAACACACAATCAACTGCCAATGTAGTGTATTTATGTGTATTATATGCTCAGAGATCACTGGGGTAAAGGAATATGGCTATGTGACATAAGCAAATTTGAAATTTCAGCCCAGAAACTAGAAAAAGGGAAACAAAACTAACAAATACACAAACAGAAAAGACATTCAGAACTGTAAATTTACCAGTATCACCCAGGCCTGGCCACATTAACTGGTTATTAAATGATAGTAGGGAATTACTCACTATTCATTAAGTTAAGTTTATAATAATATTAGAGAGCATACTGAGTTTTGGGAGATATATCCTGAATAATCAAAGATAAAGTGTCATGATGTTGGCATTATATTGGTAATTGTTGAATTGAGGTGGTGGGCTTATGGAAATTCACTGTACTCTGCTTTTCTGAATGCTTTTTTTTTAATTAAAAAAAATTTTTTTTGAGAGAGTCTCTTCCTCTGTCACCCAGGCTGGAGTGCAGTAGTGCTATCACAGCTCACTGCAACTTCCACCTCCCGGGTTCAAGTGATTCTCCTGCCTCAGCCTCCCGAGTAGCTAGGATTACAAGTGTGCACCACCACACTCAGTTAATTTTTGTATTTTTAGTAGAGACAGGGTTTCACCATGTTGGCCAGGCTGGTCTCAAACTCCTGACCTCAAGTGATCTGCCTCCCTTGTCCTCCCAAAGTGCTGGGATTACAGGTGTGAGCCACCGCACCAGGCCCCAGATGCTTTTACATTTTCATAATAAAAAGTTTAAAAGACCACATCATTTAAAAATATGCATAAAGACTGAAAGGAATTAAAACAAAAATTTTGTCAGTGGCTATGTTAGGATGATGAGTGATTCCCTCCCTCCCCTTTTCCTCTAATGGAAATGTTCTACAACGTGCTAATGCTGATTTTATAATGGAAAAATAATGTGAACTTAAAAAAATGCATAAACTTTTTAAAAAAGAATAGAGCTTGGCAGATTTGCCATAGATAAAAGGTGTTTGAAGAGTTTTGTGTGTTCATCATGGAAACAGTAAAAGACACAGGTGAAATGGTGAATAGGAAGGGTGAGCCTGGAGCAAATCTCTGTCCCTATAGTCAAACTCTGCTTTTTTTTTTTTTTTTTTTTGAGACAAAGTTTCGCACTGTTGCCTGGGCTGGAGTGCAGTGGCCCATCTCAGCTCACTGCAACCTCCACCTCCTGGGTTCAAGCGATTCTCCTGTCTCAGCCTCCCGAGTAGCTGGGATTACAGGCGCCCACCACCACACCCAGCTAATTTTTTGTATTTTTAGTAGAGATGGGGTTTCACCATGTTGGCCAGGCTGGTCTCAAACTCCTGACCTTGTGATTCGCCCGCCTTGGCCTCCCAAAGTGCTGGGATTACAGGCATTAGCCACCGTGCCTGACTGCTTTTTTTTTTTTTTTTTTTTTTTTTTTCCCGAGACAGAGTCTCACTCTGTCACCCAGGCTGGAGTGCAGTAGCAAGATCTCCGCTCACTGCAAGCTCCGCCTCCCGGGTTCACGCCATTCTTCTGCCTCAGCCTCCGGAGTAGCTGGGACTACAGGCGCCCGCCTAATTTTTTGTATTTTTAGTAGAGATGAGGTTTCACCTTGTTAGCCAGGATCGGCTGCTTTTTTGAGTCTTAGGATTGGTTGCTGCTACCTCCAAACAATTTTAAGCCTAGACACAATGATTTGGCATGCAAACATCCTACACAGGGTGTTGCTTCAGAAGGGATGACAAAATAAGGCTTAAGTTGTAAGCTTTACATTCAATTCTCTATGTGTAAAATGACATAAGTATCCAGGAAGACTAAATAATCTCGTAAGTTTAGCAGTTCACAGCTCTGTGGAAGGATGAGATCACTTCCTCTTTTTTTTTGAGACTGAGTTTTGCCCTTGTTGCCCAGACTGGAGTGCAATGGCGCAGTCAGGTCACTGCAACCTCTGCCTCCTGGTTCAAGCAGATTCTCTTGCCTCAGCTTCCCAAGTAGGTGGGATTACAGGCATGCGCCACCATGCCTGGCTAATTTTGTATTTTAGTAGAGGTGGTGTTTCACCATGTTGGTCAGCCTGGTCTTGAACTCCTGACCTCAAGCGATCCACCCACCTCAGCCACCCAAAGTGCTGTGATTACAGGCATGAGCCACCATGCCCAGTCTGCTTCCTCTTTTCTTATTCTCTCATCCATATACACATAAGCTTAAAAAATTACTTCAAAACAATGATGGACAACCCATGGCTACAAAACACTATTTTCAGAGTAATTCCCAGCTCACATGAAAGTAGACACTGAGATTAAGACATTTCTTTTGAAATTTGCTTGAGCCATTGTTCATATAAGAATTAGAAACACTACTGGCATACACGTGACAATATTTTCCCAGAATTTCTCAACATTCCAAAAATATGTAAAATTCTGTAGAAAGAAAACTCTTAAAACTCACTGCAAAGTGTTCAAAATTGGAAACACACTATTTCCAGCTCCACAACCAACCTAAAATCAAAAGAACAAGCAAATATCAAAAAAGCAAGGTTAAATTTTTGTCACCAATGTCACATTTTCTATTAAAGAAAAAAAAATTAGACTTACTGGATCTCTGGGTAGAATTTTCTAAACTCAAAAGCAATGAAATAAATCACAGGAATAAACACTAAGAAATCTGACTATGGAAACATTTAAATTTTTTACACACCAAAACCCAAAATAAACCGAATTTAAAAATAACCAATATGCTGTGAAGAAAACTGTAATAAATATGATAAAGGGCAGGGCTCATTAGGAAAAAACAACAGATAAGCAGAGAAAATAAATGGACAGAACACAAAAGAAGTACAAATGATTCTAAACATTTGAAGTATGTGACCTACTTAGTAATCAAAGAAATGCATATTAAAACAAGGTACAATTTTTGTCTAACAAAGTGGAAAACATTAAAATAATACTTCAATCAATGAGGGTGTGATGAAACAGACATACACTGTCATGGAATGGTATTAGTACAACTTCTTAGAAAGCAAGTGGGCAATATGTTTTAAAAGTATTAAAAATCTTCATAAATTATGAACTAGAAAATCTAACCTAAAACAATAAAAGAAAATGCAGCTAAAGACTATACCCAAAATGTTTGCTTCAGAAAATCTGAAAACAATTAAAACGTCCAGTAGTGTGAAAATAGATAAGTAAAATTATAGTATTCCACATAGTAAAATATTTTGTAGCCATGGAAATATTTATAGAGAATTTTTAAAGATAGTGAAAACTGCTTATGATATCATGTTAAATAGAAACAAACAAAACTCAGAATACATGTTCAGTAATAGAAGAAGAAAAAGGTTAGCCAGGCGCGGTGGCTCATGCTTGTAATCCCAGCACTTTGGGAGGCTGAAGCAGGCGGATCACCTGAGGCCAGGGGTTCAAAACCAGCCTGGCCAACATGGCAAAACCCTGTCTCTACTAAAAATACAAAAAAATTAGCTGGGTGTGGTGGCAGGCACCTGTAATCCCAGCTACTTGGGAGACTGAGGCAGGAGAATTGCTTGAACCCGGGAGGCAGAAGCTGCAGTGAGCTGAGATGGTGCCACTATACTCTAGCCCAGGCAACAAGAACAAAAGTCTGTCTCAAAAAAAAAAAAAAAAAAAAAAAGAAAAAGGTCACTAAAATGTTAATAGTGGTTAAATCCTTTGTTTGTAGGATTGGTGATAAATTATCTCCTTGTTAGCAAATTCTCTGTAATCAATATACATCGCCTTTAAAATCAGAAAGACAGGGTTTAGTTTTAAAAACAGAAAACCAAGTTCTACACCAGATTATAGCAAATTATATATCTCACTTATTTCTATTTCATCTAAAAAGGGGTAATAACAAAGAGAGTAAAAATTAAGGCCAAAACTTCATTGGTACCTAAAACTGCCCTCAGATTAAAATGAAAACAGACAATTTTTTTTTTAAAAACCAACAAAACCAGATTTAAACCACAAACTTAAAACTTGACTGATTAAAGACATGAGTCCCTTAAATATTATTTATGCACAAAAGTATACTGAATGCTTATTTAGATTTGATAGTTTTCCACCGAAAAAAAATCTGGATTATTAATAAAATAATACAGAATGTATATTTTCAAATTATTTGTCACCTCCCATTTTTGTCCCTTGAGCACAATACCTCTAGTATCCTGAAAGTGGCATTGCTACCAGGATATAATCCAGTCTTCATAGGTCCTTTTTTGTGTTTTTCAGAGTCTAGGTTGGAAAAATCAGATTCTGTTTTGCTTTGACCTTCCGAAGAGCCAGAACTTTCCTCATAATGATTTTTTTCTTCAGGCACAGTAGGACAGTGCATTCTTGAGAAACAATTTGTAGCACTAGTTTTTACATGATCCCATGATGATTCTCTCGCCTTCTCTTCAGGTTTTTGATCAACTGGAAGAATTTCAGGAAATTCCCTCAACAGCCAATTACGATCCTTGAAAAACTTATTCTTATGAATCTTGTAAAATGTGTCCCAGTATTTACTAGCTTCTCTCTCATACTTAACTAAAATAAAAAGGAAAAAGATTTATTTTACTATGAATTATATTTACTATTAGCTACTGTCTTGATAATTATTGTTAAACATATACATTATCATTTATAACAATTATATTTACAAGTGAATAACTTTAATATTATAATATTTTAATCTATCTGATAAAAGGTTGAAATTACAGAGCTTTAATTCTCTCAAAATGTGTCAGAATGTGGGATATTTAGTCCTACCCCTGTAAATCTGCTTCTATCTTAATAGTTTAGCCAATTTTTGTGAGAAATATCATCATTGCAAACAACTTTCTAATTTTGTTATCTTAACAATCACATTGTTACCAATAACCTGTGTGGTTTTTTATTATCTTAAAGAAAGGTCCGGGCACGGTGGCTCACGCCTGTAATCCCAGCACTTTGGGAGGCTGAAGCGGGTGGATCACGAGGTCAGGAGTTCAAGACCAGCCTGGCCAACATAGTGAAACCCCGTCTCTACTAAAAATACAAAAAGTTAGCCGGAGGTGGTGGCGGGTGCCTGTAATTCCAGCTACTCAGGAGGCTGAGGCAGGAGAATTGCTTCAATCTGGGAGGTGGAGGTTGCAGTGAGGTGAGATTGCGCCGTTGTGCTGCAGCCTGGGTGACAAGAGTGAAACTCTGTCTCAAAAAAAAAAAAGAAAGAATGAGGGCTGGGCACGGTGGCTCACACCTGTAATCCCAGCACTTTGGGAGGATGAGGCGGATGGACGCTTGAGGTAAGGAGTTCAAGACCAGCCTGGCCAACTTGTTGAAACCCCATCTCTACTAAAAATACAAAAATTAGCTGGGTGTGGTGGCAGACACCTGTAATCGCAGCTACTCAGGAGGCTGAGGCAGGAGAAATGCTTGAACCCGGGAGGAGGAATTTGCAGTAAGCAGAGAACATGCCATCGTACTCCAGCCTGGGCGACAGAGAGTCTGTCTCAAAAAAAAAAAAAAAAAAGCCTGGAGCAGTGAGACAGAGTGAGACCCTGTCTCAAAAATTAATAAGTAAATAAATAAATAAAAGAAAGGACACCTCATTTTTAAAGTATTTACAAATACAATTTCAGCATAACAAATGTGCAAATTGGTGATCAGACAGGAAATTTCAAAATTATAAACAACTTAAGAGCTGAAGGGGTCCATTGGAACAATTTACTCCAACCCCCCTTTTTGCATTTGAAGAAAGGACCTAAACCCACTTGTTCCAAGTCCTAGAGCCCCATCACAGTGAATCCATGGCCATGTCTCCTGACTTTTGGAATCTGGAGGCCGTCTCATAACTCCATTCTTCCCCCAACCTCCAAGGCATCTCTTCCTACTGACATCTCCCAAGATGAAGCCTTAAAGAAAATTTCTGATGCTCTTAAAACAAATATGCATTTTATGATGTCATCCTGCGGTCAGGGTTAGGTCAACAGTCTCAGAGCTTCAGGTAATTCTTAGCTTTCTGCCTCTTCCTATTTGCTCCTTAAATTAATAAAGTAAGGGCCAGGCACGATGGCTCACGCCTGTAATCCCAGCACTTTGGGAGGCCGAGGCAGGCAGATCACGAGGTCAGGAGTTCAAGACCAGCCTGACCAACATGGTGAAACCCCATCTCTACTAAAAATACAAAAATTAACCAGGCGTGATGGCAGGTGCCTGTAATCCCAGCTACTCAGGAGGCTGAGGCAGGAGAATCGCTTGAACCTGGGAGGCGGAGGTTGCAGTGAGCTGAGATCATGCCATTGCACTCCACCCTGGGCCACAGAGCAAGACTCCGTCTCAAAAAAAAAAAAAAAATTAATAAAGTAACCCACTCTCTCCCTCATTTATTCAACAAACATTCCTTCTATTTTTTTGTATTTTTAGTAGAGACAGGGTTTCCCCATGTGGGCCAAGCTGGTCTCGAACTCCTGACTTCAAGTGATTTGCCTGCCTCCACCTACCAAAGTGCTGGGATTACAGGCGTGAGCTACTGTGCCTGGCACATTCCTTTTTTTTTTTCCATTTTTTTTCCCTGTATTCTTGGGCAGTGCTACAGGCAATAACAATTTCTTGAGTGCTATTATGTAATAGGCCTAATCCACGCATTAGGAATTACTTTAACCTACTGTAGATGCATGCCATTTTAAAAGTGTTTTCAAAGAATGCAAAAGCTTTCTTTCTAGGAATACAGAATAATTTCCAAGATTTGGTGTTAGGTGAAAAAGCAAGGTATATAACAGTGTCTATATTCTGTAACCACTCATTAAAATAAGAAGAAAATACATGTGTATGGTTACATAGAAATATTCATGTACACACACACACACACACACACGTAGAAGGTACAAAATACTTCTGGAAGGATAATCACATAATCAGTAATACTGGTTGCCTCTAGGGAGAGGAAAGGAGTGGCTGGGGACCACAGTTGGAAGGAGAATTTTCATTTGAATTTTGATCCATGTGAATTTACTATACATTCCAAAAATAAATTAAACTAAAAATAAAAATAAGAGATGCATTTCCTTCACAATTTTAAAGAAGCCCCTACTCTCAGAACAAGCAGTTGCCTGTAATCAGGTTCATCTTTGTTACAGAACCCTGTCCTGAGGCCCTTATAGTTTTAATTTTCTTCTTTCCAATTTTATCTTTATGGCCTTGTACCATGGATCTCCACCCATCTGGCCACAAGACTTCCTTCCCATCAAGGCTGAATTGTATCTGGCAGCAGGAATGCTATAAAGACTGAAACTCCCATCTGTATTTAAGGTCTGAGAAATGAAAGTGGATCTTTGTAACAAAAGAATTATGTGATGTTAAGTCCAAAACATGCTCACCTCTGCACTAATGGAAAGAAACCTATTTATGGTTAATCTAAAACTATATATTTGTCTTTTAAATATTTCTATCTCTATTTTCCTTCTTTTTCAATAACTTTGGTATATCTCCACTTTTAAAAATTGGAGTGTGCCTGATATACTGTGTAAGAAAACAAAATGACACTCTGAAAATCAGACTCAGGAGAAATTATAAAAGAGTCAAATTTCTCCAGGGTCTTCTCAAGCCTTCTCTTCTTCCTTTACCTTAAAAAAAAACTCTCTTTGTAACTCATTCCATGCAGGTAAAAGATTTGCTGCCTAACAAAAAGCAGCCACCTAAGAAGACCTATATTTAGTGAAATCTCTAGTATTTGAGTTTACAATATCAAGCTACTTGTGAAGTGCGTTTGAGCCCAATTACCAGTAACTAGAATGTACTGTAATACTACTGTATCTTGATTAATTTGTGGGAATATTCCTCTAGGAATTAAGTGGGGTGGGGGAAGTACAGGGGAGTAACCTAATAAAAGATGTGCATAGCGGCCAGGCGAGGTGGCTCATGCCTGTAATCCCAACATTGGAAGGCCCAGGCAGGAGGACTGCTTGAGGCTAGGAATTCAAGATGAGCCTGGACAACAAAGCAAGACCCTGTCTCTACTTAAAAAAAAAAAAAAAGTGTGTATAGCAGTTCTATTTATATTAGGAAAAAGTGGGGAAAACTCAAATGCCGAACAACATGGGAATAAGCAAGCAAACCATGCAGTTCAAACAGGGTAACCTTATGTAGCAATTTAAAAATAAAAGATAATAGGCGGGGCATGATGGCTCATGCCTATAATACCGGCACTTTGGGAGGCCAGGGAGGGCAGATCACCTGAGGTCAGGAGCTTGAGACCAGCCTGACCAACATGGAGAAACCCCATCTCTACTAAAACTACAAAATTCGCTGGGCGTGGTGTTACCTGCCTGTAATCCCAGCTACTCAGGAGGCTGAGGCAGGAGAATTGCTTGAACCCGGGAGGCAGAGGTTGCGGTGAGCTGAGATTGCACCATTGCACTCCAGCCTGGGCAAGAGGAGTGAAACTCCGTCTCAATAAATAAATAAATAAATAAATAAATAAATAAATAAATAAATAAATATAAAAAATAAAATAATAAAGGAAAACAATATTAAGATAAAATACACAGAATAGTATATACATTGATGGCAGCTCTAAAGTTTATTTATAGTCATTCATCACAATAAGTTGAAAATTTGAAGCAATGATAACAATTTAATCATTATTAGGTAGCTCTTTCTTTTGCAAAGCTGTATCTACTTCTTACACAAAGATAAAGAATCTTGGCTAAATTCTTCATTCAAATTGCCTACAGAATTTCCTCATTTGATGACGGGTTTGAATTAGAGTAGTATCTCTAAAGTCTGTTTAAGCTCTAAAAATTCTATGTACTTTCCTATTAAGCGCCATGAATTTATGGAGAACATTAAACATTATCAGTTCTACAGACTACAAAATCTTGGATCAGATTGCTGTTTTAAACATGAGTCTGTACTACTGTTTTAATTTTTACAATTTACAGAGAAAATGAATCTGTAGTGACGTGACTGCAATCTGGTTCAGAAACCAAACATGTCAAGCATCTAAATTCAAGTCTAGCCTATGTAATCTATAAAAAGAACTTGATTACTATTAGAAGATAATAGTCAGGGTTTGCTAATATACATATTTTCAAGCCTTTTCCAACTATTTCCCACTCAGGAATTAGGAGAAAAGAAATCAGATAATTACATAAATTATACCAATAATAGTAGCATTAAAAATGACAAGAATAACACATATTACGTGTTTATTATGGGCTACGCACTATGTCAAATGCTTTACTTGGATTTTTCCCCCATTTAATCCTAGCAGTATCTCTCAGATAGATTTTATCATTCCAATTTGCAGAGAAAGAAATTCAATGTCAGAGGGAATAAAGAATTTCCCCAAGGTCACCCAGCCAGAAAGAGCAGAGTCAAGACCTAGCCTAAGTCTGCTAAACTCTAAAGCCCATGCTCTCACCCATTATACTACACTGCCTCCCGAACGCAAAGTCAATATGAACCCCCTGAAAATCATCTCTGCTTTTCTGATTCATACTTTCTTCTCAATTATGAAGTATCAAGTTGAAATTAAAACCTCAGTGTGGCTTACAATCAGTGTAAATACATTGTAAAAATAATGCTGATTGGAATTGCCCTTCATTAAGACAGATCAGAAATACATAATTAATCAAACTGCATACTTTAAATTATAAGAAATATAAACCATGCAGTTATATGATGAACTGATGAGCAATAGGAACATTAAATGCTCTATGAGAATATATGGGTTTGTGGGACAGAAGCAAAACAGAGAAGCAGCACCAGTGTCTGGAATTTGGCTTTCAGCAGCTTCTCCAATCAATGCTGGCAACTCCATAGTTCCCAGTAATGTGTGAGAGCTTCTGAGACCCCATGGCTTGGTCAATCATCATAATTATGATTATGAGAAAACAAACACCTTCAGTGTATGATTTAATTTCCTGAACTGCAAGAGTATCTGCATTAATGGGAAATCGAGGAATTACTGCTCTGACCATGAGTAAAAAATTCAGTATCAAGCTGCTGGTAAGGCAGGTCAGGAATGATAAAATAATATAGTGTGGAGAAATCTGCCCTGTCTTCATCTTGTTTAACTGACTTTCTAAACAGGTGTATTAATGACAAATTTTTCTTGGAGGAAAAGATTTTTCTTTCTTAGGTTGGTGATTCAGACTTAATTGCTTTATGCCAGTGGCAGTAAGAGGGATGTAGCGATCTGTTTAACTACAGCCCAATGAAGCAACTTCTCAATTATTCACTTATTAAATTCAATATTGCTGAGGGAAAGAAGGAATATGCATGCTAACCATCCTTAAATATTCAGAATTCATTCTGAATCACACTGAACATCACAACTAAGAAACTGAATTAAACCATTTATGTATGACATATATAATATGATTAATATGAATTATGAAAATTTATTCTAAGTTTCCACGTAACAAAAAGCAATTTAAAGTTATTTTTGCACATCAATTACGCAAATACCTGAGCTCTCAAAGTTGGAAATTTCCACACATCAGTGAGAAAATTCATTGTCTAATACAAGAAAACTCCTAAACTTATGAAATTAAAAGTATGTTTCTAAGAGCACTGCATAAAATTTTAAACAAGCAAAGCCAACTTATAAACAAATAACATAAATTTATAAGCATAAAACTGTTAGCTACTCTCTTTCTCTATTTTTTTCACATAGAACATCCTCTCAATGGTAAGGTATTCACAAAGTAAAGTATAGTGAGACTCATTCTTTTGCTTGACATAGATAACTTTCCATAGGTAGATAGTTAATTACAGGATATTTTAAAGTAAAAATAGCAGCTGCTTTTGTTATTCAGTTTAAAAGACTCATTACATTTGCTAAATAACTGAGATATGACACACTGGAGATGTTTTTTAGGAAATTATAAAATATAATTATGTTAACTCAAAGATTGCCAAATGTATCTTTCATTTCTCTGAATTAACTTGCTTTTAAAATAAATTTGAGCTATAGTAAAATTGAAAATAAATTACAAAAAGGAAATGTGGAATTAAAAATCATTAATCTGGGCAATCTTACTGAAAGAAATGAGGGCCTGGATCTATACTTTTTTTTTTTTTTTTTTTTGAGACAGGGGCTTACTCTGTGCCCAGCCTGGAGTGCAGTGGTGCAATCACAGCTCAGTGCAGCCTTGACCTCCTGGGCTCAAGTGATCCTCCCATTTCAGCCTCCCAAGTAGCTAGGACTACAAGCACGCACAACCACGCCTGGTTAACTTTTACATATTTGTAGAGATGGGGTCTCACTGTTGCTCAGGCTGGTCTCAAATTCCTGGGCTCAAGAGATCCTCCCACCTTGGCCTCCCAAAGTGTTGGGATTACAGGTGTGAGCCACCACATCCGGTCCCAAATGCCATATACATTTTAATCACAAAAATGAAATGTCAACCATCCTGCAGCAAGACTATTATTTGTGATGAATAATTTCTTACTTTCAGATTGTGAGAGTGTTTCCTGACTTCAGTTCTCACCAACAGCTGAGACAATAGGTGAGAAATGGGAAATGGGAGTGACAGGAGAGCCTGAGACACAGAGACCAAAAGAAATGTGCCAGAGAGTTGGCCAGCATGGGAGAACAACCAGTACTTCCTCCCAGTTGCATTAAAATAAAGTGAGATAAGATCAGTAGACAGTGCTCCTGCTGTATAATAATCTGCATATAGAATACTCTGTGATGGGAGAACACTGGCTCTTTCAAAGATTTAGGACTCTCCTAGATTAGAAAAGATGGTGGTTCACAGAGGCACTTGCCGAAGAGCCAGGTCACTGCTTCCTCTGGGTTCTCACAGTGTTTGAAAGTAGAGCTTTTAAACAATCTATTTGCCTTGACCCATATTCATCAGAGACATTAAATATCAAACCTGAAGCCTCACCCAGGGTGCTGCAGACTGGCACGTCTGATGGCTCTCACTGTAACGTCCTGCCACTCAAATGGTTCCTCAGAACAAAAGTATTCTTCCTTTGCCACCCTCCGGGCAGCTGCAGTTATTGCTCTGTGTGCCCTTGCTTACGTGTGATAAGATGGTCACCCCCATAATGTGTTCCTTCTCCCTGCAGTGGTCCCCTGACAGGTATGAAGCCCACCACACTGAAGTGTTACAGAGGGGATGCAGAAGGGACCTAGCAGAAGCCTTTATCTCTTTGAGTCATTTTGAAATGGAATTTTTTGTTCTGTGTCTCCGCAGCAGTCAGAAAACTTGCACAGAAAGAGACTGGACATACTAATAAGCAAATCAAATGCTTCAAAGTGGTATCATCAACCCTCTCCTGCCTGCCTTTCCTGCTTCTACAGAGAGAGGCCAGTCACCACCTTTCTATTTCAGTCACACTACGCACGGTTCTATGGGAACTGTCATTTTCCTTTACTGCGGTTTCCAAGGCCCTAAAATAACCTTCTCATTAGCTTCACCAAGTTCATTGTTAACATAAATAGGACAAAATAGGCAGCCACATACAGACGACTTTAAGGGAGCATTATCAGCACTGCTCATCTATTTATGTTCTAAACGGAAATATTCGAAATAGGGCAAAAAAATCCTTGGTTTTTCATATTATCAGGAAATATATTGTGGATAATTTTTACCTTCCTGGAAATGAATTAAGATGGCTGACAACTTTTAATTCAGTTTAGGCTTGACTCTGTCTGTCACATCCAGGTGGCCACCAGCAGAAGCTTGAGTAATGTGGAAAATATGTCTGTGCAGCTGCTGGCAAAGAAGCACAGTTATACTTCCTCAGAAACAGTGTGACAGAGTTCCTGCAAAGGAATGCAATATTGGCTGATTTGTAAGCAGTACTGCCACTGGTATGCACCCTAGAATCCAACCCTAATACTCCCTGGCCATATTCCCCTCAAGGACTTCGTGGTTGAAGCTCATAAAAATAGAATGATGTCATTGTGGATCAGGTGCTCTTCGTTTCTGTCCACTCTCCAGGATACAATAAGGAGCTTAGGAGGAGGATGGAAAGCCGGGTGCGGTGGCTCACGCTTGTAATCCCAGCACTTTCGGAGGCCGAGGCGGGCGGATCCCGAGGTCAGGAGATCAAGACCACGGTGAAACCCCGTCTCTACTAAAAATACAAAAAATTAGCCGGGCGTGGTGGCGGGCGCCTGTAGTCCCAGCTACTCGCAGAGGCTGAGGCAGGAGAATGGCGTGAACCCGGGAGGCGGAGCTTGCAGTGAGCCGAGATTGCGCCACTGCACTCCAGCCTGGGAGACAGAGCGAGACTCCGTCTCAAAAAAAAAAAAAAAAAAAAGGAGGAGCATAGAGAACTGCCTCTACGGAACAGCAAATGATACCAGAAGATAAGATAGATAGGCACTGCCCTCTTCAATAGGTAACGGCAGCTAATGAGGGCAGTCTCATTAGCTTAGGCTCCCCAACTACCGTTGCTTCAAACTTTGGCCTCAATTTGTAGACTAAAGTCACCAGAACAATAGTTAACTACCAGTGGGATTAGTGATCTTCCTTATACTTGGTTTACACAGAGGAATGCTAACATCTTTCCCTGGGGAGTTCCAGGACAGCTGATCAATCTAGAAACAAAATTCAATCTCAGGGGTTGGAAACCTTTTTCTGTAATGGGCCAGATAGTATTTTAGTCTCTGTGGGCCAGCTGCAACAGTCTTTGTTGCAACTACTGTGACACTATAGCTCAAAAGTAACCATAGACAGTATGTCAACAAATGAATGTGTCTGTGTTCCAATAAACTTTATTTACAAAAACAGGCAGCAGGCTGGATTTGGACCATAGACTAGTCTGCTGACCCTTGCTTCATCTAACGGTTACACTGATGTTGCCACAAGAGTGACTAAAAAATGATGACCAGAACCAAGTTGTTCTGGCAAAACTAATCTATTGTATTAGAAGCCAGAATAGTGGCTCTTATGGGCCACTATTTGTGGGATTAGTGGGGTCAGGGGTCGGGGGAGTACTATAATTGGGAAGAAGCACATGGAAGCTTCTGGGTTAATAGTAATATTCTCTTTCTTGATATGGGTGATGTTTACATAGGTGTGTTAACTTTGTGAAAATTCATTGAACTATGTGAGAATTCATTTATGAGTTGTATAAATTTCTGTGTCTATTTTATAAACTATTTTTAAAAAGAAAAAAAAGAAACAACATGTTCTAAGGGATAAATCATTTTTTAAAAATTAGGCAGAAAGTCCTATAGAGAGAATATAAGAGTTGGGCAAAGTGTCTGTGGGTTCCCAGCTGTGCAATGAGGACGACACAGGCCAAGTTCTTTTGTTTGTAGTGTGCTTTTTTAAAAAATTGTGATTAAAAACCACATAATGTAAAATTTAACATCTTAACTATTTTAAAATGTATAGTTCAGTAAAGTATATTCATATTGTTGTGAAACAGACCTCCAGGATGTTTTTATCTTGCTAAACTATTAACTACATACCAATTAAATGACAACTCCCCCTTTTATGGAAAAAGTGTTTATTTACGAAATAACATGAGGTTAAAAAAGTAGATCTCCAAATTATATATGTATTATAATTACAACTGCTTAAAATTATATACACATTGGGTAAAAGTTCTAAATGGTGAACTAAAAACAATTATGTCAGAACAGTAGGATTAAGAGGGAATTGTCTTAAGTTCTCTTAATATTTCCCCAATTTCCCGAGCCCTTGGCAACCACCATTTTTCGTTCTATGAATTTGACTACTTTAGATGTCTCAAATAAGTGGAATCATACAGTAGTTGTCTTTTTGTGATGTCTTATTTCACTTAGCATCAAGTCCTCAAGGTTCATCCATGTTGTAGTATGTGACAGGATTTCTTTCCTTTTTAAGCCAGAATACGATTCCATTTTATGTATATACCACATTTGTTTTAACCATTCATCTGATGATGGGCATTTTAGGGTACTTCCACCTTTTGCCTATTGTGAATAGTGCTGCTATGAACAGAGGTGTGCAAATATCTCTTTGAGACTTTGCTTTCAATTCTTTTGCATATAACCCAGAGGTGGGATTGCTGGGTCATATGGCAGTTCTATTTTTTATTTTTTTTAGGAACTTCCATACCGTTTTCCATAGCAGCCACACCATTTTACAATGTTACCCAACAATACACAAGGGCTCCAATTTCTCCAAAGCCTTGTCAATGCTTGTCATTGTCAGGTTTATAAAACATTTATTTATTTTTATTGATATATAATAGATATAAATATTTTCAGAGTACATGTCATAATTTAATATCTTCTAATCAGTGTAATTGGGATATCCATCAACCTAAATATTTGTCTTTTCTTTTATTATTATTATTATACTTTAAGTTCCAGGGTACTGTGCACAATGTGCAGGTTTGTTACATATGTGTACTTGCGCCATGTTGGTGTGCTGCACCCATTAACTCGTCATTTACATTAGATATATCTCCTAATGCTATCCCTCCCCACTACCGCCACTCCACAATAGGCCCCGGTGTGTGATGTTCCCCATCCTGTGTCCAAAGTGTTCTCATTGTTGAATTCCCACCTACGAGTGAGAACATGTGGTGTTTAGTTTTCTGTCCTTGCGATAGTTTGCTCAGAACGATGGTTTCCAGCTTCATCCATGTCCCTACAAAGGACATGAACTCATCCTTTTTTATGGCTGCATAGTATTCTGTGGTGTATATGTGCCACATTTTCTTAATCCAGTCTATCATCGATGGACATTTGGGTTGGTTCCAAGTTTTTGCTATTGTGAATAGTGCCGCAATAAACATACGTATGCATGTGTCTTTATAGCAGCATGATTTATAATCCTTTGGGTATATACCCAATAATGGGATGACTGGATCAAATAATATTTCTAGTTCTAGATCCTTAAGGAATCGCCACACTATCTTCCACATGGTTGAACTAGTTTACAGTCCCACCAACAGTGTCAAAGTGTTTCTATTTCTCCACATCCTCTCCAGCACCTGTTGTTTCCTGACATTTTAATGATCGCCATTCTAACTGGTGTGAGATGGTATCTCATTGTGGTTTTGATTTGCATTTCTCTGATGGCCAGTGGTGATGAGCATTTTTTCATGTGTCTGTTGGCTGCATAAATGTCTTCTTTTGAGAAATGTCTGTTCATATCCTTTGCCCACTTTTTGATGGGGTTGTTTGATTTTTTCTTGTAAACTCGTTTAAGTTCTTCGCAGATTCTAGATATTAGCCCTTTGTCAGATGAGTAGATCGCAAAAATTTTCTCCCATTCTGTAGGTTGCCTGTTCACTCTGATGGTAGTTTCTTTTGCTGTGCAGAAGCTCTTTAGTTTAATTAGATCCCATTTGTCAATTTTGGCTTTTGTTGCCATTGCTTTTGGTGTTTTAGACATTAAGTCCTTGCACATGCCTATGTCCTGAATGGTATTGTCTAGGTTTTCTTCTAGGGTTTTTATGGTTTTAGATCTAACATTTAAGTCTTTAATCCATCTGGAATTAATTTTTGAATAAGGTGTAAGGAAGGGATCCAGTTTCAGCTTTCTAACATGGCTAGCCAGTTTCCCAGCACCATTTATTAAATAGGGAATCCTTTCCCCATTTCTTGTTTTTGACAGGTTTGTCAAAGATCAGATGGTTGTAGATGTGTGGTATTATTTCTGAGGGCTCTGTTCTGTTTCATTGGTCTATATTTATGTTTTGGTGCCAGTAACATGCTGTTTTGGTTACTGCAGGCTTGTAGTATAGTTTGAAGTCAGGTAGCGTGATGCCTCTAGCTTTGTTCTTTTGGCTTAGGATTGTCTTGGCAATGCAGGCTCTTTTTTGGTTCCATATGAACTTTAAAGTAGTTTTTTCTAATTCTGTGAAGAAAGTCATCGATAGTATGGCCATTTTCACGATATTGATTCTTCCTATCCATGAGCATGGAATGTTCTTCCATTTGTTTGTGTCCTCTTTTATTTCATTGAGCAGTGGTTTGTAGTTCTCCTTGAAGAGGTCCTTCACATCCCTTGTAAGTTGGATTCCTAAGTATTTTATTCTCTTTGAAGCAATTGTGAATCGGAGTTCACTCATGATTTGGCTCTCTGTTTGTCTGTTATTGGTGTATAGGAATGCTTGTGATTTTTGCACATTGATTTTGCATCCTGAGACTTTGCTGAAGTTGCTTATTAGCTTAAGGAGATTTTGGGCTGAGATGATGGGGTTTTCTAAATATACAATCATGTCATCTGCAAACTGGGACAATTTGTCTTCCTCTTTTCCTAATTGAATACCCTTTATTTCTTTCTCTTGCCTGATTGCCCTGGCCAGAGCTTTCCAACACTATGTTGAATAGAAGTGGTGAGAGAGGGCATCCCTGTCTTGTGCCAGTTTTCAAAGGGAATGCTTCCAGTTTTTGCCCATTCAGTGTAATATTGGCCATGGGTTTGTTGTAAATAGCTCTTATTATTTTGAGATACGTCCCATCAATACCTAATTTATTGAGAGTTTTTTTAGCATGAAGGGCTGCCGAATTTTGTCAAAGGCCTTTTCTGCATCTATTGAGATAATCATGTGGTTTTTATCTTTGGTTCTGTCAATATGATGGATTACATTTATTGATTTGTGTATGTTGAACCAGCCTTGCCTCCCAGGGATGAAGCCCATTTGATCATGGTGGATAAGCTTTTTGATGTGCTGCGGGATTTGGTTTGCCAGTATTTTATTTAGGATTTTCACATCGATGTTCATTAAGGATATTGGTCTAAAATTCTCTTTTTTTGTTGTGTCTCTGCCAGGCTTTGGTATCAGGATGATGCTGGCCTCATAAAATGAGTTAGGGAGGATTCCCTCTTTTTCTATTGATTGGAATAGTTTCAGAAGGAATGGTAAAACAGCTCCTCTTTGTACCTCTGGTAAAATTCGGCTGTGAATCCATCTGGTCCTGGACTTTTTTTGGTTGGTAGGCTCTTAATTATTGCCTCAATTTCAGAGCCTGTTATTGGTCTATTCAGGGATTCAGCTTCTTCCTGGTTTAGTCTTGGGAGGGTGTATGTGTCCAGGAATTTATCCATTTCTTCTAGATTTTCTAGTTTATTTGCATAGAGGTGTTTATAGTATTCTCTGATGGTAGTTTGTATTTCTGTGGGATCGGTGGTGATATCCCCTTTATCATTTTTTATTGCGTCTATTTGATTCTTCTCTCTTTTCTTCTTTATTAGTCTTGCTAGCAGTCTATCAATTTTGTTGATCTTTTCAAAAAACCAGCTCCTGGATTCATTGATTTTTTGAAGGGTTTTTTGTGTCTCTATCTCCTTCAGTTCTGCTCTGATCTTAGTTATTTCTTGCCTTCTGCTAGCTTTTGAATGTGTTAGCTCTTGCTTCTCTAGTTCTTTTAATTGTGATGTTAGGGTGTCAATTTTAGATCTTTCCTGCTTTCTCTTGTGGGCATTTAGTGCTATAAATTTCCCTCTACACACTGCTTTAAATGTGTCCCAGAGATTCTGGTATTTGTATCTTTGTTCTCATTGGTTTCAAAGAACATCTTTATTTCTGCCTTCATTTCGTTATATACCCAGTAGTCATTCAGGAGCAGGTTGTTCAGTTTCCATGTAGTTGGGCGGTTTAGGTGAGTTTCTTAATCCTGAGTTCTAGTTTGATTGCACTGTAGTCTGAGAGACAGTTTGTTATAATTTCTGTTCTTTTACATTTGCTGAGGAGTGCTTTACTTCCAACTATGTGGTCAGTTTTGGAATAAGTGTGATGTGGTGCTGAGAAGAATGTATATTCTGTTGATTTGGGGTGGAGTTCTGTAGATGTCTATTACGTCCACTTGGTGCAGAGCTGAGTTCAATTCCTGGATATCCTTGTTAACTTTCTGTCTTGTTGATCTGTCTAATGTTGACAGTGGGGTGTTAAAGTCTCCCATTATTATTGTGTAGGAGTCTCTTTGTAGGTCTCTAAGGACTTGCTTTATAAATTTGGGTGCTCCTGTATTGGGTGCATATATATTTAGGATAGTTAGCTCTTCTTGTTGAATTGATCCCTTTACCATTATGTAATGGCCTTCTTCATCTCTTCTGATCTTTGTTGGTTTAAAGTCTGTTTTATCAGAGACTAGGATTACAACCCCTGCTTTTTTTTTTGTTTTCCATTTGCTTTGTAGATCTTCCTCCATCCCTTTATTGTAAGCCTATGTGGGTCTCTGCACCTGAGATTGGTCTCCTGAATACAGCACACTGATGGGTCTTGACTCTTTATCTAATTTGCCAGTCTGTGTCTTTTAATTGGAGCATTTAGCCCATTTACATTTAAGGTTAATATTGTTATGTGTGAATCTGATCCTGTCATTATGATGTTAGCTGGTTATTTTGCCCGTTAGTTGATGCAGTTTCTTCCTAGCATCGATAGTCTTTACAACTTGGCATGTTTTTGCAATGGCTGGTACCGGTTGTTCCTTTCCATGTTTAGTGCTTCCTTCAGGAGCTCTTGTAGGGCAGGCCTGGTGGTGACAGAATCTCTCAGCATTTGCTTGTCTGTAAAGGATTTTATTTCTCCTTCACTTATAAAGCTTAGTTTGGCTGGATATGAAATTCTGGGTTGAAAGTTCTTTTCTTTAAGAATGTTGCATATTGGCCCCCTCTCTCTTCTGGCTTGTAGAGTTTCTGCCGGGAGATCCACTGTTAGTCTGAGGGGTTTCCCTTTGTGGGTAACCCTGATCTTTCTCTCTGGCTGCCCTTAACATTTTTTCCTTCATTTCAACCTTGGTGAATCTGACAATTATGTGTCTTGGAGTTGCTCTTCTCGAGGAGTATCTTTGTGGCATTCTCTGTATTGCCTGAATTTGAATGTTGGCCTGCCTTGCTAGATTGGGGAAGTTCTCCTGGATAATATCCTGAGAGTGTTTTCCAACTTGGTTCCATTCTCCCCGTCACTTTCAGGTACGCCAATCAGACGTAGATTTGGTCTTTTCACATAGTCCCACATTTCTTGGAGGCTTTGTTCATTTCTTTTTACTCTTTTTTCTCTCAGCTTCTCTTTTCACTTCATTTCATTCATTTGATCTTCAATCACTGATACCCTTTCTTCCACTTGACCAAATCAGCTACTGATTTGGTCAGTAGCTTGTGCATGTGTCACGTAGTTCTCATGCCATGGTTTTCAGCTCCATCAGGTCTTTTAAGGACTTCTCTATGCTGTTTATTCTAGTTAGCCATTTGTCTAATCTTTTTTCAAGGTTTTTAGCTTCCTTGCGATGGGTTCGAACATCCTCCTTTAGCTCAGAGAAGTTTGTTATTACCTATTGTCTGAAGCCTTCTTCTCTCAACTTGTCAAAGTCATTCTCCATCCAGCTTTGTTCCATTGCTGGCAAGGAACTGCATTCCTTTGGAGAAGAGGCGCTCTGATTTTTAGAATTTTCAGCTTTTCTGCTCCAGTTTCTTCCCATCTTTGTGGTTTTATCTACCTTTGGTCATTGATGATGGTGACGTACAGATGGGGTTTTGGTGTGGATGTCCTTTCTGTTTGTTAGTTTTCCTTCAGCTGCAGGTCTGTTGGAGTTTGCTGGAGGTCCACTCTGGACGCTGTTTGCCTAGGTATCACCAGTGGAGGCTGCAGAACAGCAAATATTGCAGAACGGCAAATGTTGCTGTCTGATCATTCCTCTGGAAGCTTCATCTCAGAGGGGCACCTGGTCGTATGAGGTGTCAGTCGGCCCCTACTGGGAGGTGCCTCCCAGTT
Source organism: Symphalangus syndactylus (assembly GCF_028878055.3). NCBI lineage: Eukaryota > Metazoa > Chordata > Mammalia > Primates > Hylobatidae > Symphalangus > Symphalangus syndactylus. Next base: position 75,298,944 of record NC_072430.2, read on the forward strand.
AGGCCACTCAGGGGTCAGGGACCCACTTGAGGAGGCAGTCTGTCCCTTCTCAGATCTCAAACTGTGCTGGGAGAACCAGTACTCTCTTCAAAGCTGTCAGATGGGACAATTAAGTCTGCAGAAGCTTCTGCTGCCTTTTATTCAGCTATGTCCTACCCCCAGAGGTGGAGTCTACAGAGGCAGGCAGGCCTCCTTGAGCTGCGGTGGGCTCCACCCAGTTCGAGTTTCCCAGCCACTTTGTTTACCTACTCAAGCCTCAGCAATGGCAGGCGCCCCTCCCCAGCCTCGCTGCCGCCTTGCAGTTCGATGTCAGACTGCTGTGCTAGCAATGAGCGAGGCTCCGTGGGTGTGGTACCCTCCAAGCCAGGCACAGGATATAATCTCCTGGTGTGCCGTTTGCTAAGACTGTTGGAAAAGCGCAGTATTAGGGTGGGAGTGACCTGATTTTCCAGGTGCCGTCTGTCATGGCTTCCCTTGGCTAGGAAAGGGAATTCCCTGAACCCTTGCACTTCCCAGGTGAGGTGATGCCTCGCCCTGCTTCTGCTCACGCTCTGTGGGCTGCATCCACCCACTGTCCAACCAGTGACATGAACCTGGTACCTCAGTTGGAAATACAGAAATCACCCATCTTCTGCATTGCTCATGCTGGGAGCTGTAGACTGGAGCTGTTCCTATTTAGCCATCTTGGAACCGCACCTTTTTGTCCTTTCTTCATGCTAGGAACATTTATTCTCTTCTAGCTATTTTTTTTTTTTTTGAGATGGTCACCCAGGCTGGAGTGCAATGGCGTGATCTTGACTCACTGCAACCTTCGCCTCCTGGGTTCAAGCAATTCTCCTGCCTCAGCCTCCCGAGTAGCTGGGACTACAGGTGTGTGCCACCAGACCCGGCTAATTTTATATTTTTGGTAGAGATAGGGTTTCACCATGTTGGCCAGGCTGGTCTTGAACTCCTGACCTTAGGTGATCCACCCACCTTGGGCTCCCAAAGTGCTGAGATTATAGGCGTGAGCCACCTCGTCCGGCCTCCTCTAGCTATTTTGAAATTTTCAGTAGATTATTGTGAACTAGTCACCCTACTGATCTATATTGAACATGAAGTCTTACTCCTTCTATCTGTGTATTTGTACCCATTAATCAATCTCTCTTCACCCCCCACCCCTTCCTGGCCTCTGGTAATTACCAATCTATTCTCTATTTTCATAACAGCCACTGTTTTAGCTCCCACATATGGATGAAAACATGCAGTATTTGTCTTTCTGTGTTTGACTTATTTAACTTAAAGACCTCCATTTCCTCCATGTTGCTGCAAATAAGATTTCATTCTTTTTTTATGGCTGAATAATATTCCATTATGTATATATACCACTTTTTTTTAATCCATTCATCCATCTGGAACAGGCAAGGAACAGTGCCCACTTTTGCCACTTTAATTTAACATAATACTGGAAGTCCTGGCCAGAGAAATTAGTCAAGACAAAGAAATAAAGGGCAGCCAAGTTGGAAGGGAAGAAGTCAAATTAGCCTTGTTCAAAGACAATATGTTTTGTTTTGTTTTGTTTTGTTTTGTTTTTGAGACAGGGTCTTACTCTGTCACCCAGGCTGCAGTGCAGTGGTGCAAAAGTGATCTTGGCTCACTGCAACCTCTGCGTCCTGGGTTCAAGTGATTCTCCCACCTCAGCCTCCTGAGTAGCTGGGACTACAGGGATGTACCATGTTTCCCAGCTAATTTTTTGTATTTATAGTAGAGATAGGGTTTCGCCCTGTTGGCCAGGCTGGCCTCAAGTGATCTGCCCACCCTGGCCCCCCAAAGTTCTGGGATTACAGGCGTAAGCCCCTGTGCCCAGCCAACAATATGATCTTAAACTTAGAAAAACCTAGACTCCACCAAAAAACTGTTAGAACTGATACATTTAGAAAAATTGCAGGATACAAAATAAACACACAAAAATCAGTAGCATTTAAATATGCCGACAGTGAACAATCTGAAAAAGAAATCAAGAAAGCAATCCCATTTCCAATAGCTACAAAGAATATAAGACACCTAGAAATCAATTTAATCAGAGATGTGAAAGATCCATACAAGGAAAACTATAAAACATTCATAAAAGAAATTAAAGAGGACATTAAAAAATGGGAAGATATTCCATGCTAATGGGTTCAAATAATTAATATTGTTAAAATGACAATTCTACCCAAAGCAATTTATAGATTCAATGGAATCCCAATCAAAATACCTATGACATTCTTCACAGAAATAGAAAACAAAATCCTGAAATTTTTCTTTCTTTTTTTTTTTTTTTTTGAGACAGGTTCTCACTCTGTCACGCAGTCTGGAGTGCAGTGGCACAATTACAGCTTACTGCAGCCTCAAACTCCCAGGTTCAAATGATCCTCCAGCCGCAGCCCCCTGAGTAGCTGGGACTACAGGTGCATGACCACAACACTTGATTAATTTTTGTATTTTTTGTAGAGACAGGTTTTAGCCATATTGCCCAAGTTGGTCTTGAACTCCTGGGCTCAAGCAATCCTCCAGTCTAGGTTTCCCAAAATGCTGGGATTACAAGTGTGAGCCACTTGTGCCTGGCCCCTAAAATTTTTATAGAACCCCAAAAGATCCAGAATAGCCAAAGCAATCCTGAGCAAAATGAACAAAGCTGAGGCCAGGTGCAGTGGCTCACACCTGTAATCCCAGCACTTTGGGAGGCAGAGGTGGGCGGATCACCTGAGGTCAGGAGTTCAAGACCAGCCTGGCCAACATGGCAAAACCCTATCTCTACTAAAAATACAAAAATTAGCTGGTTGTGGTGGTGGGCACCTGTAATCCCAGCTAATCAGGAGGCTGAGACAGGAGAATTGCTTGAGCCTGGGAGGCAGAGGTTGTAGTGAGCCGAGATCGTGCCATTGCACTCTGGCCTGGACAACAGAGCAAAACTCCGTCTCAAAAAAAAAAAAAAAAAAAAAGAACAAAGCTGGAGGCATCATACTACCTGACTTCAAAACATATTACAAAGCTACAGTAACCAAACTGGCATAAAAACAGCCAATGTTTTACTGTTTTACTAGCATGTGTTTACTAGCCAATGTTTTACTGGCAATGTGTATGTTTTACTAGCATAAAAACAGACACATTGACTGATGGAAGAGAATAGAGAACCCAAATATAAATCCGTGCATTTACAACCAACTCATTTTTGACAAAGGTGTCAAGTACATACAATGGGGAAAGGACAGTCTCTTCAATAAATGGTGCTGGGAAAACTGGAAAACTGTAAGCAGAAGAATAAAACTAGACTCTCATTTACTATATACAAAAATCAAATCAAAATGGACTAAAGACTTAAATCAATGACCTGAAACTATGAAATTACTAGAAGAAAACATTGGGGGAAATGCTCCAGGACATTGGAGCATTTTTATTTGTCTATTTTGCCATTTGTCAAAAGATTTCAAAAGCACAAGCAAACAAAGCAAAAATAGAAAATGGGATTATATCACGCTAACAAGCGCCTGTGCAGCAAAGAAACAATCAACAAAGTGAAGAGACAACCCACAGAATGGAAGATCATATTTGCAAACTACCCATTTGACAAGGGATTAATAACGGGAATATATTAAGGAACTCAAACAACTCAACAGCAAAAAAAAAAAAAAAGAAAATCACATTAAAAAATGGGCAAGGTTGGGGCAGTGGCTCACTCCTGTAATACCAGCACTTTGGGAGGATGAGGAGTTTCAGACCAACCTGGGCTGAGGTGGGAGGATCACCTGAACCCGGGCAGATTAAAGCTGCCGTGAGCCATGATCTCATCCCTGTACTCCAGACTGGGCAACAAGACCCTGTCTCAAAAAAAAAAAAAAAAAATGGCAAAAGATCTGAATAGATATTTCTCAAAAGAAGACGTACAAATGGCCAACAGCTATATGAAAAAATGCTCAGTATCACTAATCATCAGAGAAATGCAAATCAAAACCACAATGAGATAATCATCTCACCTCACCTAAAATGGCGTATATCAAAAAGACAGGGAATAATGAATGGATGCTGGTGAGGATGTGGAAAAAGGAGAACATTCATACACTGTTGGTGGGAATGTAAATTAGTATGACCACTATGGAAAACAGTGTGGAGTTTCCTCAAAAAAGTAAAAATAGAACTACCATATCATCCAGTAATGCCACTACTGGGTATTTATCCAAAAGAAAGGACATCAATATATCAAAGAGATAATTGCACTCCCATGTCTACTGCAGCTCTATTCATAGCAGCCATAATATGGAATCAACATTTCCTGTTTTTTTGTTTGTTTGTTTTTTTGTTTTTTTTTAGACGGAGTCTCGCTCTGTTGCCAGGTTGGAGTACAGTGGTGTGATCTTGGCTCACTGCAACCTCTGCCTCTTGAGTTCAAGTGATTCTCCTGCCTCACCCTCCTGAGTAGCTGGGACTACAGGCATGTGCCACCACGCCCAGCTAATTTTTGTTATTTTTAGTAGAGACAGGGTTTCTCGATCTCTTGACCTCATGATCTGCCCACCTCGGCCACCCAAAGTGCTGAGATTACAGGTATGAGCCACCGCGCCAGCTCCTGAGTTCTTCTGATGGTAGCATAGGCCAATTTTTTAAAAGCCATTTATGAAGGTGGTCAAGGCTTTACCTAAATTAAACTTAAATATAAAGGCCTTCAAGAAAACTGCCTTCAATCCTTACTGAAACTATATTTATCCTAAAACTTCAGCACCATTTTGATGTGACTTTATCTTCTTTGCGCAGTTTATAAATTTGTTCAAAGTTCCTAGGAAGTGAAATGCATAATAGCAGAGTAATAGCAGCATAGCAAGTGGAAAAGTTTAAAATCATGTTTTCGTATTTTGTTTGAAATGCCACCCATGTGTATATCTCCCAGAAAAAGCAATAATATGACTACTCAAAGACCCAATTATAGGGTGAATACAAATTTCATTAACTTCGGTCCCACTACACTGGAAAAACTGGGAATTCTACCAAATGGAACAAGTGGACTGGCATCAGGAGAGGCTAAGAACTCGCAGAAGCAATGACACGAGGAGGAGGAAAAGTGAATAAAGCTCTGGCTCTAGGAGCTACAGCACGCAGTTGGCTACCTTGCTCTTCCAGAAGGACTCGCACAGCTGAGTTTTCCTTTACTTTTTTTCTGGCTGCTGCTTCTTCTTCCTTAGACCACTGCATGTGATCCCTATTAAAAAAAATAAAAAGATTATAAAATATGCTTTATCATTGAAGAAGGCAGAAAAAAGGTGACAAGGAACCACATCTTTCATTCTAGATTAGCTGAAGACAAATGATACAGACTAATTCCACATGGAATGAATACATTTTGTGTCAGATGTTCCTACTTATGGCGCTGGTACAACCCTGGAACTCCTACGATTCTTCTGTTTAAATGTGGTTGTGCTGCAAGCCCCAGCTACCTCTGGGAAATAGCTGCTAAAGTAATGTCCTCAGAACACCCTGGTGTATGACTATTTGGGTGCTGGTATGGTTTGCCGGTTTCTACTCTAAGACTAAATTTATTTGCCTTTTTGTTAATTTATGAACAGAACATTCTTCAGTAGTTTTTAAATGCTCCTCTTACAACACTTGTATTCTAACACTTTGCTGTCAAAGAGATCAAAGTTTTAAAATGTTTTGTACTTAGCCTGCAATTTTTAAAGTAACTTTAGATTTATTTTTCTTATTAGCTACTTTAACTTCCATAAAATGATTCATTTGCATTTAAGTGATAGAGTACTTGATGCAGCATGTGAAAAGGTCATCTTTCTAAGTTCTGGCACTTTCTATAAGTATTTTTAGTTTCAGAATCTACTCTCCCTATATGAGAAGATATTATTTTCTGCTGCAAATAAATGTCTTTCTTGTAATAGAAGCAACAACTGTATACAAGAAAGGTAATATTTTTTAAGTTTTGTTTTCACAAAGTTTGCATTTTTTTTGCAATAAGTTAGACTATAAGTAAAGCCATTTCCTGGAATAAGCCAGGAATAATTTTTTATCACTAAACAATAAAAAAATTACACACCCATATTCAAGTTGCATGGAGCCTAAAAGAAAAACCCCTAACACTATTATCATATGATATATGTAGTCACCTGACTGATGAGAAGGGATAAATTATACAGTTCTTGGAAGTGCATCATGCTGTGACCGACAAACATTGAGCAGTTAGGATGATCATAATTATAATTATAATAATTACCATCATTTATTTATTACATATCAGGTATTGTAATAAGCACATTACATATATATGTCTTATGTAATCCTTTCAAAAACCCTTTGATAGGGTTATAATCATGCCTACTTTGCATAGTGGCTAACAGAAATTTAATAACTTATTCAAGGTCATATAGCCATGAAGTGGCAGAACCAGAATTCACCTAGGTTTGTGTCACTTAAAAGTCCATCTTCTCAACTATTAGTCTATTATTTTCTACCACGGCAGTGGGGGACACAGAGAGACTTAAGATGTAATGTTTGCCCATCTTGGGTTTATATTCTCCTAGTGCAGCCAGGTAAACAATAAGTAAATGATAATACAGTGAAGCATGCATGGCTAGTACCTGATGAAGGGGAGTGCAGCCAATTAATGCAGCTGGGGCAAATAGGAAGGCTTAAGAGAAGGTAGGTTTGGGCTCAGGTTAGGAGGAAAAGTGGTAGAGCAAATTCATGTCACTCAGAAGCTGACAATACAGACAGTGCATACAGGGAACAGTTAAAAAACTCCATTTTGACTGGTTCTCTTGGACTACTGCAGATGAAGTTGTGAGCTGGGTAACGGTCAGATTTCAGAGGATCTTAAATGTGGGGCTGAACAGTTAAGCAGTATGCGAGACACAATGAAGTGGCGAAGGACTGGAGGAAATGCGACCAATTAGACTGTTGGAATGGTCTAGGAGTAATGAGTCCCACAACTAAAGTGGTAGCAATGGAGAACAGGAAGGAAAGGGGGAGAGGGAGACACTGAAAACACTGCAATTAAGACCTAGAGATTAACTAGATATTGGAGAAGAAGTGTAAGCGTCATGAATGATTCCAAGGTCTTAAAACTGAGTATCTAGGAAAGTGGGAGTAACAATGACAGAATATGGAGTTACATTGGGTGGAATGATGATAAGCATGGTACTATTTTAAGTAATGCTTATACTGTCAGATATGAGAGGGTATATTCCAGTGACCTGGCTATAAATACACCACCGAAGGTGCGAAACTATTTTCCTTAAAAAAATAAAAATAAATAAATAAATCAAAATTGGTATGCTGCAGTCTCCAGGAAAAGTGAATGAGAATGTTTTCAGAGTCTCATAGATAAAAGTTTAACCACCAGTATTTAAAAAAAATCCAATCATATACAAGCCAAATAACCATTAAACAACTTTGTCTTTTGCTTTAATAAATGAGGTTAGGATAGTTTTTGTTTTGACTTATTTTGACTTACGTTAACATCTGTGATCAATCACATATAAATTGGGGCTGGCAACTATACTTTAAATTGTGTATATATTAAATATACTATATTGAATACAATTACATGACAGTTGTGAAATTAAAGGCAACAAGTTATTTATTGAAAAAACAGTATTTCTAAGGCTAGGGATGAGTTTTTCATCTACAAATTCTACCACATATAGGAAAGAAAATAGAACAATCTATTTCCCTGCGAAGAATCAAGCTGTGAGACAATAAGAGTATATGTGGTCTTCCGCTTTAAGCATTTAAGCTTTTAGTTTAACTTGCTATTTCTTATTTAATAACTTACAGTTATTTCTTAACTGTAACTTCCTTACACTGTTCTTTATGTTACTTCATTTTCTTAACTGCTAAGTGAGGGGAATAGTATATCCTAAGTTCCTGCAGAACAGATTTTTTTTTTTACACCACAGTTACAGAATCCCCACAGAAACCTATAAAATGTTCCTACTGTATTTATGGGGACTTCCTCCAGCCCTGCTGCTTTATGATGGCAGTTCTTTATTTTGGAAAACTGGATTCATGTATCCCAAACCCAACAGCTGACAATAAGAATCATACAACTTTTTATTAGTAATAAATACAACTACAATAGAATTTAAGCATAGAAACAAATAATAAACAAACTGGAAATAATCAAGTATTTAACAGCAACAAAAACTAAAGGAAAAAAGTGGTTTATAGAGTTTGGCCAATAAATTGTACTTCTGGGAACTTACTGAAATGAAGTAACTCGAAAGAACTAAGAAATTCTGTACAGGGAAATATTTGTATGAAGATAATCACTGGAACACTAAATATAATATTAATAGCAAAAAATTAGAAACAACTTCAGTGACAGGGGAATGAAAAAATTATAGTAAATCAAAGGAATATTATACAGACATTAAGATAATAAATATGACTATTATATGACAATATGGAAAAGTATTTATAAAATAACATGAAGTTAAAAAAGTAGATCCCCCAAATTATATATATATTTATCTTTTTTTTTTTTGAGATGGAGTCTTGCTGTGTTGCCCAGGCTGGAGTGCAGTGGCACAATCTTGGCTCACTGCAACCTCCGGCTCCCATGTTCAAGCAATTCCCCTGCCTCAGCCTCCCAAGTAGCTGGGATTATAGGCGTGTGCCACCATACCCGGCTAATTTTTTTATTTTTAGTAGAGATGGGGTTTCACCATGTTGGCCAGGCTGGTCTCGAACTCCTGACCTCAGGTGATTTGCCCGCCTCAGCCTCCTAAAGTGCTAGGATTACAGACGTGAGCCACCATGCACCCGGCCAAATTATATACGTATTATAATTACAACTGTTTAAAATTATATACACACTGGGTGAAGATTCTAAGTGGTGAACTAAAACCAATTATGTTTGGATAGGAGTAAGAACAAACTATCTTAAATTTCCTTAATATCGTAAAGCAGCTTCAACTAGAGATAATTTTTAAAAAACTATATGTAAAACCTGTACTCTATGTTTAAGACATACAACAATTGTCTTTAAAACTTTACCCTTCATGAGGAAAAAGCCATAAATCCTTATAATAAGAAGGAAGTTATGTTTTCTTAAAAAAGGAAAGACATAAAAAAGAAACTTGAGCAGAAAGTACAAAATATACTTTTCATGAAAATTTGAATTTGAGAAAAAACCTCAAAAACAGATTTTTGAGTAAGACAAATTTTTACATGTCCTATAATTTGTTTGTATATATAGTTTATATATATTTCTTATTCCTTCCATATGTATAGTATAATTGAATAATGTTTCCTTGATTTAGCTTTTAGTTGATGGCAATAGTAATCTAAATAATTGTGCATTTGGTTTGATTTGGAAAAGTTAAAACACACACACATACACACACACACACCAATTATTTAAGTTGGATACTAAAGTTTTTGATAATATTACCTAGAGAAAATTCTGCTGAATATAGTGTTGCTTCCTGTTATAACTTTTAATAATCAGATATAAACCAAAGTACCCACTATAAATTATTTTCCTGTCTTTGTCATTTACTATGCATGTGATGGCCTCACTATAGAACACAACTTTGTTCTATAAGTCAATGATATTTGACAAATTTGACAAATGTATTAGATGACTAGGGAATTAAAAAGAAAATATTTATTCTTAGGTTAAAGGAAAAAATAGAGTCTATTACTTTCAGCCTAAGACTATTTCAATAATTCTTAATTCTATAACAAAGTGTGGGAAAGAGAGTTTCTGGGATGCCAGATGAGTTGGTCTCCCCTGTGTGAGACACCCATGGGGAGCCATGGGCGGCCTCTGAGGAGAAAAGTCTCCTTATTGCCTTCATGTCTTTATGCCCCAACAGCATAAGAGCTCCGCGGCATTCCACAGGTTGCTCGGGGAAATACTCCTTTGAAGCAGTAGAGTATAATCAAACATCTTGGCTTCTCCTGAAACCCACTCCCACCCATTTTAGTCCCGATAAGTTAAAGATCTTAAGTAGTTTAGAGACTACTTTGCTCGAGGAAATTCCCAGAAACCGCCACTGCTATACATCTTATTGAATGACTCATGATTTCTCCTTCACCGATTAATCCTTTTCCTCATCCCTTCCTACCCCTCCCATTTGCCCTAAGAACAAAGAACTTGTAAACCGATAAATTGGGTGGAGGCCGAGAGCTCGGGGCCGTGGAGCAAGCCTCCATGCTCTGGTCTCCTGGACCCACCTTTTAAACTCTTATTCTGTCTCTTTCTAATTCCTTTGTCTCCGCTGGACTCTGGGTACCTGCCGGGTGGTATGGGGCTGGTTTCTCCAACACAAAGGCATATTTATTACACAGTTACACAAACAAACACACACACATTTTTCTATATACTACAAAATCTTCAACATAATTATGACTTAAAACTCTGGTATAGGACTTATGATTTTGGCCATGACAGAGTACCTGGCAATGGACTTACCCTCCTGCCACAAATAATTATAAAGCTGGATAAAATAAAGCAACTGCTTTTAAACACTGGACTACACTTCAGACAGGGCAAGACTGATCCTTAAGAGAAGAAAAACACAAAAGGTGAGTCCCCACATCCACCTGTTCTGTCTGGGGACACATTCTAGACTGTGGTGCAGAGAGGCTGTCTCACTGAGTGGCAGTTTCATGAGTTGAGAAGGCAGAGATCAGAGTTCAGAGTTGCAGAGGTGGTGAGAGTTTGTGCAACAGGATACTGAAGAGGGAGATGGACAGACAAGAGGGCCCCTGAAGTCTACAAGAGTTCTCCTAAGGTTTTCAGCTAGTCCTAGCTGCTCATCTACAGGCAGAGTCACCACAGGGACTAGTAGAAGAGAGAGGATTCTAGGAATGAGGGTGGAGAAAAGAGAACTGACGAGATAGGTAGTACAGTGCTTGGTGACACTGGAGTTCTGGCTAAGCCACAGTGGAAAGATCTATCTGAGCACCTTGAATATTTAGTTAAGACCCTAGAAATCCCATGCCACAGGAAGAAGAACCAAACTAGACTCAGGACATTATCAAAATAGTCCCACCCAAACAACACCTAAAATCAAACCTGATCCAAGAAGGAGCTGGCAGAAATTCAACCACTTGCCAGAAAAGACTCGACATCTTTAAAGGAAGACAACATAATCCAGACTCCATAGAAGATATTATCCATAATGTACACCATATAATCAAATACTACTAGACATGCAAATCAAGAGAAAAGTCAGTCAATAAATATAGACTTTGAGAAAACCAAATGTTGGAATTAGTACGCAAGGACTTTAAAACAGCATTGAAAAATATGTTAAAAGATTTAAAGAAAAAGATGGACAGAATGAATGCATAGATGGAAGAAATCTCAGAAAAAAATGAAAACTTTTTTTTTTTAAAAAGGAAATTCTAGAACAAACCCATACACACTATCTGAAATAAAGAGTTGAGTAGGCTCACGTGGGCATGGTAGCTCACACCTGTAATCCCACCACTTTGGGAGGCTGAGGTAGAAGAATCGCTTGAGTACAGGAAGTTGAGGTTGCAGTGAGCCATAATCACACCACTCCAGCCTGGGTGACAGAGTGAAACCCTGTCACACACACACAAAAAAAAATTGGGAGGCTTAACAGCTGACAGACACTGGAGAGAATGGGTCAGTAAACTTAATGACAGATGTGGAAATTATTCAAACTGAAGACCAGAGAGACAAAGATTGAAAAAAAGTATGAGTCTCAGTAACCTGTGGGATAATACCAATTGGTCTAACAAACACATAAATTGAAAGCCCAGAAATAGGAAAGAGAAAGAAAATGAGTTAAAAATAATAATAAAGAAATACTGACTAAAATTTTTCCAAATTTGAAGATAAAAAGAAGAAAGAAGAAAAAGAAACACTCAATAGATCAGGCAGGAAACACAGCAAACCCCAGGCAATATAAATACAGAGAAAACTGATAAAAATCAAAGATAAAGATACATTTGAAAAGTAGCTACTATATACAGTGGGAAAAGAAATGCAAACTACAGCTGATTTCTCATCAGAAACAATGATAATGAAGGCCAGAAGATAAAGCAAGGACATCTTATGTCGGGGCACGGGGATGGGAGAGATGTGTCAACCCTGAATTTCACATGCAGTAAAAAGATCTTTCAAATTTGTAAAATAGACATTTTCAGATAAACAAAATTTGAGAGAATTTGTTACCAGCAGAATTTGCACTACAAGAAATGTTAAAGATCTTCAGGTTAAAGGAAAAGGGGACCACATGGAGTCTGAGATCTACAGGGTGAAAAAAAGAGACCAGAAGTGGTAAATATGTGGGTAATTATAAAATAATCTTTTTAAAAACTTTAAATTTCTTTTAAAAAACTCAACTAACTGTATATAACAAAAATAAAAACAATGATTATAGCATTTATACATAGAGGTAAACTATATGACAACAATATCACAAATGTTGGAGGGATGATAAGTAGAAACATATTGTTGTAAGGTTAATTTTATGTTAGGTGGCACAACATTAATTCTAAGTAGACTACACTAAGTTGACAAAGCACATTGTAATGTCTAGAGCTGTGGTTCTCAAATTGAGAACCACAGTATGAGAATCAAAACTATTCTCATAGCAATACTGTGTTTTGCTCTTTCACTGTGTTGACATTTGCAGTGATGGTATAAAAACAATGAGGGGTAAAACTACAACTGCCTTGGAATGAAAGAAGGCAGTGGCACCAAAATGTGTTAACTGTCATATTCTCTGCCACCATCCAGTGAGCAGCAAAGAATATAACAATTTTTACCAAAATTAAACAATTAAAAAATTTTCAATTTTGCTGATTGATGAAGCAGTAAAAACTATTAATTTTATGAAATATTGAACCTAGGGTACAAATCTTTTTAATAGTCTATGTGACAAGATGGAAAGCATGCACTTCTGTACTGAAGTACAATGGCTGGCTTGACTGAGGAAAAGCACTCATATGAACTGTGAGCTGAACTAGATGCTTTTTTCATGGAATGCTATTTTTACTTGAAAGAGCAACTACTGATAAAGCTATAGTTATTTAGACTTGGGTATTTGGCATATAGTTTCTCAAAAGTAAACAAAATGAGCCTATAACATTAAGAAAAACAAATTACGGTATGTGTTTGCAAAAATAAATTTTGTGCTTCCAAGCAAAAATTAGACTTCTGGAAAGCTTGTGTCCACCACCATGAGTTTGATAGCTTCCCAATACAGATTTTCCTGATGAGACTGGAGGTGATATTAACAAATGTGATATTTAAATAGTTTATAATAAAATGTGTCAACATTTAGAAGATCTACATCAAACAGGGAACCAATATTTTCCAAATTATCCATGCATGATGTTATAAATCATGCATAGGTAAAGGATCTATCCAAAGTGCAAGGTATACCAGTGTATCATAATATGGCAGAATATAGAGCCAGGCCCTGTGGAGTGCTCTTGTAGTCCCAGCTACTCGGGAGGCTGAGGCAGGAGAATGGCTTGAGCCCAGGAGCTCACAGCCAGCTTGCCTAACATAGCGAGACCTGGTCTTGAAAAAAAATATATATATATATGGCAGAATATAAAAATTCCATGATATGGTTTCATATGCCATATTGCAACTAAGAAACTACCACTATTGAGATTTAGTGTAATATCAAAAAAAAAAATCCACAATTATCTGATAAAGGCTATTAAAAACTCCTCTCTTGCCGGACACGGTGGCTCACGCCTGTAATCCCAGCACTTTGGGAGGCCGAGGCGGGCGGATCATGAGGTCAGGAGATCGAGACCATCCTGGCTTAACATGGTGAAACCCCGTCTCCACTAAAAAATACAAAAAATTAGCCGGGAGTGGTGGTGGCTGCCTGTAGTCCCAGCTACTCTGGAGGCTGAGGCAGGAGAATGGCATGAACCCGGCAGGTGGGGCTTGCAGTGAGCCGAGATTGTGCCACTGTACTCCAGCCTGGGCAAGAGAGCAAGACTGTCTCAAAACCAAAAAAAAAAAAAACCAAAAAAAACCCAAAAAACAAAAAAACTCCTCTCCTTTGTAAGCACGTATCTATGAGAGGCCAAATTATCTTCATATTATTCAAGAGGATATGAGAATCCAATTTCTTCCATTAAGGCAGACATTAAAGAGACTTGCAAATATTTACAGCAATGCCACTCTTTGCATTACACTTTTGGGAATATACATTTACATTAACACTTGGGAATATACATTTACATTAAAATATGTAATTTATGTTAATATGTAATGGATTCATTATTGTTTTGGAATTAATAAATGTTTTCATGTTTGAGTTTTAATTTCTAATACAGAAAATATCAATAGACATAATCCATATCAATAAGAAGTCTTTGGGGTTCTTAGTAATTTAAGAGTGTAAAGGGGTCCTGAGACCAAAATGTTTGAAACTATTGCCTTGAAATAATTCGTAAAACAGAATGCAAAGACATATGGCTAAATGCCAGTAGAGGAAGTAAAAATTGGATACAAAAAATTATTCAATTAGGCTGGTTGCAGTGGCTCACACCTGTAATCCTAGCACTTTGGGAGGCCAAGGTGGGCGGATCATGAGGTCAGGAGTTCAAGACCAGTCTGACCAACATGGTTAAACCCTGTCTCTACTAAAAATACAAAAATTACCTGGGCATGGTGGTGCATGCCTATAATCCCAGCTACTTGGGAGTACCCAAGTAGTACTAGTAGTACTCGCTTGAACCTCGGAGGCAGTGAGCCGAGATCATGCCATTGCACTCCAGCCTGGGCAACACAGCGAGACTCTATCTAAAAAAAAAATTTATTCAATTTATCCAAAAGAAGGCAGTAAAAAAGGAACAGGGGAAAAAAGGGCAGAAGAGATAAATTAAAAAATAAACAGACAACCAAACAAAATAATATTAATATACAATGCTACCTGGACTAGGTGTTATCTTAAGTTTCTTTTCTTTCTATTTTCTTTGGTGTTAATTTAATAGGTCTAAAAAATTACTTTATTGTTTCCATTTGTATTTTTTTAACTGTTAAATATTTTCCTGTATGCTCACATGTACTTCCTCCTGGATCAACTTTCTATGTACATTGCTCATTTATCAATTATTAGCAAATAATGCTTTTCTGACAATATAAAAAATGTTCTATAGGTTAGCCCTGATGTATGGGCAGTGGAAAATCATTTAAATTTTTTCTCTCTCCTTTGGTTTTTGTGTTAGTAAGAGTAATAGTTCTCAAAACAGCATACAGGCCGGGCGCGGTGGCTCACACCTGTAATCCCAGCACTTTGGGAGGCCGAGGTGGGCAGATCACGAGGTCAGGAGATCGAGACCATCCTGGCTAACACAGTGAAACCCCATCTTTACTAAAAATACAAAAAATTAGCTGGGCATGGTGGTGGGCGCCTGTAGTCCCAGCTACTGAGGAGGCCGAGGCAGGAGAATGGCATGAACCTGGGAGGTGGAGCTTGCAGTGAGCCGAGATCAGGCCCCTGCACTCCAGCCTGGGCAACAGAGCGAGACTCCGTGCCAAAAATAAATAAATAAAAACCCAGCATACAAATTAAGATTAAGTACTCTGAAGACTTTGGTTTCCCTTGGGAGGAGGTAATTAAGGTGGACAGCACCTAAGGGCTTCTGGGGTCTGCAATGTTCCGCTCCTGACTAGAGGGCTGGGCATGTGGACATATTACACTTTGTAAATAAATCAAGTTGAGTACTTAAAAAAAGAAAAAGATTAAGTACTCTGAAACTATAATTATCCTATTTCATCAAATCCAATATGCTATTATTTTCTGTTCCAGTAATAAAGAAAAAACATTTTCAACTACAATTTTAAGATGCACAAACTGTAAGAAATGTCATGATTTCAGAGATGTTAATAGGTAAATAAAAATGTGAGTCTCAGAAAAGATAAAATATAGCTGTTATAGGCATATCAGCTAATAACTGAAGTAACTTCAATTAAATCTTCCTTTCTACTATTGAGGCTAATTTATATTTGTAACTCCAGGATGCCTACCTCTCTTTTTGGCTATAATGAATATTTCAGTCGGTTACTGTTATTAGTAAATTAGTTTTTGTTTTTGTTTTGTTTTCATTTTTCATTATTAATTTATTTTTTGAGACAGGGTCTCACTCCATCACCCAGGCTGGAGTGCTGTGGCACCATCTTGGTTCACTGCAACCTCCACCTCCCAGGTTCAAGCGATTCTCCTGCCTCAGCCTCCTGAGTAGCTGGGATTACAGGCACGCCCCAATACGCCCAGCCAATTTTTGTATTTTTAGTAGAGATGGTGTTTCACCATGGTGGCCAGGCTGGTCTTGAACTCCTGACCTCAGGTGATGCGCCTGCCTTGGCCTCTCAAAGCACTAGGATTACAGGCATGAGCCACTGTGCACAGCCTACAACAAGGTTTTTAAAAAAAACCTTTTTAGCCTTTGGAAAAACCTCTGACAGCCTCAAACTCCTGAGTTCAAGTAATCCTTTGGCCTCAGCCTCCTGAGTAGCTAGGACTATAAGTGCATACAACTGCGCCCAGCTAATTTTTAAAATTTTTAAATTAAATTAAATTAAATTAAATTATTATTATTATTATTATTCTTTTTGTAGAGACGGGTCTTGCTTTGTTGCCCAGGTTGTCTCCAACTCCCGCATCAAGCAATCTTCCTGCCTGGCCTCCCATACTGCTGGGATTACAGGCATGAGTGAGCCAACACACCAGCCTGAGTTTCTTACTTGTGTGACTAACAAAAAACACAAACATAGAGCCAATGCCTTTCTACTTTGCATACAATGGGATGGAGGTCACAGCTGCTGAAGAAACCAATACCCACCTCCCTCATTAAATACTTAGTGGGAACCTATATCTATCAGGCACTAGGCCTGTGAACTGGGGACACAAAGATGAGGAAGATTTGGTAGAACTCAAAATTTTGAGAAGTTGGAATCAGTATTAAAGAATACAGAATTTGTCATCAGGTAGATAGCAAGATGGGAAATAGGTACATAAGGAAGACGGCTTTTTTTTTTTAAAATAAAACTCAATACCAATGCATATAAAATATAGTTACATCTCTACCCTCCCTCTCATCCCCATTCCCATCTCTGATGTAAATACCATTATCAGGATAATGTGGACCTTTTCAGACTTTTCTCTCTATATATAAAAGCAAAGGTGTATATATATGTAACACAGGTACAATAATTTCTTTTTTTTATTATTATACTTTAAGTTCTAGGGTACATGTGCACAATGTGCAGGTTTGTTACATATGTATACATGCACCATGTTGGTGTGCTGCACCCATTAACTCATCATTTAGCATTAGGTACATCCTAATGCTATCCCTGCCCCCTTCCCCCACCCCACGACAGGCCCCAGTGTGTGATGTTCCCCTTTCTGTGTCCAAATGTTCTCATTGTTCCATTCCCACCTATGAGTGACAACATGCGGTGTTTGGTTTTTTGTCCTTGCGATAGTTTGCTGAGAATGATGGTTTCCAGCTTCATCCATGTCCCTACAAAGGACATGAACTCATCCTTTTTATGGCTGCATAGTATTCCACGGTGTATATGTGCCACATTTTCTTTATCCAGTCTATCATTGATGGACATTTGGGTTGGTTCCAAGTCTTTGCTATTGTGAATAGTGCCGCAATAAACATACGTGTGCATGTGTCTTTATAGCAGCATGATTTATAATCCTTTGGGTATATACCCAGTAATGGGATGACTGGGTCAAATGGTATTTCTAGTTCTAGATCCTTAAGGAATCGCCACACTGTCTTCCACAATGGTTGAACTAGTTTACAGTCCCACCAACAGTGTCAAAGTGTTCCTATTTCTTCACATCCTCTCCAGCACCTGTTGTTTCCTGACATTTTAATGACCGCCATTCTAACTGGTGTGAGATGGTATCTCATTGTGGTTTTGATTTGCATTTCTCTGATGGCCAGTGATGATGAGCATTTTTTCATGTGTCTGTTGGCTGCATAAATGTCTTCTTTTGAGAAGTGTCTGTTCATATCCTTTGCCCACTTTTTGATGGGGTTGTTTTTTTCTTGTAAATTTGTTTGAGTTCTTTGTAGATTCTGGATATTAGCCCTTTGTCAGACGTGTAGATTGCAAAAATTTTCTCCCATTCTGTAGGTTGCCTGTTCACTCTGATGGTAGTTTCTTTTGCTGTGCAGAAGCTCTTTAGTTTAATTAGATCCCATTTGTCAATTTTGGCTTTTGTTGCCATTGCTTTTGGTGTTTTAGACATGAAGTCCTTGCCCATGCCTATGTCCTGAATGGTATTGCCTAGGTATTCTTCTAGAGTTTTTATGGTTTTAGATCTAACATTTAAGTCTTTAATTCATCTGGAATTAATTTTTGTATAAGGTGTAAGGAAGGGATCCAGTTTCAGCTTTCTAATATGGCTAGCCAGTTTTCCCAGCACCATTTATTAAATAGGGAATCCTTTCCCCATTTCTTGTTTTTGTCAGGTTTGTCAAAAATCAGATGGTTGTAGATGTGTGGTATTATTTCTGAGGGCTCTGTTCTGTTCCACTGGTCTATATCTCTGTTTTGGTACCAGTACCATGCTGTTTTGGTTACTACAGCCTTGTAGTATAGTTTGAAGTCAGGTAGTGTGATGCCTCTAGCTTTGTTCTTTTGGCTTAGGATTGTCTTGGCAATGCAGGCCCTTTTTTGGTTCCACATGAGCTTTAAAGTAGTTTTTTCCAATTCTGTGAAGAAAGTCATTGGTAGCTTGATGGGGATGGCATTGAATCTATAAATTACCTTGGGCAGTATGGCCATTTTCACGCTATTGATTCTTCCTATCCATGAACATGGAATGTTCTTCCATTTGTTTGTGTCCTCTTTTATTTAGAGGTCCTTCGCATCCCTTGTAAGTTGGATTCCTAGGTATTTTATTATCTTTGAAGCAATTGTGAATGGGAGTTTACTCATGATTTGGCTCTCTGTTTGTCTGTTATTGGTGTATAAGAATGCTTGTGATTTTGGCATATTGATTTTGTATCCTAACACAGGTACAATACTTTCTTAACAAAAATGAGGTCATACTGGAGAAAATTCTCTTCAGCTTGCTCTTTTCATTTAATGATATATCATAGCCGTCTCTTGGTATCAGTATACATACATCTCTCATTTTTATTAACTGCTACATTATTTTCCAATGTATGGAAGTAACTTTTTTTAAGGTTTTAATGAGGTGTAACTGACATACAGTAAACTGTATTCAAAGTGTACAACTTGGTAAGTTTTAATATATATGTAGACACTTTTGAAATTTTCACAGTAATCAAGAAATTGAACATGTCCATTCCCTTCAAGTTTCCTTGTGCCCCTTTGTAATTCCTCCCTCCCACCCCTCCCCTTCTCCCCACTCACCTCCACCACTAGCAACCACTGATTTGCCTTCTGTCTCTATAGATTAGTTTGCATTTTCTAGTACAGTATAAGAAAGTATTGTATGTACTCTATTTCTAACTTCTTTCACTCAGCATAATTATTCTGAAATTCATCCATGTTGTGTGTATCAATAGCAGGTATATGTTTAACTTTTTTTTTTAAGTACATTTCCATTTTGTTTTTCTCCTGAGAATAGTCTGTCTTCAGTCTTTAAGAACTCAGCTCCTTACATGGGCTTTCGTGGGGGACGTGGGGCAGCACCCACAGGTCTAAATGGGGGTGGGGGTGTTCAGCCCTTATGGGCTTCGCGAGATCGATTCCTGAGTACTTTGCTGTGAACTGCACAACTCACACAGTAATGTAGCTTCACATACAGCTTGGGAAGCACATAGGCATCAAAGACGCTCGCTTCAGAAATGTCCCTGACTGCTGCGGCCCCCACTATGTTTTGAATGACGAATTTCTTAATGGCCTTGTCCTTGGGCACTCATTGGGCACAGTTAGTGCAGCAAATAGGCGGCACGTGGCCAAGGCCCTTTTTGGCACGACCATTGTTCCTTCTTTTCTTTGTCATCTTGGAGGCACGGACCGGAGATATATGTTTATCTTTTAAAGAAACTGCCGGAGATATATGTTTATCTTTTAAAGAAACTGCCAAGTTCCTTGTTAGTATAGTGGTGAGTAAAAACAACCGAAACAAACAAATAAACTGCCAAGTTGTATTCCAAAATGGTTATACCATTTTATATTCCCACCAGCAGTGTACGAAAGTTCCGGTTCCTCTACATCCTTATCATCACTTGGTAAGCTCAGTACTTTTAATTTCAGCTATTCAAATAGATGTGTAGTAGTATTTTATTGTGCCTTTCATTTGCACTTTTCTAATGACTAATGATATTTGGCATCTTTTCATGTGCTTATTTATCATCTGTATATCTTCTTTGGTGAAGTATCTTAAAATTTGTGTTCATTTTTACTGTGTTGTTTGCTTTCTTATTATTGACTTTTGAGAGTTTTAAATTTATTCTGATTACAAATCTTTTATCAACAGTAAAAAGGAACAAACTATTGATACATGTAGCAACACAGATAAATCTCAAAATAATTATGCTGAGTAAGAGAGGCCAGAAAAAAAGATAAAACATATTAAATGATTCGGTTTATACAAAATATTGGAAAATACAAATGAATCTACAATGCATCCTAGGTTCTTTATCCTTCCTTTGTTCCTTTTATTTTGCAGGTAAATTCTCCCTGACACCCAACCTTTTCCAGAGACCTGCTTTTCTTGCCCTGTAAGCTTCATTTCAAAGACTAGAGATTATGTATTTTCTGCATTTTTCTGTAGCAGGGGAGACTGGTAGCCTTTATGAGGGTCTGGGTCTTTTGCTTTGTCAAATGATCCTTTACTGAAATATTTTACTTTGTAGTTCTTAACTAACTGGGCATTCGACTGCAACATTGTTGATGTCATCTCTTCCAACTGGGCTAGTCTATTTGCTTGCTTTGAATATATCTCTTGTATTTATTCCCAAATTCACATCTTTATTCATGCTACCACTTGTCTAAAACATTATCTTCACTATTTAAATACTCTTTATCCTTCAAAGCTCAAGTTAAATCCTACCTGCTCTTCCAACCTCATCTTGGGAATCTCTTCCTATCCTGAGTTCCTTTGGTCTTCACTGTCTTCACACTTATTATAAGGGGCATCCAAATTGGAAAAAAGGAAGTCGAACTGTCACTGTTCACTGATGATATGATCATATACCTAAAAAATCTTAAAGACTCTTCCAAGAAGCTCCTAGATCTGATAAATGAATTCCGTAAAGTTTCAGGATACAAAATCAATGTACATAAATCAGGAGCACTGCTATACACCAACGGCCAAGCTGAGAATCAACTCAGTAACTCAATCCCTTTTATAAAGGTTGCAAAAAATAAAATAAAATACTTAGGAATATACTTAGCAAAGGAGGTGAAAGAGTTCTACAAGGAAAACTACAAAACACTGCTGAAACAAATCACAGATGACACAAACAAATGGAAACACATTCCATGCTCACAGATAGGTACAATCAATATTGTAAAAATTACCATACTGCCAAAAGCAATCCATAGATTCAATGCAATTTCCATCAAAACACCATCATCATTCTTCATAGGAATAGAAAAAACATTCCTAACATTTATATAGAACAAAAAAAGAGCCCATAGAGCCAAAGCAACACTAAGCAAAAAGAACAAACCTGGAGGCGTCACATTACCCAACTTCAAACTATACTATCAGGCTTTAGTTACCAAAACATCATGGTACTGGTACACAAATAGGCATATAGACCAATGGAACGGAATATAGAACTCAGAAATAAAGCCAAATACTTACAGCCAACTAATCTTCAACAAAACATACAAAAACATGAACCAGGGAAAGGATACTCTATTCAATAAATGGTGCTGGGATAACTGACAAGCCACATACAGAAGAATGAAACTGGATCTTCATCTCACACCTTAAGCAAAAATCAACCCAAGATGGATCAAAGATTTAAATCTAAGACTTCAAACCATAAAAATTCTAGAAGATAACATCGGAAAAACTCTTCTAGACATTGGCTTAGGCAAAGAATTCATGACTAAGACCCCAAATGCAAAACAAAATAAAACAAAAATAAATATAACAACAAAAAATAAATATAACAAAAACATAAATAAATGGGACCTAGTTAAACTGAAAAGCTTCTGCAAAGCAAAAGAAATAATCAGCAGAGTAAACAGACAACCCACAGAGTAGGAGAAAATATTCGCAAACTATGTATCTGACAAAGGACTAATATCCAGAATCTACAAGGAACTCAAATCAGCAAGAAATAAAACAAATAATCCTGTCAAAAAGTCAGCAAAGGACATGAATAGGCAATTCTCAAAAGAAGATGTACAAACAGCCAACAAACATATGAAAAAAATGCTCAACATCACTAGTTATCAGGGAAACGCAAATGAAAACCACAATGAGATACCATTTTACTCCTGCATGAATGGCCATAAAAAGAGAAAATAGATGTTGGCATGTATGTAGTGAAAAGGAAACACTTTTACACTGCTGGTGGGAATGTAAACTAGTACAATCACTATGGAAAACAGTACGGAGATTCCTTAAAGAATTAAAAGCAGAACTACCATTTGATCTAGCAATCCCACTACTGGGTATCTCCCAAAGGAAAAGAAGTAATTATATGAAAAAAAAAAAAAAAAACCCACATGCACATGCATGTTTACAGAAGCACAATTTGCAATTGCAAAAACATAGAGCCAATCTAAATGCCCATCAACCAACAAGTGAATCAACTAGTGTTCAAAATAACCAGCTAGCATCATGAAAACAGGATCAAATTCACACATAACAATATCAACCTTAAATGTAAATTGGCTAAATGCCCCAGTTGAAAGGCACAGCCTGGCAAACTGGATAGAGTCAAGACCCATTGGTGTGCTGTGCTCAAGAGACTCAACTCATGTGCAAAGACATACATAGGCTCAAAATAAAGGGATGGAGGAAAATTTACCAAGTAAATGGACAGCAGAAAAAAGCAGGAGTTGCAATTCTAGTTTCTGACAAGACAGACTTTAAACCAACAAAGATCAAAAAAGACAAAGAAGGGCATTACATGGCTGGGTGCAGTGGCTCACGCCTGTAATCCCAGCACTTTGGGAGGCTGAGGTGGGTGGATCATGAAGTCAGGAGTTCAAGACCAGCCTGGCCAACATAGTGAAACCCAATCTCTACTAAAAATACAAAAATTAGCTGGGTGTGCTGGCATGCACCTGTAGTCCCAGCCACTTGGGAGGCTGAGGGAGGAGAATTGCTTGAACCCGGGAGGTGGAGGTTGCAGTGAGCTAGACCACACCACTGCACTCCAGCCTGGGTGACAGAGTGAGACTCCATCTATAAAAAAAAAAAAAAAAAAAAAAAGAAGGGTATTACATAATGGTAAAGGGATCAATTCACAAAGAAAAGCTAACTATCCTAAATATATATGAACCCAATACAGGAACACCCAGATTCACAAAACAAGTTCTTAGAGACCTACAAGGAGACTTAAACTGCCACACAATAGTGGTGGGAGACTTTAACACCCCACTGTCAATACTGGACAGATCAACAAGACAGAAAATTAACAAGGATATTCAAGACTTGAACTCGGCTCTGGATTAAGTGGACTTGATGGATGTCTACAGAACTCTCCACCCCAAGACAACAGAATATATATTCTTCTCAGTGCCATATGGCACTTCCTCTAAAATAGATCACATAATTGGAAATACAACATTCCTCAGCAAATGCAACAGAACTGAAATAACAACAAACAGTCTCTCAGACCACATTACAATCAAATTAGAAGTCAAGATTTAAAAACTCACTCAAAATCACACAACTACATGGAAATTGAACAACCTGCTCCTGAATGACTCCTGCGTAAATAATGAAATTAAGGCAGAAACCAAAAACTTCTTCAAAACCAATGAGAACAAAGAGACAATGTACCAGAATTTCTGGGATGCAGCTAAAGCAGTGCTAAGAGAGAAATTTATAACACTAAATGCCCACATTGGAAAGCTAGAAAGATTTCAAATCAAAACCCTAACATCACAATGAAAAGAACTAGAGAAGCAAGAGCAAACAAATCTAAAAGCTAGCAGAAGACAAGAAATAACTAAGACCAGAACAGAACTGAAGGAGATAGAGACACAAAAAACCCTTAAAAAAAAAATCAATGAATCCAGGAGCTGGTTTTTTGAAAAAATTGATGAAATAGATAAGACTGCTAACTAGACTAATAAGAAAAGAGAGAAGAACCAAATAGTCAAAAAATGATAAAGAGGATATCACCACTGACCCACGGAAATACAAACTACCATCAGAGAGTAGTATAAACGCTTCTAGGCAAATAAACTAGAAAATCTAAAGAAATGGATAAATTCCTGGACATGTACACCCTCCCAACACTCAACCAGGAAGAAGTTCAATCCTTGAATAGACCAATAACAAGTTCTGAAGTTGAGGCAGTAATAGCTTACCAACCAAAAACAGCCCAGGACCAGGTAGATTCACAGCTAAATTCTACCAGAGGTACAAAGAGGAGCTGATACCATTCCTTCTGAAACTGTTACAAACAATTGAAATGGAGGGACTCCTTCCTAACTCATTTTATGAGGCCAGCATCATCCTGATACCAAAACTTGGCAGAAACACAACAACAAAAAAAGAAAACTTCAGGCCATTATCCCTGATGAACATTGATGCAAAAATCCTCAATAAAATACTGGCAAACTGAATCCAACAGCACATCAAAAAGCTTATTTACCAATCAACTTGGCTTCATCCCTGGGATGCAAGGCTGGTTCAACATATGCAAATCAATAAGCACAGTCCATCACATAAACAGAACCAATGACAAAAACCACGATTATTTCAATAGATGCAGAAAAGGCCTTCAATAAAATTCAACATCTCTTCATGTTAAAAACTCTCAATGAACTAGGTATTGATGGAAAATATCTCAAAATAATAAGAGCTATTTATGACAAACCCATGGCCAATATTATACTGAATGGGCAAAAGCTGGAAGCATTCCCTTTGAAAACTGGCATAAGACAAAGATGCCCTCTCTCACCACTCCTATTCAACATAGTATTGGAAGTGCTGACCAGGGCAATAAGGCAAGAGAAAGAAATAAAGAGTATTCAAATAGGAAGAGAGGAAGCCAAATTGTCTCTGTTTGCAGATGACATGATCCTATATTTACAAAACCCCATCGTCTCAGCCCAAAAACTCCTTTAGCTGATAAACAACTTCAGCAAAGTCTTAGGATACAAAATCAATGTGCAAAAATCACAAGCATTCCTACACACCAACAATAGACTAGCAGAGAGCCAAATCATGAATGAAGTACCATTCACAACTGCTACAAAGAGAATAAAATACATAGGAATACAGCTAACAAGGGACATGAAGGGCCTCTTCAAGGAAAACTGCAAGCCACTGTTCAAAGAAATAAGAGAGGACACAAACAAATGGAAGAACATTCCATGCTCACGGATAGGAAGAATCAATATCATGAAAATGCCCATACTGCCCAAAGTAATTAATAGATTCAATGTTATTCCCATCAAACTACTGTTGACTTCCTTCACAGAATTAGAAAAAACTACTTTAAATTTCATATGGAACTAAAAAAGAGACCATATAACTAAGACAATCCTATGCAAAAAGAACAAAGCTGGAGGCATCACACTACCTGACTTCAAACTATACTACAGGGCTACAGTAACCAAAACAGCATGGTACTGGTATCAAAACAGACATATAGACCAATGGAACAGAACAGAGACCTCTGTTAAACAGAGAAATAAGTCCACACATCTGCAACCATCTGATCTTCAACAAACCTGACAAAAACAAGCAATGGGGAAAGGATTCCCTATTTGATGAATGGTGCTGGGAAAACTGGCTAGCCATATGCAGAAAACTGAAACCGGACCCCTTACTTACACCTGATTCAAAAATTAACTCGAGGTGGATTTAAGACAAATGTAAAACCAAAAACCATAAAAACCCTAGAAGAAAACCTAGGCAATACCATTCAGGACATAGGCATAGGCAAAGACTTCATGACAAAAACACCAAAAGCAACTGCAACAAAAGCGAAAGTTGACAAATGGGATCTAATTAAACTAAAGGGCTTCTGCACAGCCAAAGAAATTAGCATCAGAGTGAACAGGCAACCTACAGAATGGGAGAAAATTTTTGCAATCTACCCATCTGACAAAGGGCTAATATCCAGAATCCACAAGGTATTTAAACAAATTTACAAGAAAAAAAACATCAAAACGTGGGCAAAGGATATGAACAGACACTTCTCAAAAGAACACATTTATGCAGCCAATAAACATATGAAAAAAGGCTCATAATCACTGATCATTAGTGAAATGCAAATCAAAACCACAATGAGATATCATCTCACGCCAGTCAGAATGGCAAGATTAAAAAGGAAACAACAGATGCTAACAAGGCTGTGGAGAAATAGGAACACCTTTTTTTTTTTTTTTTTTTTTTGACATGGAGTCTTGCTCTGTCACCAGGCTGGAGTGCAGTGGCATGATCTTGGCTCACTGCAACCTCCACCTCCCGAGTTCAAGCGAATTCTCCTGCCTCAGCCTCCTGAGTACCTGGGACTACAGGCATGCACCACAATGCCCAGCTAATTTTTTTGTATTTTTAGTAAAGACAGGGTTTCACCATGTTGGCCAGGATGGTCTCAATCTCCTGACCTCATGATCTGCCTGCCTTGGCCTCCCAAAGTGCTGGGATTACAGGCATGAGCCACTGCGCCCAGCCAGGAATGCTTTTACACTGTTGGTGGGCATGTAAATTAGTTCAACCATTGTGGAAAACAGTGTGGCGATTCCTCAAGGACCTAGAACCAGAAATACCATTTGACCCAGTAATCCCATTACTGGGTATATACCCAAAGGAATATAAAGCATTCTACTATAAAGACACATGCACACATGTGTTTATTGCAGCACTATTTACAATAGCAAAGACATGGAACCAACCAAAATGTCAATCAATGATAGACTGGATAAAGAAAATGTGGTACATATACACCATGGAATACTATGCAGCCATTAAAAAGAATGAGATCACGTCCTTTGCAGGGACATAGATGAAGCTGGAAGCCATCATCCTCAGCAAACTAACACAGGAATAGAAAACCAAACACTGCATGTTCTCACTCATAAGTAGGAGTTGAACAATGAGAACACATGGACACAGGGAGGGGAACAACATACACAGGGGCCTGTTGAGGGGTGGAGGGCAAGGGGAGAGAGAGCATTAGGACAAATACCTAATGCATGCAAGGCCTAAAACCTAGATGACGGGTTGATAGGTGCTGCAAACCACGATGGCACATGTATACCTATGTAACAAAGCTGCACATTCTGCACATGTATCCCGGAACTCAAAGTAAAATTTGAAAAAAAAAAAGAAAGAAAAAAAAAGAAAAGAAAACTCCAAAAAAACAAAAACAAAAGCAAAAAAAACCCCACACATCTGGGCCAGGCATGGTGGCTCACGCCTGTAATCCCAGTACTTTGGGAAGCTGAGGCGGGTGGATCACCTGAGGTCAGCAGTTCAAGACCATCCTGGCCAACACGGCGAAACCCCATCTCTACTAAAAATACAAAAAATTAGCTGGGAGTGGTGGTGGGGGCCTGTAATCCCAGCTACTTGGGAGGCTGAGGCAGGAGAATCACTTGAACCTGAGAGGCGGAGTTTGCAGTGAGCTGAGATCGAGCCACTGCACTCCAGCCTGGGCGACAGAGCAAGACTCCGTCTGAAAAAAACAAACACAAAAACCCCAAAAAACACACGTGTACTGAACATGTAAAAAACAAAAAGAACTATGTATGAAACAGGGCAAGAGGAATCAGAAGATAAGTATAATTTTTATATAAGGAAAATTATATAATGAAGAATTCTTGGGATCTGAACCCCATTGAGATTCTGGAAACTGTCTATTATTTAAGTGGGTTACATAATAGAAATCATGTTGCAACACACAGTCTTACCTTGGATCTACAGAAAACAGCTTAGCTCAGTGTTTTTAAACTAAAGGTCATAAACCTTGGTGAGTCATGAAACCAATTTAGTTGCTCTAAGCAACCCGTGAAAAAAAGAAATAGAAACAGAGTAGAATAAAATAAATGGAAAATACTGGATGCACACCTCACATGGTAAAAACTGTATTGGAAACTTTTGTTCCTGTTTTATATATGTGTATACATTATGTACACATGTGCTGGTCCATGATGGAAAGTGTGTTTCTTACTGGGAGCATGCCAATGTCCTAGCTGATGCAGTCATGTAAATCAAGTGCTTAGTGCTTCCTTATAAATGGCCGAGATCCCTTGAAAAGTTTCTATATGCTTAAACCAAGAACATTGTGAATAAGGAATGATTTTTCCAAGTGACTGTGTAAGTTGCTCAATATAGACAGATCTCTGGGCCATGTGTCAAAAGCATTTTGAATATAGACAGATCTCTGGGCCATGTCTCAAAAGCAAATTGATAAATGTACTAAGCGTAATTAAAAGACAATAGGCAGAATGTAAAATGGTTCAGTCACTGTGGAAAACAATTTGAGTTTCTCAAAAACTTAAACACAGAATTACCATATGACCCTGCAATTCCACTCTTAGGTATATATTCCAAAGAACTGAAAGCAGGGACACAAACAAGAACATAGTTCACCCATGTTCATAGCAGCACTATACACAAGAGGCAAAACAGGGCAACAGCCCAAATGTCTATCAGTAGATGAATGAATAAACCAACTGTGATGTATACAAACAATGGAATATCATTCAGCCATAAAAAGAACAAAGTGCCAATACATGCTACAAGGTATATGACCCTCCAAGACATTATGCTAAGTGAAAGAAGTCAGACATAAAAGGTCACATTGTATGATTCCATGTCTATGAAATATCCAGAATGGCTGGCACACTGGGAGGCTGAGGCAGGTGGATCACTTGAGCCCAGGAGTTCAAGACCAGCATGGGCAACATGGTGAAACCCCATCTCATCCATACTAAGAATACAAAAAAATTAGCTAGCCATGGTGGCACACGCCTATAGTACCAGCTACTTGGGAGGCTGAGGTGGGAGGATCACTTGAGCCCAGGTGGTCGAGGCTGCAGTGAGCTGTTACCATGCCACTGCACTCCAGTCTGGGTGACAGGGCAAGACTCTGTCTCAAATAAGCAAACAAACAAACAGACAAAAAATGAAAGACTAGACCAACTGTGGTGGCTCATTCCTGTAATCTCAGCACTTTAGGAGGCTGAGGCAGGAGGATTGCTTCAGCCTAGGAGTTCCAGATCAGTCTGGGCAACACAGTGAGACTCCATCTCTACAAAAAATAAAAAATTAGCCAGGTGTGGGTAGCACACACCTGTAATCTCAGCTACTTGGGGGGCTGAGGCAGGAGGATCACTTGAGCCTAGGAGGTCAAAACTGCAATGAGCTGTGATCGTGCCACTGCACTCCAGTCTGGGTGACAGAGCGAGATGCTGTCTTTAAATTAATTAATTAAGTAAGTAAGTAAATAAGTAAAAGACTATAGGCAGATATAAGTACTAGTAATACAAATACCCAGAATCTAGAAGGCAAATCTTTCTCAGGATATTAGAAACTAAATAAAAAAGAGTATCTTTATTTTTTCTTAATATTAAAAAAAATATGGTCATATAGAGAGTAAATAATCCTTACAAATCAAAGGCTAAATGGAAAAATGAACTGTAGATAATTCTGAGCAACACCTCTGAGAGAAAATTGGCATATGCTTTTCTAGAAACATCTTTAAAAAATCAAATTCAGGCTGGGTGTGGTGGCTCATGCCTGTAATCGCAGCATTTTGGGAGGCCAATGCAGGAGGACTGCTTGAGGCCAGGAGTGCAAGACCAGCCTGGGCTACATGGCAAGACTCTCTCTCTAAAAAAAAAAAATAAAACAAAATTAAAAATTAGCCATTATAGTGCCATTGTACTTCAGCCTGGGTGACAGGGCAAGACCCTGTCTCAAAAAAAAAAAAAAAAAAATCAAATTCAGCAAGAGAGGAAACACTATTCTTAAATATAAAGGAGAAAATAAGGAAGAAAACAAAAACTTTTGAACAGAATTTTGGACTTGAAGGATGGGGAGAACAAACCAGGTTTCGTTTAATTTACAAATCTTCTCTTTAAGAAGAAAAAAAATTTAAAAAAGGTGTGTGGGAAGATAATGTGAATCAACTACCTTCCTCTTCCCTGGGTGAAACAGTTTTTATTACTGCTCTTACAGTATGTATCTGTGTTGGTAGAGAGTTCACCACAGGTGTCGGGTGCAGACTGGCCAACCCCTTGGGGGGTATGCTATGAAGACAGATGGCTGTCTAGACTAGATCACTGTTTTTCAAACTGAATAACAGAGCCCTAAGGGTCCTCTTGGCTGCTAGAGTAAGTGAAGAGAAGTGAGAGGGAAAAGGAAGTGGTGCTGTTGATGCTCCAGGCCTCTATGCCTAATTCATTCAGGTCAGGTTTGCTTTTATCTTTTAAATCCTAGGATTCCATGTTAAAGCTTCACTTGAAAATAGTTCTGTTGCTAAAGAAAATTATAAAAACCATTGGACTGGATCAAGGGTTCCCAAACCTGCCTCCTCAACAGAATTACTAAAAGAGCCTTTTCAAGTTAGAAATTCCTGGGTCATACCTCTAGACCTACTGAAATAGTAACTCCCTGAAGGATTCTTGTGCAGCCAGCCCAAAGCTAGCCCATGTGTTTGAGGAGCAGTGGACCAGATGATCCTTGCTTTCCTGAGTCTATGACAAAACAGAACTTAAATCAGTAGGCAAGAATCTCAGGCAAGAGAGCAGGTGGTAGCAGATGGAAAAAGAGAATACAGATAGCTAAATCACTAGGGTCTAATGAAGAAAACAAAAAAATTGGTAAATGAGGAGCCTGACTAAGATCAGAAGTTGCTCTGGAGATTTAATTGCCTGGCAAAGGGCCCATTTTATCTCATAGCCTGCGATAACTATCCATGTTGGTGATGGTAGTCAAAATGGTTTAATGGAGCAGCTGTCCAAAAAAGTATAATGTGAACCACATACGTAGTTTTAAAATTTCTAGTAGCCATGGTAAGGAAAAATGAAAATAAAGAGGTAAAACCAATTTTAAAAATATATTTTATTTAGGCCAGGTACAGTGGCTCACGCCTGTAATCCCAGTACTTTGAGAGTCCGAGGTAGGCAGTTCACCTGAGGTCAGGAGTTCGAGACCGGCCTGGCCAACACAGCGAAACCTTGTCTCTACAAAAAATACAAAAATTAGCTGGGAGTGGTGGCGATATGGAAGGGAAGAGTGTGGTCCCTTTAAATGATACAGAAGCGGGGAAGGGAAGTGCTAGTTAGAGGAGGACGTGGTCCCTGGCTAGGGTTCCACCCACATGAACCTAGGTGAGGACAGGCATTTCCTGCCCAAATGTTGTATTTTCCCAAGACCGCCCTGGCCTGCCACGCCCCCATCCTATGCCTATAAACAATCCCCTCCCCCCAGACTCCAGCAGGCAGACACACAGGTGGCTGGACATGGCGAGAAGCACATCAGCAGGCACCAGCACACCAGCAGGCCACCCACCAGCAGAACGACATTTGGCTAGGGCAGCCAGAGGAGAGCCCAGTCCACCGAGCGGTCCGACTCCAAGGGAAAACCATCTCCCTTCTGACTCCCCAATCTGCTGAGAGCTACTTCCACTCAATAAAACCTTACACTCGTTCTCCAAGCTCATAAGTGATCCGATTCTTCCCATACACCAAGGCAAGAACCCTGGGATACAGAAAGCCCTCTGTCTTTACGATAAGGCAGGGGTATAAATGAGCTAACACAAGCTGCCTATGCATGGCTAAACTAAAAGAGCACCCTGTAACACACACCCACTGGGGCTTCAGGAGCTGTAAACACTCACCCCTAGACACTGTCATGGGGTAGGAGCCCCACAGCCTGCCCATCTGTATGCTCCCCTAGAGGTCTGAGCAGCGGGGCACTGAAGAAGTGAGCCACACCCCCACCACACATCCTGCGAGGGGGACATGGGAGCTTTTTCCCTTTCAGTGGTGCATGTTTATAATCCCAGATACTCAGGAGGCTGAGGCAGGAGAATTGCTTGAACCTGGGAGGCAGAGGTTGCAGTGAGCTGAGATTGCATCATTGCACTCCAGCCAGGGCGACAGAGACTCTGTCTCATTAAAAAAAAAAATATATATATATATATATGTATATATATGTGTATATATATATGTATATGTGTATATATATGTGTATATATGTATGTATATGTGTATATATGTGTATATATGTATATATGTATATATATGTGTATATAGGTATATATGTATATATGTGTATATATGTATATATGTATGTTTGTGTGTATATATAATTTAATTGCATATATCCAAATTTTCATTCACTTTTAACATATAATTCAATATAAAAATTACTGAGATTGTTTACCTTATTTTTTGTACTAAGTTTTAAAAATTTTACAGTACATCTCAATTCAGCCCAGTTATATTTCAAGTGCTGAATAACCACATGTGGCTAGTGACTACCATATTGTATAGTGTAGAACTAATTAATTAAAAAATCAATGTATTCCCTTTCAAAATTGAGATTCAGTTGCAATAAAAACATAAAAAGCCCATGAATCACTTTCCTAGCCCCAGAGATGCTGTTCCAGAGGCTAGTCTGATGACAATTTTGTCTGTAGATATCATACCCAACTTGACTTCTTCAGCTCTGACCACTCTCCCTCTTCCCAGCAGCAGTGTCTGTGTGCTGGACATTTACACCTGAATGTCCTGCTCACAAAGCCTATTCAAAATGCCTAAAACCAAATTCACCATCTTTCTTCCAAAATAAAACAAATACATTTACCTCTTGATTTTCCTATTTCTATCAGTTACTTAAGATCAAAACTTCAGAGTCAACTTCTTCCTTTTTCTTTACTCTGCACAAGCACCAAGTTCTATTTACTTTTCTGTCACAATCTCTTGCTCACTCGCCCTTTCCTGCTTCTAATTCTCCCTGCTGATCAGTCTAGTATGGTGTTACCAAATATATACACTTAATACACTAAGTATAATGTCATTTATTTATCTTCAGTGGCTCTATAATGCCTTATACTTCAGCTATGAATTCAGAACCATGCACAATCTTAAACCTACCCCCCCATCTGGCCTATGTCATTCCAACCTTATCTTTCACCAATCTCCTAGAAAAGCCTTTCTTAAGGCAAACCATCCTATGCTCTATCTCCTGAAAATGCCTTATATTTCCTCATCTCAGTGCTTTATGATTTTCTATCCACCTAGAATGCCCTTATTTCAGTTTACCTATTCAAAGCATTAATTCAACAAATATTTGTGTGTCAGGCATTGTGCTATGTACTGGAGGCAATATAAATACAGGCATATCTTGTATAATTATGCTTTGCTTGATCACACTTTACAGCTATTGCATTTTTTACAAATTGAAGGTTTGTGGCAACCCTGCATTGAGCAAGTCTATTGGTGCCATTTCTCCAAAAGCATGTGCTCATTTCATGTCTCTGTTACATTTTGGTAATTCTTGCAATATTTCAAACTATTTCATTATTATTATATCTGTTATGAGCTGTGATCAGTGATCTTTGATGTTACTATTGTAATTGTTTTAGAGCACCATGAACCATACCCACATAAAACAGCGAATTTAATTGATAAATGTTATGTGTGTTCTGACTGCTCCACTGACCTGGCTTTCCCTGTTTCCCTCTCCTCAGGTTCCCCTATTCCCTGAGACAAAACAATAACGAAATGAGGCCAGTTGATTACCCTACAATGGCCTCTACGTGTTCAAATGAAAGGAATAGTTACATATATCTCACTTTAAATCAAAAGCTAGAAAAGATTAAGCTTAGTGAGGAAGGCCTATTGCAAGCTGAGATAGGATAAAACCTAGGCCTTTAGCACTAGTCAACTTGTGAAATGCAAAGGAAAAGTTCTTAAAGGAAATTAAAGATGCTACTCCAGGTTGAGTGCTATGGCTCACACCTGTAATCCCAGCACTTTGGGAGGCTGAGTTGGGAAGATCACTTGAGCTCAGGAGTTCAAGGCCAGCCCGGGCAACATGGTGAAACCCCATCTCTACAAAAAATACAAAAATTAGCCAGGCATGGCAGTGAACGCCTATAGTCCCAGCTACTTGGGAGGCTGAGGCCAGAGAATCACTTGACCCACGAGGAGGTTGAGGCTGCAGTGAACTGTGACCACACCACTGCACTCCAGCTTGGGTGACAGAGTCTCCCTGTCTCAAAAAAAAAAAAAAAAAAAAAAAGATGCTGCTCCAGTGAATACATGAATGAAAAGAAAGTGAAATAGCATTACTGATATGGAGAAAGGTTTAGTGGTCTGCATAAAAGATAAAACCAGCCACAATATTCCCATAAGCCAAAGTCTAATCCAGAGCAAGGCCCTAACCTTCTTTGATTCTATGAAGGCTCAGAGAGATGAGGTAGCTGCAGAAGAAAAGTGAAGCTAGTGGAGGTTGGTTCATGAGGTTTAAGGAAAGAAGCCATCTCCATAGCATAAAAGTACAAAGCAAAGCAGTAAGTGCTGATGGAGAAGCTGTAGCATCAAGTTATCCAGAAGATCCAGCTAAGATCACTGATGAAGGTGGTTACACTAAAAAACAAATTTTCAATGTAAATAAAACAGCTTTCTATTGGAAGAAGATGTCATCTAAGACTTTCATAGCCAGAAAGGAGAAGTCAATGCCTGGCTTCAAAGCTTCAAACGACAGGCTGACTCTCATGTTAAGGGCTAAGGCAGTTGGTGACTTTAAGTTGAAGCCAGTGCTTATTTACTATTCCAAAAATCCTAGGGCTCTTAAAAATTATGCTGAATCTACTCTGCCTATGCTCTATAAATGAAACAACAAAGCCTGGATGACAACACATCTGTTTATAGCATGGTTTACTGAATGTTTTAAGCCCACTGTGGAGACCTAATGCTCAGAAAAAAGAATTCCTTGCAAAACACTACTGCTCACTGACAATATACCTTGTCACTCCAGAGTTCTGATGGAAATGTACAAGGGTATTAATGTTGTTTTCATGCCAACTAACACAATATCCATTCTGTAGCCCTTAGATCAAGGAGTAATTTCAACTTTCAAGACTTATTTAAGAACTACATTTCGTAAAGCTATAGCTGCCATAAATAGTAATTCCTCTAGTGGATCTGAGCAAAGTAAACTGAAAACATTCTGGAAAGGATTCACCAATCTACATGCCATTAAGAACATTTGTGATTCATGGGAGGAGGTCAAAATAATAACATCAATAGGAGTTTGGAAGAAGTTGATTCTAATGGATGATAAGGGGTTCAAGACTTCAGTGGAAAAAGTAATGGCAGATATGGTAGAAACAGCAAGAGAACTAAAATTAAAAGTGGGGCCTAAAGATTTAGGCTGAATTGCTGCAATCTCATGATAAAACTTGAACAGATGAGGAGTTCCTTTATAGGGATGAACAAAGAAACTAGTTTCTTGAGATGGAATCTACTCGGGGTGAAGACACTGTGAACACTGTGGAAATTACAACAAAGAATTTAGACATAATTTAGACAACAAAGAATTTAGACATAATTCTAAATATTAAACAAAATATTTAGAATATTACATACACTTAGTTGATAAAACAGTGGCAGGATCTGTGAGGACTGACTGATTTTGAAAGTTCTACTGTAGGTAAAATGCTATCAAACAGCATCACATGCTACAGAGAAATCTTTCATGAAAGGAAGAGTCAGTTGATGAGGCAAACTCCATCGTCTTATTTTAAGAAACTGCCACAGCCACTCCAACCACCACCCTGATCAGTCAGCAGCCATCAACACTGAGTTAA
The DNA here is from genome assembly GCF_028878055.3 of Symphalangus syndactylus. Lineage (NCBI taxonomy): Eukaryota > Metazoa > Chordata > Mammalia > Primates > Hylobatidae > Symphalangus > Symphalangus syndactylus. Next base: position 75,334,899 of record NC_072430.2, read on the forward strand.
GACCCTCTGCCAATAAAAAGATTATGACTCACTGAAGGCTCAGATGACTGTTAGCATTTTTTAGCAAGAAATTACTTTTTAATTAGGTTTGTACATTGTTTTCTTAGACATAATGCTATTGTACACTTAAGAGACTACGGTATAGTGTAAACATAACTTATATATGCACTGGGAAACCGAAAAAATTGTGTGACTCACTTTATTGCGATATTTGCTTTACTGCTGTGGTCTCAACCAAGCCTACAACATTTCTGAGGTGTGCCTGTAATCCTAATCTCAATTTCCCTCACTTTAAGAAATCTTTCTGACTATGCCCAAACAGAAGTGGTTTTGCATTACTGAGTTGTTCTCATATGGGATATAGTCTGTAACACTCATTGAGCCTTCACAATTTACTGCCTTGTAGGGGTAATTATCAGCTTTTTCTGTAAATATCTATCTTTCCAAATAGGGTGGATTCCCTGAAAGCATAGACGAGAATCATATCAATGTGATCTCCCTGGTGCTCAGTAAGTCACGGGTACTGATCCGCATTTGCCGGATGACAAGTATGAAAAAGAGGGAAGGGACTGTGGAGCAGGAGGAGGGCCCCACCTAGGAAAGAATCCTCACCCCCACCCAGTGACAGCAGACAAATCAGGATCAGAGGTAAGCAGGAAGGGCCTGCAAGAACTCTAAGGCTACTAAAAACATATGGGAAGTTTCACTCTTCCAATTCCATTTGCAATGAAATTCAGAATCAGCAACACTTAAGTCAGGTCCTAGCTTTTGGACCTCTACAACATGAGTTAGGTCATCAGCTTTAAAAACCCTTTCTTAATTCTAAATGAAAATAATACTACTGGTGATATTTAAGAAACACACATAATATCAGACTTAAAAAGAAAACTCACCACATGTTGTGTTCAAAAACTTTGGCTGGGTCAGTTAAAATCCTTGATCCCAGAGGGGCCACTGGGTGATAACCACTTTGGTATCTGTGTGGCACCTTTCCTAGCCTTAGACAGGAAATGGAATTTCTCCAAATCATATTCATCCTAAGCAGTACCTAAAAAGTTACAAATGATTAATTAGTCAACATAGATTAAACAGTGTATTGTTTATCTAATACCCAAAACCTGGTTCTAAAGGTTTTCAATCTGAGAAAGCACATGAAAACTATAAACTTTTTAATGAAAGATGAGCATAACAGCTTCTCTCCTGGAGTATATTCAGGCCAAGAGGTGGGAGAGAAATAATTAGGGTGGGCAATACTGGCTGGCATTTTTTTGAAAGCCGTAGCCTTGACCAACTTTGCTTTGTTAGATATTGTATTTGCTTATTTAATTTTTAGCACATGATCAAAGCATGTAAGTCCAAAATCTGAATTTGCGTACTAAAGACAGGTTTTTTTTTTAAGTAATTTTATTTTTTGGGGGGTAATTCTAGGAAAACATATTTCTAGGAGATATTTTGTGACCACTAGACAAAAATCCCAAGTACGGTAGAAGAATAAGAAAACAAACCTGTAACTCTCATTCTCCGTGCTGAACTGAATAATATGAAAATCAGTCAAATAAATAAATATTAAGACAGAATCTTAGCAATTCTTAATTCTAACAATCCTGTATACATATATTTTTAAGAATAGTTAGCAATATGGATGCAAAATAGATTTCCCTGAACAAAATGCATGCTTTGCCGGGCATGGTGGCTCATGCCTGTAATCCCAGCACTTTGGGAGGCCGAGGTGGGTGGCTCACTTGAGGTCAGGAGTTCGAGACCAGCCTGGCCAATATAGGAAAACACCATCTCTACTAAAAATACAAAAAAAAAAAAAAAAAAAAAAAATTAACCAGGAGTGATGTGAGTTCCTGTAATCCCAGCTACCTGGAGGCTGAGGCAAGAGAATCACTTGAACCCGGGAGGCAGAGATTGCAGTGAGCCGAGATTGTGTCACTGCACTCCCGCCTGGGCAACAGAACAAGACTCTGTCTCAAAACAAAACAAAACAAAAATGCATGCTTAAGGCCAGGTGCAGTGGCTCATGCCTGTAATCCCAACACTTTGGGAGGCCAAAGCGAGAGAGTTACTTGAATCCAAGAGTTCGAGACCGGCCTGGGCAACATAGTGAGACCCTGTCTCTACAAAAAATGAAAAAAAATCAGTCAGGGCTGGTGGTGTACATCTGTGGTTCCAGCTACACAAGAGGCCGAGCCTAGAGGCTGAAGCTGTAGTGAGCCATGATTGTGCCACTGCATTCCAGCCTGGGTCATAGAGCAAGACCCTGTCTTACAAAAAAGCAAAAAACACACATAAAACAAAGCATGCTTACACCCTAGCTCAAGAGAAGAATCATCTGCTGATTAGCCCAAATCCATCTCCATTTCTGGAAGAATAACAAGCATTTAAAGAGTATGTCATCTTAATTATGTACTTGTAAATATGTCACTTTAAAATCTTTATGGAGAAGTATTAAAAAGAAGCTCTAAGGTGCTTACTTTTTCCAATAAGAAACCATTGTAATACTGCTTGACATTTCAGTTGTTCATCACAACATTTAGCCTAATGCTGTCAGCTGTCAGGTGGAAACAGATGCTAAAAGGTGTGTGTATGTAATATGCATCACAGATTATTGGAGGTGCTATTAGGCGTAAAAATGCCATATACTGTGCACTCTTTACCACCCTACTGAAAATGAATAGGTTTAAGACTATGAATTCCAAAATGAACTGCAGAATGTCAAAAACAGCTCTTTGTACTTTTAAACATAAAATTCAAGATTTTCCTTTTGGAAAAAAAGGTGGGGGCATAGTTATACATACCAACAAGACTGTAATGGTTCCATTCAAATGTGACTTAACAGTGATGAGAAATGAAACCTTCAACAGCAAGTGCAGATGCTCCCGTTTCTTATTTGTTTTCCTTCTCCAGTAAATGCAAGCTCTTTGGTGGAGGCAAATGAAATGAAATGCTCCACCTACCACCACCTTTACCCTGATGTGCCTTTGTTCTTTTTGCCTGCCAGTGTTCCACATAAGACTATCAGTGTTCTATAAAACCCTACCTGCAAAATTATTTTTAGAGCTCTTTCTGCAGTGAATAGTATTCATAAAATCTTCTGTATGCTGAAGAGTAGAAATTGATTACACCTAGAAAGAGAGGCAATTCATGCTCAAAAGTACAAAATGATGTAAACGTTTCCTAGCCAGGAAAGGCAAATCAAAATGGAATTTCAATCCTTTAAATAATCACGTGATACTTATCTATACCCATCTATATATAGAAGAGGGAAGAAAAAAAAGTAAGAGTCTCTCTCACTATAAATGACCAAGAGCCTCCGTAGACAGACAAAAAGATACAACCAGATTGGATTATTAGGCAATTCAGGAAAATGTCAGAGAAATGTGAATCTTGCAGGCTGCTATTCTGTGGAGAAAGCGTGGCGTGGACAGGGTCTAAATATGTGGCAATTTCCCTACTTAGGCAGCTATTTCTTTAACCACACAAACATCTTTATTTCATTTGCTTATCTACAATAGTTATGCACAGCCTTGCATTGCTATCTATCTTATTACATAAATATATAATAAATGTATATAGGAGATAATATAATTACATAATAAAATTATATAAATGCCTTCTTACTTAAATTGCAAGCTTCTAGAGGCAGCACCAAGCTGCTCATGAATTGTTTGACTGATTACATAAAAATGGTATTTGTTTGACATAAATCTAATTGGATGGAAGTTACTTCATATTTTCTAGGGTGGATCCTAATTAAGATCCTTGCAGTGCGAAGGAAGTGACAGAAGAATGTGACGATATACAGGTAGCTATCCAATTATACTAACTACAATGATTAACAAATATGTGCTTTGTATTATTACTACCATGTTAGCCTAAGGTTTGCTGGTCATGGTTCAATTTTGTGGGAAAAGAAGGGCAGGGCCAGCCCCAAATAAAATTCTGGCAGAAAAAGTAGGTTTCTGCCACCAGAATGACCCAATCCCTTTACGTACCTTCTCTTAGCTCTCTTTTGGCATACTCTAATTTGAATACTAGTTTAACTCAGATATTATTTGCACAACAAAACTGTGTGAATAAGTAGTATTTTTATTTGAAACAACACAAAGAGGTACAGTTTAAAATATTCCATTCATCCAAAAGAAGGCAAGAAAGGAAGAACAGAGGAATGAAAAACAAATAGGACAAATAGAAAACAAATACCAAGATAGCATATTTAAACCCAACCATATCAATACTTATAATAAATGTAAATGGGCTCCAATTAAAAAGCAGATTATTAACTTGGATTAAAAAAAGTAAGACCCAGCAATATACTGTTTATAAGGCAAGCACTTTAAATATAAAGAAACAAATAGATTAACATAAAAAAAAGGTATACCATGCAAACACTGCATAAGAAAGCTGGTGGGGCTGTATTAACAGACAAAGTAGACTTCAATGAAAAGACTATTATAGAGATAAAGAGGGGCATTTAATAATGATAATAAGCCAATTCATCAAGACAACATAGCAGTCTTAAATAGGCATGTACCTAATAACAAAGCTGACAAATAAATGAAGCAGAAAGATAGAACTTTCTAAAAGGAGAACTTAACAAATTCACAGTAATACTTGGAGATTTTAACAACCCTTTTTCAGTAATAAATAGAAAAATAACCAGCGACAAGCTATCTAAAAATCAAAAAGGATAAAGAAGATTTGAACATTATTAACTTGACCTAGATGACATTTATAGAAAGAACATCATATGTGGCAATAGCAAGAATACACATTCTTTTCAAATGAACATGGAACATTCACCAAGGTGGACCATATGCTGGGCTATAAAACAAGTCTCAATAAATATATAAATTTGGCTGGCCAGGCACAGTGGCTCATGCCTGTAATCCCAGCACTTTGGGAGCCCGAGGCGGGCAGTTCACCTGAGGTCAGGAGTTTGAGACCAGCCTGGCCAACATGGTGAAACCCCATCTCTAATAAAAATCCAAAAAAAAATTAGCTGGGTATGGCGGCGGGTGCCTATAATCAGCTGAGGCACAAGAATCACTTGAACCCAGGAGGCAGAAGTTGCAGTGAGCCGAGATCATGCCACTGCACTCCAGCCTGGGCGACAGAGTGGGACTCTGTCTCAATCAATCAATCAATCAATCAATCAATATCCCAAAGTATTAAAATAATACAGAGTGTGCTTTTTAACTATAATAATATTAAATGTTAATATTTTGATGAATTAACTTGTATTAATAAATGTCCCTTCTTATCTCTGGTAATAGTCATTTTCTTGAGGTCTACTTTGTCTGATATTAATATAGCCCTACCAGTTGTCTAACGTAATGTCGTGTATGGCATGTTGTATATCTTTTAAAAAAATTTTAGTCTATTTGTGTGCTTTTCTAATAGGCAGTGCTTTTCTAATAGGTAGCATATTGTCAATCCTTGCTTTTGTATCCAAATTCAAAATAATAATAAGATAGCTACAAAAATTTCCAAATGTTAAGGAATTAAGCAACACAGCTATAAATAACCTATGAGTAAAAGAACAAATCTGATGAGAAATTAGAAAATATGTTGAACTGAATGATAACAAAATCTCAAAATATCAAAACATATGGGATGCAACTAAAGCAGTGTATAGAGAGAAATTTATAGTTTTAAATATTTTTATTAGAAAGGAGAAAGATGTCAAATCAATAATCTCAGCTTCTATCTTTTTTTTTTTTTTTTTCAGACAAGGTCTTGCTCTATCACCCAGACTAGAGTGCAATGGCACGATCATAGCTCATAGGCCTGCTTTGGCCTCCCAAGTAGCTGGTACTATAGGCATGTACCACCATACCTGGCTACTTTTTTTTTTTTTAAGAGACAGGGTCTCTCTATGTTGCCCAGGCTAGTCTTGAACTCCTGGGCTCAAGGGATCCTCCCACGCTGGCCTCCCAAAGTGCTGGGATTACAGGCATCAGCCATCTTGCCTGGCCTCAGCTTCTATCTTCACAAGCTAGAAAAACAAGAATAAATTAGACCCTAAGTAAGTAGAAAGAAGGAAATAATAAAAAATAAAAACAGAAAACAATGAAACAGAAAACAGGGCCAGGCATGGTGGTTCACACCTGTAATCTCAGAGCTTTGGGAGGGAGGTCAAGGTGGGCAGATGGCTTGAGGCCAAGACTTTGAGACTAGCCTAGGCAAAATAGTGAGACCTTGTCTCAAAAAAAAAAAAAAAAAAAAAAAAAAACAACAACAAAAAACTTCAAACAAACAAAATTAGCCAGTGCCTATAGTCCCAGCTACTTGGGAGGCCAACGAGGGAGGATCACTTGAGTTCAGGAGTTCAAGGCTGCAGTGAGCTATGATCAAGCTATTGCACTGCATCCTCGGTGACAGAGCAATACCCTGTCTCAAAAAAAAAAAAAAAAAGAGAGAGAGAGGGAGGGAGGAAAAATGAGCAAAGCAGGGAAAAATCGAAGTCAAAAATTAGTTCTTTGGAAAGATTAATAAAACTGATAAACTTCTGGCAAGACTGATATCAAACATGTGTTTCACAAAACACGAACTTCCAATAATGGGAATGAAAAATGAGATATTACCACAGACCTTACAGACATTTAAAAGCTAATACTGGGATATTATGGACAATTTTATTGTATTCATTAGATGGGACGAAGTCCTTGAAAACCATAACTTACCAATAATAACAAAATAACACAAGAGAAAATTTGAATAGCCCTAAATTTATTAATTACATTTGTAATTAAAATCAAAACAAACAGCACACCTAATAGGATGGCTGGTATTTAAAAACAGCAACAACAACCCAGAATATAACAAGTATTGGTGAGGATGTGGAGAAACTGGGAAATTGGAGCCCTTATTCATTGCTATTGGAATATAAAATGATACAGCTGCTATGAAAAAACATTATGGTGAATCCTCAGAAATTAAACATAGAATTACCATATGATTCAGCAATTCTACTTCTGGGTAGAATTTGTACACCCATATTCATAGCAACATCACTCACAATAGACAAAAGGTAGAAGCAACCCATGTGTCCATTGAAGATAAATGGATAAACAAAATGTGATACATACATATATATATATGTACAATGGAACATTATCCAGCCTTAGAAAGAAAGGCAATTTTGACGCATGCCACAACCATGGATGAATCTTAAAGATATTACGCTAAGTGAAATAAGCCAGTCATAAAAGGACAGATATTGTATGATTCCTCTTATATGAGGTTCCTAGAGTAGTCAAACTGATAGAGACAGGAAGTGGAGTGGTGTTTGGCAGAGGTTGGGGAATGGGGAATTAAGTTTTTAATGGATAGGGGAGGGGCAAGAGGAAATGCGGAGATGTAGATCAAAGGATACAAAGTTGCAGATATGTAGGATGAACACGTCTACAGATCTAATGTATAATACGAGGACTACAGTCAATAATATTGTATTATATTTGGGATTTTTGCTGAAAGAGTAGATTTTAGGTACACTTGCCACACATACACACAAAGGTAACTATGTTAGAAGATACATTTGTTAATCTGCTTGCCTATGGCAACCACTTCACTGTGTATATGTATATTAAAACATCTTCTTGTATACCTTATATATACAATTAAGGAAGAGAAGCTAGATACCAAAAAAAGTAAAAAATAAACAGATAAAGAGTTTAATTTAGGGAAGATGAAAAAGTTCTGGAGATGGATGAAGTATGAAGAGTATGAAGAAAGCAACAAAAATTTCCACAAATCCTGATAAGGTGTTTCAGTTTTTTAAAATTTACTATGTGAAAAATCTGAAAACATGGTCCTGACCCTTCACTTAACTCAAATTAATGTCACATCAAAGGCATATATTGTACCAACTTTGCCCACAGGTTCCCATTTTCAGCTCACCATCCTATGAAGGTCCTTCCTCTTGAATCCTAAGAAGGCCAAAATGAAACAGAACAAGCAAGACTTTAGGGCCATGCCCCTATGAGATCTTAATGCCAAGGCTCAGTCATGAATAGGCAATGGTTAAAGCAATCACTAAGGAACAGATGAGAAAGGAAATGAAGCTCATTCAAGTATTAGATTGACAGTGTCATTAAAAATCGCATTTATTATGCTACCAAGTATAAAGAGGCATACCAAGAAAAGCTGACAGACTTCCTGCCAGCTCTAGATGTAGGTAGGTATGTGCCTATTTTAGAATGTAAGGAAAAGAACAAATGTATAAAAGGACTTGGGTTCAGCATACATAGTAATATGACAAGCCAAGGAGAAGGTGGTTTTAATAATTACCAGTTTCCTGAGCAGACTACCACCACAATGAGCATAGTGGCAAAAGCAGCAGCCTTGATACAGAAGGCCAACTTGTGGGGAGCAGATATCTCCCCACCTACAAATTTTGGCTAGATGCTTTGCCTACCACTAAAATGGGGTCCTTTTCACAATGATTCATACATCTGCCTGACCATATCAACAAACTATAACATATGCTACAGGAATAGGTAAAATGTAGGTAATGCACATGACAAAATACCTCTTAACTGCAAATTTTGCTTTTGGGGAGCAATAGTTTTGAGTAATACTTTTTTTTTAAAGAAGGATTTTAATAAAAGGAAAGACTCCATGGTATATTTTGCAAACTGAAAAAATATTTTAGAAAGTAAAGGCTGAGCACAGTGGCTCATGCCTGTAATCCCAGCACTGAGGCAGGAGGATTGCTTGAGCCCAGGAGTTTGAGATTAGCCTGGGCAACACAGAGAGACCTCATCTCAAAATAAATAAATAAAAAGAAATAAAGCACCAATTCCAATATCTCTTCCATGTAAGTTTCATTTTTTTTAAAAAAAAGTTAAATATTTACCATGTGTGATGACCTATCCTAAGCACTTATATACAGTATATTATCTTATTTAGCTTCCATTTCCCTATCAAGCAGTACTATTTTAAGAAAAAAAACCTATAAAGGACGAAGTAAACTAACAGGCCTAAAGTCACCCAGCTAAAAATTGATAGAGATTCAATTCCAGTCCAAGCAGTCTAATTAAAGAATCCACATTCTACCTTTCTGGATTTTTTTGTTTTTGCTTTTTTGAACAGCATTATTAGTCACATAAATATAATCCACCCATTTGCCTTCTACTTTTGTACACCAAATATACAAGAAGGATCATGTTACTGATTCCCCAGTCTTTACTGGGGTTGCTAATTTTGTTGTAACTGATTTAAGGAGGCCCAGAATTCCTTCTCTCCCTTCATCTCTCTCAACTCTGTTTTTCTCTTCGGCCTTAATCAAATAGCAAGCAATGCCATTGGTAGCCAGCAGTCCCCAGATTTAGGAAAGCAAAATCATTCTCTTATTTGGCTTGTCATATTACTATATATGCTGAACCCATATATAACAATATTTATAATATGTACTCAAATCTCAAGGTGCAGACAAAAGGCTCTTGCATCACCTAAATAATGTAACATTTTAACACCCAGGTCTTTTCACTGGTTTGCTTTTGCAGAGCTGAGTAGTAGAGGCAAAGAACGGCTTCTTAGTTCCCTTGCTTTTTAAGCTGGTTCCTAAGACTGCTTTCTTGCATTTTAATACTACTAGAGGAACACCAAAGAAATAGAGCAAAGAGTACTGCTGTTTGTGTGACTCTATAACGATTATCCTTGTAGCACTTAGCTAGCTCTAGGAAAAACTATTTGTAAAACTCCCCAAGGATGATTCCCAGTTGTCTCAGCTCGCTGCAACCCCAGGGAGAGGAACTGCTATTAACCATACACTAAATGCCAGTCCACCATTTAAAAGTTAACTTCCCTTCAATGTTTTCTGAGTTCTGAGTATCCTTTAAATAAATAAATTAGTGAGACATTCATGTTTTCACCTTTGTAACTGTTTAGCATTTCTTCTTAGCTGGGAAGCTGGGAAGCAAACATCATCTAGAATGAAGTTGCACTAAACATTACCTGAGAGGCTAGCATTAATGAGAACAAATTAAGCGCTACTGTTGTACTTTTTTGGAGAGTGAAAGCTGACAGGTAAGAAACACTTAAGTATCAACTACACTGCAGTGAAAACTGAAGCTTCAATTAACCCTGGCAATTTCAGAGAACTCAGAGGGTGACCATCTGCCAGGCAAACAGCTTAGGCAACTCATGCATCTTGTTTTAATCTTTCTTTGGATGATTATAATTTCAGGGTATAAATAAGGTTATTAGCAAGAACAGAACAACAACAATAATTACAGTAAGTATTTGCAGAGCACTTTGATCACACTATGACGTCAGTAACTCTGCAGCTTCAAAATGGGAATTTCATGCTTAGTGTTTGTTCTCCATGACTGCCCTGAATGGTGGCTACATGATACACTCACACAAAAAGAGGCAACTAGGACTCAGAAGTTATTTCTCTAAGGGATTTAATGTAAGCTCATCTCAAAGCCATCTCAATCCAAAATATCTGAACTATTCTTATTTCTCTGGATGTTGTCTCCAAACATGTTATACTGGGCCAGAATGAAATTGGTTTTAACTTATTTACCTGGCATTTCACATTTAGACTTCTGTGTATGGAAGAGGGAAAAAAGCCTGGATTCTTGATGGCATCACTGAACAGGTAAACCAATGATAGTCTATCTCTGGACTTCTTGCTAGGTGAAAAAAGTAAATCCTTTTGTATTTTAGCCACTATTAGGTTTTCTGTTATGTAATATGTATTATTGTTAAGTCCTTGGATTTCAGAGACAAATCCATTTGGTTTCTGCTCTCAAGAATTACCATTAAGTGAAGAAGAAAGAGATGCAAACAAAGAACCCTGACATGATATATAGTAAAGGTAAGTACAAAATGCTATTGGAGCACAGAGGAATGAATGATTTAAGTCTACCAGTGGTGGCTTTGAGAAGCTTTCTGGTGGAGGCAATATTTGTGCTGGGTATAGAAGAATGAGTAACATTCCACGGAGAAAAGGGTAAAAGCCAGGGAATTTCAGGCAGGAGGATTAGCACAAATAAAGATTAAACAGGTGTGAAAACATGGAATATTCAGAGAATAAAAAGTAATATAGAAAGAGGTGCCCACCTAAATAATTCTGGATATGAACAGTGTCTATAAAACTGAAGGCAATAGGAATGGTAATAAGCACTGTACTCTAGTTGATAAAGAGTTAACAATTCTGAAATCAGTATACAAGGAAATCAGAATTGAACAATTAGGAAGTAGGTGATACTTGGCAGAAGCCAGGTTTCTCATTGTTGGAGTGGGAGGTTACAAACAAGGGAGAAGAAAAGGTTAGAATAATCTATATGGTAATGGCTTAGAATGCGAGTCATTTGTATGCACTCATATTTAGCTTAATATACATATGTTACATATAGAAATATCTGTAGATATGTATGTATACATTGATTAGTATACACACATATATTTCCTTACTCTGTCATCTGAGAGGGCCTAGAAGTCACCACATCCTGGTGGCAACAAGCACACCCAGTACCCAGATCTTCGTTTCTAACCATTCTCTAATAAAACAGAACCATGGCTCCTTGGAGAAATGGCTGATTCTAGGATTGAGGCAGAGAATATAAGATGAGCCTAGTGCATCTTACAGTGCCAGAAAGTAAGGAAGTGCAAACACACACACCGGAAAAAACAAAAAAACCTACAGTACTGAGGGTATTGTCGAAAGGACACTGGAGCCAACTGAACGTGTACCCAATGGCCAAAGCTAGAACACTCTGAGCAACAAAATAAAAAGTAGTTTTGGATTACAACCCAAAGTATAAAATAAATATCCGTGTATCCATACTGATATAAATGATTAAATAAACAAATAAATGAGGGAGAAGAGAGAAATCGTCCATGCAAACAGTTGTAAATAATTTATGTAAATAAATACTCTTCCCTTAAGGAAGTGGAACATAACTCCTCACTAAGTGTGGGCAGCACATAGCGTCTTCTTTCTAAAGAGTTCAGTTGTGGAAAGGGGGAAAAAATAACTCTGCAGCAGAGTAACTTGACAAAGACTTCCTCAGCCAGGTGATCAAGGTTAACATAAACAGTGATAGTGCTGATAGTATGTATTCTTGACATAATGTGATAAAAAACAGCACTTTACCTCTATGTTCTTCCTCCCCAACCCCCATAACTTCAGTCTAATCATAAGAAAACTATCAGATAAACCCCAGTTGACAGACATTCTATAAAATATGACTAATACTCCCCAAACTGTCAAGGTCATCAAAAACAAAGAAAGTCTGAGAAACTGCCAGAGCCGAGCAAAATAAGGAGACATGATGACTACATGTAATGTGGTATCCTGGATGGAATCCTGGAACTCAAAAAAGTCATTAGGTAAAAAGTAAGGAAATCTGAATACAATATGGACTTTAGTTAACAATAAAGTATCAATATTGGTTCATTAACTGTAACAAATGTGCCATACGAATCTGTTACTAACAAGGGAGACGGGGTATGGACTATATGGAATCTCTCTATACTTAACAAGGGAGACGGGGTATGGACTATATGGAATCTCTCTATACTAACTTCACAATTTCTTCATAAATCTAAAAGTGTTCTAAAATTAAAACTGTAAAACAAAATAATTTTGTATGACTACAGACTATGATGTGAGGTGCAGACAAGTGGGGTGGGGAGGTGGTTTTAAGGCTGGAAAGTTAGGCAGAGGCCAGATAGGCCTTCATGTACACCAAATTAAGCAGTTTGAATATTTTCTCATAGGCAATGCAACAAACAGAATTTTAAATAAGAGAGCAAGATGATGAGATCTGTTCAGTTGTCCCCCGCCCCCATCCTGTCTGCAGGGGTTAGGTTCCAAGATCCCTAGTGGATGCCTGAAACTGTGAATAGTAACAAACCCTATACATACTATGGTTTCTCATATAGTTTAACTTACAAATTAGGCTTAAGAGATTAGCAATAACTAATAAAAAAGAACAGTTATAACAATATACAATAAGTTATGTGAATATAGTCTCTATCTCTCTCTCAAAATATCTTCTTATATTATATTAACACTTCCTGTGTTGATGTGAGATGATAAAATGCCTAAGTGATAAGATGCAGTGAGGTGAATGACGCAGGCATCGTGACATAGTGTTAAGCTACTGTTGACCTACATCTGAAGGAGGATCAGCTGCTTCAGGTAATCCTGGATCATGGAGCCATGACGGTGTCAATGGTTGGCTGTCAGGAGCCGATGATGACTACTGGGTAGTTAGAATTTATAGAGTGGATACACTGGACAAAAGAGTGATTCACTTCCTGGGCAGGACAGAGTGAGATGGTGTGACATTTCATCATGCTATTCAGAATGGCATGCAGTCTAAAACTTCTGCCTTGTTTATTTCTGGAATTTTCCATGTAATATTTTCAGACCATGGTTGACAGCGGGTAAATGAACCATAGAAAGTGAAACCATGGATAATGGGGGACATTATTTATAAAGATTATAAATATTTATAAAATGTATTTCTATATATTATAATGGCCTTATACTACCAATGACTGATCAGTGAAAATCAAAGTTCTGGGACCAGGGCATGTGTAGCATTTAAAATCTCCACATACAATCTTGGTGTACACTGAGGATTGAGAACCACTCAGATACAGAATTAATGAGAAGAGAAAGAGGCCCAGGGCTACACACTAAGACTACACACTAAGATCATGACAGCTAAAGAAAACAGTGGCCATGAGTATCAACGAGGGCACACATTCAAGTCACACTTCAGAGGCAGAATCAATGAATTTCTTGCAATGACTAGATGTAAAAGTTGTGTGCAGTGAAACAGGAGACAAGGTTTCTGGCTTGCGTAGCTGAGTAGATGTTGATGGTATTCAAAACAGAGTTCATACACACATGCAAAAAGCCTGGATAATGGTGGGATGAAGGTAGGGAAGGGAAGATAATGAGTTCAATTTGCACATGACAAACTTTAAGGATCCTACAATACATTCAAATAGATATCCTCAATAGGTAGTTAGAAATGAATTCACGTGAGTGGTAGGTGCTAGAGATGTGTATCTGGGAGTCAAGTCCTGGTTTTACAGGTGGTGGCTGAAGTCAAGAGGAACTGATCAAGAAAAAAAAAATAGGGCAGATGGAACGAATGGTAATACTGATATTTAGGAAGAAGAGGGGTTAGTTTATGGGACTGAATACTAAAGAATATTAAAAGAAGCCAAAAATAAACAATTTGTTTTGGAAATATAGGAAATCAGTGATGACCTTTATCAAGGTGATTTGAACCCTGGCTCTGCCAGCAGAAAACAGTTTAATCAATATATAAGTCATTGGAGTAAAGGAGGTAATGAATGTAGATCACTGACAGGCAGAGGAGAGAAAAGCAGAGAAGTTGGGCTGTCTTTTGAGGGATCATGTAGGTGAAAGAAGGGTATTTGTTAAGCTGCAAAGATTCTTGAGTATCACTGTAGGATGAGAGAACACACACACACAAAGACTGAAGATACTGAAAAAAGAAAATTGCTGACAAAACAAGTTTTGAGAATAAGTAGGCCAAAGAAAGGGGAAATAAGTACACAGAAAACACATCAGCTATGTGAGGTATCTAGAACAACTTCATGCTCTGAAGAGTAAGAACAGGTGAGTTTGTAGTAGAAGATGGCTAAGACAGTCCTTTCCCAATGAGCTCTTCTTCATGAAGTAAGAGGCTGTAAGGTAGAGGGGCATGAGAAAAGGAGGAACAAAAAAAATGGGAAAGGACACTAACATTTGAATAAAAGAATGTCAATGAACATAAGTTGCCTATCTAAAGATGCAGCTCAAATTAGTGGTTATTTATTGGTTGTCTCTCAAGTATTCACTCCCTACTTCCCATAGCTTGTGGACTTGAAATCTGTACATTTTCTGAGAGGCCAGAGTGGGCCTGATTGAAGCCAGAGGTGAACGTATACCCTATGCTAAGCCAATCGGCACACTTCTATACCTCTGGGCATAGTGGTTGGTTAGGAAGTGGGCATGTGGCCAAACCTGTCCAACAGAGTACCTTTCTGTTTTACTGCTAGAGATCTGGGAACAAAGATAATTTTTAATACCTATTAGGTATGAAAGAGGAAGCACCTGTTATGTACGAAAGAGGGGCTTTTTCAACAGCCCCAAAGCTGTTGAAAGCTGTATTAGTTAGCTTGGGCTGCCACAACAAAATATCATAGACTAGGTTGCTTAAATAACAGAAATTTTATTTTCTCACGGGTCTGGAGGCTAGAAGTCCCATATCAAAGTGCTGGCCGATTTGGTTCCTGGCTTGTAGACAGCCACCTTCTCATTGTGTCCTCCAATGGCCTCTGTACATTCGCAGACAGAGAGAGATATCTTTGATATCTTCTCCTCTTTTTATAAGGACACCAGTTATATTGAATTAGGGCCTCACTCCTAAGACCTCACTTGATCTTTATTACCTCCATAAAGGCCCATCTCTAAATAAAGTCACATTGCGGGGTAGGCCTTCAGCATATTAATTTAGGGGGACACAATGCAGTCCATAAAAAAAGCCACCTTGGAGCCATGAGTGGACCCAGCGTTAGGAATGCATGGTACAAATACAGGATGAAGCCAACTAAGAGGCAAGAAAACTGGGAAGCTAAAAAGAGGTTAATAAGTCCCATTGTTAAGTAGTTGGATTAAATTCCTCTGTTTTTTGTTTTTTTTTTTTTCAGTTATCGAGCCAATACATTTCTTAATTGTTTAAGCCATCTGAGTTTTCTGTTATCTGCAACCAAAAGTAACCTAACTGATAGGGCAGTTATTGATTTCCTCTACTACCTAGTTTGTGGGGTGAAATAATTTCGTTTGATCTGGATTAGGACTATTTAGGCTTGTGGTATGGAAAGCAATGGTGATTTAAGATGGTGGAAGTGAAGGAGAATATAACTAGTAGCCACAGAGTAAGCCCATGCTGACTGGGAAAAAAATAATAAAGAGGGAAGAGGAGGGTAGAAGGAATTGGAGGAGCTGATGGACTTAAAGTGGCTAGAGTCTGGGTTTAAAAGAAACAAGGGGAGGGACCCAGCAACTTGGGAGGCTGAGGTGGGAGGATCTCTTGAGCCCAGGATTTTGAGGCTGCAGTGAGCCATGATCATGCCTAGGAGACAGGGCAAGACCCCGACTCTAAAAGGAACGGAAAGAAACAGGGGAGGGAGAAGACAGATAGGAGGTACTGGTTAGGAATGAGGCCTTCTAAGTTTTTTGTTAACCCATGTCACCTAGTAACAAAAACAGTAAACACTGTAACAATGAGAAGGAACTACTGCTTTGAACGAGAGGCTCTTACAGTGTGGCCAAAACCACAAGGCCACAAATGCCTATGAAAGAGAAAGCTTTTAGTATTGACAAAAGCTAAAACATGGACTCCCATCCACCATCTTATGTTAATCTTCTGAAAGTCATTATAATAGATCTGCATCCCTTGCTCTTCAGGAACAGTCCCCCACTGGACACATCTGCTAAAACAGGGTTTGTCCAACCAACGTCCTATGACAACTATTTAAATTGCATTTTTATTATGATAATAATCTAAAATTCAATAGGAGCCATGTATAACTGCTACTTGATTTCAGTGCCTGTGTTTGCATTTATGATCTTGCTGGCAATAAGCAGCATAGATGTAATACATAAATAATGCATCTGAGTATATAGCACACTGTAAAAAGATTCTGCAGTATTTTGAATAGAGAAAAGTGGTGAGGGAATTGGGAAGACACATAGCACACAACAGCACAGATGGGCTGAAGTCAAAAGAACCTGCGTGATGATGGTCAGTAGTTTCTTTATAATGAGAGTTGCAATTTATTTTCAGTAAAACAACAGCAGTCACACTATACTGCTGTTAATTCGAGTTTTATTGGTTTTGTGGTTGTACTTCTACTTATTTTGATTTTGTGGCTGAATAGGAGCTCTATGCACAAGGAGTTTATACCCAGATTTGTGTTCATAACATAGTAAGAATATTTTAAGTCAACTGAGGGACCTGAGAATATTTTTCCTTTAAACAGAGATTTATTTCTCAGCATTTAGAAATAGTATTAGAAAATTCTGTTCCAGAGAATTCTACAGTTTTTGTTTTTTGTTTTTTTTTTGAGATGGAGTTTCACTCTTGTTCTCCAGGCTGGAGTGCAATGGCAAGATTTTGGCTCACCGCAACCTCCGCCTCCCCAGTTCCAGTGATTCTCCTGCCTCAGCCTCCCGAGTAGTTGGGATTACAGGCATGCACCACCACGCTCGGCTTTTTTTATTTTTAGTAGAGACATGGTTTCTCCATGTTGGTCAGGCTGGTCTCGAACTCCCGATCTCAGGTGATCCACCCGCCTCAGCCTCCCAAAGTGCTGGGATTACAGGCGTGAGCCACCGTGACCAGCTGCTGGGAATTCTACTCTTACGGCTCCTTAACAGCAGAAATATCCCTAAGCAGGGCACAGTCACCTCAATTCTCTGCAGAAAGCAGTTTCAGGTGGCACTGAAGGGTATGGACTAGGTTGGTTCAGGATCTGCCACTTACTACCACAGGCTGTATCACTACCAGAGGTTGTCTTAGTTTTATAACCTCTGGCATGATACCTAACTTCGCTAGTCTCAATTTCTTTAATAAAATGTGGCTAATAAGGTTATTTCCAAAGATAGGAAGCTTCTGGGAGGTAACGCATGTAGCTTAGTGCTGGGTGCATGGTAAGTGTTCAATCAGTGCTAACTCATTTGCTGTTATCATTAGTCTGCCTCTCCTCACAATTTCCACAGGGCTTTGTGAATACCATAGGATCAAGCCTTCCACTAAGATGCTGCATAATTTGAACAGCCCTAAGTAGTCCCAACTTTTCAAGCAGGCAAAAGACTGATTTACCAATGAAGCAGGATGGTATAGTAGAGGGCTGAACCGACAACAGGCTTAGTCCCAAGTTCAAGTCACTTAATAGGTTGCTGAGCCGGGACTTGAAGTTGAGATTAAGTCTGTTGTCAGTTCATGATTTTTTAGGGAAGGTCACTTTGCTTATCCCTATCAGTGCATTCGTAAAATGGAGAGAATTCTTAAGTCACAAAGTTCTTACAAAGAAAATTATAAACTACATAGTGCCTTACAAAGGTAAAGTCAAATTATTATTCAACAAATTCCGGAAACATTTCTAAGGGGCACCTCTTAAAACTAAAACAGAAAAAAAAAACCCACAAAATAAAATTAATAAATAATTAGGAACACCATCCCACCTCCCACTGTCTAGCAATCAGGTACTGAGGCAGTCAGTCAGGACCACAAGCTAAAATGAAAGTAACAATCAAGTCTTACTTTCTGCAACAGTGCAAGCAGGAGGCAAAAAGAAGTGCTAGCTCCCCAGCTTTCCTTTCTCCCCCACTGAATGGCAGCACTGGGTGAGGATCAAGCAGACACAGCATAGATGGGGAAATTGTCTTACTGTCAAGGAGGGGTGGCATAGATGGGGAAATTGTCTTACTGTCAAGGAGGGGTGGGAGAAGGCTCTCGTTTTTCTAAATGGACCCCTGGGGTGGAGGTGGTCAGGGACACGCGCAGGAGGGCAGAGGAGGGAGCCTGGAATGGAAGGAAGTCCTCTGAATGGGGGCATCTGGGCTAGGAATGCAGGGGGCTGATTCCTAGACTACAGTCCCTCCAGGAAACTGCAATGTTCTAGCTGTGCACCAACTACGGTGTGGGGAAGGCAGCTTCTCCCCATGAGGCCCTCCAGGCAGAGCCTTGTAATTGTCTATGGTCAGGCCGGAAAGATCACATGTGGAATTTAGACCTAGAGCCAGACTCCTCACCCACAAAGAAGTAAACCTTATCCCAGGAAACTATAAAAACTTAAAAAAAAATCAATAAATTTAAGAAAGGTTTAGAAAAGCCCATGAATAATAATGTCACAGCAAGCTGCTGAAGAATAATTGAGAATATTAATTATGTTCTTAATCTCCAAGGAATACATCATATAGAGAAACCTTAGTAATCTTTCACCTATGAACGGTCTTATTCCTACGCTCATATGTAAGACAGTTGTTAAGAGCTCAGAACCACATTTTCTATAGGAACATTTTAAATGGTGATTAAGAAACCAGGCTAGTCCACACATGCTTTTTAAATCCATAATGTGGATGAAAAGAAGTGTGCTTGTTTATTTTAAATGGTCTTAGAAAACTGGCAAATCCTATTTTCCCAAATAGCTGAAACATTGCCAATCCACACTGCCTGGGGCAACTTGAATCTTATTTAATATAAAAACAATCTGATTAAATATGATTCTTTCCAAACAACAACAAAACACATAAAACCTGTCAACCATCTCCTTGCCACCTGACAACCTAAGATGTGTCTAGAATGTACTAATGTTGTTTAGCTAAAAACTAGACCTGTACCTCAAAATAAGTGTTGTCCCTTCAAATAAGTCACTTTAAGAGATTACTATTTATTCCAATAATAGCAAAACATTTTTGAAATTCCATTTTCAGATAATGTCCTCATAGCAAGCTATTGTTCTTCTTCATATCCTCAATGATGGCAAACTCTTTGTTTTAGAAGAATACCTTTTGCTTTCAGAGTAAGTTGTTGTTCTTGTTGCCATAAATGTATAAACTCCTGACATAAACAGCTTGGAAGAATAATACTCATTAAGATACAGCTTCTGGTATGTTGTTTCCTTGAACAGTCTTAAGCAGTCATACCTCATAAATCCAGTTCACATAGTACATACTGTAATACCACAAATGATAGTATCTTTAGATATTACTTAGATAATATCCTTAGATAGGACTCTTTTCTAAGAAGCCAAAGTTATCTGGAAATATGAGCTGGATGTTTTTAAAAAGTGTTTTTATTTAAATGGAACATATACAGTGGGAAAGATCCCTCTATAAATTCAACACAAAATAATATGAAATACCTAGGAATAAACCTAGCCAGAAATATACAAGACCAATATGAAGAAAGCTATACAACTGTACAGAGGGACATGGAAGACAATTTTAATAAGTAGGAAGACAGTACATGGGTTTCTGGGGCTGAAGATTCAATACTGTAAAAATATAAATTCTCACCAAATCATCTACAAAATTAAAATAATTCCAATAGAAATTCCAAAAATGTTTTGGGGAAACTTTAACAAATAATTTAAAAGTTCATCTGAACAAATAAACATGCAGGAAGCACCAGAAAAATACTAGAGGGAGAAAGAGTGATGTGATTGTGTTGGGTGGAGTTGGGGGATGGTGGGTACTTGTCCTTCCAGACATTACAACACACTGTCAAACAAATAAGTCCTGGGCATACCTCTAACACAGGAAATACAGTCAAAGCAAATGGAACAGAATAGAAAGTCCAGAAACGAATTAGAATACATATATAAGAATTCCTTTGCAATAAAGCTAGTATTTCAAATTAGTGGGTTAGAGCTGGCCTATTCAAAGATGTATATTAAGAAAAGGGCCACCTGTTTGGGAAAAAAAGGTAAATCGCTACTCCATATCTAACATCAAAATAAATTCCAGATGAGTTAAACTTTTAAATGTGAAAAATTAAATCTTTATTAGTCTAGAAAAAAAGTGAATATTTACCCAAAAAATGGGGCAAAAAAGACTCTTAAACTTGATACCAAAGCCATAAACTATTTAAAAAAAGAGAACAAGACAGATTGCTTACATTTAAATGTATGGGAAAATATGCTATAAAAGACACTGGTGGAAATAACCTGCAAAATATTACAATGTGTTAATTTATAAGGAATGCTTCGAAAATAATAAGTAGAAATGACCTCAGTAGGAAATGTGCTAATGCTATGAATAAGCATTTACTAAAGAAATGCAGATGGCCACTAGACACTTGAAACTGTTCATCACACTAATAATAAATGTCTCTTTAGGATTCTTTTGACTGCAAATAACAGAAGGCACTACTCAAAGTGGCTTAAATGATAAGGAAATAATATCTGTCATAACTGGAAGCCCAAAGGTTGGGCAAGTTCCAGGTAAGGTTTCATCTGCTATTCTACAATGTCATTGAGGATCCAGGTTCCTGCCATTTCTCCATCTTGCTCTCCGCAGCATCACCTTCATCCTAAGGCTAAGTCCGTTTGTCAATTACAAAATGGCGGCAGCAGTCCCAAGCATCACACAGACATGGCAACATCCAGCAAAAGAAAAGGACCATCTCTTTCTTGTGTCTCTTTTTAGGGAGGAGGAAACTTATCCACAACTTCCCAGCCAGACTTGCTCTCAGATTTCACTGGCCAGAATTTGGTCACAAACTATTCCCAAATGAATCTCTGTCTGGTAAGAGAACCTTAAGCTAGAAGTTCTCAGAGTATGGTCCACGAATTCCTGGTGACCCCTACCCCCTTTTAGGCAGTCTTCAAAAGGCTAGAATTATTTTCATGATAATATCAACATATTATTTGCCTTAAAAAAAAAAAAAACTGTAGTGCCATTTGCCCCGATGGTGCACAGGCAATGTGGATAAAAGCATTAGCACCTTTGCCTGAATCAAAACAGTGGCATCAAACTGTACAGAAGATCACTGTCTTCTTCACCAACTATGGACTCACCGAAGGAAAAAAAAAAAGGCAGTTTCACGTAAGCATTTCCTTGATGAAGCAATAAAAATTGTTTTCGCAGAGCATCATTTTAACTTTGGTATTTTCTCAAAAATAAACGAAGTAAGACTGTCAAGAAAACAACTGACACCATTTGTTGCCTTTGATAAAATTTAAGCTTCTAAGCAAAAATTAGAATTCTGGAAAACCTGTGTCCACTACTATCAGCCTAACAGCTTTCTAATTCTTAAACACTGTTCAGATGAGAATAAGATATTTTTGGTACTATAAAATGAAATGTGTCAACATGTGGACGACCTATACAACTCAAAGAGCCAATATTTTCCAGATGACCAACATATGATGATACAAAATCACGCATGGGCTAAAGATCTAGTCAAAGTATAATACAAGACAGACGAATGGATTTTAATGTAGCAGAATATGAAAAATTCACTGACAAGGCTTCAAATTGTAATATTGCAATTAACCTTTAAGATACTACCACTTACTGGGATTTGGTGTAGTATCAAAGTAAAATACCCATACTCATCTGAAGAGACAAAGCACTCCTCCCCTTTCTAACCACTTACAAAATATATCTGTCTGAGATCAGATTTCTTCACATAATCAACCAGAACAACATATCACAACAGACTTAATGCAGAAACAGATATAAGAATCCAGTCACATAAAACAATGCCACTCTTCTAATATTTTTCTTTTGGAAAATATTTTTTATAAAAATATGCCATACTAACATGCAATGGGTTTATTAGCCTTATTTTTAAATCACTTAATAATGCAGTTTTTACAGGTGTTGTGATAAAAAAGATTTAATAAATATTTAAACAATTTTTACTTAGGTTACGTTTCAAATGTAGTAAATATCCATAGCTACAAGCCACATAAACAAATGTTCTTTGGAGCCTTTATAAGTTTTCAATGTCAAGAGGTCCTGAGACCAAAAAGCTGGAGACTCATTGCCTTAGATTAATTTTCTGGGTGATATGGATAGCGGAAAGCCCATCACACAGAAAACAGTAAAATAATCTTCTGTCATTTTGGCGAAGGTAAAAACACTGTGATAAATGGTGTGCAGGAACAGGCATTCTCACAAACTGAGGGGGCACTGAACGGAGCGACCTTTCCTAAGGGGGCTTTGGTAATACATATGAAAAATTTAAAGAAAAAATTAGACAGAAAATTTCGTTTCTAAAAATATATTCTATGGATATAATCAGAAGAATATATTAAAGATTTGTCATAGCATTATTTGTATATTATACTGAAAAACTACAATACAAATATTAATTTTTAGAAGACTGACTAAATTATTATACATACATAGAAAGGAAAATTATGTAGCTGCTTAAAAATGTTGCTAAAGCCAGGCACAGCGGCTCATCCCTGTAATTCCAGCCCTTTGAGAGGGCAAGGCAGGCGGATCACCTGAGGTTGGGAGTTTGAGACCAGCCTGACCAACACGGAGAAACCCCATCTCTACTAAAAATAATACGAAATTAGCCGGGTGTGGTGGTGCATGCCTGTAATCCCAGCTACTCAAGAGGCTGAGGCAGGAGAATCACTTGAATCCGGGAGGCGGAGGATGCGGTGAGCTGAGATCGTACCACTGTACTCCAGCCTGGGCAACAAGAGTGAAACTCCGTCTCAAAAAAAAAAAAAAAAATCTTGCTAAAGGCTGGCCCCAGTGGCTCACACCTGTAATCCCAGCACTTTGGGAGGCCAAGACAGGCAGATCATCTGAGGCCAGGAGTTAAAGACCAGCCTGGGAAACACAGTGAGACCCCCATCTCTACAAAAAGTTTAAAAATTAGCTGGGCATGGTGGTATGTACCTGTGGTCCCAGCTTCTTGGGAGGCTGAGGCAGGAGGATGACTGGAATCTGGGAGGCTGAAACTGCAGTGAGCCATAATTGCACCACTGCACTCCAGCCTAGGTGACAGAGTGAGGCTCTGTTTCTAAAAAAAAAAAAAGGTTGCTAAAACCCTAAATTTATTGGTATGTGATATGGTTTGGCTGTGTCTCCACCCAAATCTTATCTTTAATTGTAGCTCTCATAATTCTCACATGTTGTGGGAGGGATCTGGTGGGAGATAAATGAATCATGGGGGCAGTTTCTCCCATACTGTTCTCATGGTAGTGAATAAGTCTCAGGAGATCTGATGGTTTTATAGGGGGAAACCCCTTTCACTTGGCTCTCATTCTCTCTCTTGCCTGCTGCCATGTAAACTGTGCCTTTTGCCTTCTGCCATGATTGTGAGGCCTCCCCAGCCACATGAAACTGTGAGTCCATTAAACCTCTTTTTCCTTATAAATTACCCAGTCTCGGGCATGTCTTTATCAGCAGCATGAAAATGAACTAACACGGTATGAAAAGATGTCCATGATTTATTAGGTAGAAAAAAAAAGTCAGGTACAAAATAGTATTTATAGTATGGTCTCATCTTAAAAAATTAATGTCTATATACCAAGAAACATGCATATGCATAGGGAAAGTCTAGTAGAATTTATAGCAGTTGTCACTGATTGAAAGGCTCACAGATCTTCCTTGCATTTTCTTCTTAATATATCTCAAAATCTTCTTTTTTTTTTGACAGAGTCTCACTCTGTTGCCCAGGCTGGAGTGCAGTGACACGATCTTGGCTCACTGTAACCTCCGCCACCCGGGTTCAAGCAATTCTCTGCCTCAGCCTCCCAAGTAGCTGGGATTATAGGCCCCTACCACCATGCCCAGCTAATTTTTGTTATTTTTAGTACAGATGGGGTTTCACCCTGTTGGCCAGGCTGGTCTTGAACTCCTGACCTTGTGATCCACCCGCCTTGGCCTCCCGAAGTGCTAGGATTACAGGCATTAGCTACCACGCCTGGTTTAAAATATTCTTTTTTCTATGTAAACCCAAATTACCTTTATAATTAGAAAATATAAAAATATTTTAAAATCACTAAATATACAAATTCTATATAATACTTATGAGTAGAGGATCCACTCTAGGGAATAAAAGATGGTATAATAAGCAACACTAGAATGCTGGATTCTGGACCCAAATACCCAAGGGTAAATGTCCAGAGAAGGGTTGCTTAAAAGACCCCTAATTGTCGGACTGGGTAAGGCAGATGATTATGGATGCTGATTAAGGTGGAGCAAAGAACCAGGAAGTAGAAAGAAATTATTAGAAAAGGAAAAGGGTAACAGGAGAATGTGGGAAACAAATAGCCCATGCTAGAATGCTGAATTCCAGTTATCTAGAAACTTCCTATTCATCAACTATGGCAGGCACTTGCTACACTGTTGTTTGACATTATGGCTGCTCTCTCTTTCCATTTGGTGACTGTGTTTCTGACGCGCCAGGATCGTTTCATTTATAGTACTTGTTAATCATCAGACAGCAAACACAGATGGTACCAGTCAGGTCTGCCCAGCCTTGCTGCTGAAGCTGGAGTCAGCTCCTAGGAAAGCTCGTGCACCCTCTGCTGGTCATCTCTACACCAGGACAAGAGGATCTGTGTCCAAAGGAGGATTCACCTTTGTATTCTCCAGCTAATTTCAGTGAAGACTTTGGGAACCATTTCCTCAAACTGCCACCTCGAACAGACAATTCCAGACTAAAACAATGCCTTCCTTTTATGCCAAAGAGAAACATCCTAAAAACTAAAGTGCTGTGAGAAAATTTTCCATCAAGAGCATTTTAAGTTCAACAATTTCACCTTATTACTTAATAATTAAAGGTGTCCAGATGGCTGCAACACTTAATATGGCTATAAAGCTCCATTAGCGTTTACTCTGGTTGAAAATCTGAGAACTACTCTAACAGATCATATTTGTACAGATTTTATAACTTACAAAAGCTCTCACATTCATTTTCACACCTGATCTTCAACTATCCTGTAAGTGAGGGACAAGGTTGGGAAAAGCATTTCTGTTATCACTGTTGTACAGATGCATGAGCTGAGGCTTGAGCACTTGGTCACACAGCCACAAGAGCCCACTCTCCGAACAGGCTCCTGACTCCAAATTCTATGTTCTACTTAGTACGCTATTCCATCCGAGCTGCTGATCCATCAGAAGTTTTCTAAAGAGTTGGCATGAATTTTAGCAGAGGTAAAAGACCGGAAATACATGTTTCCATAATACATCCCACTTTTGCTTCAAATGTCATCTAAATTTTAGATGCTGAACCCTACATCTGAGGGGTTTGTATTGCAGGCAGTGCTTTTCCCAAAAAGAACATCAGCTGAACAAGGGAAGTGGATATCTTAGTAAGAAATCTACTGAAAACCAAATAAAGTTAACTTAGAATTTCTATGTGTGGCATGTCTATGCCCATAAAAAGTAGATCCTGTCAGGCTTTGTAGCTTTCACTAAGTCAATGCTATATATGAAGCATGAAACTGGGTTGGGGATTCTCAAGTTCTGGTCCTGCTTTCCCTTGAATCTTTATAATCTCGATGATTTTCCCCATGAGAACAAAGTATTATGGATACTGTTTTGTTGGAGTGCCAAGCTAAAAATCAGTACGCTGAAGAAGAGAGATGCAGTGAAATTTAGCCATAATCCCCAAAACTAAAGAACAAAAGTAGTAATAATAAATAGATTCAAACAATTATATAAGGTTTGCTTTGTGCTAGGCACTACTCCAAGTCATACACATGCACACACACACAAATTCATTTAGTCCTCCCAAGAATCTTCACTAACAGATAAAGAAATTGAAGCACAGAGAAGTTAAGTAGTTCTAGTTACTTAAGGTAACCAGGGTTACAGATAGTAAGCAGTGAGATCTGAACCCAGGCAGGCCGGTACATGAGTTCATCTTCTTAATCACTAAGTTGTGCTATCCCTATAGAGTGGTGTCTACCATATTCCTGTTGCATTTTTAAACTTTTAATTTCAGATTTACAAAAATGTTACAGATAGTACAGAGTTTCCATGTATCTGATATAGTTTCCCCCACTATTAAATCTTACATTATTATGGTATATTTATTATAATTAACAACTCAATAGTAATACATTATTATAAACTTAAGTCCATACTTTATTCAATTTCCTTAATTTTTACCTAATGTCCTTTTTCTGTTCCGGGATCCCTTATTACATGAGATCATGTCATCATGTCTTTTTTTTTTTTTTTTTCTGAGACAGTCTCACTCTGTCGTCCAGGCTGGAGTGCAGTGGCACAATCTCAGCTCACTGCAAGCTCTGCCTCCTGGGTTCACACCTTTCTCCTGCCTCAGCCTCCCGAGTAGCTGGGACTACAGGCGCCCACCACTACACCCTGCTAACTTTTTGTATTTTTAGTAGAGACGGGGTTTCACCATGTTAGCCAGGATGGTCTCAATCTCCTGACCTCATGATCCGCCCGCGTCAGCCTCCCAAAGTGCTGGGATCACAGGTGTGAGCCACCATACCCGGCCATGTCATCATGTCTTCTTAGGCTCCTATTTATTCTGACAGTATCTCAGATTTTCCTTGTTTATGAAGACCTTGACAGTTTTGAGGTATACTGGTCAGGGTTTAACAGGTTTCTCCCCACTGTTAAGGTATACGCCTCTTTTACATAGTGTACTCTTTGGAAGGAAATCACTATGCAGAGCCCACATTTAAGAAGTGGGCAGTTAGGCTCTACCTCCTTAAGGGCAGAATATCTACACAAAATATTTGGAATTCTTTTGCACAGACGATTTGTCTCTTCTCTCCCATTCATTTATTTATTCAATCCTTTATTTATATCAGTACAGACCAGGGATATTTATGTTATACTTCATGTTATAACTAAATACTAACTTAGTTATTTTGCTGCTCAAATTATTTTGAGCTTTGGCCGTTAAGAGCTCTTTCAGGCCAGGAATGGTGGCTTATGCCTATAATCCCAACACTTTGGGAGGCTGAAGCTGGAGGATCACCTAAGCTCAGGAGTTCAAGACCAGTCTGGGCAACATGGCGAAACTCCATCTCTACCAAAAATACAAAAAATTAGCCAGGCACAGTAGCATGTGCCTGTGGCCCCAGCTACTTGGGAGGCTGAGGTGGGAAGACTGCTTGACCCTGGGAGGTGGAGGCTGCAGTGAGCCGAGATCATGCCACCATACTCCAGCCCGGGTGACTATACTCCAGTATGAGTATAGTCACGCAGCGTGACAGAGTGAGACCCTGTCTCAAAAAAAAAAAAAAAA
This sequence comes from Symphalangus syndactylus, assembly GCF_028878055.3. Taxonomy (NCBI): domain Eukaryota; kingdom Metazoa; phylum Chordata; class Mammalia; order Primates; family Hylobatidae; genus Symphalangus; species Symphalangus syndactylus. Next base: position 75,362,660 of record NC_072430.2, read on the forward strand.
ATCCTCTTTCAGTTGGCTCCTATATTCCTTTTGACATAGTTCCATCACTGTGTTTTTGTTTTTAGCACTTCCTTACTTTCTGGCACTCATTTTGTGGATTCCTTGATCTAGTCCTAGAAACAGCCATTTCTCCAAAGAATCTTTGTTCCTTTTATTAGAGAATGGTCTGGGCACCAGGTGTGTTCCTTGCTACTAGATTGTCCTTGCTTCTCAGTCCTCTCAAGGGACAAAGCAAGGAAATATAGGTGTGCATAATAAACCAAGTATATACATATATCTATATATATAATGTGTTTCTATATGCATTCATCTGTATCTATATTAAACTAGAGTTCATACTAATAGCTCCACCTCTAATCCATCACCACACAGATCACTCCAGCCTTCCCTTCTTTCTTGTCTATAGCCTTCTACTCCAACAGTAAGAAACCTGGTTCCTATCATCACCATCCAGTTATTAATTGTTCGATTCTAGTACACTTGTATAGTGGTTTCAGAATTATTACCCCATACTGCCACAGGAAACTTTATCAACTGCAGTATAGTGCTTATGTACAGTTCCCATTGCCTTTATTCTTACAGTCTCATTTCCAAAGTTACTCAGGTCAACACCTTTTCTCTGACCTCTTTCAGTGAGGTTATTGCATACATTTGTAATACAGTTAGATTATTTTGTCACTCTGCATTCCATCCTGGAATCCCCACACTCCTGATATTAAAAATTTTGAATGTTAAATTCCACTCTGTGCTGTATATAACACATGCATGGTGTCATGTACCCACCATTATAGTCTCAGACAAAATAGTTCCACCACCCTAAAAAAATTCCATGTGACTCATTTAAACCTCTCCCTTCCCCAAACTCCCTGTTTCTGTTACATTTTCTAAACAGAGAATGTACTGTATATCATTGCTTCTCATCCTTTCCCCTTATAACATGTTCACATTTATAAATATGTGATCTCACTTCAATCCTGAGTGTTTCCACCAAGCAGATGATTGAGTAAAACTTAGAGAAAGAAAGTGTTGGCTGGGCACGGTGGCTCACACCTGTAATCTCAACACTTTGGGAGGCCAAGGTGGGCAGATCACTTGAGCTCTGGAGTTCAAGACCAGCCTGGGCAATGTGGTGAAACCCTGTCTCTACAAAAAAATATAAAAATTTTATTAAATAAACAACAAAAGAAAGCGGCTTGGTCAAGATCTCAGGGAGTGATGGTGCTGGCACTAGAACTTGTAGCTTTTGACTCCTGGTATGATGCTCTTCCTGCTAGACTATTCTTTTGTCTTTTCAGTAGAGAGTGGCATGGTTATACAGAGAGACAAGAAGAAGAAAAAGAAGAAGAGGCAGACATGGTGGTAAGTGATTATTGAAAGCATATATTAAAAGAAGCTTTTAAACTAAAAGTATAACAAAGTGGAATTTTAGTTCTGCAAATTAGGTGAACTTGATACTCCAAAATCCTTGCTGCTATCAACCACCCCTAAATGGCTGGATTAATATGTTTTAAAAAGAAATCTTGTTAAACATACCCCTGAGCCAGCAAGAAAGAGAAATCCTCAGAGACCAAAAGCTAGCAAAAGTCCAGAGCTGAATGAGCACTAAGGTTAGCAGCCACCCAAAGCCTACAATGTATAAAAAACAAAATGTGTCACAAAAATTGATCTAAATAAACCCAAGTTTGGTTTAACAATAGAAAGTATATCAATGTAATTTGCCACATTACCGGATTAAAATAAAAAATTGGATAATGACCTCAGCAGATACAGAAAAGGCATCTGATAAAATTCAACATTCACTCATGATTAAAAATCAAAACTTTTAGTGACTGTGAAATGGAAGACAATTTCATTAACTTGATAAAGGGTAGCTGCCAAAAACTTACAATGTCATCCTTAATGGTGAAATATTAGAAGTATTCCCTTTATAGACATGAATAAGACAGGATGTCCATTATCAATGGTTCTACTCAACACTGCAATGGAGGTCTTGGCCAGGACAGTAAGAAAGGAAAGAGAAATAAAAAGTAAAAGGTGGAGGAGGAAGTAACAAACTGTCACAATTTCCTAAGGATATGATTATCTACACAGAAAAAATCCCCTAAACCCTACAAATGACAATTATTACTATTAAATGGAAAGTTTGGCAAGATTGCCAAATAAAAGATCAATATACAAATAGACAATTATATTTTCATATACTAGCAAACATATAGTTAGAAAACCTAATTTTAAAATATACTATTTAGCAAGGCACAGTGGCACCACTTGTAGTCCCAGCTACTCAGGAGGCTGAGGCAGGAAGATGACTTGAGCCTAGGAGTTTGAGGCTGTAATGCAAGATGATCACACATGTGAATAGCCATTGCACTCCAGCCTGGGCAGCACAGTGAGACCCTACTTCTAAAAAAAAATACATACACACATCCATACACACACACACACATACACACGCACACACACATCATTTATAACAATGACCAAAAATATAATATACTTAGGAAGTTGTAAACTATGCAACTCCTTTAAAGAAAAAATTATAAAACTTCACTGAGCCACTAATGAAGATCTAACTAAATAAATGGACAGCTACATAGTAACTGTTGAATACAATGGGTTTAAACTTCATGGGCCACTTATATGAGGATTTTTTTAACCAAACTCAGATTGAAAATACAGTATTTGGGGGATGTGAAATCTGCATATAAGGAGGGCCAACTTTTCATATACTTGGGTTCCACAGGGTCAACTGAAAGACTTGAGGATGTGTGGATTTTGGTATATGCGGGCATCCTGGAACCAATCTCCCTCGTATACTGAGGAAAGACTCTATAGTCTTCGTAGACAGGATTATTTGATATGGTAAAGATGTCAGTTCTCTTCAAACTGATATACAGATTTAATGCCATCCCAATCAAAATTTCAATAAGGTTTTTGGGAAGCCCAAGCTGATTTTAAAAGGTATATGAAAGTGTCAATGACAAAAAAGAAATAAGACACTCCTAAAGAAGAGGAGTAAGATGGAACACTTCCCCTACCAGCTCTCAAGCCTTAGGATAAAACTGCAGTAAATAAGTGGTCACTTATCACCCTGGGGACAGAAAAATAAGATAATGGAACAGAAAACAGAGCATAGAAATAGACTCGACCAGATAGGTAACTTGATCTACAACAGAACTAGCACTGTGGATCTGTGAAGAAATGAAGGGACTATTCAATAAGTGGGTCTGGAACAAGTGATTATTCATATATGAAAAATAATAATAATGAAAGGATCTCTAATTTATACCATACCCTCAAATCAATTTCATCGCTGACTGAAGACTTAAGTGGGAAAGTTAAAACTTTAAAACCTAGAAAAAGAATAAGAGGATATCTTTATGATCTCAAGTTAAGCAATTCTTAAATGAGTCAAATTATAACCATAAAAGGAAATACTGATTACTTTTACCACATTTAATGTGAGCTTTTTTTTATATAGTATCAAATAAGCCACAAATTGGGAGAAGACATTTGTAACACATATTATGATGAAGGATCGTTATGGAGAAACATGCAGAAACATTCTAAACTCAAGAAGAAAAAGACACACAATCTAATAGAAAATGGGCAAAAGTCAGGCCGGGCACAGTGGCTCAAGCCTGTAATCCCAGCACTTTGGGAGGCCAACGCGGGCGGATCACGAGGTCAGGAGATCGAGACCATCCTGGCTAACACAGTGAAACCCCATCTTTACTAAAAACACAAAAAATTAGCTGGGTGTGTTGGCGGGCACCTGTAGTCCCAGCTACTCGGGAGGCTGAGGCAGGAGAATGGTGTGAACCCGGGAGGCGGAGCTTGCAGTGAGCCGAGATCGCATCACAGCACTCCAGCCTGGGGGACAGAGCAAGACTCCGTCTCAAAACAAAAAAAAAAAAAAAGAAAATGGGCAAAAGTCATGATCAGGCTTTGCACAAGAATGAAAACAGGAATGCCTAGTGACATTAAAAATAGATGCTAAACTGTATTTATAATATGGAAAATGCATAAAAATCATAATATAATAGAGTCTTATATTCACTACATTGGCAAAAACTTAAGTCTGACAATACAAATGCAGGCAAGGATGTAAAGTAATGGGAAGTCAGCCAATAGGATATAAATTACTATAACGACATATAGAGTCAACATGGTATCATCTAAAAAAGCTGAAGGTGCATGATATGGTTTGGTTGTGTCCTCAACCAATCACATCTTGAATTGTAGTTCCCATAATCTCCACATGTCGTGGGAGGGACCCAGTGGGAGGTAATTGAATTATGGGGGGTGGTTATCCTCATGCTGATCTCATGATAGTGAGTTCTCATGAGATCTGAGGGTTTATAAGGGGCTTCTCCCCTGCTTCACTCTGCACTTCTCCTTGCTGCTGCCATGTGAAGAAGGACGTGTTTGCTTCCCCTTCTGCCATAAGTTTCCTGAAGCCTCTTGAGCCATGTGGAACTGTGAGACAATTAAACCTCTTCACTTTATAAATTACCCAGTCTCAGGTATGTCTTTATTAGTAGCGTGGGAACAGACTAATATAGTAAATTGGTACCAGGAATGGGGTGCTGCTATAAAGATACCCAAAAACGTGGAAGCAACTTTGGAACTGTGTAACAGGCAGAGGTTGGAACTGTTTGGAAGGCTCAAAAGACAGGAAAATGTGAGAAAGTTTGGAACTTCCTAGAGACTTGGAAGGCTCAGAAGACAGGAAGATGTGGGAAAGTTTGGAACTTCCTAGAGACTTGGAGGGCTCAGAAGACAGGAAGATGTGGGAAAGTTTGGAACTTCCTAGAGATCTGTTAAATGGTTTTGACCAAAATATTGATAGTGATATGGACAATAGAGCCCCCCACCTGAGGTCGTCTCAGATGGAGATGAGGAACTTGTTGGAACTGGACTAAAAGTCGTTCTTGATATGCAAAGATACTGGAGGCATTTTGTCCCTGCCCTAGAGATCTGTGGAACTTTGAAGTTGAGAGCGATGATTTAGGGTATCTAGAGAAAGAAATTTCTAAGCATCAAAGTGCTCAAGAGGAAGCAGAGAATAAAAGTTTGAAAAATGTGCAGCCTGATAATGCAGTAGAAATGAAAAACCCATGTTCTGGGGAGAAATTCAAGCCAGCTGCAGAAATTTGCATAAGTAACAAGGAGCCAAATGCTAATCACCAAGACAATAGGGAAAATGTCTCCAAGGCATGTCAGAGAACTCTGAGGCAGCCCCTCCCATCACAGACCCAGAGGCCTAGGAGGGAAAAGTGGTTTCCTGGGCTGGGTGCAGGGCCCTCCTACTGTGTGCAGCCTCAGGACTTGGTGCCCTGCACCCCAGCTGCTCCAGCTGTGGCTAAAAGGGGCCAAGGTACAGCGCAGGCCATGAATTCAGAGGGGGCAAGCCCCAGCCTTGGCAGCTTCCACATGGTATTGGGCCTGTGGGTACACAGAAGTCAAGAATTGAGTTTGGGGAACCTCTGCCTAGATTTCAGAAGATGTATAGAAATGCCTGGATGTGCACGCAGAAGTTTGCTGCATGGGTGGAGCCCTCATGGAGAACCTCTGCTATGGCAATGTGAAAGGGAAATGTGGGATTGGAGCCCCCACACAGAGTCCCTACTGGGACACTGCCTAGTGGAGATGTGAGAAGAGGGCCTCCGTCCTCCAGACCCCAGAATGGTAGATCCATCAACAGCTTGCACCGTGTGCCTGGAAAAGCCTCAGACACTCAACACCAGCCCATGAAAGCAACCAGGACAGGGGCTGCACCCTGCAAAGCCACAGGTGTGGAGCTGCCCAAGGCCATAGGAGCCCACCTCTTGTATCAGCATGCCCTGGATATGAGACATGGAGTCAAAGGAGATCATTTTGGAACTTTAAGGTTTAATGACTGCTCTATTGGATTTCAGACTTGCGTAGGGCCTGTAGCCCCTTTGTTTTGGCCAATTTCTCCCACTTGGAATGGGTGTATTTACCCAATGCCTGTACCCCCATTGTATCTAGGAAATAAATAACTTGCTTTTGATTTTACAGGCTCATAGGCAGAAGGGACTTGCCTTGTCTCAGATGAGACTTTGGACTTAGATTTTTGAGTTAATGCTGGAATAAGACTTTGGGGGACAGTTGGAAGGACATGATTATGTTCTGAAATGTGAGGACATGAGCTCTGGGAGGGGCCAGGGGCAGAATGATATGGTTTGGCTGTGTCCCCACCCAAATCTCATCTTGAATTGTAGTTCCCATAATCTCTACATGTTGTGGGAGGGAGCCAGTGGGAGGTAATTGAATCATGGGGGTGGTTACCCTCATGCTGTTCTCATGATAGTGAATGTGTTCTCATGAGATCTGATGGTTTTTAAGGGGCTTTTCCTCCACTTTGCTCTGCACTTCTCCTTGCTGCTGCCATGTGAAGAAGGATGTGTTTGCTTCTCCTTCCACCAGGACTGTAAGTTTCCTGAGGCCTCCCCAGCCATGAGGAACTGTGAGTCAATTAAACCTCTTCCCTTTATAAATTACCCAGTCTCAGGTATGCCTTTATTAGCAGTGTGAGAACGGACTAATACAATGCATATACCATATAATTCAGTAATTAAGTACCTAGGTATATACTCTGGAGCAACTCTTTGTGGCAGCAGAATTATAACACAGTCCCCAAGATACTCACCCCCTCATCCTCTGAACAGTCCACCAGTGTGGATGGGACCTGTGAAAATGATGGACAGTCATCTCCTTCATAGGTTACTTTTATGTAAGACCTCATCTTAGCAGAAGAGGTCAGAGAGACAGTCTCCTATTTGCCTTGAAGAAGCAGACTGCCAGGTTGTGAAAAGGGCCATGAGGCAGGGAACAGTGGGCAACGTCTCAGAGCTGAGGGCTTCAGTCCTACAGCTGCTAGGAATGGAATTGTGTCAATATCCAGTGAGGGTAGAACAGGACTGTGAGTCATAGATGAGACCACAGCCCAGGTTGACACCATAATTTCAGCCTGGTGAGATCCTGAGCAGACAATTAGGTTATGCTGTTTTAGGACTTCTACAGGACTTTGAGGTAATGAATGGGTGTTAACTTAAGCTACTAAAACTGTGGTAATTTGTTATACAGCAAAAGAAAACTAACGCATTCTTTAAAATGCGTGCCAGGAGACAGGGATAAGAATGTCTATAACAGCCCTTTCCTAGAAATAAAAAACCCGAAAGAGGCCAGGTGCGGTGGCTCACGCCTGTAATCCCAGCACTTTGGAAGGCTGACGCAGGCGGATCATGAAGTCAGTCAGGTGTTCGAGACCAGCCTAGCCAACATAGTGAAACCTCATCTCTACTAAAAATACAAAAATTAGCCGGGCATGATGGCGGGTGCCTGTAATCCCGGCTACTCAGGAGGCTGAGGCAGGAGAATCGCTTGAACCTAGGAGGCAGAGGTTGCAGTGAGCTGAGATTGTGCCACTGCACTCCAGCCTGGGCAACAGAGTAAGACTCCGTTTCAAAAAATACAAAAACAAAACAAAAAACCTGAAAGAAACAAAAAGCCTAGCTAGTAGAAAGGGGATAAATTAATTGTAAAAAATTTATACAAGGAAATACTACACAGTAGTAAACATGAATGAATTACAGGTACATCGTAAAATGTAATGTTGAGAAAAATATAGACAAGCTATAGAAAAGTACACATATATAATATGAATGATGTTCAAAAACATTTAAAACAATTTTTTATTTATCTAAAGAGGAAAGAGGGATCTCAGAACCAGCAGGGCACATAAGAAATGTCAAAGTTTTAGGTAATATTCTGTTTATTTTTAAGTTGATGCTAAGTATATGGGTGTTCATTTTATAATTGTTATTTGTATATTATGCTATGTCATCTGTAACATAGCATAAAAGGATTGATACTTTTGAATAAATATTGTTTAAAATAAGAGGGTGAGTCTGCAAGCTTTACTATCAACGCTTTAAACCTAAATCTTTCTGAAAACTTCGTATATGCATTAATATACCGTGTGTTCAGACACGCATCATTAAAATATAGAGAGGAAAGAAAACATAAGAACCAAACTTGTGGTCAAAAGTTTCAATAACTTCAAAATAATTTTCCAAAAGTAACTTGCACCTGGACTACTACAATCACCTGCTAAGTGGTCTCTTACATTTCACTCTTGTTCTTGATGCTGCAGCCAAGTATCTGTTTAAGAAGAATGTCAGATCACTCCAATGGTTTTCCATCACATTTCCACAGTTCCACATGGTCTGATCCCTACCTACTTCTGGGATCTGATTTTATTCACTTTTCCCACATGCCCTAGCCACATAACAAATCCTAACATTCCTTAGCACTAATGTATAACGCTGATGTGCACCTTTAATAAAATCCAGGCATTGTTTCTTTGGCATCACATCATGTTTCCAATTTGTTTTGAGGAGTTTGGGAATATTTATTGTGGTTCTGTTTTATTAGGATTTCACTTGATTCTTTTCTTTTCCTCATCCTTAATATCCACTATATCAGAAGTCCTGTCAACTCTACTTCCCAAATATATCTTGAATCTTCTTCACTTCTTTCCATCTCTCCTGTTACCACTCTAGTTCAAAACACTATAATCTCTTACCTGGACGAATGCAATAGCCACCTGTCTCCTTACAATTATTCTTGCCTTCCACAATGTATTTTCCACTCTACAGCCATAATGACCTTTTTATAACACAACATAGATCATATCACTCCCCTCTTCAAAGCCTCCTATCATAACAGAATAAAATCCAAAATTCCTTACCATTGCCTACAAAGCTTAACATGTCTTGGTCCCATCCGACTGCTCCAAGTTTACCTCCCTCCTGCACGCTAAAGAGCCACACTGGCCTTCTGAGAGTTTTTGACTTCTTATTATAAGCCTTAGGAATCCTGAACTCAAGCATCCCTTTGCCTGGGCTACTACTCTGGACTGTTGCAGATCAGCTCCTCCTCATCATTTAGGGCTCAGCTTACATGTATTCTCTTTAGAGGGGCCTTCCCTGACCACTCTGGCTAAAGCCACCCTCCAGCACATCACCCTGTTTTATTTTCTTCACAGCACTTATTGCTACCTGGAAATCTTATTTTTTCATCTATCTATTTATTGTCTATCTCCTCCCACCTGTAGGGACCCTGTCTATCCTGTTTACTGCTATATCCTATGCCAAAATTTTCCCCTGCACATTATGGATGAAAAACAAAAGCATGTTGGATAAATGACTTCCTATAGCTTGGTTAAAATTTGTCTCTGAATAAATATTCAAGTTTAATAACCTGAGTATTTTATACATTTATTCAGTTATACTATGTTTCTTTAAACAAAGTATATGAACAAAAAGCATTTTATTAACTTTTGAATTAATATTTCTTCTTTCTTGTCTTTAAAATATCATGGCTAGGATGGTTAAGTATTCTGTAAACATAACACAGACAAAGAATAGAAAAAAAAGAAGAATATTTGCTCTATGCCCAAAACTAAGAGAAATCATTTTCCAATCATAAAACTGTATCTATTTATGCCATTTTACCTTCAACAAATGGAAAATATCTACTTTATAGGTAGAAGTCTTAAGGATTTAAGTTTTTGTGAACGTTATTAATATTCTGACTTCCTACTGATTTAAAGAATAAGTGGAGACTAAATCTGCATCTAAGCTAAAAGTAGCTGCTATTGCCAAGTATTGTGGTATATGCCTGTAATCCCACTATACATCCCAGCTATTCAAGAGGCTGAGACGGTATGATCGCTTGAGCCCAGGAGTTCAGCACCAGCCTTTGAGATTTCTTCTCAAGCAAATAAAATAAAGTAAAAAAAAAAAAAGTACTTAGCTGCTGCTAATAGATTCTATACAAACATATTGTTTTTTTATAGCCCATTCATTTATTCAACATACATATGCATTAACCACATTTTAGGTAGTGTAAAGCAGGGAGAATTTTATTACTACTCAGTTTCTGCCCAGGTTAGTTGGGAAGACAGACAAATGACAATTCTAATATAGTGCCACAACAATGTACACAGTAACATGGAAGCACAGAAAAGGCTACTAACCAAGCTGGAGGAGTTAGGGGAAGGGTCTCAGTGGAGCTGTGATACCTGGGATGAGTCTTGAGATCAACTGATAAGAGGAGAGGAAAGGAAGCTTCAGATAAAGAACATCTCAAATATAAAGGCACATTGGCTTGAGAAAGTCAGCAAACATATCAGAACCACAAAAGCAAACATGAGGGATGGTCAAAGAGATGAGGCTGAAAATGTGGACAAGATAATGAAAATGTGGAAAGATAATGAAGTGCCTGGTATTCTACCCAAAGAGATTCAGATTTTGTACTATAAGGTAACTTAGGCGAACCCCTAGGGATTTTGTACACATATCTTCAAGGCTATGAGATTTCTGTAGGAGAAATCTTTCATTTTCAATTTGATAAAAATCTTTTTAAAAAAAGAATATTAACAAAAGGACACTCTGGATCATCTGAATGAGCAGTTTTTAATTGAGTGCTGTCACAAGATTTGAATTCACACATGTGTGTTTAGGAGTGTATTGCTAAACAAGTGGTGCTGTTTGTCATTGGTACATGTTAATGAGAATGAAATGGAGACTACTGTATGTAAATGATGTTGTTTGTCAAGTGAAGGACAAATGAAGCCATTACATATTGAACAAAGGAAGGTTTTGTGGTGATTTAAATAAAGAAAAGAGGTGAAGGCATCAAGTAATCTCTCAACACAAGGGCAAAATGGACAGACCTTTCTGTAAGGAAGGTATGCCACAGAGGACATTCATGATTAGAGCTTTAGGTCCAGCTAAAGTCTCATTGCTCACAGTCATTTGGATTTATTGGTTTTATAGCTTTGTTTCATTTAACTTGTAGATGTTTGGGTGTTATCAGTGTATAAAAGATACAACACATACACAAAAAAAATTAAAAAGACAAAAAACAAGAAAGAGACAACATGAGGAGTTTATACCTAGTTTTATCTTTGCATATATGTGACATACTAAAAGAGTTTTAAATTAACAATGGAGGATCCTGGGTATCTTATTTGGGTATAAGAAATACTGCTCAGCCAGGCATGGTGGCTCACGCCTGTAATCCCAGCACTTTGGGAGGCAGAGGCGGGCGGATCACCTGAGGTCAGGAGTTTGAGACCAGCCTGACCAATATGATGAAACCCCATCTCTACTAAAAATACAAAAATTAGACGTGTGTGGTGGCATACACCTGTAATCCCAGCTACATGGGAGGCTGAGACAGGAGAATCACTTGAACCCAGGAAGCACAGGTTGCAGTGAGCTGAGATCACACCATTGCACTTCAGCCTGGGCAACAAGAGCAAAAAAACTCCATCTCAAAAACAAAAAACTAAAAAAAGAAATTCTGCTATGGGCTGGGAGCGGTAGCTCATGCCGATAATCCCAGCACTTTGGGAGGCCAAGGTGGGCAGATCATCTGAGGTCAGGAGTTCACAACCAGCCTGGCCAACATGGCGAAACCCCATCTCTACTAAAAATATTAAAATTAGCCAGGGGTGGTGGTGCGCACCTGTAATCCTGGCAACTGGGGAGGCTGAGGCAGGAGAATCACTTGAACCTAGGAGGTGAGGCTGCAGTGAGCCGAGATCGCCCCACTGCACTCCAGCCTGGGCGACAGAGCAAGATTCCATTTCAAAAACAAAAAGCAAAAAAAAAAAATGGGAGCCTGTCTAGGGGCTAAGGGAGGGATAGCATCAGGAGAAATACCTAATGTAGGTGACGGGTTGATGGGTGCTGCAAATCACCATGGCACATGTATACCTATGTAACAAAACTGCACATTCTACACATGTACCCCAGAACTTACAGTATAATAAAAATAAATAAATAAATAAGAAATTCTGCCATGGGTGTTCGGAGCCGCTGAAAGAATGCAACAGGCAAGTGACAGCTTGTGCTTTAGGAAAATCACTCTGGCAGCAGTATGGGAGAGGGATGGAATTAAAAGTACCCAAGTGATAGATTGCAGCAGGAGGCAGACAAATCCTAGGCAGATGGGGGTGGGTCCCCAGTGAAACCTGATCTTCAAGCTGAAGACAGTTTAAAGTCTAGCTACATGTCCTGGATAAATCTATGGACCAGATCGAGAACCTCTCTTCCCATTTGGCACACTTTCCTCTGATTGATCCCCACCCTTCACCTATTTGACATATACCCACCCTTCTCTAATTTGTCTTTTCACACTGTTGTGCCCACCTTTGAGTGGTGCCTTTGTTTTAGCCTCTTTTGCATACTCACAAACCAATCAGCATGCACTTCCCCATTCTGAGCCCATAAAAGCCCTGGACCCAGCCATGCCAGAAGAGAAGCCACCCTACTTTGGGTGGGGGACCACCCTTGCATCCCCCCTTGGCTGAGAATAAAAGGAGTTAGCCAGCCTGCTTTAGGCAGACAGTAAGGGAAGGGTCCCTGAAGAACCTGCGACCTGCCCTATAAGTGCTTACACCAGATGTTTTGTGCAGATAAAGGAATTTGCAAAGGGGGCTTGCCTAAACATGCCCACAATAGAAAATTCCATTCCCTAACACATGTGCAGTAAGGGAAATAACCAATATGGAGTAGCTCAGACTAAGGGCCCACAAGCACACTGGAAGGATGGGGTGGAGCCTCCAGAAATTTGCACCTTAAGCCCAGGTATTCAACTGTAAAGGGGGCAACCAGCAACCTGCTTTCAGGACCCCTTTCTTTACTGAGAGCTTTCCTTTCACTAAATAAATTCTACTCCACTCACTCTCTGGGGTCCACACACCTAATTCTTCCTTATTGTGAGACAAAAACTCAGACCTAGCTGAGCTAAGAGCAAAAATCCTGCATCAAGAGCTGTTTTGTTGCTCAATAAAACTCTTCTCTGTCCTCCTCACTCTCCGATTGTTAGTGTAATCTCATTCTTGGACACAGGACAAGAGCTCAGGATGCCACCAAACATGGGTAGGAAGAAGACAGTAACACGGTAGCTCTCTGTCCCACCACCAGCGCCTGGTAGCCACCCTATGCAACAAGAAGCAGGGCAGGGGGCCAGGCCAGCCCCAGAGCCATGGGCCGGAGTGGGGTAACAGGACTGATAGGGCTGTTAACATGCCCCTGTTCGTCAGGCGGCAGACGGAAGGTCTAAAAGAGCTGTTAGCACACTTTAGCACCCACCTCTGGGGCTTCTGGGTTGCCTGACTCATTTGGTTACCACCACCTTCCCCTAGTCTGGACTCCAGAGTCCACTGTGGGAGTCACTTGTGACATGCCTGGTCCAGCCGCAAGCGGTGCACGGAGCCAGCTCCTGTGTCGGCACTTGGAGCAACCAGCTGGATACCACACAATGCTGCACTCGCCAGCTCAGACACCCTCTCCTGCCAGGAGCTGAGACCACAGTCAGGTGGCCACAGGATCCACACCTGCGTGCAAGCCAGGAGTGGCCCAGTGGGCCAGTTGTGCAGGGCACCTCCTGTGGCAAGCCCAGCCCAAGCAAGGCCCGGGTAGGTCTCCGGCTGCGGAGGTCTCCAGTGGCAAAGCAACGTCAAAAAAAAAAAAAAAAAAAAAAAAAAAAAAAAAAAAATCCTGTGTCACAAGTAAGGCAGAAATTAGGAGGCTACTTAATAATGTGATAAAAAATGGTGAGGCCCTAAATTACTTAGGTGAAATGAAGATGAGATGGATAAGACAATCTAAAGGACTTGGTTGGGGGCAAGGAACAACAAGGCATCCAGGATGACTCTCCCTTGGTGATGACTTGGTGGTGAAATAAAGGCCACAGGAAAGAAGACAAACAAGTGGCGGCAAAGAGGAAGGAGAAATGAGAGAGTTGATGAATTCAATTCAGAAATGATTTGAATTTCATTTAAGCCAAAGAAAACCCAGTTATCTTTTCTGGGTTCCAGTTTTCTCAGTGACAGCTGCATTCATGAATTACCAAATTAACTATTGTAGCACTCTCTAAAAATATACAAAGCATACAAAGCACTCTACCGTATGCTGTAAATAAGTCATGAAAAATCAGCAAAAGCTCGAGCCCGAAGGAAATTCAGCAGGGTTAAAAAGAGATATGGCCGATTTTTACTAAACTTAAACTGTGACCCAACACACTCACCCAGTACTGTAAGTACTCACCTAATGTCAACAACAGATTTTTGGAAACTGACTGTAAGCAAAATGACATATACCAAAACCATTTTTATCATAGGCCAATTGATGTAAACAAAAGTTAAGTTCCTATAACATATTTCTGGTCACAAAAACTTCACCAAACTCCTAAATACAAACCAAAACACTTCTAATATTAAACATTGAAATAAATGGGAGCTATACATACATTTAAGGAAGATTAATAAAAACAAGTAAGATAGTTATTTACCTAATTATTCCAGTTCAGGGTCGAGGGTGGCTGAAGCCTATCCCCTCAGCTCAGGGTGCAAGGTGGGAACCAACCCTTGGACACGACGACATTCCATCGCAGGGAGCACTCACACTCAGACAGGAAACACAGACAGGGCCAATTCACCCAGCCTGCACTGAGATGTGGGAGGCAGTACCCTGGGGTGCCTGGTGAAAACCCATGCAGACGTGGGGAGAAGGGGCAAGGTCCACACAAACAGTAGCCCCGGTAGGAAATTATTATTTTTTCTCATCAAGTTATACAAAATGACACTGAACGAAAAAATGCGATTCGAGGACCTGCTGTACTGTACTTTTTGCCCTGCCAGTCAGGTACGATCTTTCTTTGAGCACCTGTGAACAAGAGGTAGCATGCCCAAGTCCACGTGGGAGATACATGGCCCCACCCTTAAGGCACTTAGAGCAAGGCGGTGGGACACATGTGGTGCATGCTTGCTGAAAGTTTAGTGTGCTGGGAACTTTGAACATACAGGCAGGGCTAGTTAACAAAGTATATATTTTACTTAGAGACATCGACGAGGAATATCTTAGGCCGTCCAGGAAGAACGTAAGCATTTCATATTTTATTGCCTATAAAGAAAAAAAGAATGGCGGCGATACGAAAGAAAATGAAGCAATTATCGCAAAACCAGCCAATGTCCCCGCAGGCCACCCAAGGACGGGCCTCCGGGAAAGAGTAACTCAATCCCAGTTTGGAGGGTGAAACTAAGAGTGAATGGAAAGCCAGCATCTTCCTAATACAAAAGCACCGTTTACCGTCCCCCTCAGCCAACGTGCGGCTGAAGAGAAAGCCGCGGGGCGTACCTTCAGCACGGGACGCTGCTTTGGAGGGCTCGCCCTCGACACAGCGCCCCTCCTGGCACCTGGCCAGAACCTCCCAGGGCGAAGGTCAGGGGCCGAGAAGCTTGTGAGTACCGGGGCACTGAGGGAGGGATCCGTAAGTGCAGGGCGCACACACGGAGCGGAGACCCGAAGGCGGCAGCGCCGCGCCCCCAGGGCTCTGCCCAGCTCGCCACTCGCAGCACAGAGAGGCGCGCCGGCGAGACAGCGCAGCCTCCGCGGGCCGAGGCGGGGCCGGGCAAGCCCTGGCTCCGTGCCGCCTGACGGGAATTGTAGTTCCTGGGAGAAGCCGGGCTGCCTCACGAGGCACTGGGAACTACATTTCCCGGTGAGAGAGCGGCTCCGGCCGGCCCCGCGGTACCGGAGCGTCGCACTGTCAGCGGCCAGAAAGCCTGGGAGGGGCAGATCGAAAAGGGAGTGCTTCTTCCCTTCTCTCCGTGCTCTGGCGGTGCAAGCGGCTCTGCTTTCCCTCGCCCCGCCGTCGGGTGCTCCCTGCCCGCCTCCCCGTGTCAGCTTTTCCTGGGCCCCGCCGGGAAAGTCTGGGCCTCGAAATTCGGAGGCAGCGGCGGCTGCCCAGCACGGGAGTGTAGGGCGCGCCACTCAGTGGCCCAGCCTACCCAAGGCCAGGCCCGCGCCTCCATGGGCCCGACCCAGAAGCCCAACGTGTGCCGCCGGCTGAGTCGCCGGGCGCTGGGCTGCTTCTCGCGCGACGCAGGCGTGGTGCAGAGGACCAACCTGGACATCCTGCGGGCGCTGGTGTGCCAGGTGACCGCCCGCCGGCCGGGGCGGGACGGAGGGCCGCGGGCGCCTGGCGGCCGAGCCTCCTGCGGGGATGCGGTTTTAACGCGCTAGGGCCTCCCTTTATAGGGTCACATGTGATGGGGAGGAGGATACAAGCCCGGAATCTAGGAGATTAGTCAACAGGTGGTAATAGGGCCACCAGATGCTTTTAGTTTTACGCTTCTTATGTCTTACCTGGAAACAATTATTCTAAAAGTTGGTCACCTCATTAAGCCAAAACATGAGGGCAGACTGGAGGAAGGATGCAAAAAGTTTTTAAATAATATAGGTGAAATTATGTTGCTTTGAAAATTTTAAATCCAACTTAAAATTGGTGCACAGTGGAAGCCTAAGAGTTCTTTCCTGAACGGAAATTCTTTATGTCTTTTAGGAAAGTACTAAATTTAAGAATGTTTGGACAACTCATTCCAGGTCACCTATAGCCTATGAGAGAGGAAGAATATATTTTGACAATTATCGGCGCTGTGTCAGCAGGTAATTTTTTATTGATAATTTTGCTGTAATTCACCTCACTGTTGATCTTAACTATAATTTGTATAGAACCACATGCCTACATTAGTGCCTAGTGAAACAATGAAAAAAGGGGTCCAAAATAAGACTAGGCAGTAAAAAATGCATGTAATTTTAAAATCTTGTTAAATCTAAAGTTGCAGGTGTCATTTTTGTAAATACCAACTTAAAGCAAAACTATAGTGCAGGCAAAACCACAGATTGTTCAGAGTACTGTTTAGTATTTAATCTACTTACACCACAGTCAAGAAATCCAGTTGCCAACCAAATAATTAGATGCTGCTTTGGAGAATTGATGGATTGTGTTTTGGAAGTACTTGCCTTTTTTTTTTTCTTAGAGAATTTTTTTCAAACAAAAGCCTAGTATTTAGAGATCCAAAATGTTTAACAGTCAACCTCATCCACAACTGTCCAACATGAGGGGGGAAGGAAAGCCACAATGCATCCCCATATACTCATTACCCAGATTCAAAAACTATCAAGATTTGCCACATTTGCTTTATCTAACCCACTTTTCCTTTTGCATTACCTCTTTATTTATTTATTTATTTATTTTTTTTTGAGACGGAGTCTGGCTCTGTCGCCCAGGCTGGAGTGTAGTGGCGCAATCTCGGCTCACTGCAAGCTCCGCCTCCCGGGTTCACGCCATTCTCCTGCCTCAGCCTCTCCGAGTAGCTGGGACTACAGGCGCCCGCCACCACGCCCGGCTAATTTTTTAGTATTTTTAGTGGAGACGGGGTTTCACCGTGGTCTCGATCTCCTGACCTCGTGATCCGCCCGCCTCAGCCTCCCGAAGTGCTGGGATTACAAGCGTGAGCCACCGCGTCCGGCCTGCATTACCTCTTTCAAAGCATATTCTAAACATACATCAGTTTGCATTTTTTAAAAAATGTGCATTTTTTATAGGCTTTATTAGGATATAATTCACATACCATATATTTAGCCATTTAAAGTGTACATTTCAATAATATTTAATACATTCACAGATACATGTAATCACTACCACAGTTAATTTTAGAGCATTTTCATCACCTCAAAATAGAACCGTGTACCTTTCAGCAGTCACCTCAGTACCACCATTACCCTCAGCCCTAAGCAACCACTAGTCTGTTTTCTGTCTGTAGATTCACCTATTCTGGACTTTTCATATAAATGGAATGGTATAATATGTGGTCTTTTGTGACTGGCTTTTTCACTTTGCGTGTTTTCAAGGTTCATCCATGTTGTCACATGCATCAGAATTCCTTTATAAAGTTGAATAATATTGCATTGTATCAATTACCACATCTTACTTATCCATTTATCAGTTGTTAGACATTGGTGTTTCTACCTTTTAGCTATTATAAATAATGCTGCTATAAACATTTCCATGTAAGTTTTTATGTGGGCATTTATTTTCAGTTCTTCTGGATTATACCTAGGAATGGAATTGGTAGGTCATAAGATTATATTGTAACTGTGTTTAATAGTTAGAAGAACTACCATACACTTTTCTAAAGTGGTAGTACCATTTTATGTTCCTTTCCCATAAGCAGTATATGAGAGTTCTGATTTTTCCACATTCTTGTCAACACTTGATGTGTGACTCACAGCATCTCACTGTGGTTTTGATTCCATTTTCCTGATGACTAGTGATGTCAGGCATCTTTTCTTGTGCATATTGGCCATTTGTATGTTATTCTTTGGAGAAATGTTTGGTTAGATATTTTGCCCATTTGTAATTTTTTTTTTTTTTTTACAAAAATCCTTACATATTTTAGATACAAGTCCCTTATCAGATATATGATTTACAAATACTTTCTCCCATTGTGTAGATTGTCTTTTTACTTTCCTGATGTTATTGTTTGAAACAGAGAGGTTAATTTTTTTTTTTTTTTTTTTTTTTGAGACAGAGTTTTACCCTTGTTGCCCAGGCTGGAGTGCAATGGTGTGATCTCAGCTCACTGCAATCTCCACCTCCCGGGTTCAGGTGATTCTCCTGCCTCAGCCTCCCGAATAGCTGGGACTACAGGCATGCGCCACCATGCCTGGCTAATTTTGTATTTTTGGTAGAGACGGGGTTTCTCCATGTTGGTCAGGCTGGTCTCAAACTCCCAGCCTCAGGTGATCCGGTCGCCTCGGCCTCCCAAAGTGCTGGGATTACAGGCATGAGCGACTGCGTCCAGCCACAGAGAGGTTAATTTTGATGAAGTCCAATTTATCTAAATTTTTTTCATTACTCATGCTTTTGGTGTCATATCTAAGAATCCATTGCAAAATTTGAGATCATGAAGATTTGCTCCTAGGTTTTTTTCTAAAGGGTTTATAGTTTTAGCTCATATTTAGGTGGTTGATCCACTTTGAGTTAATTTTAGTATAGGATAATAAGGTAGGTATCCAACTCCATTTTTTTTTTTAACATGCGGCTATACATTTGTCCTAGCACCATTTATTAGGAAGACTTTTCTTTCTTCATTGCAAGGCCTTGCCACCCTTGTCAAAAATCAATTGACCATAGACACTTTTGGATTTATTTCCAGACGTTCAAGTCTGTTCCACTGATCTGTATGTCTGTCCTTATGTCAATACCACATTGTCTTGATCACTGCTGCTGTGTTATTTCTTCTTTTAAGTGCTTGGTGGAATTAACTATTGAAAGCATCTGGGCTTGGCACTTTCTGTTTTGGTAGGTTGTTCATTATTGATTACATTTCTTTAATAGATACAGACTTATTCAAGTTATCTAATTCTCCTTGGGTAAATTTTGATAGATTTTGTCTTTCAAGGAATTCATCTAAATTATCCAAACTTGTGAGCCTAGACTTATTCATAGTATTTCTTTATTATTGTTTTAATGTCCATGAGATCGGTAGTGATAGCCACTCTTTAATTTCTCATATTAGTAATCAATTTTGTTGACCTTTTCAGAAAAACAGCTTTTGGTTTTGTTGATTTTCTCTATTGATTTTTGGTTTTCAATTTTACTACTTTTTGAGCTAATTTTTGTTATTTCTTTGCTTACTTTGGATTTAATTTGCTCTTTTACTAGTTTCCTAAGGTAGAAACTTAGATTACTGATTTGAAGTCTTCTTTTCTGCATATGCACTTACTGCTATACCTTTTCCTCTAAGCATTGTTTTTGTTGCATCCCACAAATGTTGATATGTTGCATATGCATTTTCATTTAGTTCAAAATATTTTTAAATTTCTCCTGAGACTTCTTTGACCCATGTGTTATTTAGATGTGTGTTGTTCACTCTCCAAATATATTGGGATTTTCCAGTTATCATTGTTTTACTAATTTGTGGTTTAATACCACTATGACCCAAGAGCATACTTTATATTAGTTCTAGTCTTTTAAATTTGTTAAGATCTCTTTTATGGCTCAGAATGTGGTCTACCTTGGTGAACGTTTCGTGTAAGCTTGAGAAGAATGTGTATTCTGCTGTCGTTGGATGAGATATTCTGTTTGATCCAGTTGACTGATGGTACCTTTCAGTTTAAGTATATGCATAATTACTAACTTTCTGCCAGCTGGATGTGTTAATTACTGATGGGTGTTGAAATCTCTATAATAGTGAGTGGATTTATCTAATTCTCCTTGCATTTCTATCCGTGTTTGCCACATTGAATTTTGATACATATTAAAGATTGTATACATATGAAAGATTGTTTTGATGTATATTAAAGATTGTTATGCCTTTTTGGAGAATTGACACCTTTTTCATTATCTTATGCCCACTTAATCCCTGGTAATTTTCCTTGCCAAATTCAACTTTGTCTGAAATTAGTATAGCTACTCCAGCTTTCTCTTGTTTAGTGTCTGCACATTGTATCTTTTGCCATTCCTTTACTTTTAATCTATCTGTGCCTTTTTTTTTTTCCCCCAAAGTCAAGGTCTGGTTGTGTCTCCCAGGCTGGAGTGCAGTGGCACAATCATAGCTCACTGTAACCCCAAACTCCTGGACTGAAGCAATCCGACCACCTCAGCCTCCCAAGTAGCTAGGACTATAGGCATGTGGCTATTTTTAAAACAATTTTTTTAGAGATAGGGGTCTCAGTCGTGCTGTGTTGCCCAGGCTGATCTCATACTCCTGACCTCAAGTAGTCCTCCCACCTCAGCCTCTGCTGAGGATTACAGACATGAGCCACCAGAACACTTTAGGTATTTATGTCTCTTTCTACTTGCTGTTATGCTCTCTGAAGAGAAATCCAAATTAATTCTTATTGTTCCCCTATATAGTTAGGTGCTTTTTTTTCATCTGGCTTCTTTCAAGATTTTCTCTTCACTTTTGATTTTCTGCAGTTTGAATATGCTTCCCAGATTTGGGGCTTGGTATCTGTCAGTTTTGGAAAATTCTCAGTCATTATTACTTCAAATATTTATTTTTCTCTCTTTTTCTTCCTTCTGGTATTCCCATTATGTGGATGTTATACCTTCTCCAATTTTCCCATAATACTTGAATATTCTGTTCTACTTTTTCTTTCTTTTTCCTGTTTTATTCCCCCAGCTTGGGAAGTTTCTGTTGACCTATATTCAAACTGACTGATTCTGTCCTTGGCTGCATCCAGTCTACTGATGACTGTTAAAGGCATTCTTTATTTCTCTTATGGTGTTTTTTGATTTCTAGTATTTCTTTTTTTCTTTTTTTTTTTTAGAATTTTTATATGTGTTTAATTTACCCATCTTTTCTTGCATGGTGTCCCCTTTCCCAGCCCTGATCCTGTTAATCAGCTATTTAATTAATTAGTTTAGAAATGAGGTCTTGTGACCGGATGCGGAGGCTTACACCTGTAATCTCACACTTTGGGAGGCCTAGGTGGGCAGATCACTTGAGGCTAGGAGTTCGAGACCAGCCTGGCCAACATGGTGAAACCCCATCTCTACTACAAGAACAAAAATTAGCTGGGCATGGTGGCACACACCCATAATCCCAGCTACTCCAGAGGCCAAGGCAGAAGAATTGCTTGAATCCGAGAGGTGGAGGTTGCAGTGAGTTGTGATTGCATGCCACTGAACTCCAGCCTGGGTAACAGAGCGAGACTCAAAAAAGAAAACCCTAAAAAACCCCGAACAAACAATAAAAAACAAGAAATGAGGCCTTGCTTTGTTGCCCAGGCTAGAGTGCGGTGGCTTTTCACAGGTATGATAATAGTGCACTGTAGCCCCAAACTCCTGCACTCCAGTGATCCTCCTCCCTCAGCCTCCTGAGTATAGCTGGAACTATAGTCATATACCATCGCACCTGGCTTAATCATAGTTATTTTAATTTCTGGTCTGCTAATTCTAAAATCTCTGCCATATCTGAATCCAGTTCTGATGTTTGTTTTGTTTCTTCAAACTTTTGTATTTTGGCTGTTTGCATGCCTTGTCATTTTTTTGGTTGAGGGCTATGTATGATATATTGGATAGGCCAGGCACAGTGGCTCACTCCCGTCATCCCAGCACTTTTGGAGGCCAACGTCTGAGGGTTGCTTGAGCCCAGGAGTTCGAGACCAGCCTAAGCAACATGGCAAAACCCTATCTCTACAAAAAATATCAACATTAGCTGGGCATGGTGGCACACACCTGTAGTCCCAGCTACCAGAGAGGATGAAGTGGGAAGATTGCTTGAGCCCAGGAAGTCAAGGCTGCACGAGCCGTCAGCATGCCACTGCACTCCAGCCTGAGCAACAGAGCGAGACCCTGTCTCAAAAAATTTTACAAATTTAAGATATATTGGATAAAAAGAATTGAAGTAAATAGAACTTTAGAGTGAGATTTTATGTTTATCTGAGTAGGAGTTTGGCTATGATTATTGTTTGTTGTAGCTGTAGGTATTGGAGGTTAAAATTTCCTCTAGTATGCTTATTTTTGTCTCCCCCATTGTTGGCTCCAGTGGCTTGTTCCTGGGCTTATGTTCCTGGAAAGCTGTAATTGTCAGTATCCACCTTTCTCTCCAGTTTTGGAGGCAGCAGTTTGCCCCGTGACCTGAATTCTCTGATGGATCTAAGAAGAATTATGGATTTTCAGATTGTTCAACGTTTTTCATGTTGTGAGGACAGACAGGGGTGGCACTTCCAGGCTGTTTTCATCTTGGACCAGAAACCAGAATTTAGAGAGAATAGTCAGCTTTTGGGATTTGTTCTAACCCCAAGAGGGTTCTGTCCTGCTATCTTTTTCTGGTTATTTCTGGCAAATTAGCCAGCCTACAATTTAGCCTGTATCTCCACTGAGTCTACCAATCTCCTCCCATTTGCCTTTCATCACAAACTCCACAGGTTTTGTTAGTGCTCCTATGCCTTAACTTCTCCACACTCTGTTGCAAATAAAGTTAGTTTTTCTGGAAAGAGCCACGGAGCTATCTGTTTTATGGCCTGCTTCTCCCCTCCTGCACAGTTTTTGAGCTAAGGCTTTTTACCTGGTTGTGGGAGTCAATGCCATGCTTCTCTCTGAGTGACTCCCTTACTTTAGAAGCTGAGCACTTGGAGTTGAGGAAACACTGGCCTCAGATCTTCTCAGCTTGTCTCTCTCTCAGTGTAGAACCACTGTTTTCTAAGGAGGAATAGGCCAGTTAGGGCCTCAGTATCCTCAGCTGTGCTACATCCAAGGTAGATCCTCCATCCCATGAATAGGGGCTGGGTGGAAGAAGGGATCCCCACCTCTTGACTATACTGACCCAGGACTCAGCCCCAGCAATAGGCAGCTGGGGACTGGATGAGAAATGCTGTCATCCCACCCCTCCTAGGAAGATAGCTCTCTGAGTGGAAGCTTGGAAAACAGGGAGCATTGTCCTCTTGGCTGCATCAGTCTGGAGTGGAGTTTCCATCTTGCTGAGGTGGGATTGGGAAGGAAGGGACTATGCCCTGGTTCAGACACCACAGACTCACTATTCTTACTGAGCAGTAGTAGGTTTTCTTGAATAAATGTTTCTTCATATGCTGTATGTCCCCGGGACCATTTGCAGAGACTTTAAGTAGTTGTCCTTTTATGATTTTCACCAGTTTTGCCAAAGAGTTTGTCCACAGAGCTCTTCATGCCCTCATGCTGGAAGTGGAAATCTGGACATGTTCTTATCTTATCACGTCATTATCACACCTAGGAAACGAGCAACAATTCTTCAGGATCATTTAATGTCAAGTTTATAACTTCCTGCTTTAACTTAAAAAAAAATTAGAGTAAGTGGTGTTGATTAGTGTTCTAATGATTAAATATTATTGAGTTATTTAATGTCCAGGGGTGTTTTATCCACAGGTTATAATCGCATATGAAGTTGCCTTCGTTCTTGTGAAACTGTTTGGTTTAAACTTTTGAATCAGTGAGAGAATGTCAATGAGATACAATAAAATTATCGCCTGAAAATTCTCTTTCAACAGTAATTTAATTTCAAAGTTCATTTAAAAAAATGAAAAGGGGCCGGGCACGGTGGCTCACGCCTTTAATCCCAGCACTTTGGGAGGCTGAGGCAGGCAGATCACGAGATCAGGAGTTCGAGACCAGCCTGACCAACATGGTGAAACCCTGTCTCTACTAAAAATACAAAATACAAAAATTAGCTGGGCATGGTAGCATGCACCTGTAATCCCAGCTACTCAGGAGGCTGAGGCAGGAGAATTGCTTGAACCTGGGAAGCGGAGGTTGCAGTGAATCGAGATAGCGCCGTTGCTCTCCAGCCTGGGAGACAGAGTGAGACTTCATCTCAAAAAAAAGAAAAGCGCCAGGCGAAGTGGCTCACACCTATAATCCCAACACTTTGGGAGGCTGAGGCAGGTGGGTTACATGAGTCCAGGAGTTCAAGACCATCCTGGGCAACATGGCAAAACTCTGCCTCTACAAAAAATATAACAATTAGGCAAGCGTGGTAGCATGAGCCTGTAGTCCCAGTTCCTTGGAAGGCTGAGGCAGGACGATTACATGAGCCTGGGAGGTGGAGGTTGAAGTGAGCTAAGATCATGCCACTGGGTATTGGAGGTTGCACTCCAGCCTGGAGTGTGAGAAACTGTCTCAAAAAAAAAAAAAAAAGAAACAAAATAAAATTAAACATTTATGATCACATCTCAACTGATCAGAGAAGTACAAATTAAAAGAGACTATTTTTCACATCAAAGATATGGCATTCAATATTGGCAGAAGTATAAACTTACTCAACCTTTCTGAAAAGTAATTTGGGAGTAAAAAAAAAAAAAGCCATAAAGGGTTTTTTGTTTTTTTTAAATCCACTAGTTTTCATTCTAAAATAATGGGACCCTTTTTATCCAGTAATTTTCATTTTAAATATCACAACAATAGTTTTTGATCTTGATGGAATTCAACAGAGATATTCTCAGTAAATGTTCAGAGGTAAAGAAAGAATTTAATATGAACCATTTTTGGAAAACGACATCCAGGTACTTATAGGTATATACACCAGAAGGAAATGAACCAAAATGTTAATAAGGGTTATTTTTGGCAATTTTATAGTATTGTAAACTATTTTAATCTTGTTATAAATTTTTTTCTATGAATTATGTGATCAAAAAAATATTAACAGTTAAGAAGAGGAAAGCAAATAAATTGTGCCTTGGTATTTCACATCTCTGAATAAAAATAGTCTCTCCAACCTGAACAAATACTGTCTTGGTTATCAAGAATAATAATCATTTATTTTTCTTTTTTCCCAGTGTTGCATCTGAGCCAAGAAAACTTTATGAAATGCCAAAATGTTCCAAATCAGAAAAAATAGAGGATGCTTTATTATGGGAATGCCCAGTGGTAAGATTTGTTTTTAGAGCATTTGTTTCTAAAGCATTTTTAGCCTAGAAGAACCGGTTATTATTAACATATTGCATAAAATAATACAACTTAAATATCATAGTGACTCTTGCATCTTTAAAGCAATCAAGATGAGAGTGTATCTTTTATTTTCCTCATGAAATAATTTCTGTATTAAAAATACTAATATTATGAATGTATTTTTAAAATTAGATAGCTTTTTTGTGATCCTGAAAACTAGAAAGTTATAAATTGATTAAAAGTTATATAAGCAGCATAAGCTAATGTATAATTATCTTAGTGTTTAAGAGATCATTCCACTCAATATACTGAAACAGTAACAAAGTGTTTAGAGCAACAGTTATTTTACGTGAATGTTGCTAGGAAAACAATAAAGATAAAATAACAGGATAAGCTCATTTCATAAGACTAGCTTTGCCTGGGTGTATATTTTTCAGAACACTGTTTTCATGGAATGTTAACAGGTGCCAGAGGAGTTAGGGGGAATTGGGCTGTGAAAAACTAAGTTTGGGACATTCCGAGTTTGAGACTGTAAACATGTCTGTTGATAGAATTACTTCTCAGAGCCCTTAAAAATAATAATAGTAATACAATAATACTAATAGGTATGATGATTATCAAGCCGTTTCCCCAAATTCTTTTGATCATAGAACTTCCTTGTTTAAAGAATATTTCTAAATACAGGTTGAGCATCCCTAATCTGAAAATCCAAGATCCAACATGCTCCAAAATTCAAAACTTTTTGAATGCCAACAAGACTCCACAAGTGGAAAATTTTACACCTGACCTCATGTGACAGGCACAAAATTTAAAATATTATGTAAAATTATCTTCAGGCTACATGTATAAGATATATATGAAACATAAATGAATTTTGTGTTTAGACTTGGGTCCCATCCCCAAGATACCTCATTATGTATATGCAAATATCCCCAAATCCAAAGAAATTCAAATCTGAAACACTTCTAGTCCCAAGTGTTTCAGTAGGAAAAGGGATAATCGACCTGTATTTGTTTTCTATAGGATCAGTGCTTATTCTAAGAAATGCACTTAGGAAATACTACAACAGATTAATCAGGTCT
The DNA here is from genome assembly GCF_028878055.3 of Symphalangus syndactylus. Taxonomy (NCBI): domain Eukaryota; kingdom Metazoa; phylum Chordata; class Mammalia; order Primates; family Hylobatidae; genus Symphalangus; species Symphalangus syndactylus. The sequence goes on from NC_072430.2 coordinate 75,389,062, forward strand.
TTGAATCTGGTTGGTTGTCCTTTAGGAAAAACGGAACTCATAATATGTGACCAAAAATAATTTTTAAAGGATAAGAGGCTATACGCTAAATTTACTGTTAATTTTTTTTTTCAGGCTATCATTTTTACATAAAGTTTTAGTTTTCTGGAGCTGCTGCTTTCTTTTTCTCTGAATACTTATTGTCTGTTCATTGAAGGCTCCTATTTAAAAATTAGAAAGCTTTTAAACCTATGTTTTCTTCTTCAACTCCTTATTGAAAGCTAGAAGTAACTGTTGTGCCTTTAGCAATTTAAAGCTTTTTGATCCATTTTCATTGGGGAGTATGGGGGAAGATGACAGATTTCTTAATTGAAAAAGTTTTTAATACACTAGTATAAAACACCAAAAATTTAGTAACCTAATTCATATTCTCACTATTTTTATTTTTTTTTTGAGACCGTCTCCCTCTGTTGCCCAGGCTGGAGTGCAGTGGCATGATCTCGGCTCACTGCAACCTCTGCCTCCCAGGTTCAAGCAATTCTCCTGCCTTACCCTCCCAAGTAGCTGGGACTACAGGCACCCACCACCATGCCCCACTAATTTTTGTATTTTTAGTAGAGACGGGGTTTCGCCACGTTGGCCAGGCTGGTCTCAAACTCCTGACCTCAAGTGATCCACCCTCCTCGGACTCCCAAAGTGCTGGGATTACAGGCGTAAGCCACCATGCCCGACCCCTATTCTCACTTATTTTTAAACATTTTATTCTCATTTCAACTGCAGCAAGATTTTCTCTTAAGAAAAACCAGGAAGCATATTGAATTGTTATTAACACACTGATATGAAACTACTTTTAAGTTAATGTCCATCTTTTCCAAGACTCTGTGTGAATTACAACTTTTTGTTTAAGAAAATATTTCAAACGTATCATATTTGCTGCTTCAAATTATTTTGATAGGCAAGATATAAATAGTATATTTTTTAAAACAAAAAAAAATTTTTTATATATTTTTTTAAGACAGGGTCTCACTCTGTTGCCTAAGCTGGAGTTCAGTGGCACAATCACAGCTCACTGCAGCCTCTACCTCCTGGGCTCAAGTGATCCTTCCACCTTGGCCTCCTGAGTAGCTGGGACTACAGGTGTGCACCAACAAACCCAGCTAATTTTTGTATTTTTTTGTAGAGGTGGGGTTTCGTCATGTTGCCTTGGTTGGTCTTGAACTCCTGGGCTCAAGTGATCTGCTTGCCTTGGCCTCCCAAAGTGCTGGAATTACAAGTGTGAGCCACCACACTCAGCCAAAAACTTTTAAATCTCCATGAAACAACGTTTAGATAAGACGTTGTAGAATAAATGCATTTATATCATTGCCCTGAATCCAGTGTAAGACTTCAAGGGTTAATAAACTTAAAAAAAGAAAAATCTTATAGCCAGTATTTTAAGAAACTTGATTATACTTACCAAAGGAACATTGTTTGTTTTCTCTTCTTTTAAATATGGAGAGGTTTAATTCTTTACCTAACAAAGGAATTAATTTTAGCAAAATGATTCATTCCAACCTTCTTATAAGAAATATCTAGGAGAGTGGCGAGGTGCGGTGGCTCACGCCTGTAATCCCAGCACTTTGGGAGGCCAAGGCGGGCAGATCACAAGGTCAGGTGTTCAAGACCAGCCTGACCAACATGGTGAAACCCCATCTCTACTAAAAATACAAAAATTAGCCAGGCGTGGTGGCACGTGCCTGTAATCCCAGATACTCGGGAGGCTGAGGCAGGAGAATCGCTTGAACCTGGGACGCTTGAACCTTGAGCCTGGGTGACAGAGCAAGACTCCATCTCAAAAGAAAAAAAAAAATAGGAGAGTCAACTAAGAAAAATAACGAATCTAAGTGATAAACATTCAGGAAATTCTCTAAATAAGAGATTTATTTACAATCTTAATATCTCAGGGTTCTTTTTAGGTTTCCAGGGGAAAAGAGCAGGATAACAGTGTGGAGACTGCTAAGTTGAGAATTTAAAACAAATGAGAACATAAGATTTTTAAAATTGCATTGTGAATGTAACGTTTTTTATCAATCCTTTAATCTCACTCTTTTAGACATATTGAGAATATGTTAAATAGAAAATATTAAGAAATTTTAATAAGATGTTTCAGATCTTTGAGTGTGAAAAATATAACAAAAAAGCCTAATTTCAAAAAACTATTTGAGATCAAGGGACAATGGTGTGACCAATATGAAGGGTCAAGACTGAAATGTATTGTCTTTACTATCAAGAACTCTACTTTCAGTTTTTTCTCGGACAGTTAATTTCAGCTTCATAGAGATTTCTGACCAAATTAAGGAACACTGTTTTCCTGGGTTTGTTTTGGGTATATGTCATTATAGTTATGTTATTTCTTGTTGAAATTTATAATTGTGGGTTTTTTGTGTTGTTTTAGTATTTAATGGTGTATAATGTGTTATTAAATTATATGTAGTTATACAAAAAAAAAACTAGCACACAAACAAAAATTATTTTTTTCATTAACATTTGAAAGGCAAGACAAATTTTTAGGGAGCATATATAAAATAACTATGTCTCCATTTTTTCTATTCACTTTTTGGCCTAAGCAGATAGTAGATTAATTTCAGCCTCTCTTTCTTTCTTTCTTTTTTTCTTTTTTTTTTTGAGATGGAGTCTTCTGTCACCAGGCTGGAGTGCAGTGGCGTGACCTCGGTCCACCGCAACCTCCACCTCCCGGGTTCAAGCGATTCTCCTGCCTCAGCCTCCCAAGTAGCTGGAATTATAGGCACGCACCGCCACGCCCAGCTAATTTTTGTATTTTTTTTAGTAGAGATGGGATTTCACCATGTTGGCCAGGCTGGTCTCGATCTCCTGATCTCGTGATCCGGCCACCTCAGCCTCCCAAAGTGCTGGGATTACAGGCGTGAACCACTGCACCTAGCCACTTCTTTTTTTCTTTTTTGACTAGAAACAGTCTTGCTATGTTGCCCAGGCTGATTTCGAACTCCTGGGCTCAAGTAATCCTTCTGCCTCACTCTGTCAAAATGCTGGATTACAGGTGGGGATCACGATGCCCTTTTAGTCTACGAATTAAAGTAGAAAACTTTGCTTCTCTTTTTCTTACTGCCTTAGACTTCCACCTTGTGGTGGCTCCTCAGTGACAGGAGTGCCCATGCAGCTATCCTCTCCCTTTTCTAGGATAATTCATTGGTGACATAGGTCATCTTTCAAACCAGGTCCATTTTCTGTACTTTGGCTGTCTTCATTGGTTTCTAGCTTTTCATTTGAGCTTAGGTCAGAACCAGTGAATAATGAAGTAATCTGCATTTTGCCAGTTTTGACTTCCATCTAAAGGAAACAAGTCCTGTGGTAAAGGAAAAAGGGGGCAATATGAATGTCTGTCCTAGCAGAGAACCCTTTTTTTGAGACAGGATCTCACTCTGTCACCCAGGCTGGAGTG